>NC_064638.1:48890819-50108319 GCF_023864345.2 Schistocerca serialis cubense
GATTCAATAGAAATGTTACTCGATTTGGAAGGAGAAGTAATAGAACCCATACTATTTCATAGCGACGCAATTTCTGTGTTTATTCGTCAATGTGAGGGAGCGAGGGATGCAGTATTGAACTAATAGTGCATCGGAAAGGAGATACTCGTATCCCAAAAGACAATCCTCTCGTTTCCATAGACATATTACTCGATTTAGAAGGAGAATTCATGGAACCCATAGTAATTCGTAGCGACGCAATTTCTGTGTTAATTCGTCAATGTGAGGGAGCGAGAGGCGCAGTAAAGACGGAATAGTGCATCGGAAAGGAGAGACTCCTATCCCAAAAGAAAATCCTGTCGTTTCCATAGAAACGTTACTCGATTTAGGAGGAGATGTCATGGGACCCATAGTATGTCATAGCGACGCAATTTCTGTGTTATTATGTCAATGTGAGGGAGCGAGGGATGCAGTAAAGACCGAATAGTGCATCGGAAAGGAGATACTCGTATCCCAAAAGAAAATCCTATCGATTCAATAGAAACGTTACTCGATTTGGAAGGAGAAGTCATAGAACACATAATATTTCATAGCGACGCAATTTCTGTGTTAATTCGCCAATGTGAGGAAGCGGGGGATGCATTACGGAAGGAATAGTGCATCGGAAAGGCGACATTCGAATCCCAAAAGAAAATCCCGTCGTTTCCATAGAAACGTTACCCGATTTAAATGGAGAAGTCATACAACCCATAGTATTTCATAGCGACGCAATTTCTGTGTTAATTCGTCAATGTGAGGGAGCGAGGGATGCAGTAAAGAAGGAATAGTGCTTCGGATAGGAGATACTCGTATACCAAAAGAAAATCCTCTCCTTTCAATTGAAACGTTACTCGATTTAGAAGGATGAGCCATAGAACCCACAGTATATCATAGCGACGCAATCTCTGTGTTAATTCGTCAATGTGAGGGAGCGAGGGATGCAGTGTAGAAGGAAATGTCCAACGGAAAGTAGATACTCGTATCCCAAAAGAAAATCCTGTCGTTTCCATTGAAACGTTACTCGATTTAGAAGGTGAAGTCATTGAACACATAGTATTCCATAGCGATGCAATTTCTGTGATAATTCGTCAATGTGAGGGAGCCAGGGAGGCAGTAAAGAAGGAATAGTGCATCGGAAAGGAGAGACTCCTATTAGAAAAGGAAATCCTGTCGTTTCAATAGAAACGTTACTCGGTTTAGAAGGAAAAGTCCTAGAACCCATAGTATTTCATAGCCACGCATTTTCTGTGTTAATTCGTGAATGTGAGGGAGGGAAGGATGCGGTAAAGGAGGAATAGTGCATCGGAAAGGAGATACTCGTATCCCAAAAGAAAATCCTGTCGTATCCATAGAAACGTTTCTCGATTTGAAAAGAGAAGTTAAAGAACCCATAGTATTTCACAGCGACGCGATTTCTGTTCTTATTCCTCAATGGGAGGGAGCGAGGGATGCAGTAAAGAACTAATAGTGCATTGAAAAGGAGATACTCGTATCCCAAAAGCAGATCCTGTCGTTTCCATAGAAACGTTACTCGATTTAGAAGGAGAAGTCATGGTGCCCATAGTATTTTATAGCGACGCAATTTCTGTGTTATTTTGTCAATGTGAGGGAGCGAGGGATGCAGTAAAGAACTAATAGTGCATCAGAAAGGAGATACTCGTACCCAAAAAGAAAATCCTGTCGTTTCCATAGAAACGTTACTCGATTTCGAAGGAGATGTCATGGAACCCATAGTATTTCATAGCGACGCAATTTCTGTGTTATTTTGTCAATGTGAGAGAGCGAGGGATGCAGTAAAGGTGGAATAGTGCATCGGAAAGGAGATACTCGTATCCCAAAAGAAAATCCTGTCGATTCTATAGAAACGTTACTCGATTTAGAAGAAGAAGTCATAGAACACATAGTATTTCATAGCGACGCAATTTCTGTGTTAATTCGCCATTGTGAGGAAGCGAGGGATGCAGTACAGAAGGAATAGTGCATCGGAAAGGCGATAGTCGTATCCCAAAAAAAAATCCCTTCTATAAAGGCACATTTGCATGCCGTGCGTGAGTTTCCTCGGAAACGCGAGATATTAATTAAATAAATAATCAGTGACAAATAAATAAAGCCTATGGCACACAACTGCAGCGCTGTGTCGCTGATAAAACAAAAGCATATTTTCGTTAGTCATATGTTTGATTAAGAAAGGAGAGCTCTCGTTGAAGTGGTGCGAGAAGCACGTATTTTAGTTTTTTGTCTGGCACACCGCCATATTTCATGTTATAGAAAATTACTGCGAGTTGCAACCATACTAGGCACTCGATTCTGAAAAGAATTTATATTTATAAAAGTAAGTAGGATTGTGAACAGTAGGCTTATTCATTGAATATATATGATTTAACTAACTGTGTAATTTTTTTGTTTAGTAGACAATCACCTCTGTACGACGTTTTGGCATGGCTGGCAAATTATTGTAATATTGAGATTTAGTTTATGAGTCCGCACCTACCGCAGCAGTCTTTGGAAACGATTTAATTACGAAGTCCGATTATTTCAGTTTTATTTCACGGTCAACTACGAGTAACATTGCCTTTACGAAAAAGCCATTGTCAAGCGTCTGATACCGAATAATCAAAACCTGACGACTCATAGGAGAGCCAATCAGACAGATAAAAATAATTAATATTTTATAATATTTTATTTTATTTTATTTATTTTATATTGGCGACTGCGTGTCGGACTTGTTATTTTGTCATTTGTTACATTGTTCTCTTTGTTTCATGTGAAAAATCAACTTTCTGGACCTGGACTTGACTATATGAGAAATAAAAAAAAAATCAGAAGATATTTGCCAATTATAAAATTTTGCGGGAAGACGCAAAGAAGCTTCCAGCAAAATAAGGTAAGACGCAGCATCTTTGCATTAGCAGGCTTGACCAGACGTATAATTCAGTGTATTAGCTTTTCAGTAAAATTCTGTAGTGTTTCTTTTCCGCATAACAGTTTCAGTGATAAATTCCATTCTCAGTATTTTTCCTTAAACAATAACGTATGCAACAATACCAATACACGAGTGTACAATATGGCCGACTTCTGTACGATATCATGTAACATGGCCAGCAGCCATTACCAATAATCTCAATTCAGTTTATATTTTTAAATTAACAGACAGCCATTGTTGCTACGACCGATTCATACTCAACTGTATTTTATTTTAAAACCAGTGTCAAACATTAATTTCTTGAAATATATATCACGTGTGGCATGGTCATAACTAGAAAACAATACGCAAAGATGGAACAGCAAAGACGTACTATTCAGACGCAATCCGACTCGGACGAGAGACAAATGTTAGAAAATGACTTTACGACAGCAACCGGTAGTGACGATTCATCAAACATTGAGGCAAGTGTTGACGAAAATTTTGACAATAGGCCTTCCACCACAAAAATTTCAAAGTCTCAATCAGAGCCCATGTTAATACATGACGTCACGTCTAATGACGCGGCGGGGGCAGAGACCTTGCAAACAGTAAACATTGCCAACATGTTACAAATGCTAATGAAACAGAACGCGGAAAACATGGCAACCTTAAAGACACAAAATGACGAAATTAAATCTGACCTCATAGCAATCAAGGCATGTAATGACACTTTGTGTAAACGTGTGGAACTTATAGACGCCACACTGACCAAACAGATGACTGAACTCAGTACGAAATTTTCCAAGCTTAATACGAGACAAGAAAAGACTACAAATGACGTAGCACTTTTACAGACACAATTAAAAAACCTTAATGTCACGTGTGAAGCTCTTACTGAACAAATTCAAACATATCCTTCAGTACACGACAACCTTGAAAAACGAATTACTGACGTGCAGAATAAATTTGACGATGTTGAACAACACCTGACTGACATCTTACAATCTGATGCCACAGCTCATTTTCAAAATATTAATAAAGAATTTCATGATTGGGTAGAGAACAAAGACAAACATTTTGATAGATGCATACGTGAAAATTTACCAACAATTGTGCACGACTCCGTAGCGGAATACATCACTAATAACAAACAGCTGATTAGTGACGCAGTACAATCCGTCACTGCACCCATGAGACAATTCACCGATCAACCACAGTCTGAATGTAACGAAAATATCAGTCAAAATGTACAGTTCAGAAACCAATATACATTCGAGTATGACGCACACATACCGCACACGACAAACACACAAGAACAAAACACACCACGACTACAACACATACCACGACGTGCAACCACAAACACAAGCTATTATCATGGTAAACCACAGCAACATTATCGTAATTACTCGCCAGCTGAGCATTGCAGTAATTACAGTGGAACAAATCCATATCATAATGCAAAGGAAGAAGAAAGCTTAATAAAACACAGGCAATTTCAGGCTTTTATCCCAGAGAAACGAACCATTCATCCGGTGATTTTTCTTAAATCTTTTAGTAACGCATTTCCACGCACTTGGAGTGACCGGAAAAAGATTTCATATATTGTCGGTTACATCCAAGGCGATGCTGCTGTCTGGGCATACAGTCAAGCTGACGTATGTACCACGTACAGTGAGTTTGAGCGTGCCTTTCTGAACAAATTCTGGTCGCAATCCGTCCAGGAGCGACTCAGGAGACAAATTTTAGAACCTGAAACTTTTAACAGTAAAAATGGTAACTTACGCAGATATTTTGAAAAATACTTGAACATGGGACATTTTTTAGACGAACCAGTCGCAACGCGTGATATACTCCGAGCGTTGAAGGCCAAATTGCCTTTCAACATTAAGGAAAAACTTCTACATATCCCGGATGACGATTCAGATTATTTTTTAACAGCTTTAGATTCGGTTGACATGTTACTTGAAGATCAGCGCTTCGCGCGGCAAAACAGCAGCCACAATGTTTACACTAGTGGTATGCAAAACATGCAGGCTTGCCAACACAATTCTGGCGCGCCCACAGTTGGATACGCGGTACAGCAAAAACAGCAAACTCACATGCCGTCTCAATACGGAAATCAAAATCAACACGCGTATTCCAATACAAACAATAGTTACAACAGTAATAACACTTCATGCGGCAATCCATACAAAAGGCACCGCGGTAATCACAACAACGGTAATAACGGATACAAATGTAACAACAAAAACACAAACAGAAATAGAAATAATAATAACTACGAGCCAAGACAGCATCAAGGCTGGACTCGTAGCGATCAATACTTTCATTCAAACACTGCTTTACCACAGCAGCCACCAGGACAAAATTGGAGCATACCTTACGACCGACAGGTAAGTTATAATGCGCAACAGCAACAACAACCGCAAAAGTTTGGAGATCATAATAGGCAATATCCGAATGTGAATATAATAGAAATGACACCTGATGCACAACCTCAATCTGTGTCAGTACCTAGTACAAATGATAATCCAACAAACTAGAAACAGTCACTACTTTGCCCCAGGTCGTGGCTGAAGAATCCTTGGGGGGCGGCTTCAATGTTAATCAGTTATTTGACACCACACTTGAACAACAGAATAATGATATGCCGAGTAATTCTAAACAAAAACTACCTGTTTTATTTATAAGATACAACCACAATAACAATATATCAGATGAACTTTTACAAGACAGTACACAATGTCGTTTAAACACAAATGAAATTGTTTTAGCATCCACTACTGGTGTAGTAGGTGGGATTCCAACTACTATTATCCTAGATACAGGTGCAGCTGTGAGCGTTTTATCTTTTAATTTTTATAAAAAGATGTGTGAATTGGAACCTGTGCCTGAGTTTCCTGCCCAAAACTGTAAAATAACTACTGCACTAGGTAATAAGTCATGTAGGGTTACGAAGCAAGTTTTTGTAAAGGTTAAAATAGGTAATGGAACCGTACAATGGCCATTCCTGGTTGTACAAAACCTTGTGACAAATTGCATATTAGGAATAGATATTATGAGCGAGAAGGACTGCATTATAGACTTCTCCAAAGGTAAATGTATTTTAAATGATAAAAGCAGGGTAATTATTATTGATTTGGACAGGAGAACTCTAAAGCATGACAAACACTGTACAGGGTACAAGGTTCAGTTAGTACTTGACAATGACATTCAAGACATGCAAACACACTCATCTGACACAGAGCTAATGGACTTGAAAACATTGCTTGATCATAAGATAAGTGAAGCTACAGCTCTCAGTGTTCATGAACGTATAAAACTACAGGAAGTGTTATCCAAATATTTACAAGTTTTTACCAAACGATTAGGTGTTATCAACACGTATGTGTACAAGATTGAAGTTAAGCCTCACAAGATCTTCTACCATAAGACATATAACGTACCGTTATCTCAACGACCTGCTGTGTGGCAAGAACTAAAACAAATTACAACATAGATTATAAGTAGTATAGAAATTTTCATTTCAGCGGTTCCAGTGACGCAGTTGAAGACAGAAGAACTTTTCTTTCAACGCCGCGGCACCACCGAGAAGACTGAATATTGAAGTAAAATTTATGATTACGTAGCAGTGAATGACATATTAATTTTTCACGGAACATTTGTTATTGTAGGTACCACTGACCTGGTATGACACCTGACGAACTGACAGACGTCATCTGTGAAGCGATCTTTTACTTTGAGAAATAGATTAGACGCACATCTCTCAACACGAAAAGCATCTATCAGTAGTCAAGGCCACACAGACACTATACACACACGCACAAAACGCGTGGAATCGAACATTTTCTCTCTCTTACTATTTTGAATATTTATTGAGTAGTGAAAACGCCTGGTCTTGCCTACTGATGTAATGAATGTTGTGTCTAACCTATCTTAATTTCAGATGACATCACAAAAAACATCGATAATATCCCAGCAAAACCGCTAAAGAGGATGTAAATATCTGCAATTCATGTAATCAAATGTGACACAATGTAATAACCTATAGCTATGTAATGATGATGTAAACATGTTTATGTGCAACTGTATTATGGTTATGCTAAGAAAATATGTGACGTGTGTATGTATTATTACTTTTTTTTTTAACTGATGTATCATGTAAAAATTTGAACAAAACGAGTGCCAAAAAGACATTGCATAGTGAACCTCTGTTCACGGACATTAACGAACATTTAGGTGAGCTATATTCAGCAAAAAACTGAAAATGTGAAGTAAATAATTCGTGCATCGTCTAGTGACATTACTACAGTACCCAACTTCAAGATCTTAACTGGATTAAATGGACACAAAGTGCCTGTCCAGAAAACAACACGACGGGTGGAAGAATTTTGGTTGGAACTTCAGGGAATGAAATGTTCTCGAAATGTGACGGACACGCTTACCTGGACTGTCCAAGGATCGACGCCAGCTATGTGCCGTCCGAGGTTCTGCAACCAAGCTTCCACGGAATATCGAAAACGAACTGCATATGGACTAATTACTCGACGGGTCACGTCTGATCTGTAATAAACAATGCTTTTTGTCACAACGAACTGCATCACAACGACTATAATGGAAATAGGAAATGGACATGCTGATGTATCAATCACGTTGTTATACAACGATGTTACTGTGATCAAAAAAAACTTTACCACGACGATACTAACCTGTAAAAAATTATTGTGCAGCAGATGAATATGAACTGTGATAACGACACCATGTGTATAGGTCAACGCACCTGAAACAACAGAGCATTTTTCGTTGAAGCATTTCATTGCAATGCTATGTAACTAAGAACATTCAACAATCTAAAGTTGTATTGTATTATAACAAATATTGTAATTTTAAAACTAAGTTACCTGTCATAGAATGTAGTCTTCATATGTAATCTTGGTGGAATATTTTCTTTGTGCAACGACTAAGAAATGCGCGCGCACACGAACAATATGAACTGCAATACTGTGCCGCGTGATCTAAATTTACGAAATAACGGCAGTGCCGTAGTTACACAGACGCTTCTGCGCATGCGCGCACTCTGTTTTGCCAACATAAGAACTTTTTCGGCGCACGCGCGTCATTCAAATTTTATATATAATATACAGTATAATGTAAGTCATGTAAATAGTTGTAGATAACTTAGATTTTCTTGTGCCTTTAGGTGAATTGCTCGCCTGCAGGTGTGTCCTTTCGCCTCGCAATTCAGGGGGCAATATAAAGGCACATTTGCATGCCGTGCGTGAGTTTCCTCGGAAACGCGAGATATTAATTAAATAAATAATCAGTGACAAATAAATAAAGCCTATGGCACACAACTGCAGCGCTGTGTCGCTGATAAAACAAAAGCATATTTTCGTTAGTCATATGTTTGATTAAGAAAGGAGAGCTCTCGTTGAAGTGGTGCGAGAAGCACGTATTTTAGTTTTTTGTCTGGCACACCGCCATATTTCATGTTATAGAAAATTACTGCGAGTTGCAACCATACTAGGCACTCGATTCTGAAAAGAATTTATATTTATAAAAGTAAGTAGGATTGTGAACAGTAGGCTTATTCATTGAATATATATGATTTAACTAACTGTGTAATTTTTTTGTTTAGTAGACAATCACCTCTGTACGACGTTTTGGCATGGCTGGCAAATTATTGTAATATTGAGATTTAGTTTATGAGTCCGCACCTACCGCAGCAGTCTTTGGAAACGATTTAATTACGAAGTCCGATTATTTCAGTTTTATTTCACGGTCAACTACGAGTAACATTGCCTTTACGAAAAAGCCATTGTCAAGCGTCTGATACCGAATAATCAAAACCTGACGACTCATAGGAGAGCCAATCAGACAGATAAAAATAATTAATATTTTATAATATTTTATTTTATTTTATTTATTTTATACTTCGTTTCCATAGAAACGTTACCAGATTTAGACGGAGAAGTCATAGAACCCATAGTATTTCATAGCGACGCAATTACCGTGTTAATTCGTCAATGTGAGGGAGCGAGGGATGCAGTAAAGAAGGGATAGTGCGTCGGAACGGAGATACTCGAATACCAAAAGAAAATCCTCTCGTTTCCATAGAAACGTTACTCGATTTAGAAGGATGAGCCATAGAACCCACAGTATATCATAGCAACGCAATCTCTGTGTTAATTCGTCAATGTGAGGGAGCGAGGGATGCAGTATAGAAGGAATTGTGCAACGGAAAGGAGATACTCGTATCCCAAATGAAAATCCTGTCGTTTCGATTGAAACGTTACTCGATTTAGAAGGAGAAGTCATTGAACACATAGTATTTCATAGCGATGCAATTTCTGCGATTATTCGTCAGTGTGAGGGAGCCAAGGGGGCAGTAAAGAAGGAATAGGTCATCGGAAAGGAGATACTCGTATACCAAAATAAAATCTTTCGTTGCAATAGAAGCGTTACTCGATTTAGAAGGAGAAGTCATAGAACGCTTAGTATTTCATAGCGACGCAATTTCTGCGTTAATTCGTCAATGTGATGGAGCGGGAGATGCAGCAAAGACGGAATAGTGCTTCGGAAAGGAGATATTCGTATCCCAAAAGAAAATCCTGTCGTTTCCATAGAAACGTTACTCGATTTAGAAGGGGATGTCATAGAACCCATAGTATTACATAGCGTCGCCATTTCTGTGTTAATTCGCCAATGTGAGGGAGCGAGGGGCGCAGTAAAGACGGAATAGTGCATCGGAAAGGAGAGACTCCTATCCCAAAAGAAAATCCTGTCGTTTCCATAGAAACGTTTCTCGATTTGAAAAGAGAAATTAAAGAACCTATAGTATTTCACAGCAACGCGATTTCTGTGCTTATTCCTCAATGGGAGGGACCGAGGGATGCAGTAAAGAACTAATAGTGCATCGGAAAGGAGATACTCGTATCCCAAAAGAAGATCCTATCGTTTCCATAGAAACGTTACTCGATTTAGAAGGAGAAGTCATGGAACCCATAGTATTTCATAGCGACGCAATCTCTGTGTTATTTTGTCAATGTGAGGGAACGAGGGATGCAGTAAACAACTAATAGTGCATCGGAAAGGAGATACTCGTATCCCAAAGGAAAATCCTGTCGTTTCCATAGAAACGTTACTCGATTTAGAAGGAGATGTCATGGGACCCATAGTATTTCATAGCGACGCAATTTCTGTGTTATTTTGTCAATGTGAGGGAGCGATGGATGCAGTAAAGACGGAATAGTGCATCGGAAAGGAGAGACTCCTATCAGAAAAGGAAATCCTGTCGTTTCAATAGAAACATTACTCGGTTTAGAAGGAGAAGTCCCAGAACCCATAGAATTTCATAGCCACGCATTTTCTGTGTTAATTCGTGAATATGAGGGAGGGAGAGATGCAGTAAAGGAGGAATAGTGCATCGGAAAGGAGATACTCGTATCCCAAAAGAAAATCCCGTCGTTTCCATAGAAACGTTACCCGATTTAAATGGAGAAGTCATAAAACCCATAGTATTTCATAGCGACGCAATTTCTGTGTTAATTCGTCAATGTGAGGGGCGAGAGATGCAGTAAAGAAGGAATAGTGCTTCGGAAAGGAGATACTCGTATACCAAAAGAAAATCCTCTCCTTTCAATTGAAACGTTACTCGATTTAGAAGGATGAGCCATAGAACCCACAGTATATCATAGCGACGCAATCTCAGTGTTAATTCGTCAATGTGAGGGAGCGAGGGATGCAGTAAAGACGGAATAGTGCATTGGAAAGGAGATACTCTTATCCCAAAAGAAAATCCTATCGATTCAATAGAAACGTTACTCGATTTGGAAGGAGAAGTAATAGAACCCATACTATTTCATAGCGACGCAATTTCTGTGTTTATTCGTCAATGTGAGGGAGCGAGCGATGCAGTAATGAACTAATAGTGCATCGGAAAGGAGATACTCGTATCCCAAAAGATAATCCTATCGTTTCCATAGACATATTACTCGATTTAGAGGGGGAATTCATGGAACCCATAGTATTTCGTAGCGACGCAATTTCTGTGTTAATTCGTCAATGTGAGGGAGCGAGGGGCGCAGTAAAGACGGAATAGTGCATCGGAAAGGAAAGACTCCTATCCCAAAAGAAAATCCTGTCGTTTCCATAGAAACGTTACTCGATTTAGGAGGAGATGTCCTGGGACCCATAGTATTTCATAGCGACGCAATTTCTGTGTTATTATGTCAATGTGAGGGAGTGAGGGATGCAGTAAAGACCGAATAGTGCATCGGAAAGGAGATACTCGTATCCCAAAAGAAAATCCTGTCGTTTCCATAGAAACTTTACTCGATTTAGAAGGGGATGTCATAGAATCCATAGTATTTCACAGCGACGCAATGTCTGTTCTTATTCGTCAATGTGAGGGAGCGAGGGATGCAGTAAAGAACTAATAGTGCATCGGAAAGGAGATATTCGTATCCCAAAAGAAAATCCTGTCGTTTCAATAGAAACGATACTCGATTTAGAAGGAGAAAGCCATAGAACCCATAGTACTTCATAGCGACGCAATTTCTATGATAATTCACCAATGTGAGGGAGCGAGGGATGCAGTAAAGACGGAAAAGTGCATCGGAAAGGAGATACACGTATCCCAAAAGAAAATCCTGTCGTTTCAATAGAAACGTTACTCGATTTAGAAGGTGAAGTCATAGAACCCACATTATTTCATGGCGACGCAATCTCTGTGTTAATTCGCCAATGTGAGGAAGCGAGGGATGCAGTACAGAAGGAATAGTGCATCGGAAAGGCGACATTCGAATCCCAAAAGAAAATCCCGTCGTTTCCATAGAAACGTTACCGATTTAAATGGAGAAGTCATACAACCCATAGTATTTCATAGCGACGCAATTTCTGTGTTAATTCGTCAATGTGAGGGAGCGAGAGATGCAGTAAAGAAGCAATAGTGCTTCGGAAAGGAGATACTCGTATACCAAAAGAAAATCCTCTCCTTTCAATTGAAACGTCACTCGATTTAGAAGGATGAGCCATAGAACCGACAGTATATCATAGCGACGCAATTTCTGTGTTAATTCGTCAATGTGAGGGAGCGAGGGATGCAGTAATGAACTAATAGTGCATCGGAAAGGAGATACTCGTATCCCAAAAGATAATCCTCTCGTTTCCATAGACATATTACTCGATTTAGAAGGAGAATTCATGGATCACATAGTATTTCGTAGCGACGCAATTTCTGTGTTAATTCGTCAATGTGAGGGAGCGAGGGGCGCAGTAAAGACGGAATAGTGCATCGAAAAGGAGAGACTCCTATCCCAAAAGAAAATCCTGTCGTTTCCATAGAAACGTTACTCGATTTAGGAGGAGATGTCATGGGACCCATAGTATTAAATACCGACGCAATTTCTGTGTTATTTTTTTAATGTGAGGGAGTGAGGGATGCAGTAAAGACCGAATAGTGCATCGGAAAGGAGATACTCGTATCCCAAAAGAAAATCCTATCGATTGAATAGAAACGTTACTCGATTTGAAAGGAGATGTCATAGAACACATAGTATTTCATAGCGACGCAATTTCTGTGTTAATTCGCCAATGTGAGGAAGCGAGGGATGCAGTACAGAAGGAATAGTGCATCGGAAAGGCGACATTCGAATCCCAAAAGAAAATCCCGTCGTTTCCATAGAAACGTTACCCGATTTAAATGGAGAAGTCATACAACCCATAGTATTTCATAGCGACGCAATTTCTGTGTTAATTCGTCAATGTGAGGGAGCGAGGGATGCAGTAAAGAAGGAATAGTGCTTCGGAAAGGAGATACTCGTATACCAAAAGAAAATCCTCTCCTTTCAATTGAAACGTTACTCGATTTAGAAGGATGAGCCATAGAACCCACAGTATATCATAGCGACGCAATCTCTGTTATAATTCGTCAATGTGAGGGAGCGAGGGATGCAGTGTAGAAGGAAATGTCCAACGGAAAGTAGATACTCGTATCCCAAAAGAAAATCCTGTCGTTTCCATTGAAACGTTACTCGATTTAGAAGGTGAAGTCATTGAACACATAGTATTCCTTAGCGATGCAATTTCTGTGATAATTCGTCAATGTGAGGGAGCCAGGGAGGCAGTAAAGAAGGAATAGTGCATCGGAAAGGAGATACTCTTATACCAAAACAAAATCCTTTCGTTTCAATAGGAAGGTTACTCGATTTAGAAGGAGAAGTCATAGAACCCAAAGTATTTCAAAGCGACGCTATTTCTGCGTTAATTCGTCAATGTGAGGGAGCGAGAGATGCAGTAAAGAAGGAAACGTGCATCGGAAATGAGATACTCATATCCCAAAAGAAAATCCTGTCGCTTCCATAGAATCGTTACTCGATTTAGAAGGAGAAGTAATAGAACCCATACTCTTTCATTGTGACGCAATTTCAGTGTTTATTCGTCAATGTGAGTGGGCGAGGGATGCAGTAATGAACTAATAGTGCATCGGAAAGGAGATACTCGTATCCCAAAAGCAGATCCTGTCGTTTCCATAGAAACGTTACTCGATTTAGAAGGAGAAGTCATGGAGCCCATAGTATTTCATAGCGACGCAATTTCTGTGTTATTTTGTCAATGTGAGGGAGCGAGGGATGCAGTAAAGAACTAATAGTGCATCAGAAAGGAGATACTCGTACCCCAAAAGAAAATCCTGTCGTTTCCATAGAAACGTTACTCGATTTAGAAGGAGATGTCATGGAACCCATAGTATTTCATAGCGACGCAATTTCTGTGTTATTTTGTCAATGTGAGAGAGCGAGGGATGCAGTAAAGACGGAATAGTGCATCGGAAAGGAGATACTCGTATCCCAAAAGAAAATCCTGTCGATTCTATAGAAACGTTACTCGATTTAGAAGGAGAAGTCATAGAACACATAGTATTTCATAGCGACGATATTTCTGTGTTAATTCGCCATTGTGAGGAAGCGAGGGATGCAGTACAGAAGGAATAGTGCATCGGAAAGGCGATAGTCGTATCCCAAAATAAAATCCCGTCGTTTCCATAGAAACGTTACCCGATTTAGACGGAGAAGTCATAGAACCCATAGTATTTCATAGCGACGCAATTACTGTGTTAATTCGTCAATGTGAGGGAGCGAGGGATGCAGTAAAGAAGGAATAGTGCGTCGGAACGGAGATACTCGAATAACAAAAGAAAATCCTCTCGTTTCCATAGAAACGTTACTCGATTTAGAAGGATGAGCCATAGAATCCACAGTATATCATAGCAACGCAATCTCTGTGTTAATTCGTCAATGTGAGGGAGCGAGGGATGCAGTATAGAAGGATTTGTGCAACGGAAAGGAGATACTCGTATCCCAAATGAAAATCCTGTCGTTTCGATTGAAACGTTACTCGATTTAGAAGGAGAAGTCATTGAACACATAGTATTTCATAGCGATGCAATTTATGCGATAATTCGTCAATGTGAGGGAGCCAAGGGGGCAGTAAAGAAGGAGTAGGTCATCGGAAAGGAGATACTCGTATACCAAAACAAAATCCTTTCGTTGCAATAGAAGCGTTACTCGATTTAGAAGGAGAAGTCATAGAACGCTTAGTGTTTCATAGCGACGCAATTTCTGCGTTAATTCGTCAATGTGATGGAGCGGGATATGCAGCAAAGACGGAATAGTGCTTCGGAAAGGAGATATTCGTATCCCAAAGGAAAATCCTGTCGTTTCCATAGAAACGTTACTCGATTTAGAAGGGGATGTCATAGAACCCATAGTATTACATAGCGTCGCAATTTCTGTGTTAATTCGTCAATGTGAGAGAGCGAGGGGCGCAGTAAAGACGGAATAGTGCATCGGAAAGGAGAGACTCCTATCCCAAAAGAAAATCCTGTCGTTTCCATAGAAACGTTTCTCGATTTGAAAAGAGAAATTAAAGAACCTATAGTATTTCACAGCAACGCGATTTCTGTGCTTATTCCTCAATGGGAGGGACCGAGGGATGCAGTAAAGAACTAATAGTGCATCGGAAAGGAGATACTCGTATCCCAAAAGAAGATCCTATCGTTTCCATAGAAACGTTACTCGATTTAGAAGGAGAAGTCATGGAACCCATAGTATTTCATAGCGACGCAATCTCTGTGTTATTTTGTCAATGTGAGGGAGCGAGGGATGCAGTAAACAACTAATAGTGCATCGGAAAGGAGATACTCGTATCCCAAAGGAAAATCCTGTCGTTTCCATAGAAACGTTATTCGATTTAGAAGGAGATGTCATGGGACCCATAGTATTTCATAGCGACGCAATTTCTGTGTTATTTTATCAATGTGAGGGAGCGATGGATGCAGTAAAGACGGAATAGTGCATCGGAAAGGAGAGACTCCTATCAGAAAAGGAAATCCTGTCGTTTCAATAGAAACATTACTCGGTTTAGAAGGAGAAGTCCCAGAACCCATAGAATTTCATAGCCACGCATTTTCTGTGTTAATTCGTGAATATGAGGGAGGGTGAGATGCAGTAAAGGAGGAATAGTGCATCGGAAAGGAGATACTCGTGTCCCAAAAGAAAATCCTGTCGTTTCCATAGAAACTTTACTCGATTTAGAAGGGGATGTCATAGAATCCATAGTATTTCACAGCGACGCAATGTCTGTGCTTATTCGTCAATGTGAGGGAGCGAGAGATGCAGTAAAGAAGGAATAGTGCTTCGGAAAGGAGATACTCGTATACCAAAAGAAAATCCTCTCCTTTCAATTGAAACGTTACTCGATTTAGAAGGATGAGCCATAGAACCCACAGTATATCATAGCGACGCAATCTCAGTGTTAATTCGTCAATGTGAGGGAGCGAGGGATGCAGTAAAGACGGAATAGTGCATTGGAAAGGAGATACTCTTATCCCAAAAGAAAATCCTATCGATTCAATAGAAACGTTACTCGATTTGGAAGGAGAAGTAATAGAACCCATACTATTTCATAGCGACGCAATCTCTGTGTTAATTCGCCAATGTGAGGAAGCGAGGGATGCAGTACAGAAGGAATAGTGCATCGGAAAGGCGACATTCGAATCCCAAAAGAAAATCCCGTCGTTTCCATAGAAACGTTACCCGATTTAAATGGAGAAGTCATACAACCCATAGTATTTCATAGCGACGCAATTTCTGTGTTAATTCGTCAATGTGAGGGAGCGAGGGATGCAGTAAAGAAGGAATAGTGCTTCGGAAAGGAGATACTCGTATACCAAAAGAAAATCCTCTCCTTTCAATTGAAACGTTACTCGATTTAGAAGGATGAGCCATAGAACCCACAGTATATCATAGCGACGCAATCTCTGTGTTAATTCGTCAATGTGAGGGAGCGAGGGATGCAGTGTAGAAGGAAATGTCCAACGGAAAGTAGATACTCGTATCCCAAAAGAAAATCCTGTCGTTTCCATTGAAACGTTACTCGATTTAGAAGGTGAAGTCATTGAACACATAGTATTCCATAGCGATCCAATTTCTGTGATAATTCGTCAATGTGAGGGAGCCAGGGAGGCAGTAAAGAAGGAATAGTGCATCGGAAAGGAGATACTCTTATACCAAAACAAAATCCTTTCGTTTCAATAGAAAGGTTACTCGATTTAGAAGGAGAAGTCATAGAACCCAAAGTATTTCAAAGCGACGCTATTTCTGCGTTAATTCGTCAATGTGAGGGAGCGAGAGATGCAATAAAAAAGGAATCGTGCATCGGAAATGAGATACTCATATCCCAAAAGAAAATCCTGTCGCTTCCATAGAATCGTTACTCGATTTAGAAGGAGAAGTAATAGAACCCATACTCTTTCATTGCGACGCAATTTCAGTGTTTATTCGTCAATGTGAGTGGGCGAGGGATGCAGTAATGAACTAATAGTGCAGCGGAAAGGAGATACTCGTATCCCAAAAGCAGATCCTGTCGTTTCCATAGAAACGTTACTCGATTTAGAAGGAGAAGTCATGGAGCCCATAGTATTTCATAGCGACGCAATTTCTGTGTTATTTTGTCAATGTGAGGGAGCGAGGGATGCAGTAAAGAACTAATAGTGCATCAGAAAGGAGATACTCGTACCCCAAAAGAAAATCCTGTCGTTTCCATAGAAACGTTACTCGATTTAGAAGGAGATGTCATGGAACCCATAGTATTTCATAGCGACGCAATTTCTGTGTTATTTTGTCAATGTGAGAGAGCGAGGGATGGAGTAAAGACGGAATAGTGCATCGGAAAGGAGATACTCGTATCCCAAAAGAAAATCCTGTCGACTCTATAGAAACGTTACTCTATTTAGAAGGAGAAGTCATAGAACACATAGTATTTCATAGCGACGCAATTTCTGTGTTAATTCGCCATTGTGAGGAACCGAGGGATGCAGTACAGAAGGAATAGTGCATCGGAAAGGCGATTGTCGTATACCAAAATAAAATCCCGTCGTTTCCATAGAAACGTTACCCGATTTAGACGGAGAAGTCATAGAACCCATAGTATTTCATAGCGACGCAATTACTGTGTTAATTCGTCAATGTGAGGGAGCGAGGGATGCAGTAAAGAAGGAATAGTGCGTCGGAACGGAGATACTCGAATACCAAAAGAAAATCCTCTCGTTTCCATAGAAACGTTACTCGATTTAGAAGGAGAAAGCCATAGAACCCATAGTACTTCATAGCGACGCAATTTCTATGATAATTCACCAATGTGAGGGAGCGAGGGATGCAGTAAAGACGGAATAGTGCATCGGAAAGGAGATACTCGTATACCAAAACAAAATCCTTTCGTTGCAATAGAAGCGTTACTCGATTTAGAAGGAGAAGACATAGAACGCTTAGTATTTCATAGCGACGCAATTTCTGCGTTAATTCGTCAATGTGATGGAGCGGGAGATGCGGCAAAGACGGAATAGTGCTTCGGAAAGGAGATATTCGTATCCCAAAAGAAAATCCTGTCGTTTCCATAGAAACGTTACTCGATTTAGAAGGGGATGTCATAGAACCCATAGTATTACATAGCGTCGCGATTTCTGTGTTAATTCGTCAATGTGAGGGAGCGAGGGGCGCAATAAAGACGGAATAGTGCATCGGAAAGGAGAGACTCCTATCCCAAAAGAAAATCCTCTCGTTTCCATAGAAACGTTTCTCGATTTGAAAAGAGAAATTAAAGAACCTATAGGATTTCACAGCAACGCGATTTCTGTGCTTATTCCTCAATGGGAGGGACCGAGGGATGCAGTAAAGAACTAATAGTGCATCGGAAAGGAGATACTCGTATCCCAAAAGAAGATCCTATCGTTTCCATAGAAACGTTACTCGATTTAGAAGGAGAAGTCATGGAACCCATAGTATTTCATAGCGACGCAATCTCTGTGTTATTTTGTCAATGTGAGGGAGCGAGGGATGCAGTAAACAACTAATAGTGCATCGGAAAGGAGATACTCGTATCCCAAAGGAAAATCCTGTCGTTTCCATAGAAACGTTACTCGATTTAGAAGGAGATGTCATGGGACCCATAGTATTTCATAGCGACGCAATTTCTGTGTTATTTTGTCAATGTGAGGGAGCGATGGATGCAGTAAAGACGGAATAGTGCATCGGAAAGGAGAGACTCCTATCAGAAAAGGAAATCCTGTCGTTTCAATAGAAACATTACTCGGTTTAGAAGGAGAAGTACCAGAACCCATAGAATTTCATAGCCACGCATTTTCTGTGTTAATTCGTGAATATGAGGGAGGGAGAGATGCAGTAAAGGAGGAATAGTGCATCGGAAAGGAGATACTCGTATCCCAAAAGAAAATCCTGTCGTTTCCATAGAAACTTTACTCGATTTAGAAAGGGATGTCATAGGATCCATAGTATTTCACAGCGACGCAATGTCTGTGCTTATTCGTCAATGTGAGGGAGCGAGGGATGCAGCAAAGAACTAATAGTGCATCGGAAAGGAGATATTCGTTTCCCAAAAGAAAATCCTGTCGTTTCAATAGAAACGTTACTCGATTTAGAAGGAGAAAGCCATAGAACCCACAGTGCTTCATAGCGACGCAATTTCTATGATAATTCACCAATGTGAGGGAGCGAGGGATGCAGTAAAGACGGAAAAGTGCATCGGAAAGGAGATACTCGTATCCCAAAAGAAAATCCTGTTGTTTCAATAGAAACGTTACTCGATTTAGAAGGTGAAGTCATAGAACCCACATTATTTCCTGGCGACGCAATCCCTGTGTTAATTCGTCAATGTGAGGGAGCCAGGGATGCAGTAAAGAAGGAATAGTGGATCGGAAAGGAGATACTCGTATCCCAAAAGGAAATCCTGTCGTTTCCATTGAAACGTTACTCGATTTAGGAGGAGATGTCATGGGACACATAGTATTTCATAGCGACGCAATTTCTGTGTTATTATGTCAATGTGAGGGAGTGAGGGATGCAGTAAAGACCGAATAGTGCATCGGAAAGGAGATACTCGTATCCCAAAGGAAAATCCTATCGATTCAATAGAAATGTTACTCGATTTGGAAGGAGAAGTCATAGAACAAATAGTATTTCATAGCGACGCAATTTCTGTGTTAATTCGCCAATGTGAGGAGGCGAGGGATGCAGTACAGAAGGAATAGTGCAACGGAAAGGCGACATTCGAATCCCAAAAGAAAATCCCGTCGTTTCCATAGAAACGTTACCCGATTTAAATGGAGAAGTCATACAACCCATAGTATTTCATAGCGACGCAATTTCTGTGTTAATTCGTCAATGTGAGGGAGCGAGAGATGCAGTAAAGAAGGAATAGTGCTTCGGAAAGGAGATACTCGTATACCAAAAAAAATCCTCTCCTTTCAATTGAAACGTCACTCGATTTAGAAGGATGAGCCATAGAACCGATAGTATATCATAGCGACGCAATTTCTGTGTTAATTCGTCAATGTGAGGGAGCGAAGGGCACAGTAAAGACGGAATAGTGCATTGGAAAGGAGATACTCTTATCCCAAAAGAAAATCCTATCGATTCAATAGAAACGTTACTCGATTTGGAAGGAGAAGTAATAGAACCCATACTATTTCATAGCGACGCAATTTCTGTGTTTATTCGTCAATGTGAGGGAGCGAGGGATGCAGTAATGAACTAATAGTGCATCGGAAAGAAGATACTCGTATCCCAAAAGATAATCCTCTCGTTTCCATAGACATATTACTCGATTTAGAAGGAGAATTCATGGAACACATAGTATTTCGTAGCGACGCAATTTCTGTGTTAATTCGTCAATGTGAGGGAGCGAGGGGCGCAGTAAAGACGGAATAGTGCATCGAAAAGGAGAGACTCCTATCCCAAAAGAAAATCCTGTCGTTTCCATAGAAACGTTACTCGATTTAGGAGGAGATGTCATGGGACCCATAGTATTTCATACCGACGCAATTTCTGTGTTATTATGTCAATGTGAGGGAGTGAGGGATGCAGTAAAGAAGGAATAGTGCATCGGAAAATAGATACTCTTATACCAAAACAAAATCCTTTCGTTTCAATAGAAAGGTTACTCGATTTAGAAGGAGAAGTCATAGACCCCTAAGTATTTCAAAGCGACGCTATTTCTGCGTTAATTCGTCAATGTGAGGGAGCGAGAGATGCAGTAAAGAAGGAATCGTGCATCGGAAATGAGATACTCATATCCCAAAAGAAAATCCTGTCGCTTCCATAGAATCGTTACTCGATTTAGAAGGTGAAGTAATAGAACCCATACTCTTTCATTGCGACGCAATTTCAGTGTTTATTCGTCAATGTGAGTGGGCGAGGGATGCAGTAATGAACTAATAGTGCATCGGAAAGGAGATAATCGTATCCCAAAAGCTGATCCTGTCGTTTCCATAGAAACGTTACTCGATTTAGAAGGAGAAGTCATGGAGCTTATAGTATTTCATAGCGACGCAATTTCTGTGTTATTTTGTCAATGTGAGGGAGCGAGGGATGCAGTAAAGAACTAATAGTGCATCAGAAAGGAGATACTCGTACCCCAAAAGAAAATCCTGTCGTTTCCATAGAAACGTTACTCGATTTAGAAGGAGATGTCATGGAACCCATAGTATTTCATAGCGACTTAATTTCTGTGTTATTTTGTCAATGTGAGAGAGCGAGGGATGCAGTAAAGACGGAATAGTGCATCGGAAAGGAAATACTCGTATCCCAAAAGAAAATCCTGTCGATTCTATAGAAACGTTACTCGATTTAGAAGGAGAAGTCATAGAACACATAGTATTTCATAGCGACGCAATTTCTGTGTTAATTCGCCATTGTGAGGAAGCGAGGGATGCAGTACAGAAGGATTAGTGCATCGGAAAGGCGATAGTCGTATCCCAAAATAAAATCCCGTCGCTTCCATAGAAACGTTACCCGATTTAGACGGAGAAGTCATAGAACCCATAGTATTTCATAGCGACGCAATTACTGTGTTAATTCGTCAATGTGAGGGAGCGAGGGATGCAGAAAAGAAGGAATAGTGCGTCGGAACGGAGATACTCGAATACCAAAAGAAAATCTTCTCGTTTCCATAGAAAAGTTACTCGATTTAGAAGGATGAGCCATAGAACCCACAGTATATCATAGCAACGCAATTTCTGTGTTAATTCGTCAATGTGAGGGAGCGAGGGATGCAGTATAGAAGGATTTGTGCAACGGAAAGGAGATACTCGTATCCCAAATGAAAATCCTGTCGTTTCGATTGAAACGTTACTCGATTTAGAAAGAGAAGTCATTGAACACATAGTATTTCATAGCGATGCAATTTCTGCGTTAATTCGTCAATGTGATGGAGCGCGAGATGCAGCAAAGACGGAATAGTGCTTCGGAAAGGAGATATTCGTATCCCAAAAGAAAATCCTGTCGTTTCCATAGAAACGTTACTCGATTTAGAAGGGGATGTCATAGAACCCATAGTAATTCATAGCGTCACAATTTCTGTGTTAATTCGTCAATGTGAGGGAGCGAGGGGCGCAGGAAAGACGGAATAGTGCATCGGAAATGAGAGACTCCTATCAGAAAAGGAAATCCTGTCGTTTAAATAGAAACATTACTCGGTTTAGAAGTAGAGGTCCCAGAACCCATAGAATTTCATAGCCACGCATTTTCTGTGTTAATTCGTGAATATGAGGGAGGGAGAGATGCAGTAAAGGAGGAATAGTGTATCGGAAAGGAGATACTCGTATCCCAAAAGAAAACCATGTCGTTTCCATAGAAACTTTACTCGATTTAGAAGGGGATGTCATAGAATCCATAGTATTTCACAGCGACGCAATGTCTGTGCTTATTCGTCAATGTGAGGGAGCGAGGGATGCAGTAAAGAACTAATAGTGCATCGGAAGGGAGATATTCGTATCCCAAAAGAAAATCCTGTCGTTTCAATAGAAACGTTACTCGATTTAGAAGGAGAAAGCCATAGAACCCATAGTACTTCATAGCGACGCAATTTCTATGATAATTCACCAATGTGAGAGAGCGAGGGATGCAGTAATTAACTAATAGTGCATCGGAAAGGAGATAGTCGTATTCCAAAGGATTATCCTCTCGTTTCCATAGAAATATTACTCGATTTAGAAGGAGAATTGATGGAACACGTAGTATTTCGTATCGACCCAAATTAATGTGTTAATTCGTCAATGTGAGGGAGCGAGAGATGCAGCAAAGACGGAATAGTGCTTCGGAAAGGAGATACTTGTATCCCAAAAGAAAATCCTGTCGTTTCCCTAGAAACGATACTCGATTTAGAAGGAGAAGTCATGGAACCCATAGTATTTCATAGTGGCGCAATTTCTGTGATATTTCGTCAAGGTGAGGGAGCGAGGGATGCAGTAAAGACGGAATAGTGCATCGGAAAACAGATACTCGTATCCCAAAAGAAAATCCTGTCGTTTCAATAGAAACGTTACTCGATTTAGAAGGATAAGTCGTGGAACCCATAGTATTTCCTAGGGACGCAATCTCTGTGTTAATTCGTCAATGTGAGGGAGCGAGGGATGCAGTAAAGAAGGAATTGTGCAATGCAAAGGAGATACTCGTATCCCAAAAGAAAATCCTGTCGTTTCCATTGAAACGTTACTCGACTTAGAAGGATGAGCCTTAGAACCCACAGTATTTCCAAGCGACGCAATCTCTGTGTTAATTCGTCTATGTGAGGGAGCGAGGGATGCAGTAAAGAAGGAATTGTGCAACGGAAAGGAGATACTCGTATCCCAAAACAAAATCCTGTCGTTTCCATTGAAACGTTACTCGATTTCGAAGGAGAAGTAATAGAACCCATACTCTTTCACAGCCACGCATTTTCTGTGTTATTTCGTGAATGTGAGGGAGGGAGGGATGCAGTAAAGGAGGAATAGTGCATCGGAAAGGAGATACTCGTATCCCAAAGGATAATCCTCCCGTTTCCATAGAAATATTACTCGATTTAGAAGGAGAATTGATGGAACACGTAGTATTCGTATCGACCCAAATTAATGTGTTAATTCGTCAATGTGAGGGAGCGAGAGATGCAGCAAAAACGGAATAGTGCTTCGGAAAGGAGATACTTGTATCCCAAAAGAAAATCCTGTCGTTTCCATAGAAACGTTACTCGATTTAGAAAGTGATGTCATAGAATCCATAGTATTTCACAGCGACGCAATGTCTGTGCTTATTCGTTAATGTGAGGGAGCGAGGGATGGAGTAAAGAACTAATAGTGCATCGGAAAGGACGTCCTCGTAACCCAAAAGAGAATCCTGTCGTATCCCTAGAAACGTTACTTGATTTAGAAGGAGAAGTCATGGAACCCATAGTATTTCATAGTGGCGCAATTTCTGTGATATTTCGTCAATGTGAGGGAGCGAGGGATGCAGTAAAGACGGAATAGTGCATCGGAAAACAGATACTCGTATCCCAAATGAAAATCCTGTCGTTTCAATAGAAACGTTAGTCGATTTAGAAGGAGAAGTCATAGAGCCCATGGTATTTCATAGCGACGCAATTTCTATGTAAATTCACCAATGTGAGGGAGCGAGGGATGCAGTAAAGAAGGAATTGTGCAACGGAAAGGAGATACTCGTATCCCAAAGGAAAATTCTGTCGTTTCCATTGAAACGTTACTCGATTTAGGAGGATGAGCCTTAGAACCCACACTATTTCATAGCGACGCAATCTCTGTGTTAATTCGTCAATGTGAGGGAGCGAGGGATGCAGTAAAGAAGGAATTGTGCAACGGAAAGGAGATACTCGTATCCCAAAAGAAAATCCTGTCGTTTCCATTGAAACGTTACTCGATTTAGAAGGAGAAGTCATTGAACACATAGTATTCCATAGCGATGCAATTTCTGTGATAATTCGTCAATGTGAGGGAGCCAGGGAGGCAGTAAAGAAGGAATAGTGCTTCGGAAAGGAGATACTCGTATACCATAACAAAATCCTTCCGTTTCAATAGAAATGTTACTCGATTTAGAGGGAGAGGTCATAGAACCCATAGTATTTCATAGCGAGGCAATTTCTGCGTTAATTCGTCATTGTGAGGGAGCGAGAGATGCAGTAAAGAAGGAATCGTGCATTGGAAATGAGATACTCATATCCCAAAAGAAAATCCTGTCGTTTCCATAGAAACGTTACTCGATTTAGAAGGGGAAGTTATAAAACCCATACTCTTTCATAGCGACGCAATATCTGTGTTTATTCGTCAATGTGAGGGAGCGAGGGATGCAGTAATGAACTAATAGTGGATTGGAATGGAGATAGTCGTATACCAAAGGATAATCCTTTCGTTTCCATAGAAATATTACTCGATTTGGAAGGAGAATTCATGGAACCCATAGTATTTCGTAGCGACGCAATTTCTGTGTCAATACGTTAATGTGAGGGAGCGAGGGATGCAGTAAAGACGGAATAGTGCATCGGAAAGGAGAGACTCCTATCCCAAAAGGAAATCCTGTCGTTTCAATAGAAACATTACTCGGTTTAGAAGGGGAAGTCATTGAACCCATAGTATTTCATAGCCACGCGTTTTCTGTGTTAATTCGTGAATGTGAGGGAGGGAGGGATGCAGTAAAGGAGGAGATACTCGTATCCCAGAAGAAAATCCAGTCGTTTCCATAGAAACGTTACTCGATATAGAAGGAGAAGTAATAGAACCAATAGTATTTCATCGCGACGCAAGTTCTGTGATAATTCGTCAATGTGAGGGAGCGAGAGATGCAGCAAAGACGGAATAGTGCTTCGGAAAGGAGATACTTGTATCCCAAAAGAAAATCCGGTCGTTTCAATAGAAACGTTACTCGATTTTGAAGGAGAAGTCATAGAACCTATAGTATTTCGTAGCGACGCAATTTTTATGTTAATTCATCAATGTTAGGGAGTGAGGTATGCAGTAAAGATAGAAAAGTGCATCGGAAAGGAGATACTCGTATCCGAAAAGAAAATCCTGTCGTTTCAATAGAAACGTTACTCGATTTAGAAGGAGAAGTCATAGATCCCACAGTATTTCATAGCGACGCAATCTCTGTGTTAATTCGTCAATGTGAGGGAGCGAGGGATGCAGTAAAGAAGGAATAGTGCATCGGAAAGGAGATACTCGAATACCAAAAGAAAATCCTGTCGTTTCAATAGAAACGTTACTCGATTTAGAAGGAGAAGTCATAGAACCCATAGTATTTCATAGCGACGCAATTTCTATGTTAATTCACCAATGTGAGGGAGCGAGGGATGCAGTAAAGAGTGAATAGTGCATCGGAAAGAAGATACTCGTATCCCAAAAGAAAATCCTGTCGTTTCAATAGAAACGTTACTCGATTTAGAAGGAGAGGTCATAGAACCCACAGTATTTCATAGCGACGCAATTTCTGAGTTAATTCGTCAATGTGAGTTAGCGAGGGATGCAGTAAAGAAGGAATAGTGCATCGGAAAGGAGATACTCGTATCCCAACAGGAAATCCTGTCGTTTCCATTGAAACGTTACTCGATTTAGAAGGAGGTGTCCCAGCACAAATGGTTTCTCTAGGCGACGCAATTTCTGTGTTAGTTCGTCAATGTGAGGAAGCGAGGGATGCAGTAGAGAAGGAATAGTGCATCGGAAAGGAGATATTCGTATCCCAAGAGAAAATCCTGTCGTTTCCATGTAAATGTTATTTGATTTAGAAGGAGAAGTTATAGAACCCATAGTATTTCACAGCGGCGCAATTTCTGTGCTTATTCTTCAATGTGAGAAAGCGAGGGATGCAGTAAAGACTGAATAGTGCATCGGAAAGAAGATACTCGTATCCCAAAAGAAAATCCTGTCGTTTCAATAGAAACGTTACTCGATTTAGAAGGAGAAGTCATAGAACCCACAGTATTTCATAGCGACGCAATTTCTGAGTTAATTCGTCAATGTGAGTTAGCGAGTGATGCAGTAAAGAAGGAATAGTGCATCGGAAAGGAGATACTCGTATCCCAACAGGAAATACTGTCGTTTCCATTGAAACGTTACTCGATTTAGAAGGAGGTGTCCCAGGACCAATAGTTTTTCATAGCGACGCAGTTTCTGTGTTAGTTCGTCAATGTGAGGGAGCGAGGGATGCAGTGGAGAAGGAATAGTGCATCGGAAAGGAGATGTATCCCAAAAGAAAATCCTGTCGGTTCCGTGTAAACGTTATTTGATTTAGAAGGAGAAGTTATAGAACCCATAGTATTTCACAGCGGCGCAATTTCTGTGCTTATTCTTCAATGTGAGGAAGCGAGGGATGCAGTAAAGAACTAATAGTGCATCGGAAAGGATATACTCGTAACCCAAAGTAAAATCCTGTCGTTTCCATAGAAACGTTACTCGATGTAAAAGGAGAAGTCATGGAACCGATAGTATTTCATGGCAACGCAATTTCTGTGCTTATTCGTCAATGTGAGGGAGCGAGGGATGCAGTAAAGAACTAATAGTGATCGGAAAGGACATACTCGTATCCCAAAAGAAAATCCTGTAGTTTCCCTAGAAACGTTACTCGATTTAGAAGGAGAAGTCATGGAACCCATAGTATTTCATAGCGACGCAATTTCTGTGTTATTTCGTGAATGTGAGGGAGCGAGGGATGCAGTAAAGACGGAATAATGCATCGGAAAACAGACACTCGTATCCCAAAAGAAAATCCGGTCGTTTCAATAGAAACGTTACTCGATTTAGAAGGAGAAGTCGTGGAACCCACAGTATTTCATAGCGACGCAATCTCTGTGTTAATTCGTCAATGTGAGGGAGCGATGGATGCAGTAAAGAAGGAATAGTGCATCGGAATGGAGATAGTCGTATCCCAAAAGAAAATCCTGTCGATTCCATTGAAACGTTACTCGATTTAGAAGGAGGCGTCATGGAACCCATAATATTTCATAGCGTCGCAATTGCTGTGTTAATTCGTCAATGTGAGGGAGCGAGGGATAGAGAAAAAGACGGAATAGTGCCTCAGAAAGGAGATTCCCGTATCCCAAAAGAAAATCCTGTCGTTTCCATAGAAACGTTACTCGATTTAGAAGGAGAATCAAAGAACCCATAGTATTTCATAGAGACGCAGATTCTGCGTTAATTTGTCAATGTGAGGGAGCGAGGGATGCACTAAAGAAGGAATAGTGCATCGGAAAGGAGATACTCGTATCCCAAATGAAAATCCTGTCGTTTTCATGTAAACGTTAATCGATTTAGAAGGAGAAGTTGTAGAATCCATAGTATTTCACAGCGACGCAATGTCTGTGCTTATTCGTCAATGTGAGGGAGCGAGGGATGCAGTAAAGAACTAATAGTGCATCGGAAAGGAGATACTCGTAACCCAAAAGAAAATCCTGTCGTTTCCCTAGAAACGTTACTCGATTTAGAAGGAGAAGTCATGGAACCCATTGTATTTCATAGCGACTCAATATCTGAGTTATTTCGTCAAAGTGAGGGAGCGAGGGACGCAGTAAAGACGGAATAGTGCATCGTAAAGGAGATACTCGTTCCCAAAAGAAAATCCTGTCGTTTCAATAGAAACGTTACTAGATTTAGAAGGAGATGTCATAGAACCCATAGTATTTCATAGCGACGCAATTTCTGTGTTAATTCACTAATTTGAGGGAGCGAGGGATGCAGTAAAGACGGAATAGTACATCGGAAATGAGATACTCGTATCCCAAAAGAAAATTCTGTCGTATCAATAAAAACGTTACTCGATTTAGAAGGAGAAGTCATAGAACCCACAGTATTTCATAGCGACGCAATCTCAGTGTTAATTCGTCAATGTGAGGGGGCGAGGGATGCAGTAAAGAAGGAATTGTGCAACGGAAAGGAGATACTCGTATCCCAAAAGAAAATCCTGTCGTTTCCATTGAAACGTTACTCGATTTAGAAGGAGAAGTCATTGAACACATAGTATTCCATAGCGATGCAATTTCTGTTATAATTCGTCAATGTGAGGGAGCCAGAGAGGCAGTAAAGATGGAATAGGTCATCGGAAAGGAGATACTCGTATACCAAAACAAAATCTTTTCGTTGCAATAGAAGCGTTACTCGATTTAGATAGAGAAGTCATAGAACGCATAGTATTTCATAGCGACGCAATTTCTGCGTTAATTCGTCAATGTGATGGAGCGGGAGATGCAGCAAAGACGGAATACTGCTTCGGAAAGGAGATATTCGTATCCCAAAAGAAAATCCTGTCGTTTCCATAGAAACGTTACTCGATTTAGAAGGGGATGTCATAGAACCCATAGTATTTCATAGCGTCGCAATTTCTGTGTTAATTCGTCAATGTGAGGGAGCCAGGGGCGCAGTAAAGACGGAATAGTGCATCGGAAAGGAGAGACTCCTATCCCAAAAGAAATTCCTGTCGTTTCCATAGAAACGTTTCTCGATTTGAAGAGAGAAATTAAGGAACCCATAGTATTTCACAGCGACGCGATTTCTGTGCTTATTCCTCAATGGGAGGGACTGAGGGATGCAGTAAAGAACTAATAGTGCATCGGAAAGGAGATACTCGTATCCCAAAAGAAGATCCTATCGTTTCCATAGAAACGTTACTCGATTTAGAAGGAGAAGTCATGGAACCCATAGTATTTCATAGCGACGCAATCTCTGTGTTATTTTGTCAATGTGAGGGAGCGAGGGATGCAGTAAACAACTAATAGTGCATCGGAAAGGAGATACTCGTATCCCAAACGAAAACCCTGTCGTTTCCATAGAAACGTTACTCGATTTAGAAGGAGATGTCATGGGACCCATAGTATTCCATAGCGATGCAATTTCTGTGATAATTCGTTAATGTGAGGGAGCCAGGGAGGCAGTAAAGAAGGAATAGTGCATCGGAAAGGAGATACTCGTATACCAAAACAAAATCCTTTCGTTTCAATAGAAACGTTACTCGATTTAGAAGGAGAAGTCATAGAACCCATAGTATTTCATAACGACGCAATTTCTGCGATAATTCGTCAATGTGAGGGAGCGAGAGATGCAGTAAAGAAGGAATCGTGCATCGGAAATGAGATACTCATATCCCAAAAGAAAATCCTGTCGTTTCCATAGAAACGTTACTCGATTTAGAAGGAGAAGTAATAAACCACATACTCTTTCATAGCGACGCAATATCTGTGTTTATTCGTCAATGTGAGGGAGCGAGGGATGCAGTAATGAACTAATAGTGCATCGGAAAGGAGATAGTCGTATACCAAAGGATAATCCCCTCGTTTCCATAGAAATATTACTCGATTTAGAAGGAGAATTCATGGAAACCATAGTATTTCGTAGAGACGCATTTTCTGTGTCCTTACGTCAATGTCAGTGAGCGAGGGATGCAGTAAAGACGGAATAGTGCATCGGAAAGGAGAGACTCCTATCTCAAAAGGAAATCCTGTCGTTTCAATAGAAACATTACTCGGTTAAGAAGGGGGAGTCATAGAACCCATAGTATTTCATAGCCACGCGTTTTCTGTGTTAATTCGTGAATGTGAGGGAGGGAGGGATGCAGTAAAGGAGGAGATACTCGTATCCCAGAAGAAAATCCTGTCGTTTCCATAGAAACGTTACTCGATATAGAAGGAGAAGTCATAGAACCAATAGTATTTCATCGCGACGCAAGTTCTGTGATAATTCGTCAATGTGAGGGAGCGAGAGATGCAGCAAAGACGGAATAGTGCTTCGGAAAGGAGATACTTGTATCCCAAAAGAAAATCCGGTCGTTTCAATAGAAACGTTACTCGATTTTGAAGGAGAAGTCATAGAACCCATAGTATTTCATAGCGACGCAATTTTTATGTTAATTCATCAATGTGAGGGAGTGAGGTATGCAGTAAAGACGGAAAAGTGCATCGGAAAGGAGATACTCGTATCCCAAAAGAAAATCCTGTCGTTTCAATAGAAACGTTACTCGATTTAGAAGGAGAAGTCATAGATCCCACAGTATTTCGTAGCGACGCAATCTCTGTGTTAATTCGTCAATGTGAGGGAGCGAGGGATGCAGTAAAGAAGGAATAGTGCATCGGAAAGGAGATACTCGAATACCAAAAAAAAATCCTGTCGTTTCAATAGAAACGTTACTCGATTTAGAAGGAGAAGTCATAGAACCCATAGTATTTCATAGCGACGCAATTTCTATGTTAATTCACCAATGTGAGGGAGCGAGGGATGCAGTAAAGACTGAATAGTGCATCGGAAAGAAGATACTCGTATCCCAAAAGAAAATCATGTCGTTTCAATAGAAACGTTACTCGATTTAGAAGGAGAAGTCATAGAACCCACAGTAATTCATAGCGACTCAATTTCTGATTTAATTCGTCAATGTGAGTTAGCGAGGAATGCAGTAAAGAAGGAATAGTGCATCGGAAAGGAGATACTCGTATCCCAACAGGAAATCCTGTCGTTTCCATTGAAACGTTACTCGATTTAGAAGGAGGTGTCCCAGCACAAATGGTTTCTCATAGCGACGCAATTTCTGTGTTAGTTCGTCAATGTGAGGGAGCGAGGGATGCAGTAGAGAAGGAATAGTGCATCGGAAAGGAGATATTCGTATCCCAAGAGAAAATCCTGTCGTTTCCATGTAAATGTTATTTGATTTAGAAGGAGAAGTTATAGAGCCCATAGTATTTCACAGCGGCGCATTTTCTGTGCTTATTCTTGAATGTGAGGAAGCGAGGGATGCAGTAAAGACTGAATAGTGCATCGGAAAGAAGATACTCGTATCCCAAAAGAAAATCCTGTCGTTTCAATAGAAACGTTACTCGATTTAGAAGGAGAAGTCATAGAACCCACAGTATTTCATAGCGACGCAATTTCTGAGTTAATTCGTCAATGTGAGTTAGCGAGGCATGCAGTAAAGAAGGAATAGTGCATCGGAAAGGAGATACTCGTATCCCAACAGGAACTCCTGTCGTTTCCATTGAAACGTTACTCGATTTAGAAGGAGGTGTCCCAGCACAAATGGTTTCTCATAGCGACGCAATTTCTGTGTTAGTTCGTCAATGTGAGGGAGCGAGGGATGCAGTAGAGAAGGAATAGTGCATCGGAATGGAGATATTCGTATCCCAAGTGAAAATCCTGTCGTTTCCATGTAAATGTTATTTGATTTAGAAGGAGAAGTTATAGAACCCATAGTATTTCATAGCGACGCAATTTCTATGTTAATTCACTACTGTGAGGGAGCGAGGGATGCAGTAAAGACGGAATAGTGCATCGGAAATGAGATACTCGTATCCCAAAAGAAAATTCTGTCGTTTCAATAAAAACGTTACTCGATTTAGAAGGAGAAGTCATAGAACCCACAGTATTTCATAGCGACGCAATCTCTGTGTTAATTCGTCAATGTGAGGGAGCGAGGGATGCAGTAAAGAAGGAATAGTGCATCGGAAAGGAAATAGTCGTATCCCAAAAGAAAATCCTTTCGTTTCCATTGAAACGTTACTCGATTTAGAAGAAGACATAGAACCCATAGAATATCATAGCGACGCAATTTCTGTGTTAATTCGTCAATGTGAGTTAGCGAGGGATGCAGTTAAGAAGGCATAGTGCATCGGAAAGGAGATTGTCGTATCCCAAAAGAAAATCCTGTCGATTCCATTGAAACGTTATTCGATTTAGAAGGAGGCGACATGGAACCCATAATATTTCATAGCATCGCAATTGCTGTGTTAATTCGTCAATGTGAGGGAGCGAGGGATGCAGAAAAAAGACGGAATAGTGCTTCAGAAAGGAGACACTCGTATCCCAAAAGAAAATCCTGTCGTTTCCATAGAAACGTTACTCGATTTAGAAGGAGAATCAAAGAACCCATAGCATTTCATAGCGACGCAGATTCTGCTTTAATTTGTCAATGTGAGGGAGCGAGGGATGCACTAAAGAAGGAAAAGTGCATTGGAAAGGATATTACTCGTATCCCAAAAGAAAATCCTGTCGTTTCCATGTAAACGTTATTTGATTTAGAAGGAGAAGTTATAGAATCCATAGTATTTCACAGCGACGCAATGTCTGTGCTTATTCGTCAATGTGAGGGAGCGAGGGATGCAGTAAAGAACTAATAGTGCATCGGAAAGGAGATACTCATAACCCAGAAGAAATTCCTGTCTTTTCCCTAGAAACGTTACTCGATTTAGTAAGAGAAGTCATGGAACCCATAGTATTTCATAGCGACGCAATTTCTGTGTTAATTCGTCCATGTGAGTGAGCGAGGGATGCAGTAAAGACGAAATAGTGCATCGGAAAGGAGAGACTCCTATCCCAAAAGAAAATCCTGTCGTTTCCATAGAAACGTTTCTCGATTTGAAAGGAGAAGTTAAAGAACCCATAGTATTTCACAGCGACGCGATTTCTGTGCTTATTCTTCAATGGGAGGGAGCGAGGGATGCCGTAAAGAACTAATAGTGCATCGGAAAGGAGATACTCGTAACCCAAAAGAAAATCCTGTCGTTTCCCTAGAAACGTTACTCGATTTAGAGGGAGAAGTCATGGAACCCATAGTATTTCATAGCGACGCAATTTCTGTGTTTTTTCGTCAATGTGAGGGAGCGAGGGATGCAGTAAAGAACTAATAGTGCATCAGAAAGGAGATACTCGTATCCCAAAAGAAAATCCTGTCGTTTCCTTAGAAACGTTACTCGATTTAGAAGGTGATGTCATGGAACCCATAGTTTTTCATAGCGACGCAATTTCTGTGTTAATTCGCCAATGTGAGGTAGCGGGGAATGCAGTACAGAAGGAATAGTGCATCGGAAAGGCGATAGTCGTATCCCAAAAGAATATCCCGTCGTTTCCATAGAAACGTTACCCGATTTAGAAGGAGAAGTCATAGAACCCATAGTATTGCATAGCGACGCAATTTCTGTGTTAATTCGTCATCGTGAGGGAGCGAGGGATGCAGTAATGAACTAATAGTGCATCGGAAAGGAGATGGTCGTATCCCAAAGGATAATCCTCTCGTTTCCATAGAAATATTACTCGATTTAGAAGGAGAATTCATGGAACCCATAGTATTTCGTAGCGACGCTATTTCTGTGTTAATTCGTCAATGTGAGGGAGCGAGGGATGCATTAAAGGAGGAATAGTGCATCGGAAAGGAGATAGTCGTATCCCAAAAGAAAATCCTGTCGATTCCATTGAAACGTTACTCGATTTAGAAGGAGGCGACATGGAACCCATAATATTTCATAGCGTCGCAATTGCTGTGTTAATTCGTCAATGTGAGGGAGCGAGGGATGCAGAAAAAAGACGGAATAGTGCTTCAGAAAGGAGATACTCGTTTCCCAAAAGAAAATATTGTCGTTTCAATAGAAACGTTACTAGATTTAGAAGGAGAAGACATAGAACCCTTAGTATTTCATAGCGACGCAATTTCTATGTTAATTCACCAATGTGAGGGAGCGAGGGATGCAGTAAAGACGGAATAGTGCATCGGAAAGGAGATACTCGTATCCCAAAAGAAAATCCAGTCGTTTCAATAAAAACGTTACTCGATTTAGAAGGAGAAGTCATAGAACCCACAGTATTTCATAGCGACGCAATCTCTGTGTTAATTCGTCAATGTGAGGGAGCGAGGGATGCAGTAAAGAAGGAATAGTGCATCGGAAAGGAGATGGTCGTATCCCAAAAGAAAATCCTTTCGTTTCCATTGAAACGTTACTCGATTTAGAAGAAGACATAGAACCCATAGAATCTCATAGCGACGCAATTTCTGTGTTAATTCGTCAATGTGAGTTAGCGAGGGATGCAGTAAAGAAGGCATAGTGCATCGGAAAGGAGATAGTCGTATCCCAAAAGAAAATCCTGTCGATTCCATTGAAACGTTACTCGATTTAGAAGGAGGCGACATGGAACCCATAATATTTCATAGCGTCGCAATTGCTGTGTTAATTCGTCAATGTGAGGGAGCGAGGGATGCAGAAAAAAGACGGAATAGTGCTTCAGAAAGGAGATACTCGTTTCCCAAAAGAAAATCCTGTCGTTTCCATAGAAACGTTACTCGATTTAGAAGGAGAATCAAAGAACCCATAGGATTTCATAGCGACGCAGATTCTGCGTTAATTTGTCGATGTGAGGGAGCGAGGGATGCACTAAAGAAGAAATAGTGCATTGGAAAGGAGATACTCGTATCCCAAAAGAAAATCCTGTCGTTTCCATGTAAACGTTATTTGATTTAGAAGGAGAAGTTATTGAATCCATAGTATTTCACAGCGACGCAATGTCTGTGCTTATTCGTCAATGTGAGGGAGCGAGGGATGCAGTAAAGAACTAATAGTGCAACGGAAAGGAGATACTCGTAACCGAGAAGAAAATCCTGTCTTTTCCCTAGAAACGTTACTCGATTTAGTAAGAGAAGTCATGGAACCCATAGTATTTCATAGCGACGCAATTTCTGTGTTAATTCGTCCATGTGAGGGAGCGAGGGATGCAGTAAATACGGAATAGTGCATCGGAAAGGAGAGACCCCTATCCCAAAAGAAAATCCTGTCGTTTCCATAGAAACGTTTCTCGATTTGAAAGGAGAAGTTAAAGAACCCATAGTATTTCACAGCGACGCGATTTCTGTGCTTATTCTTCAATGGGAGGGAGCGAGGGATGCCGTAAAGAACTAATAGTGCATCGGAAAGGAGATACTCGTAACCCAAAAGAAAATCCTGTCGTTTCCCTAGAAACGTTACTCGATTTAGAAGGAGAAGTCATGGAACCCATAGTATTTCATAGCGACGCAATTTCTGTGTTTTTTCGTCAATGTGAGGGAGCGAGGGATGCAGTAAAGAACTAATAGTGCATCGGAAAGGAGATACTCGTATCCCAAAAGAAAATCCTGTCGTTTCCTTCGAAACGTTACTCGATTTAGAAGGTGATGTCATGGAACCCATAGTATTTCATAGCGACGCAATTTCTGTGTTAATTCGCCAAAGTGAGGAAGCGGGGGATGCAGTACAGAAGGAATAGTGCATCGGAAAGGCGATAGTCGTATCCCAAAAGAAAATCCTGTCGATTCCATTGAAACGTTACTCGATTTAGAAGGAGGCGACATGGAACCCATAATATTTCATAGCGTCGCAATTGCTGTGTTAATTCGTCAATGTGAGGGAGCGAGGGATGCAGAAAAAAGACGGAATAGTGCTTTAGAAAGGAGATACTCGTTTCCCAAAAGAAAATATTGTCGTTTCAATAGAAACGTTACTAGATTTAGAAGGAGAAGACATAGAACCCATAGTATTTCATACAGACGCAATTTCTATGTTAATTCACCAATGTGAGGGAGCGAGGGATGCAGTAAAGACGGAATAGTGCATCAGAAAGGAGATACTCGTATCCCAAAAGAAAATCCTGTCGTTTCAATAAAAATGTTACTCGATTTAGAAGGAGAAGTCATAGAACCCACAGTATTTCATAGCGACGCAATCTCTGTGTTAATTCGTCAATGTGAGGGAGCGAGGGATGCAGTAAAGAAGGAATAGTGCATCGGAAAGGAGATGGTCGTATCCCAAAAGAAAATCCTTTCGTTTCCATTGAAACGTTACTCGATTTAGAAGAAGACATAGAACCCATAGAATCTCATAGCGACGCAATTTCTGTGTTAATTCGTCAATGTGAGTTAGCGAGGGATGCAGTAAAGAAGGCATAGTGCATCGGAAAGGAGATAGTCGTATCCCAAAAGAAAATCCTGTCGATTCCCTTGAAACGTTACTCGATTTAGTAGGAGGCGACATAGAACCCATAATATTTCATAGCGTCACAATTGCTGTGTTAATTCGTCAATGTGAGGGAGCGAGGGATGCAGAAAAAAGACGGAATAGTGCTTCAGAAAGGAGATACTCGTTTGCCAAAAGAAAATCCTATCGTTTCAATAGAAACGTTACTAGATTTAGAAGGAGATGTCATAGAACCCATAGTATTTCATAGCGACGCAATTTCTATGTTAATTCACTAATGTGAGGGAGCGAGGGATGCAGTAAAGACGGAATAGTGCATCGGAAAGGAGATACTCGTATCCCAAAAGAAAATTCTGTCGTTTCAATAAAAACGTTACTCGATTTAGAAGGAGAAGTCATAGAACCCACAGTATTTCATAGCGACGCAATCTCTGTGTTAATTCGTCAATGTGAGGGAGCGAGGGATGCAGTAAAGAAGGAATAGTGCATCGGAAAGGAGATAGTCGTATCCCAAAAGAAAATCCTGTCGTTTTCATTGAAACGTTACTCGATTTAGAAGAAGACATAGAACCCATAGAATTTCATAGCGACGCAATTTCTGTGTTAATTCGTCAATGTGAGTTAGCGAGGGATGCAGTTAAGAAGGCATAGTGCATCGGAAAGGAGATTGTCGTATCCCAAAAGAAAATCCTGTCGATTCCATTGAAACGTTACTCGATTTAGAAGGAGGCGACATGGAACCCATAATATTTCATAGCGTCGCAATTGCTGTGTTAATTCGTCAATGTGAGGGAGCGAGGAATGCAGAAAAAAGACGGAATAGTGCTTCAGAAAGGAGATACTCGTATACCAAAAGAAAATCCTGTCGTTTCCATAGAAACGTTACTCGATTTAGAAGGAGAATCAAAGAACCCATAGTATTTCATAGCAACACAGATTCTGCGTTAATTTGTCGATGTGAGAGAGCGAGGGATGCACTAAAGAAGAAATAGTGCATTGGAAAGGAGATACTCGTATCCCAAATGAAAATCCAGTCGTTTCCATATAAACGCTACTCGATTTAGAAGGAGAAGTCATGGAACCCATAGTATTTCATAGCGACGCAATTTCTGTGCTTTTTCGTCAATGTGAGGGAGCGAGGGATGCAGTAATGAACTAATAGTGCATCGGAAAGGAGATAGTCGTATCCCAAAGGATAATCCTCTCGTTTCCATAGAAATATTACGCGATTTAGAAGGAGAATTCATGGAACCCATAGTATTTCGTAGCGACGCAATTTCTGTGTTAATTCGTCAATGTGAGGGAGCGAGGGAAGCATTAAAGGAGGAATAGTGCATCGGAAAGGAAATACTCGTATCCCAAAAGAAAATCCTGTCGTTTCCATAGAAACGTTACTCGATATAGAAGGAGAAGTCATAGAACCAATAGTATTTCATAGCGACGCAATTTCTGTGTTAATTCGTCTATGTGAGTGAGCGAGGGATGCAGTAAAGACGGAATAGAGCATCGGAAAGGAGATACTCGTTTCCCAAAAGAAAATATTGTCGTTTCAATAGAAACGTTACTAGATTTTGAAGGAGAAGACATAGAACCCATAGTTTTTCATAGCGACGCATCTTCTATGTTAATTCACCAATGTGAGGGAGCGAGGGATGCAGTAAAGACGGAATAGTGCATCGGAAAGGAAATACTCGTATCCCAAAAGAAAATCCTGTCGTTTCAATAAAAAAGTTACTCGATTCAGAAGGAGAAGTCATAGAACCCACAGTATTTCATAGCGACGCAATCTCTGTGTTAATTCGTCAATGTGAGGGAGCGAGGGATGCAGTAAAGAAGGAATAGTGCATCGGAAAGGAGATAGTCGTATCCCAAAAGAAAATCGTTTCGTTTCCATTGAAACGTTACTCGATTTAGAAGAAGAAATAGAACCCATAGAATTTTATAGCGACGCAATTTCTGTGTTAATTCGTCAATGTGAGTTAGCGAGGGATGCAGTCAGGAAGGCATAGTGCATCGGAAAGGAGATAGTCGTATCCCAAAAGAAAATCCTGTCGATTCCATTGAAACGTTACTCGATTTAGAAGGAGGCTACATGGAACCCATAATATCTCATAGCGTCGCAATTACTGTGTTAATTCGTCAATGTGAGGGAGCGAGGGATGCAGAAAAAAGACGGAATAGTGCTTCAGAAAGGAGATACTCGTATCCCAAAAGAAAATAATGTCGTTTCCATAGAAACGTTACTCGATTTAGAAGGAGAATCAAAGAACCCATAGTATTTCATAGCGACGCAGATTCTGCGTTAATTTGTCAATGTGAGGGAGCGAGGGATGCACTAAAGAAGGAATAGTGCATTGGAAAGGAGATACTCGTATCCCAACAGAAAATCCTGTCGTTTCCATGTAAAAGTTATTTGATTTAGAAGGAGAAGTTATAGAATCCATAGTATTTCACAGCGACGAAATGTCTGTGTTAATTCGTCCATGTGAGGGAGCGAGGGATGCAGTAAAGACGGAATAGTGCATCGGAAAGGAGAGACTCCTATCCCAAAAGAAAATCCTGTCGTTTCCATAGAAACGTTTCTCGATTTGAAAGGAGAAGTTAAAGATGCCATAGTATTTCACAGCGACGCGATTTCTGTGCTTATTCTTCAATGGGAGGGAGCGAGGGATGCCGTAAAGAACTAATTTTGCATCGGAAAGGAGATACTCGTATCCCAAATGAAAATCCAGTCGTTTCCATAGAAACGGTACTCGATTTAGAAGGAGAAGTCATGGAACCCATAGTATTTCATAGCGACGCAATTTCTGTGTTTTTTCGACAATGTGAGGGAGCGAGGGATGCAGTAAAGAACTAATAGTGCATCAGAAAGGAGATACTCGTATCCCAAAAGATAATCCTGTCGTTTCCTTAGAAACGTTACTCGATTTAGAAGGAGATGTCATGGAACCCATAGTATTTCATAGCGACGCAATTTCTGTGTTAATTCGCCAATGTGAGGATGCGGGGGATGCAGTACAGATGGAATAGTGCATCGGAAAGGCGATAGTCGTATCCCAAAAGAATATCCCGTCGTTTCCATAGAAACGTTACCCGATTAAGAAGGAGAAGTCATAGAACCCATAGTATTGCATAGCGACGCAATTTCTGTGTTAATTCGTCAACGTGAGGGAGCGAGGGATGCAGTAACGAACTAATAGTGCATCGGAAAGGAAATAGTCGTATCCCAAAGGATAATCCTCTCGTTTCCATAGAAATATTACTCGATTTAGAAGGAGAATTCATGGAACCCATAGTATTTCGTAGCGACGCAATTTCTGTGTTAATTCGTCAATGTGAGGGTGCGAGGGATGCATTAAAGGAGGAATAGTGCATCGGAAAGGAGATACTCGTATCCCAAAAGAAAATCCTGCCGTTTACATAGAAACATTACTCGATTTAGAAGGGGATGTCATAGAATCCATAGTATTTCACAGCGACGCAATGTCTGTGATTATTCGTCAATGTGAGGTAGCGAGGGATACAGTAAAGAACTAATAGTGCATCGGAAAGGAGATACTCGTAACCCAAAAGAAAATCCTGTCGTTTCCCTAGAAACGTTACTCGATTTAGAAGGGGAAGCCATGGAACCCGTAGTATTTCATAGCGACGCACTTTCTGTGTTATTTCGTCAATGTGAGGGAGCGAGGGATGCAGTAAAGACGGAAAAGTGCATCGGTAAACAGATACTCGTATCCCAAAAGAAAATCCTGTCGTTTGAATAGAAACGTTACTCGATTTAGAAGGAGAAATCATAGAACCCATAGTATTTCATAGCGACGCAATTTCTATGTTAATTCACCAATGTGAGGGAGCGAGGGATGCAGTAAAGACGGAATAGTGCATCGGAAGGGAAATACTCGTATCCCAAAAGAAAATCCTGTCGTTTCAATAGAAACGTTACTCGATTTAGAAGGAGAAGTCATAGAACCCATAGTAATTCATAGCGACGCAGATTCTGCGTTAATTTGTCAATGTGAGGGAGCGACGGATGCACTAAAGAAGGAATAGTGCATCGGAATTAAGATACTCGTATCCCAAAAGAAAATCCTGTCGTTTCCCTGGAAACGTTACTCGATTTAGAAGGAGATGTCATGGAACCCATAGTATTTCATAGCGACGCAATTTCTGTGTTAATTCGTCAATGTGAGGGAGCGAGGGATGCAGTAAAGACTGAATTGCGCATCGGAAAATAGAAACTCGTATCCCGAAAGAAATATCTGTCGTTTCAATAGAAACGTTACTCGGTTTGGAAGGAGAAGTCATAGAATCCATAGTATTTCATAGCCACGCAATTTCTGTGTTAACTCTTGAATGTGAGGGAGCGAGGGATGCAGTAAAGAAGGAATAGTCCATCGGAAAGTAGATACTCGTATCCCAAAAGAAAATAATGTCGTCTATATAGAAATGTTACTCGATACAGAAGGAGAAGTCATAGAACCCATAGTATTTCACTGCGACGCAATTTCTGTGTTAATTCGTTAATGTGATTAAGCGAGTGATGAAGTAAAGAAGGAATAGTTCTACGGAAAGGAGATACGCGTATACCAAAAGAAAATCCGGTCTTTTCCATAGAAACGTTACTCGATTTAGATGGATAAGTCATAGAGCCCACAGTATATCATAGCGACGCAATCTCTGTATTAATTCGTTAATGTGAGGGAGGGAGGGAAGCAGTAAAGGAGGACTAGTGCATCGGAAAGGAGATACTCGTATCCCAAAAGAAAATCCTGTCGTATCCATAGAAACGTTACCCGATTTAGAAGGGAATGTCATAGAACCCATAGTATTTCATAGCGACGCAATTTCTGTGTTAATTCGTCAATGTGAGGGAGCGAGATGCGCAGTAAAGACGGATTAGTGGATCGGAAACGAGAGGCTCCTATCCCAAAAGAAAATCCTGTCGTTTCCATAGAAACGTTTCTCGATTTGAAAGGAAAAGTTAAAGAACCCATAGTATTTTACAGCAACGCAATTTCTGTGCGTATTCTTCAATGGGAGGGAGCGAGGGATGCAGTAAAGAACTAATAGTGCATCGGAAAGGAGATACTCGTATCCCAAAAGAAAATCCTGTCGTTTCCATAGAAACGTTACTCGATTTGGAAGGAGAAATCATGAAGCCCATAGTATTTCATAGCAACGCAATTTCTGTGTTATTTCGTCAATGTGAGGGAGCGAGGGATGCAGTAAAGAACTAATAGTGCATCAGAATGGAGATACTCGTATCCCAAAAGAAAATCCTGTCGTTTCCTTAGAAACGTTACTCGATGTAGAAGGAGAAGTCATGGAACCCATAGTTTTTCATAGCGACGCAATTTCTGTGTTATTTCGTCAATGTGAGGGAGCGAGGAATGAAGTAAAGAACTAATAGTGCATCAGAAAGGAGATACTCGTATCCCAAAAGAAAATTCTGTCGTTTCCTTAGAAACGTTACTCGATTTAGAAGGAGATGTCATGGAACCCATAGTATTTCATAGCGACGTAATTTCTGTGGTATTTCGTCAATGTGAGGGAGCGTGGGATGCAGTAAGGACGGAATAGTGCATCGGAAAGGAGATACTCGTATCCCAAAAGAAAATCCTGTCGTTTCCGTAGTAACGTTACTCGATTTAGAAGGAGAAGTCATAGAACCCATAGTATTTCATAGCGGCGCAATTTCTGTGCCTATTCTTCAATGAGAGGAAGCAAGGGATGCAGTAAAGAACTAATAATGCATAGGAAAGGAGATACTCGTATCCCAAAACAAAATCCTTTCGTTTCCATAGAAACGTTACTCGATGTAGAAGGAGAAGTCATGGAACCCATAGTATTTCACTGCGACGCAATTTCTGTGTTAATTCGTTAATGTGATTAAGCGAGTGATGAAGTAAAGAAGGAATAGTTCTACGGAAAGGAGATACGCGTATACCAAAAGAAAATCCTGTCGTTTCCATAGAAACGTTACTCGATTTAGATGGATAAGTCATAGAGCCCACAGTATATTATAGCGACGCAATCTCTGTATTAATTCGTTAATGTGAGGGAGGGAGGGAAGCAGTAAAGGAGGACTAGTGCATCGGAAAGGAGATACTCGTATCCCAAAAGAAAATCCTGTCGTATCCATAGAAACGTTACCCGATTTAGAAGGGAATGGCATAGAACCCATAGTATTTCATAGCGACGCAATTTCTGTGTTAATTCGTCAATGTGAGTTAGCGAGGGATGCAGTTAAGAAGGCATAGTGCATCGGAAATGAGATTGTCGTATCCCAAAAGAAAATCCTGTCGATTCCATTGAAACGTTACTCGATTTAGAAGGAGGCGACATGGAACCCATAATATTTCATAGCGTCGCAATTGCTGTGTTAATTCGTCAATGTGAGGGAGCGAGGAATGCAGAAAAAAGACGGAATAGTGCTTCAGAAAGGAGATACTCGTATACCAAAAGAAAATCCTGTCGTTTCCATAGAAACGTTACTCGATTTAGAAGGAGAATCAAAGAACCCATAGTATTTCATAGCGACGCAGATTCTGCGTTAATTTGTCGATGTGAGAGAGCGAGGGATGCACTAAAGAAGAAATAGTGCATTGGAAAGGAGATACTCGTATCCCAAATGAAAATCCAGTCGTTTCCATATAAACGTTACTCGATTTAGAAGGAGAAGTCATGGAACCCATAGTATTTCATAGCGACGCAATTTCTGTGCTTTTTCGTCAATGTGAGGAAGCGAGGGATGCAGTAATGAACTAATAGTGCATCGGAAAGGAGATAGTCGTATCCCAAAGGATAATCCTCTCGTTTCCATAGAAATATTACGCGATTTAGAAGGAGAATTCATGGAACCCATAGTATTTCGTAGCGACGCAATTTCTGTGTTAATTCGTCAATGTGAGGGAGCGAGGGAAGCATTAAAGGAGGAATAGTGCATCGGAAAGGAAATACTCGTATCCCAAAAGAAAATCCTGTCGTTTCCATAGAAACGTTACTCGATATAGAAGGAGAAGTCATAGAACCAATAGTATTTCATAGCGACGCAATTTCTGTGTTAATTCGTCTATGTGAGTGAGCGAGGGATGCAGTAAAGACGGAATAGAGCATCGGAAAGGAGATACTCGTTTCCCAAAAGAAAATATTGTCGTTTCAATAGAAACGTTACTAGATTTTGAAGGAGAAGACATAGAACCCATAGTTTTTCATAGCGACGCATCTTCTATGTTAATTCACCAATGTGAGGGAGCGAGGGATGCAGTAAAGACGGAATAGTGCATCGGAAAGGAAATACTCGTATCCCAAAAGAAAATCCTGTCGTTTCAATAAAAACGTTACTCGATTCAGAAGGAGAAGTCATAGAACCCACAGTATTTCATAGCGACGCAATCTCTGTGTTAATTCGTCAATGTGAGGGAGCGAGGGATGCAGTAAAGAAGGAATAGTGCATCGGAAAGGAGATAGTCGTATCCCAAAAGAAAATCGTTTCGTTTCCATTGAAACGTTACTCGATTTAGAAGAAGAAATAGAACCCATAGAATTTTATAGCGACGCAATTTCTGTGTTAATTCGTCAATGTGAGTTAGCGAGGGATGCAGTCAGGAAGGCATAGTGCATCGGAAAGGAGATAGTCGTATCCCAAAAGAAAATCCTGTCGATTCCATTGAAACGTTACTCGATTTAGAAGGAGGCTACATGGAACCCATAATATCTCATAGCGTCGCAATTACTGTGTTAATTCGGCAATGTGAGGGAGCGAGGGATGCAGAAAAAAGACGGAATAGTGCTTCAGAAAGGAGATACTCGTATCCCAAAAGAAAATCCTGTCGTTTCCATAGAAACGTTACTCGATTTAGAAGGAGAATCAAAGAACCCATAGTATTTCATAGCGACGCAGATTCTGCGTTAATTTGTCAATGTGAGGGAGCGAGGGATGCACTAAAGAAGGAATAGTGCATTGGAAAGGAGATACTCGTATCCCAACAGAAAATCCTGTCGTTTCCATGTAAAAGTTATTTGATTTAGAAGGAGAAGTTATAGAATCCATAGTATTTCACAGCGACGCAATGTCTATGTTAATTCGTCCATGTGAGGGAGCGAGGGATGCAGTAAAGACGGAATAGTGCATCGGAAAGGAGAGACTCCTATCCCAAAAGAAAATCCTGTCGTTTCCATAGAAACGTTTCTCGATTTGAAAGGAGAAGTTAAAGATCCCATAGTATTTCACAGCGTCGCGATTTCTGTGCTAATTCTTCAATGGGAGGGAGCGAGGGATGCCGTAAAGAACTAATTTTGCATCGGAAAGGAGATACTCGTATCCCAAATGAAAATCCAGTCATTTCCATAGAAACGGTACTCGATTTAGAAGGAGAAGTCATGGAACCCATAGTATTTCATAGCGACGCAATTTCTGTGTTTTTTCGACAATGTGAGGGAGCGAGGGATGCAGTAAAGAAGTAATAGTGCATCAGAAAGGAGATACTCGTATCCCAAAAGATAATCCTGTCGTTTCCTTAGAAACGTTACTCGATTTAGAAGGAGATGTCATGGAACCCATAGTATTTCATAGCGACGCAATTTCTGTGTTAATTCGCCAATGTGAGGATGCGGGGGATGCAGTACAGATGGAATAGTGCATCGGAAAGGCGATAGTCGTATCCCAAAAGAATATCCCGTCGTTTCCATAGAAACGTTACCCGATTAAGAAGGAGAAGTCATAGAACCCATAGTATTGCATAGCGACGCAATTTCTGTGTTAATTCGTCAACGTGAGGGAGCGAGGGATGCAGTAATGAACTAATAGTGCATCGGAAAGGAAATAGTCGTATCCCAAAGGATAATCCTCTCGTTTCCATAGAAATATTACTCGATTTAGAAGGAGAATTCATGGAACCCATAGTATTTCGTAGCGACGCAATTTCTGTGTTAATTCGTCAATGTGAGGGTGCGAGGGATGCATTAAAGGAGGAATAGTGCATCGGAAAGGAGATACTCGTATCCCAAATGAAAATCCTGCCGTTTACATAGAAACATTACTCGATTTAGAAGGGGATGTCATAGAATCCATAGTATTTCACAGCGACGCAATGTCTGTGATTATTCGTCAATGTGAGGTAGCGAGGGATGCAGTAAAGAACTAATAGTGCATCGGAAAGGAGATACTCGTAACCCAAAAGAAAATCCTGTCGTTTCCCTAGAAACGTTACTCGATTTAGAAGGGGAAGCCATGGAACCCATAGTATTTCATAGCGACGCACTTTCTGTGTTATTTCGTCAATGTGAGGGAGCGAGGGATGCAGTAAAGGCGGAATAGTGCATCGGTAAACAGATACTCGTATCCCAAAAGAAAATCCTGTCGTTTGAATAGAAACGTTACTCGATTTAGAAGGAGAAATCATAGAACCCATAGTATTTCATAGCGACGCAATTTCTATGTTAATTCACCAATGTGAGGGAGCGAGGGATGCAGTAAAGACGGAATAGTGCATCGGAAGGGAAATACTCGTATCCCAAAAGAAAATCCTGTCGTTTCAATAGAAACGTTACTCGATTAAGAAGGAGAAGTCATAGAACCCATAGTAATTCATAGCGACGCAGATTCTGCGTTAATTTGTCAATGTGAGGGAGCGACGGATGCACTAAAGAAGGAATAGTGCATCGGAATTAAGATACTCGTATCCCAAAAGAAAATCCTGTCGTTTCCCTGGAAACGTTACTCGATTTAGAAGGAGATGTCATGGAACCCATAGTATTTCATAGCGACGCAATTTCTGTGTTAATTCGTCAATGTGAGGGAGCGAGGGATGCAGTAAAGACTGAATTGCGCATCGGAAAATAGAAACTCGTATCCCGAAAGAAATATCTGTCGTTTCAATAGAAACGTTACTCGGTTTGGAAGGAGAAGTCATAGAATCCATAGTATTTCATAGCCACGCAATTTCTGTGTTAACTCTTGAATGTGAGGGAGCGAGGGATGCAGTAAAGAAGGAATAGTCCATCGGAAAGTAGATACTCGTATCCCAAAAGAAAATAATGTCGTCTATATAGAAATGTTACTCGATACAGAAGGAGAAGTCATAGAACCCATAGTATTTCATCGCGACGCAATTTCTGTGTTAATTCTTCAATGTGAGGGAGCGAGAGATGCAGCAAAGACGGATGAGTGCTTCGGAAAGGAGATACTCGTATCCCAAAAGAAAATCCTGTCGTTTCCGTAGTAACTTTACTCGAATTAGAAGGAGAAGTCATAGAACCCATAGTATTTCATAGCGACGCAATTTCTGCGTTAATTCGTCAATGTGAGGGAGCGAGGGATGCAGTAAAGTAGGAATAGTGAATCGTAAAGGAGATACTCGTATCCCAAAAGAAAATCCTGTCGTTTCCATAGAAACGTTACTCGATTTAAAAGGAGAAAATATAGAACACATAGTATTTCACAGCGGCGCAATTTCTGTGCCTATTCTTCAATGAGAGGAAGCAAGGGATGCAATAAAGAACTAATAATTCATAGGAAAGGAGATACTCGTATCCCAAAACAAAATCCTGTCGTTTCCATAGAAACGTTACTCGAAGTAAAAGGAGAAGTCATGGAATCCATAGTATTTCATGGCGACGCAATTTCTGTGTTATTTCGTCAATATGAGAGAGCAAGGGATGTAGTAAAGACGGAATAGTGCATCGGAAATCAGATACTAGTATCCCAAAAGAAAATCCTGTCGTTTCAATAGAATTGTTACTCTATTTAGAAAGAGAAGTCATAGAACCCATAGTATTTCATAGCGACGCAATTTCCGTGTTAATTCGCCAATGTGAGGGTGCGAGGGATGCAGTATAGAAGGCATAGTGCATCGGAAATGAGATTCTCGTATCCCAAAAGGAAATCCTTTCGTTTCCATAGAAACGTTACTCGATGTAGAAGGAGAAGTCATGGAACCCATAGTATTTCACTGCGACGCAATTTCTGTGTTAATTCGTTAATGTGATTAAGCGAGTGATGAAGTAAAGAAGGAATAGTTCTACGGAAAGGAGATACGCGTATACCAAAAGAAAATCCTGTCTTTTCCATAGAAACGTTACTCGATTTAGATGGATAAGTCATAGAGCCCACAGTATATCATAGCGACGCAATCTCTGTATTAATTCGTTAATGTGAGGGAGGGAGGGAAGCAGTAAAGGAGGACTAGTGCATCGGAAAGGAGATACTCGTATCCCAAAAGAAAATCCTGTCGTATCCATAGAAACGTTACCCGATTTAGAAGGGAATGTCATAGAACCCATAGTATTTCATAGCGACGCAATTTCTGTGTTAATTCGTCAATGTGAGGGAGCGAGATGCGCAGTAAAGACGGATTAGTGGATCGGAAAGGAGAGGCTCCTATCCCAAAAGAAAATCCTGTCGTTTCCATAGAAACGTTTCTCGATTTGAAAGGAAAAGTTAAAGAACCCATAGTATTTTACAGCAACGCAATTTCTGTGCGTATTCTTCAATGGGAGGGAGCGAGGGATGCAGTAAAGAACTAATAGTGCATCGGAAAGGAGATACTCGTATCCCAAAAGAAAATCCTGTCGTTTCCATAGAAACGTTACTCGATTTAGAAGGAGAAATCATGAAGCCCATAGTATTTCATAGCAACGCAATTTCTGTGTTATTTCGTCAATGTGAGGGAGCGAGGGATGCAGTAAAGAACTAATAGTGCATCAGAATGGAGATACTCGTATCCCAAAAGAAAATCCTGTCGTTTCCTTAGAAACGTTACTCGATGTAGAAGGAGAAGTCATGGAACCCATAGTTTTTCATAGCGACGCAATTTCTGTGTTATTTCGTCAATGTGAGGGAGCGAGGAATGAAGTAAAGAACTAATAGTGCATCAGAAAGGAGATACTCGTATCCCAAAAGAAAATTCTGTCGTTTCCTTAGAAACGTTACTCGATTTAGAAGGAGATGTCATGGAACCCATAGTATTTCATAGCGACGTAATTTCTGTGCCTATTCTTCAATGAGAGGAAGCAAGGGATGCAGTAAAGAACTAATAATGCATAGGAAAGGAGATACTCGTATCCCAAAACAAAATCCTTTCGTTTCCATAGAAACGTTACTCGAAGTAAAAGGAGAAGTCATGGAATCCATAGTATATCATGGCGACGCAATTTCTGTGTTATTTCGTCAATATGAGAGAGCGAGGGATGTAGTAAAGACGGAATAGTGCATCGGAAATCAGATACTAGTATCCCAAAAGAAAATCCTGTCGTTTCAATAGAATTGTTACTCTATTTAGAAAGAGAAGTCATAGAACCCATAGTATTTCATAGCGACGCAATTTCCGTGTTAATTCGCCAATGTGAGGGTGCGAGGGATGCAGTACAGAAGGCATAGTGCATCGGAAATGAGATTCTCGTATCCCAAAAGGAAATCCTTTCGTTTCCATAGAAACGTTACTCGATGTAGAAGGAGAAGTCATGGAAACCATAGTATTTCACTGCGACGCAATTTCTGTGTTAATTCGTTAATGTGATTAAGCGAGTGATGAAGTAAAGAAGGAATAGTTCTACGGAAAGGAGATACGCGTATACCAAAAGAAAATCCTGTCGTTTCCATAGAAACGTTACTCGATTTAGATGGATAAGTCATAGAGCCCACAGTATATTATAGCGACGCAATCTCTGTATTAATTCGTTAATGTGAGGGAGGGAGGGAAGCAGTAAAGGAGGACTAGTGCATCGGAAAGGAGATACTCGTATCCCAAAAGAAAATCCTGTCGTATCCATAGAAACGTTACCCGATTTAGAAGGGAATGGCATAGAACCCATAGTATTTCATAGCGACGCAATTTCTGTGTTAATTCGTCAATGTGAGGGAGCGAGATGCGCAGTAAAGACGGATTAGTGGATCGGAAAGGAGAGGCTCCTATCCCAAAAGAAAATCCTGTCGTTTCCATAGAAACGTTTCTCATTTGAAAGGAAAAGTTAAAGAACCCATAGTATTTTACAGCAACGCAATTTCTGTGCTTATTCTTCAATGGGAGGGAGCGAGGAATGCAGTAAAGAACTAATAGTGCATCGGAAAGGAGATACTCGTATCCCAAAAGAAAATCCTGTCGTTTCCATATAAACGTTACTCGATTTAGAAGGAGAAGTCATGAAGCCCATAGTATTTCATAGCGACGCAATTTCTGTGTTATTTCGTCAATGTGAGGGAGCGAGGGATGCAGTAAAGAACTAATAGTGCATCAGAATGGAGATACTCGTATCCCAAAAGAAAATCCTGTCGTTTTCTTAGAAACGTTACTCGATGTAGAAGGAGAAGTCATGGAACCCATAGTATTTCATAGCGACGCAATTTCTGTGTTATTTCGTCAATGTGAGGGAGCGAGGAATGAAGTAAAGAACTAATAGTGCATCAGATAGGAGATACTCGTATCCCAAAAGAAAATTCTGTCGTTTCCTTAGAAACGTTACTCGATTTAGAAGGAGATGTCATGGAACCCATAGTATTTCATAGCGACGTAATTTCTGTGGTATTTCGTCAATGTGAGGGAGCGTGGGATGCAGTAAGGACGGAATAGTGCATCGGCAAGGAGATACTCGTATCCCAAAAGAAAATCCTGTTGTTTCAATAGAAATGTTACTCGATTTAGAAGGAGAAGTAATTGAACACATAGTATTCCATAGCGATGCAATTTCTGTGATAATTCGTCAATGTGAGGGAGCCAGGGAGGGAGTAAAGAAGGAATAGTGCATCGGAAAGGAGAAACTCGTATACCAAAACAAAATCCTTTCGTTTCAATAGAAACGTTACTCGATTTAGAAGGAGAAGTCATAGAACCCATAGTGTTTCATAGAGACGCAATTTCTGTGTTTAATCGTGAATGTGAGGGAGCGAGGGATGCAGTACAGAAGGCATAGTGCATCGGAAAGGAGATACTCGTATCCCAAAAGAAAATTCTGTCGTTTCCTTAGAAACGTTACTCGATTTAGAAGGAGAAGTCATAGAACCCATAGTATTTCATAGCCACGCAAATTTCTGTGTTAATTCGTGAATGTGAGGGAGCGAGGGATGCAGTAAAGAAGGAATTGTGCAACGGAAAGGAGATAGTCGTATCCCAAAAGAAAATCCTGTCGTTTCCATTGAAACGTTTCTCGATTAAGAAGGAGAAGTCATTGAACACATAGTATTCCATAGCGATGCAATTTCTGTGATAATTCGTCAATGAGAGGGAGCCAGGGAGGCAGTAAAGAAGGAATAGTGCATCGGAAAGGAGATACTCGTATACCAAAACAAAATCCTGTCGTTTCCATAGAAACGTTACTCGATTTAGAAGGAGAAGTAATAGAACCCATACTATTTCATAGCGTCGCAATTTCTGTGTTTATTCGTCAATGTGCGGGAGCGAGGGATGCAGTAATGAACTAATGGTGCATCGGAAAGGAGATACTCGTATCCCAAAAGATAATCCTCTCGTTTCCATAGAAATATTACTCGATTTAGACGGAGAATTCATGGAACCCATAGTATTTCAGCGACGCAATTCCTGTGTTAATTCGTCAATGTGAGGGAGCGAGGGATGCAGTAAAGACGGAATAGTGCATCGGAAAGTAGAGACTCCTATCCCAAAAGGAAATCCTGTCGTTTCAATAGAAACGATACTCGGTTTAGAATGAGAAGTCATAGAACCCATAGTATTTCATAGCCACGCTATTTCTGTGTTATTTCGTGAATGTGTGGGAGGGAGGGATGCAGTAAAGGAGGAATAGTGCATCGGAAAGGAGATACTCGTATCCCAAAAGAAAATCCTATGGTTTCAATAGAAACGTTACTCGATATAGAACGAGAAGCCATAGAACCAATAGTATTTCAGCGACGCAATTCCTGTGTTAATTCGTCAATGTGAGGGAGCGAGGGATGCAGTAAAGACGGAATAGTGCATCGGAAAGTAGAGACTCCTATCCCAAAAGAAAATCCTGTCGTTTTAATAGAAACGTTACTCGATTTAGAAGGGGATGTCATAGAACCCATAGTATTTCATAGCGACGCAATTTCTGTGTTAATTAGTCAATGTGAGGGAGCGAGGGGCGCAGTAAAGACGGAATAGTGCATCGGAAAGGAGATACTTATATCCCAAAAGAAAATCCAGTCGTTTAAATAGAAATGTTACTCGATTTTGAAGGAGAAGTCATAGAACCCACAGTATTTCATAGCGACGCAATCTCTGTGTTAATTCGTCAATGTGAGGGAGCGAGGGATGCAGTAAAGAAGGAATAGTGCATCGGGAAGGAGATACTCGTATCCCAAAAGGAAATCGTGACGTTTCCATTGAAACGTTACTCGATTTAGAAGGAGGTGTCCTAGAACCAATAGTTTTTCATAGCGAAGCAATTTCTGTGTTAATTCGTCAATGTGAGGGAGCGAGGGATGCAGTAGAGAAGGAATAGTGCATCGGAAAGGAGATAGTCGTATCCCAAAAGAAAATCCTGTGGTTTCCATAGAAACGTTACTCGATTTAGAAGGAGAAGACATAGAACCCATAGAATTTCATAGCGACGATATTTCTGAGTTAATTCGTCAGTGTGAGGGAGCGAGGGATGCAGTAAAGAAGGCATAGTGCATCGGAAAGGAGATACTCGTTTCCCAAAAGAAAATATTGTAGTTTCAATAGAAACGTTACTCGATTTTGAAGGAGGCGTCATGGAACCCATAATATTTCATAGCGACGCAATTGCTGTGTTAATTCGTCAATGTGAGAGAGCGAGGGATGCAGAATAAAGACGGAATAGTGCTTCAGAAAGGTGATACTCGTATCCCAAAAGAAAATCCTGTCGTTTCCATAGAAACGTTATTTGATTTAGAAGGAGAAGTTATAGAATCCAAAGTATTTCACAGCGACGCAATGTCTTTGCTTATTCGTCAATGTGAGGGAGCGAGGGATGCAGTAAAGAACTAATAGTGCATCGGAAAGGAGATACTCGTAACCCAAAAGAAAATCCTGTCTTTTCCCTAGAAACGTTACTCGATTTAGTAAGAGAAGTCATGGAACCCATTGTATTTCATAGCGACGCAATTTCTGTGTTAATTCGTCTATGTGAGGGAGCGAGGGATGCAGTAAAGAAGGAATTGTGCATCGGAAAGGAGATAGTCGTATCCCAAAAGAAAATCCTGTCGATTCCATTGAAACGTTACTCGATTTAGAAGGAGGCGACATGGAACCCATAATATTTCATAGCGTCGCAATTGCTGTGTTAATTCGTCAATGTGAGGGGCGAGGGATGCAGAAAAAAGACGGAATAGTGCTTCAGAAAGGAGATACTCGTTTCCCAAAAGAAAATCCTGTCGTTTCAATAGAAACGTTACTAGATTTAGAAGGAGATGTCATAGAACCCATAGTATTTCATTGCGACGCAATTTCTATGTTAATTCACTAATGTGAGGGAGCGAGGGATGCAGTAAAGACGGAATAGTGCATCGGAAAGGAGATACTCGTATCCCAAAAGAAAATTCTGTCGTTTCAATAAAAACGTTACTCGATTTAGAAGGAGAAGTCATAGAACCCACAGTATTTCATAGCGACGCAATCTCTGTGTTAATTCGCAATGTAAGGGAGCGAGGGGTGCAGTAAAGAAGGAATAGTGCATCGGAAAGGAGATAGTCGTATCCCAAAAGAAAATCCTGTCGTTTCCATTGAAACGTTACTCGATTTAGAAGGAGGCGACATGGAACCCATAATATTTCATAGCGTCGCAATTGCTGTGTTAATTCGTCAATGTGAGGGAGCGAGGGATGCAGAAAAAAGACGGAATAGTGCTTCAGAAAGGAGATACTCGTATCCCAAAAGAAAATCCTGTCGTTTCCATAGAAACGTTACTCGATTTAGAAGGAGAATCAAAGAACCCATAGTATTTCACAGCAAAGCAGATTCTGCGTTAATTTGTCAATGTGAGGGAGCGAGGGATGCACTAAAGATGGAATAGTGCATTGGAAAGGAGATACTCGTATCCCAAAAGAAAATCCTGTCGTTTCCATGTAAACGTTATTTGATTTAGAAGGAGAAGTTATAGAATCCATAGTATTTCACAGCGACGCAATGTCTGTGCTTATTCGTCAATGTGAGGGAGCGAGGGATGCAGTAAGGAACTAATAGTGCATCGGAAAGGAGATACTCGTAACCCAGAAGAAAATCCTGTCTTTTCCCTAGAAACGTTACTCGATTTAGTAAGGGAAGTCATGGAACCCATAGTATTTCATAGCGACGCAACTTCTGTGTTAATTCGTCGATGTGAGGGAGCGAGGGATGCAGTAAAGAAGGAGTAGGGCGTGGAAATGGAGATACACGTATCCCAAAAGAAAATCCTGTCGTTTCCATAGAAACGTTTCTCGATTTGAAAGGAGAAGTTAAAGAACCCATAGTATTTCACAGCGACGCGATTTCTGTGCTTATTCTTCAATGGGAGGGAGCGAGGGATGCCGTAAAGAACTAATAGTGCATCGGAAATGAGATACTCGTATCTTAAATGAAAATCCAGTCGATTCCATAGAAACGTTACTCGATTTAGAAGGAGAAGTCATGGAACCCATAGTATTTCATAGCGACGCAATTTCTGTGTTTTCTCGTCAATGTGAGGGAGCGAGGGATGCAGTAAAGAACTAATAGTGCATCAGAAAGGAGATACTCGTATCCCAAAAGAAAATTCTGTCGTTTCCTTAGAAACGTTACTCGTTTTAGAAGGTGATGTCATGGAACCCATAGTATTTCATAGGGACGCAATTTCTGTGTTAATTCGCCAATGTGAGGAAGCGGGGGATGCAGTACAGAAGGAATAGTGCATCGGAAAGGCGATAGTCGTATCCCAAAAGAAAACCCCGTAGTTTCCATAGAAACGTTACCCGATTTAGAAGGAGAAGTCATAGAACCCATAGTATTGCATAGCTACGCAATTTCTGTGTTAATTAGTCAACGTGAGGTAGCGAGGGATGCAGTAATGAACTAATAGTGCATCGGAAAGGAGATAGTCGTATCCCAAAGGATAATCCTCTCGTTTCCATAGAAATATTACTCGATTTAGAAGGAGAATTCATGGAACCCATAGTATTTCGTAGCGACGCAATTTCTGTGTTAATTCGTCAATGTGAGGGAGCGAGGGATGCATTAAAGGAGGAATAGTGCATCGGAAAGGAGATACTCGTATCCCAAAAGAAAATCCTGTCGTTTCCATAGAGACGTTACTCGATATAGAAGGAGAAGTCATAGAACCAATAGTATTTCATCGCGACGCAATTTCTGTGAAAATTCGTCAATGTGAAGGGAGTGAGAGATGCAGCAAAGACGGAATAGTGCTTCGGAAAGGAGATACTTGTATCCCAAAAGAAAATCTTGCCGTTTCCATAGAAACGTTACTCGATTTAGAAGGGGATGTCATAGAATCCATAGTATTTCACAGCGACGCAATGTCTGTGCTTATTCGTCAATGTGAGGTAGCGAGGGATGCAGTAAAGAACTAATAGTGCATCGGAAAGGAGATACTCGTAACCCAAAAGAAAATCCTGTCGTTGCCCTAGAAACGTTACTCGATTTAGAAGGGGAAGCCATGGAACCCATAGTATTTCATAGCGACGCACTTTCTGTGTTATTTCGTCAATGTGAGGAAGCGAGGGATGCAGTAAAGACGGAATAGTGCATCGGTAAACAGATACTCGTATCCCAAAAGAAAATCCTGTCGTTTCAATAGAAACGTTACTCGATTAAGAAGGAGAAGTCATAGAACCCATAGTATTTCATAGCGACGCAATTTCTATGTTAGTTCACCAATGTGAGGGAGCGAGGGATGCAGTAAAGACGGAATAGTGCATCGGAAGGGAGATACTCGTATCCCAAAAGAAAATCCTGTCGTTTCAATAGAAACGTTACTCGATTTAGAAGGAGAAGTCATAGAACCCACAGTATTTCATAGCGACGCAATCTCTGTGTTAATTCGTCAATGTGAGGGAGCGAGGGATGTAGTACAGAAGGATTAGTGCATCGGAAAGGCGATAGTCGTATCCCAAAAGAAAATCCTGTCGTTTCCATAGAAAAGTTACCCGATTTTGAAGGAGAAGTCATAGAACCCAAAGTATTTCATAGCGATGCAATTTTTGTGTTAATACGTCAATGTGAGGGAGCGAGGGATGCAGTAAAGAAGGAATAGTGCGCCGGAAAGGAGATACTCGTATACCAATAGAAAATCCTGTCATTTACATAGAAAAGTTAAACGATTTAGATGAATAAGTCATAGAGCTTACAGTATATCATTGCGACGATATCTCTGAGTTAATTCGTTAATGTGGTTGAGCGAGTGATGCAGTAAAGAAGGAATAGTGCGCCGGAAAGGAGATACTCGTATCCCAAAATAAAATCCTGTCGTTTTAATAGAAATGTTACTCGATTTAGAAGGAGAAGTCATAGAACACATACTATTTCAAAGCGACGCAATTTCTGTTTTAATTCGCCAATGTGAGGAAACGAGGGATGCAGTACAGAAGGAATAGTGCATCGGAAAGGAGATACTCGTATCCCAAAAGAAAATCCTGTCGTTTTAAGAGAAACGTTACTCGATTTAGAAGGAGAAGTCATAGAACACATAGTATTTCATAGCGACGCAATTTCTGTGTTAATTCGCCAATGTGAGGAAGCGAGGGATGCAGTACTGAAGGATTAGTGCATCGGAAAGGCGATAGTCGTATCCCAAAAGAAAATCCTGTCGTTTCCATAGAAAAGTTACCCGATTTTGAAGGAGAAGTCATAGAACCCAAAGCATTTCATAGCGATGCAATTTTTGTGTTAATACGTCAATGTGAGGGAGCGAGGGATGCAGTAAAGAAGGAATAGTGCGCCGGAAAGGAGATACTCGTATACCAAAAGAAAATCCTCTCGTTCCCATAGAAACGTTACTCGATTTAGAAGGATGAGCCATAGAACCCCGAGTATTTCATAGCGACGCAATCTCTGTGTTAATTCGTCAATGTTAGGGAGCGAGGGATGCAGTAAAGAAGGAATTGTGCAACGGAAAGGAGATATTCGTATCCCAAAAGAAAATCCTCTCGTTTCCATTGAAACGTTACTCGATTAAGAAGGAGAAGTCATTGAACACATAGTATTCCATTGCGATGCAATTTCTGTGATAATTCGTCAATGAGAGGGAGCCAGGGAGGCAGTAAAGAAGGAATAGTGCATCGGAAAGGAGATACTCGTATACCAAAACAAAATCCATTCGTTTCGATTGAAACGTTACTCGATTTAGAAGGAGAAGTCATGGAATCCATAGTATTTCATAGCGACGCAATTTCTGTGTTAATTCGTTAATGTGATTGAGAGAGTGATGCAGTAATGACGGAATAGTGCATCGGAAAGTAGATACTCGTATCCCAAAGGAAAATCTTGTCGTTTCAATAGAAACGTTACTCGATTTAGAAGGAGAAGTCATAGAACCCACAGTATTTCATAGCGACGCAATCTCTGTGTTAATTCGCAATGTAAGGGAGCGAGGGGTGCAGTAAAGAAGGAATAGTGCATCGGAAAGGAGATAGTCGTATCCCAAAAGAAAATCCTGTCGTTTCCATTGAAACGTTACTCGATTTAGAAGGAGGCGACATGGAACCCATAATATTTCATAGCGTCGCAATTGCTGTGTTAATTCGTCAATGTGAGGGAGCGAGGGATGCAGAAAAAAGACGGAATAGTGCTTCAGAAAGGAGATACTCGTATCCCAAAAGAAAATCCTGTCGTTTCCATAGAAACGTTACTCGATTTAGAAGGAGAATCAAAGAACCCATAGTATTTCACAGCGAAGCAGATTCTGCGTTAATTTGTCAATGTGAGGGAGCGAGGGATGCACTAAAGATGGAATAGTGCATTGGAAAGGAGATACTCGTATCCCAAAAGAAAATCCTGTCGTTTCCATGTAAACGTTATTTGATTTAGAAGGAGAAGTTATAGAATCCATAGTATTTCGCAGCGACGCAATGTCTGTGCTTATTCGTCAATGTGAGGGAGCGAGGGATGCAGTAAGGAACTAATAGTGCATCGGAAAGGAGATACTCGTAACCCAGAAGAAAATCCTGTCTTTTCCCTAGAAACGTTACTCGATTTAGTAAGGGAAGTCATGGAACCCATAGTATTTCATAGCGACGCAACTTCTGTGTTAATTCGTCGATGTGAGGGAGCGAGGGATGCAGTAAAGAAGGAGTAGGGCGTGGAAATGGAGATACACGTATCCCAAAAGAAAATCCTGTCGTTTCCATAGAAACGTTTCTCGATTTGAAAGGAGAAGTTAAAGAACCCATAGTATTTCACAGCGACGCGATTTCTGTGCTTATTCTTCAATGGGAGGGAGCGAGGGATGCCGTAAAGAACTAATAGTGCATCGGAAATGAGATACTCGAATCTTAAATGAAAATCCAGTCGATTCCATAGAAACGTTACTCGATTTAGAAGGAGAAGTCATGGAACCCATAGTATTTCATAGCGACGCAATTTCTGTGTTTTCTCGTCAATGTGAGGGAGCGAGGGATGCAGTAAAGAACTAATAGTGCATCAGAAAGGAGATACTCGTATCCCAAAAGAAAATTCTGTCGTTGCCCTAGAAACGTTACTCGATTTAGAAGGGGAAGCCATGGAACCCATAGTATTTCATAGCGACGCACTTTCTGTGTTATTTCGTCAATGTGAGGAAGCGAGGGATGCAGTAAAGACGGAATAGTGCATCGGTAAACAGATACTCGTATCCCAAAAGAAAATCCTGTCGTTTCAATAGAAACGTTACTCGATTAAGAAGGAGAAGTCATAGAACCCATAGTATTTCATAGCGACGCAATTTCTATGTTAGTTCACCAATGTGAGGGAGCGAGGGATGCAGTAAAGACGGAATAGTGCATCGGAAGGGAGATACTCGTATCCCAAAAGAAAATCCTGTCGTTTCAATAGAAACGTTACTCGATTTAGAAGGAGAAGTCATAGAACCCACAGTATTTCATAGCGACGCAATCTCTCTGTTAATTCGTCAATGTGAGGGAGCGAGGGATGTAGTACAGAAGGATTAGTGCATCGGAAAGGCGATAGTCGTATCCCAAAAGAAAATCCTGTCGTTTCCATAGAAAAGTTACCCGATTTTGAAGGAGAAGTCATAGAACCCAAAGTATTTCATAGCGATGCAATTTTTGTGTTAATACGTCAATGTGAGGGAGCGAGGGATGCAGTAAAGAAGGAATAGTGCGCCGGAAAGGAGATACTCGTATACCAATAGAAAATCCTGTCATTTACATAGAAAAGTTAAACGATTTAGATGAATAAGTCATAGAGCTTACAGTATATCATTGCGACGATATCTCTGAGTTAATTCGTTAATGTGGTTGAGCGAGTGATGCAGTAAAGAAGGAATAGTGCGCCGGAAAGGAGATACTCGTATCCCAAAATAAAATCCTGTCGTTTTAATAGAAATGTTACTCGATTTAGAAGGAGAAGTCATAGAACACATACTATTTCAAAGCGACGCAATTTCTGTTTTAATTCGCCAATGTGAGGAAACGAGGGATGCAGTACAGAAGGAATAGTGCATCGGAAAGGAGATACTCGTATCCCAAAAGAAAATCCTGTCGTTTTAAGAGAAACGTTACTCGATTTAGAAGGAGAAGTCATAGAACACATAGTATTTCATAGCGACGCAATTTCTGTGTTAATTCGCCAATGTGAGGAAGCGAGGGATGCAGTACTGAAGGATTAGTGCATCGGAAAGGCGATAGTCGTATCCCAAAAGAAAATCCTGTCGTTTCCATAGAAAAGTTACCCGATTTTGAAGGAGAAGTCATAGAACCCAAAGCATTTCATAGCGATGCAATTTTTGTGTTAATACGTCAATGTGAGGGAGCGAGGGATGCAGTAAAGAAGGAATAGTGCGCCGGAAAGGAGATACTCGTATACCAAAAGAAAATCCTCTCGTTCCCATAGAAACGTTACTCGATTTAGAAGGATGAGCCATAGAACCCCGAGTATTTCATAGCGACGCAATCTCTGTGTTAATTCGTCAATGTTAGGGAGCGAGGGATGCAGTAAAGAAGGAATTGTGCAACGGAAAGGAGATATTCGTATCCCAAAAGAAAATCCTCTCGTTTCCATTGAAACGTTACTCGATTAAGAAGGAGAAGTCATTGAACACATAGTATTCCATTGCGATGCAATTTCTGTGATAATTCGTCAATGAGAGGGAGCCAGGGAGGCAGTAAAGAAGGAATAGTGCATCGGAAAGGAGATACTCGTATACCAAAACAAAATCCATTCGTTTCGATTGAAACGTTACTCGATTTAGAAGGAGAAGTCATGGAATCCATAGTATTTCATAGCGACGCAATTTCTGTGTTAATTCGTTAATGTGATTGAGAGAGTGATGCAGTAATGACGGAATAGTGCATCGGAAAGGAGATACTCGTATCCCAAAGGAAAATCTTGTCGTTTCAATAGAAACGTTACTCGATTTAGAAGGAGAAGTCGTAGAACCCATAGTATTTCATAGCGACGCAATTTCTATGTTAATTCGCCAATGTGAGGGAGCGAGGGATGCAGTAAAGACGGAGTAGTGCATCGGAAATGAGATACTCGTATCCCAAAAGAAAATCATGTCGTTTCAATAGAAACGTTACTCGATTTAGAAGGAGAAGTCATAGAACCCACAGTATTTTATAGCGACGAAATCTCTGTGTTAATTCGTCAATGTGATCGAGCGAGGGATGCAGTAAAGAAGAAATAGTGCATCGGAAAGGAGATACACGTATCCCAAAAGGAAATCCTGTCGTTTCGATTGAAACGTTACCCGATTTAGAAGGAGGTCTCCTAGAACCAATAGTTTTTCATAGCGACGCAATTTCTGTGTTCATTCGTCAATGTGAGGGAGCGAGGGATGCAGTAAAGAAGGAATTGTGCATCGTAAAGGAGATAATCGTATCCCAAAAGAAAATCCTGTCGTTTCAATAGAAACGATACTCGATTTAGAAGGAGAAGACATAGATTCCATAGAATTTCATAGCGACGCAATTTCTGTGTTAATTCGTCAATGTGAGGCAGCGAGGGATGCAGTAAAGAAGGAGTAGGGCGTGGAAATGGAGATACACATATCCCAAAAAAAAATCCTGTCGATTCCGTAGAAACGTTACTCGATTTAGAAGGATAAGTCATAGAGCCTACTGTATATAATAGCGGCGCAATCTCTGTGTTAATTCGTCAATGTGAGGGAGCGAGGGATGCAGTAAAGAAGGAATAGTGCATCGGAATGGAGATACTCGTATCCCAAAAGAAAATCCTGTCGTTTCCATTGAAACGCTACTTGATGTAGAAGGAGAAGTCATGGAACCCATAGTATTTCATAGCCACACAATTTCTGTGTAATTCGTTAATGTGATTGAGCGAGGGATGAAATAAAGATGGAATAGAGCAACGGAAAGGAGATACTCGTATACCAAAAGAAAATCCTGTCGTTTCCATAGAAACGTTACTCGATTTAGAAGGATAAGTCATAGAGCCCACAGTATACCATAGCGACGCAATTTCTGTATTAATTCGTCAATGTGAGGGAGCGAGGGATGCAGTAAGGAAGGAATATTGCATCGGAAAGGAGATACTCGTATCCCAAAAGAAAATCCTGACTTTTCCATAGAAACGTTACTCGATTTAGAAGGAGAAGTCATAGAACCCATAGTATTTCGTACCGACGCCATTTCTGTGTTATTTCGTTAATGTGAGGGAGCGAGAGATGCAGTAAATACGGAATTGTGCATCGGTAAGGAGATACTCGTATACCAAAAGAAAATCCTGTCGTTTCCATGGAAAAGTTACTCGATATAGAAGGAGAAGTCATAGATCCCATATTATTTCATAGCGACGCAATTTCTGTGTTAATTCGCCAATGTGAGGTAGCGAGGGATCCAGTACAGAAGGAATAGTGCATCGGAAAGGAAATACTCGTACCCCAAAAGAAAATCCTGTCGTTTCAATGGAAACGTTACTCGATTTAGAAGGAGAAGTCGTAGAACCCATAGCATTTCATAGCGACGCAATTTCTGTGCTTATTCGTCAAAGTGAGGGAGCGAGGGATGCAGTAAAAACGGAATAGTGCATCGGAAACAAGATACTCGTATCCCAAAAGAAAATCCTGTCGTTTCAATAGAATCGTTACTCGATTTAGAAGGAGAAGTCATAGAACCCATAGTATTTCATAGCGACGCAATTTCTGTGTTGATTCGCCAATGTGAGGGAGCGTGGGATGCAGTGAAGAAGGAATATAGCATCGGAAAGGATATACTCCTATCCCAAAAGAAAATCCTGTCGTTTCCATAGTTACGTTACTCGATTTAAAAGGAGAAGTTATAGAACCCATAGTTTTTCATGGCGACGCAATTTCTGTGTTAATTCGTCATTGTGAGGGAGCGAGGGATGCAGTGCAGAAGGCATAGTGCATCGGAAAGGAGATAGTCGTATCCCAAAAAAAAATTCTGTCGTTTCCATTAAAACGTTACTCGATGTTGAAGGAGATGTCATGGAACCCATAGTATTTCATAGCGACGCAATTTCTGTGTTAATTCGTTAATGTGACTGAGCGAGTGATGCAGTAATGACGGAATAGTGCATCGTAAAGGAGATACTCGTATCCCAAAAGAAAATCCTGTCGTTTCAATAGAATCGTTAATCGATTTAGAAGGAGAAGACATAGAACCCATAGAATTTCATAGCGACGCAATTTCTGTGTTAATTCGTCAATGTGAGGCAGCGAGGGATGCAGTAAAGAAGGAGTAGGGCGTCGAAAAGGAGATACTCGTATCCCAAAAGAAAATCCTGTCGCTTCCATAGAATCGTATCTCGATTTAGAAGGAGAAGTCATAGAACCCATAGTATGTCATTGCGACGCAATTTCTCTGCTTATTCGTCATCATGAGGGAGCGAGGGATGCAGTAAAGAACTAATAGTGCATCGGAAAGGAGATACTCGTATCATAAAAGGAAATCCTGTCGTTTCCATAGAAACGTTACTCGATTTAGTAGGAGAAGTCATTGAATCCAATGAATTCCATAGCGACGAAATTTCTGTGATAATTCGTCAATGTGAGGGAATGAGGGATGCAGTAAATAAGGAATTGTGCATCGGATAGGAGATACCCGAATCCCAAAACAAAATCTTTTCGTTTCCAGAGAAACATTACTCGCTTTAGAAGGAGAAGTAATAGAACCCATAGTATTTCATAGCGACGCAATTTCTGTGTTAATTCGTGAATGTGAGGGAGCGAGGGATGCAGTAAAGAAGGATTAGTGCATCGGAAAGGAGATCCTGGTATCCCAAAAGAAAATCCTCTCGTTTCCATAGAAACGGTACTCGATTTAGAAGGAGAAGTCATGGAACACATAGTATTCCATAGCGTCACAATTTCTGGATTAATTCGTCTATGTGAGGGGGCCAGGGATGCAGTAATGAAGTAACAGTGCATCGGAAAGGAGAAATTCGTATCCGAAATGAAAATCCTGTCTTTCCCATAGAAACTTTAGTCGATTTAGAAGGCGGAGTCATAGTACCCATAGTATTTCATAGCGACGCAATTTCTGTGTTATTTCGTTAGTGTGAGGGAGCGAGGGATGCAGTAAAGAAGGAATAGTGCATTGGAAAAGTGATACTCGTATACCAAAGGAAAGTCCTGTCGTTTCCATTGAAACGTTACACGATTTAGAAGGAGAAGTCATAGAACCCATAGTATTTCATAGCGACGAAATTTCTGTGTTAATTCGTCAATGTGAGGGAGCGAGGAATACAGTAAAGAAGGAATAATGCATCGGAAAGGAGATACTCGAATCCAAAAAGAAAATCCTGTTGTTTCCATAGAAGTGTTCCTCGACTTGGAAGGGGATGTCATAGAACCATTAGTATTTCATAGCGACGCAATTTCTGTGTTAATTTGTCAATTTGAGGGAGCGAGGTATGCAGTAAAGAAGGAATAGTGCATCGGAAAGGAGATACTCGTATCCCAAAAAAAATCCTGCCTTTTCCATAGAAACGTTACTCGATTTAGAAGGAGAAGTCATAGAACCCATTGTATTTCGTACCCACGCCATTTCTGTGTTAATTCGTCAATGTGAGGGAACGAGGGATGCAGTAAAGATGGAATAGGGCATCGGAAAGGAGATACTCGTATACCAAAAGAAAATCCTGTCGTTTCCATAGAAACGTTACTCGATTTAGAAGGAGACGTCATTGAACCCATAGTATTTCATAGCGACGCAATTTCTGTGTTAATTCGCCAATGTGAGGTAGCGAGGGTTGCAGTACAGAAGGAATAGTGCATCGGAAAGGAAATACTCGTATCACAAAAGAAAATCCTGTCGTTTCAAAGGAAACGTTACTCGATTTAGAAGGAGAAATAGAACCCATAGTATTTCATAGCGACGCAATTTCTGTGTCAATTCGCCAATGAGAGTAAGCGAGGGACGCAGTATAGTAGGAATAGTGCATCGGAAAAGATACTCGTATACCAAAAGAAAATCCTGTCGTTTCCATAGAAACGTTATTTGATTTAGAAGGAGAGGTCATAGAACCCATAGTATATCACAGCGACGCAATTTCTATGTTAATTCGCCAATGTGAGAGAGCGAGGGATGCAGTACAGATGGAATAGTGCATCGGAAAGGAGATACTCGTATCCCAAAAGAAAATCCTGTCGTTTCCATAGAAACGTTACTCGATTTAGAAGGAGAAAACATTGAACACTTAGTATTCCATAGCGACGCAATTTCAGTGATAATTCGTCAATGTGAGGGAGCCAGGGATTCAGTAAAGAAGGAATAATGCATCGGAACGGAGATATTCGTATTCGAAAAGAAAATCCTGACGTTTCCATAGAAACGTTACTCAATTCGGAAGGAGAAGTCATAGATCACATAGTACTTCATAGGCACGCCATTTCTGTGTTAATTCGTAAATGTGAGGGAGCGAGGGATGCAGTACAGATGGAATAGTGCATCGGAAAGGAGATACTCGTATTTCAAAAGAACATCCTGTCGTTTCCATAGAAGCGTTATTTGATTTAGAAGGAGAAGACAAGGAACCCATAGTATATCATAGCGACGCAATTTCTATGTTAATTCGCCAATGTGAGGGAGCGAGGGATGCAGTAAAGAACTAATAGTGCATCGGAAAGGAGATACTCGTATCCCAAAAGATAATTCTGTCGTTGCCATAGAAACGTTACTCGATTTAGAAAGAGAAGTCATTTAACTCATAGTATTTCATAGCGACGCAATTTCATTGTTAATTCTTCATTGCGAGGGAGCGAGGGATGCAGTAAAGAAGGAATAGTGCTTCCGAAAGGATATACTCGTATCCCAAAAGTAAATCCTGACGTTTCCATAGAAACGTTACTCGATTTAGAAGGAGAAGTCATAGAACCCGTAGTATTTCATATCGACGCCATTTCTGTGTTAATTCTTCAATGTGAGGGAACAAGGGAAGCAGTAAAGAAGGAATAGTCCATCAAGAAGGAGATAGTCCTATCCCAAAAGAAAACCCTGTCGTTTCCATAGAAACCTTACTCGATTTAGGAAGAGAAGTAATAGAACACATAGTATTCGATAGCGACGAATTTTCTGTGTTAATTCGTCAATGTGAGAGAGCGAGAGATGCAGTAAAGAAGGAATAGTGCATCGGAAAGGAGATACTCGTATCCCAAAAGAAAATCCTGTCGTTTCAATGGAAACATTACTCGATTTAGAAGGAGAAGTCATCGAACCCGAAGTATCTCATAGCGACGCAATTTCAGTGTCAATTCGGAAATGTGAGGGAGCGAGGGTTGCAGTAAAGTAAGAATAGTGCATCGGAAAGGAGATAACCGTTTACCAAAAGAAAATACTGTCGTTTCCATAGAAACGTTATTTAATTTAGAAGGAGAAGTCATAGAACCCATAGTATTTCGTAGCGACGCTATTTCTGTGCTTATTCGTCAATGTGAGGGAGCGAGGGATGCAGTAAAAACGGAATAGTGCATCGGAAAGGAGATACTCGTATCCCAAAAGAAAATCCTGTCGTTTCAATGGAAACATTACTCGATTTAGAAGGAGAAGTCATCGAACCCGAAGTATCTCATAGCGACGCAATTTCTGTGTTAATTCGTCAATGTGAGGGGGCGAGGGAAGCAGTAAAGAAGAAATAGTGCATCGTAAAAGGGATAGTCGTATACCAAAAGAAAATCCTCTCGTTTCCATAGAAACGTTACTCGATTCAGAAGAAGAAGTCAATGAAGACATAGTATTGCATAGCGACGCAATTTCTGTGATAATTCGTCTATGTGAGAAATCCAGGGATGCAGTAAAGAAGGAATAATGCATCGGATGGGAGATATTCGTATCCGAAAAGAAATTCCTGACGTTTCCATAGAAACGTTACTCGATTTAGAAGGAAAAGTCATAGATCACATAGTACTTCATAGCGACCCCATTTCTGTGTTAATTCGTCAATGTGAGGGTGCGAGGGATGCAGTAAAGAAGGAATAGTGCATTGGAAATTAGATACTCGTATCCCAAAAGATAATCCTGTCGTTTCAATAGAAACGTTATTTCATTTAGAAGGAGAAGTCATAGAACCCATAGTATTTCATAGCGACGCAATTTGTGTGTTAATTCGCCAATGTGAGGGTGCGAGGGATGCAGTACAGATGGAATAGTGCATCGGAAGGGAGATACTCGTATTTCAAAAGAACATCCTGTCGTTTCCATAGAAACGTTACTCGATTTAGAAGGAGAAGTTGTAGAACCCATAGTAAATCATAGCGACGCAATGTCTGTGCATATTCGTCAATGTGAGGGAGCGAGGGATGCAGTAAAGAATTAATAGTGCATCGGAAAGGAGATACTCGTATCCCAAAAGATAATCCTCCCGTTTCCATACAAACATTACTCGATTTAGAAGGAGAAGTCATGGAACCCATAGTATTTCATAGCGACGCAATTTCTGTGCTAATTCGTCAATGTGGGGGAGCGAGGAATGCAGTAATGAAGGAATAGTGCATCGGAAAGGAGATACTCGTATCTTAAAAGAAAATCCTCTCTTTCCCATGGAAACGTTACACGATTTAGAAGAAGAAGTCATTGAATCCATTGATTTCCATAGCGACGTAATTTCTGTGATAATTTGTCAATGTGAGGGAGCGAGGGATGCAGTAAAGAAGGAATAGTGCATCGGAAAGGAGATACTCGTATCCCAAAAGAAAATCCTGTCGTTTCCATAGAAAAGTTACTCGACTTAGTAGGATAAGTCATAGGACCCATAGTATTTCATAGCGACGCAATTTCTGTGTTAATTCGTCAATGTGAGGGAGCGATGGATGCAGTAAAGACGGAATATTGCATCGGAAGGGAGATACTCGTATCCCAAAGGAAAATCCTGTCGTTTCCATAGAAACGTTACTCGATTTAGAAGGAGAAGTTATAGAACCCATGGCATTTCATAGCGACGCAATTTCTGCGATAATTCGTCAATGTGAGGGAGTAAGGGATGCAATATAGAAGGAATAGTGCATCGGAAGGAGATACTCGTATCCCAAAACAAAATTCTGTCGTTTCCATAGAAACGTTACTCGATTTAGAAGGAGCAGTAGTAGAACACATAGTATTTCGTAGCGACGCAATTTCTGTGCTTATCCGACAATGTGAGGGAGCGAGGGATGCAGTAAAAACGGAATAGTGCATCGGAAACGAGATACTCGTATCCCAAAAGAAAATCCTGGCGTTTCAGTAAAATCGTTACTTGATTTAGAAGGCGAAGTCATAGAACCCATTGCTTTTTATAGCGACGCAAATTCTGTGTTAATTCGTCAATGTGAGGGAGCGAGGGAAGCAGTAAAGAAGAAATAGTGCAGCGTAAAGGGGTTACTCGTATACCAAAAGAAAATCCTCTCGTTTCCATAGAAACGTTACTTGATTCAGTGGAAGAAGTCATTGAACACATAGTATTGCATTGCGACGCAATTTCTGTGATAATTCGTCAATGTGAAGGAGCCAGGGATGCAGTAAAGAAGGAATAATGCATCGGATGGGAGATATTCGTATCCGAAAAGAAAATCCTGACGTTTCCATAGAAACGTTACTCGATTTAGAATCAAAAGTCATAGATCACATAGTACTTCATAGCGCCGCCATTTCTGTGTTAATACGTCAATGTGGGGGAGCGAGGGATGCAGTAAAAAAGGAATAGTGCATCGGAAAGGTGATACTCGTATCCCAAAAGAAAACCCTGTCGTATCGATAGAAACGTTACTCGATTTAGAAGGAGAAGTCATAGAACCCATAGTATTTCATAGCGACGCAATTTCTGTGTTAATTCGCCAATGTGAGGGAGCGAGGGATGCAGTACAGATGGAATAGAGCATCGGAAGGGAGATACTCTTATTCCAAAAGAACATCCTGTCGTTTCCATAGAAACGTTACTCGATTTAGAAGGAGAAGTCATTGAACCAATAGTATTTCATAGCGACGCTATTTCTGTGTTAATTCGTCAATGTGAGGTAGCGAGGGCTGCAGTAAAGAAGGAATAGTGCATCGGAAAGGAGATACTCGTATCTTAAAAGAAAATCCTCTCTTTCCCACAGAAACGTTACACGATTTAGAAGGAGAAGTCATTGAATACATTGAATTAGATAGCGACAAAATTTCTATGATAATTTGTCAATGTGAGGGAACGAGGGATGCAGTAAAGAAGGAATTGTGCATCGGAAAGGAGATACTCGTATCCAAAAAGAAAATCCTGTTGTTTCCATAGAAGCGTTTCACGACTTGGAAGAGGATGTCATAGAACCAATAGTATTTCATAATGACGCAATTTCTGTGTTAATTTGACAATTTGAGGGAGCGAGGGATGCAGTAAAGAAGGAATAGTGCATCGGAAAGGAGTTACTCGTATCCCAAAAGAAATACCTGACGTTTCCGTAGAAACGTTACTCGATTTAGAAGGAGAAGTCATAGAACCCATAGTATTTCATAGCGACGTCATTCCTGTGTTAATTCGTCAAAGTGAGGGAGCGAGGGATGCAGTAAAGAAGGAAGTGTGCATCAAGGAGGAGATACTTGCATCCCAAAAGCAAATCCTGCCGTTTCCATAGAAACGTTACTCGAATTAGAAGGACAAGTCATAGCACCCATAGTATTTCATAGCATCGCAATTTCTGCGTTAATTTGTTAATGTGAGGGAGCGAGGGATGCAGTAAAGAAGGAATAGTGCATCGGAAAGGAGATAGACGTATTCCAAAAGAAAATCCTGTTGTTTCCATAGAAACATTACTCGATTTAGAAGGGGAAGTCATTGAACAAACAGAATTCCGTAGCGACGCAATTTCTGTGATAATTCGTCAATGTGAGGGAGGCAGGGAAGAAGTAAAGATGGAAAAGTGCATCGGAGAGGCGATACTCGTATCAAAAAAAAAAAAAATCCTGTCGTTTCAATAGAAACGTTACTCGATTTAGAAAGAGAAGTCATAGCTTCCATAGTATTTCATAGCGACGTAATTTCTGTGTTAATTCGCCAATGTGAGGGAGCGAGGGATGCAGTACAGAAGGAATAGTGCATCGGAAAGGAGATACTCGTATCCCCATAGACAATTCTGTCGTTTCCATAGAAACGTTACTCGATATAGAAGGAGATGTCATAGAACCCATAGTATTTCATAGCGACGCAATTTCTGTGTTAATTCGTCAATGTGAGGGAGCGATGGATGCAGTAAAGAAGGAATAGTGCATCGGACAGGAGATACTCGTATACCAAAAGAAAATCCTGTCGTTTCCATAGAAACGTTACTCGAACTAGAAGGAGAAGTCATAGAACACATAGTATTTCAAAGCGACGCAATGTCTGCGTTAGTTCCTCAATGTGAGGGAGCGAGGGAAGCAGTAAAGAAGGAATAGTGCATCGGATATGAGATACTCTTATCCCAAAAGAAAATCCTGTCGTTTCAATGGAAACATTACTCGATTTAGAAGGAGAAGTCATCGAACCCGAAGTATCTCATAGCGACGCAATTTCAGTGTCAGTTCGCCAATGTGAGGGAGCGAGGGATGCAGTACAGATGGAATTGTGCATCGGAATGGAGATACCCGTATTTCAAAAGAACATCCTGTCGTTTCCATAGAAACGTTACTCGATTTAGATGGAGATGTTACAGAACCCATAGTATCTCATACCGACGGAATTTCTGTGTTAGTTCGTCAATGTGAGGGAGCGAGGGATGCAGTAAAGAAGGAGTAGTGCATCGCAAAGGAAATACTCGCACCCCAAAAGAAAATCCTTTAGTTTCCGTACAAATGTTATTCGATTTAGAAAGAGAAATCATTGAACCCATAGTATTCCATAGCGACGCAATTTCTGTGATAAATCGTCTATGTGAGGGAGCGAGAGATGCAGTAAAATAGGAATAGTGCATCGGAAAGGAGATACACGTATCCCAAAAGAAAATCCTGTCGTTTCAATAGAAACGTTATTCGATTTAGAAGGAGAAGTCATAGAACCCACAGTATTTCATAGCGACGCATATTCTGTGTTAATTCGCTAATGTGAGGGTTCGAGGGATGCAGTACAGATGGAATTGAGCATCGGAATGGAGATACCCGTAATTCAAAAGAACATTATGTCGTTTCCATAGAAACGTTACTCGATTTAGAAGGAGAAGTTATAGAACCCATAGTATCTCATACCGACGGAATTTCTGTGTTAGTTCGTCATTGTGAGGGAGCGAGGGATGCGGTAAAGGTGGAATAGTGCATCGGAAAGGAGATACTCGTATTCCAAAAGAAAATCCTGACGATTCCATAGAAACGTTACTCGATTTAGAAGCATAAGACATAGAACAAATAGTATTTCATAGCGCCACAATTTCATTGTTAATTCGTCAATGTGAGGGAGCGAGGGATGCAGTAAAGAAGGAATAGTGCACCGGAAAAGAGACACTCGTATCCCAAAAAAAAAAAAGATCCTGTCGTTTCAATAGAAACGTTACTCGATTTAGAAGGTGAACTTATAGAACCCATATTGCTTCATCGCGACGCAATTTATGTGTTAATTCGTCAATGTGAGGTAGCGAGGGATGCAGAAAAGAAGGAATAGTGCATCGGAAAGGAGATAGTCGTATCCCAAAAGAAAATCCTGTCGTTTCCATAGAAACGTTACTCGATTTAGAAGAAGAAGTCATTGAACCCATTGAATTGAATAGCGACGCAATTTCTGTGATAATTCGTCAATGTGAGGGAGCAAGGGATGCAGTGAAGATGGAAAAGTGAATCGGAAAGGAGTTACTCGTATCCCAAAAGGAAATCCTGTCGTTTCAATAGAAACGTTACTCGATTTAGGAGGAGAAGACATAGCACCCATAGTATCTCATAGCGACGCAATTTCTGTGTTAATTCACCAATGTGAGGGAGCGAGGGATGCATTACAGATGGAATAATGCATCGGAAAGGAGATACTCGTATTTCAAAAGAGCATCCTGTCGTTTCCATAGAAGCGTTATTTGATTTAGAAGGAGAAAACATAGAACCCATAGTGTATCACAGCGACGCAATTTCTATGTTAGTTCGCCAATGTGAGGGAGCGAGGGATGCAGTAAAGAACTAATAGTGCATCGGAAAGGAGATACTCGTATCCCAAAAGATAATCCTGTCGTTGCCATAAAAACGTTACTCGATTTAGAAAGAGAAGTCATTTAACTCATAGTATTTCATAGCGACGCAATTTCATTGTTAATTCTTCCTTGTGAGGGAGCGAGGGATGCAGTAAAGAAGGAATAGTGCTTCGGAAAGGATATACTCGTATCCCAAAAGTAAATCCTGTCGTTTCCATAGAAACCTTATTCGATTTAGGAAGAGAAGTAATAGAACACATAGTATTCGATAGCGACGCAATTTCTGTGTTAATTCGTCAATGTGAGAGAGCGAGAGATGCAGTAAAGAAGGAATAGTGCATCGGAAAGGAGATACTCGTGTCCCAAAAGAAAATCCTGTCGTTTCAATGGAAACATTACTCGATTTAGAAGGAGAAGTCATCGAACCCGAAGTATCTCATAGCGTTGCAATTTCAGTGTCAATTCGCCAATGTGAGGGAGCGAGGGTTGCAGTAAAGAAAGAATAGTGCATCGGAAAGGAGATAACCGTTTACCAAAAGAAAATACTGTCGTTTCCATAGAAACGTTATTTGATTTAGAAGGACAAGTCATAGAACCCATAGTATGTCATAGCGACGTAATTTCTACGTTAATTCGCCAATGTGACGGAGCGAAGGATGCAGTACAGAAGGAGTAGTGCATCGGAAAGGAGATAGCTGTTTCCCAAAAGAAAATCCCGTCGTTTCCATAGAGACGTTAATCGATTTGGAAGGAAAAGTCATAGAACCCATAGTACATCATAGCCACGCAATTTCTGAGTTCATACGTCAATGTGAGAGAGCGAGGAATGCAGTAAAGAAGGAATAGTGCATCGGGAAGGAATTACTCGTATCCCAAAAGAAAATCCTGTCGTTTCCATAGAAAAGTTAGTCGATTTAGTAGGATAACTCATAGAACCCATAGTATTTCATAGCGACGTAATTTCTGTGTTAATTCGTCAATGTGAGAGAGCGAGAGATGCAGTAAACACGGAATATTGCATCGGAAGGGAGATACTCGTATCCCAAAAGAAAATCCTGTCGATTCCATAGAAACGTTACTCGATTTAGAAGGAGAAGTTGTAGAACCCATAGTAAATCATAGCGACGCAATGTCTGTGCATATTCGTCAATGTGAGGGAGCGAGGGATGCAGTAAAGAACTAATAGTGCATCGGAAAGGAGATTCTCGTATCCCAAAAGATAATCCTCTCGTTTCCATAGAAACATTACTCGATTTAGAAGGAGAAGTCATGGAACCCATAGTATTTCATAGCGACGCAATTTCTGTGCTAATTCGTCAATGTGGGGGAGCGAGGAATGCAGTAAAGAAGGAATAGTGCATCGGAAAGGAGATACTCGTATCCCAAAAGAAAATCCTGTCGTTTCCATAGAAAAGTTACTCGATTTAGTAGGATAAGTCATAGTACCCATAGTATTCCATAGCGACGCAATTTCTGTGTTAATTCGTCAATGTGAGGGAGCGATGGATGCAGTAAAGACGGAATATTGCATCGGAAGGGAGATAATCGTATCCCAAAGGAAAATCCTGTCGTTTCCATAGAAACGTTACTCGATTTAGAAGGAGAAGTCATAGAACCCATGGCATTTTATAGCGACGCAATTTCTGCGTTAATTCGTCAATGTGAGGGAGCAAGGGATGCAATATAGAAGGAATAGTCCATCGGAAGGAGATACTCGTATCCCAAAACAAAATTCCGTCGTTTCCATAGAAACGTTACTCGATTTAGAAGGAGCAGTAATAGAGCCCATAGTATTTCGTAGCGACGCAATTTCTGTGCATATTCGACAATGTGAGGGAGCGAGGGATGCAGTAAAAACGGAATAGAGCATCGGATAGGAGATACTCGTATCCCAAAAGAAAATCCTGGCGTTTCAATAGAATCGTTACTTGATTTAGAAGGCGAAGTCATAGAACCCATTGCTTTTTATAGCGACGCGAATTCTGTGTTAATTCGTCAATGTGAGGGAGCGAGGGAAGCAGTAAAGAAGGAATAGTGCATCGGAAAGGGGTTACTCGTATACCAAAAGAAAATCCTCTCGTTTCCATAGAAACGTTACTTGATTCAGAGGAAGAAGTCATTGAACACATAGTATTGCATAGCGACGCAATTTCTGTGATAATTCGTCAATATAAAGGAGCCAGGGATGCAGGAAAGAAGGAATAATGCATCGGATGGGAGATATTCGTATCCGAAAAGAAAATCCTGACGTTTCCATAGAAACGTTACTCGATTTAGAATCAAAAGTCATAGATCACATAGTACTTCATAGCGACGCCATTTTTGTGTTAATTCGTCAATGTGGGGGAGCGAGGGATGCAGTAAAGAAGGAATAGTGCATCGGAAAGGTGATACTCGTATCCCAAAAGAAAACCCTGTCGTATCGATAGAAACGTTACTCGATTTAGAAGGAGAAGTCATAGAACCCATAGTATTTCATAGCGACGAAATTTCTGTGTTAATTCGCCAATGTGAGGGAGCGAGGGATGCAGTACAGATGGAATAGTGCATCGGAAGGGAGATACTCGTATTTCAAAAGAACATCCTGTCGTTTCCATAGAAACGTTACTCGATTTAGAAGGAGAAGTCATTGAACCAATACTATTTCATAGCGACGCAATTTCTGTGTTAATTCGTCAATGTGAGGGAGCGAGGGCTGCAGTAAAGAAGGAATAGTGCATCGGAAAGGAGATAATCGTATGCCAAAAGAAAATCCTGACGATTCCATAGAAACGTTACTCGATTTAGAAGGATAAAACATAGAACAAATAGTATTTCATAGCGCCACAATTTCATTGTTAATTCGTCAATGTGAGGGAGCGAGGGATGCAGTAAAGAAGGAATAGTGCATCGGAAAAGAGACACTCGTATCCCAAAAAAAAAAAAATCCTGTCGTTTCAATAGAAACGTTACTCGATTTAGAAGGTGAATTTATAGAACCCATATTGCTTCATCGCGACGCAATTTATGTGTTAATTCGTCAATGTGAGGAAGCGAGGGATGCAGAAAAGAAGGAATAGTGCATCTGAAAGGAGATAATCGTATCCCAAAAGAAAATCCTGTCGTTTCCATAGAAACGTTACTCGATTTAGAAGAAGAAGTCATTGAACCCATTGAATTGAATAGCGACTCAAGGTCTGTGATAATTCGTCAATGTGAGGGAGCCAGGGATGCAGTGAAGATGGAAAACTGAATCGGAAAGGAGTTACTCGTATCCCAAAAGAAAATCCTGTCGTTTCAATAGAAACGTTACTCGATTTAGAAGGAGAAGACATAGCACCCATAGTATCTCATAGCGACGCAATTTCTGTGTTAATTCGCCAATGTGAGGGAGCGAGGGATGCAGAACAGGAGGAATAGTGCATCGGAAAGAAGATACTCGTATCCCAAAAGAAAATCCTGACGATTCCATAGAAACGTTACTCGATTTAGAAGGATAAGACATAGAACCCATAGTATTTCATAGCGCCTCAATTTCGTTGTTAATTCGTCAATGTGAGGGAGCGAGGGATGCAGTAAAGAGGGAATAGTGCAGCGGAAAGGAGATGCTCGTATCCCAAAAGAAAATCCTGTCGTTTCCGTAGAAACGTTTCTCGATTTAGAAGGAGAAGTCATAGAACCCATTGTATTTCATAGCGATGCCATTTCTGTGTTAATTCGTCGATGTGAGGGAGCGAGGGATGCAGTAAAGAAGGAATAGTGCATTGGAATAGAGATACTCGCATCCAAAAAGAAAATAATGTCGTTTCCATTGAAACGTTTCTCGATTTAGAAGGATAATTCATAGAACCCATAGTATTTCATAGCGACGCCATTTCTGTGCTTATTCCTCAATCTGAGGGAACGATGGGATGCAGTAGAAAAGGAATAGAGCATCGGAAAGGAGATACTCGTATTCCAAAAGAAAATCCTGTCGTTTCCATAGAAACGTTACTCGATTAAGAAGGAGAAGTCATAGAACTCATAGTATTTCATAGCGACGCTATTTCATTGTTAATTCGTCAATGTGAGGGAGCGAGGGATGCAGTAAAGAAAGAATAGTGCATCGGAAAGGAGATAGTCATATGCCAAAAATAAATCCTGTCGTTTCAATAGAAACGTTACTCGATTTAGAAGGTGAAGTTATAGGACCCATAGTACTTTATCGCGACGCAATTTATGTGTTAATTCGTCAATGTGAGGTAGCGTGGGTTGCAGTAAAGAAGGAATAGTGCATCGGAAAGGAGACACTCGTATCCCAAAAGAAAATCTTGTTCTTTCCATAGAAACGTTAATCGATTCATAAGGGGATGTCATAGAACCGGTAGTATTTCATAGCGACGCAATTTCTGTGTTAATTTGTCATTTTGAGGGAGCGAATGATGCAGTACAGACGGAATAGTGCATCGGAAAGGAGATACTCGTATACCAAAAGAAAATCCTCTCGTTTCCATGGAAACGTTGCTCGATTTAGAAGGAGAAGTCATAGAACCCTTAGTATTTCTTAGCGACGCCATTTCTGTGTTATTTGGTCAATGTGTTGGAGCGAGGGATGCAGTAAAGAAGGAATAGTGCATCGGAAGGAGGTACTCGTATCCCAAAAGGGAATACCGTCGTTTCCATAGAAACGTTACTCGAATTAGAAGGAGAAGCCATAGAACCCATAGTATTTCATAGCGACGCAATATCTGGGTTAATTCGTCAATGTGAGGGAGCGAGTGATGCAGTAAAAAGGAATAGTGCATCGGAAAGGAGATACTCGTATCCCAAAAGAAAATCTTTACGATTCCATAGAAACGTTACTCGATTTAGAAGAATAAGACATAGAACCTGTAGTATTTCGTAGCGCCAAAATTTCATTGTTGATTCGTCAATGTGAGGGAGCGAGGGATGCAGTAAAGAAGGAATAGTGCATCGGAAAGGAGATGCTCGTATCCCAAAAGAAAATCCTGTCGTTTCCATAGAAACGTTACTCGATTTAGAAGGAGAATTCATAGAACCAATAGTATTTTATAGCGACGCAAATTCTGTGCTTATTCCTCAATGTGAGGGAACGAGGGATGCAGTAAAGAAGGAATAGTGCATCGGAAAGTAGATACTCGTAACCCAAAGAAAATCCTGTCGTTTCCGTAGAAACGTTACTCGATTTAGAAGGAGAAGTCATAGAACCCATTGTATTTCATAGCGATGCCATTTCTGTGTTAATTCGTCAATGTGAGGGAGCGAGGGATGCAGTAAAGAAGGAATAGTGCATCGGAAAGGAGATACTCGTATACCAAAAGAAAATCCTCTCGTTTTTATAGAAACGTTACTCGATTTAGAAGGAGAGGTCATTGAACGCATAGTATTGCATAGCGACGCAATTTCTGAGATAATTCGTCAATGTGAGGGAGCCAGGGATGCAGTAAAGACGGAATAATGCATCGGATAGGAGATATTCGTATCCGAAAAGTAAATCCTGACGTTTCCATAGAAACGGTACCCTATTTTGAAGGAGAAGTCAGATCACATAGTACTCCATAGCGACACGATTTCTGGGTTAATTCATCAATGTTAGGGAGCGAGGTATGCAGTAAAGAAGGAATAGTGCATCGGAAAGGAGATACTCGTATCCCAAAAGAAAATCCTGTTGTTTCCGTGGTAACGTTACTCGATTTAGTAGGAGAAGTTATAGAACACATAGTATTTCATGGCGACGCAATTTCTGTGTTAATTCGTCATTGTGGGGGAGCGAGGGATGCAGTAAAGAAGGAATAGTGCAGCGGAAAGGAAATACTCGTACCCCAAAAGAAAATCCTTTCGTTTCCGTAAAAATGTTACTCGACTTAGAAAGAGAAATCATTGAAACCATAGTATTCCATAGCGACGCAATTTCTGTGATAAATCGTCAATGTTAGGGAGCGAGGGATGCAGTAAACAGGGAATAGTGAATCGGAAAGGAGATAATCGTATCCCAAAAGAAAATCCTGTCGTTTCCGTGGTAACGTTACTCCATTTAGTAGGAGAAGTTATAGAACACATAGTATTTCATGGCGACGCAATTTCTGTGTTAATTCGTGTATGTGAGGGAGCGAGGGATGCAGTGAAGAAGGAATAGGGCATCGTAAAGGAGATACTCGTATCCCAAAAGAAAATCCTGTCGTTTCCATAGAAACGTAACTCGATTTAGAAGGAGAAGTCATAGAACACATAGTATTCCATAGCGACGCTATTTCATTGTTAATTCGGCAATGTTTACGGAGCGAGGGATGCAGTAAAGAAGAAATAGTGCATCGTAAAGGAGATACTCGTATACCAAAAGAAAATCCTCTCGTTTCCATAGAAACGTAACTCGATTTAGAAGGAGAAGTCATTGAACACATAGTATTGCATAGCGACGCAATTTCTTTAATAATTCGTCAATGTGAGGGAGCCGGGGATGCAGTAAAGAAGGAATAATGCATCGGATAGGAGATATTCGTATCCGAAAAGTAAATCCTGGCGATTCCATAAAAACGGAACTCGATTTAGAAGGCGAAGTCATAGATCACATAGTACTCCATAGCGACGCCATTTCTGTGTTAATTCGTCAGTGTTAGGGTGCGAGGGATGCAGTAAAGAAGGAGTAGTGCATCGGAAAGGAGATACTCGTATTCCAAAAGAAAATCCTGTCGTTTCCGTGGTAACGTTACTCGATTTAGTAGGAGAACTTATAGAACACATAGTATTTCATGGCGACGCAATTTCTGTGTTAATTCGTCATTGTGCGGGAGCGAGGGATGCAGTAAAGAAGGAATAGTGCATCGGAAAGGAAATACTCGTATTCCCAAAAGAAAATCCTTTCGTTTCCGTAGAAATGTTACTCGATTTAGAAAGAGAAATCATTGAACCCTTAGTATTCCATAGCGACGCAATTTCTGTGATAAATCGTCAATGTGAGGGAGCGAGGGATGCAGTAAAGAAGGAATAGTGCATCGGAAAGGAGATACTCGTATCCCAAGAGATAATCCTGTCGGTTCAATAGAAACGTTACTCGATTTAGAAGGAGAAGTCATAGAACCCATAGTATTTCATAGCGACGCAATTTGTGTGTTAATTCGCCAATGTGAGGGAGCGAGGGATGCAGTACAGATGGAATAGTGCATCGGAAGGGAGATACTCGTATTTCAAAAGAACATCCTGTCGTTTCCATAGAAACGTTACTCGATTTAGAAGGAGAAGTTGTAGAACCCATAGTAAATCATAGCGACGCAATGTCTGTGCATATTCGTAAATGTGAGGGAGCGAGGGATGCAGTAAAGAACTAATAGTGCATCGGAAAGGAGATTCTCGTATCCCAAAAGATAATCCTCTCGTTTCCATAGAAACATTACTCGATTTAGAAGGAGAAGTCATGGAACCCATAGTATTTCATAGCGACGCAATTTCTGTGCTAATTCGTCAATGTGGGGGAGCGAGGAATGCAGTAAAGAAGGAATAGTGCATCGGAAAGGAGATACTCGTATCTTAAAAGAAAATCCTCTCTTTCCCATGGAAACGTTACACGATTTAGAAGAAGAAGTCATTGAATCCATTGATTTCCATAGCGACGAAATTTCTGTGATAATTTGTCAATGTGAGGGGGCGAGGGATGCAGTAAAGAAGGAATAGTGCATCGGAAAGGAGATACTCGTATCCCAAAAGAAAATCCTGTCGTTTCCATAGAAAAGTTACTCGATTTAGTAGGATAAGTCATAGTACCCATAGTATTTCATAGCGACGCAATTTCTGTGTTAATTCGTCAATGTGAGGGAGCGATGGATGCAGTAAAGACGGAATATTGCATCGGAAGGGAGATAATCGTATCCCAAAGGAAAATCCTGTCGTTTCCATAGAAACGTTACTCGATTTAGAAGGAGAAGTCATAGAACCCATGGCATTTCATAGCGACGCAATTTCTGCGTTAATTCGTCAATGTGAGGGAGCAAGGGATGCAATATAGAAGGAATAGTCCATCGGAAGGAGATACTCGTATCCCAAAACAAAATTCCGTCGTTTCCATAGAAACGTTACTCGATTTAGAAGGAGCAGTAATAGAGCCCATAGTATTTCGTAGCGACGCAATTTCTGTGCATATTCGACAATGTGAGGGAGCGAGGGATGCAGTAAAAACGGAATAGAGCATCGGATAGGAGATACTCGTATCCCAAAAGAAAATCCTGGCGTTTCAATAGAATCGTTACTTGATTTAGAAGGCGAAGTCATAGAACCCATTGCTTTTTATAGCGACGCGAATTCTGTGTTAATTCGTCAATGTGAGGGAGCGAGGGAAGCAGTAAAGAAGGAATAGTGCATCGGAAAGGGGTTACTCGTATACCAAAAGAAAATCCTCTCGTTTCCATAGAAACGTTACTTGATTCAGAGGAAGAAGTCATTGAACACATAGTATTGCATAGCGACGCAATTTCTGTGATAATTCGTCAATATAAAGGAGCCAGGGATGCAGGAAAGAAGGAATAATGCATCGGATGGAAGATATTCGTATCCGAAAAGAAAATCCTGACGTTTCCATAGAAACGTTACTCGATTTAGAATCAAAAGTCATAGATCACATAGTACTTCATAGCGACGCCATTTCTGTGTTAATTCGTCAATGTGGGGGAGCGAGGGATGCAGTAAAGAAGGAATAGTGCATCGGAAAGGTGATACTCGTATCCCAAAAGAAAACCCTGTCGTATCGATAGAAACGTTACTCGATTTAGAAGGAGAAGTCATAGAACCCATAGTATTTCATAGCGACGAAATTTCTGTGTTAATTCGCCAATGTGAGGGAGCGAGGGATGCAGTACAGATGGAATAGTGCATCGGAAGGGAGATACTCGTATTTAAAAAGAACATCCTGTCGTTTCCATAGAAACGTTACTCGATTTAGAAGGAGAAGTCATTGAACCAATACTATTTCATAGCGACGCAATTTCTGTGTTAATTCGTCAATGTGAGGGAGCGAGGGCTGCAGTAAAGAAGGAATAGTGCATCGGAAAGGAGATAATCGTATGCCAAAAGAAAATCCTGACGATTCCATAGAAACGTTACTCGATTTAGAAGGATAAAACATAGAACAAATAGTATTTCATAGCGCCACAATTTCATTGTTAATTCGTCAATGTGAGGGAGCGAGGGATGCAGTAAAGAAGGAATAGTGCATCGGAAAAGAGACACTCGTATCCCAAAAAAAAAAAAATCCTGTCGTTTCAATAGAAACGTTACTCGATTTAGAAGGTGAATTTATAGAACCCATATTGCTTCATCGCGACGCAATTTATGTGTTAATTCGTCAATGTGAGGAAGCGAGGGATGCAGAAAAGAAGGAATAGTGCATCGGAAAGGAGATAATCGTATCCCAAAAGAAAATCCTGTCGTTTCCGTAGAAACGTTTCTCGATTTAGAAGGAGAAGTCATAGAACCCATTGTATTTCATAGCGATGCCATTTCTGTGTTAATTCGTCGATGTGAGGGAGCGAGGGATGCAGTAAAGAAGGAATAGTGCATTGGAATAGAGATACTCGCATCCAAAAAGAAAATAATGTCGTTTCCATTGAAACGTTTCTCGATTTAGAAGGATAATTCATAGAACCCATAGTATTTCATAGCGACGCCATTTCTGTGCTTATTCCTCAATCTGAGGGAACGATGGGATGCAGTAAAAAAGGAATAGAGCATCGGAAAGGAGATACTCGTATTCCAAAAGAAAATCCTGTCGTTTCCATAGAAACGTTACTCGATTAAGAAGGAGAAGTCATAGAACTCATAGTATTTCATAGCGACGCTATTTCATTGTTAATTCGTCAATGTGAGGGAGCGAGGGATGCAGTAAAGAAAGAATAGTGCATCGGAAAGGAGATAGTCATATGCCAAAAATAAATCCTGTCGTTTCAATAGAAACGTTACTCGATTTAGAAGGTGAAGTTATAGGACCCATAGTACTTTATCGCGACGCAATTTATGTGTTAATTCGTCAATGTGAGGTAGCGTGGGTTGCAGTAAAGAAGGAATAGTGCATCGGAAAGGAGACACTCGTATCCCAAAAGAAAATCTTGTTCTTTCCATAGAAACGTTAATCGATTCATAAGGGGATGTCATAGAACCGGTAGTATTTCATAGCGACGCAATTTCTGTGTTAATTTGTCATTTTGAGGGAGCGAATGATGCAGTACAGACGGAATAGTGCATCGGAAAGGAGATACTCGTATACCAAAAGAAAATCCTCTCGTTTCCATGGAAACGTTACTCGATTTAGAAGGAGAAGTCATAGAACCCTTAGTATTTCTTAGCGACGCCATTTCTGTGTTATTTCGTCAATGTGTTGGAGCGAGGGATGCAGTAAAGAAGGAATAGTGCATCGGAAGGAGGTACTCGTATCCCAAAAGGGAATACCGTCGTTTCCATAGAAACGTTACTCGAATTAGAAGGAGAAGCCATAGAACCCATAGTATTTCATAGCGACGCAATATCTGGGTTAATTCGTCAATGTGAGCGAGCGAGTGATGCAGTAAAAAGGAATAGTGCATCGGAAAGGAGATACTCGTATCCCAAAAGAAAATCTTTACGATTCCATAGAAACGTTACTCGATTTAGAAGAATAAGACATAGAACCTGTAGTATTTCGTAGCGCCACAATTTCATTGTTGATTCGTCAATGTGAGGGAGCGAGGGATGCAGTAAAGAAGGAATAGTGCATCGGAAAGGAGATGCTCGTATCCCAAAAGAAAATCCTGTCGTTTCCATAGAAACGTTACTCGATTTAGAAGGAGAATTCATAGAACCAATAGTATTTTATAGCGACGCAAATTCTGTGCTTATTCCTCAATGTGAGGGAACGAGGGATGCAGTAAAGAAGGAATAGTGCATCGGAAAGTAGATACTCGTAACCCAAAGAAAATCCTGTCGTTTCCGTAGAAACGTTACTCGATTTAGAAGGAGAAGTCATAGAACCCATTGTATTTCATAGCGATGCCATTTCTGTGTTAATTCGTCAATGTGAGGGAGCGAGGGATGCAGTAAAGAAGGAATAGTGCATCGGAAAGGAGATACTCGTATCCCAAAAGAAAATCCTGTCGTTTCCATAGAAACGTAACTCGATTTAGAAGGAGAAGTCATAGAACACATAGTATTCCATAGCGACGCTATTTCATTGTTAATTCGGCAATGTTTACGGAGCGAGGGATGCAGTAAAGAAGAAATAGTGCATCGTAAAGGAGATACTCGTATACCAAAAGAAAATCCTCTCGTTTCCATAGAAACGTTACTCGATTTAGAAGGAGAAGTCATTGAACACATAGTATTGCATAGCGACGCAATTTCTTTAATAATTCGTCAATGTGAGGGAGCCGGGGATGCAGTAAAGAAAGAATAATGCATCGGATAGGAGATATTCGTATCCGAAAAGTAAATCCTGGCGTTTCCATAAAAACGGAACTCGATTTAGAAGGCGAAGTCATAGATCACATAGTACTCCATAGCGACGCCATTTCTGTGTTAATTCGTCGATGTGAGGGAGCGAGGGATGCAGTAAAGAAGGAGTAGGGCGTGGAAATGGAGATACACGTATCCCAAAAGAAAATCCTGTCGTTTCCATAGAAACGTTTCTCGATTTGAAAGGAGAAGTTAAAGAACCCATAGTATTTCACAGCGACGCGATTTCTGTGCTTATTCTTCAATGGGAGGGAGCGAGGGATGCCGTAAAGAACTAATAGTGCATCGGAAATGAGATACTGAATCTTAAATGAAAATCCAGTCGATTCCATAGAAACGTTACTCGATTTAGAAGGAGAAGTCATGGAACCCATAGTATTTCATAGCGACGCAATTTCTGTGTTTTCTCGTCAATGTGAGGGAGCGAGGGATGCAGTAAAGAACTAATAGTGCATCAGAAAGGAGATACTCGTATCCCAAAAGAAAATTCTGTCGTTTCCTTAGAAACGTTACTCGTTTTAGAAGGTGATGTCATGGAACCCATAGTATTTCATAGCGACGCAATTTCTGTGTTAATTCGCCAATGTGAGGAAGCGGGGGATGCAGTACAGAAGGAATAGTGCATCGGAAAGGAAATACTCGTATTCCCAAAAGAAAATCCTTTCGTTTCCGTAGAAATGTTACTCGATTTAGATAGAGAAATCATTGAACCCTTAGTATTCCATAGCGACGCAATTTCTGTGATAAATCGTCAATGTGAGGGAGCGAGGGATGCAGTAAAGAAGGAATAGTGCATCGGAAAGGAGGTACACGTATGCCAATAGACAATTCCGTCGTTTCCATAGAAAAGCTACTCGATTTAGAAGGAGAAGTCATAGAACCCTTAGTATTTCATAGCGACGCAATTCCTGTGTTAATTTGTCAATGTGAGGGAGCGAGGGATGCAATAAAGAAGGAATAGTGCATCGGAAAGGATATACTCGTATACCAAAAGAAAATCCTGTCGTATCCATTGAAACTTTACTCGATTTAGAAGGACAAGACATTGAACAAATGGAATTACATAGCGACGCTATTTATGTGTTAATTCGTCAATGTGAGAGAGCGAGGAATGCAGTGAAGAAGGAATAGTGCATCGGAAAGGAGATGCTCGTATCCCAAAAGAAAATCCTGTCGTTTCCGTAGAAACGTTACTCGATTTAGAAGGAGAAGTCATAGAACCCATAGTATTTCATAGCGATGCCATTTCTGTGCTTATTCCTCAATCTGAGGGAGTGATGAGATGCAGTAAAAAAGGAATAGTGCATCGGAAAGGAGATACTCGTATCCCAAAAGAAAATCCTGTCGTTCCCATAGAAACGTTACTCGAGTAAGAAGGAGAAGTCATAGAACCCATAGTATTTCATAGCGACGCTATTACATTGTTAATTCGTCAATGTGAAGGAGCGAGGGATGCAGTAAAGAAAGAATAGTGCATCGGAAAGGAGATACTCGTATCACAAAAAAAAATCCTGTCGTTTCCATAGAAACGTTACTCGAAGTAGAGGGAGAAGTCATAGAACCCATAGTATCTCATAGCGACGCAATTTCTGCGTTAATTCGTCAATGTGAAGGAGCGAGGGAAGCAGTAAAGAAGTAATAGTGCATCGGAAAGGAGACAATCGTATCCCAAAAGAAAATCCTTTCGATTCAATAGAAACGATACTCGATTTACAAGGAGAAGTCTTTAATCCATTGAATACCATAGCGATGAAATTTCTGTGATAATTCGTCAATGTGAGGGAACGAGGGATGCAGTAAAGATGGAATAGTGCATCGCAAAGGAGATAATCGTATCCCAAAAGAAAATCCTGGCGTTTCCATAGAAACGTTACTCGGAGTAGAAGGGGATGTCATAGAACCCATAGTATTTCACAGTGACGCAATTTCTGCTTTATTTCGTCAATGTGAGGGAGCGAGGGAAGCAGTAAAGAAGGAATAGTGCATCGGAAAGGAGATACTCGTATCCCATGAGAAAATCCAGTCGTTTCCACAGAAACGTTACTCGATTTAGAAGGAGAAGTCATTGAACCCATACTATTTCATAGCGAAGCAATTTCATTGTTAATTCGTCATTGTGAGGGAGCGAGAGATGCAGTAAAGAAGGAATAGTGCATCGGAAAGGAGATACTCGCATCCCAAACGAAAATCCTGTAGTTTCAATGGAAACGTTACTCGATTTAGAAGGAGAAGACATAGCACCCATAGTATTTCATAGAGACGCAATTTCTGTGTTAATTCGCCAATGTGAGGGTGCGAGGGATGCAGAACAGAAGGAATAGTGCATCGGAAAGGAGAGACTCGTATCCCAAATGACAATTCTGTCGTTTCCATAGGAACGTTAATCGATTTATAAGGGGTGTCATAGAACCAATAGTATTTCATAGCGGCGCAATTTCTGTGTTAATTTGTCATTTTGAGGGGGCGAGGGTTGCAGTAAAGAGGGAATAGTGCATCGGAAAGGGGATACTCGTATCCCAAAAGAAAATCCTGAAGTTACCATTGAAACGTTACTCGATTTAGAAGGAGAATCCATAGAACCAATAGCATTTCATAGCGAAGCAATTTCTGAGCTTATTCCTAAATGTGGGGAAACGAGGGAGTCATTAAAGAAGGAATAGTGCATCGGAAAGTAGATTATCGTATCCCAAAAGAAAATCCTGTCGTTTCCGTAGAAACGTTACTCGATTTAGAAGGAGAAGTCATAGAACCCTTAGTATATCATAGCGACGCCATTTTTGTGTTAATTCGCCAATGTGATTGAGCGAGGGATGCAGTAAGTGAGGAATATTGCATCGGAAAGGAAGTACTCGTGACCCAAAGGGAAATACCGTCGTTTCCATAGAAACGTTACTCGAATTAGTAGGAGAAGCCATAGAACCCATTGTATTTCATAGCGACGCAATTTCTAGGTTAATTCGTCAATGTGAGGGAGCGAGGGATACAGTAAAGAGGGGATAGTGCATCGGAACAGAGATACTCGTATACCAAAAGAAATTCCGTTCGTTTCCATAGAAACGTTACTCGATTCAGAAAGAGAAGTCATAGAACCCATAGTACCTCATAGCGACGGAATTTCTCTGTTAGTTCGTCAATGTGAGGGAGCGTGGGATGCAGTAAAGAAGGAATAGTGCATCGGAAAGGAGATACTCGTATCCCAAAAAAAAATCCTGACGATTCCATAGAAACGTTACTCGATTTAGAATGATAAGAAAAATGGTTCAAATCGCTCTGAGCACTATGGGACTCAACTGCTGAGGTCATTAGTACCCTAGAACTTCGAACTAGTTAAACCTAAGGACAACACAAACATCCATGCCCGAGGCAGGATTCAAACCTGCGACCGTAGCGGTCTTGCGGTTCCAGACTGCAGCGCCTTTAACCGCACGGCCACTTCGGCCGGCTAGAAGGATAAGACATAGGACCCATAGTATTTCATAGCGCCACAATTTCATTGTTAATTCGTCAATGTGAGGGAGCGAGGGATGCAATAAAGAAGGAATAGTGCAGCGGAAAGGAGATGCTCGTATCCCAAAAGAAAATCCTGTCGTTTCCGTAGAAACGTTACTCGATTTAGAAGGAGAAATCATAGACCCATAGTATTTCATAGCGATGCCATTTCAGTGTTAATTTGTCAATGTGAGGGAGCGAGGGATGCAGTAAAGAAGGAATAGTGTATCGGAAAGGAGATACTCACATCCCAAATGAAAATAATGTCGTTTCCATTGAAACGTTACTCGATTTAGAAGGATGAGTCATAGAACCCATAGTATTTCATTGCAATGCCTTTTCTGTGCTTATTCCTCAATATGAGGGAATGATGGGATGCAGTAAAAAAGGAATAAAGCATCGGAAAGGAGATACTCGTATCCCAAAAGAAAATCCAGTCGTTTCCATAGAAACGTTACTCGAAGTAGAGGGAGAAGTCATAGAACCCATAGTATTTCATAGCGACGCAATTTCTGCGTTAATTCGTCAATGTGAGGGAGCGGGGGATGCAGTAAAGATGGAATAGTGCATCGGAATGGATATAGTCGTATCTCAAAAGAAAATCCTGTCGTTTCCATAGAAACGTTACTCGATTTAGAAGGAGAAGTCATAGAACACATAGTATTCGCTAGCGACGCAATTTCTGTGTTAATTCGTCAATGTGAGGGAGCGAGAGATGCAGTAAAGAAGGAATAGTGCATCGGAAAGGAGATACTCGTATCCCAAAAGAAAATTCTGTCGTTTGCATAGTAACTTTACTCGATTTAGAAGGAGAAGTTATAGAACCCATAGTATTTCATGGCGACGCAATTTCTGTGTTAATTCGTCTTTGTGAGGGAGCGATGGATGCAGTAAAGAAGGAATAGTGCATCGGAAAGGAGATACTCGTATCCCAAAAGAAAGTCCTTTCGTTTCCGTAGAAATGTTACTTGATTTAGAGAGAGAAATCATTGAACCCATAGTATTCCATAGCGACGCAATTTCTGTGATAAATCTTCAATGTGAGGGAGCGAGGGATGCAGTAAAGAAGGAATATTGCATCGGAAAGGAGATACACGTATCCCAATAGAATATCCTGTCGTTTCAATAGAAACGTTACTCGATTTGGAAGGAGAAGTCATAGAACCCATAGTATTTCATAGCGACGCAATTTCTGTGTTAATTCGCCAATGTGAGGGAGCGAGGGATGCAGTAAAGACGAATTAGTGCTATGGAAAGGAGATGTATACCAAAAGAAAATTCTGACGTTTCCATAGAGACGTTACACGATTTAGAAGGAGAAGTCATAGAGCACATAGTAATTCATAGCGACGAAAGTTCTATGTTAATTCGTCAATGTGAGGGAGCGGGGGATGCAGTAAAGAAGGAATAGTGCATCGGAAAGGTGATACTCGTATCCAAAATGAAAATCCTGTTGTTTCCATAGAAGCGATACTCGACTTGGAAGGGGATGTCATAGAACCAATAATATTTCATAGCGACGCAATTTCTGTGTTAATTTGTCAATTCGAGGGAGCGAAGGATGCTGTAAAGAAGGAATAGTGCGTCGGAAAGGAGATAGTCGTATCCCAAAAGAAAACCTCTTCGTATCCATAGAAACGTTACTCGATTCAGAAGGAGAAGATTTGGAGCCTATAGTATCTCATAGCGAAGCAATTTCTGTGAACATTCGTCAATGTCACGGACCAAGGGATGCATTAAAGATGTAATAGTGCATCGGAAAGGAGATACCCTTATACCAAAAGAAAATCCTGTCGTTTCCTTAGAAAAGTTACTCGATTTAGAAGGAGAAGTCATAGAACCCATAGTATTCCAGAGGGAAGCAATTTCAGTGTCAATTCGTCAATGTGACTGAGACAGTGATGCAGTAAAGAAGGAATAGTGCAACGGCAATGAGATACTCGTATCCCAAAAGAAAATCCTGCCGTTTCAATAGAAACGTTACTCGATTTAGAAAGAGATGTCATAGAACGCATAGTATTTCAAGGTGACGCAACTTCTGTGTTAATTCGTCAATGATAGGGAGCGCGTGATGCAGTAATGAAGTGATAGTGCATCGGAAAGGAGATAGTGAGTCGTATCCCAAAAGAAAACCCCTTCGTATCCACAGAAACGTTACTCGATTCAGAAGGTGAAGTTTTAGAACGCATAGTATTTAATAGCGACGTAATTTCTGTGTTAATTCGTCAATGTGAGGGAGCCAGGGATGCAGTAAAGAGGGAATAGTGCATCGGAAAGGAGATAGTCTTATCCAAAAAGAAAAAAAGTAGTTTCCATAGAAACGTTACTCGATTTAGAAGGAGAAATTATAGAACACATAGTATTTCATGGCGATGCAATTTCTGTGCTAATTCGACAATGTGAGGGAGCGAAGGATGCAGTAAAGAAGGAATAGCGAATCTGAAACGAGATGGTCGTATCCAAAAAGAAAATCGAGTCGTTTCCAAAGAAACGTTACTCGATTTAGAAGGAGAAGTCAATGAACCCATAGTATTCCATAGCGACGCAATTGCTGTGACAATTCGTCCATGTGAGACAGCCAGGGATGCAGTAAAGAAGGAATAGTGCATCGGAAAGGAGAAACTCGTATCCCAAAAGAAAATTCTGTCGTTTCCATAGAAACGTTACTCGATTCAGATTGAGAAGTCATAGAACGCATAGTATTTCATAGCGACGCAATTTCTGTGTTAATTCGTCAATGTGAAGGAACGAGAGATGCAGTAAAGAAGGAATAGTGCATCGGAAAGCAGATACTCGTATACCAAAAGAAAATTCTCTCGTTTCCATAGAAACGTTACTCGATTTAGAAGGAGAAGTTATAGAACCCATAGTATTTCATGGCGATGCAATTTCTGTTTTAATTCGACAATGTGAGGGAGCGAGGAATGTAGTAAAGGAGGAATAGTGCATCGGAAAGGAGATACACGTATCCCAAAAGAAAGTCCTGTCGTTTCCATTTACAAGTAACTCGATATAGAAGGAGAAGTCACAGAACCCATAGAATATCATAGCGACGCAATTTCTGTGTTAATTTGTCCATGTAATGGAGCGAGGGATGCAGTAAAGATGGAATAGTGCATCGGAAAGGAGATACTCATATCCCAAAAGAAAATCCTGACGTTTTAATAGGAAAGTTACTCGATTTAGAAGGAGATGTCATAGAACACATAGGATTTCATAGCGACGCCATTTCTGTGTTAATTTGTCAATGTGAGGTACCGAGGGATGCAGTAAAGAAGGAATAGTGCATCGGAGAGGAGACAATCATATACCAAAAGAAAATCCTGTCGCTTTATTAGAAACGTAACTCGATTTAGAAAGAGATGTCATAGAACGCATAGTATTTCATAGCGACGCAATTTCTGTGTTAATTCGTTAATGTGAGGGAGCGAGGGATGCAGTAAAGGAGGAATAGAGCATCGGAAAGGAGATACACGTATCCCAAAAGAAAATCCTGTCGTTTCCATTGACAAGTTACTCGATTTAGATCGAGAAGTCATGGAACACATAGTATTCCATAGCGACGCAATTTCTGTGTTAATTCGTCAATGTGAGGTAGCCAGGGATGCATTAAAGAAGGAACAGTGCATCGGAAACGAGCTATTCGTATCCCAAAAGAAAACCCTGTCGTTTCTACAGAAACGTTACTCGATTTAGAAGGAGAGGTCATAGAACACATAGTACATCATGGCGACGAAATTTCTGCGATAATTCGTCCATGTGAGGGACCGAGGGATGCAGTAAAGAAGGAATAGTGCATCGGAAAAGAGATACTCGTATACCAAAAGAAAATCCTGTCGCTTTATTAGAAACGTAACTCGATTTAGAAAGAGATGTCATAGAACGCATAGTATTTGAAGGCGACGCAATTTCTGTGTTAATTCGTCAATGTGAGGGAGCGAGTGATGCAATAAAGAAGGAATAGTACATCGGAAAGGAGATACTCGTATCCCAAAAGAAAATCCTGTCGTTTCCATAGAAACGATACTCGTTTTAGACGGAAAACTCATAGAACACATAGCATTCCATAGCGTCCCAATTTCTGTGTTAATACGACAATGTGAGGGAGCCAGGGATGCAGTAAAGAAGGAATAGTGCATCGGAAAGGAGTTAGTGGTATCCCAAAAGAAAATCCTGTCGCCTCCATAGAAACGTAACTCGATTTAGAAGGAGAAGTCATAGAACCCATAGTATTTCATAGCGACGCAATTTCTGTGATAATTCGCCAGTGTGAGGGAGCGAGGGATGCAGTATAGAAGGAATAGTGCATCGGAAGGGAGATACTCGTATCCCAAAAGAAATTCCTGTTTCCATAGAAACGTTACTCGATTTAGCAGGAGATGTCATAGAACCAATAGTATTCCATAGCGACGCAATTTCTATGTTAATTCGACAATGTGAGGGAGCGAGGGATGCAGTAAAGAAGGAATAGTGCATCGGATAGGAGATACTAGTATCCCAAAAGAAAATCCTGTTGTCTCCATTGAAACGTTACTCGATTTAGAAGAAGAAATCATAGAACGCATAGTATTTCCTAGCGACCCAATTTCTGTGTTAATTCGTCAATGTGAGAGAGCGAGAGATGCAGTAATGAAGGAATAGTGCATCGGACAGGAGATACTCGTATCCCAAAAGAAAATACTATCATTTCCAAAGAAACGTTACTCGATTTAGAAGGAGAAGTCATAGAACCACTAGTATTTCATAGCGACGCAATAACTGTGATAAATCGTCTATGTGGGGGAGCGAGGGATGCAGTAAAGAAGGAATAGTGCATCTGAAAGTTGATTGTCGTATCCCAAAAGAAAATCCTGACGTTTCCATAGAAACATTACTCGATTTAGAAGGAGAAGTCAATGAAACCCATAGTATATCATAGCGACGCAATTTCTGTGTTAATTCGTCAATGTGAGGGAGCGAGGGATGCAGTTAAGAAGGAATAGTCCATCGGAAAGGAGATACTCGTATCCCAAAAGAGAATCCTGTCGTTTCCATTGAAACGATACTCGATTTAGAAGGAGAAGTCATAGAACCCATAGTATTTCATATCTACGCAATATCTGTGTTAATTCGTCAATGTGAGGAAGCGAGGGATGCAGCAAAGAAGGAATAGTGCATCGGAAATGAGATACTCGTATACCAAAACAAAATCCTGATGTTTCCATAGAAAGATTACTCTATTTAGAAGGAGAAGTTATAGAACCCATAGTATGTCATAGCGACGCAATTTCTGTGTTAATTCGTCAATGTGAGGGTGCGAGGTATGCAGTAAAGAAGGAATTGTGCATCGGAAAGGAGATACTCGTACACCAAAAGAAAATCCTCTCGTTTCCACAGAAACGTTCCTCGACGTAGAAGGAGAAGTTATGGATCACCTAGTACATCATAGCGTCGCAATTTCTGTGTTAACTCGTCATTGTGAGGGAGCGAGGGATGCAGTAAACAAGGAATAGTGCATCCGAAAGGGGATACTCGTATCCCAAAAGATAATCCTGTTGTTTCCATAGAAACGTCATTCGATTTAGATGGGGATGTCATAGAACAAATAATATTTCATAGCGACGCGATTTCTGTGTTAATTTGTCAATTTGAGGTAGCGAGGGATGCAGTAAAGAAGAAAAATAGTGCATCGGAAAGGAGATACTCGTATCCCTAAAGAATATCCTTACATTTCCATAGATACGTTACTCGATTTAGAAGGAGAAGTCATAGAACCCATAGTATTTCATAGCGACGCAATATCTGTGCTTATTCGTCAATGTGAGGGAACAAGGGCTGCAGTAAAGAAGGAATAGTGCATCGGAAAGGAGATACTCGTATCCCAAAAAGAAATCCTGTCGTTTAGATAGAAACGTTACTTGAATTAGAAGGTGAAGTCTTAGAGCCCATAGTACTTCATAGCGACGCAAATCCATTTTTAACTCGTCAACGTGAGGGAGCGAGGGATACAGTAAAGAAGGAATAGTGCATCGGAAAAGAGTTACTCGTATACCAATATAAAATCCCGTCGCTTCAATAGAAACGTTACTCGATTAAGAAGGCGGAGGTATAGAACCCTTAGAATATCATAGCGACGCAATATCTGTGTTAATTCGTCAATGTGAGGGAGCGAGGGATGCAGTAAAGAAGGAATAGTGCATCGGAAAGGAGATACTAGTATCCTAAAAGAAAATCCTGTCGTTTCCATAGAAACGTTAGTCGATTTAGAAGGAAAAGCCTTAGAACACATAGTATACCATAGCGTCCCAATATCTGTGCTAATTCGTCAATGTGAGGGAGCGAGGGATGCAGTAAAGTACTAATAGAGCATCGGAAAGGAGATACTCGTATCCCAAAAGAAAATCCTGTCGTTTCCATAGAAACGATACTCTATTTTGAAGGAGAAGTCATTCAACCATTAGTAAATTATAGCGACGCAGTTTTTGCGTTAATTCGTCAATGTGAGGGAACGAGGGACGCAGTAAAGAAGGAATAGAGCATCGGAAAGGAGTTACTCGTATCCCAAAGTAAAATCCTGTCAGATCAATAGGAACGTTACTCGATTGAGAAGGAGGAGATATTGAATCCATAGTATTTCATAGCGACGCAATTTCTGTGTTAATTCGTCAATGTGTGGGAGCGAGGGATGCAGTAAAGACGGAATGGTGCGTCGGAAAGGAGATACTCGTATCCCAAAAGAAAATCCTGTAGTTTCCATAGAAACGTTACTCGATTTAGAAGGAGAAGTTATAGAACCCATAGAATATCATAGCGACGCAAATTCTGTGTTAATTCGTCAATGTGAAAGAGCGAACGATGCGATAGAGAAGAAATAGTGCATCGGAAAGGAGATACTCGTATCCGAAAAATAAATGCTGTCGTTTCCATTGAAACGTTACTCGATTTAGCAGAGGAAGTCATAGAACCCATAGTTTTCCAAAGCGACGCAATTTCAGTGTTAATTCGTCAATGTGAGGGAGCCAGGGATGCAGTGAAGAAGGAATAGTGCATCGGAAATGAGATACTCGTATCCCAAAAGAAAATCCTGTCGTTTCAATATAAACGTTACTCGATTTAGAAAGAAATGTCATGGAACGAATAGTATTTCAAGGCGACGCAGTTTCTGTGTCAATTCGTCAATGTGAGGGAGCGAGGGATAAAGTACAGAAGGAATAGTGCATCGGAAAGGAGATAGTCTTATCACAAAAGAAAATCCTGTAGTTTCCATAGAAACGTTACTCGATTTAGAAGGAGAAGTTATAGAACCCATAGTATTTCATAGCGACGCAAATTCTGTGTTAATTCGCATGTTAGGGAGCAAGGGATGTAGTACAGAAGGCTAGAGCATCGGAAAGTAGATAGTCGTATCCCAAAAGAAAATTCTGTCGTTTTTATAGAAACGATACTCTTTTTTGAAGGAGAAGTCATGGAACCCATAGTATTTCATAGCGACGCAATTCATGTGTTAATTCGTCAATGTGAGGGAGCGAGCGATGAGGTAAAAAGGAAATAGTGCATTGGAAAGGAGATACTCGTATATCAATAGAAAATCCTCTCGTTTCGATAGAAACGTCATTCGATTTAGAAGGCGAAGCCGTAGAACCCCTAGTATATCATAGCGACGCAATATCTGTGTTAATTCGTCAATGTGAGGGAGCGAGGGAAGCAGTAAAGAAGGAATAGGTCATCGGAAAGGACATACTCGTATACCAAAAGAAAATCCTGTCGTTTCCACAGAAACGTTACTCGCTTTAGAAGGAGAAGTCGTAGAACCCATAGTATATCATAGTGACGCAATTTCATTGCTAATTCGTCAATGTGAGGGAGCGAGGGATGCAGTAAAGAAGGAATAGTCCATCGGAAAGGAGATAGTCTTATCACAAAAGAAAATCCTGTAGTTTCCATAGAAACGTTACTCGATTTAGAAGGAGAAGTTATAGAACCCATAGTATTTCATAGCGACGCAAATTCTGTGTTAATTCGTCAATGTGAGAGAGCGAACGATGCGATAGAGAAGAAATAGTGCATCGGAAAGGAGATACTCGTATCCGAAAAGTAAATGCTGTCGTTTCCATTGAAACGTTACTCGATTTAGAAGAGGAAGTCATAGAACCCATAGTATATCATAGTGACGCAATTTCTGTGTTAATTCGTCAATGTGACGGAGCGAGGGATGCAGTAAAGAAGGTATAGTGCATCGGAAATGAGATACTCGTATCCCAAAAGAAAATTCTATCGTTTCAATATAAACGTTACTCGATTTAGAAAGAAATGTCATGGAACGAATAGTATTGCAAGGCGACGCAGTTTCTGTGTCAATTCGTCAATGTGAGGGAGCGAGGGATGCAGTACAGAAGGAATAGTGCATCGGAAAGGAGATAGTCCTAATCCAAATGAAAATCCCGTCGTTTCCATAGAAACGTTACACGATAAATAGGGAGAAGTTATAGAACAAATAGTACTTCATAGCGACGCAATTTCTGTGTTAATTCGTCAATGTGACGAAGCGAGGGATGCAGTAAAGAAGGAATAGTGCATCGGAAAGGAGTTACTCGTATACCAAAAAAAATCCTGTGGTTCCCATACAGACGTTACTCGATTTAGAATGAGAGGTCATAGAAGCCATAGCATTACATAGCGACGTAATTTCTGTATTTATACATCAATGTGAGGTAGCGAGCGATGCAGTAAAGAGGAGTAGTGCATCGGAAAGGTAATACTCTTATACCAGTAGAAAATCCTTTCGTTTCCATGGAAACGTTACTCGATTTAGAAGGAGAAGTCATAGAACCCATAGTATTTCATAGCGACGCAATTTCTGTGTTAATTCGCCAATGTGAGGGAGCGAAGGGATGCAGTAAAGAGGGAATAGTGCATCGGAAAGGAGATACTCGTATCCCAAAAGGAAATGCAGTAGTTTCCATGGAAACGTTACTCGATTTAGAACGAGAAGTCATAGAACACATTGTATTCCATAGCGTCCCAATGTCTGTGTTAATTCGTCAATGTGAGGAAGCCAGGGATGCAGTAAAGAAGGAATAGTGCATCGGAAAGGAGATACTCGTATCCCAAAAGAAAATCCTGTCGTTTCAATGAAAACGTTACTCGATTTAGAAGGAGATGTCATAGAACCCATAGTATTTCATAGCGACGCAATTTCTGTGCTTATTCTTCAACGTGAGGGAACGAGGGATGCAGTAAAGAAGGAATAGAGCATCGGAAAGGAGATACTCCTATCCCAAAAGAAAATCCTGTCGTTTCAATAGAAATGTTACTTGATTTAGAAGGAGATGTCATAGAACCCATAGTATTTCATAGCGCCGCAATTTCTTTGTTAATCCGCCAATGTGAGGGAGCGAGGGATACAGTACAGAAGGAAGAGTGCATCGGATAGGAGATACTCGTATCCCAAAAGAAAATGCTGTCGTCTCCATTGAAAGGTTACTCGATTAAAATGAGAAGTCATGGAACCCATAGTATCTAATAGCGACGAAGTTTCTGTGTTACTTCGTCAATGTGAGGGAGCGAGGAATGCACTAAAGAAGGAATAGAGCATCGGAAAGGAGATACTCATATTCCAACAGAAAATCCTGTTGTTTTCATAGAAACGTTACTCGATTTAGAAGGAGACGTCATAAACGCCTAGTATTTCATAGCGACGCAATTTCTGTGTTAATTCGTCAATGTGAGGGTGCGAGGGATGCAGTAAAGAAGGAATAGTGCATCGAAGAGGAGATACTCGTATCCCAAAAGAAATTCCTGTTTCCATAGGAACGTTACTCGATTTAGCAGGAGATGTCATAGAACCAATAGTATTTCATAGTGACGAAAATTCAATGTTAATTCGACAATGTGAGGGAGCGAGGGATGCAGTAAAGAAGGAATAGTGCATCGGATAGGAGATACTCGTATCCCAAAAGAAAATCCTGTCGTTACCATTGAAACGTTACTCGATTTAGAAGAAGAAATCATAGAACCCATAGTATTTCATAGCGACCCTATTTCTGTGTTAATTCGTCAATGTGAGAGGGCGAGAGATGCAGTAATGAAGGAATAGTGCATCGGAAAGGAGTTACTCGTATCCCAAAAGAAAATCCTGTCGTTTACATAGAAACATTACTCGCTTTAGAAGGAGAAGTCGTAGAACCAATAGTATTTCATAGTGACGCCATTTCTGTGTTAATTCGTCAATGTGAGGTAGCGAGGAATGCAGTAAAGAAGGAATAGTGCATCGGAAATGAGTTACTCGAATACCAAAAAAAATCCTGTCGTTCCCATAGAGACGTTACTCGATTTAGAAGGAGAGGTCATAGAAGCCATAGCATTACATAGCGACGTAATTTCTGTATTAATTCATCAATGTGAGGTAGCGAGCGATGCATTATAGAGGGGTAGTGCATCGGAAAGGAGATACTCTTATACCAGAAGAAAATCCTATCGTTTCCATGGAAACGTTACTCGATTTAATAGGAGTAGTCATATTACCCATAGTATTTCATAGCGACGCAATTTCTGTGTTAATTCGTGAATGTGAGGGAGCGAGGGTGGCAGTAAAGAAGGAATAGGGCATCGGAAAGGAGATACTCGCATCCCAAAAGAAAATCGTGTCGTTTCCATAGAAACGATATACGATTTAGAAGGAGAAGTCATAGAACCCATAGTATTTCATAGCGACGCAATTTTAGTGTTAGTTAGTCAATGTGAGGGAGCGAGGGATGCAGTAAAGAAGGAATAGTGCATCGGTAAGGAGATACTCGTGTCCCAAAAGAAAATCGTATCGTTTCCATAGAAACGTTACTCGCTTTAGAAGGGGAAGTTATAGAACCCATAGTATTTCATAGCGACGTAATTTCTGTGCTTATTCGTTAATGTGAGGGAGCGAGGGGTGCAGTAAAGAAGGAATAGTGCATCGGAAAGGAGATAGTTGCATCCCAAAAGAAAATCCTGTCGTTCCCAACTAAATGTTACTCGATTTAGAAAGAGAAGTTATAGAACGCATTATACTTCAAGGCGCCGCAATTCCTGTGTTAATTCGTCAATATGAGGGAGCGATGGTTCCAGAAAAGAAGGAATAGTGCATCGGAAAGGAGATACTCGTATACCAAAAAAAAAATCTTGTCGTATCCATAGGAACGTTACTCGATGTAGAAGTAGAGGTCATAGAACCCATAGTATTTCATAGCGACGCAATTAGTGTGTTAATTCGTCAAGGTGAGGGAGCGAGGGTTGCAGTAATGAGGGAAAATTGCATCGGAAAGGAGATACTCGTATCCCAAATGAAAATCATCGAGTTTCCATATAAACGTTACTCAATTTAGAAGGAGAAGTCATAGGAGACACAGTATTCCATATCGACGCAATTTCTGTGTTAATTTAGAAGGAGAAGTCATAGAACCCATAGTATTTCATAGCGACGCGTCAGTGTGAGGGAGCCAGGCATGCAGTAAAGAAGGAATAGTGCATCGGAAAGTAGATACTCGTATCCCAAAAGAAAACCCTGTCTTTCCATAGAAACGTTATTCGATTTAGAAGGAGAAGTCATAGAACCCATAGTATTTCATAGCGACGCAATTTCTGTGCTTATTCGTCAATGTGAGGGAACGAGGGATGCAGTAAAGAAGGAATAGTGCATCGGAAAGGTCATACTCGTGTACCAAAAGAAAATCCTGTCGTTTCCATTGAAACGTTACTCGATTTAGAAGGGGAAGTCATAGTACGCATAGTATTTCAAGGCGATACCATTTCTGTGTTAATTCGTCAATGTGAGGGAGCGAGGAATGCAGTAAAGGAGGAATAGTGCATCGGAAAGGATATACTCATATCCAAAAAGAAAATCCAGTCGTTTCCATGGAAACGTTACTCAATTTAGAAGAAAAAGTCATAGAACACATAGTATTCCGTAGCGTCCCAATGTCTGTGTTAATTCGTCAATGTGAGGGAGCCAGGGATGCAGTAATGAAGGAATAGTGCATCGGAAAGGAGATACTAGTATCCCAAAAGAAAATCCAGTCGTTTCAATGGAAACGTTACTCGATTAAGAATGAGAAGTCATAGAACCCATAGAATTTCATAGCGACGCAATTTCTGTGTTAATTCGCCAACGTGAGGGAGCGAGGGATGCAGTACAGAAGGAACAGTGCATCGGAAAGGAGATAGTCGTATCCCAAAAGAAAACCCCTTCGAATCCATAGAAACATTACTCGATTTAGAAGGAGAAGTTATAGAACCCATAGTTATTCATAGCGACGCAACTTCTGTGCTTATTCGTCAATGTGAGGGAGTTAGGAATTCAGTAAAGAATTAATAGAGCATCGGAAAGGAGATACTCGTATCCCAAAAGAAAATCCTGTCGTTTCAATACAAATGTTACTCGATTTAGAAGGAGATTTCATAGAACCCATAGTATTTCATAGCGCCGCATTTTCTGTGTTAATTCGCCAATGTGAGGGAGCGAGGGATACAGTACAGAAGGAATAGTGCATCGGATGGGAGATACTCGTATCCCAAAAGAAAATCCTGTCGTCTCCACTGAAAGATTACTCGATTAAAATGAGAAGTCATGGAACCCATAGAATTTCATAGCGACGCAATTTCTGTGTTAATTCGCCAATGTGAGGGTGCGAGGGATGCAGTAAAGAAGGAATAGTGCATCGGAAAGGAGATACTCGTATCCCAAAAGCAATTCCTGTTTCCATAGAAACGTTACTCGATATAGCAGGAGATGTCATAGAACCCATAGTATTTCATAGCGACGCAATTTCAATGTTAATTCGACAATGTGAGGGAGCGAGGGATGCAGTAAGGAAGGAATAGTGCATCGGACAGGAGATACTCGTATCCCAAAAGAAAATACTGTCGTGTCCATAGAAACGTTACTCGATTTAGAAGGAGAAGTCATAGAACCCCTAGTATTTCATAGCGACGCAATGTCTGTGTTCATTCGTCAATGTGGGGGAGCGAGGGATGCAGTAAAGAAGGAATAGTGCATCGGAAAGGAGATAGTCGTATCCCAAAAGAAAATCCTTACGTTTCCATAGAAACGTTACTCGATTTAGAAGATGAAGTCAAAGGACCCATAGAATATCATAGCAAAGCAATTTCTGTGTTAATTCGTCAATGTGAGGGAGCGAGGGATGCAGTAAAGAAGAAATACTGCATCGGAAAGGAGATACTCGTATCCCAAAAGAAAATTCTGTCGTTTCAATGGGAACGTTACTCGATTAAGAAGGACAAGTCATAGAACCCATAGTATTTCATTGCGACTCAATTTCTGCGTTAATTCGTCAATGTGAGGGAGCGAGGAATGCAGTAAAAAAGGAATAGTGCATCGGAAAGGAGATACTCGTATCCCAAAAGAAAATCCTGTCATTCTAATGGAAACGTTACTCGATTTAGAAGGAGAAGTCATAGAACCCATAGTATTTCATAGCGAGGCAATTTCTGTGCTTATTCGTCAATGTGAGGGATCGAGGGATGCAGTAAAGAAGGAATAGTGCATCGGAAAGGTCATACTCGTATCCCAAAAGAAAATGCAGTAGTTTCCATGGAAACGTTACTCGATTTAGAAGGAGATGTTGTAGAACACATAGTATTCCATAGCGTCCCAATGTCTGTGATAATTCGTCAATGTGAGGATGCCAGGGATGCAGTAAAGAAGGAATAGTGCATCGGAAAGGAGATACTCGTATCCCAAAAGAAAATCCTGTCGTTTCAAAGGAAACGTTACTCGATTTAGAAGGAGAAGTCATAGAACCCATAGTATTTCATAGCGACGCAATATAGGTGCTAATTCGTCAATGTGAGGGAGCGAGGGATGCAGTAAAGAACTAATAGGGCCTCGGAAAGGAGATACTCGTATCCCAAAAGAAAAACCTGTCGTTTCAATAGAAATGTTACTCGATTTAGAAGGAGATGTCATAGAACCCATACTATTTCATAGCGCCGCAATTTCTGTGTTAATTCGCCAATGTGAGGGAGCGAGGGATACAGTACAGAAGGAATAGTGCATGGGATAGGATATACTCGTATCCCAAAAAAAAATCCTGTCGTCTCCATTGAAAGGTTACTCGATTAAAATGAGAAGTCATGGAACCCATAGTATCTTCTAGCGACGCAATTTCTGTGTTAATTCGTCAGTGTGAGGGAGCGAGGAATGCAGTAAAAAAGGAATAGTGCATCGGACAGGAGATACTCGTATCCCAAAAGAAAATCCTGTCGTTCTAATGGAAACGTTACTCGATTTAGAAGGAGAAGTCATGGATTCCCTAGTACATCATAGCGACGCAATTTCTGTGTTAATTCGTCAATGTGAGGGAGCCAGGGATGCAGTAAAAAAGGAATAGTGCATCGGAAAGGAGATACTCGTATCCCAAATGAAAATCCTGACGTTTCCACAGAAACGATATACGATTTAGAAGGAGAAGTCATAGGACCCGTAGTATATCATAGCGACGCAATTTCTGTGTTAATTCGTCAATGTGAGGGAGCGAGGGATGCAGTACAGAAGGAATACTGCATCGGAAAGGAGATACTCGTACCCCAAAGGGAAATCCTGTCGTTTGAATGGGACCGTTACTCGATTTAGAAGGACAAGTCATAGAACCCATAGTATTTCATAGCGACTCAATTTCTGCGTTAATTCGTCAATGTGAGGGTGCGAGGGATGCAGTAAAGAAGGAATAGTGCATCGGAAAGGAGATACTCGTATCCCAAAAGAAAATCCTGTCGTTTCCATAGAAACGTTCCTCGATTTAGAAGGAGAAGTCATGGATCCCCTAGTACATCATAGCGACGCAATTTCTGTGTTAATTCGTCAATGTGAGGGAGCCTGGGATGCAGTAAAAAAGGAATAGTGCATCGGAAAGGAGATACTCGTATCCCAAAAGAAAATCCTGTCGTTCTAATGGAAACGTTACTCGATTTAGAAGGAGAAGTCATAGAACCCATAGTATTTCATAGCGACACAATTTCTGTGCTTATTCGTCAATGAGACGGAACGAGGGATGCAGTAAACAAGGAATAGTGCATCGGAAAGGACAAACTCGTATCCCAAAAGAAACTCCTGTCGTTTCCATAGAAACGTTACTCGATTTAGAAAGAGAAGTCATAGAACCCATAGTATTTAATAGCGACGCTATTCCATTGTTAATTGGTCAATGTTAGGGAGCAATAGATGCAGTAAAGAAGGAATTGTGCATCGGAAAGGAGTTACTCGTATCCCAAAATTAAATCCTGTCGTTTCAGTGGAAACGTTACTCGATTAAGAAGGAGGAGTTATAGAACCCATATTATTTCATAGAGACGCAATATCTGTGTTAATTCGTCAATGTGAGGGAGCGAGGGATGCAGTAAAGAAGGAATAGTGTATCGGAAAGGAGATACTCGTATCCCAAAAGAAAGTCCTGTCGTTTCCATACAAATGTTACTCGATTTAAAAGGAAAAGCCTTCGAACACATGAAATTCCATAGCGTCCCAATTTCTCTGTTAATTCGTCAATGTGAGGGAGCAAGGGATGCAGTAAAAAAGGAATAGAGCATTGGAATGGAGATGGTCGTATCCCAAAAGAAAATCCTTTCGTTTCCATAGAAACGTTACTCGATTTAGAAGGAGAAGTCATAGAACACATTGTATTTCATAGCGACGCAATATCGGTTCTAATTCGTCAATGTGAGGGAGCGAGGGATGCAGTAAAGATCAAATAAAGCATCGGAAAGGAGATACTCGTATCCCAAAAGAAAATCCTAACGTTTCCATAGAAACGTTACTCGATTTAGAAGGAGAAGTCATGGAACCCATAGTATTTCATAGCGACGCAATTTTTGTTTTAATTCGTCAATGTGAGGGAGCTAGGGATGCAGTAAAAAGGGAATAGTGCATCGGAAAGGAGATACTCGTATCCCAAAAGAAAATCCTGTTGTTTCAATGGAAACGTTACTCGATTTAGAAGGAGAAGTCATAGAACCCATAGTATTTCATAGCGACGCAATTTCTATATTAATTCGCCAATGTGAGGGAGCGAGGGATGCAGTACAGAAGGAATAGCGCATCGGAAAGGAGATAGTCGAATCCGGAAAGAAAATTCTGTCGTTTCCATAGAAACGATACTCTATTTAGAAGGAGAAGTGATAAAACCCATAGTATTTCATAGCGACGCAATTTCTGTGTTAATTCGTCAATGTGAGGGAGCGAGCGATGAGGTAAAAAGGGAATAGTGCATAGGAACGGAGATACTCGTATACCAATAGAAAATCCTCTCGTTTCCATAGAAACGTTTTTCGATTTAGTAGGAGAAGTCATAGAACCCATAGTATTTCATAGCAACGCTATTTCTGTGTTATTTCGTCAATGTTAGGGAGCGAGGGAAGCAGTAAAGAAGGAATAGGGCATCGGAAAGGACATACTCGTATACCAAAAGAAAATCCTGTCGTTTCCATAGAAATGTTACTCGATCTAGAAGGAGAAGTCATAGAACCCACAATAATTCATAGCGACGCTATTTCGTTGTTAATTCGCCTATGTGAGGGAGCGAGGGATGCAGTAAAGAAGGTATAGTGCATCGGAACGGAGACCTTCGTGTCCCAAAAGAAATTCCTGTCGTTTCCATAGATACGTTACTCGATTGAGAAGGAGAAGTCATACAACCCATAGTATATCATAGCGACGCAGTTTTTGCGTTAATTCGTCAATGTGAGGGAGCGAGGGATGCAGTAAAGTAGGATTAGAGCATCGGAAAGGAGTTACTCGTATCCCAAAATAAAATCCTGTCAGATCAATAGAAACGTTACTCTATTAAGTAAGAGGAGATATAAAATCCATAGTATTTCATAGCGACGCAATTTCTGTGTTAATTCGTCAATATGAGGGAGCGAGGGATGCAGTAAAGACGGAATGGTGCGTCGGAAAGGAGATACTCGTATCCCAAAAGAAAATCCTGTCGTTTCCATAGAAACGTCACTCGATTTAGAAGGAGAAGTCATAGAACCCATAATATTTCATAGCGACGCTATTTCGTTGTTAATTCGTCTATGTGAGGGAGCGAGGAATGCAGGAATGAAGGAATAGTGCATCGGAAAGGAGATAGTTGCATCCCAAAAGAAAATCCTGTCGTTCCCGACTAATCGTTACTCGATTTAGAAAGAGAAGTTATAGAACGTATTGTATTTCAAGGCGACGCAATTCCTGTGTTAATTCGTCAATGTGAGGGAGCGAGGGTTCCAGAAAAGAAGGAATAGTGCATCGGAAAGGAGATACTCGTATACCAAAAAAAAAATCCTGTCGTATCCATAGAAACGTTACTCGATGTAGAAGCAGAGGTCATAGTACCCATAGTATTTCATAGCGACGCTATTTGTGTGTTAACGCGTCAAGGTGAGGAAGCGAGGGTTGCAGTAATGAAGGAAAAGGAAATCGGAAAGGAGATACTCGTATCCCAAAAGAAAATCCTGTCGTCTCCATAGAAACGTTACTCGATTTAGAAGGAGAAGTCATAGGACATACAGTATTCCATATCGACGCAATTTCTCTTTTAATTCGTCAATGTGATGGAGACAGACATGCAGTAAAGAAGGAATAGTGCATCGGAAAGGAAATACTCATATCCCAAAAGAAATTCCTGTCGTTTCCATAGAAACGTTACTCGATTTAGAAGGAGAAGTCATAGTACCCATTGTAATTCATAGCGACGCAATATAGGTGCTAATTCGTCAATGTGAGGGAGCGAGGGATGCAGTAAAGAACTAATAGGGCCTCGGAAAGGAGATACTCGTATCCCAAAAGAAAATCCTAACGTTTCCATAGAAACGTTACTCGATTTAGAAAGAGAAGTCATGGAACCCATAGTATTTCATAGCGACGCAATTTTTGTTTAAATTCGTCAATGTGAGGGAGCTAGGGATGCAGTAAAAAGGGAATAGTGCATCGGAAAGGAGATACTCGTATCCCAAAAGAAAATCCTGTTGTTTCAATGGAAACGTTACTCGATTTAGAAGGAGAAGTCATAGAACCCATAGTATTTCATATCGACGCAATTTCTATATTAATTCGCCAATGTGAGGGAGCGAGGGATGCAGTACAGAAGGAATAGCGCATCGGAAAGGAGATAGTCGAATCCGGAAAGAAAATTCAGTCGTTTCCATAGAAACGTAGTCGATTTAGAAGGAGAATCACAGAACCCTTAGGATTTCATAGCGACGCAACTTCTGTGTTAATTCGTCAATGTGAGGGAGCGAGGACGCAGTAAAGATGGAGTAGTGCAGCGGAAAGGAGATACTCGTACCCCAAAAGAAAATCCTGTCGTTTCAATGGAGACGTTAATCGATTTAGAAGGAGATGTCATAGAACACGTAGTATTTCATAGCGACGCAAATTTCTCTGTTAATTCGCCAATGTGAGCGAGCGAGGGATGCAGTACAGAAGGAATAGTGCATCGGAAAGGAGATACTCGTATCCCAAAAGAAAATTCTGTCGTCTTCATAGAAACGATACTCTATTTAGAAGGAGAAGTTATAGAACCCATAGTATTTCATAGCGACGCAATTTCTGTGTTAATTCGTCAATGTGAGGGAGCGAGCGATGAGGTAAAAAGGGAATAGTGCATAGGAAGGGAGATACTCGTATACCAATAGAAAATCCTCTCGTTTCCATAGAAACGTTATTCGATTTAGAACGAGATGTCATAGAACCCATAGTATTTCATAGCGACGCTATTTCTGTGTTAATTCCTCAATGTGAGGGAGCGAGGGAAGGAGTAAAGAAGGAATAGGGCATCGGAAAGGACATACTCGTATACCAAAAGAAAATCCTGTCGTTTCCATAGAAATGTTACTCGATCTAGAAGGAGAAGTCATAGAACCTACAATAATTCATAGCGACGCTATTTCGTTGTTAATTCGCCAATGTGAGGGAGCGAGGGATGCAGTAAAGAAGGGATAGTGCATCGGAACGGAGACCTTCGTGTCCCAAAAGAAATTCCTGTCGTTTCCATAGATACGTTACTCGATTGAGAAGGAGAAGTCATACAACCCATAGTATATCATAGCGACGCAGTTTTGGCGTTAATTCGTCAATGTGAGGGAGCGAGGGATGCAGTAAAGAAGGATTAGAGCATCGGAAAGGAGTTACTCGTATCCCAAAATAAAATCCTGTCAGATCAATAGAAACGTTACTCTATTGAGAAAGAGGAGATATAAAATCCATAGTATTTCATAGCGACGCAATTTCTGTGTTAATTCGTCAATGTGAGGGAGCGAGGGATGCAGTAAAGACGGAATGGTGCGTCGGAAAGGAGATACTCGTATCCCAAAAGAAAATCCTGTCGTTTCCATAGAAACGTCACTCGATTTAGAAGGAGAAGGCATAGAACCCATAGTATTTCATAGCGACGCAATTTCATTGTTAATTCGTCAATGTGAGGGAGCGAGGGATGCAGTAAAGAAGGAATAGTGCATCGGAAAGGAGATACTCGTATCCCAAAAAAAATTCCGTCGTTTCCATAGAAACGTTACACGATACAGAAAGAGAAGTTATAGAATCCATAGTATTTCGTAGCGACACAATTTCTGTGTTAATTCGTCAATGTGACGGAGCGAGGGCTGCAGTAAAGAAGGTATAGTGCATCGGAAAGGAGATACTCGTATACCAAACGAAAATCCTGTAGTTTCCATAGAAACGTTACTCGATTTCTATGGAGATGTTATAGACACCTAGTATTTCATAGCCACGCTATTTCTGTGTTAATTTGTCAATGTGAGGGAGCTTGGGATGTAGTAAAGAGGGAATAGTGCATCGGAGCTGAGATACTCGTATCCCAAAAGAAAATCCTGTCGCTTCAATAGAGGCGTTACTCGATTTAGAAGGAGAAGTCATAGAACCCATAGTATTTCATAGCGATGCAATTTCCGTTGTAATTCGTGAATGTGAGGGAGCGAGGGTGGCAGTAAAGAAGGAATAGGGCATCGGAAAGGAGGTAGTTGCATCCCAAAAGAAAATCCTGTCGTTCCCAACTAAACGTTACTCGAATTAGAAGGAGAAGTTATAGAACGCATTGTATTTCAAGGCGATGCAATTCCTGTTTTAATTTGTCAATGTGAGGGAGCGAGGGTTCCAGGAAAGAGGGGAATAGTGCATCGGAAAGGAGATACTCGTATACCAAAAAAAATCTTGTCGTATCAATAGAAACGTTACTCGATGTAGAAGGAGAGGTCATAGGACCCATAGTATTTCATAGCGACGCAATTTGTGTGTTAATTCGTCAATGTGAGGGAGCGAGTTGTCCAGTAAAGAAGGAATTGTGCATCGGAAAGGAGATACACGAATCCCAAAAGAAAATCCTGTAGTTTCTATATAAACGTTAGTCGATTTAGAAGGAGAAGTCATAGGACACACAGTATTCCATATCGACGCAATTTCTGTGTTAATTCGTCAGTGTGAGGGAGCCAGGCATGCAGTAATGAAGGAATAGTGCATCGGAAAGGAGATACTCGTATCCCAAAAGAAAATCCTGTCGTTTCCATAGAAACGTTACTCGATTTAGAAGGAGAAGTCATAGAACCCATAGTATTTCATAGCGAACAATTTCTGTGCTTATTCGTCAATGTGAGGGAACGAGGGATGCAGTAAAGAAGGAATAGTGCATCGGAAAGGTCATACTCGTATCCCAAAAGAAAATCTTGTCGTTTCCATTGAAACGATACTCGATTTAGAAGGAGAAGTCATAGAACCCATAGTATTTCATAGCGACGCAATTCCATTGTTAATTCGTCAATGTGAGGGAGCGAGGGATGCAGTAAAGAAGGAATAGTGCATCGGAAAGGAGTTACTCGTATCCCAAAATAAAATCCTGTCGTTTTAATAGAAACGTTACTCGATTAAGAAAGAGGAGTTGTAGAACCCATAGTATTTCATAGCGACGCAATTTCTGTGTTAATTCGTCATTGTGAGGGAGCGAGGGATGCAGTAAAGAAGGAATAGTGCATCGGAAAGGAAATACTCGTATCCCAAAAGAAAATCCTGTCGTTTCCATTGATACGTTACTCGATTTAGAAGGAAAACTCTTAGAACACATAGTATACCATAGCGTCCCAATTTCTGTGTTAATTCGTCAATGTGAGGGAGCGAGGGTTGCAGTAAAAAAGGAATAGTGCATCGGAATGGAGATAGTCGTATCCCAATAGAAAATCCTGTTGTTTCCATAGAAAAGTTACTCGTTTTAGAAGGGGATGTCATAGAACAAGGAGAAGTTCAAAGCGACGCAATTTCTGTGTTAATTCGTCAGTGAGAGGGAGCGAGGTATGCAGTGAAGAAGGATTAGTGCATCGGAAAGGAGATACTCGTATACCAAAAGAAAATCCTCTCGTTTCCTTAGAAACGTTCCTCGATTTAGAAGGACAAGTCATGGATCCCCTAGTACATCATAGCGACGCAATTTCTGTGTTAACTCGTCATTGTGAGGGAGCGAGGGGTGCAGTAAAGAAGGAATAGTGCATCGGAAAGGTGATACTCGTATCCAAAAAAAAAATCCTGTCGTTTCCATAGAAACGTTAGTCGATTTAGAAGGAAAAGCCTTAGAACACATAGTATCCCATAGCGTCCCAATTTCTGTGTTAATTCGTCGACGTGAGGGAGCCAGGGATGCAGCAAAGATGGAATAGTGCATCGAAAAGGAGATATTCGTATCCCAAAAGAAAATCCTGTCGTTTTCATTGAAACGTTACTCGATTTAGAAGGAGAAGTCATAGAACCCATAGTATTTCAAAGCGACGCTATTACATTGTTAATTCGTCAATGTGAGGGAGCGAGGGATGCAGTAAAGACGGAATGTTGCGTCGGAAAGGAGATACTCGTATCCCAAAAGAAAATCCTGTCGTTTCCATAGAAACGATACTCGATTTAGAAGGAGAAGTCATAGAACCCATAATATTTCATAGCGACGCTATTTCGTTGTTAATTCGTCTATGTGAGGGAGCGAGGAATGCAGTAAAGAAGGAATAGTGCATCGGAAAGGAGAAACTCCTATACCAAAAAAAGATCCTGTCGTTCCCATAGAGACGTTACTCCATTTAGAAGGAGAGGTCATAGAAGGCATAGCATTACACAGCGACGTAATTTCTGTACTAATTCATCAATGTGAGGTAGCGAACGATGCAGTAAAGAAGGAATAGTGCATCGGAAAGGAGATACTCCTATACCAGAAGAAAATCGTTTCGTTTTCATGGAAACGTTACTCGATTTAAAAGGAGAAGTCATGTTACCCATAGTATTTCATAGCGACACAAGTTCTGTGTTAATTCGTGAATGTGAGGGAGCGAATGTTCCAGAAAAGAAGGAATAGTGCATTGGAAAGGAGATACTCGTATACCAAAAAAAAAAAATCCTGTCGTATCCATAGAAACGTTACTCGATGTAGAAGCAAAGGTCATAGTACCCATAGTATTTCATAGCGACGCTATTTGTGTGTTAACGCGCCAAGGTGAGGAAGCGAGGGTTGCAGTAAAGAAGGAAAAGGACATCGGAAAGGAGATACTCGTATCCCAAAAGACAATCCTGTCGTTTCCATAGAAACGTTACTCGATTTAGAAAGAGAAGTCATAGGACATACAGTATTCCATATCGACGCAATTTCTCTTTTAATTCGTCAATGTGAGGGAGACAGACATGCAGTAAAGAACGAATAGTGCATCGGAAAGGAAATACTCATATCCCAAAGAAATTCCTGTCGTTTCCATAGAAATGTTACTTGATTTAGAAGGTGAAGTCATAGAACCCATAGTATTTCATAGCGACGAGATTTCTGCGGTAATTCGTCATTGTGAGGGAGCGAGGGATGCAGTAAAGAAGGAATAGTGCATCGGAGACGTGATAGTCGTATCCCAAAAGAAGATCCCGTCGTTTCCATAGAAACGTTATTCGATATAGAAGGAGAAGCTACAGAACCCATTGTATTTCATAGCGACGCAATTTCTGTGTTAATTCGTCAATGTGACGGAGCGAGGGATGCAGTAAAGAAGGAATAGTGCATCGGAAAGGAGATACTCGTATCCCAAAAGGAAATCCTGTCGTTTCCATTGAAACGTTACTCGATTTAGAAGGAAAAGTCTTAGAACACATAGTATACCATAGCGTCCCAATATCTGTGTTAATTCGTCAATGTGAGGGAGCCAGGGATGCAGTAAAAAAGGAATAGTGATTCGGAATATAGATAGTCGTATCCCAATAGAAAGTCCTGTAGTTTCCATAGAAAAGTTATTCGTTTTATAAGGGGATGTCATAGAACAAATAGTATTTCATAGCCACGCAATTTCTGTGTTAATTCGTCAATGTGAGGGAGCGGGGTATGCAGTAAAGAAGGAATAGTGCCTCGGAAAGGAGATACTCGTATCCCAAAAGAATATCCTGTCGTTTCCATAGAAACGTTACTCGATTTAGAAGGAGAATTCATAGAACCCGTAGTATTTCATAGCGACGCAATTTCTGTGCTTATTCGTCAATGTGAGGGAACGAGGGATGCAGTAAAGAAGGCAAAGTGCATCGGAAAGGCGATACTCGTATCCCAAAAAAAAATCCTGCCGTCTCCATAGAAGCGTTACTCGATTTAGAAGGAGAAGTCATAGAGCCCATAGTATTTCATAGCGACGCAATGCCATTGATAATTCGTCAATGTCAGGGAGCGAGGGATGCAGTACACAAGGAATAGTGCATCGGAAAAGAGTTACTCGTGTACCAAAATAAAATACCGTCGTTTCAATAGAAACGTTACTCGATTAAGTAGGCGGAGGTATAGAACCCATAGTATTTCATAGCGACGCAATTTCTGTGTTAATTCGTCAATGTGAGGGAGCGAGGGATGCAGTAAAGAAGGAAAAGTGCATCGGAAAGGAGATACTCGTATCCCAAAAGAAAATCCTGTCGTTCCCATAGAAACGTTAGTCAATTTAGAAGGAAAGGCCTTAGTACACATAGTATCCCATAGCGTCCCAATTTCTGTGTTAATTCGTCAACGTGAGGGAGCCAGGGATGCAGTAAAAAAGGAATAGTGCATCGGAAAGGATATACTCGTAACCAAAAAGAAAATCCTGTCGTTTCAATGGGAACCTCAATGGATTTAGAAGGAGAAGTCATAGAACCCATAGTATTTCATAGCGACGCAATTTCTCTGTTAATTCGCCAATGTGAGCGAGCGATGGATGCAGTACAGAAGGAATAGTGCATCGGAAAGGAGATACTCGTATCCCAAAAGAAAATTCTGTCGTTTCCATAGAGACGATACTCGAATTAGGAGGAGACGTCATAGAACCCATAGTATTTCATAGCGACGCAATTTCTATGTTAATTCGTCAATGTGAGGGAGCGAGCGATGAGGTAAAATGGGAATAGTGCATCGGAAAGGAGATACTCGTTTACCATTAGAAAATACTCTCGTTCCCATAGAAACGTTATTCGATTTAGAAGGAGAAGCCATACAACCCCTAGTATACCATAGCGACCCAATATCTGTGTTAATTCGTCAATGTGAGGGAGCGAATTTGGTAGTAAAGAAGGAATAGGGCATCGGAAAGGATATAAACGTACCCCAAAAGAAAATCCTGTCGTTTCCATAGAAACGTTACTCGCTTTAGAGAGCGGTGTCATAGAACCCATAGTATTTCATAGCGACGCAATTTCTGTGCTTATTCGTGAATGTGAGAGAGCGAGGAGTGCAGTAAAGATGGAATAGTGCATCGAAAAAGAGATAGTTGCATCCCAAAAGAAAATCCTGTCGTTCCCGACTAAGCATTACTCGATTTAGAAGGAGAAGATATAGAACGCATTGTATTTCAAGGCGACGCAATTCCTGTGTTAATTCGTCAATGTGAGGGAGCGAGGGTTCCAGAAAGAAGGACTAGTGCATCGGAATGGAGATACCCGTATACCAAAAAATAATCCTGTCGTATCCATAGAGACGTTACTCGATGTAGAAGCAGAGGTCATAGAACCCATAGTAATTCATAGCGACCCAATTTGTGTGTTAATGCGTCAAGGTGAGGGAGCGAGGGTTGCAGTAAAGAAGGAAAAGGGCATCGGAAAGGAGATACTCGTATCCCAAAAGAAAATCCTGTCTTTTAAATAGAAACGTTACTCGTTTTAGAAGGAGAATTCATAGAACCCAAGCCGGCCGAAATGACCGTGCGGTTAAAGGCGCTGCAGTCTGGAACCGCAAGACCGCTACGGTCGCAGGTTCGAATCCTGCTTCGGGCATGGATGTTTGCGATGTCCTTAGGTTAGTTAGGTTTAACTAGTTCTAAGTTCCAGGGGACTAATGACCTCCGAAGTTGAGTCCCATAGTGCTCAGAGCCTTTCGAACCAATCATAGAACCCATAGTATTTCATAGCGACGCAATTTCTGTGTTAATTCGTCAATGTGAGGGAGCGAGGGATGCAGTAAAGAAGGAATAGTGCATCGGAAAGGAGATACTCGTATACCAAACAAAATCCTGTCGTTCCCATAGAGACGTTACTCGATTTAGAAGGAGCGGTCATAGAACCCATTGCATTACATAGCGACGTAATTTCTGTATTAATTCATCAATGTGAGGTAGCGAGGGCGGCAGTAAGGAAGGAATAGGGCATCGAAAAGGAGATACTCGTATCCCAAAAGAAATTCCTGTCGTTTCCATAGAAACGTTACTCCATTTAGAAGGAGAAGTCATAGAACCCATAGTATTTCATAGCTACGCAATTTTTGTGTTAATTTGTCAATGTGAGGGGGCGAGGGATGCAGTAAAGAATGAATAGTGCATCTGAAAGGAGATACTTGAATCCCAAAAGAAAATTCTGTCGTTTAAATAGAAACGTTACTCGATTTAGAAGGAGAAGCCATAGAACTCATAGTATTTCATAGCGACGCAAATTCTGTGCTTATTCGTCAATGTGAGGGAGCGAGGTGTGCAGTAAAGAAGGAAAAGTGCATCGTAGAGGAGATAGTTGCATCCCAAAAGAAAATCCTGTCGTTCCCAACTAAACGTTACTCGATTTAGAAGGAGAAGTTATAGAACGCATTGTATTTCAAGGCGACGCAATTCCTGTGTTAATTCGTCAATGTGAGGGAGAGAGGGTTGCTGAAAAGAAGGAATAGTGCATCGGAAAGGAGATACTCGTATACCAAAAAAAAAAAATCCTGTCGTATCCATAGAAACGTCACTCGATGTAGAAGGAGAGGCCATAGAACCCATAGTATTTTATTGCGACGTTATTTCTGTATTAATTCGTCAATGTGAGTGAGCCAGGGATGCAGTAAAGAGGGAATAGTGCATCGGAAAGGAGATACTCGTATACCAAAAGAAAATCCTGTCGTTTCCATAGAAACGTTACTCGATTTAGAAGGAGAAGTCATAGGACATACAGTATTCCATATCGACGCAATTTCTCTTTTAATTCGTCAATGTGAGGGAGACAGACATGCAGTAAAGAAGGAATAGTGCATCGGAAAGGAAATACTCATATCCCAAAAGAAATTCCTGTCGTTTCCATAGAAATGTTACTTGATTTAGAAGGTGAAGTCATAGAACCCATAGTATTTTATAGCGACGAGATTTCTTCGGTAATTCGTCATTGTGAGGGAGCGAGGGATGCAGGAAAGATGGAATAGTGCATCGGAAAGGTGATAGTCGTATCCCAAAAGAAGATCCCGTCGTTTCCATAGAAACGTTACTCGATATAGAAGGAGAAGTTACAGAACCCATTGTATTTCATAGCGACGCAATTTCTGTGTTAATTCGTCAATGTGACGGAGCGACGGATGCAGTAAAGAAGGAATAGTGCATCGGAAAGGAGATACTCGTATCCCAAAAGGAAATCCTGTCGTTTCCATTGAAACGTTACTCGATTTAGAAGGAAAAGTCATAGAACACATAGTATACCATAGCGTCCCAATAACTGTGTTAATTCGTCAATGTGAGGGAGCCAGGGATGCAGTAAAAAAGGAATAGTGATTCGGAATGGAGATAGTCGTATCCCAATAGAAAGTCCTGTTGTTTCCATAGAAAAATTATTCGTTTTATAAGGGGATGTCATAGAACGAATAGTATTTCATAGCGACGCAATTTCTGTGTTAATTCGTCAATGTGAGGGAGCGAGGTATGCAGTAAAGATGGAATAGTGCATCGTAAAGGAGATACTCGTATACCAAAAGAAAATCCTCTCGTTTTCTTAGAAACGTTCCTCGATTTAGAAGGAGAAGTCCTGGATCCCCTAGTACATCATAGCGACGCAATTTCTGTGTTAACTCGTCATTGTGAGGGAGCGAGGGATGCAGTAAAGAAGGAATAGTGCATCGGAAAGGTGATTCTCGTATCCCAAATGAAAATCCTGTTGTTTCCATAGAAACGTTACTCGATTTAGAAGGGGATGTCATAGAACAAATAGTATTTCATAGCGACGCGATTTTTGTGTTAATTTCTCAATTTGAGGGAGCGAGAGATGCAGTAAAGAAGGAATAGTGCATCGGAAAGGAGATACTCGTAACCCTAAAGAATATCCTTACGTTTCCATAGAAACATTACTCGATTTAGAAGGAGAATTCGTAGAACCCATAGTATTTCATAGCGACGCAATTTCTGTGCTTATTCGTCAATGTGAGGGAACGAGGGATGCAGTAAAGAAGGCAAAGTGCCTCGGAAAGGCGATACTCGTATCCCAAAAAAAAATCCTGTCGTCTCCATAGAAACGTTACTCGATTTAGAAGGAGAAGTCATAGAGCCCATAGTATTTCATAGCGACGCAATGCCATTGATATATCGACAATGTGAGGGAGCGAGGGATGCAGTACAAAAGGAATAGTGCAACGGAAAGGAGATACTCGTAACCCAAAAGAAAATCCTGTCGTTTCCATACAAACGTTACTCGATTTAGAAAGAAAAGTCATCGAACACATGGTATTCCATAGCGTCCAATTTTCTGTGTTAATTCGTCAATGTGAGGGATCGAGGGATGCAGTAAAGATGGAATAGTGCAGCGGAAAGGAGATACTCGTATCCCAAAATAAAATCCTGTCGTTTCAATGGGAACGTCAATCGATTTAGAAGGAGAAGTCATATAACCCATAGTATTTCATAGCGACTCAATTTCTCTGTTAATTCGCCAATGTGAGCGAGCGATGGATGCAGTACAGAAGGAATAGTGCAACGGAAAGGAGATACTCGTATCCCAAAAGAAAATTCTGTCGTTTCCATAGAAACGATACCCGATTTAGAAGGAGACGTCATAGAACCCATAGTATTTCATAGCGACGCAATTTCTGTGTTAATTCGTCAATGTGAGGGAGCGAGCGATGAGGTAAAATGGGAATAGTGCATCGGAAAGGAGATACTCGTTTACCAATAGAAAATCCTCTCGTTCCCATAGAAACGTTATTCGATTTAGAAGGAGAAGCCATAGAACCCCTAGTATATCATAGCGACCCAATATCTGTGTTAATTCGTCAATGTGAGGGAGCCAGGGATGCAGTAAGGAAGGAATATTGCTTTGAGAAAGTGATACTCGTATCCAAAAAGATAATCCTGTCGTTTCCATTGAAACGTTACTCGATTTAGAAGGAGAAGTCATAGAACCCATAGTATTTCATAGCGACGCAATTCCATTGTTAATTCGTCAATATGAGGGAGCGAGGGATGCAGTAAAGTAGGAATAGCGCATCGTAAAGGAGTTACTCGTATCCCAAAATAAAATCCTGTCGTATTAATAGAAACGTTACTTGATTAAGAAGGAGGAGTTATAGAACCCATAGTATTTCATAGCGACGCAATTTCTGCGTTAATTCGTCAATGTGAGTGAGCGAGGGATGCAGTAAAGAAGGAATAGTGCATCGGAAAGAAGACCTTCGTGTCCGTTAAAGAAATTCCTGTCCTTTCCATAGATACGTTTCTCGATTGAGCAGGAGAAGTCATACAACCCATAGTATATCGTAGCGACGCAGTTTTTGCGTTAATTCGTCAATGTGAGGGAGCGAGGGATGCAGTAAAGAAGGAATAGTGCATCGGAAAGGAGATACTCGTATCCCAAATGGAAATCCTGTCGTTTCCATTGAAACGTTACTCGATTTAGAAGGAAAAGGCTTAGAATACATAGTATACCATAGCGTCCCAATATCTGTGTTAATTCGTCAATGTGAGGGAGCCAGGGATGCAGTAAAAAAGGAATAGTGATTCGGAATGGAGATAGACGTATCCCGATAGAAAGTCCTGTTGTTTCCATAGAAAAATTATTCGTTTTATAAGGGGATGTCATAGAACGAATAGTATTTCATAGCGACGCAATTTCTGTGTTAATTCGTCAATGTGAGGGAGCGAGGTATGCAGTACAGATGGAATAGTGCATCGGAAAGGTGATTCTCGTATCCCAAATGAAAATCCTGTTGTTTCCATAGAAACGTTACTCGATTTAGAAGGGGATGTCATAGAACAAATAGTATTTCATAGCGACGCGATTTTTGTGTTAATTTGTCAATTTGAGGGAGCGAGAGATGCAGTAAAGAAGGAATAGTGCATCGGAAAGGAGATACTCGTAACCCTAAAGAATATCCTTACGTTTCCATAGAAAAATTACTTGATTTAGAAGGAGAATTCGTAGAACCCATAGTATTTCATAGCCACGCAATTTCTGTGCTTATTCGTCAATGTGCGGGAACGAGGGATGCAGTAAAGAAGGCAAAGTGCATCGGAAAGGCGATACTCGTATCCCAAAAAAAAAATCCTGTCGTCTCCATAGAAACGTTACTCGATTTAGAAGGAGAAATCATAGACCCCATAGTATTTCATAGCGACGCAATGCCATTGATATATCGTCAATGTGAGGGAGCGAGGGATGCAGTAAAGAAGGAATAGTGAATCGGAAAAGAGTTACTCGTATACCAAAATAAAATACCGTCGTTTCAATAGAAACGTTACTCGATTAAGTAGGCGGAGGTATAGAACCCATAGTATTTCATAGCGACGCAATTTCTGTGTTAATTCGTCAATGTGAGGGAGCGAGGGATGCAGTAAAGAAGGAAAAGTGCATCGGAAAGGAGATACTCGTATCCCAAAAGAAAATCCTGTCGTTCCCATAGAAACGTTAGTCGATTTAGAAGGAAAAGCCTTAGAACACATAGTATCCCATAGCGTCCCAATTTCTGTGTTAATTCGTCAACGTGAGGGAGCCAGGGATGCAGTAAAAAAGGAATAGTGCATCGGAAAGGATATACTCGTAACCCAAAAGAAAATCCTGTCGTTTCCATACAAACGTTACTCGATTTAGAAGGAAAAGTCATCGAACACATGGTATTCCATAGCGTCCAATTTTCTGTGTTAAATCGTCAGTGTGAGGGATCGAGGGATGCAGTAAAGAAGGAATAGTGCAGCGGAAAAGAGATACTCGTATCCCAAAAGAAAATCCTGTCGTTTCAATGGGAACGTCAATCGATTTAGAAGGAGAAGTCATAGAACCCATAGTATTTCATAGCGACTCAATTTCTCTGTTAATTCGCCAATGTGAGCGAGCGATGGGTACAGTACAGAAGGAATAGTGCAACGGAAAGGAGATACTCGTATCCCAAAAGAAAATTCTTTCGTTTCCATAGAAACGATACTCGATTTAGAAGGAGACGTCATAGAACCCATAGTATTTCATAGCGACGCAATTTCTGTGTTAATTCGTCAATGTGAGGGAGCGAGCGATGAGGTAAAATGGGAATAGTGCATCGGAAAGGAGATACTCGTTTACCAATAGAAAATCCTCTCGTTCCCATAGAAACGTTATTCGATTTAGAAGGAAAAGCCATAGAACCCCTAGTATATCATAGCGACCCAATATCTGTGTTAATTCGTCAATGTGAGGGAGCCAGGGATGCAGTAAGGAAGGAATATTGCTTTGAGAAAGTGATACTCGTATCCAAAAAGAAAATCCTGTCGTTTCCATTGAAACGTTACTCGATTTAGAAGGAGAAGTCATAGAACCCATAGTATTTCATAGCGACGCCATTCGATTGTTAATTCGTCAATATGAGGGAGCGAGGGATGCAGTAAAGTAGGAAAAGCGCATCGGAAAGGAGTTACTCGTATCCCAAAATAAAATCCTGTCGTTTTAATAGAAACGTTACTTGATTAAGAAGGAGGAGTTATAGAACCCATAGTATTTCATAGCGACGCAATTTCTGCGTTAATTCGTCAATGTGAGGGAGCGAGGGATGCAGTAAAGAAGGAATAGTGCATCGGAAAGAAGACCTTCGTGTCCGTTAAAGAAATTCCTGTCGTTTCCATAGATACGTTACTCGATTGAGCAGGAGAAGTCATACAACCCATAGTATATCGTAGCGACGCAGTTTTTGCGTTAATTCGTCAATGTGAGGGAGCGAGGGATGCAGTAAAGAAGGAATAGTGGATCGGAAAGGAGATACTCCAATACCAGAAGAAAATCGTTTCGTTTTCATGGAAACGTTCCTCGATTTAAAAGGAGAAGTCATATTACGCATAGTATTTCATAGCGACGCAATTTCTGGGTTAATTCGTGAATGTGAGGGAGCGAAGGTGGTAGTAAAGAAGGAATAGGGCATCGGAAAGGATATACACGTACCCCAAGAGAAAATCCTGTCGTTTCCATAGAAACGTAACTCGATTTAGAAGGAGAAGTCGTAGAACCCATAGTATTTCATAGCTACGCAATTTTTGTGTTAATTTGTCAATGTGAGGGAGCGAGGGATGCAGTAAAGAATGAATAGTGCATCTGAAAGGAGATACTCGATCCGCAAAAGAAAATCCTGTCGTTTAAATAGAAACGTTACTCGATTTAGACGGAGAAGCCATAGAACACATAGTATTTCATAGCGACGCAATTTCTGTGATTATTCGTCAATGTGAGGGAGCGAGGCGTGCAGTAAACAAGGAATAGTGCATCGGAGAGGAGATAGTTGCATCCCAAAAGAAAATCCTGTCGTTCCCAACTAAACGTTACTCGATTTAGAAGGAGAAGTTATAGAACGCATTGTATTTCAAGGCGACGCAATTCCTGTGTTAATTCGTCAATGTGAGGGAGCGAGGGTTGCTGAAAAGAAGGAATAGTGCATCGGAAAGGAGATACTCGTATACCAAAAAAAATCCTGTCGTATCCATAGAAACGTTACTCGATTTAGAAGGAGAAGTCATAAAACCCATAGTATTTCATAGCTACGCAATTTTTGTGTTAATTAGTCAATGTGAGGGAGCGAGGGATGCAGTAAAGAATGAATAGTGCATCTGAAAAGAGATACTCGAATCCCAAAAGAAAATCCTGTCGTTTAAATAGAAACGTTACTCGATTTAGAAGGAGAAGCCATAGAACTCATAGTATTTCATAGCGACGCAAATTCTGTGCTTATTCGTCAATGTGAATGAGCGAGGTGTGCAGTAAAGAAGCAATAGTGCATCGGAGAAGAGATAGTTGCATTCCAAAAGGAAATACTGTCGTTCCCAACTAAACGTTACTCGATTTAGAAGGAGAAGTTATAGAACGCATTGTATTTCAAGGCGACGCAATTCCTGTGTTAATTCGTCAATGTGAGGGAGAGAGGGTTGCTGAAAAGAAGGAATAGTGCATCGGAAAGGAGATACTCGTATACCAAAAGAAATCCTGTCGTATCCATAGAAACGTCACTCGATGTAGAAGGAGAGGCCATAGAACCCATAGTATTTTATTGCGACGTAATTTCTGTATTAATTCGTCAATGTGAGGGAGCCAGGGATGCAGTAAAGAAGGAATAGTGCATCGGAAAGGAGATACTCGTATACCAAAAGAAAATCCTGTAGTTTCCATAGAAACGTTACTCGATGTAGAAGGAGATGTTATAGAACCCACAGTATCTCATAGTGACGAAATTTCTGTGTTAATTCGTCAATGTGAGGGAGTTAGGGATGCAGTAAAAAGGGAATAGTGCATCGGAAAGGAGATACTCGTATACCAACAGAAAATCCTGTCGTTTCAATAGAAACGTTACTCGATTTAGAAGCAGAAATCATAGACCCCATTGTATTTCATAGCGACGCAATTTCTGTGCTTATTCGTCAATGTGAGAGAACGATGGATGCAGTAAAGAAGGAATAGTGCATCATAATGGAGATACTCGTATCCCAAATGAAAATCCTGTCGTTTCCATAGAAACGTTACTCGATTTAGAAGGAGATGTTATAGAACAAACAGTATCTCATAGTAACGCAATTTCTGTGTTAATTCGTCAATGTGAGGGAGTTAGGGATGCAGTAAAGAGGGAATAGTGCATCGGAAAGGAGTTACTCGTATACCAACAGAAAATCCTGTCGTTTCAATAGAAACGTTACTCGATTTAGAAGCAGAAATCATAGACCCCATAGTATTTCATAGCGACGCAATTTCTGTGCTTATTCGACAATGTGAGGGAACGATGGATGCAGTAATGAAGGAATAGTGCATCATAATGGAGATACTCGTATCCCAAATGAAAATCCTGTCGTTTCCATAGAAACGTTACTCGATTTAGAAGGTGAAGTCTTAGAGCACATAGTAACCCATAGCGACGCAATTTCTGTGTTAATTCGTCAATGTGAGGGGCGAGGGATGCAGTAAAGAAGGAATAGTGCATCGGAAAGGTGATAGTCGTATCCCAAAAGAAAATCCCTTCGTTCCATAGAAACGTTACTCGATATAGAAGGAGAAGTTATAGAACCCATAGTATTTCATAGCGCCGCAATTTCTGTGTTAATTCGTCAATGTGACGGAGCGAGGGATGCAGTAAAGAAGGAATAGTGCATCGGAAACGAGATTACTCGTATACCAGAAGAAAATCCTGTCGTTTCCATAGAAACGTTACTCGATTTAGAAGGAAATGTTATGGAACCCACAGTATTTCATAGCGACGCAAGTTCTGTGGAAATTCGTCAATGTAAGAGTGACAGGGATGCAGAAAATAAAAATAGTGCATCGCAAAGGAGATACTCGTATAATAAAAGAAAATCCTGTCGTTTCCATAGAAACGTTACTCGATTTAGAAGGAGAAGTCATAGAACCCATAGTATTTCATAGCGACGCAATTTCGGTGTTAATTCTTCAATGTGAGGTAACAAGGGATGCAGTACAGATGGAATAGTGCATCAGAATGGAGATAGCCGTATCTGAAAGGAAAATTGTGTCGTTTCCATTGAAACGTTACTCGATTTAGAAGGAGAAGCTATAGAACCCATAGTATTTCATAGCGACGCAACTTCTGTGTTAACTCGTCAATGTGAGGGAGCGAGGAATGCAGTAAAGAAGTAATAATGCATCGGTAAAGAGATACTCGTATCCCAAAAGAAAATCCTGTCGTTCCCATAGAAACGTTACTCGCTTTAGAAGGAGAAGTCATAAAACCCATAGTATTTCATAGCGACGCAATTTCTGTGTTAATTCGTCAATGTGAGGGAGCGAGGGATGCAGTAAAGAAGGAAAAGGGAATCGGAAAGGAGATACTCGTATCAAAAATGAAAATCCAGTTGTTTCCATAGAAACGTTACGCGATTTAGAAGGAGAAGTCATAGAACTCATAGTATTTCATAGCGACGTAATTTCTGTGTAAATTGGTCAATGTGAGGGAGCCAGGGATGCAGTCAAGAAGGATAGTGCATCGGAAAGGAGATACTCGTATCCCAAAAGAAAATCCTGTTGTTTCCATATAAACGTTACTCGATTTAGAAGGAAAAGTCATAGAACACATCGTATTTCAGAGCGACGCAATTTCTCTGTTAATTCGTCTATGTGGGGGAGCGAGGGATGCAGTAAAGAAGGAATAGTGCATCGGAAAGGAAATAGTCGTATCCCAAAAGAAAATCCTGTCATTTCCAATGAAACGTTACTCGATTTAGAAGGAGAAGCTATAGAACCCATAGTATTTCATAGCGACGCAAGTTCTGTGGAAATTCGTCAATGAAAGGGAGAGAGGGATGCAGAAAAAAAGGAAAAGTGCATCGGAAAGGAGATACTCGTATACCAAAAGAAAATCCTGTCGTTTCCATAGAAACGTTACTCGATTTAGAAGGAGAAGTCATAGAACCCGTAGTATTTCAAAGCGACGCAATTTCTGTGTTAATTCGTCAATGTGATGGAGCGAGGTATGCAGTAAAGAAGGAATACTGCATCGGAAAGGAGATACTCGTATCCAAAAAAAAAAAAATCCTATCGTTTCTGCGGAAACGTTACTCGATTTAGAAGGAGAGCACATGAAACCCATAGTATTACATAGCGACGCAGTTTCTGTGTTAATTAGTCAATGTGAGGGAGCGAGGGATGCAGTAAAGAAGGAATAGTTCATCGGAAAGGGGATCGTCGTATCAAAAGAAGAAAATCCTGTCATTTCCATCGAAACGTTACTCGATTTAGAAGGGGAAAACATAGAACCCATAGTATTTCATAGCGACGCAATTACTGTGCTTATTCGTCAATGTGATGGAGCGAGGGATGCAGTAAAGAAGGAATAGTGCATCAGATAGGAGATAGTTGCATCCCAAAAGAAAACCCTGTCGTTCCCAACTTAACGTTACTCCATTTGGAAGGAGAAGTTATAGAACGCATAGTATTTCAAGAAGACGCAATTTCTGTGTTAATTCGTCAATGTGAGGGAGCGAGGATGCAGAAAAGAAGGAATAGTGCATCGGAAAGGAGATACTCGTATACCAAAAAAAAATCCTGTCGTATCCATAGAAACGTTACTCGATTTAGAAGGAGAGGTCATAGAACCCATAGTATATCATAGCGACGTAATTTCTGTATTAATTCGTCAATTTGAGGGAGAGGGGGATGCAGTAAAAAAGGAATAGTGCATCGGAAAGGAGATACTCGTATTCCAAAAGAAAATCCTGTCGTTTCCATGGAAACGTTACTCGATTTAGAATGAGAAGTCATATACCCCATAGTACTTCATAGCGGCGCAATTTCTGTGTTAATTCGTCAATGTGAGGAAGCGAGGGATGCAGTAAAGAAGGAAAAGAGCATCGGAAAGGAGTTACACGTTCCCCAAAAGAAATTCCTGCCGTTTCCGTAGAAACGTTACTCGATTTAGAAGGAGAAATCATAGAACCCGTAGTATTTCAAAGTGACGCAATTTCTGTGTTAATTCGTCAATGTGAGGGAGCGAAGGATACAGTAAAGAGGGAAAAGTGCATCGGAAAGGAGATACTCGTATCCCAAAAGAAAATCCTGTCGTTTTCATAGAAACGTTACTCGATTTAGAAGGAGAAGTCATAGAACACATGGTATTCCATAGCGACGCAAGTTCTGTGTTAATTCGTCAATGTGAGGGTGCGAGGGATGCAGTAAAGAAGGAATAGTGCATCGGAAAGGAGATACTCGTATCCCAAAAGAAAATCCTGTCATTTCCTTAGAGACGTTACTGGGTTTAGAAGGAGAAGCCATAGAACCCATAGTATTTCATAGCGACGCGATTTCTGTGCTTATTCGTCAATGTGAGGGAACGAGGGATGCTGTAAAGAAGGAATAGTGCATGGGACGGGAGATACTCGTATCCCAAAAGAAAATCCTGTTGTTTCCATGGAAACGTTACTCGATTCTGAAGGAGAAGTCTTAGAACACATAGAATTTCATAGCCACGCAATTTCTGTGTTAATTCGTCAATGTGAGGGAGCGAGGGATGCAGTAATGAAGGAATAGTGCATCGGAAAGGAGATACTCGTATCCCAAAAGAATATCCTGTCGTTTCCATAGAAACGTTACTCGATTTAGATGGAGAAGTCATAGAACACATAGTTCTTCTTAGAGACTCAATTTCTGCGTTAATTCGTCAATGTAAGGGAGCGAGGGATGTGGTAAAGAAGGAATAGTCCATCGGTAAAGAGATAGTCGTATCCCAAAAGAAAATCCTGTCGTTTCCATAGGAAGGTTACTCACTTCAGACGGAGAAGTCATAGAACCCATAGTATTTCATAGCGACGCAACTTCTGTGCTTATTCGTCAATGTGAGGGAGCGAGGGATGCAGTAAAGAAGGAATAGTGCATCGGAAAGGAGATAGTTGCATTCCATAAGAAAATCCTGTCGTTCCCAACTAAACGTTACTCGATTTGGAAGGAGATCTCATAGAACCCATAGTATTTCATAGAAACGCAATATCATTGTTAATTCGTCAATGTGAGGGAGCGGAGGGTGCAGTAAAGAAGGAATAGTGCATCGGAATGGAGAAATTCGTATCGCAAAAGAAAATTCTTTCCTTTCAATAGAAACGTTCCTCGATTTAGAAGGAGACGTTATAGAACCCATAGTATTTCATGGCGACGCAATATCTGTGTTAATTCGTCAATGTGAGGGAGCGAGGGCAGCTGTAAAGAAGGAATAGTGCTTCGGAAAGGAGATATTCGTATCCCATAGAAAATCTTGTCGTTTCCATATAAACGTTACTCGATTTGGAAGGAGAAGGCATAGAACACTAAGTATCCAATAGCGTCGCAATATCTCTGTTAATTCGTCAATGTGAGGGAGCCAGGTTTGCAGTAAAGAAGGAATAGTGCATCGGAAAGGAGATACTCGTATCCCAAAGAAAGTCCTGTCGTTTCAATAGATACGTTACTCGATTTAGAAGGAGAAGTCATAGAACTCATAGTATTTCATAGCGACGCAATTTCTGTGTTAATTCGTCAATGTGAGGGGGCGAGGGTTGCAGTAAAGAAGGATTAGTGCATCGGAAAGGAGATACTCGTATCCCAAAAGAAAATCCTGTCGTTTCCATAGGAAGGTTACTCACTTCAGACGGAGAAGTCATAGAACCCATAGTATTTCATAGCGACGCAATTTCTGTGTTAAATCGTCAATGTGAAGGAGCTAGGGATGCAGTAAAGAAGGAATATAGCGTGGGAAAGGAGATACTCGAATCCCAATTGAAAATCCTGTCGTTTCCATAGAAACGTTACTCGATTTAGAACGAGAAGTCATAGAACCCATAGTATTTCATAGCGACGCAATTTTTGCGTTAATTCGTCAATATGAGGGAGCGAGGGATGCAGTAAAGAAGGAATAGTGCATCGGAAAGGAGATAGACGTATCCCAAAAGAAAATCCTATCATTTCCATAGAAACGTTACTCGATTTAGAAGGAGAAGCCATACAACACATAGTATTTCATAGCGACGCAATGTCTGTGCTTATTCGTCAATGCGAGGGAGCGAAGGATGCAGTAAAGAAGGAATGGCGCATCGGTAAGGAGATACTCGTATCCCAAAAGAAAATCATGTCGTTTCTATAGAAACGATACTCGCTTTAGATGGACAAGTCATAGAACCCATAGTATTTCATAGCGACGCAATTTCTGTGCTTATTCGTCAATGTGAGGGAGCGAGGGATGCGGTAAAGAAAGAATAGTGCATCGGAAAGAAGATAGTTGCATCCCAAAAGAAAATCCTGTCGTTCCCAACTAAACGTTACTCGATTTAGACGGAGAAGTCATAGAACCCATTGTATTTCTTAGCGACGCAATTTCATTGTTAATTCGTCAATGTGAGGGAGCGAGGGATGCTGTAAAGAAGGAATAGTGCTTCGGAAAGGAGATATTCGTATCCCAAAGAAAATCCTGTCGTTTCAATATAAACGTCACTCGATTTAGAACTAGAAGTCATAGAACACTAAGTATCCAATTGCGTCGCAATATCTGTGTTAATTCGTCAATGTGAGGGAGCCAGGTTTGCAGAAGAGAAGGAATAATGCATCAGAAAGGAGATACTCGTATCCCAAAAGAAACTCCTGTCGTTTCAATAGAAACGTACCTCGATTTAGAAGGAGAAGTCATAGAACCCACAGTATTTAATAGAGACGCAATTACTGTGTTAATTTTTCAATGTGAGGGAGAGAGGGATGCAGTACAGAAGGAATAGTGCATCGGAAGGGAGATACCCCTATACCAAAAGAAAGTCCTGTCGTATCCATAGAAACGTTACTCGATTTAGAAGGAGAAGTCTTAGAACCCATAGTATTTCATAGCCACGCAATTTCTGTGTTAATTCGACAATGTGAGCGAGCGAGGGATACAGTAAAGAAGGATTAGTGCATCGGAAAGGAGATACTCGTATCCCAAAAGAAAATCCTGTCGTTTTAATAGATACGTTACTCGATTTAGAAGGAGAAGTCATAGAAACCATAGTAATTCATAGCGACGCAATTTCTGTGTTAATTCGTCAATGGGAGGGAGCGAGGGATGCAGTAAAGAAGGAATAGTGCATCGGAAAGGAGATAATCGTATACCAAAAGAAAATCCTGTCGTTTCCATAGAAACATTACTCGATTTAGAAGGGAAGTCATAGAACCCATAGTATTTCATAGCGACGCAGTTTCTGTGTTAATTCGTCAATGAGAGGGAGCAAGGGATGCAGTAAAGAATGAAGATTTAATCGGAAAGGAGATAGTCGTATCCCAAAAGAAAATCCTGTCGTTTCAATAGAAACGTTACTCGATTGAAATGGAGAAATCATAGAACCCATAGTATTTCATAGCGACGTAATTTCTGTGTTAATTATTCAATGTGAGGGAGCGGGGGATGCAGTAAAGAAGGAATATTGCACCGGAAAGAAGATAACCGTATCCCGAAAGAAAATTCTGTCGTTTCCATAGGCACGTTACTCGATTCAGAAGGAGAAGTCATGGAACCCATAGTATTCCATAGCGACGCCATTTCTGTGTTAATTAGTCAATGTGAGGGAGCGAGGAATGCAGGAAAGAGGGAATATTGCATCGGAAAGAAAATAACCGTATCCCGAAAGAAAATCCTGACGTTTCCATAATAACGTTACTCGATTTAGAAGGAGAAGTCATTGAACCCATAGAATTCCAAAGCGACGCAATTTCTGTGATTATTCGTCAATGTGAGGGAGCGAGGGATGCAGTAAACATGGAATTGTGCATCGGACAGGAGATACTCGTATACCAAAAGAAAATACTGTCGTTTCCATAGAAACGTTACTCGATTTAACAGGAGAAGCCTTAGAACACACAGTTCTCCATAGCCACGCAATTTCTATGTTAATTCGTCAATATGAGGAAGCGAGGGATGCAATAAAGAAGGAATAGTGCATCGGGAGAGGAGACACTCGTATCCCAAAGGAAAATCCTGTCGTTTAAATAGAAACGTTAGTTCATTTAGAAGGAGAAGTCATAGAACCCATAGTATTTCATAGCGACGCAATTTTTGTGCTAATTTGTCAATGTGAGGGAGCGACGGATGCTATAAAGAAGGAATTCTGCATCGGAAAGAAGTTAACCATATCCCGAAAGTAAATCCTGTCGTTTCCGTAGAAACGTTACTCTATTTAGAAGGAGAAGTCATGGAACACATAGAATTTCATAGCGACGCCATTTCTGTGTTAATTCGTCAATGAGAGGGAGCGAAGGATGCAGTAATGTAGTAATAGTGCATCGGAAAGGAGATACTCGTATCCCAAAAGGAAATCCTGTCGTTTCCATAGAAACGTTACTCGATTTAGAAGGAGAAGTCATAGAACCCATTGTAATTCATAGCTACGCAATTTCTGTGTTAATTCGTTTATGTGAGGGAGCGAGGGATGCAGTAAAGAAGAAATAGTGCACCGGGAAGGAGAAACTCGTATCCCAAAAAAAAATCCTGTAGTTTCCATAGAAACGTTACTCGATTTATAAGTAGAGTTCATAGAACACATAGTATTTCATAGCGACGCAATTTGTGTGCTAATTTGTCAATGTGGGGGAACGAGGGATGCAGTAAAGAAGGAATAGTGCATCGCAAAGGACATACTCGTATCCCAAAAAATATCCTGTCGTTTCCATAGAAACGTTACTCGATTTAGAAGTAGAAGTCATAGAACCCATAGTAATTCATAGAGACGCAATTTTTGTGTTAATTCGTCAATGTGAGAGACAGAGGGAGACAGTACAGAAGGAATAGTGCATCGGAAAGGAGATACTCGTATCCCAAAAGAAAATCCTGTCGCTTCCATAGAAACGTTACTCGATTTAGAAGTAGAATTTATAGAATCCATAGTATGTCATAGCGACCCAATTTCTGTGTTAATTCGTCAATGTGAGGGAGCGTGGGATGCAGTAAAGAAGGAATAGTGCATCGGAAAGGAGATACTCGTATCCCAAAAGGAAATATGTCGTTTCTAAAGAAACGTTACTCGATTTAGAAGGAGAAGTCATAAAACACATAGTAATTCATAGCGACGTAATTTCTGTGTTAACTCGACAATGTGAGGGAGCGAGTGATGCAGTAAAGAAGGAATAGTGCATCGGAAAGGAGATACTCGTATTTCAAAAGAAAATCCTGTCGTTTCCATAAAAACGTTAAACGATTTTGAAGGAGGAGACTTAGAACACATAGTATTTCATAGCCACGCAATTTCTGTGTTATTAGGACAATGTGAGGGAGCGAATGATGCAGTAAAGATGGAATAGTGCATCGGAGAGGAGATACTCGTGTCCCAAAAGATAATCCTGTTGTTTCCATAGAAACGTTACTTGATTTAGAAGGAGAAGTCATAGATCACATAGTATGTCATAGCGACGCAATTTCTGTGTTAATTCGCCAATGTGAGGGAGCGAGGGATGCAGTAAAGAACGAATATTGCATCGGAAGGGAGATAACCGTATCCCGAAAGAAAATACTGCCGTTTCCATAGAAGCATTACTCGATTTAGGAGTAGAGGTCATAGATCACATAGTATTTCATAGCGACGCCATTTCTGTGTTAATTCGTCAATGTGAGGGAACGAGGGATGCAGTAAAGAAGGAATAGTGCATCAGAAAGGAGATACTCGTATCCAAAAAGGAAATACTGTCGTTTCCATAGAAACGTCATTCGATTTAGAAAAAGCCATAGAACCCATAGTATTTCATAGCGACGCAATGTCATTGTTAATTCGTCAATGTGAGGGAGCGAGGGATGCAGTAAATAAGGAATTATGCATCGGAAAGGAGATACTCGTATCCCAAAAGAAAATCCTGTCGCTTCCATAGAAACGTTCCTCGATTTAGAAAGAGAAGTCATAGAATCCATAGTATTTCATAGCGACGCAATTTCTGTGTTAATTAGTCAAAGTGAGGGAGCGAGGGATGCAGTAACGAAGGAATAGTGCATCGGAAAGCAGATACTCGTATACCAAAAGAAAATCCTGTCGTTTCCCTAGAAACGTTACTCGATTTAGAAGGAGAAGTCATAGATCACAAAGTATTTCATAGCGACGCAATTTCTGTGTTAATTCCGCAATGTGAGGGAGCGAGGGATGCAGTAAAGAAGGAATAGTGCATCGGAAAGGAGATACTCGTATTTCAAAAGAAAATCCTGTCGTTTCCATAAAAACGTTAAACGATTTTGAAGGAGGAGACTTAGAACACATAGTATTTCATAGCCACGCAATTTCTGTGTTAATTCGTCAATGTGAGGGACAGAGGGATGCAGTAAAGCAGGAATAGTGGATCGGAAAGGAGATACTGTTATCCCAAATAAAATCCTGTTGTTTCCGTAGAAACATTACTCGATTTAGATGGAGATGACATAAAACAAATAGTATTTCTCAGCGACGCAATTTCTTTGTTAATTTGTCAATGTGAGGGAGCGAGGGATGCAGTAATGAAGGAATAGTGCATCGGAAAGGAGATACTCGTATCCCAAAAGAAAATCCTGTCGTTTCCATAGAAACGTTACTCGATTAAGAAGTAGAATTCATAGAATCCATAGTATTTCATAGCGACGCAATTTCTGTGTTAATTCGCCAATGTGAGGGAGCGATGGATGCAGTAAAGAAGGAATATGGTATTGGAAAGAAGATAAGCGTGTCCCGAAAGAAAATCCTGACGTTTCCATAGAAACGTTTCTCGATTTAGAAGGAGAAGTCATAGGACACATAGTATTTCATAGCGACGCCATTTCTGTTTTAATTCGGCAATGTGAGGGAGCGAGTGATGCAGTAAGGATGGAATAGTTCATCGGAAAGGAGATACTCGTATCCCAAACGAAGATCCTGTCGTTTCCACAGAAACGTTACTCGATTTAGAAGGAGAAGTAATAGAACCCATAGTACTTCATAGCGACGCATTTTCTGTGTTAATTCGTCAATGTGAGGGAGAGTGGGATGCAGTAAAGCAGGAATAGTGCTTAGGAAAGGAGATACTCGTGTCCCAAAAGATAATCCTGTTGTTTCCATAGAAACGTTACTCGATTTAGAAGGAGAAGCCATAGATCACATAGTATTTCATAGCGATGCAATTTTTGTGTTAATTCGCCAATGTGAGGGAGCGAGGGATGCAGTAAAGATCGAATATTGCATCGGAAGGGAGATAACCGTATCCCGAAAGAAAATCCTGCCGTTTCCATAGAAGCGTTACTCGATTTAGGAGGAGTGGTCATAGAACACATAGTATTTCATAGCGACGCCATTTCTGTGTTAATTCGTCAATATGAGGGAGCGAGGGATGCAGTAAAGAAGTAATAGTGCATCGGAAAGGAGATACTCGTATCCCAAAAGAAAATCCTGTCGGTTCCATAGAGACATTACTCGATTTAGAAGGAGACGTCATAGAACACATAGTATTTCATAGCGACGCAATTTCTATGCTTATTCGTCAATGTGAGGGAACGAGGGATGCAGTAAAGAAGGAATAGTGCATCAGAAAGGAGATAATCGTATCCAAAAAGAAATTACTGTCGTTTCCATAGAAACGTCATTCGATTTAGAAAAAGTCATAGAACCCATACTATTTCATAGCGACGCAATGTCATTGTTAATTCGTCGATGTGAGGGAGCGAGGGATGCATTAAATAAGGAATAGTGCATCGGAAAGGAGATACTCGTATCCCAAAAGAAAATCCTGTCGTTTCAATGGAAACGTTACTTGATTTAGAAGGAGAAGTGATGGAACCAATAGTATTTCATAGCGACGCAATTTCTGTGTTAATTTGTCAATATGATGGAGCGCGGGACACAGTAAAGAAGTAATAGTGCATCGGAAAGTAGATACTTTTATCCCAAAAGAAAATCCTGTCGTTTCCGTAGAAATGTTACTCCATTTAGAAGGAGAAGTCATAGAACACATAGTATTTCATACCGACGCAATTTGTGTGTTAATTCGTCAAAGTGAGGGAGCGAGGGATGCAGTAAAGAAGGAATAGTGCATCGGAAAGGAGATACTCGTATCCCAAAAGAAAATCCTGTCGCTTCCATAGAAACGTTACTCGATTTAGAAGGAGAAGTCATAGAATCCATAGTATTTCATAGCGACGTAATTTCTGTGCTAATTGGTCAAAATGGGGGAGCGAGGGATGCAGTAACGAAAGAATAGTGCATCGCAAAGCAGATACTCGTATACCAAAAGAAAATCCTGTCGTTTCCCTAGAAACGTTACTCGATTTAGAAGGAGAAGTCATAGATCACAAAGTATTTCATAGCGGCGCAATTTCTATGTTAATTCCTCAATGTGAGGGAGCGAGAGATGCAGTAAAGAAGGCATAGATCATCGCAAAGGAGATACTCTTATCCCAAAAGAAAATCCAGTCTCTTCCATAGAAATGTTACTCGATATAGAAGGAGTATTCAGAGAACACATAGTAATTCATAGCAACGCAATTTCTGTGTTAATTCGTCAATGTGAGGGAGCGAGAGAAGCAGTAAAGAAGGAATAGTGCATCGGAAAGGAGATACTCGTATCCCAAAATAAAATCCTGTCGCTTCCATAGAAACGTTACTCGATTTTGAAGGAAATGTCATAGAACCAATAGTATTTCATAGCGACGCAATTTATGTGTTAATTTGTAAATGTGAGGGAGCGAGGGATGCAGTAAAGAAGGAATAGTGCATCGGAAGTGAGGTACTCGCAACCCAAAAGGAAATCCTGACGTTTCCATAGAAACGGTACTCGATTTAGAAGGAGAAGTCATAGAACCCATAGTATTTCATAGCAACGCCATTTCTGTGTTAATTCGTCAATACGAGGGAGCGAGGGATGAAGTAAAGAAGTAATAGTGTATCGGAAAGGAGATACTCGTATCCCAAAAGAAAATCTTGTTGTTTCCATAAAAACGATACTAGATTTAGAAGGAGAAGTCATAGAACCCTTAGTTTTTCATAGCGACACAAATTCTGTGTTATATCGTCAATTTGAGGAAGCGAGGGATGCAGTAAGGAAGGAATAGTGCATCGGAAAGGAGATACCCGTATCCCAAAAGAAAATCCTGCCTCTTCCTTAGAAACGTTACTCTAATTACAGGGAGATGTCATAGAACCCATAGTATTTGATAGCGGCGCAATATCTGTGTTATTTCGTCAATGTGAGGGAGCGAGAGATCCAGTAAAGAAGGAATAGTGCATCGGAAAGGAGATACTCGAATCCCAAAAGAAAATCCTGTCGTTTCCCTAGAAACGTTACTCGGTTTAGAAGGAGATTTCATAGAAGCAATAGTATTTCATAGCGACGCAATTTCTGTGTTAATTCGTCAATGTGAGGGAGCGAGGGATGCAGTAAAGAACGAATATTGCATCGGAAAGGAGATACTCGTATCCCAAAAGAAAATCCTGTCGCTTCCATAGAAACGTTCCTCGATTTAGAAAGAGAAGTCATAGAATCCATAGTATTTCATAGCGACGCAATTTCTGTGTTAATTAGTCAAAGTGAGGGAGCGAGGGATGCAGTAACGAAGGAATAGTGCATCGGAAAGCAGATACTCGTATACCAAAAGAAAATCCTGTCGTTTCCCTAGAAACGTTACTCGATTTAGAAGGAGAAGTCATAGATCACAAAGTATTTCATAGCGACGCAATTTCTGTGTTAATTCCTCAATGTGAGGGAGCGAGGGATGCAGTAAAGAAGGAATAGTGCATCGGAAAGGAGATACTCGTATTTCAAAAGAAAATCCTGTCGTTTCCATAAAAACGTTAAACGATTTTGAAGGAGGAGACTTAGAACACATAGTATTTCATAGCCACGCAATTTCTGTGTTAATTCGTCAATGTGAGGGACAGAGGGATGCAGTAAAGCAGGAATAGTGGATCGGAAATGAGATACTCTTATCCCAAATAAAATCCTGTTGTTTCCGTAGAAACATTACTCGATTTAGATGGAGATGACATAAAACAAATAGTATTTCACAGCGACGCAATTTCTTTGTTAATTTGTCAATGTGAGGGAGCGAGGGATGCAGTAATGAAGGAATAGTGCATCGGAAAGGAGATACTCGTATCCCAAAAGAAAGTCCTGTCGTTTCCATAGAAACGTTACTCGATTAAGAAGTAGAATTCATAGAATCCATAGTATTTCATAGCGACGCAATTTCTGTGTTAATTCGCCAATGTGAGGGAGCGAGGGATGCAGTAAAGAAGGAATATGGTATTGGAAAGAAGATAAGCGTGTCCCGAAAGAAAATCCTGACGTTTCCATAGAAACGTTTCTCGATTTAGAACGAGAAGTCATAGGACACATAGTATTTCATAGCGACGCCATTTCTGTTTTAATTCGGCAATGTGAGGGAGCGAGTGATGCAGTAAGGATGGAATAGTTCATCGGAAAGGAGATACTCGTATCCCAAACGAAGATCCTGTCGTTTCCACAGAAACGTTACTCGATTTAGAAGGAGAAGTAATAGAACCCATAGTACTTCATAGCGACGCATTTTCTGTGTTAATTCGTCAATGTGAGGGAGAGTGGGATGCAGTAAAGCAGGAATAGTGCTTAGGAAAGGAGATACTCGTGTCCCAAAAGATAATCCTGTTGTTTCCATAGAAACGTTACTCGATTTAGATGGAGAAGCCATAGATCACATAGTATTTCATAGCGATGCAATTTCTGTGTTAATTCGCCAATGTGAGGGAGCGAGGGATGCAGTAAAGAACGAATATTGCATCGGAAGGGAGATAACCGTATCCCGAAAGAAAATCCTGCCGTTTCCATAGAAGCGTTACTCGATTTAGGAGGAGTGGTCATAGAACACATAGTATTTCATAGCGACGCCATTTCTGTGTTAATTCGTCAATATGAGGGAGCGAGGGATGCAGTAAAGAAGTAATAGTGCATCGGAAAGGAGATACTCGTATCCCAAAAGAAAATCCTGTCGGTTCCATAGAGACATTACTCGATTTAGAAGGAGACGTCATAGAACACATAGTATTTCATAGCGACGCAATTTCTATGCTTATTCGTCAATGTGAGGGAACGAGGGATGCAGTAAAGAAGGAATAGTGCATCAGAAAGGAGATAATCGTATCCAAAAAGAAATTACTGTCGTTTCCATAGAAACGTCATTCGATTTAGAAAAAGTCATAGAACCCATACTATTTCATAGCGACGCAATGTCATTGTTAATTCGTCGATGTGAGGGAGCGAGGGATGCATTAAATAAGGAATAGTGCATCGGAAAGGAGATACTCGTATCCCAAAAGAAAATCCAGTCTCTTCCATAGAAATGTTACTCGATATAGAAGGAGTATTCAGAGAACACATAGTAATTCATAGCAACGCAATTTCTGTGTTAATTCGTCAATGTGAGGGAGCGAGAGAAGCAGTAAAGAAGGAATAGTGCATCGGAAAGGAGATACTCGTATCCCAAAATAAAATCCTGTCGCTTCCATAGAAACGTTACTCGATTTTGAAGGAAATGTCATAGAACCAATAGTATTTCATAGCGACGCAATTTATGTGTTAATTTGTAAATGTGAGGGAGCGTGGGATGCAGTAAAGAAGGAATAGGGCATCGGAAGTGAGGTACTCGCAACCCAAAAGAAAATCCTGACGTTTCCATAGAAACGGTACTCGATTTAGAAGGAGAAGTCATAGAACCCATAGTATTTCATAGCAACGCCATTTCTGTGTTAATTCGTCAATACGAGGGAGCGAGGGATGAAGTAAAGAAGTAATAGTGTATCGGAAAGGAGATACTCGTATCCCAAAAGAAAATCTTGTTGTTTCCATAGAAACGATACTAGATTTAGAAGGAGAAGTCATAGAACCCTTAGTTTTTCATAGCGACACAAATTCTGTGTTATATCGTCAATTTGAGGAAGCGAGGGATGCAGTAAGGAAGGAATAGTGCATCGGAAAGGAGATACCCGTATCCCAAAAGAAAATCCTGCCTCTTCCTTAGAAACGTTACTCTAATTACAGGGAGATGTCATAGAACCCATAGTATTTGATAGCGGCGCAATATCTGTGTTAATTCGTCAATGTGAGGGAGCGAGAGATCCAGTAAAGAAGGAATAGTGCATCGGAAAGGAGATACTCGAATCCCAAAAGAAAATCCTGTCGTTTCCCTAGAAACGTTACTCGGTTTAGAAGGAGATTTCATTGAAGCAATAGTATTTCATAGCGACGCAATTTCTGTGTTAATTGGTCAATGTGAGGGAGCGAGGGATGCAGTAAAGAACGAATATTGCATCGGAAAGAAGATACTCGTATCCCAAAAGAAAATCCTGTCGCTTCCATAGAAACGTTACTCTATTTAGAAAGAGAAGTCATAGAATCCATAGTATTTCATAGCGACGCAATTTCTGTGTTAATTAGTCAAAGTGAGGGAGCGAGGGATGCAGTAACGAAGGAATAGTGCATCGGAAAGCAGATACTCGTATACCACAAGAAAATCCTGTCGTTTCCCTAGAAACGTTACTCGATTTAGAAGGAGAAGTCATAGATCACAAAGTATTTCATAGCGACGCAATTTCTGTGTTAATTCCTCAATGTGAGGGAGCGAGGGATGCAGTAAAGAAGGAATAGTGCATCGGAAAGGAGATACTCGTATTTCAAAAGAAAATCCTGTCGTTTCCATAAAAACGTTAAACGATTTTGAAGGAGGAGACTTAGAACACATAGTATTTCATAGCCACGCAATTTCTGTGTTAATTCGTCAATGTGAGGGACAGAGGGATGCAGTAAAGCAGGAATAGTGGATCGGAAAGGAGATACTCTTATCCCAAATAAAATCCTGTTGTTTCCGTAGAAACATTACTCGATTTAGATGGAGATGACATAAAACAAATAGTATTTCACAGCGACGCAATTTCTTTGTTAATTTGTCAATGTGAGGGAGCGAGGGATGCAGTAATGAAGGAATAGTGCATCGGAAAGGAGATACTCGTATCCCAAAAGAAAATCCTGTCGTTTCCATAGAAACGTTACTCGATTAAGAAGTAGAATTCATAGAATCCATAGTATTTCATAGCGACGCAACTTCTGTGATAATTCGCCAATGTGAGGGAGCGAGGGATGCAGTAAAGAAGGAATATGGTATTGGAAAGAAGATAAGCGTGTCCCGAAAGAAAATCCTGACATTTCCATAGAAACGTTTCTCGATTTAGAAGGAGAAGTCATAGGACACATAGTATTTCATAGCGACGCCATTTCTGTTTTAATTCGGCAATGTGAGGGAGCGAGTGATGCAGTAAAGATGGAATAGTTCATCGGAAAGGAGATACTCGTATCCCAAAAGAAAATCCTGTCGTTTCCCTAGAAACGTTACTCGATTTAGAAGGAGAAGTCATAGATCACAAAGTATTTCATAGCGGCGCAATTTCTATGTTAATTCCTCAATGTGAGGGAGCGAGAGATGCAGTAAAGAAGGCATAGATCATCGCAAAGGAGATACTCGTATCCCAAAAGAAAATCCTGTCGCTTCCATAGAAACGTTACTCGATTTTGAAGGAAATGTCATAGAACCAATAGTATTTCATAGCGACGCAATTTATGTGTTAATTTGTAAATGTGAGGGAGCGAGGGATGCAGTAAAGAAGGAATAGGGCATCGGAAGTGAGGTACTCGCAACCCAAAAGAAATTCCTGACGTTTCCATAGAAACGGTACTCGATTTAGAAGGAGAAGTCATAGAACCCATAGTATTTCATAGCAACGCCATTTCTGTGTTAATTCGTCAATACGAGGGAGCGAGGGATGAAGTAAAGAAGTAATAGTGTATCGGAAAGGAGATACTCGTATCCCAAAAGAAAATCTTGTCGTTTCCATAGAAACGATACTAGATTTAGAAGGAGAAGTCATAGAACCCTTAGTTTTTCATAGCGACACAAATTCTGTGTTAAATCGTCAATTTGAGGAAGCGAGGGATGCAGTAAGGAAGGAATAGTGCATCGGAAAGGAGATACCAGTATCCCAAAAGAAAATCCTGCCTCTTCCTTAGAAACGTTACTCTAATTACAGGGAGATGTCATAGAACCCATAGTATTTGATAGCGGCGCAATATCTGTGTTAATTCGTCAATGTGAGGGAGCGAGAAATCCAGTAAAGAAGGAATAGTGCATCGGAAAGGAGATACTCGATCCCAAAAGAAAATCCTGTCGTTTCCCTAGAAACGTTACTCGGTTTAGAAGGAGATGTCATAGAAGCAATAGTATTTCATAGCGACGCAATTTCTGTGTTAATTCGTCAATGTGAGGGAGCGAGGGATGCAGTAAAGAACGAATATTGCATCGGAAAGAAGATAACCGTATCCCGAAAGAAAGTCCTGAAGTTTCCATAGAAACGTTTCTCGATTTGCAAAGAGAAGTCATGGAACACATAGTATTTCATAGCGACGCTATTTCAGTTTTAATTCGTCAATGTGAGGGAGCGAGTGATGCAGTCAAAATGGAATAGTTCATCGGAAAGGAGATACTCGTATCCCAAACGAAAATCCTCTCGTTTCCACAGAAATGTTACTCGATTTAGAAGGAGAAGTGATAGAACCCATAGTATTTCATAGCGACGCATTTTTTGTGTTAATTCGTCAATGTGAGGGAGACTGGGATGCAGTAAAGCAGGAATAGTGCACTGGAAAAGGGATACTCGAGTCCCAAAAGATAATCCTGTTGTTTCCATAGAAACGTTACTCGAATTTAAGGAGAAGTCATAGATCACATAGTATTTCATAGCGACGCAATTTCTGTGTTAATTCGCCAATGTGAGGGAGCAAGGGATGCAGTAAAGAACGAATATTGCATCGGAAAGAACATAACCGTATCCCGAAAGAAAATCCTGCCGTTTCCATAGAAGCGTTACACGATTTAGAAGGAGAAGTCATAGAACCCATATTAATTCACAGCGACGCAATTTCTTTGCTTATTCGTCAATGTGAGGGAACGAGGTATGCAGTAAAGAAGGAATAGTGCATCAGAAAGGAGATACTCCTATCCAAAAAGAAAATACTGTCGTTTCCATAGAAACGTTATTCGATTTAGAAAAAGTCATAGAACCTATAGTATTTCATAGCGACGCAATGTCATTGTTAATTCGTCAATGTGAGGGAGCGAGGGATGCAGTAAATAAGGAATTGTGCATTGGAAAGGAGATACTCGTATCCCAAAAGAAAATCCTGTCGGTTCCATAGAAACGTTACTCGATTTAGAAGGAGAACTCATAGAACCCATAGTATTTCATAGCGACGCAATTTCTGTGTTAACTCGTCAATGTGAAGGAGCAAGGGATGCATTAAAGAAGGAATAGTGCATCGGAAAGGTGATACTCGTATCCCAAAAGAAAATCTTTTCGTTTCCATAGATACGTTACTAGATTTAGAAGGAGAAGTCATAGAACCCTTAGTATTTCATAGCGACGCAATCTGTACTTATTCTTCAATGTGAGGGAACTAGGGATGCAGTAAAGAAGGAATGCTGCATCGAAGAGGAGATACTCGTATACCATAAGAAAATCCTCTCGTTTCCATAGAAACGTTACTCGATTTAGAAGGAGAAGTCATAGAACCCATATTAATTCACAGCGACGCAATTTCTTTGCTTATTCGTCAATGTGAGGGAACGAGGGATGCAGTAAAGAAGGAATAGTGCATCAGAAAGGAGATACTCCTATCCAAAAAGAAAATACTGTCGTTTCCATAGAAACGTTATTCGATTTAGAAAAAGTCATAGAACCTATAGTATTTCATAGCGACGCAATGTCATTGTTAATTCGTCAATGTGAGGGAGCGAGGGATGCAGTAAATAAGGAATTGTGCATTGGAAAGGAGATACTCGTATCCCAAAAGAAAATCCTGTCGGTTCCATAGAAACGTTACTCGATTTAGAAGGAGAACTCATAGAACCCATAGTATTTCATAGCGACGCAATTTCTGTGTTAACTCGTCAATACGAGGGAGCGAGGGATACAGTAAAGAAATAATAGTGCATCATAAAGGAGATACTCGTATCCCAAAAGAAAATCTTTTCGTTTCCATAGATACGTTACTAGATTTAGAAGGAGAAGTCATAGAATCCTTAGTATTTCATAGCGACGCAATCTGTACTTATTCTTCAATGTGAGGGAACTAGGGATGCAGTAAAGAAGGAATGCTGCATCGAAGAGGAGATACTCGTATACCATAAGAAAATCCTCTCGTTTCCATAGAAACGTTACTCGATTTAGAAGGAGAAGTCATAGAACCCATAGTAATTCATAGCGACACAAATTCTGTGTTAAATCGTCAATGTGAGGAAGCGAGGGATGCAGTAAGGAAGGAATAGTGCATCGGAAAGGAGATACTCGTATCCCAAAAGAAAATCCTGTCTCTTCCATAGAAACGTTACTCGAATTACAGGGAGATGTCATAGAACCCATAGTATTTGATAGCGACGCAATATCTGTGTTAATTCGTCAATGTGAGGGAGCGAGAGATGCAGTAAAGAAGGAATAGTGCATTGGAAAGGAGTTAGTCGTATCCCAAAAGAAAATCCTGTCGTTTCCATAGAAACGTTACTAGATTTAGAAGGGGAAGTGATAGAACCCATAGTATTTCATAGCTACGCAATTTCTTTGCTTATTCGTCAATGTGAGGGAACGAGGGATGCAGTAAAGAAGGAATAGTGCATCAGAAAGGAGATACTCCTATCCAAAAAGAAAATACTGTCGTTTCCATAGAAACGTTATTCGATTTGGAAAAAGTCATAGAACCTATAGTATTTCATAGCGACGCAATTTCTGTGCTTATTCGTCAATGTGAGGGAACGAGGGATGCAGTAAAGAAGGAATAGTGCATTGGAAAGGAGTTAGTCGTATCCCAAAAGAAAATCCTGTCGTTTCCATAGAAACGTTACTCGATTTAGAAGGAGAAGTCATAGAACTCATGCGATTTCATAGCGACGCAATTTCTGTGTTAATTCGCCAATATCAGGGAGCGAGGGATGCAGGACAGAAGGAATAGTGCATCAGAATGGAGATACTCGTATCCCAAAAGACAATCCTGTCCTTTCAATGGAAACGTTACTCGATTTAGAAGGAGAAGTCATAGAACCAATAGTATTTCATAGCGACGCAATTTCTGTGTCAATTTGTCAATATGAGGGAGCGAGGGATACAGTAAAGAAGGAATAGTGCATCGGAAAGGAGATACTCGTATCCCAAAGGAAAATCCTATCGATTCCCTAGAAACGTTACTCGGTTCAGAAGGAGATGTCATAGAACCAATAGTATTTCATAGCGACGCAAATTCTGTGTTAATTTGTAAATGTGAGGGAGCCAGGGATGCAGTAAGGAAGGAATAGTGCGTCGGAAAGGGGGTACTCGTAACCCAAAAGAAAAACCTGACATTTAAATAGAAACGTTCCTCGATTTAGATGGAGAAGTCACAGAACCCATAGCATTTCATAGCAACGCCATTTCTGTGTTAATTTGTCAATGTGAGGGAACGAGAGATGCAGTAAAGAAGGAATGGTGCATCGGAAAGGAGATACTCGTATCCCAAAATAATATCCTGTCGTTTCCATAGAAACGTTACTCGATTTAGAAGAAGAAGTCGTTGAACCCATAGTATTTCATAGCCACGGAATGTCTGTGTTAATGCGGCAATGTGAGGGAGCGAGGGATGCAGTAAAGAAGGAATAGTGCATCGGAAAGGAGATACACGCATCCCAAAAGAAATACCTGCCGTTTCCATAGAAACGTTATTTGATTTAGAAGGGGAAGCCATAGAACCTATAGCATTTCATAGCGACGCAATTTCTGTGTTAATTCGTCAATGTGAAGGAGCAAGGGAGGCAGTAAAGAAGGATTAGTGCATCGGAATGGGGATACTCTTATCCCAAAAGAAAATCTTGTCGTTTCCATAGAAATGTTACTCAATTTAGAAGGAGAAGTCATAGAACACATAGTTTTTCATAGCGACGCAATTTGTGTGTTTATTCGTCAATGTGAGGGAGCGAGGGATGCAGTAAACGAGGAATAGTGCATCGGAAAGGAGATACTCGTATCCCAAAAGAAAATACTGTCGCTTCCATAGAAAAGTTACTCGATTTAGAAGGAGAAGTAATAGAACCCGTAGTATTTCATAGAGACGCAATTTCTGTGTTAATTAGTCAAAGTGAGGGAGCGAGGGATGCAGTAAAGAAGGAGTAGTGCATCGGATTGGAGATACTCGTATACCAAAAGAAAATCCTCTCGTTTCCATAGTAACGTTACTCGATTTAGAAGGAGAAGTCATAGAACCCATAGTAATTCATAGCGACGCAATTTCTGTGTTAATTCGTCAATGTGAGGGAGCGAGAGATGCAGTAAAGAAGGAATAGTGCTTCGGAAAGGAGATACCCGTAAACCAAAAGAAAATCCTGTCGTTTCCCTAGATACGTTACTCGATTTAGATGAAGAAGTCATAGAACCCATAGTATTTCATAGCGACGCAATTTCTGTGTTAATTCGCCAATGTGAGGGATCGAGGGATGCAGTAAAGAACGAATATTGCATCGGAAAGAAGATAACCGTATCACGGAAGAAAATCATGCCGTTTCCATAGAAGCGTTACTCGATTTAGGAGGAGAAGTCATAGAACACATAGGATTTCATAGCGACGCCAATTCTGTGTTAATTCGTCAATGTGAGGGAGCGAGGGATGCAGTAAAGAAGGAATAGTGCATCGGAAAGGCGATACTCGTATCCCAAATGAAAATCCTGTCGGTTCCATAGAAACTTTACTCGATTTAGAAGGAGAAGTCATAGAACCCATAGTATTTCATAGCGACGCCAATTCTGTGTTAATTCGTCAATGTGAGGGAGCGAGGGATGCAATAAAGAAGGAATAGTGCATCGGAAAGGCGATACTCGTATACCAAGAGAAAATCCTATCGCTTCCATAGAAACGATACTCGATTTAGAAAGAGAACTCATAGACCCCACAGTATTTCATAGCGACGCAATAACTGTGTTAATTCGTCACTGTGAAGGAGCCAGGGATGCAGTAAAGAAGGAATAGTGCATCGGAAAGGTGATACACGTATCCGAAAAGAAAATCCTGTCGTTTCCATTGAAACGTTACTCCATTTAGAAGGAGAAATCATAGAACACATAGTATTTCATAGCGACGCAATTTGTGTGTTAATTCGTCAATGTGAGGGAACTAGGGATGCAGTAAAGAAGGAATAGTGCATCGGAATGGAGATACTCGTATCCCAAAAGAAAACTTTGTCGCTTCCATAGGAACGTTACTCGAATTAGAAGGCGAAGTCATAGAACCCTTAGTATTTCATAGCGACGCAATTTCTGTGTTAATTCGTCAATATGAGGGAGCAAAGGATGCAGTAAAGAAGGAATAGTGCATCGGACAGGAAATACTCTTATCCCAAAAGGAAATCCTGTCGTTTCTTATAGAAATGTTACTCCATTTAGAAGGAGAAGTCATAGAACACATAGTATTTCATAGCGACGCAATTTGTGTGTTAATTCGTCAATGTGAGGGAGCGAGAGATGCAGTAAAGAAGGAATAGTGCTTCGGAAAGGAGATACCCGTAAACCAAAAGAAAATCCTGCCGTTTCCCTAGATACGTTACTCGATTTAGATGAAGAAGTCATAGAACCCATAGTATTTCATAGCGACGCAATTTCTGTGTTAATTCGCCAATGTGAGGGATCGAGGGATGCAGTAAAGAACGAATATTGCATCGGAAAGAAGATAACCGTATCACGAAAGAAAATCATGCCGTTTCCATAGAAGCGTTACTCGATTTAGGAGGAGAAGTCATAGAACACATAAGATTTCATAGCGACGCCAATTCTGTGTTAATTCGTCAATGTGAGGGAGCGAGGGATGCAGTAAAGAAGGAATAGTGCATCGGAAAGGCGATACTCGTATCCCAAATGAAAATCCTGTCGGTTCCATGGAAACTTTACTCGATTTAGAAGGAGAAGTCATAGAACCCATAGTATTTCATAGCGACGCCAATTCTGTGTTAATTCGTCAATGTGAGGGAGCGAGGGATGCAATAAAGAAGGAATAGTGCATCGGAAAGGCGATACTCGTATACCAAGAGAAAATCCTTTCGCTTCCATAGAAACGATACTCGATTTAGAAAGAGAACTCATAGACCCCACAGTATTTCATAGCGACGCAATAACTGTGTTAATTCGTCACTGTGAAGGAGCCAGGGATGCAGTAAAGAAGGAATAGTGCATCGGAAAGGTGATACACGTATCCGAAAAGAAAATCCTGTCGTTTCCATTGAAACGTTACTCCATTTAGAAGGAGAAATCATAGAACACATAGTATTTCATAGCGACGCAATTTGTGTGTTAATTCGTCAATGTGAGGGAACTAGGGATGCAGTAAAGAAGGAATAGTGCATCGGAATGGAGATACTCGTATCCCAAAAGAAAACTTTGTCGCTTCCATAGGAACGTTACTCGAATTAGAAGGCGAAGTCATAGAACCCTTAGTATTTCATAGCGACGCAATTTCTGTGTTAATTCGTCAATATGAGGGAGCAAAGGATGCAGTAAAGAAGGAATAGTGCATCGGAAAGGAAATACTCTTATCCCAAAAGGAAATCCTGTCGTTTCTTATAGAAATGTTACTCCATTTAGAAGGAGAAGTCATAGAACACATAGTATTTCATAGCGACGCAATTTGTGTGTTAATTCGTGAATGTGAGGGAGCGAGAGATGCAGTAAAGAAGGAATAGTGCATCGGAAAGGAGATACTCGTATTCCAAAAGAAAATCTAGTCGTTTCCATAGAAACGTTACTACATTTAAAAGGAGAAGTCATAGAACACTTAGTATTTCATAGCGACGCAATCTCTGTTCTTATTCTTCCATGTGAGGGAACGAGGAATGCAGAAAAAAAGCAATAGTGCATCGGAAATGGAGATAGTCGTATCCCAAAAGAAAATCCTGTCGTTTCCATAGAAACGTTACTCGATTTAAAAGGAGAAGTCATAGAACCCATAGCATTTCATAGCGACGCAATTTCTGTGTTAATTCGTCAATGTGAAGGAGCAAGGGATGCAATAAAGTATTAATAGTGCATCGGAAAGGAGATACTCGTATTCCAAAAGAAAATCCTGTCGTTTCCCTAGAAACGTTACTCGATTTACAAGGAGAAGTCATAGAAACCACAGTAATCCATAGCGACGCAATATCTGTGTTAATTCGTCAATGTGAGGGAGCGAGAGATGCAGTAAAGATGAAATAGTGCATCGGAAAGGAGATACTCGTATTCCAAAAGAAAATCCTGTCGTTTCCCTAGAAACGTTACTCGATTTAGAAGGAGAAGTCATAGAACCCATAGTACTTCATAGCGACGCAATATCTGTGTTAATTCGTCAATGTGAGGGAGCGATAGATGCAGTAGGAACAAGAGATGGAGTAAAGAAGGAATAGTGCATAGGAAAGGAGTTACACGAACCCCAAAAGAAAATCCTGTCGCTTCCACTGAAACGTTACAAGCGATAGAAGGAGATGTCATAGAACCAATAGTATTTCATAGCAACGCAATTTCTGTGTTAATTTGCAAATGTGAGGCAGCGAGTGATGCAGTAAATAAGGAATAGTGCATCGGAAAGGAAGTACTCGTAACCCAAAAGAAAATCCTGACGTTTCCATAGAAACGTTACTCGATTTAGAAGGAGAAGTCACAGAACCCATAGTATTTCATAGCAACGCCATTTCTGTGTTAATTTGTCAATGTGAGGGAACGAGAGATGCAGTAAAGAAGGAATGGTGCATCGGAAAGGAGATACTCGTATCCCAAAATAATATCCTGTCGTTTCCATAGAAACGTTACTCGATTTAGAAGAAGAAGTCGTTGAACCCATAGTATTTCATAGCCACGGAATGTCTGTGTTAATTCGGCAATGTGAGGGAGCGAGGGATGCAGTAAAGAAGGAATAGTGCATCGGAAAGGAGATACACGCATCCCAAAAGAAATACCTGCCGTTTCCATAGAAACGTTATTTGATTTAGAAGGGGAAGCCATAGAACCCATAGCATTTCATAGCGACGCAATTTCTGTGTTAATTCGTCAATGTGAAGGAGCAAGGGAGGCAGTAAAGAAGGATTAGTGCTTCGGAATGGAGATAGTCGTATCCCAAAAGAAAATCCTGTCGTTTCAATGGAAACGTTACTCGATTTAGAAGGAGAAGTCATAGAACAAATAGTATTTCATAGCGACGCAATTTCTATGTTAAGTTGTCAATATGAAGGAGCGAGGGATGCAGTAAAGAAGGAATAGTGCATGGGAAGGGAGATACTTTTATCCCAAAAGAAAATCTTGTCGTTTCCATAGAAATGTTACTCAATTTAGAAGGAGAAGTCATAGAACACATAGTTTTTCATAGCGACGCAATTTGGTGCTTATTCGTCAATGTGAGGGAGCGAGGGATGCAGTAAACGAGGAATAGTGCATCGGAAAGGAGATACTCGTATCCCAAAAGAAAATACTGTCGCTTCCATAGAAAAGTTACTCGATTTAGAAGGAGAAGTAATAGAACCCGTAGTATTTCATAGAGACGCAATTTCTGTGTTAATTAGTCAAAGTGAGGGAGCGAGGGATGCAGTAAAGAAGGAGTAGTGCATCGGATTGGAGATACTCGTATACCAAAAGAAAATCCTCTCGTTTCCATAGTAACGTTACTCGATTTAGAAGGAGAAGTCATAGAACCCATAGTAATTCATAGCGACGCAATTTCTGTGTTAATTCGTCAATGTGAGGGAGCGAGAGATGCAGTAAAGAAGGAATAGTGCTTCGGAAAGGAGATACCCGTAAACCAAAAGAAAATCCTGTCGTTTCCCTAGATACGTTACTCGATTTAGATGAAGAAGTCATAGAACCCATAGTATTTCATAGCGACGCAATTTCTGTGTTAATTCGCCAATGTGAGGGATCGAGGGATGCAGTAAAGAACGAATATTGCATCGGAAAGAAGATAACCGTATCACGAAAGAAAATCATGCCGTTTCCATAGAAGCGTTACTCGATTTAGGAGGAGAAGTCATAGAACACATAGGATTTCATAGCGACGCCAATTCTGTGTTAATTCGTCAATGTGAGGGAGCGAGGGATGCAGTAAAGAAGGAATAGTGCATCGGAAAGGCGATACTCGTATCCCAAATGAAAATCCTGTCGGTTCCATGGAAACTTTACTCGATTTAGAAGGAGAAGTCATAGAACCCATAGTATTTCATAGCGACGCCAATTCTGTGTTAATTCGTCAATGTGAGGGAGCGAGGGATGCAATAAAGAAGGAATAGTGCATCGGAAAGGCGATACTCGTATACCAAGAGAAAATCCTTTCGCTTCCATAGAAACGATACTCGATTTAGAAAGAGAACTCATAGACCCCACAGTATTTCATAGCGACGCAATAACTGTGTTAATTCGTCACTGTGAAGGAGCCAGGGATGCAGTAAAGAAGGAATAGTGCATCGGAAAGGTGATACACGTATCCGAAAAGAAAATCCTGTCGTTTCCATTGAAACGTTACTCCATTTAGAAGGAGAAATCATAGAACACATAGTATTTCACAGCGACGCAATTTGTGTGTTAATTCGTCAATGTGAGGGAACTAGGGATGCAGTAAAGAAGGAATAGTGCATCGGAATGGAGATACTCGTATCCCAAAAGAAAACTTTGTCGCTTCCATAGGAACGTTACTCGAATTAGAAGGCGAAGTCATAGAACCCTTAGTATTTCATAGCGACGCAATTTCTGTGTTAATTCGTCAATATGAGGGAGCAAAGGATGCAGTAAAGAAGGAATAGTGCATCGGACAGGAAATACTCTTATCCCAAAAGGAAATCCTGTCGTTTCTTATAGAAATGTTACTCCATTTAGAAGGAGAAGTCATAGAACACATAGTATTTCATAGCGACGCAATTTGTGTGTTAATTCGTCAATGTGAGGGAGCGAGAGATGCAGTAAAGAAGGAATAGTGCTTCGGAAAGGAGATACCCGTAAACCAAAAGAAAATCCTGTCGTTTCCCTAGATACGTTACTCGATTTAGATGAAGAAGTCATAGAACCCATAGTATTTCATAGCGACGCAATTTCTGTGTTAATTCGCCAATGTGAGGGATCGAGGGATGCAGTAAAGAACGAATATTGCATCGGAAAGAAGATAACCGTATCACGAAAGAAAATCATGCCGTTTCCATAGAAGCGTTACTCGATTTAGGAGGAGAAGTCATAGAACACATAGGATTTCATAGCGACGCCAATTCTGTGTTAATTCGTCAATGTGAGGGAGCGAGGGATGCAGTAAAGAAGGAATAGTGCATCGGAAAGGCGATACTCGTATCCCAAATGAAAATCCTGTCGGTTCCATGGAAACTTTACTCGATTTAGAAGGAGAAGTCATAGAACCCATAGTATTTCATAGCGACGCCAATTCTGTGTTAATTCGTCAATGTGAGGGAGCGAGGGATGCAATAAAGAAGGAATAGTGCATCGGAAAGGCGATACTCGTATACCAAGAGAAAATCCTTTCGCTTCCATAGAAACGATACTCGATTTAGAAAGAGAACTCATAGACCCCACAGTATTTCATAGCGACGCAATAACTGTGTTAATTCGTCACTGTGAAGGAGCCAGGGATGCAGTAAAGAAGGAATAGTGCATCGGAAAGGTGATACACGTATCCGAAAAGAAAATCCTGTCGTTTCCATTGAAACGTTACTCCATTTAGAAGGAGAAATCATAGAACACATAGTATTTCATAGCGACGCAATTTGTGTGTTAATTCGTCAATGTGAGGGAACTAGGGATGCAGTAAAGAAGGAATAGTGCATCGGAATGGAGATACTCGTATCCCAAAAGAAAACTTTGTCGCTTCCATAGGAACGTTACTCGAATTAGAAGGCGAAGTCATAGAACCCTTAGTATTTCATAGCGACGCAATTTCTGTGTTAATTCGTCAATATGAGGGAGCAAAGGATGCAGTAAAGAAGGAATAGTGCATCGGAAAGGAAATACTCTTATCCCAAAAGGAAATCCTGTCGTTTCTTATAGAAATGTTACTCCATTTAGAAGGAGAAGTCATAGAACACATAGTATTTCATAGCGACGCAATTTGTGTGTTAATTCGTGAATGTGAGGGAGCGAGAGATGCAGTAAAGAAGGAATAGTGCATCGGAAAGGAGATACTCGTATTCCAAAAGAAAATCTAGTCGTTTCCATAGAAACGTTACTACATTTAAAAGGAGAAGTCATAGAACACTTAGTATTTCATAGCGACGCAATCTCTGTTCTTATTCTTCCATGTGAGGGAACGAGGAATGCAGAAAAAAAGCAATAGTGCATCGGAAATGGAGATAGTCGGATCCCAAAAGAAAATCCTGTCGTTTCCATAGAAACGTTACTCGATTTAAAAGGAGAAGTCATAGAACCCATAGCATTTCATAGCGACGCAATTTCTGTGTTAATTCGTCAATGTGAAGGAGCAAGGGATGCAATAAAGTATTAATAGTGCATCGGAAAGGAGATACTCGTATTCCAAAAGAAAATCCTGTCGTTTCCCTAGAAACGTTACTCGATTTACAAGGAGAAGTCATAGAAACCACAGTAATCCATAGCGACGCAATATCTGTGTTAATTCGTCAATGTGAGGGAGCGAGAGATGCAGTAAAGATGAAATAGTGCATCGGAAAGGAGATACTCGTATTCCAAAAGAAAATCCTGTCGTTTCCCTAGAAACGTTACTCGATTTAGATGGAGAAGTCATAGAACCCATAGTACTTCATAGCGACGCAATATCTGTGTTAATTCGTCAATGTGAGGGAGCGATAGATGCAGTAGGAACAAGAGATGGAGTAAAGAAGGAATAGTGCATAGGAAAGGAGTTACACGAACCCCAAAAGAAAATCCTGTCGCTTCCACTGAAACGTTACAAGCGATAGAAGGAGATGTCATAGAACCAATAGTATTTCATAGCAACGCAATTTCTGTGTTAATTTGCAAATGTGAGGCAGCGAGTGATGCAGTAAATAAGGAATAGTGCATCGGAAAGGAAGTACTCGTAACCCAAAAGAAAATCCTGACGTTTCCATAGAAACGTTACTCGATTTAGAAGGAGAAGTCACAGAACCCATAGTATTTCATAGCAACGCCATTTCTGTGTTAATTTGTCAATGTGAGGGAACGAGAGATGCAGTAAAGAAGGAATGGTGCATCGGAAAGGAGATACTCGTATCCCAAAATAATATCCTGTCGTTTCCATAGAAACGTTACTCGATTTAGAAGAAGAAGTCGTTGAACCCATAGTATTTCATAGCCACGGAATGTCTGTGTTAATTCGGCAATGTGAGGGAGCGAGGGATGCAGTAAAGAAGGAATAGTGCATCGGAAAGGAGATACACGCATCCCAAAAGAAATACCTGCCGTTTCCATAGAAACGTTATTTGATTTAGAAGGGGAAGCCATAGAACCCATAGCATTTCATAGCGACGCAATTTCTGTGTTAATTCGTCAATGTGAAGGAGCAAGGGAGGCAGTAAAGAAGGATTAGTGCTTCGGAATGGAGATAGTCGTATCCCAAAAGAAAATCCTCTCGTTTCCATAGTAACGTTACTCGATTTAGAAGGAGAAGACATAGAACCCACAGTAATTCATAGCGACGCAATTTCTGTGTTAATTCGTCAATGTGAGGGAGCGAGAGATGCAGTAAAGAAGGAATAGTGCTTCGGAAAGGAGATACCCGTAAACCAAAAGAAAATCCTGTCGTTTCCCTAGAAACGTTACTCGATTTAGATGGAGAAGTCATAGAACCCATAGTATTTCATAGCGACGCAATTTCTGTGTTAATTCGCCAATGTGAGGGAGCGAGGGATGCAGTAAAGAACGAATATTGCATCGGAAAGAAGATAACCGTATCCCGAAAGAAAATCCTGCCGTTTCCATAGAAGCGTTACTCGATTTAGGAGGAGAAGTCATAGAACACATAGGATTTCATAGCGCCGCCAATTCTGTGTTAATTCGTCAATGTGAGGGAGCGAGGGATGCAGTAAAGAAGGAATAGTGCATCGGAAAGGCGATACTCGTATCCCAAAAGAAAATCCTGTCGGTTCCATAGAAACTTTACTCGATTTAGAAGGAGAAGTCATAGAACCCATAGTATTTCATAGCGACGCCAATTCTGTGTTAATTCGTCAATGTGAGGGAGCGAGGGATGCAATAAAGAAGGAATAGTGCATCGGGAAGGCGATACTCGTATACCAAGAGGAAATCCTTTCGCTTCCATAGAAACGATACTCGATTTAGAAGGAGAACTCATAGAACCCATAGTATTTCATAGCGACGCAATATCTGTGTTAATTCGTCACTGTGAAGGAGCCAGGGATGCAGTAAAGAGGGAATAGTGCATCGGAAAGGTGATACTCGTATCCTAAAAGAAAATTCGGTCGTTTCCATTAAAACGTTACTCGATTTAGAAGGAGAAGTCATAAAACACTTTGTATTTCACAGCGACGCAATTCCTATGCTTATTCGTCAATGTGAGGGAACGAGGGTTGCAGTAAAGAAGGAATAGTGCATCGGAAAGGAAATCGTCGTATCCCAAAAGAAAATCCTGTCGTTTCCATTGAAACGTTACTCGATTTAGAAGGAGAAGTCATAGAACTCATGCGATTTCATGCCGACGCAATTTCTGTGTTAATTCGCAAATGTGAGGGAGCGAGGGATGCAGTACAGAAGGAATAGTTCATCAGAATGGAGAAACTCGTATCCCAAAAGAAAATCCTGTCGTTTCAATGGAGACGTTCCTCGATTTAGAAGGAGAAGTCATAGAACCAATAGTATTATATAGCGACGCAATTTCTGTGTTAATTTGTCAATATGAGGGAGCGAGGGATACAGTAAAGAAGGAATAGTGCATCGGAAAGGAGATACTCTTGTCCCAAAAGAAAATCCTATCGATTCCATAGAAACGTTACTCCATTTAGAAGGAGAAATCATAGAACACATAGTATTTCATAGTGACGCAATTTGTGTGTTAATTCGTCAATGTGAGGGAACGAGGGATGCAGAAAAGAAGGAATAGTGCATCGGAATGGAGATACTCGTATCCCAAAAGAAAACCTTGTCGCTTCCATAGGAACGTTACTCGATTTAGAAGGCGAAGTCATAGAACCCTTAGTATTTCATAGCGACGCAATTTCTGTGTTAATTCGTCAATATGAGGGAGCAAGGGATGCAGTAAAGAAGGAATAGTGCATCGGAATGGAGATACTCGTATCCCAAAAGAAAATCCTGTCGTTTCAATGGAAACGTTACTCGATTCAGAAGGAGGAGTCATAGAACCAATAGTAATTCATAGCGACGCAATTTCTGTGTTAATTTGTCAATATGAGGGAGCGAGGTATACAGTAAAGAAGGAATAGTGCATCGGAAAGGAAATACTCTTATCCCAAAAGGAAATCCTGTCGTTTCTTATAGAAATGTTACTCCATTTAGAAGGAGAAGTCATAGAACACATAGTATTTCATAGCGACGCATTTTGTGTGTTAATTCGTGAATGTGAGGGAGCGTGGGATGCAGTAAAGAAGGAACAGTGCACCGGAAAGCAGATACTCGTATACCAAAGGAAATCCTGTCGTTGCCCTAGAAACGTTACTCGATTTAGAAGGAGAAGTCATTGAACACATAGTATTTCAGAGCGACGCAATTTCTGTGTTAATTCGTCAATGTGAGGGAACGAGGGATGCAGTAAAGAAGGAATAGTGCATCGGAAAGGAGATACTCGTATCCCAAAGTAGTATCCTGTCGATTCCCTAGAAACGTTACTCGGTTTAGAAGGAGATTTCATAGAACCAATAGTATTTCATAGCGACGCAATTTCTGTTTTAATTTGTAAATGTGAGGCAGCGAGTGATGCAGTAAAGAAGGAATACTGCATCGGAAAGAAGATACTCGTATCCCAAAAGAAAATGCTGTCGCTTCCATAGAAACGTTATTCGATTTAGAAGGAGAAGTCATAGTACCCATAGTATTTCATAGCGACGCAATTTCTGTGTTAATTAGTCAAAGTGAGGGAGCGAGGGATGCAGTAAAGAAGGAATAGTGAATCGGAAAGTAGATACTCGTATACCAAAAGAAAATCCTCTCGTTTCCATAGAAACGTTACTCGATTTAGAAGGAGAAGTCATAGAACCCATAGTAATTCATAGCGACGCAATTTCTGTGTTAATTCGTCAATGTGAGGGAGCGAGAGATGCAGTAAAAAAGAAATAGTGCATCGGAAAGGAGATACTCGTATACCAAAAGAAAATCCTGTCCTTTTCCTAGAAACGTTACTCGTTTTAGAAGGAGAAGTCATAGAACATATAGTATCTCATAGCGACGCAATTTCTGTGTTAATTCGTCAATGTGATGGAGCGAGAGATGCAGTAGGAGCGAGAGATGCTGTAAAGAAGGAATAGTGCATAGGAAAGGAGTTACTAGAATCCCAAAAGAAAATTCTGTCGCTTCCATAGAAACGTTACAAGAGTTAGAAGGAGATGTCATAGAACCAATAGTATTTCATAGCGACGCAATTTCTGTTTTAATTTGTAAATGTGAGGCAGCGAGTGATGCAGTAAAGAAGGAATAGTTTATCGGAAAGGAAGTAGTCGTAACCCAAAAGAAAATCCTGACGTTTTCATAGAAACGTTACTCGATTTACAAGGAGAAGTCATAGAACTTATAGTAATTCATAGCGACGCAAATTCTCTGTTAATTCGTCAATGTGAGGGAGCGAGGGATGCAGAAAAGAAGGAATACTGCATCGGAAAGGAGATACTCGTATCCCAAAAGAAAATCCTGACGTTTCCATTGAAATGTTTCTCGATCTAGAAGGAGAAGTCATAGAACCCATAGTATTTCATAGCAACGCCATTTCTGTGTTAATTCGTCAATACGAGGGAGCGAGAGATGCAGTAAAGAAGTAATAGTGCATCGGAAAGGAAATACTCGTATCCCAAAAGAAAATCTTGTCGTTTCCATAGAAACGTTACTAGATTTAGAAGGAGAAGTCATAGAACCCTTAGTATTTCATAGCGACGCAATCTCTGTACTTATTCTTCAATGTGAGGGAACTAGGGATGCAGTAAAGAAGGAATAGTGCATCGGAAAGGAGATACTCGTATACCATAAGAAAATCCTCTCGTTTCCATAGTAACGTTACTCGGTTCAGAAGGAGACGTCATAGAACCCATAGTAATTCACAGCGACACAAATTCTGTGTTAAATCGTTAATGTGAGGTAGCGAGGGATGCAGTAAAGAAGGAATAGTGCATCGGAAAGGAGATACTCGTATCTCAGAAGAAATATGTGTCGCTTCCATAGAAACATTACTCGATTGATAAGGAGAAGTCATAGAACCCATAGTATTTCATCGCGACGCAATATCTGTGTTAATTAGTCAAAGTGAGGGAGCGAGGGATGCAGTAATGAAGGAATAGTGCATGGGAAAGTAGATACTCGTATATCAAAAGAAAATCCTTTCGTTTCCATAGAAACGTTACTCGATTTAGAAAAAGAAGTCATAGAACCCATAGTAATTCATAGCGACGCAATTTCTGAGTTAATTCGTCAATGTGAGGAAGCGAGAGATGCAGTAAAGAAAGAATAGTGCATCGGAAAGGAGATCCTCGTATCCCAAAAGAAAATCCTGTCGCTTCCATAGAAACTTTACTAGATTTAGAAGGAGGAGTCATTAACCCTTAGTATTTCATAGCGACCAAATCTTTGTACTTATTCTTCAATGTGAGGGAACTAGGGATGCAGTAAAGAAGGAATAGTGCATCGGAAATGAGATACTCGTATACCAATAGAAAATCCTCTCGTTTCCATAGAAACGTTACTCGATTTAGAAGGAGACGTCATAGAACCCATAGTAATGCATAGCGACACAATTTCTGTGTTAAATCGTCAATGTGAGGAAGCAAGAAATGCAGTAAGGAAGGAATAATGCATCTGAAAGGAGATACTCGTATACCAAAAGAAAATCCTCTCGTTTCCATAGAAACGTTTCTCGATTTAGAAGGAAAAGTCATAGAACCCATAGTAATTCATAGCGACGTAATTTCTGTGTTAATACGTCAATGTGAGGGAGCGAGGGATGCAGTAAAGAAGGAATAGTACATAGGAAAGGAGATGTTCGAATCCAATAAGAAAATCCTGTCGTTTCCCTAGAAACGTTACTCGATTTAGAAGGAGAAGTCATAGAACCCATAGTATTTCAAAGCGACGCAATTTCTGTGATAATTCGTCAATGTGAGGGAGCGTGGGATACAGCAAAGAAGGAATAGTGCATCGGAATGGAGATACTCTTATCCCAAAAGAAAATCCTGTCGTTTCCACAGAAATGTTAGTCCATTTAGAAGCAGAAGTCATAGAACACATAGTATTTCATAGCGACGCAATTTCTGTGTTAATTCGTCAATGTGAGGGAGCGAGAGATGCAGTATAGAAGGAATAGTACATCGGAAAGGGGATACTCTCATCCCAAAAGAAAATCCTGTCGTTTCCATAGAAATGTTTATCGATTTAGAAGGAGAAGTCATAGAAACATGGTATTTGATAGCGACGCAACTTCTGTGATAATTCGTCAATGTGAGGGAGCGAGAGATGCAGTAAAGAAAGAATAGTGCATCGGAACGGAGATACTCGTATACCAAAAGAAAATCCTGTCGTTTCCCTAGAAACGTTACTCGATTTAGAAGGAGAAGTCATAGAACACATAGTAATTCATAGCGACGCAATTTCTATGTTAATTCGTCAATGTGAGGGAGCGAGAGATGCAGTAAAGAAGGAATAGTGCATCGGAAAGGAGATACTCGTAACCCAAAAGAAAATCTTGTCGTTTCCATAGAAACGTTCCTAGCTTTAGAAGGAGAAGTCATAGAACCCTTAGTATTTCATAGCAACGCAATCTCTGTACTCATTCTTCAATGTGAGGGAACTAGGGATGCAGTAATGAAGGAATAGTGCATCGGAAAGGGGATACTCGTATACCATAAGAAAATCCTTTCGTTTCCATAGAAACGTTACTCGCTTTAGAAGGAGAAGTCATAGAACCCATAGTAATTCATAGCGACACAAAGTCTGTGTTAAATCGTCAATGTGAGGAAGCGAGGGATGCAGTAAGGAAGGAATAGTGCATCGGAAGGAGATAGTCGTATCCCAAATAAAAATCTTGTCTCTTCCATAGAATAGTTACTCGAATTGCAGGGATATGTCATAGAACCCATAGTATTTGATTGCGACGCAATATCTGTGTTAATTCGTCAGTGTGAGGGAGCGAGAGTTGCAGTAGAGATGGAATAGTGAATCGGAAAGGAGATACTCGTATCCCAAAAGAAAATCCTCTCGTTTCCATAGAAACGTTACTCGATTTAGAAGGAGTAGTCATAGAACCCATAGTATTTCAAAGCGACGCAATTTCTGTGTTAATTAGTCAATGTGAAGGAACAAGGGATGCAGTAAAGAAGAATTAGTGCATCGGAATGGAGATACTCGTATACCTAAAGAAAATCCTGTCGTTTCAATGGAAACGTTACTCGATTTAGAAGGAGAAGTCATAGAACCAATAGTAATTCATAGCGACACAAATTCTGCGTTAAATCGTCAATGTGAGGAAGCGAGGGATGCAGTAAGGAAGGAATAGTGCCTCGGAAAGGAGATACTCGTATCCCAAAAAAATAATCCTGTCTCTTCCATAGAAACGTTACTCGAATTAGAGGGAGATGTTATAGAACCCATAGTATATCATAGCAACGCAATTTCTGTGTTAATTAGTCAAAGTGTGGGAGCGAGGGATGCAGTACAGAAAGAATAGTGCATCGGAAAGATGATACTCGTATACCAAAAGAAAATCTTCTCGTTTCCATAGAAACGTTACTCGATTTAGAAGGAGAAGTCATAGAACCCATAGTAATTCTAACGACGCAATTTCTGTGTTAATTCGTCAATGTGAGGGAGGGAGAGATGCAGTAAAGAAGAAATAGTGCATCGGAAAGGAGATACTCGTATACCAAAAGAAAATCCTGTCGTTTCCCTAGAAACGTTACTCGATTTAGAAGGAGAAGTCATAGAACCCATAGTATTTCATAGCGACGCAATTTTTGTGTTAATACGTCAATGTGAGGGAGCGAGAGATGCAGAAAAGAAGGAATAGTGCATAGGAAAGGAGATACTCGAATCCCAAAAGAAAATCCTGTCGCTTCCATAGAAACGTTACAATAGTTAGAAGGAGATGTCATAGAACCAATAGTATTTCATAGCGACGCAATTTCTGTGTTAATTTGTAAATGAGAGGCAGCGAGTGATGCAGAAAAGATGGAATTGTGCATCGGAAAGGAAGTACTCGTAACCCAAAAGAAAATCCTGACTATTCCATAGAAACGTTACTCGATTTAGAAGGAGAAGTCATAGAACCCTTAGTATTTCATAGCGACGCAATCTCTGTACTTATTCTTCAATGTGAGGGAACTAGGGATGCAGTAAAGAAGGAATAGTGCATCGGAAAGGAGATACTCGTATACCATAAGAAAATCCTCTCGTTTCCATAGTAACGTTACTCGGTTCAGAAGGAGACGTCATAGAACCCATAGTAATTCATAGCGACACAAATTCTGTGTTAAATCGTTAATGTGAGGTAGCGAGGGATGCAGTAAAGAAGGAATAGTGCATCGGAAAGGAGATACTCGTATCTCAGAAGAAATACGTGTCGCTTCCATAGAAACATTACTCGATTTATAAGGAGAAGTCATAGAACCCATAGTATTTCATAGCGACGCAATATCTGTGTTAATTAGTCAAAGTGAGGGAGCGAGGGATGCAGTAATGAAGGAATAGTGCATGGGAAAGTAGATACTCGTATACCAAAAGAAAATCCTTTCGTTTCCATAGAAACGTTACTCGATTTAGAAAAAGAAGTCATAGAACCCATAGTAATTCATAGCGACGCAATTTCTGAGTTAATTCGTCAATGTGAGGAAGCGAGAGATGCAGTAAAGAAAGAATAGTGCATCGGAAAGGATATACTCGATTCCCAAAAGAAAATCCTGTCGCTTCCATAGAAACTTTACTAGATTTAGAAGGAGGAGTCATTAACCCTTAGTATTTCATAGCGACCAAATCTTTGTACTTATTCTTCAATGTGAGGGAACTAGGGATGCAGTAAAGAAGGAATAGTGCATCGGAAATGAGATACTCGTATACCAATAGAAAATCCTCTCGTTTCCATAGAAACGTTACTCGATTTAGAAGGAGACGTCATAGAACCCATAGTAATGCATAGCGACACAATTTCTGTGTTAAATCGTCAATGTGAGGAAGCAAGAAATGCAGTAAGGAAGGAATAATGCATCTGAAAGGAGATACTCGTATACCAAAAGAAAATCCTCTCGTTTCCATAGAAACGTTTCTCGATTTAGAAGGAAAAGTCATAGAACCCATAGTAATTCATAGCGACGTAATTTCTGTGTTAATATGTCAATGTGAGGGAGCGAGGGATGCAGTAAAGAAGGAATAGTACATAGGAAAGGAGATGTTCGAATCCAATAAGAAAATCCTGTCGTTTCCCTAGAAACGTTACTCGATTTAGAAGGAGAAGTCATAGAACCCATAGTATTTCAAAGCGACGCAATTTCTGTCATAATTCGTCAATGTGAGGGAGCGTGGGATACAGCAAAGAAGGAATAGTGCATCGGAATGGAGATACTCTTATCCCAAAAGAAAATCCTGTCGTTTCCACAGAAATGTTAGTCAATTTAGAAGGAGAAGTCATAGAACACATAGTATTTCATAGCGACGCAATTTCTGTGTTAATTCGTCAATGTGAGGGAGCGAGAGATGCAGTATAGAAGGAATAGTACATCGGAAAGGGGATACTCTCATCCCAAAAGAAAATCCTGTCGTTTCCATAGAAATGTTTATCGATTTAGAAGGAGAAGTCATAGAAACATGGTATTTGATAGCGACGCAACTTCTGTGATAATTCGTCAATGTGAGGGAGCGAGAGATGCAGTAAAGAAAGAATAGTGCATCGGAACGGGGATACTCGTATACCAAAAGAAAATCCTGTCGTTTCCCTAGAAACGTTACTCGATTTAGAAGGAGAAGTCATAGAACACATAGTAATTCATAGCGACGCAATTTCTATGTTAATTCGTCAATGTGAGGGAGCGAGAGATGCAGTAAAGAAGGAATAGTGCATCGGAAAGGAGATACTCGTAACCCAAAAGAAAATCTTGTCGTTTCCATAGAAACGTTACTAGCTTTAGAAGGAGAAGTCATAGAACCCTTAGTATTTCATAGCAACGCAATCTCTGTACTCATACTTCAATGTGAGGGAACTAGGGATGCAGTAATGAAAGAATAGTGCATCGGAAAGGGGATACTCGTATACCATAAGAAAATCCTTTCGTTTCCATGGAAACGTTACTCGCTTTAGAAGGAGAAGTCATAGAACCCATAGTAATTCATAGCGACACAAAATCTGTGTTAAATCGTCAATGTGAGGAAGCGAGGGATGCAGTAAGGAAGGAATAGTGCATCGGAAGGAAATAGTCGTATCCCAAATAAAAATCTTGTCTCTTCCATAGAATAGTTACTCGAATTGCAGGGATATGTCATAGAACCCATAGTATTTGATTGCGACGCAATATCTGTGTTAATTCGTCAGTGTGAGGGAGCGAGAGTTGCAGTAGAGATGGAATAGTGAATCGGAAAGGAGATACTCGTATCCCAAAAGAAAATCCTCTCGTTTCCATAGAAACGTTACTCGATTTAGAAGGAGTAGTCATAGAACCCATAGTATTTCAAAGCGACGCAATTTCTGTGTTAATTAGTCAATGTGAAGGAACAAGGGATGCAGTAAAGAAGAATTAGTGCATCGGAATGGAGATACTCGTATACCTAAAGAAAATCCTGTCGTTTCAATGGAAACGTTACTCGATTTAGAAGGAGAAGTCATAGAACCAATAGTAATTCATAGCGACACAAATTCTGCGTTAAATCGTCAATGTGAGGAAGCGAGGGATGCAGTAAGGAAGGAATAGTGCTTCGGAAAGGAGATACTCGTGTACCAAAAAAATAATCCTGTCTCTTCCATAGAAACGTTACTCGAATTAGAGGGAGATGTTATAGAACCCATAGTATATCATAGCGACGCTATTTCTGTGTTAATTAGTCAAAGTGTGGGAGCGAGGGATGCAGTACAGAAAGAATAGTGCATCGGAAAGATGATACTCGTATACCAAAAGAAAATTTTCTCGTTTCCATAGAAACGTGACTCCATTTAGAAGGAGAAGTCATAGAACCCATAGTAATTCTAACGACGCAATTTCTGTGTTAATTCGTAAATGTGAGGGAGGGAGAGATGCAGTAAAGAAGAAATAGTGCATCGGAAAGGAGATACTCGTATACCAAAAGAAAATCCTGTCGTTTCCCTAGAAACGTTACTCGATTTAGAAGGAGAAGTCATAGAACCCATAGTATTTCATAGCGACGCAATTTTTGTGTTAATACGTCAATGTGAGGGAGCGAGAGATGCAGAAAAGAAGGAATAGTGCATAGGAAAGGAGATACTCGAATCCCAAAAGAAAATCCTGTCGCTTCCATAGAAACGTTACAATAGTTAGAAGGAGATGTCATAGAACCAATAGTATTTCATAGCGACGCAATTTCTGTGTTAATTTGTAAATGAGAGGCAGCGAGTGATGCAGTAAAGATGGAATTGTGCATCGGAAAGGAAGTACTCGTAACCCAAAAGAAAATCCTGACGTTTCCATAGAAACGTTACTCGATTTAGAAGGAGAAGTCATAGAACCCACATTATTTCATAGCAACGCCATTTCTGTGTTAATTCGTCAATACGAGGGAGCGAGGGATGCAGTAAAGAAGCAATAGTGCATCGGAAAGAAGATACTCGTTTCCCAAAAGAAAATCTTGTCGTTTCCATAGAAACGTTTCTAGATTTAGAAGGAGAAGTCATTGAACCCTTAGTATTTCATAGGGACGCAATCTCTGTACTTATTCTTCAATGTGAGGGAACTAGGGATGCAGTAAAGAAGGAATAGTGCATCGGAAAGGAGATACTCGTATACCAAAAGAAAATCCTCTCGTTTCCATAGAAACGTTACTCGATTTAAAAGGAGACGTCATTGAACCCATGGTAATTCATAGCGACACAATATCTGTGTTAAATCGTGTATGTGAGGAAGCGAGGAATGCAGTAAGGAAGAAATAGTGCATCGGAAAGGAGATACTCGTGTACCAAAAGTAAATCCTCTCGCTTCCATAGAAACGTTACTCGATTTAGAAGGAGTAGTCATAGAACACATAGTAATTCATAGCGACGCAATTTCTGTGTTAATTCGTCAATGTGAGGGAGCGAGGAATGCTGAAAAGAAGGAATAGTGCATCGGAAAGGAGATACTCGTTTCCCAAAAGAAAATCCTGTCGCTTCCATAGAGAAGTTACCCGATTTAGAAGGAGAAGTCATAGAACACATAGTATCTCATAGCGACGAAATTTCTGTGTTAATTTGTCAAAGTGAGGGAACGAGAGATGCAGTAAAGAAGGAATGGTGCATCGGAAAGGAGATACTCGTATACCATAAGAAAATCCTTTCGTCTCCATAGAAACGTTACTCGATTTAGAAGGAGAAGTCATAGAACCCATAGTAATTCATAGCGACACAAATTCTGTGTTAAATCGTCAATGTGAGGAAGCGAGGGATGCAGTAAGGAAGGAATAGTGCTTCGGAAAGGAGATACTCGTATCCCAAAAAAATAATCCTGTCTCTTCCATAGAAACGTTACTCGAATTAGAGGGAGATGTAATAGAACCCATAGTATTTGATAGCGACGCATTATCTGTGTTAATTCGTCAATGTGAGGGAGCGAGAGATGCAGTAAAGAGGGAATAGTGCATCGGAAAGGAGATACTCGTATCCAGAAAGAAAATCCTGACGTTTAAATAGAAACGTTACTCGATTTAAAAGGAGAAGTCATAGAACCAATAGTATTTCATAGCGACGCAATTTCTATGTTAATTTGTCAATATGATGCAGCGAGGGATGCAGTAAAGAAGGAATAGTGCATCGGAAAGGAGATACACTTATCCCCAAAGAAAATCTTGTCGTTTCCGTAGAAATGTTTCTCGATTTAGAAGGAGAAGGAGAAATCATAGAAAACATAGTTTTTCATAGCGACACAATTTAGGTGTTAATTCGTCAATGTGAGGGAGCGAGGGATGCAGTAAAGAAGGAATAGTGCATCGGAAAGGAGATACTCGTATCCCAAAAGAAAATCCTGTCTCTTCCATAGAAACGTTACTCGATTTAGAAGGAGAAGTCATAGAACCCATAGTATTTCATAGCGACGCAATTTCTGTGATGATTAGTCAAAGTGAGGGAGCGAGTGGTGCAGTAAAGAAGAAATAGTGCATCGGAAAGAAGATACTCGTATACCAAAAGAAAATCCTCTCGTTTCCATAGAAACGATACTCGATTTAGAAGGAGAAGTCATAGAACCCATAGTAATTCATAGCGACGCCATTTCTGTGTTAATTCTTCAATGTGGGGGAGCGAGATATGCAGTAAAGAAGGAATAGTGCATCGGAAAGGAGATACTCGTATACCAAAAGAAAATCCTGTCGTTTCCCTTGAAACGTTACTCGATTCAGAAGGAGAAGTCATAGAACCCATAGTATTTCATAGCGACGAAATTTCTGTGTTAATTCGTCAATGTGAGGGAGCGAGAGATGCAGTTAAGAAGGAATAGTGCGTAGGAAAGGAGATACTCGAATCCCAAAAGAAAATCCTGTCGCTTATATAGAAACGTTACAAGAGTTAGAAGGAGATGTCATAGAACCAAAAGTATTTCATAGCGATGCAATTTCTGTGTCAATTCGTCAAAGTGACGCAGCGAGGGATGCAGAAATGAAGGAATAGTGCATCGTAAAGGAGATACTCGTATCCCAAAAGAAAATCCTGTCGCTCCCATAGAAACGTTATTCGATTTAGAGGCAGATGTCATAGAACCCATAGGATTTGATAGCGATGCAATATCTGCGTTAATTCGTCAATGTGAGGGAGCAAGGGATACAGTAATGAAGGAATAGTGCATCGGAGAGGACATACTCGTATTCCAAAAGAAAATCCTGTCGTTTCAATAGAAACGTTACTCGATTTAGCAGGAGAAGGCATAGAACTCATAGTATTTCTTAGCGACGCAATTTCTGTGTTAATTTGTCAAGGTCAGGGAAAGAGAGATGCAGTAAAGAACGAATGGTGCATCGGAAAGGAGATACTCGTAGCCCAAAATAATATCCTGCCGTTTCAATAGAAACGTTACTTGATTTAGAAGGAGAAGTCATAGAACCCATAGTATTTCATAGCCACGCAATGCCTGTGTTAATTCGTCAATGTGAGGGAGCGAGGGATGCGGTAAAGAAAGAATAGTGCATCGGAAAGGAGATACACGCATCTCAAAAGAAATACCTGTCGTTTCCATAGAAACGTTATTTGATTTAGAAGGAGAAGCCATAGATCCCATAGCATATCATAGCGACGCAATTTCTGTGTTAATTCGTCAATGTGAAGGAGCAAGGGATGCAGAAAAGAACGAATATTGCATCGGAAAGGACATACTTGTATCCCAAAAGAAAATCCTGTCGTTTCAATGGAATCGTTACTCGATTTAGAAGGAGAAGTCATAGGACCAATAGTATTTCATAGCGACGCAATTCCTATGTTAATTTGTCAATATGAGGAGCGAGGGATGCAGTAAACAAGGAATAGTTAATCGGAAAGGAGATACATTTATCCCAAAAGAAAATGCTGTCGTTTCCATAGAAATGTTACTTGATTTAGAAGGACAAGTCATAGAACCAACAGTATTTCATAGCAACGGCATTTCTGTGTCAATTCGTCAATACGTGGGAGCGAGGGATGCAGAAAAGAAGTAATAGTGCATCGGATCGGAGATACTCGTTTCCCAAAAGAAAATCTTGTCGTATCCATAGAAACGTTACTAGATTTAGAAGGAGAAGTCATAGAACCCTTAGTATTTCATAGCGGCGCAATCTCTGTACTTATTCTTCAATGTGAGGGATCTAGGGATGCAGTAAAGAAGGAATAGTGCATCGGAAAGGAGATACTCGTATACCAAAAGAAAATCCTCTCGTTTCCATAGAAACGTTACTCGATTTAGAAGGAGACGTCATAGAACCCATAGAAATTTATAGCGACACAATTTCTGTGTTAAATCGGCAATGTGAGGAAGCGAGAAATGCAGTGAGGAAGGAATACTGCATCGGAAAGGAGATACTCGTATACCAAAAGAAAATCCTCTCGTTTCCATAGAAACGTTACTCGATTTAGAAGGAAAAGTCATAGAACCCATAGTAACTTATAGCGCCGCATTATCTGTATTAATTCGTCAATGTGAGGGAGTGAGGGATTCAGTAAAGAAGCAATAGTGCATAGGAAAGGAGATACTCGAATCCCAAAAGAAAATCCTGTCGTTTCCCTAGAAACGTTACTCGATTTAGAAGGAGAAGTCATAGAGCACATAGTATTTCATAGCGACGCAATTACTGTGTTAATTCGTCAATGTGAGGGAGCGAGAGATGCAGTAAAGAAGGAACAGTGCATAGGAAAGGAGATACTCGAAACCCCAAAGAAAATCCTGTCGCTTCCATAGAAACGTAACTCGATTTAGAAGGAGATGTCATAGAACCCATAGTATTTCATAGCGACGCAATTTCTGTGTTAATTCGTCAATGTGGGGGAGCGAGTGATGCAGTAAAGAAGGAATAGTGCATAGTAAATTAGATACTCGAATCCCAAAAGAAAATCCTGTCGCTTGCATAGAAACGTTACAAGATTTAGAAGGAGATGTCATAACCCAATAGTATTTCATAGCGACGCAATTTCTGTGTTAATTTGTAAATGTGACGGACCGAGTGATGCAGTAAAGAAGGAATAGTGCATCGGAATGGAGGTACTCGTAACCCAAAAGAAAATTCTGACGTTTCCAGAAAAACGTTACTCGATTTAGAAGGAAAAGTCATAGATCCCATAGTGTTTCATAGCGACGCAATCTCTGTACTTATTCTTCAATGCGAGGGAACGAGGGATGCAGTAAAGAAGGAACAGTGCATCGGAAAGGAGATAGTCGTATCCCAAAAGAAAATCTGTCGTTTCCATAGAAACGTTACTCGATTTAGAAGGAGAAGTCATAGAGCCCATAGCATTTCATAGCGACGCAATTTCTGTGTTAATTCGTCAATACGAGGGAGCGAGTGATGCAGTAAAGTTGTAATAGTTCATCGGAAAGAAGTTACTCGTTACCCAAAAGAAAATCTTGTCGTTTCCATAGAAACGTTACTAGATGTAGAAGGAGAAGTCATAGAACCCTTAGTATTTCATAGCGACGCAATCTCAGTACTTATTCTTCAATGTGAGGGAACTAGGGATGCAGTAAAGAAGGAATAGTGCATAGGAAAGGAGATACTCGTATAGGAAAAGAAAATCCTCTCGTTTCCATAGAAACCTTACTCGATTTTGAAGGAGACGTCATAGAACCTATAGTAATTCATAGCGACACAATATCTGTGTTAAATTGTCTATGTGAGGAAGCAAGGAATGCAGTAAGGAAGGAATAGTGCATCGGAAAGGAGATACTCGTATACCAAAAGAAAATCCTCTCGTTTAGATAGAAACGATACTCGATTTAGAAGGAGAAGACATAGAACCCATAGTATTTCGTTGCCACGCAATGTCTGTGTTAATTCGACAATGTGAGGGAGCGAGGGATACAGTAAAGAAGGAATAGTGCATCGGAAAGGAGATACACGCATACCAAAAGAAATACCTGTCGTTTCCATAGAAACGTTATTTGATTTAGAAGGAGAAGCCATAGAACCCATAGCATTTCATAGCGACGCAATTTCTGTGTTAATTCGTCAATGTGAAGGAGCAAGGGATGCAGTATAGAAGGAATAGTGCATCGGAATGGAGATACTCGTATCCTAAAAGAAAATCCTGTCGTTTCAATGGAAAAGTTACTCGATTTAGAAGGGGAAGTCATAGAACCAATAGTATTTCATAGCGACGCAATTTCAATGTTAATTTGTCTACATGAGGGAGCGAGGAATGCAGTAAAGAAGGAATAGTGCATCGGAAAGGAGATACTCTTATCCCAAAAGAAAATCCTGTCGTTTCCATAAAAATGTTACTTGGTTTCGAAGGAGAAGTCATAGAACACATAGTTTTTCATAGCGACACAATTTGTGTGTTAATTCGTCAATGTGAGGGAGCGAGGGATGCAGTAAAGAAGGAATAGTGCATCGGAAAGGAGATACTCGTATCCCAAAAGAAAATCCTGTCGCCTCCATAGAAACGTTACTCGATTTAGAGGCAGATGTCATAGAATCCATAGGATTTGATAGCGATGCAATATCTGTGTTAATTCGTCAATGTGTGGGAGCGAGGGATGCAGTAATGAAGGAATAGTGCATCGGAGAGGACGTACTCGTATTCCAAAAGAAAATCCTGTCGATTCCGTAGAAACGTTACTCGATTTAGAAGGAGAAGTCATAGAACCCATTGTATTTCATAGCGACGCAATCTCTGTACTTATTCTTCAGTGTGAGGGAACCAGGAATGCAGTAAAGAAGGAATAGTGCATCTGAAAAGAGATACTCGTTTCCCAAAAGAAAATCCTGTCGCTTCCATAGAGAAGTTACTCGATTTAGAAGGAGAAGTCATAGAACACATAGTATCTCATAGCGACGCAATTTCTGTGTTAATTTGTCAATGTGAGGGAACGAGAGATGCAGTAAAGAAGGAATGGTGCATCGGAAAGGAGACACTCGTATACCATAAGAAAATCCTCTCGTCTCCATAGAAACGTTACTCGATTTAGAAGGAGAAGTCATAGAACCCATAGTAATTCATAGCGACACAAATTCTGTGTTAAATCGTCAATGTGAGGAAGCGAGGGATGCAGTAAGGAAGGAATAGTGCTTCGGAAAGGAGATACTCGTATCCCAAAAAAATAATCCTGTCTCTTCCATAGAAACGTTACTCGAATTAGAGGGAGATGTCATAGAACCCATAGTATTTGATAGCGACGCATTATCTGTGTTAATTCGTCAATGTGAGGGAGCGAGAGATGCAGTAAAGAGGGAATAGTGCATCGGAAAGGAGATACTCGTATCCAGAAAGAAAATCCTGACGTTTAAATAGAAACGTTACTCGATTTAAAAGGAGAAGTCATAGAACCAATAGTATTTCATAGCGACGCAATTTCTATGTTAATTTGTCAATATGATGCAGCGAGGGATGCAGTAAAGAAGGAATAGTGCATCGGAAAGGAGATACACTTATGACCAAAGAAAATCTTGTCGTTTCCGTAGAAATGTTTCTCGATTTAGAAGGAGAAGGAGAAATGATAGAAAACATAGTTTTTCGTAGCGACACAATTTAGGTGTTAATTCGTCAATGTGAGGGAGCGAGGGATGCAGTAAAGAAGGAATAGTGCATCGGAAAGGAGATACTCGTATCCCAAAAGAAAATCCTGTCGTTTCCATAGAAACGTTACTCGATTTAGAAGGAGAAGTCATAGAACCCATAGTAATTCATAGCGACGCCATTTCTGTGTTAATTCTTCAATGCGGGGGAGCGAGAGATGCAGTAAAGAAGGAATAGTGCATCGGGAAGGAGATACTCGTATACCAAAACAAAATCCTGTCGTTTCCCTAGAAACGTTACTCGATTTAGAAGGAGAAGTCATAGAACCCATAGTATTTCATAGCGACGAAATTTCAGTGTTAATTCGTTAATGTGAGGGAGCGAGAGATGCAGTTAAGAAGGAATAGTGCATAGGAAAGGAGATACTCGAATCCCAAAAGAAAATCCTGTCGCTTATATAGAAACGTTACAAGAGATAGAAGGAGATGTCATAGAACCAATAGTATTTCATAGCGATGCAATTTCTGTGTTAATTCGTCAAAGTGATGCAGCGAGGGATGCAGAAATGAAGGAATGGTGCATCGGAAAGGAGATACTCGTATCCCAAAAGAAAATCCTGTCGCTCCCATAGAAACGTTACTCGATTTAGAGGCAGATGTCATAGAACCCATAGGATTTGATAGCGATGCAATATCTGCGTTAATTCGTCAATGTGTGGGAGCAAGGGATGCAGTAATGAAGGAATAGTGCATCGGAGAGGACATACTCGTATTCCAAAAGAAAATCCTGTCGTTTCAATAGAAACGTTACTCGATTTAGCAGGAGAAGTCATAGAACTCATAGTATTTCATAGCGACGCAATTTCTGTGTTAATTTGTCAAGGTCAGGGAACGAGAGATGCAGTAAAGAACGAATGGTGCATCGGAAAGGAGATACTCGTAGCCCAAAATAATATCCTGCCGTTTCAATAGAAACGTTACTTGATTTAGAAGGAGAAGTCATAGAACCCATAGTATTTCATAGCCACGCAATGCCTGTGTTAATTCGTCAATGTGAGGGAGCGAGGGATGCGGTAAAGAAAGAATAGTGCATCGGAAAGGAGATACACGCATCTCAAAAGAAATACCTGTCGTTTCCATAGAAACGTTATTTGATTTAGAAGGAGAAGCCATAGATCCCATAGCATATCATAGCGACGCAATTTCTGTGTTAATTCGTCAATGTGAAGGAGCAAGGGATGCAGAAAAGAACGAATATTGCATCGGAAAGGACATACTTGTATCCCAAAAGAAAATCCTGTCGTTTCAATGGAATCGTTACTCGATTTAGAAGGAGAAGTCATAGGACCAATAGTATTTCATAGCGACGCAGTTCCTATGTTAATTTGTCAATATGAGGGAGCGAGGGATGCAGTAAACAAGGAATAGTGAATCGGAAAGGAGATACTTTTATCCCAAAAGAAAATCCTATCGTTTCCATAGAAATTTTACTTGATTTAGAAGGAGAAGTCATAGAACCAACAGTATTTCATAGCAACGGCATTTCTGTGTCAATTCGTCAATACGTGGGAGCGAGGGATGCAGAAAAGAAGTAATAGTGCATCGGATCGGAGATACTCGTTTCCCAAAAGAAAATCTTGTCGTATCCATAGAACCGTTACTAGATTTAGAAGGAGAAGTCACAGAACCCTTAGTATTTCATAGCGGCGCAATCTCTGAACTTATTCTTCAATGTGAGGGATCTAGGGATGCAGTAAAGAAGGAATAGTGCATCGGAAAGGAGATAGTCGTATACCAAAAGAAAATCCTCTCGTTTACATAGAAACGTTACTCGATTTAGAAGGAGACGTCATAGAACCCATAGAAATTTATAGCGACACAATTTCTGTGTTAAATCGTCAATGTGAGGAAGCGAGAAATGCAGTGAGGAAGGAATACTGCATCGGAAAGGAGATACTCGTATACCAAAAGAAAATCCTCTCGTATCCATAGAAACGTTACTCGACTTAGAAGGAAAAGTCATAGAACCCATAGTAATTTATAGCGACGCATTATGTGTATTAATTCGTCAATGTGAGGGAGTGAGGGATTCAATAAAGAAGCAATAGTGCATAGGAAAGGAGATACTCGAATCCCAAAAGAAAATCCTGTCGTTTCCCTAATTACGTTACTCGATTTAGAAGGAGAAGTCATAGAACACATAGTATTTCATAGCGACGCAATTACTGTGTTAATTTGTCAATATGATGCAGCGAGGGATGCAGTAAAGAAGGAATAGTGCATCGGAAAGGAGATACACTTATGACCAAAGAAAATCTTGTCGTTTCCGTAGAAATGTTTCTCGATTTAGAAGGAGAAGGAGAAATGATAGGGAGCGAGAGATGCAGTAAAGAAGGAACAGTGCATAGGAAAGGAGATACTCGAATCCCCAAAGAAAATCCTGTCGCTTCCATAGAAACGTTACTCGATTTAGAAGGAGAAGTCATAGAACACATAGTATTTCATAGCGACGCAATTACTGTGTTAATTCGTCAATGTGAGGGAGCGAGAGATGCAGTAAAGAAGGAACAGTGCATAGGAAAGGAGATACTCGAATCCCCAAAGAAAATCCTGACGTTTCCATAGAAACGTTACTCGATTTAGAAGGAAAAGTCATAGATCCCATAGTATTTCATAGCGACGCAATCTCTGTACTTATTCTTCAATGCGAGGGAACGAGGGATGCAGTAAAGAAGGAACAGTGCATCGGAAAGGGGATAGTCGTATCCCAAAAGAAAATCTGTCGTTTCCATAGAAACGTTACTCGATTTAGAAGGAGGAGTCATAGAGCTTATAGCTTTTCATAGCGACTCATTTTAGGTGTTAATTCGTCAATGTGAGGGAGCGAGGGATGCAGTAAAGAAGGAATAGTGCATCGGAAAGGAGATACTCGTATCCCAAAAGAAAATCCTGTCGCTTCCATAGAAACGTTACTCGCTTTAGAAGGAGAAGTCATAGAACCCACAGTATTTCACAGCAACGGCATTTCTGTGTTACTTCGTCAATATGAGGGAGCGAGGGATGCAGTAAAGTAGTAATAGTTCATCGGAAAGAAGTTACTCGTTACCCGAAAGAAAATCTTGTCGTTTCCATAGAAACGTTACTAGATGTAGAAGGAGAAGTCATAGAACCCTTAGTATTTCATAGCGGCGCAATCTCTGTACTTATTCTTCAATGTGAGGGATCTTGGGATGCAGTAAAGAAGGAATAGTGCATCGGAAAGGAGATACTCGTATACCAAAAGAAAATCCTCTCGTTTCCATAGAAACGTTACTCGATTTAGAAGGAGACGTCATAGAACACATAGAAATTTATAGCGACACAATTTCTGTGTTAAATCGTCAATGTGAGGAAGCGAGAAATGCAGTGAGGAAGGAATACTGCATCGGAAAGGAGATACTCGTATACCAAAAGAAAATCCTCTCGTTTCCATAGAAACGTTACTCGATTTAGAAGGAAAAGTCATAGACCCATAGTAATTTATAGCGACGCATTATCTGTATTAATTCGTCAATGTGAGGGAGTGAGGGATTCAGTAAAGAAGCAATAGTGCATAGGAAAGGAGATACTCGAATCCCAAAAGAAAATCCTGTCGTTTCCCTACAAACGTTACTCGATTTAGAAGGAGAAGTCATAGAACACATAGTATTTCATAGCGACGCAATTACTGTGTTAATTCGTCAATGTGAGGGAGCGAGAGATGCAGTAAAGAAGGAACAGTGCATAGGAAAGGAGATACTCGAATCCCCAAAGAAAATCCTGTCGCTTCCATAGAAACGTTACTCGATTTAGAAGGAGATGTCATAGAACCCATAGTATTTCATAGCGACGCAATTTCTGTGTTAATTCGTCAATGTGAGGGAGCGAGTGATGCAGTAAAGAAGGAATAGTGCATAGGAAATTAAATACTCGAATCCCAAAAGAAAATCCTGTCGCTTCCATAGAAACGTTACAAGATTTAGAAGGAGATGTCATAGACCCAATAGTATTTCATAGCGACGCAATTTCTGTGTTAATTTGTAAATGTGACGGAGCGAGTGATGCAGTAAAGAAGGAATAGTGCATCGGACAGGAGGTACTCGTAACCCAAAAGAAAATCCTGACGTTTCCGTAGAAACGTTACTCGATTTAGAAGGAAAAGTCATAGATCCCATAGTATTTCATAGCGACGCAATCTCTGTACTTATTCTTCAATGCGAGGGAACGAGGTATGCAGTAAAGAAGGAACAGTGCATCGGAAAGGAGATAGTCGTATCCCAAAAGAAAATCTGTCGTTTCCATAGAAACGTTACTCGATTTAGAAGGAGAAGTCATAGAGCCCATAGCATTTCATAGCGACTCATTTTAGGTGTTAATTCGTCAATGTGAGGGAGCGAGGGATGCAGTAAAGAAGGAATAGTGCATCGGAAAGGAGATACTCGTATCCCAAAAGAAAATCCTGTCGCCTCCATAGAAACGTTACTCGCTTTAGAAGGAGAAGTCATAGAACCCACAGTATTTCACAGCAACGGCATTTCTGTGTTACTTCGTCAATACGAGGGAGCGATGGATGCAGTAAAGTAGTAATAGTTCATCGGAAAGAAGTTATTCGTTACCCAAAAGAAAATCTTGTCGTTTCCATAGAAACGTTACTAGATGTAGAAGGAGAAGTCATAGAACCCTTAGTATTTCATAGCGACGCAATCTCTGTACTTATTCTTCAATGTGAGGGAACTAGGGATGCAGTAAAGAAGGAATAGTGCATAGGAAAGGAGATACTCGTATACCAAAAGAAAATCCTCTCGTTTCCATAGAAACCTTACTCGATTTAGAAGGAGACGTCATAGAACCTATAGTAATTCATAGCGACACAATTTCTGTGTTAAATTGTCTATGTGAGGAAGCAAGGAATGCAGTAAGGAAGGAATAGTGCAACGGAAAGGAGATACTCGTATACCAAAAGAAAATCCTCTCCTTTAGATAGAAACCTTACTCGATTTAGAAGGAGAAGTCATAGAACCCATAGTATTTCGTTGCCACGCAATGTCTGTGTTAATTCGACAATGTGAGGGAGCGAGGGATACAGTAAAGAAGGAATAGTGCATCGGAAAGGAGATACACGCATACCAAAAGAAATACCTGTCGTTTCCATAGAAACGTTATTTGATTTAGAAGGAGAAGCCATAGAACCCATAGCATTTCATAGCGACGCAATTTCTGTGTTAATTCGTCAATGTGAAGGAGCAAGGGATGCAGTATAGAAGGAATAGTGCATCGGAATGGAGATACTTGTATCCCAAAAGAAAATTCTGTCGTTTCAATGGAAAAGTTACTCGATTTAGAAGGGGAAGTCATAGAACCAATAGTATTTCATAGCGACGCAATTTCAATGTTAATTTGTCAACATGAGGGAGCGAGGAATGCAGTAAAGAAGGAATAGTGCATCGGAAAGGAGATACTCTTATCCCAAAAGAAAATCCTGTCGTTTCCATAGAAATGTTACTTGGTTTCGAAGGAGAAGTCATATAAGACATAGTTTTTCATAGCGACACAATTTGTGTGTTAATTCGTCAATGTGAGGGAGCGAGGGATGCAGTAATGAAGGAATAGTGCATCGGAAAGGAGATACTCGTATCCCAAAAGAAAATCCTGTTGCCTCCATAGAAACGTTACTCGATTTAGAGGCAGATGTCATAGAACCCATAGGATTTGATAGCGATGCAATATCTGTGTTAATTCGTCAATGTGAGGGAGCGAGGGATGCAGTAATGAAGGAAAAGTGCATCGGAGAGGACGTACTCGTATTCCAAAAGAAAATCCTGTCGTTTCCCTAGAAACGTTACTCGATTTAGAAGGAGAAGTCATAGAACCCATTGTATTTCATAGCGACGCAATCTCTGTACTTATTCTTCAGTGTGAGGGAACCAGGAATGCAGTAAAGAAGGAATAGTGCATCGGAAAAGAGATACTCGTATACCAAAACAAAATCCTCTCGTTTCCATAGAAACGTTACTCGATTTAGAAGGAGACGTCATAGAACCCATAGTAATTCATAGCGACAAAATTTCTGTGTTAAATCGTCAATGTGAGGAAGAGAGAAATGCAGTAAGGAAAAAATTGTGCTTCGGAAAGGAGATACTCGTATACCAAAAGAAAATCCTCTCGTTTCCATAGAAACGTTACTCGATTTAGAAGGAGACGTCATAGAACCTATAGTAATTCATAGCGACACAATTACTGTGTTAAATTGTCTATGTGAGGAAGCAAGGAATGCAGTAAGGAAGGAATAGTGCATCGGAAAGGAGATACTCGTATACCAAAAGAAAATACTCTCGTTTAGATAGAAGCGATACTCGATTTAGAAGGAGAAGTCATAGAACCCATAGTAATTCATAGCGACGCAATTTCTGTGTTAATTCGTCAATGTGAGGGACCGAGGGATGCAGAAAAGAAGGAATAGTGCATCGGAAAGGAGATACTCGTATCCCAAATGAAAATCCTGTCGCTTCCATAGAAACGTTACTCGATTTAGAGGCAGATGTCTTAGAATCCATAAGATTTGTTGGCGACGCAATATCTGTGTTAATTCGTCAATGTGAGGGAGCGAGGGATGCAGTAATGAAAGAATAGTGCATCGGAAAGGAGATACACGCATCTTAAAAGAAATACCTGCCGTTTCCATAGAAACGTTATTTGATTTAGAAGGAAAAGCCATAGAACCCATAGCATTTCATAGCGACGCAATTTCTGTGTTAATCCGTCAATGTGAAGGAGCAAGTGATGCAGTAAAGAAGGAATAGTGCATCGGAATGGAGATACTCGTATCCCAAAAGAAAATCCTGTCGTTTCAATGGAAAAGTTACTCGATTTAGAAGGAGAATTCATAGAACCAATAGTATTTCATAGCGACGCAAATTCAATGTTAATTTGTCAATATGAGGGAGCGAGGGATGCAGTAAAGAAGGAATAGTGCATCGGAAAGGAGATACTCTTATCCCAAAAGAAAATCCTGTCGTTTCCATAGAAATGTTACTTGGTTTCGAAGGAGAAGTCATAGAACACATAGTTTTTCATAGCGACGCAATTTGTGTGTTAATTCGTCAATTTGGGGGAGCGAGAGATGCTGTAAAGAAGGAATATTGCTTCGGAAAGGAGATACTCGTATACCAAAACAAAATCCTCTCGTTTCCATAGAAACGTTACTCGATTTAGAAGGAGAAGTCATAGAACCCATAGTATTTCGTAGCCACGCAATGTCTGTGTGAATTCGACAGTGTGAGGGAGCGAGGGATACAGTAAAGAAGGAATAGTGCATCGGAAAGGAGATGCACGCATACCAAAAGAAATACCTGTCTTTTCCATAGAAACGTTATTTGATTTAGAAGGAGAAGCCATAGAACCCATAGCATTTCATAGCGACGCAATTTCTGTGTTAATTCGTCAATGTGAAGGAGCAAGGGATGCAGTATAGAAGGAATAGTGCATCGGAATGGAGATACTCGTATCCCAAATGAAAATGCTGTCGTTTCAATGGAAAAGTTACTCGATTTAGAAGGAGAAGTCATAGAACCAATTGTATTTCATAGCGACGCAATTTCAATGTTAATTTGTCAACATGAGGGAGCGAGGAATGCATTAAAGAAGGAATAGTGCACCGGAAAGGAGATACTCTTATCCCAAAAGAAAATCCTGTCGTTTCCATAGAAATGTTACTTGGTATCGAAGGAGAAGTCATAGAACACATAGTTTTTCATAGCGACGCAATTTGTGTGTTAATTCGTCAATGTGAGGGAGCGAGGGATGCAGTAAAGAAGGAATAGTGCATCGGAAAGGAGATACTCGTATACCACAAGAAAATCCTCTCGTTTCCATAGAAACGTTACTCGATTTAGAAGAAGAAGACACAGAACACATAGTAATTCATAGCGACGCAATTTCTGTGTTAATTCGTCAATTTGGGGGAGCGAGAGATGCAGTAAAGAAGGAATAGTGCTTCGGAAAGGAGATGCTCGTATACCAAAAGAAAATCCTGCCATTTCCCTAGAAACGTTACTCGATTTAGAAGGAGAAGTCATAGAACCCATTGTATTTCATAGCGACGCAATCTCTGTACTTATTCTTCAGTGTGAGGGAACCAGGAATGTAGTAAAGAAGGAATAGTGCATCGGAAAAGAGATACTCGTATACCAAAACAAAATCCTCTCGTTTCCATAGAAACGTTACTCGATTGAGAAGGAGACGTCATAGAACCCATAGTAATTCATAGCGACAAAATTTCTGTGTTAAATCGTCAATGTGAGGAAGAGAGAAATGCAGTAAGGAAAAAATTGTGCTTCGGAATGGAGATACTCGTATATCAAAAGAAAATCCTCTCGTTTCCACAGAAACGTTACTCGATTTAGAAGGAGAAGTCATAGAAACCATAGTAATTCATAGCGACGCAATTTCTGTGTTAATTCGTCAATGTGGGGGAGCGATTGATGCAGAAAATAAAGAATAGTGCATCGGAAAGGAGATACTCATATCCCAAAAGAAAATCCTGTCGCTTCCATAGAAACGTTACTCGATTTAGAATGAGATGTCATGGAACCCATAGAATTTGATAGCGACGCAATATCTATGTTAATTCGTCAATGTGAGGGATCGAGGGATGCAGTAATGAAGGAATAGTGCATCGGAGAGGACATACTCGTTTCCCAAAAGAAAATCTTGTCGATTCCATAGAAACGTTACTAGATTTAGAAGGAGGAGTCATAGAACCCTTAGTATTTCATAGCGACGCAATCTCTGTACTTACTCTTCAATGTGAGGGAACTAGGGATGCATAAATAAGGAATAGTGCATCGGAAAGGAGATACTCGTATACCAAAAGAAAACCCTCTCGTTTCCATAGAAACGTTACTCGATTTAGAAGGAGAAGTCATAGAACTCATAGTATTTCATAGCGACGCAATTTCTGTGTTAATTAGTCAAAGTGAGGGAGCGAGGGATGCAGTAAAGAAGGAATAGTGCATCGGAAAGGAGTTACTCGTATCCCAAAAGAAAATCCTAACGCTTCCATAGAAACGTTACTCGATTTAGAAAGAGATGTCATAGAACCAATAGTATATGATAGCGACGCAATTTCTGTGTTAACTCATCATGTGAGGGAGCGAGGGATGCAGTAAAGAAGGAATAGTGCATCGGAAAGGAGAATAGTATCGAAAAAGGAGATCCTGATGTTTCCATAGAAACGTTACTCGACTTAGAAGGAGAAGTCATAGAACACATAGTATTTCATAGCGACGCATCATCTGTGACAATTCGTCAATGTGAGGGAGCGATGGATGGAGATACTCGTATATCAAAAGAAAATCCTGTCGGTTCCTTAGAAACGTTACTCGATTTAGAAGGAGAAGTCATAGAACACATAGTGTTTCATAACGACGCAATTTCTGTGTTAATTTGTCAATGTGAGAGAGCGAGGGGTGCAGTAATGAAGGAATAGTACATCGGAGAGGACATACTCGTATACCAAGAAAAATTCCTGTCGTTTCCCTAGAAACGTTACTCGATTTGGAAGGAGAAGTCATAGAACACATAGTACTTCATAGCGACGCAATTTCTGTGTTAATTTGTAAATATGAGAGAGCGAGGGATGCAGTAAAGAAGGATTAGTGCATCGGAAAGGGGGTACTCGTAACACAAAAGAAAATCCTGACGTTTCCATAGAAACGTTTCTCGATTTAGAAGGAGAAGTCATAGAACTCATGCGATTTCATATCGACGCAATTTCTGTGTTAATTCGACAATGTGAGGGAGCGAGGGATGCAGTATAGACGGAATAGTGCATCGGAAAGGAGATACACGTATCCCAATGAGAAAATCCTGTCGCTTCCATAGAAACGTTACTCGATTTGGACGCCGATGTCATAGAACCATTAGTATTTCATAGCGACGCAATTTCTGTGTTAATTTGTCAATGTGAGGGAGCAAGGGATGCAGTAGAGAAGGAATAGTACACCGGAAAGGAGATACTCGTATCCCAAAAGAAAATCCTTTCGATTCCATAGAAACTTTACTAGATTTAGAAGGAGAAGTCATAAAACACATAGTATTTCATAACGACACAATTTCATTGTTAATTCGTCATTGTGAGGGAGCGAGGGATGCAGTAAAGTACGAATAGTGCATCGGAAAGGAGATACTCTTATTCCAAAAGAAAATCCTGTCGTTTCCATAGAACAGTTACACGATTTAGAAGGAGCAGTCATAGAACACATAGGATATCATAGCGACGCAATATCTGTGTTAATACGTCAATGTGAGGGAGCGAGGTATGCAGTAAAGAAGGAATAGTGAGTCGGAAAGGAGATACTCGTATCCCAAAAGAAAATACTGTCGTTTCCATAGAAACGTTACCCGATTTGGATGGAGAAGTCATAGAACCCATAGTATTTCATATCGACGCAATTTCTGTGTTTTTTCGTCAATGTGAGGGAGCGACGCATGCAGTAAAGAACCAATAGTGCATCGGAAAGGAGATAGTCGTATCCTAAAAGAAAATTCTGTCGTTTCCATAGTAACGTTACCCTAATTAGAAGGAGAAGTCATAGAACCCATAGTATTTCATAGCGACGCAATTTCTGTGTTCATTCGTCAATGTGAGGGAGCGAGGGATGCAGTAAAGAAGGAATAGTGCATCGGAAAGTAGATGCACGTATCCCAAAAGAAAATCCTGTCTCTTCCATAGAAACGTTACTCGATTTAGAAGGAGAAGTCATAGAACCAATAGTATATCTTAGCGACGCTATTTCTGTGTTAATTTGTCAATGTGAGGGAGTGAGGATGCAGTAACGAAGGAACAATCCATCGGAAAAGTGATACTCGTATCCCAAAAGAAAATCCTGACGTTTCCATAGAAACGTTACTCGATTTAGAAGGAGAAGTCATAGAAACCTTAGTACTTCATAGCAACGCCATTTCTGTGTTAATTCGTCAATGTGAGGGAGCGAGGGATGCAGTAAAGAAGGAATAGTGCATCGGAAAGGAGATACTCGTATCCCAAAAGAAAATCCTGTCGCTTCCATAGAAACGTTTTCGATTTAGTAGGAGAAGTCATAGAACCAATAGTATTTCTTAGCGACGCAATTACTGTGTTAATTTGTCAATGTGAGGGAGCGAGGATGCAGTAAAGAAGGAAAAGTGCATCGGAAAGGTGATACTCGTATCCCAAAAGAATATCCTGACGTTTCCATTGAAACGTTAGGCGATGTAGAAGGAGAAGTAATATAACCCATAGTATTTGATAGCAACGCCATTTCTGTGTTAATTCGTCAATATCAGGGAGCGAGGGATGCAGTAAAGAAGGAATAGTGCATCGGAAAGGAGAATCTGGTATCCCAATAGAAAATCCTGTTGTTTCCATAGAAACGTAACTAGATTTAGAAGGAGAAGTCATAGAACCCATAGTATTTCACAGAGACGGAATCTCTGTGAATATTCGTCAATGAGAGGGAGCGAGGAATGCAGTAAAGAAGGAATAGTGCATCGGAAAGGAGATAATCGTATCCGAAATGAAAATCCTGTCGTTTCCATAGAAAAGTTACTCGATATATAAGGAGAAATCATGGAACCCATGGTATTTCATAGCGACGCAATTACTGTGTTAATTCGCCAATGTGAGGGACCGAGGGATGCAGTAAAGAAGGAATATTGCATCGGAAGCAGATACTCGTATCCCTAAAGAAAATCCAGACGTTTCCATAGAAACGGTACTCGATTTGGAAACGAGAAGTCATGGAACCCATTGTATTTCATAGCGACGCAATTACTGTGTTAATTCGCCAATGTGAGGGAGCGAGGGATGCAGTAAAGAAGGAATAGTGCATCGGAAAGGAGATACCCCTATACCAAATGAAAAGCCTGTCGTTTCCATAGAAACATAACTAGATTTAGAAGAAGAACTCATAGAACCCATAGTATATCATAGAGACGGAATCTCTGTGCTTATTCGTCAATGTGAGGGAGCGAGGGATGCAGTAAAGAAGGAATAGTGCATCGGAAAGGAGATACTCGTATACCAAAAAAAATCTGCCGTTAACATTGAAACGTTACTCTATTTAGAAGGAGAAGTCATAGAACCCATAGTATTTCATAGCCACGCAATTTCTGTGTTAATTCGTCAATGTGTGGGAGCGAGGGATGCAGTGAGGAAGGAATAGTGCATCGGAAAGGAGATACTCGTATCCCAAAAGAAAATCCTGTCGTTTTCATAGAAACGTTACTCGATTCAAAAGAAGTCATAGAACCCAAAGTATTACATAGCGACGCAATTTCTGTGTTAATTTGTCAAGGTCAGGGAACGAGAGATGCAGTAAAGAACGAATGGTGCATCGGAAAGGAGATACTCGTAGCCCAAAATAATATCCTGCCGTTTCAATAGAAACGTTACTTGATTTAGAAGGAGAAGTCATAGAACCCATAGTATTTCATAGCCACGCAATGCCTGTGTTAATTCGTCAATGTGAGGGAGCGAGGGATGCGGTAAAGAAAGAATAGTGCATCGGAAAGGAGATACACGCATCTCAAAAGAAATACCTGTCGTTTCCATAGAAACGTTATTTGATTTAGAAGGAGAAGCCATAGATCCCATAGCATATCATAGCGACGCAATTTCTGTGTTAATTCGTCAATGTGAAGGAGCAAGGGATGCAGAAAAGAACGAATATTGCATCGGAAAGGACATACTTGTATCCCAAAAGAAAATCCTGTCGTTTCAATGGAATCGTTACTCGATTTAGAAGGAGAAGTCATAGGACCAATAGTATTTCATAGCGACGCAGTTCCTATGTTAATTTGTCAATATGAGGGAGCGAGGGATGCAGTAAACAAGGAATAGTGAATCGGAAAGGAGATACTTTTATCCCAAAAGAAAATCCTATCGTTTCCATAGAAATTTTACTTGATTTAGAAAGAGAAGTCATAGAACCAACAGTATTTCATAGCAACGGCATTTCTGTGTCATTTCGTCAATACGTGGGAGCGAGGGATGCAGAAAAGAAGTAATAGTGCATCGGATCGGAGATACTCGTTTCCCAAAAGAAAATCTTGTCGTATCCATAGAACCGTTACTAGATTTAGAAGGAGAAGTCACAGAACCCTTAGTATTTCATAGCGGCGCAATCTCTGAACTTATTCTTCAATGTGAGGGATCTAGGGATGCAGTAAAGAAGGAATAGTGCATCGGAAAGGAGATAGTCGTATACCAAAAGAAAATCCTCTCGTTTACATAGAAACGTTACTCGATTTAGAAGGAGACGTCATAGAACCCATAGAAATTTATAGCGACACAATTTCTGTGTTAAATCGTCAATGTGAGGAAGCGAGAAATGCAGTGAGGAAGGAATACTGCATCGGAAAGGAGATACTCGTATACCAAAAGAAAATCCTCTCGTATCCATAGAAACGTTACTCGACTTAGAAGGAAAAGTCATAGAACCCATAGTAATTTATAGCGACGCATTATGTGTATTAATTCGTCAATGTGAGGGAGTGAGGGATTCAATAAAGAAGCAATAGTGCATAGGAAAGGAGATACTCGAATCCCAAAAGAAAATCCTGTCGTTTCCCTAATTACGTTACTCGATTTAGAAGGAGAAGTCATAGAACACATAGTATTTCATAGCGACGCAATTACTGTGTTAATTTGTCAATATGATGCAGCGAGGGATGCAGTAAAGAAGGAATAGTGCATCGGAAAGGAGATACACTTATGACCAAAGAAAATCTTGTCGTTTCCGTAGAAATGTTTCTCGATTTAGAAGGAGAAGGAGAAATGATAGGGAGCGAGAGATGCAGTAAAGAAGGAACAGTGCATAGGAAAGGAGATACTCGAATCCCCAAAGAAAATCCTGTCGCTTCCATAGAAACGTTACTCGATTTAGAAGGAGAAGTCATAGAACACATAGTATTTCACAGCGACGCAATTACTGTGTTAATTCGTCAATGTGAGGGAGCGAGAGATGCAGTAAAGAAGGAACAGTGCATAGGAAAGGAGATACTCGAATCCCCAAAGAAAATCCTGACGTTTCCATAGAAACGTTACTCGATTTAGAAGGAAAAGTCATAGATCCCATAGTATTTCATAGCGACGCAATCTCTGTACTTATTCTTCAATGCGAGGGAACGAGGGATGCAGTAAAGAAGGAACAGTGCATCGGAAAGGGGATAGTCGTATCCCAAAAGAAAATCTGTCGTTTCCATAGAAACGTTACTCGATTTAGAAGGAGGAGTCATAGAGCTTATAGCTTTTCATAGCGACTCATTTTAGGTGTTAATTCGTCAATGTGAGGGAGCGAGGGATGCAGTAAAGAAGGAATAGTGCATCGGAAAGGAGATACTCGTATCCCAAAAGAAAATCCTGTCGCTTCCATAGAAACGTTACTCGCTTTAGAAGGAGAAGTCATAGAACCCACAGTATTTCACAGCAACGGCATTTCTGTGTTACTTCGTCAATATGAGGGAGCGAGGGATGCAGTAAAGTAGTAATAGTTCATCGGAAAGAAGTTACTCGTTACCCGAAAGAAAATCTTGTCGTTTCCATAGAAACGTTACTAGATGTAGAAGGAGAAGTCATAGAACCCTTAGTATTTCATAGCGGCGCAATCTCTGTACTTATTCTTCAATGTGAGGGATCTTGGGATGCAGTAAAGAAGGAATAGTGCATCGGAAAGGAGATACTCGTATACCAAAAGAAAATCCTCTCGTTTCCATAGAAACGTTACTCGATTTAGAAGGAGACGTCATAGAACACATAGAAATTTATAGCGACACAATTTCTGTGTTAAATCGTCAATGTGAGGAAGCGAGAAATGCAGTGAGGAAGGAATACTGCATCGGAAAGGAGATACTCGTATACCAAAAGAAAATCCTCTCGTTTCCATAGAAACGTTACTCGATTTAGAAGGAAAAGTCATAGACCCATAGTAATTTATAGCGACGCATTATCTGTATTAATTCGTCAATGTGAGGGAGTGAGGGATTCAGTAAAGAAGCAATAGTGCATAGGAAAGGAGATACTCGAATCCCAAAAGAAAATCCTGTCGTTTCCCTACAAACGTTACTCGATTTAGAAGGAGAAGTCATAGAACACATAGTATTTCATAGCGACGCAATTACTGTGTTAATTCGTCAATGTGAGGGAGCGAGAGATGCAGTAAAGAAGGAACAGTGCATAGGAAAGGAGATACTCGAATCCCCAAAGAAAATCCTGTCGCTTCCATAGAAACGTTACTCGATTTAGAAGGAGATGTCATAGAACCCATAGTATTTCATAGCGACGCAATTTCTGTGTTAATTCGTCAATGTGAGGGAGCGAGTGATGCAGTAAAGAAGGAATAGTGCATAGGAAATTAAATACTCGAATCCCAAAAGAAAATCCTGTCGCTTCCATAGAAACGTTACAAGATTTAGAAGGAGATGTCATAGACCCAATAGTATTTCATAGCGACGCAATTTCTGTGTTAATTTGTAAATGTGACGGAGCGAGTGATGCAGTAAAGAAGGAATAGTGCATCGGACAGGAGGTACTCGTAACCCAAAAGAAAATCCTGACGTTTCCGTAGAAACGTTACTCGATTTAGAAGGAAAAGTCATAGATCCCATAGTATTTCATAGCGACGCAATCTCTGTACTTATTCTTCAATGCGAGGGAACGAGGTATGCAGTAAAGAAGGAACAGTGCATCGGAAAGGAGATAGTCGTATCCCAAAAGAAAATCTGTCGTTTCCATAGAAACGTTACTCGATTTAGAAGGAGAAGTCATAGAGCCCATAGCATTTCATAGCGACTCATTTTAGGTGTTAATTCGTCAATGTGAGGGAGCGAGGGATGCAGTAAAGAAGGAATAGTGCATCGGAAAGGAGATACTCGTATCCCAAAAGAAAATCCTGTCGCCTCCATAGAAACGTTACTCGCTTTAGAAGGAGAAGTCATAGAACCCACAGTATTTCACAGCAACGGCATTTCTGTGTTACTTCGTCAATACGAGGGAGCGATGGATGCAGTAAAGTAGTAATAGTTCATCGGAAAGAAGTTATTCGTTACCCAAAAGAAAATCTTGTCGTTTCCATAGAAACGTTACTAGATGTAGAAGGAGAAGTCATAGAACCCTTAGTATTTCATAGCGACGCAATCTCTGTACTTATTCTTCAATGTGAGGGAACTAGGGATGCAGTAAAGAAGGAATAGTGCATAGGAAAGGAGATACTCGTATACCAAAAGAAAATCCTCTCGTTTCCATAGAAACCTTACTCGATTTAGAAGGAGACGTCATAGAACCTATAGTAATTCATAGCGACACAATTTCTGTGTTAAATTGTCTATGTGAGGAAGCAAGGAATGCAGTAAGGAAGGAATAGTGCAACGGAAAGGAGATACTCGTATACCAAAAGAAAATCCTCTCCTTTAGATAGAAACCTTACTCGATTTAGAAGGAGAAGTCATAGAACCCATAGTATTTCGTTGCCACGCAATGTCTGTGTTAATTCGACAATGTGAGGGAGCGAGGGATACAGTAAAGAAGGAATAGTGCATCGGAAAGGAGATACACGCATACCAAAAGAAATACCTGTCGTTTCCATAGAAACGTTATTTGATTTAGAAGGAGAAGCCATAGAACCCATAGCATTTCATAGCGACGCAATTTCTGTGTTAATTCGTCAATGTGAAGGAGCAAGGGATGCAGTATAGAAGGAATAGTGCATCGGAATGGAGATACTCGTATCCCAAAAGAAAATTCTGTCGTTTCAATGGAAAAGTTACTCGATTTAGAAGGGGAAGTCATAGAACCAATAGTATTTCATAGCGACGCAATTTCAATGTTAATTTGTCAACATGAGGGAGCGAGGAATGCAGTAAAGAAGGAATAGTGCATCGGAAAGGAGATACTCTTATCCCAAAAGAAAATCCTGTCGTTTCCATAGAAATGTTACTTGGTTTCGAAGGAGAAGTCATATAAGACATAGTTTTTCATAGCGACACAATTTGTGTGTTAATTCGTCAATGTGAGGGAGCGAGGGATGCAGTAATGAAGGAATAGTGCATCGGAAAGGAGATACTCGTATCCCAAAAGAAAATCCTGTTGCCTCCATAGAAACGTTACTCGATTTAGAGGCAGATGTCATAGAACCCATAGGATTTGATAGCGATGCAATATCTGTGTTAATTCGTCAATGTGAGGGAGCGAGGGATGCAGTAATGAAGGAAAAGTGCATCGGAGAGGACGTACTCGTATTCCAAAAGAAAATCCTGTCGTTTCCCTAGAAACGTTACTCGATTTAGAAGGAGAAGTCATAGAACCCATTGTATTTCATAGCGACGCAATCTCTGTACTTATTCTTCAGTGTGAGGGAACCAGGAATGCAGTAAAGAAGGAATAGTGCATCGGAAAAGAGATACTCGTATACCAAAACAAAATCCTCTCGTTTCCATAGAAACGTTACTCGATTTAGAAGGAGACGTCATAGAACCCATAGTAATTCATAGCGACAAAATTTCTGTGTTAAATCGTCAATGTGAGGAAGAGAGAAATGCAGTAAGGAAAAAATTGTGCTTCGGAAAGGAGATACTCGTATACCAAAAGAAAATCCTCTCGTTTCCATAGAAACGTTACTCGATTTAGAAGGAGACGTCATAGAACCTATAGTAATTCATAGCGACACAATTACTGTGTTAAATTGTCTATGTGAGGAAGCAAGGAATGCAGTAAGGAAGGAATAGTGCATCGGAAAGGAGATACTCGTATACCAAAAGAAAATACTCTCGTTTAGATAGAAGCGATACTCGATTTAGAAGGAGAAGTCATAGAACCCATAGTAATTCATAGCGACGCAATTTCTGTGTTAATTCGTCAATGTGAGGGACCGAGGGATGCAGAAAAGAAGGAATAGTGCATCGGAAAGGAGATACTCGTATCCCAAATGAAAATCCTGTCGCTTCCATAGAAACGTTACTCGATTTAGAGGCAGATGTCTTAGAATCCATAAGATTTGTTGGCGACGCAATATCTGTGTTAATTCGTCAATGTGAGGGAGCGAGGGATGCAGTAATGAAAGAATAGTGCATCGGAAAGGAGATACACGCATCTTAAAAGAAATACCTGTCGTTTCCATAGAAACGTTATTTGATTTAGAAGGAAAAGCCATAGAACCCATAGCATTTCATAGCGACGCAATTTCTGTGTTAATCCGTCAATGTGAAGGAGCAAGTGATGCAGTAAAGAAGGAATAGTGCATCGGAATGGAGATACTCGTATCCCAAAAGAAAATCCTGTCGTTTCAATGGAAAAGTTACTCGATTTAGAAGGAGAATTCATAGAACCAATAGTATTTCATACCGACGAAAATTCAATGTTAATTTGTCAATATGAGGGAGCGAGGGATGCAGTAAAGAAGGAATAGTGCATCGGAAAGGAGATACTCTTATCCCAAAAGAAAATCCTGTCGTTTCCATAGAAATGTTACTTGGTTTCGAAGGAGAAGTCATAGAACACATAGTTTTTCATAGCGACGCAATTTGTGTGTTAATTCGTCAATTTGGGGGAGCGAGAGATGCTGTAAAGAAGGAATATTGCTTCGGAAAGGAGATACTCGTATACCAAAACAAAATCCTCTCGTTTCCATAGAAACGTTACTCGATTTAGAAGGAGAAGTCATAGAACCCATAGTATTTCGTAGCCACGCAATGTCTGTGTGAATTCGACAGTGTGAGGGAGCGAGGGATACAGTAAAGAAGGAATAGTGCATCGGAAAGGAGATGCACGCATACCAAAAGAAATACCTGTCTTTTCCATAGAAACGTTATTTGATTTAGAAGGAGAAGCCATAGAACCCATAGCATTTCATAGCGACGCAATTTCTGTGTTAATTCGTCAATGTGAAGGAGCAAGGGATGCAGTATAGAAGGAATAGTGCATCGGAATGGAGATACTCGTATCCCAAATGAAAATGCTGTCGTTTCAATGGAAAAGTTACTCGATTTGGAAGGAGAAGTCATAGAACCAATTGTATTTCATAGCGACGCAATTTCAATGTTAATTTGTCAACATGAGGGAGCGAGGAATGCATTAAAGAAGGAATAGTGCACCGGAAAGGAGATACTCTTATCCCAAAAGAAAATCCTGTCGTTTCCATAGAAATGTTACTTGGTATCGAAGGAGAAGTCATAGAACACATAGTTTTTCATAGCGACGCAATTTGTGTGTTAATTCGTCAATGTGAGGGAGCGAGGGATGCAGTAAAGAAGGAATAGTGCATCGGAAAGGAGATACTCGTATACCACAAGAAAATCCTCTCGTTTCCATAGAAACGTTACTCGATTTAGAAGAAGAAGACACAGAACACATAGTAATTCATAGCGACGCAATTTCTGTGTTAATTCGTCAATTTGGGGGAGCGAGAGATGCAGTAAAGAAGGAATAGTGCTTCGGAAAGGAGATGCTCGTATACCAAAAGAAAATCCTGCCATTTCCCTAGAAACGTTACTCGATTTAGAAGGAGAAGTCATAGAACCCATTGTATTTCATAGCGACGCAATCTCTGTACTTATTCTTCAGTGTGAGGGAACCAGGAATGTAGTAAAGAAGGAATAGTGCATCGGAAAAGAGATACTCGTATACCAAAACAAAATCCTCTCGTTTCCATAGAAACGTTACTCGATTGAGAAGGAGACGTCATAGAACCCATAGTAATTCATAGCGACAAAATTTCTGTGTTAAATCGTCAATGTGAGGAAGAGAGAAATGCAGTAAGGAAAAAATTGTGCTTCGGAATGGAGATACTCGTATATCAAAAGAAAATCCTCTCGTTTCCACAGAAACGTTACTCGATTTAGAAGGAGAAGTCATAGAAACCATAGTAATTCATAGCGACGCAATTTCTGTGTTAATTCGTCAATGTGGGGGAGCGATTGATGCAGAAAATAAAGAATAGTGCATCGGAAAGGAGATACTCATATCCCAAAAGAAAATCCTGTCGCTTCCATAGAAACGTTACTCGATTTAGAATGAGATGTCATGGAACCCATAGAATTTGATAGCGACGCAATATCTATGTTAATTCGTCAATGTGAGGGATCGAGGGATGCAGTAATGAAGGAATAGTGCATCGGAGAGGACATACTCGTTTCCCAAAAGAAAATCTTGTCGATTCCATAGAAACGTTACTAGATTTAGAAGGAGGAGTCATAGAACCCTTAGTATTTCATAGCGACGCAATCTCTGTACTTACTCTTCAATGTGAGGGAACTAGGGATGCATAAATAAGGAATAGTGCATCGGAAAGGAGATACTCGTATACCAAAAGAAAACCCTCTCGTTTCCATAGAAAAGTTACTCGATTTAGAAGGAGAAGTCATAGAACTCATAGTATTTCATAGCGACGCAATTTCTGTGTTAATTAGTCAAAGTGAGGGAGCGAGGGATGCAGTAAAGAAGGAATAGTGCATCGGAAAGGAGTTACTCGTATCCCAAAAGAAAATCCTAACGCTTCCATAGAAACGTTACTCGATTTAGAAAGAGATGTCATAGAACCAATAGTATATGATAGCGACGCAATTTCTGTGTTAACTCATCATGTGAGGGAGCGAGGGATGCAGTAAAGAAGGAATAGTGCATCGGAAAGGAGAATAGTATCGAAAAAGGAGATCCTGATGTTTCCATAGAAACGTTACTCGACTTAGAAGGAGAAGTCATAGAACACATAGTATTTCATAGCGACGCATCATCTGTGACAATTCGTCAATGTGAGGGAGCGAGGGATGGAGATACTCGTATATCAAAAGAAAATCCTGTCGGTTCCTTAGAAACGTTACTCGATTTAGAAGGAGAAGTCATAGAACACATAGTGTTTCATAACGACGCAATTTCTGTGTTAATTTGTCAATGTGAGAGAGCGAGGGGTGCAGTAATGAAGGAATAGTACATCGGAGAGGACATACTCGTATACCAAGAAAAATTCCTGTCGTTTCCCTAGAAACGTTACTCGATTTGGAAGGAGAAGTCATAGAACACATAGTACTTCATAGCGACGCAATTTCTGTGTTAATTTGTAAATATGAGAGAGCGAGGGATGCAGTAAAGAAGGATTAGTGCATCGGAAAGGGGGTACTCGTAACACAAAAGAAAATCCTGACGTTTCCATAGAAACGTTTCTCGATTTAGAAGGAGAAGTCATAGAACTCATGCGATTTCATATCGACGCAATTTCTGTGTTAATTCGACAATGTGAGGGAGCGAGGGATGCAGTATAGACGGAATAGTGCATCGGAAAGGAGATACACGTATCCCAATGAGAAAATCCTGTCGCTTCCATAGAAACGTTACTCGATTTGGACGCCGATGTCATAGAACCATTAGTATTTCATAGCGACGCAATTTCTGTGTTAATTTGTCAATGTGAGGGAGCAAGGGATGCAGTAGAGAAGGAATAGTACACCGGAAAGGAGATACTCGTATCCCAAAAGAAAATCCTTTCGATTCCATAGAAACTTTACTAGATTTAGAAGGAGAAGTCATAAAACACATAGTATTTCATAACGACACAATTTCATTGTTAATTCGTCATTGTGAGGGAGCGAGGGATGCAGTAAAGTACGAATAGTGCATCGGAAAGGAGATACTCTTATTCCAAAAGAAAATCCTGTCGTTTCCATAGAACAGTTACACGATTTAGAAGGAGCAGTCATAGAACACATAGGATATCATAGCGACGCAATATCTGTGTTAATACGTCAATGTGAGGGAGCGAGGTATGCAGTAAAGAAGGAATAGTGAGTCGGAAAGGAGATACTCGTATCCCAAAAGAAAATACTGTCGTTTCCATAGAAACGTTACCCGATTTGGATGGAGAAGTCATAGAACCCATAGTATTTCATATCGACGCAATTTCTGTGTTTTTTCGTCAATGTGAGGGAGCGACGCATGCAGTAAAGAACCAATAGTGCATCGGAAAGGAGATAGTCGTATCCTAAAAGAAAATTCTGTCGTTTCCATAGTAACGTTACCCTAATTAGAAGGAGAAGTCATAGAACCCATAGTATTTCATAGCGACGCAATTTCTGTGTTCATTCGTCAATGTGAGGGAGCGAGGGATGCAGTAAAGAAGGAATAGTGCATCGGAAAGTAGATGCACGTATCCCAAAAGAAAATCCTGTCTCTTCCATAGAAACGTTACTCGATTTAGAAGGAGAAGTCATAGAACCAATAGTATATCTTAGCGACGCTATTTCTGTGTTAATTTGTCAATGTGAGGGAGTGAGGATGCAGTAACGAAGGAACAATCCATCGGAAAAGTGATACTCGTATCCCAAAAGAAAATCCTGACGTTTCCATAGAAACGTTACTCGATTTAGAAGGAGAAGTCATAGAACCCTTAGTACTTCATAGCAACGCCATTTCTGTGTTAATTCGTCAATGTGAGGGAGCGAGGGATGCAGTAAAGAAGGAATAGTGCATCGGAAAGGAGATACTCGTATCCCAAAAGAAAATCCTGTCGCTTCCATAGAAACGTTACTCGATTTAGTAGGAGAAGTCATAGAACCAATAGTATTTCTTAGCGACGCAATTACTGTGTTAATTTGTCAATGTGAGGGAGCGAGGATGCAGTAAAGAAGGAAAAGTGCATCGGAAAGGTGATACTCGTATCCCAAAAGAATATCCTGACGTTTCCATTGAAACGTTAGGCGATGTAGAAGGAGAAGTAATATAACCCATAGTATTTGATAGCAACGCCATTTCTGTGTTAATTCGTCAATATCAGGGAGCGAGGGATGCAGTAAAGAAGGAATAGTGCATCGGAAAGGAGAATCTGGTATCCCAATAGAAAATCCTGTTGTTTCCATAGAAACGTAACTAGATTTAGAAGGAGAAGTCATAGAACCCATAGTATTTCACAGAGACGGAATCTCTGTGAATATTCGTCAATGAGAGGGAGCGAGGAATGCAGTAAAGAAGGAATAGTGCATCGGAAAGGAGATAATCGTATCCGAAATGAAAATCCTGTCGTTTCCATAGAAAAGTTACTCGATATATAAGGAGAAATCATGGAACCCATGGTATTTCATAGCGACGCAATTACTGTGTTAATTCGCCAATGTGAGGGACCGAGGGATGCAGTAAAGAAGGAATATTGCATCGGAAGCAGATACTCGTATCCCTAAAGAAAATCCAGACGTTTCCATAGAAACGGTACTCGATTTGGAAACGAGAAGTCATGGAACCCATTGTATTTCATAGCGACGCAATTACTGTGTTAATTCGCCAATGTGAGGGAGCGAGGGATGCAGTAAAGAAGGAATAGTGCATCGGAAAGGAGATACCCCTATACCAAATGAAAAGCCTGTCGTTTCCATAGAAACATAACTAGATTTAGAAGAAGAACTCATAGAACCCATAGTATATCATAGAGACGGAATCTCTGTGCTTATTCGTCAATGTGAGGGAGCGAGGGATGCAGTAAAGAAGGAATAGTGCATCGGAAAGGAGATACTCGTATACCAAAAAAAATCTGCCGTTAACATTGAAACGTTACTCTATTTAGAAGGAGAAGTCATAGAACCCATAGTATTTCATAGCCACGCAATTTCTGTGTTAATTCGTCAATGTGTGGGAGCGAGGAATGCAGTGAGGAAGGAATAGTGCATCGGAAAGGAGATACTCGTATCCCAAAAGAAAATCCTGTCGTTTTCATAGAAACGTTACTCGATTCAAAAGAAGTCATAGAACCCAAAGTATTACATAGCGACGCAATTTCATTGTTAATTCGCCAATGTGAGGGAGCGAGTGATGCAGTAAAGAAGGAATAGTGAATCGGAATGGAGATACTCGTTTCCCAAAAGAAAATCGTATCGTTTCTACAGAAACGTTACTCGATTTAGAAGAAGAAGTCATATAACCCATAGTATTTCATAGCGATGCAATTTCTGTGTTAATTCGTTAATGTGAGGGAGCGAGGGATGCAGTAAAGAAGGAATAGTGCATCGGAAAGGAGATACTCGTATCCAAAATAAAAATCCTGTCGTTTCCATAGAAAAGTTACTCGATATAAAAGGAGAGATCATGGAACCCATGGTATTTCATAGCGACGCAATTACTGTGTTAATTCGCCAATGTGAGGGACCGAGGGATGCAGTAAAGAAGGAATATTGCATCGGAAGCAGATACTCGTATCCCTAAAGAAAATCCAGACGTTTCCATAGAAACAGTACTCGATTTAGGAGGAGAAGACATAGAACACAAAGTATTTCATAGCGACGCCATTTCTGTGTTAAATCGTCAATGTGAGGGAGCGAGGGATTCAATAAAGAAGGAATAGTGCATCGGAAAGGAGATACCAGTATACCAAAAAAAATCCTGTCGTTTCCATAGAAACGTTACTCGATTTAAGAGGAGAAGTCATAGAACCCATAGTAGTTCATAGCGACGCCATTCCTTTTTTAATTTGTCATTGTGAGATTGCGAGGGATCCAGTAAAGAAGGTATAGTGTATCGGGAAGGAGATACTCGTATACCAAATGAAAATCCTGCCGTCTCCATAGAAACGTTACTCGATTTTGAAGGAGATGGCGTAGAACAAATAGTATATCATAGCGACGCAATGTCTGTGTTAATTCGTCAATGTGAGGGAGCGATTGATGCAGAAAATAAGGAATAGTTCATCGGAAAGGAAATACTCATATCCCAAAAGAAAATCCTGTCGCTTCCATAGAAACGTTACTCGATTTAGACGGAGATGTCACGGAACCCATAGAATTTGATAGCGACCCAATATCTGTGTTAATTCGTCAATGTGAGGGAGCGAGGGATGCAGTAATGAAGGAATAGTGCATCGGAGAGGACATACTCGTTTCCCAAAAGAAAATCTTGTCGATTCCATATAAACGTTACTAGATTTAGAAGGAGGAGTCATAGATCCCTTAGTATTTCATAGCGACGCAATCTCTGTACTTATTGTTCAATGTGAGGGAACTAGGGAAGCAATATATAAGGAATAGTGCATCGGAAAGGAGATACTCGTGTCCCAAAAGAAAATCCTCTCGTTTCCGTAGAAACGTTGCTCGATTTAGAAGGAGAAGTCATATAACCCATACTATTTCATAGCGACGCAATTTCTGTGTTAATTCGGTAATGTGAGGGAGCGAGGGATGCAGTAAAGAAGGAATAGTGCATCGGAAAGGAGATACTCGTATCCCAAATAAAAATCCTGTCGTTTCCATTGTAACATTACTCGATTTATAAGGAGGAGTCATAGAAACCTTAGTACTTCATAGCTACGCCATTTCTGTGTTAATTCGTCAATGAGACGGAGCGACGGATGCAGTAAAGAAGGAATAGTGCATCGGAAAGGAGATACTCGTATCCCAAAAGAAAATACTGTTGTTTCCATAGAAACGTAACAGGAATTAGAAGGAAAAGTCATAGAACCCATAGTATTTCATAGCGACGCAATTTCATTGTTAATTCGTCAATGTGACGGAGCGAGGTATGCAGTAAAGAAGGAATAGTGCTTCGGAAAGGAGATAGTCGTAACCCAAACGAGAATCCTGTCGTTTCCATAGCAACGTTAGTCGATTTAGAAGGAGAAGTCATAGAACTCATGCGATTTCATAGCGACGCAATATCTGTGTTAATACGTCAATGTGAGGGAGCGAGGGATGCGGTAAAGAAGGAATAGTGAGTCGGAAAGGAGATACTCGTATCCCAAAAGAAAAAACTGTCGTTTCCATAGAAACGTTACTCAATTTGGAAGGAGAAGTCATAGAACCCATACTATTTCATAGCGACGCAATTTCTGTGTTATTTCGTCAATGTGAGGGAGCGATGTATGCAGTAAAGAACCAATAGTGCATCGGGAATGAGATAGTCGTATCGTAAAAGAAAATTCTGTCGTTTCCATAGTAATGTTACTCTATTAAAAAGGAGAAGTCATAGAACCCATAGTATTTCATAGCCACGCAATTTCTGTGTTAATTCGTCAATGTGAGGGAGCGAGGGATGCAGTAAGGAAGGAATAGTGCATCGGAAAGGAGATACTCATATCCCAAAAGAAAGTCCTGTCGTTTTCATAGAAACGTTACTCGATTTAGGAGAAGTCATAGAACCCAAAGTATTACATAGCGACGCAATTTTATTGTTAATTCGCCAATGTGAGGGAGCGAGAGATGCAGTAAAGAAGGAATAGTGCATCGGAAAGGAGATACTCGTATCGCAAAAGAAAATGCTGTCACTTCCATAAAAAAAAATACTCGATTTAGAAGGAGATGTCATAGAACAAATAGTATTTCATAACGACGCAATTTCATCGTTAATTCGTCAATGTGAGGGACCGAGGGATGCAGTAAAGTAGGAATGGTGCATCGGAGAGGAGATAATCGTATCCCAAAAGAAAATCCTGTCGTTTCCATGGAAACGTTACTCGATTTAGAAGGAGCAGTCATAGAACCCATAGGATATCATAGCGACGGAATATCTGTGTTAATACGTCAATGAGACGAAGCGCCGGATGCAGTAAAGAAGGAATAGTGAGTCGGAAATGAGATACTCGTATCCCAAAAGAAAATACTGACGTTTCCATAGAAACGTTACTCGATTTAGAAGGAGAAGTCATAGAACCCATAGTATATCATAGAGACGGAATCTCTGTGCTTATTCGTCAATGTGAGGGAGCGAGTTATGCAGTAAAGAAGGAATAGTGCATCGGAAAGGAGATACTCGTATACCAAATGAAAATCCTGTCGTCTCCATAGAAACGTTGCTCGATTTTGAAGGAGATGGCGTAGAACAAATAGTATATCATAGCGACGCAATTTCTGTGATAATTCGTCAATGTGAGGGTGCGAGGGATGCAGTAAAGAAGGAATATTGCATCGGAAGCAGATACTCGTATCCCAAAAGAAAATCCAGACGTTTCCACAGAAACGGTACTCGATTTAGGAAGAGAAGTCATAGAACACATAGTATCTCATAGCGACGCCATTTCTGTGTTAAATCGTCAATGTGAGGAAGCGAGGGATGCAATAAAGAAGGAATACTGCATCGGAAAGGAGATACCCGTATACCAAAAGAAAATCCTGTCGTATCCATAGAAAGGTTACTCGATTTAGGAGGAAAAGTCATAGAACCCATAGTAGTACATAGCGACGCAATTTCTTTGTTAGTTTGTCAATGTGAGATAGCGAGGGATACAGTAAAGAAGGAATAGTGCATCAGGAAGGAGATACTCATATCCCAAAAGGAAATGCTGTCGCTTCCATTAAAAAGTTACTCGATTTAAAAGGAGATGTAATAGAACAAATAGTATTTCATAACGACGCAATTACATTGTTAATTCCTCAATGTGAGGGACCGAGGGATGCAGTAAAGTAGGAATGGTGCATCGGAGAGGAGATAATCGTATCCCAAAAGAAAATCCTGTCGTTTCCATGGAAACGTTACTCGATTTAGAAGGAGCAGTCATAGAACCCATAGGATATCATAGCGGCGGAATATCTGTGTTATTACGTCAATGTGACGGAGCGACGGATGCAGTAAAGAAGGAATAGTGAGTCGGATAGGAGATACTCGTATCCCAAAAGATAATACTGTCGTTTCCATAGAAACGTTACTCGATTTAGAAGGAGAAGTCGTATAACCCATAGTATTTCATAGCGACGCAATTTCTGTGTTATTTGGTCAATGTGAGGGAGCGAGGCATGCAGTAAAGAAGGAATAGTGCATCGGAAAGGAGATACTCGTATCCCAAATGATAATCCTGTCGTTTCAATAGAAACGTACTCGATTTAGAAGGAGAAGTCATAGAACCCATAGTATTTCATAGCGACGTAATTCCTGTGCTTATTCGTCAATGTGAGGGAACGAGGGATGCAGTAAAGAAGGAATAGTGCATCGGAAAAGAGATACTGGTATCCCAAAAGAAAATCTGTCGTTTCCATAGAAACGTTGCTCGATTTTGAAGGAGAATTCATAGAACCAATAGTATTTCATAGCGACGCTATTTCTGTGTTAATTTGTCAATGTGAGGGAGCGAGGGATGCAGTAAAGAAGGAATAGTGCTTCGGAAAGGAGATACTCGTTTCCCAAAGAAAAACCTGTCGTTTCCATAGACACGTAAATACATTCAGAAGGAGAAGTCATAGAAGCCATAGTACTTCATACCGACGCAATCTCTTTGCTTATTCGTCAATGTGAGGGAGTGAGGGATGCTGTAAGGAAAGAATAGTGCATCTGAAAGGAGATACTGGAATACCAAAAGAAAATCTGTCGTTTCCGTAGAATCGTTACTCGATTTAGAAGGAGAAGTCATAGAACCAATAGTATTTCATAGCGACGCAATTTCTGTGTTAACTCGTCAATGTGATTGAGCGAGGGATGCAGTAAAGAAGGAATAGTGCATCGGAAAGGAGATACTCGTATCCCAAACGAAAATCCAGACGTTTCCATAGAAACGTTACTCGATTAAAAACGAGAAGACATAGAACACATAGAATTTCATAGCGACGCCATTTCTGTGTTAATTCGTCAATGTGAGGGAGCGAAGGATGCAGTAAAGATGGAATAGTGCATCGGAAAGAAGATATCCGTATCCCAAAAGAAAATCCTCTCGTTTCCATAGAAAAGTTACTCGATTTAGAAGGAGAAGTCATAGAACCCATAGCATTTCATAGCGACGCAATTTTTGTGTTAATACGTCAACGTGAGGGAGCGGGGGATGCAGTAAAGAGAGAATAGTGCGTCGAAAAGGAGATATTCGTATCCCAAAAGAAAATCGTGTCGTTTTCATAGAAACGTTACTCGAATTAGAAGGGGAAGTCATAGAACCCGTAGTACTTCATAGCTACGCAATTTCTGTGTTAATTCGTAAATATGAGGGAGCGAGGAATGCAGTAAAGAAGGAATAGTGCATCGGAAAGGTGATACTCGTATCCCAAAAGAAAATCCTGTCGGTTCCATAGAAACGTTACTCGATTCCAAGAAGAAGTCATATAACCCATAGTATTTCATAGCCACACAATTTCTGTCTTAATTCTTCAATGTGAGGGACCGAGGAATGCAGTAAAGACGGAATAGTGCATCGCAAAGGACGTACTCGTATCCCAAAAGAAATTCCTGTCGTATCAGTAGAAACGTTACTCGATTTGGAAGGAGAAGACATAGAACACATAGTATTTCATAGCGACGCCATTTCTGTGTTAATTCGTCAATGTGAGGGAGCGAGGGATGCAGTAAAGAAGGAATAGTGCATCGGAATGGAGTTACTCGTATCCCAAAAGAAAATCCTGTCGTTTCAATAGAAAGGTTACTCGATTTAGAAGGAGAAGCCATAGAACCCATTGTATTTCATAGCGACACAATCTCTGTGTTAATTCGTGAATGTGATTGAGCGATGGAAGCAGTAAAGAAGGAATAGTGCATCGGAAAGGAGATACTCGTATCCCAAACGAAAATCCAGACGTTTCCATAGAAACGTTACTCGATTAAGAAGGAGAAGAGATAGAACAAATAGAATTTCATAGCGACGAATTTTCTGTGTTAATTCGTCAATGTTAGGGAGCGATGGATGCAGTAAAGACGGAATAGTGCATCGGAAAGGAGATACTCGTATCCCAAAAGAAATTCCTACCGTTTCCATAGAAACGTTACTTGATTTAAAAGGAGAAGTCGTAGCACCTATTGGATTTTATAGCGACGCAATTCTGTGCTTATTCGTCAATGTGAGGGAGAGAGGGATGCAGTAAAGAACCAATAGTGCATCGGAAAGGAGTTAGTCGTAACCCAAAAGAAAATCCTGTCGTTTCCATGGAAACGTTACTCGATTTAGAAGGAGAAGTCATAGATCCCATTGTATAACATACCGACGCAATCTCTGTGGTTATTCGTCAATGTGAGGGAGCGAGGGATCCAGTAAGGAAGGAATAGTGCAACGGAAAGGAGATAATCGTATCCAAAAGAAAATCCTCTCGTTTCCCTAGAAACGTTACTCGATTTAGAAGGAGATGCCATAGAACCCATAGTAATTCATAGCGACGCAATTTCTGTGTTAATTCGTCAATGTGTGGGAGCGAGGGATGCAGTAAAGAGGGAATAGTGCATCGCAAAGGACATACTCGTATACCAAAACAAAATCCTGTCGTTTCAATAGAAACGTTACTCGATTTGGAAGGAGATGTCATAACACCAATAGTTTTTCATAGCGACGCAATTTCTGTGTTAATTTGTCAATGTGAGGGAGCGAGGGATGCAGTAAAGAAGGAATAGTGCATCGGAAAGGAGATACTCGTATCCCAAAAGAAAATCCTCTCGTTTCCATAGAAACGTTACTCGATTTGGAAGGAGTAGTCATAGAACCCATAGTATCTCATAGCGTCGCCGTTTCTGTGTTAATTCGTCATTGTGATGGAGCGAGAGAAGCAGTAAAGACCGAATAGTGCATCGCAAAGGACATACTAGTATACCAAAAGAAAATCCTGTCGTTTCGATAGAAACGTTACTCGATTTGGAAGGAGGAGACATAGAACACATAGTATTTCATAGCGACGCCATTTCTGTGTTAATTCGTCAATGTGAGGGAGCGAGGGAAGCAGTAAAGAAGGAATACTGAAACGGAAAGGAAATACTCGTATCCAAAATAAAATCCTCTCGTTTCCGTAGAAACGTTACTCGATTTACAAGGAGAAGCCATAGAACCCATTGTATCTCATAGCGACGCAATTTCTGAGTTAATACGTCAATGTGAGGGAGCGAGGGATGAAGTAAAGAAGGAGTAGTGCATCGGAAAGCAGATACTCGTATCCCAAAAGAAAATCCAGTCGTTTCCATTGAAACGTTACTCGATTAGAAAGAAAAGTCATAGAATCCATAGTATTTCATAGCGACGCAATATCATTGTTAATTCGTCAATGTGAGGAAGCGAAGGATGCAGTAAAGAAGGAACACAGCATCGGAAATGAGATACCCGGATCCCAAAAGAAAATCCTTTCGTTTCCATAGCAACGTTACTCGATTTAGAAGGAGAAGTCATAAAACCCATAGTATTTCACAGCCACGCAATTTCTGTCGTAATTCGTCAATGTGAGGGAGCGAGGAATGCAGTAAAGAAGGAATAGTGCATCGCAAAGCAGGTACTCGTATCCCAAAAAAAATCCTGTCGTTTCCATTGAAACGTTACTCGATTTACATGGAGAAGCCATAGAACCCATTGTATCTCATTGCGACACAATTTCTGTGTTAACACGTCAATGTGAGGGAGCGAGGGATGAAGTAAAGAAGGAATAGTGCATCGCAAAGGAGGTACTCGTATCCCAATAGTTAATCCTGTCGTTTCAATAGAAACGTTACTCGATTTAGAAGGAGAAGTCATAGAACCCATAGTATTTCATAGCGACACAATCTCTGTGTTAATTCGTCAATGTGATTGAGCGAGGGATGCAGTAAAGAAGGAATAGTGCATCGGAAAGGTGATACTCGTATCCCAAAAGAAAATCCTACCGTTTCCATAGAAACGATACTTGATTTAGAAGGAGAAGTCGTAGAACCTACAGTATTTGATAGCGACGCAATTTCTGTGCTTCTTCGTCAATGTGAGGGAGAGAGGGATGCAGTAAAGAACCAGTAGTGCATCGGAAAGGAGATAGTCGTATCCCAAAGTAAAATCCTGTCGTTTCCATAGAAACGTTACTTGATTTAGAAGGAGAAGTCAAGAACCCATAGTATTTCATAGCGACGCAATTTCTACGTTAATTTGTCAATGTGAGGGAGCGATGGAAGCAATAAAGATGGAATAGTGCATCGAAAAGGACATACTCGTATACCAAAAGAAAATCTTGTCGTTTCCATAGAAATGTTACTCGATTTAGAAGGAGAAGTCATAGAACCCATAGTATTTCATAGCGACCCAATCTCTGTGTTAATTCGTCAATGTGAGGGAGCGAGGGATGCAGTTAAGAAGGAACAGTGCATCGGAAAGGAGATACTCGTACCCCAAATTAAAATCCTGTCCTTTCCACAGAAACGTTACTCGATTAGAAGGAGAAGTCATAGAACCCATAGTATTTTATAGCGACGATATATCATTGTTAATTCTTCAATGTGAAGGATCAAGGGATGCAGTAAAGAAGGAATAGCGCATCGGAAAGGAGAAACTCGTATCCCAAAAGAAAATCCTGTCGTTTCCATAGAAACGTTACGCGATTTAGAACGAGAAGTCATAGAACCCATAGTATTTCATAGCGACGCAACTTCTGTGTTAATTCGTCAATGTGAGGGAGCGAGGGAAGCAGTAAAGAAGGAATAGTGCATCGGAAAGGACATACTCGTATACCAAAACAAAATCCTGTCGTTTCCATAGAAACGTTACTCGAATTTGAAGGAGATGTCATAGAACAAATAGTATTTCATAGCGAAGCAATTTCTGTGTTAATTCGTCCATGTGGAGTAGCGAGGAATGCAGTAAAGAAGGAATAGTGCATCGGAAAGGAGACAGTCGTATCCCAAATGAAAATCCTGTCGTTTCCATAGTAACGTTACTCGGTTTAGAAGAAGAAGTCATAGAACCCATGGTATTTCATAGCGACGCAATTTCTGTGTTAATTCGCCAATGTGAGGGAACAAGGGATGCAGTAAAGAAGGAATAGTGCATCGGAAAAGAGATACTCGTATCGTAAAAGAAAATCTAGTCGTTTCCATAAAACGTTACTCGAATTGGAAGGAGGAGTCATAGAACCCATAGTATTTCATAGCGACGCAATTTCTGAGCTTATTCGTCAATGTGAGGGAGCGAGGGATGAAGTAAAGAAGGAATACTGCATCGGAAAAGTGATACTCGTATCCCAAAAGAAAATCCGTTCGTTTCCATAGAAACGTTACTCGATTTAGATGGAGAAGTAATAGAACCCATAGTATTTCATAGCGACGCTATATCATTGTTAATTCGTCAATGTGAGTGAGCGAGGGATGCAGTAAACAAGGAATATCGCATCGGAAAGGAGAAACACGTATCCCAAAAGCAAATCCGGTAGTTCCCATAGAAACGTTACTAGATTTAGAAGGAGAGGTCATAGAACCCGTAGTATTTCATAGCGACGCAATTTCTGTGTTAATTCGTCAATGTAAGGGAGCGAGGGAAGCAGTAAAGAAGGAATAGTGCATCGAAAAGGACATACTCGTATCCCAAAAGAAAATCTTGTCGTTACAATAGAAACGTTACTCGATTTAGAAGGAGAAGTCATAGAACCCATAGTATTTCATAGCGACGCAATTTCTGTGCTCATTCGTCAATGTGAGGGAACGAGGGATGCAGTAAAGAAGGCATAGTGCATCGGAAATGAGATACTCGTATCCCCAAAGAAAATCCTGTCGTTTCCATAGAAACGTTACTCGATTTAGAAGGAGAAGTCATAGAACACATAGTATTTCATAGCGACGGAATTTCTGTGCTTATTCGTCAATGTGAGGGAACGAGGGATGCAGTAAAGAAGGAATAGTGCATCGGAAAGGAGATACTCGTATCCCAAAAGAAAATCCTGTCGTTTCCATAGAAACGTTACTCGATTAGAAGGAGAAGTCATAGAACCCATAGTATTTCATAGCGACGCCATATCTTTGTTAATTCGTCAATGTGAGGGAGCGAGGGATGCAGTAATCAAGGAATAGCGCATCGGAAAGGAGAAACTCGTATCCCAAAAGAAAATCCGGTCGTTTCCATAGAAACGTTACTAGATTTAGAAGGAGAGGTCATAGATCCCGTAGTATTTCATAGCGACGCAATTTCTGTGTTAATTCGTCAATGTGAGGGAGCGATGGAAGCAGTAAAGAAGGAATAGTGCATCGAAAAGGACATACTCGTATACCAAAAGAAAATCCTGTCGTTTCCATAGAAATGTTACTCGATATACACTCCTGGAAATGGAAAAAAGAACACATTGACACCGGTGTGTCAGACGCACCATACTTGCTCCGGACTCTGCGAGAGGGCTGTACAAGCAATGATCACACGCACGGCACAGCGGACACACCAGGAACCGCGGTGTTGGCCGTCGAATGGCGCTAGCTGCGCAGCATTTGTGCACCGCCGCCGTCAGTGTCAGCCAGTTTGCCGTGGCATACGGAGCTCCATCGCAGTCTTTAACACTGGTAGCATGCCGCGACAGCGTGGACGTGAACCGTATGTGCAGTTGACGGACTTTGAGCGAGGGCGTATAGTGGGCATGCGGGAGGCCGGGTGGACGTACCGCCGAATTGCTCAACACGTGGGGCGTGAGGTCTCCACAGTACATCGATGTTGTCGCCAGTGGTCGGCGGAAGGTGCACGTGCCCGTCGACCTGGGACCGGACCGCAGCGACGCACGGATGCACGCCAAGACCGTAGGATCCTACGCAGTGCCGTAGGGGACCGCACCGCCACTTCCCAGCAAATTAGGGACACTGTTGCTCCTGGGGTATCGGCGAGGACCATTCGCAACCGTCTCCATGAAGCTGGGCTACGGTCCCGCACACCGTTAGGCCGTCTTCCGCTCACGCCCCAACATCGTGCAGCCCGCCTCCAGTGGTGTCGCGACAGGCGTGAATGGAGGGACGTGTCGTCTTCAGCGATGAGAGTCGCTTCTGCCTTGGTGCCAATGATGGTCGTATGCGTGTTTGGCGACGTGCAGGTGAGCGCTACAATCAGGACTGCATACGACCGAGGCACACAGGGCCAACACCCGGCATCATGGTGTGGGGAGCGATCTCCTACACTGGCCGTACACCACTGGTGATCGTCGAGGGGACACTGAATAGTGCACGGTACATCCAAACCGTCATCGAACCCATCGTTCTACCATTCCTAGACCGGCAAGGGAACTTGCTGTTCCAACAGGACAATGCACGTCCGCATGTATCCCGTGCCACCCAACGTGCTCTAGAAGGTGTAAGTCAACTACCCTGGCCACCAAGATCTCCGGATCTGTCCCCCATTGAGCATGTTTGGGACTGGATGAAGCGTCGTCCCACGCGGTCTGCACGTCCAGCACGAACGCTGGTCCAACTGAGGCGCCAGGTGGAAATGGCATGGCAAGCCGTTCCACAGGACTACATCCAGCATCTCTACGATCGTCTCCATGGGAGAATAGCAGCCTGCATTGCTGCGAAAGGTGGATATACACTGTACTAGTGCCGACATTGTGCATGCTCTGTTGCCTGTGTCTATGTGCCTGTGGGTCTGTCAGTGTGATCATGTGATGTATCTGACCCCAGGAATGTGTCAATAAAGTTTCCCCTTCCTGGGACAATGAATTCACGGTGTTCTTATTTCAATTTCCAGGAGTGTAGAAGGAGAAGTCATAGAACCCATAGTATTTCATAGCCACGCAATATCTGTCTTAATTCGTCAATGTGAGGGAGCGAGGAATGCAGTAAATAAGGAATAGTCCATCGGAAAGGAAGTACTCGTACCCCTAAAGAAAATCCTGTCGTTTCAATAGAAACGTTACTCGATTTAGAAGGAGAAGTCATAGAACATATAGTATTTCATAGCGACGCAATTTCTGTGGTAATTCGTCAATATTAGAGAGCGAGGAATGCAGTAAGAAGGAATAGTGCATCGGAAAGCAGATAGTCGTATCCCAAAAGAAAATCCTGTCGTTTCAATAGAAACGTTACTTGAATTAGAAGGAGAAGTCATAGAACACATAGCATTTCATAGCGACGCAATTTCTGTGCTTATTCGTCAATGTGAGGGAACGAGGCATGCAGTAAAGAAGGAATAGTGCATCGGAAAGGAGATGTATTCCAATAGAGAATCCCGTCGTTTTCATAGAAATGCTACTCGACTAGAAAAAGAAGTCATAGAACCCATAGTATTTCATAGCGACGATATATCATTGTTAATTCGTCAATGTGAGGGAGCGAGGGATGCAGTAAACTAGGAATAGCGCATCGGAAAGGAGAAACTCGTATCCCAAAAGAAAATGCGGTCGTTTCCATAGAAAGGTTACTAGATTTAGAAGGAGAGGTCATAGAACCCGTAGTATTTCAAAGCGACGCAATTTCTGTGTTAATTCGTCAATGTGAGGGAGCGAGGGAAGCAGTAAAGAAGGAATAGTGCATCGAAAAGGACATACTCGTATACCGAGGAAAATCCTGTCGTTTCCATTGAAATGTTACTCGATTTAGAAGGAGATATCATAGAACCCATAGTATTACATAGCGACCCAATCTCTGTGTCAATTCGTCAATGTGAGGGAGCGAGGGATGCAGTAAAGAAGGAACAGTGTATCGGTAAGGAGATACTCGTATCCCAAATGAAAATCCAGACGTTACCATAGAATTGTTACTCGATTTAGAAAGAGAAGTCATAGAACACATAGTATTTCATAACGACGCAATTTCTGTGTTAATATGTCAATGTGAGAGAGCGAGGGATGAAGTAAAGACGGAATAGTGCATCGGAAAACAGATACTCGTATCCCAAAAGAAAATCCTGTCGTTTCAATAGAAACGTTACTCGATTTAGAAGGAGAAGTCATAGAATCCATAGTATTTCATAGCGACGCAATCTCTGTGTTAATTCGTCAATGTGATTGAGCGATGGAAGCAGTAAAGAAGGAATAGTGCATCGGAAAGGAGATACTCGTATCCCAAACGAAAATCCAGACGTTTCCATAGAAACGTTACTCGATTAAGAAGGAGAAGAGATAGAACAAATAGAATTTCATAGCGACGCCTTTTCTGTGTTAATTCGTCAATGTTAGGGAGCGAGGGATGCAGTAAAGACGGAATAGTGCATCGGAAAAGAGATACTCGTATCCCAAAAGAAAATCCTACCGTTTCCATAGAAACGTTACTTGAATTAGAAGGAGAAGTCGTAGCACCTATAGGATTTTCTAGCGACGCAATTCTGTGCTTATTCGTCAATGTGAAGGAGAGGGGGATGCAGTAAAGAACCAATAGTGCATCGGAAAGGAGTTAGTCGTAACCCAAAAGAAAATCCTGTCGTTTCCATAGAAACGTTACTCGATTTAGAAGGAGAAGTCATAGATCCCATTGTATATCATACCGACACAATCTCTGAGGTTATTCGTCAATGTGAGGGAGCGAGGGATCCAGTAAGGAAGGGATAGTGCAACGGAAAGGAGATACTCGTATCCAAAAGAAAATCCTCTCGTTTCCCTAGAAACGTTACTCGATTTAGAAGGAGATGCCATAGAACCCATAGTAATTCATAGCGACGCAATTTCTGTGTTAATTCGTCAATGTGAGGGAGCGAGGGATGCAGTAAAGAGGGAATAGTGCATCGCAAAGGACATACTCGAATACCAAAGGAAAATCCTGTCGTTTCAATAGAAACGTTACTCAATTTGGAAGGAGATGTCATAGGACCAATAGTTTTTCATAGCGACGCAATTTCTGTGTTAATTTGTCAATGTGAGGGAGCGAGGGATGCAGTAAAGAAGGAATAGTGCATCGGAAAGGAGATACTCGTATCCCAAACGAAAATCCAGACGTTTCCATAGAAACGTTACTCGATTAAAATCGAGAAGACATAGAACACATAGAATTTCATAGCGACGCCATTTCTGTGTTAATTCGTCAATGTGAGGGAGCGAGGGATGCAGTAAAGATGGAATAGTGCATCGGAAAGAAGATACTCGTATCCCAAAAGAAAATCCTCTCGTTTCCATAGAAAAGTTACTCGATTTAGAAGGAGAAGTCATAGAACCCATAGCATTTCATAGCGACGCAATTTTTGTGTTAATACGTCAACGTGAGGGAGCGGGGGATGCAGTAAAGAGAGAATAGTGCATCGAAAAGGAGATATTCGTATCCCAAAAGAAAATCCTGTCGTTTTCATAGAAACGTTACTGGAATTAGAAGGGGAAGTCATAGAACACGTAGTACTTCATAGCCACGCAATTTCTGTGTTAATTCGTAAATATGAGGGAGCGAGGAATGCAGTAAAGAAGGAGTAGTGCATCGGAAAGCTGATACTCGTATCCCAAAAGAAAATCCTGTCGTTTCCATAAAAACGTTACTCGATTCCAAGGAGAAGTCATATAACCCATAGTATTTCATTGCCACGCAATTTCTGTCTTTATTCGTCAATGTGAGGGAGCAAGGAATGCAGTAAAGACGGAATAGTGCATCGCAAAGGATGTACTCGTATCCCAAAAGAAATTACTGTCGTATCAGTAGAAACGTTACTCGATTTGGAAGGAGTAGACATAGAACACATAGTATTTCATAGCGACGCCATTTCTGAGTTAATTCGTCAATGTGAGGGAGCGAGGGATGCAGTAAAGAAGGAATAGTGCATCGGAAAGGAGTTACTCGTATCCCAAAAGAAAATCCTGTCGTTTCAATAGAAAGGTTACTCGATTTAGAAAGAGAAGACATAGAACCGATTGTATTTCATAGCGACACAATCTCTGTGTTAATTCGTCAATGTGATTGAGCGATGGAAGCAGTAAAGAAGGAATAGTGCATCGGAAAGGACATACTCGTATCCCAAACGAAAATCTAGACGTTTCCATAGAAACGTTACTCGATTAAGAAGGAGAAGAGATAGTACAAATAGAATTTCATAGCGACGCCTTTTCTGTGTTAATTCGTCAATGTTAGGGTGCGAGGGATGCAGTAAAGACGGAATAGTGCATCGGAAAGGAGATACTCGTATCCCAAAAGAAAATCCTACCGTTTCCATAGAAACGTTACTTGATTTAGAAGGAGAAGTCGTAGCACCTATAGGATTTTATAGCGACGCAATTCTGTGCTTATTCGTAAATGTGAGGGAGAGAGGGATGCAGTAAAAAACGAATAGTGCATCGGAAAGGAGTTAGTCGTAACCCAAAAGAAAATCCTGTCGTTTCCATAGAAACGTTACCCGATTTAGAAGGAGAAGTCATAGATCCCATTGTATATCATACCGACGCAATCTCTGTGGTTATTCGTCAATGTGAGGGAGCGTGGGATCCAGTAAGGAAGGAATAGTGCAACGGAAAGGAGATACTCGTATCCAAAAGAAAATCCTCTCGTTTCCCTAGAAACGTTACTCGATTTAGAAGGAGATGCCATAGAACCCATAGTAATTCATAGCGACGCAATTTCTGTGTTAATTCGTCAATGTGAGGGAGCGAGGGATGCAGTAAAGAGGGAATAGTGCATCGCAAAGGACATACTCGTATACCAAAAGAAAATCCTGTCGTTTCAATAGAAACGTTACTCGATTTGGAAGGAGTTGTCATAGGACCAATAGTTTTTCATAGCGACGCAATTACTGTGTTATTTTGTCAATGTGAGGGAGCGAGGGATGCAGTAAAGAAGGAATAGTGCAACGGAAAGGAAATACTCGTATCCAAAAGAAAATCCTCTCGTTTCCGTAGAAACGTTACTCGATTTACAAGGAGAAGCCATAGAACCCATTGTATCTCATAGCGACGCAATTTCTGAGTTAATACGTCAATGTGAGGGAGCGAGCGATGAAGTAAAGAAGGAGTAGTGCATCGGAAAGCAGATACTCGTATCCCAAAAGAAAATCCTGTCGTTTCCATTGAAACGTTTCTCGATTAGAAGGAGAAGTCATAGAATCCATAGTATTTCATAGCGACGCAATATCATTGTTAATTCGTCAATGTGAGGAAGCGAAGGATGCAGTAAAGAAGGAACACAGCATCGGAAATGAGATACCCGGATCCCAAAAGAAAATCCTTTCGTTTCCATAGCAACGTTACTCGATTTAGAAGGAGAAGTCATAAAACCCATAGTATTTCATAGCCACGCAATTTCTGTCGTAATTCGTCAATGTGAGGGAGCGAGGATAGCTGTAAAGAAGGAATAGTGCAACGGAAAGGAGATACTCGTCTCCAAAAGAAAATCCTCTCGTTTCCATTGAAACGTTACTCGAATTACAAGCAGAAGCCATAGAACCCATTGTATCTCATAGCGACACAATTTCTGTGTTAACACGTCAATGTGAGGGAGCGAGGGATGAAGTAAAGAGGGAATAGTGCATCGGAAAGCAGATACTCGTATCCCTAAAGAAAATCCTGTCGTTTCCATTGAAACGTTACTCGATTAGAAGGAGAAGTCATAGAACCCATAGTACTTCATAGCCACGCAATTTCTGTCGTAATTCCTCAATGTGAGGGAGCGAGGAAAGCAGTAAAGAAGGAATAGTGCATCGCAAAGGAGGTACTCGTATCCCAATAGAAAATCCTGTCGTTTCAATATAAACGTTACTCGATTTAGAAGGAGAAGTCATAGAACCCATAGTACTTCATAGCGACACAATCTCTGTGTCAATTCGTCAATGTGATTGAGCGAGGGATCCAGTAAAGAAGGAATAGTGCGTCGGAAAGGAGATACTTGTATTCCAAACGAAAATCCAGACGTTTCCTTAGAAACGTTACTCGATTAAGAAGGACAAGACAAAGAACACATAGAATTTCATAGCGACGCCTTTTCTGTGTTAATTCGTCAATGTGAGGGAGCGAGGGATGCAGTAAAGAAGGAATAGTGCAACGGAAGGGAGATACTCGTATCCAAAAGAAAATCCTCTCGTTTCCCTAGAAACGTTACTCGATTTAGAAGGAGATGCCATAGAACCCATAGTAATACATAGCGACGCAATTTCTGTTTTAATATGTCAATGTGAGAGAGCGAGGGATGAAGTAAAGACGGAATAGTGCATCGGAAAATAGATACTCGTATCCCAAAAGAAAATCCTGTCGTTTCAATAGAAACGTTACTCGATTTAGAAGGAGAAGTCATAGAATCCATAGTATTTCATAGCGACGCAATCTCTGTGTTAATTCGTCATTGTGATTGAGCGATGGAAGCAGTAAAGAAGGAATAGTGGATCGGAAAGGAGATACTCGTATCCCAAACGAAAATCCAGACGTTTCCATAGAAACGTTACTCGATTAAGAAGGAGAAGAGATAGAACAAATAGAATTTCATAGCGACGCCTTTTCTGTGTTAATTCGTCAATGTTAGGGAGCGAGGGATGCAGTAAAGACGGAATAGTGCATCGGAAAAGAGATACTCGTATCCCAAAAGAAAATCCTACCATTTCCATAGAAACGTTACTTGACTTAGAAGGAGAAGTCGTAGCACCTATATGATTTTATAGCAACGCAATTCTGTGCGTATTCCTCAATGTGAGGGAGAGGGGGATGCAGTAAAGAACCAATAGTGCATCGGAAAGGAGTTAGTCGTAACCCAAAAGAAAATCCTGTCGTTTCCATAGAAACGTTACTCGATTTAGAAGGAGAAGTCATAGATCCCATTGTATATCATACCGACACAATCTCTGTGGTTATTCGTCAATGTGAGGGAGCGAGGGATCCAGTAAGGAAGGAATAGTGCAACGGAAAGGAGATACTCGTATCCAAAAGAAAATCCTCTCGTTTCCCTAGAAACGTTACTCGTTTTAGAAGGAGATGCCATAGAACCCATAGTAATTCATAGCGACGCAATTTCTGTGTTAATTCGTCAATGTGAGGGAGCGAGGGATGCAGTAAAGAGGGAATAGTGCATCGCAAAGGACATAATCGAATACCCAAAAGAAAATCCTTTCGTTTCAATAGAAACGTTACTCGATTTGGAAGGAGATGTCATAGGACCAATAGTTTTTCATAGAGACGCAATTTCTGTGTTAATTTGTCAATGTGAGGGAGCGAGGGATGCAGTAAAGAAGGAATAGTGCATCGGAAAGGAGATACTCGTATCCCAAACGAAAATCCAGACGTTTCCATAGAAACGTTACTCGATTAAAAACGAGAAGACATAGAACACATAGAATTTCATAGCGACGCCATTTCTGTGTTAATTCGTCAATGTGAGGGAGCGAGGGATGCAGTAAAGAAGGAATAGTGCATCGGAAAGGAGTTACTCGTTTCCCAAAAGAAAATCCTCTCGTTTCCATAGAAAAGTTACTCGATTTAGAAGGAGAAGTCATAGAACCCATAGCATTTCATAGCGACGCAATTTTTGTGTTAATACGTCAACGTGAGGGAGCGGGGGATGCAGTAAAGAGAGAATTGTGCATCGAAAAGGAGATATTCGTATCCCAAAAGAAAATCCTGTCGTTTTCATAGAAACGTTACTCGAATTAGAAGGGGAAGTCATAGAACCCGTAGTACTTCATAGCCACGCAATTTCTGTGTTAATTCGTAAATATGAGGGAGCGAGGAATGCAGTAAAGAAGGAATAGTGTATCGGAAAGGTGATACTCGTATCCCAAAAGAAAATCCTGTCGTTTCCATAGAAACGTTACTGGATTCCAAGGAGAAGTCATATAACCCATAGTATTTCATAGCCACGCAATTTCTGTCTTTATTCGTCAATGTGAGGGAGCGAGGAATGCAGTAAAGACGGAATACTGCATCGCAAAGGACGTACTCGTATCCCAAAAGAAATTCCTGTCGTATCAGTAGAAACGTTACTCGATTTTTAAGGAGAAGACATAGAACACATAGTATTTCATAGCGACGCCATTTCTGTGTTAATTCGTCAATGTGAGGGAGCGAGGGATGCAGTAAAGAAGGAATAGTGCATCGGAAAGGAGATACTCGTATCCCAAAAGAAAATCCTACCGTTTCCATAGAAACGTTACTTGATTTATAAGGAGAAGTCGTAGCACCTATAGGATTTTATAGCGACGCAATTCTGTGCTTATTCGTCAATGTGAGGGAGAGAGGGATGCAGTAAAAAACCAAGAGTGCATCGGAAAGGAGGTAGTCGTAACCCAAAAGAAAATCCTGTCGTTTCCATAGAAACGTTACTCGATTTAGAAGGAGAAGTCATAGATCCCATTGTATATCATACCGACGCAATCTCGGTGGTTATTCGTCAACGTGAGGGAGCGAGGGATCCAGTAAGGAAGGAATAGTGCAACGGAAAGGAGATACTCGTATCCAAAAGAAAATCCTCTCGTTTCCCTGGAAACGTTACTCGATTTAGAAGGAGACGCCATAGAACCCATAGTATTTCATAGCGACGCAATATCATTGTTAATTCGTCAATGTGAGGAAGCGAAGGATGCAGTAAAGAAGGAACACAGCATCGGAAATGAGATACCCGGATCCCAAAAGAAAATCCTTTCGTTTCCATAGCAACGTTACTCGATTTAGAAGGAGTAGTCATAAAACCCATAGTATTTCATAGCCATGCAATTTCTGTCGTAATTCGTCAATGTGAGGGAGCGAGAATAGCTGTAAAGAAGGAATAGTGCAACGGAAAGGAGATACTCGTCTCCAAAAGAAAATCCTCTCGTTTCCATTGAAACGTTACTCGAATTACAAGGAGAAGCCATAGAAACCATTGTATCTCATAGCGACACAATTTCTGTGTTAACACGTCAATGTGAGGGAGCGAGGGATGAAGTAAAGAGGGAATAGTGCATCGGAAAGCAGATACTCGTATCCCTAAAGAAAATCCTGTCGTTTCCATTGAAACGTTACTCGATTAGAAGGAGAAGTCATAGAACCCATAGTATTTCATAGCTACGCAATTTCTGTTGTAATTCGTAAATGTGAGGGAGCGAGGAAAGCAGTAAAGAAGGAATAGTGCATCGCAAAGGAGGTACTCGTATCCCAATAGAAAATCCTGTCGTTTCAATAGAAACGTTACTCGATTTAGAAGAAGAAGTCATAGAACCCATAGTATTTCATCTCGACACAATCTCTGTGTTAATTCGTCAATGTGATTGAGCGAGGGATGCAGTAAAGAAGGAATAGTGCGTCGGAAGGGAGATACTCGTATCCCAAACGAAAATCCAGACGTTTCCATAGAAACGTTACTCGATTAAGAAGGAAAAGACAAAGAACACATAGAATTTCATAGCGACGCCTTTTCTGTGTTAATTCGTCAATGTGAGGGAGCGAGGGATGCAGTAAAGAAGTTATAGTGCAACGGAAGGGAGATACTGGTATCCAAAAGAAAATCCTCTCGTTTCCCTAGAAACGTTACTCGATTTAGAAGGAGATGCCATAGAACCCATAGTAATTCATAGCGACGCAATTTCTGTGTTAATACGTCAATCTGTGGGAGCGAGGGATGCAGTAAAGAGGGAATAGTGCATCGGAAAGGAGATACTCGTGTCCCAAAAGAAAATCCTGTCGTTTTCATAGATACGTTACTCGATTTAGAAGGAGATGTCATAGGACCAATAGTTTTTCGTAGCGACGCAATTTCTGTGTTAATTTGTCAATGTGAGGGAGCGAGGGAAGCAGTAAAGAAGGAATAGTGCATCGGAAAGGAGATAACCGTATCCCAAAATAAAATCCTACCGTTTCCATAGAAACGATACTTGATTTAGAAGGAGAAGTCGTAGAACCTACAGTATTTGATAGCGACGCAATTTCTGTGCTTCTTCGTCAATGTAAGGGTGAGAGGGATGCAGTAAAGAACCAGTAGTGCATCGGAAAGGAGATATTCGTATCCCAAAGTAAAATCCAGTCGTTTCCATAGAAACGTTAATCGATTTAGAAGGAGAAGTCAAGAACCCATACTATTTCATAGCGACACAATTTCTATGTTAATTTGTCAATATGAGGGAACGATGGAAGCAATAAAGAAGGAATAGTGCATCGAAAGGACATACTCGTATACCAAAAGAAAATCCTGTCGTTTCCATACAAATGTTACTCGATTTAGAAGGAGAAGTCATAGAACCCATAGTATTTCATAGCCACGCAATTTCTGTCTTAATTCGTCAATGAGAGGGAGCGAGGAATGCAGTAAAGACGGAATAGTGCATCGGAAAGTATTTACTCGTACCCTAAAAGAAAATCCTGTCGTTTCAATAGAAACGTTACTCGATTTAGAAGGAGGAGTCAAAGAACACTTAGTATTTCATAGCGACCCAATCTCTGTGTTAATTCGTCAATGTGAGGGAGCGAGGGATGCAGTAAAGAAGGAACAGTGCATCGGAAAGGAGATACTCGTACCCCAAATTAAAATCCTGTCGTTTCCACAGAAACGTTACTCGATTAGAAGGAGAAGTCATAGAACCCATAGTATTTTATAGCGACGATATATCATTGTTAATTCTTCAATGTGAGGGAACAAGGGATGCAGTAAAGAAGGAATAGCGCATCGGAAAGGAGAAACTCGTATCCCAAAAGAAAATCCTGTCGTTTCCATAGAAACGTTACTCGATTTAGGAGGAGAAGTCATAGAACCCATAGTATTTCATAGCGACGCAACTTCTGTGTTAATTCGTCAATGTGAGGGAGCGAGGGAAGTAGTAAAGAAGGAATAGTGCATCGGAAAGGACATACTCGTATACCAAAACAAAATCCTGTCGTTTCCATAGAAACGTTACTCGATTTAGAAGGAGAATTAATAAAACCCATAGTATTTCATAGCCACGCAATTTCTGTCTTAATTCGTCAATGTGAGGGAGCGAGAAATGCAGTAAAGCAGGAATAGTGAATCGCAAAGGAGATACTCGTATCCAGAAAAGCAAATACTGTCGTTTCCATAGAAACGTTACTCGAATTTGAAGGAGATGTCATAGAACAAATAGTATTTTACAGCGGCGCAATTTCTGTGTTAATTCGTCCATGTGGGGTAGTGAGGAATGCAGCAAAGATGGAATAGTGCATCGGAAAGGAGACAGTCGTATCCCAAATGAAAATCCTGTCGTTTCCATAGAAACGTTACTCGATTTAGAAGGAGAGGTCATAGAACCCGTAGTATTTCATAGCGACGGAATTTCTGTGTTAATTCGTCAATGTGAGGGAGCGAGGGAAGCAGTAAATAAGGAATAGTGCATCGAAAAGGACATACTCGTATACCAAAGGAAAATCGTGTCGTTTCCATAGAGATGTTACTCGATTTAGATGGAGAAGTCATAGAACCCATAGTATTACATAGCGACCCAATCTCTATGTTAATTCGTCAATGTGAGGGAGCGAGGGATGCAGTAAAGAAGGAACAGTGTATCGGAAAGGAGATACTCGTATCCCAAATGAAAATCCAGACGTTACCATAGAATTGTTACTCGATTTAGAAGGAGAAGTCATAGATCACATAGTATTTCATAACGACGCAATTTCTGTGTTAGTATGTCAATGTGAGAGAGCGAGGGATGAAGTAAAGACGGAATAGTGCGTCGGAAAACAGATACTCGTATCCCAAAAGAAAATCCTGTCGTTTCAATAGAAACGTTACTCGATTTAGAAGGAGAAGTCATAGAATCCATAGTATTTCATAGCGACGCAATATCATTGTTAATTCGTCAGTGTGAGGGAGCGATGGATGCATTAAAGGAGCAATAGCGCATGGGAAAGGGGAAACTTGTATCCCAAAAGAAAATCCTGTCGTTTCCATAGAAACGTTACTCGATATGGAAGGAGAAGTCATAGAACCCATAGTATTTCATAGCGACGCTATTTCTGCGCTAATTCGTCAATATTAGGGAGCGAGGGAAGCAATAAAGATGGAATAGTGCATCGGAAACGACATAGTCGTATACCAAATGAAAATCCTGTCGTTTCCATGGAAACGTTACTCGAATTGGAAGGAGAAGTCATAGAACCCATAGTACTTCATAGCCACGCAATTTCTGTCTTAATTCGTCAATATGAGGGAGCGAGGAATGCAGTAAAGAAGGAATAGTGCATCAGAACGGAGATAGTCGTATCCCAAAAGAAAATCCTGTCGTTTCCATAGAAACGATACTCGAATTAGAAGGAGACGTCATAGAACACACAGCATTTCATAGCGACGCAATATCTGTGCTTATTCGTCAATGTGCGGGAAGAGGCATGCAGTAAAGAAGGAATAGTGCATCGGAAAGGAGATGTATTCCACAGGAAAATCCTGTCGTTTCCACAGAAATCTTACTCGATTAGAGGGAGAAGTCATAGAACCCATAGTATTTCATTGCGACGATATATCATTGTTAATTCGTCAATGTGAGGGAGCGAGGGCTGCAGTAAACAAGGAATAGCGCATCGGAAAGGAGAAACTCGTATCCCAAAAGCAAATCCGGTCGTTTCCATAGAAACGTTACTAGATTTAGAAGGAGAGGTCATAGAACCCGTAGTATTTCATAGCGACGCAATTTCTGTGTTAATTCGTCAATGTGAGGGAGCGAGGCAAGCAGTAAAGAAGGAATAGTGCATCGAAAAGGACATACTCGTATACCAAAGGAAAATCCTGTCGTTTCCATAGAAATGTTACTCGATTTAGAAGGAAAAGTCATAGAACCCATAGTATTTCATAGCCATGCAATTTCTGTCTTAATTCGTCAATGTGAGGGAGCGTGGAATGCAGTAAAGAAGGAATAGTGCATCGAAAGAAGATATTCGTATCCCAAAAGAAAATCCTACCGTCTCCATAGAAACGATACTTGATTTAGAAGGAGAAGTCGTAGAACCTACAGTATTTGATAGCGACGCAATTTCTGTGCTTATTCGTCAATGTGAGGGAGAGAGGGATGCAGTAAAGAACCAATAGTGCATCGGAAAGGAGTTAGTCGTATCCGTAAGTAAAATCTGTTGTTTCCATAGAAACGTTACTCGATTTAGAAGGGGAAGTCATAGAACCAATAGTATTCCATAGCGACGAAATTTCTGTGCTTATTCGTCAATGTGAGGGAACGAGGGATGCAGTAAAGAAGTAATAGTGCATCGGAACCGTGATACTCGTATCCCAAAAGAAAATCCTGTCGTTTCCATAGAAACGTTACTCGATTTAGAAGGGGAAGTCATAGAACACATAGAATTTCATAGCGACGCAATTTCTGTGCTTATTCGTCAATGTGAGGGAACGAGGGATGCAGTAAAGAAGGAATAGTGCATCGGAAAGGAGATACTCGTATCCCAAAAGAAAATCCTGTCGTTTCCATAGAAACGTTACTCGATTTAGAAGGAGAAGTCATAGAACCCATAGTATTTCATTGCCACGCAATACCTGTCTTAATTCGTCAATGAGAGGGAGCGAGGAATGCAGTAAACAAGGAATAGTGCATCGGAAAGGAAGTACTCGTACCCCAAAAGAAAATCCTGTCGTTTCAATAGAAACGTTACTCGATTTAGAAGGAGAAGTCATAGAACCCGTTGTATTTCATAGCGACCATAACTCTGTGTTAATTCGTCAATGTGAGGGAGCGAGGGTTGCAGTAAAGAAGGATCAGTGCATCAGAAAGGAGATACGCGTAACCCAAACGAAAATCCTCACGTTTCCATAGAAACGTTACTCGATTTAGAAAGAGAATTCATAAAACCCATAGTATTTCATAGCCACGCAATTTCTGTGTTAATTCGTCCATGTGAGGTAGCGACGGATGCACTAAAGAAGGAATAGTGCATCGGAAGGAGGTACTCGTATCCCTGAAGAAATTCCTTACGTTTCCATAGAAAGGTTACTCGATTTAAAAAGGAGAAGACATCGAACACATAGTATATCATAGCGACGCCATTTCTATGTTAATTCGTCAATGTGAGGGAGCGAGGGATGCAGTAAAGAAGCATTAGTGCATCGGAAAGGGGATACTCGTATCCCAAAAGAAAATCCTTTCGTTTCCATAGAAACGTTACTTGATTTAGAAGGAGAAGTCATAGAACCAATAGTATTTGATAGCAACGCAATATCGATGCGTATTCGTCAATGCGATCGAGCGAGGGATGCAGTAAAGAACCAATAGTGCACCGGAAAGAAGAAACTCGTATCCCAAAAGAAAATCCTGACGTTTCCATTGAAACGTTGCTCGATTTAGATGGAGAAGCCATAGAAACCACAGTATATCATAGCGGCGCAATTTCTGTGTTAATACGTAAATGTGAGAGAGCGTGGGATGCAGTAAAGAGGCAATAGTGCATCGGAAAGGAGATACTCGTATTCCAAAAGAAAATCCTGTCGTTTCCAGAGATACGTTACTCGATTTAGAAGGAGAAATCATGGAACCCATAGTATTTCATAGCGACGCAATTTCTGTGCTTATTCGTCATTGTGAGGGAGCGAGGGATGCAGTAAAGAAGGAATACTGCATCGGAAAAGAGATACTCGTATCCCAAAAGAAAATCCGTTCGTTTCCATAGAAACGTTACTCCATTTAGAAGGAGAAGTAATAGAACCCATAGTATTTCATAGCGACGCAATTCCTGTGTTAATTCGTCAATGTGCGGGAGCGAGGGAAGCAGTAAAGAAGGAATAGTGCATCGAAAAGGACATACTCGTATACCAAAAGAAAATCCTGTCGTTCCCATAGAAATGTTACTCGATATAGAAGGAGAAGTCAAAGAACTTATAGTATTTCATAGCCACGCAATTTCTGTCTTACTTCGTCAATGAGAGGGAGCGTGGAATGCAGTAAAGAAGGAATAGCGCATCGGAAAGGAAGTACCATTACCCCAAAAGAAAATCCTGTCGTTTCAATAGAAACGTTCCTCGATTTAGAAGGAGAAGTCATAGAACCGGTAGTATTTCATAGCGACGAAATTTCTGTGTTAATTCGTCAATGTGCGGGAGCAAGGGAAACAGTAAAGAAGCAATAGTGCATCGGAAAGGAAATACTCGTATACCAAAAGAAATTCCTGTCGTTTCCATAGAAACGTTACTCGATTTAGAAGGAGATGTAATAGAACCCATAGTATTTCATAGCCACGCAATTTCTGTCTGAATTCGTCAATGTGAGGGAGCGATGAATGCAGTAAAGAAGGAATAGTGCATCGGAAAGGAGATACTCGTTCCCAAAAGAAAATCATGTAGTTTCAATAGAAACGTTACTCGATTTAGAAGGGGAATTCATAATACCCATAGTATTTCATAGCGACAATTTCTGTGTTAATTCGTCAATGTGAGGGAGCGAGGGATGCAGTAAAGGAGGAATAGTGCATCAGAAAGGAGATACTCGTATCCCAAAAGAAAATCCTTTTGCTTCGATAGAAACGCTACTTGATTTAGAAGGAGAATTCATAGAACCAATAGTATTTGATAGCGACGCAATTTCTGTGCGTATTCGTCATTGTGATCGAGCGAGGGATGCAGTAAAGAAGCAATACTGCTTCGGAAAGGAGATAGTCGTATCCCAAAAGAAAATCCTGTCGTTTCCATAGAAACGTTACTCGGTTTAGAAGGAGAAGTCATATATCCCATGGTATTTCATAGCGACGCAATTTCTGTGTTAATTCGCCAATGTGAGGGATTATGGCAATCGGTACAGAAGGAATAGTGCAACGGAAAGGAGATAGTCGTATCATAATAGAAAATCCTGTCGTATCCATAGAAACGTTACTCGATTTAGAGGGAGATGTCATAGAACCCATAGAATTTCATAGCGACGCAAATTCTGAGTTAAATCGTCAATGTGTGGGAGCGAGGGATGCCGTAAAGAAGGAATAGTGCATCGGAAAGGAGATACTCGTATCCCAAAAGAAAATCCAGTCGTTTCCATAGAAACGTAACTCGATGTAGAAAGTGGAGTCATAGAACTTATAGTATATCATAGCGACGCAATTTATGAGCTTATTCGTCAATGTGAGGGAGCGAGGGATGAAGTAAAGAAGGAATACTGCATCGGAAAGGAGATACTCGTATCCCAAAGGAAAATCCTTTCGTTTCCATAGGAAAGTTACCCGATTTAGATGGAGAAGCCATAGAAAACATAGTATTTCATAGCTACCCAATCTCTGTGTTAATTCGTCAATGTGAGGGAGCGAGGGATGCAGTAAAGAAGGAACAGTGCATCGGAAAGGACATACTCGTATCCCAAAAGAAAATCATGTAGTTACAATAGAAACGTTACTCGATTTAGAAGGGGAAGTCATAGAACCCATAATATTTCACAGCGACAATTTCTGTGTTAATTCGTCAATGTGACGGAGCGAGGGATGCAGTAAAGAAGGGATAGTGCATCGGAAAGGAGATACTCGTATCCCAAAAGAAAATCCTGTCGTTTCCATTGAAACATTAGTCGATTTTGAAGGAGATGTCATAGAACAAATAGTATTTCAGAGCGACGCAATTTCTGTATTAATTCTTCCATGTGAGGTAGCGTGGGATGCAGTAAAGAAGGCATAGTGCATCGGAAAGAGGTACTCGTATCCCTAAAGAAATTCCTGACGTTTCCATAGAAACGTTACTCCATTTAAAGGGAGAAGACATAGAACACATACTATTTCATAGCGACGCAATTTCTGTGTTAATTCGTCAATGTGCGGTAGCAAGGGAAGCAGTAAAGAAGGAATAGTGCATCGGAAAGGACATACTCGTATACAAAAATAAAATCCTGTCGTTTCCATAGAAACGTTACTCGATTTAGATGGATTAGTCATAGAACGCATAGTATTTCAAGGCTACGCAGTATCTGTGTTAATTCGTCAATGTGAGGGAGCGACGGATGCAATACAGAAGGAATAGAGCATCAAAATGGAGATAGTCGTAACCCAAAAGAAACCCCGTCGTTTCCATAGAAGCGTTACCCAATATAGATGGAGAAGTCATAGAATCCATAGTATTTCATAGCGACGCAATATCATTGTTAATTCGTCAATGTGATTGAGCGAGGGATGCAGTGAGGAAGGAATAGTGCATCGGATAGGAGATACTCGTATCCCAAATGAAAATCCTGTAGTTTCAGTAGAAACGTTACTCGATTTAGAAGGAGAAGCCATAGAACACATAGTATTTCATAGCGACACAATATCTGTGTTAATTCGTCAATGTGAGGAGCGACGGATGCAATACACAAGGAATGGTGGATCTGAAAGGAGATACTCGTATCCCAAAAGAAAATCCTGTCGTTACCTTAGAAACGTTACTCGATTTAGATGCAGAAGCCATAGAATCCATAGTATTTCATAGCGACGTAATTTCTGTGTTAATACGTAAATGTGAGAGAGCAAGGGATGCAGTAACGAGGGAATAGTGCATCGTAAAGGAGATACTCGTATCCCATAAGAAAATCCTGTCGTTTCCATACAATCGTTGCTCGATTTAGAAGGAGAAGTAATAGAACGCATAGTATTTCATAGCGTCGCAATTTCTGAGGTAATTCGTCAATGTGAGGGAGCGAGGGATGCAGTAAAGAGGTAATAGTGCATCGGAAAGGAGATACTCGTATTCCAAAAGAAAATCCTGTCGTTTCCATAGAAACGTTACTCGATTTAGAAGGAGAAGTCATAGAACGCATAGTATTTCAAGTCTACGCCATATCTGTGTTAATTCACCAATGTGAGGGAGCGACGGATGCAATACAGAAGGAATAGTGCATCAAAATGGAGATAGTCGTATCCAAAAAGAAACCCTGTCGTTTCCATAGAAGCGTTACCCGATATAGAAGGAGAAGTTATAGAACCCATAGTATGTTATAGCGACGCTATTTCTGTGTGAATTCGTCAATGTGAGGGAGCGGCGGATGCAACACACAAGGAATAGTGCATCTGAAAGGAGATACTCGTATCCGAAAAGAAAATCCTGTCGTTACCATAGAAACGTTACTCCATTTAGAGTGCAAAGTCATAGAACCCATGGTATTTCATAGCCACGCAATATCTGTCTTAATTCGTCAATGAGAAGGAGCGATGAATGCAGCAAACAAGGAATAGTGCATCGGAAAGAGGTACTCGTATCCCTAAAGAAATTCCTGACGTATCCTTAGAAGCGTTACTCGATTTAAAGGGAGAAGACATAGAACACATACTATTTCATAGCGAAGCCATTTCTGTGTTAATTCGTCAATGTGAGGGAGCGAGGGATTCAGTAAAGAAGCAATAGCGCATCGGAAAGGGGATACTCGTATCCCAAGAGAAAGTCCTTTCGTTTCCATAGAAACGTTACTTGATTTAGAAGGAGAAGTCATAGAACCAATAGTACTTGATAGCGACGAAATTTTTGTGCATATTCCTCAATGTGAACGAGCGAGGGATGCAGTAAAGAACCAATGGTGCATCGGAGAGGAGATAGTCGTAACCCAAAAGAAAATCCTGTCGTTTCCATAGAAACGTTACTCGGTTAAGAAAGAGAAGTCATAGAACCCATTGTATTTCATAGCTACCCAATCTCTGTGTTAATTCGTCAATGTGAGGGAGCGAGGGACGCAGTAAAGAAGGAACAGTGCATCGGAAAGGATATACTCTTATCCCAAAAGAAAATCATGTAGTTTCAATAGAAACGTTACTCGATTTAGAAGGGGAAGTCATAGAACCCACAGTATTTCAAAGCGACAATTTCTGTGTTAATTCGTCAATGTGACGGAGCGAGGGAAGCAGTAAAGAAGGAATAGTGCATCGAAAAGGACATACTCGTATACCAAAAGAAAATCCTGTCGTCACCATAGAAATGTTACTCGATATAGAAAGAGAAGTCATAGAACGCATAGTATTTCATAGCCACGCAATTTCTGTCTGAATTCGTCAATGTGAGGGAGCGAGGAATGCAGTAAAGAGGGAATAGTGCATCGGAATGGAGATACTCGTATACCAAAAGAAAATCCTGTCGTTTCAATAGAAACGTTACTCGATTAGAAGGAGAAGTCATAGAACTCATAGAATTTCATAGCTACCCAATCTCTGTGTTAATTCATCAATGTGAGGGCGCGAGGGATGCAGTAAAGAAGGAACAGTGCATCGGAAAGGAGATACTCGTATCCCAAAAGAAAATCATGTAGTTTCAATAGAAACGTTACTCGATTTAGAAGGGGAAGTCATAGAACCCATAGTATTTCATAGCGACAATTTCTGTGTTAATTCGTCAATGTGACGGAGCGAGGGATGCAGTAAAGAAGGGATAGTGCATCGGAAAGGAGATACACGTATCCCAAAAGAAAATCCTGTCGTTTACATAGAAACGTTACTCGATTTACAAGGAGAAATAAAAGAACCCATATTAATTCATAGCCGCGCAATTTCTGTCTTAATTCGTCAATGTGAGGGAGCGAGGGATGCAGTAAAGAAGCAATAGTGCATCGGAATGGGGATACTCGTATCCCAAAAGAGAATCCTTTTGCGTCGATAGAAACGCTACTTGATTTAGAAGGAGAAGTCATAGAACCAATAGTATTTGATAGCGGCGCAATTTCTGTGCGTATTCGTCATTGTGATCGAGCGAGGGATGCAGTAAAGAACCAATACTGCATCGGAAAGGAGATAGTCGTATCCCAAATGAAAATCCTGTCGTTTCCATAGAAACGTTACTCGGTTTAGAAGGAGAAGTCATAGAGCCCATGGTATTTCATAGCGTCGCAATTTCTGTGTTAATTCGCCAATGTGAGGGAGTATAAGAGTCAGTACAGAAGGAATTGTGCATCGGAAAGGAGATAGTCGTATCCCAATAGAAAATCCTGTCGTTTCCATAGAAACGTTACTCGATTTAGAAGGAGATGTCATAGAACCCATAGTATTTCATAGCGACGCAAATTCTGAGTTAAATCGTCAATGTGAGGGGGCGAGGGATGCCGTAAAGAAGGAGTAGTGCATCGGAAAGGAGATACTCGTATCCCAAAAGAAAATCCAGTCGTTTCCATAGAAACGTAACTCGATGTAGAAGGTGGAGTGATAGAACTTATAGTATATGATATCGACGCAATTTAAGAGCTTATTCATCAATGTGAGGTAGCGAGGGATGAACTGAAGAAGGAATACTGCATCGGAAAGGAGATACACTGTATCCCAAAGGAAAATCCTTTCGTTTCCATAGCAACGTTACCCGATTTAGATGGAGAAGCCATAGAAACCATAGTATTCCATAGCGCCGCAATTTCTGTGTGAATACGTAAATGTGAGAGAGCGAGTGATGCAGTAAGGAGGGAATAGTGCATCGGAAGGGAGATAGTCGTATCCCAAAAGGAAATCCTGTCGTTTCCATAGAAACGTTACTCGATTTAGATGGAGAGGTCATAGAACGCATAGTATTTCAAGGCTACGCAGTATCTGTGTTAATTCGTCAATGTGAGGGTGCGACGGATGCAATACAGAAGGAATAGAGCATCAGAATGGAGACAGTCGTATCCCAAAAGAAACCCTGTCGTTTCCATAGAAGCGTTACCCGATATAGAAGGAGAAGTTATAGAACCCATAGTATTTTATAGCGACGCAATTTCTGTGCTTAATCATCAATGTGAGGGAACGAGGGATGCAGTAAAGAAGGAATAGTGCATCGGAAAGGATTATCTTGTATCCCAAAAGAAAATCCTGTCGTTTCCATAGAAATGTTACTCGATTAGAAGGAGAAGTCATAGAATCCATAGTATTTCATAGCGACGCAATATCATTGTTAATTCGTCAATGTGATTGAGCGAGGGATGCAGTGAAGAAGGAATAGTGCATCGGAAAGGAGATACTCGTATTCCAAATGAAAATCCTGTAGTTTCAGTAGAAACGTTACTCGATTTAGAATGAGAAGCCAAAGAACACATAGTATTTCATAGCGACACAATATCTGTGTTAATTCGTCAATGTGAGGGAGCGACGGATGCAATACACAAGGAATAGTGCATGTGAAAGGAGATACTCGTATCCGAAAAGAAAATAATGTCGTTACCATTGAGACGTTACTCGATTTAGAGTGAAAAGCCATAGAACCCATAGTATTTTATAGCGACGCAATTTCTGTGCTTATTCGTCAATGTGAGGGAACGAGGGATGCAGTAAAGAAGGATTAGTGCATCGGAAAGAAGATACTCGTATCCCAAAAGAAAATCATGTAGTTTCAATAGAAACGTTACTCGATTTAGAAGGGGAAGTCATAGAACCCATGGTATTTCATAGCGACAATTTCTGTGTTAATTCGTCAATGTGACGCAGCGAGGGATGCAGTAAAGAAGGGATAGTGCATCGGAAAGGAGATACTCGTATCCCAAAAGAAAATCCTGTCGTTTCCATAGAAACGTTAGTTGATTTTGAAAGAGATGTCGTAGAACGAATAGTATTTCATAGCGACGCAATTTCTGTGTTAATTCGTCCATGTGAGGTAGCGTGGGATGCAGTAATGAAGGAATAGGTCATCGGAAAGAGGAACTCGTATCCCTAAAGAAATTCCTGACGTATCCATAGAAACGTTACTCGATTTAAAGGGAGAAGACAATAAACACATACTATTTCATAGCGACGCCATTTCTGTGTTAATTCGTCAATGTGAGGGAGCGAGGGATGCAGTAAAGAAGCAGTAGCGCATCGGAAAGGAGATACACGTATGCCAAAAGAAAATCCTGTCGTTTCCATTGAAACGTTAGTCGATTTAGAAGGAGATGTCATAGAACCCATAGTATTTCATAGCGACGCTAATTCTGAGTTAACTCGTCAATGTGAGGAAGCGAGGGATGCAGTAAAGAAGGAATTGTGCATCGGAAAGGAGATACTCGTATCCCAAAAGAAATTCCAGTCGTTTCCGTAGAAACGTAACTCGATTTAGAAGGAGGAGTCATAGAACCTATAGTATTTCATAGCGACGCAATTTTCGAGCTTATTCGTCAATGTGAGGGAGCGTGGGATGCAGTAAAGAAAGAATACTGCTTCTGAAAAGAGATACTCGTATCCCAAAGAAAATCCTGTCGTTACCATAGAAACGTTACTCCATTTAGAAGGAGAAGTCATAGAACGCATAGAATTACAAGTCTACGCAACATCTGTGTTAATTCATCAATGTGAGGGAGCGACGGATGCAGTACAGAAAGAATAGTGCATCAAAATGGAAAAAGTCGTATCCAAAAAGAAACCCTGTCGTTTCCATAGAAGCGTTACCCGATGTAGAAGGAGAAGTTATAGAACCCATAGTATTTTATAGCGACGCAATTTCTGTGCTTATTCGTCAATGTGAGGGAACGAGGGATGCAGTAAAGAAGGAATAGTGAATCGGAAAGAGGAAACTCGTATCCCAAAAGAAATTCCTGAGGTTTCCATAGAAACGTTACTCGATTTAAAGGGGGAAGGCATAGAACACATACTATTTCATAGCGACGCCGTTACTGTGTTAATTCGTCAATGTGAGGGAGCGGGGGATGCAGTAAAGAAGCTATAGCGCATCGGAAAGGGAATACTCGTATCCCAAAAGAAAATCCTTTTTGTTCCACAGAAACGTTACTTGATTTAGAAGCAGAAGTCATAGAACCAATAGTATTTGATAGCGACGCAATTTCGGTGCGTACTCCTCAATGTGATCGAGCGAGGTATGCAGTAAAGACCCAATGGTGCATCGGAGAGGAGATAGTAGTATCCCAAAAGAAAATACTGTCGTTTCCATAGAAACGTTACTCGGTTTAGAAGGAGAAGTCATAGATCCCATGGTATTTCATGGCGACGCAATTTCTGTGTTAATTCGCCAATGTGAGGGAGTGAGGCAATCAGTACAGAAGGAATAGTGCATCGGAAAAGAGATAGTCGTATCCCAAAAGAAAATCCTGTCGTCTCCATAGAAACGTTACTCGATTTAGAAGGAGATGTCATAGAACCCATAGTATTTCATAGCGACGCAAATTCTGAGTTAAATCGTCAATGTGAGGGAGCGAGGGATGCAGTAAACATGGAATAGTGCATCGGAAAGGAGATACTCGTATCCCAAAAGAAAATCAATTCGTTTCCATAGAAACGTAACTCGATTTAGAAGGAGGAGTCATTGAACCTATAGTATTTCATAGCGACGCAATTTCTGAGCTTATTCGTCAATGTGAGGGAGCGAGGGATGCAGTAAAGGAGGAATACTGCTTCGGAAAGGAGATACTCGTATCCCAAAAGAAAATCCTGTCGTATCCATAGAAACGTTACTCGATTTAGATGGAGAAGCCATAGAAACCATAGTATTTCATAGCGACGTAATTTCTGTGTTAATACGTAAATGTGAGAGAGCGAGGGCTGCAGTAAAGAGGGAATAGTGCATCGGAAATGAGATACTCGTATCCCAAAAGAAAATCCTGTCGTTTCCATAGAAACGTATTCGAATTAGAAGGAGAAGTTGAAACGTCCCCTTTGAACAATTCTACACGAGACTGTGCTTATCCTGACACACAATATTTTGTTAGCGCAACGCAATCTGACTTTCAAAATTCACTACAAAAGAATGGCCCTGACTAACATTAAACTATACCTTTCACAAATCACTTACCTCACAAAAATCTTCGCAGCTCAAGCTACTGCAATACAGCGAGCGCCACTACTGCCAGCTAAATAAAAGATTCAAACTATGGAAGGCACTAACTACTGATAGGGATAGTTAGCAAATGAAAGATATTAATAGAGAACAAACAATGTATTTACCTTGATATCATCATGTATAAATATAGCAGTTCATGACAAATTATAAATCTCCGCCATCTCTCTTCCCACATCCACCACTGTTGGCGGCTCACCTCCAACTGCGCAACGCTACGCGCTGTTCACATCCAGCTGCCTAACACTACAATGGCGGACAACAATGCAAACTAGCCACAGACTGCACACAGCATAGCCAGTGATTTTCATACAGAGGTGGCGTTACCAATAAAAAAACCTAAACAGCCTACTTACATACAGAAAACATAAACAGCCTACTTAACGTTGCCAACAAGAAAACATAAACAGCCTACTTGCATAGAGAAAACATAAACAGCCTACTTACATAGCCTCCATGCTCCCCACAAAAAATTTTACAAAATATTTTTGGGCAGTGGCCAATAATGATTTGATAAAATTTTTCATAATTACAATAACAAAGAAATCAAATGCACACACTTATTGATACAATGTTGGTCAAAAGCTAAAATTTTCTCACAGTCTATAAAGACAGTCCTGATCGTACATAACAGTAGAATAACAGTGTTTTTCTCAAAGTCTGAGCAGTAAAAGAAAATGCACACGGAAGTAGTGGATTTCCATGCAGTCTTGAAGAAGTAGCGTTGTCCTTCCAACGGAAAGACAGTGCTGACTCTTGACATGCTGACAGATAATGGGCCACAACAGAGCAAACCCACAGCAGAGTCAGTCGTAGTTTGGAAGAATATTGGTAGGTAGGTCACCACAGAGCAGACCCACTGTAGTCCTGGTAGAGAGTATGGTATTGGTGGGCCACCAGAGGTGCAGACCCACTGTAGTCCTTGTAGAGATAATGGTATTGGTGGGCCACCAGAGGTGCAGACCCACTGTAGTCCTGGTATAGACGGCCAGCAGCCATCCGTTGCGACTGTGCAGGTGCACAATCACCATCGAAGATTCTTGCAGAGAATATAGCAAGTCCATAAACCACCACTTGTGCACTCAGAAAGTTTTTCTTTTAATTGTCCTTAGAACCAGCAATGCTGTTATCCAGTCCCTTGCTGAATTACCAACACACGTGCAAACACTATCAGTACCTACTTCTCACATATTGTCCATATACTATGACCAACAGAAACGTGTGCAGTGAAATGGAACTTACAAGTTAATAATATCATGAACTGGTGACAATTACAATTTTATAACAGAAGAATACAATAACAAAGGTACAAAATACATCATTAAAGAACATAACAATACAGATTACATTTGTAGTAAAACAGGCGTTACAAAAGAATAGAAATAGACATATATGTCAGTGTTACAGGAATTATGACGTGAGTACATACATAAAAGATCACAATAACTTTTGAAACATCAACTTCACACATTAGCATTAACACAAAACAGAGTAAATACTGTCTAAACATCTTTACAAAGTAAATAACATATTATTAATGCCAATTATATTCGAGGATAACAGTATTCCTCATCATAGTGAATGTAGCTTAATGTTAAAAGAAGAAAAAATTCTATGTAACTACACAGAGACAGGAAGAAAACAAATACACAAGGGTACACACACACATAGTGGGATAACACCAATAGGAAAGGACAGGGTTCGTTTTCAGTGTAACATTTGGTACTGCAGTCCAACCCAAAACTTCATACATCTTTCCTCTTATTTCATCCTTTGTTTCCACCAAAAAAAATTCTAACTAAGCATGCTTTCTGTGTTTATATGTTCACACATTTCTTACCTCATTTTTATTTTCCATTATCTTACCTCATCATTTATTTCCAAGAAAATCCTACCTAAAATACTTTTTTTTTTGGCCAAACCATTTTCTTATAGCGTCTAAATGCATTTCTTCCAATTCATCATAGTTAGTTTCTTATATAGTCTACCCCTCTTAAGCTAACTTAAATCTACTGAGCTCAGATGCTAAACTAAGGGACGAGGCAATGCAGCAGCACATAAAACAATTAATATAAACAGCAATGAAAAAAAATGGAAAATCGCAAAGCAAGCTACAGTAAATCTAAATTAACAGAAAAAATGCAAAATTACAACTAATATGAGCCAATGTGCAGCAACAAAAAAATAAATCTGGCTTAGCAGAGTAACACAAATTAAAGTTCAGTAGCACTATGCCTGGCAAACAGCAGCAACTTATACCTAAACATGACATAGCGCAAGCAGAAAAAATATTACACTAAAATGGCCATGTCTAATACCTATGTCACATCTTAACACTAGAGTGATGCATCACAATTTATTCTACAAAAGAAATTACCAAGTACTTGAAAAGAAAATTATGTGTTACTGTTATTAGTTCCTTCTTATTGTTCTTTCCTTTCCAAGTGCTCCTTTTTTTAAAGAATGTGGATCATAAAATAATTATTTAATAGATCTGTTGACAGAAAGTGTTCACATTAGCAAATGCATTTCATTTTATAAAAGCAATGCTGCAACACAGCTGGAAACCAGATATCAAATGAAATAAGCAATTACGCAAACCAAAGCATAAAAATATCATTCAATAGTCATGTGGCATTTCGTAAGTTAGTAGAAATTCTCTCAACTCTCGTAGAAAGACGCTTGTCGTGATCAGGTGTGCAGATGTACGAATATTTCCCATCAATTCATAAGCATTTCAGTAATTAGCACAAAGTGCAAGTAATCATATGTTTTCAAGTAACGAGGGTGTCGCATTAGCGATGAAAGGCACACCCTAATGGCTTGTTCTCCAGGTGTTTGACACAGCTGTGTGCCCACAACGCATTACAAAAATCATATGTTTTCAAGTTCGACCGTGTCGTTTTTGCGATGCTTTCTACAAAGGAATGTCAGAAGCGAGGTTAATGGCGTCCCTTTTTTTTCTTCCTGTGCTCTGAAAGGCACGCGCTAATGGCTTTTTCTCCAGGCGTCTGACACAGCTGGGTGATCATGACGCATTATGTGTAGGTGGTCCATTAACTTTCTTACGGAAATATTTACGACAGCAGTTTCCGCTACAGTGACAGTCGCATATAAAAATATTTCACAGGTCAAGAATTTGCGTTACAAATCTGTAGAAACAAAATGCTATTGATATAACAGTGTCCAAAAAAATTTTCGTCTGCATTGTAATACATTCACGAATATACACACATTTCATAACTCTTAAAGTACGTTTCTTGGTTTCCAACATCCTTTTCATAAATCAGAGTCCCTAAACACTACTCATTATTCCTTACCTCATTATACATATACATATTCGTCGATACTTCTTCAATATTTCATCATGAGAAATACGTAGCATAATAAACATTCCTCAACAACATAATACACATCGTCGTCGTAATAATAACATCATAACACCTCAGTCAAATCTCAAAATCGTCGTAACTTCCTCCAATAATTTCTAAGCCTAAAAAAATTCTCTGCTCATGTCAAAAGTGTCAGCTGCCTCAAACGTACTTTCAAAATCATGATCTCATACCAAATACATCATTCAAAGCTCTCATAATATCACAATGGTTCCGAAAAAATATGAACAGTTTACAAAGTACAGACAAAATACAGTTTCATAAGTGTGAAGTTACCCAACTGTGTATTGCGTAAACATGTGTCACTGATGACACACAATATTTTGTTAGCGCAACGCAATCTGACTTTCAAAATTCCCTACAAAAGAATGGCCCTGACTAACATTAAACTATACCTTTCACAAATCACTTACCTCACAAAAATCTTCGCTGCTCAAGCTACTGCAATACAGCGAGCGCCACTACTGCCAGCTAAATAAAAGATTCAAACTATGGAAGGCACTAACTACTGATAGGGATAGTTAGCAAATGAAAGATATTAATAGAGAAAAAACAATGTATTTACCTTGATATCATCATATATAAATATAGCAGTTCATGACAAATTACAAATCTCCGCCATCACTCTCCCCACATCCACCACTGCTGGCGGCTCACCTCCAACTGCGCAACGCTACGCGCTGTTCACATCCAGCTGCCTAACACTACAATGGCGGACAACAATGCAAACTAGCCACAGACTGCACACAGCACAGCCAGTGATTTTCATACAGAGGTGGCGTTACCAATAAAAAAACGTAAACAGCCTACTTACATACAGAAAACATAAACAGCCTACTTAACGTTGCCAACAAGAAAACATAAACAGCCTACTTAGATAGAGAAAACATAAGCAGCCCACTTACAAAGTCATAGAACCCATAGTAATTCATAGCGACGCAATTTCTGTGTTAATTCGTCAATGTGAGGGAGCGAGGGATGCAGTAAAGAGGTATTAGTTCATCGGAAAGGAGATACTCGTATCCCAAAAGAAAATACTGTCGATTCCGTAGAAACGTTACTCGATTTAAAGGGAGAAGACATAGAACACATACTATTTCATAGCGACGCCATTTCTGTGTTAATTCGTCAATGTGAGGGAGCGGGGGATGCAGTAAAGAAGCTATAGCGCATCGGAAAGGGAATACTCGTATCCCAAAAGAAAATCCTTTCTGTTCCACAGAAACGTTACTTGATTTAGAAGCAGAAGTCATAGAACCAATAGTATTTGATAGCGACGCAATTTCGGTGCGTACTCCTCAATGTGATCGAGCGAGGTATGCAGTAAAGACCCAATGGTGCATCGGAGAGGAGATAGTAGTATCCCAAAAGAAAATACTGTCGTTTCCATAGAAAAGTTACTCGGTTTAGAAGGAGAAGTCATAGATCCCATGGTATTTCATGGCGACGCAATTTCTGTGTTAATTCGCCAATGTGAGGGAGTGAGGCAATCAGTACAGAAGGAATAGTGCATCGGAAAAGAGATAGTCGTATCCCAAAAGAAAATCCTGTCGTCTCCATAGAAACGTTACTCGATTTAGAAGGAGATGTCATAGAACCCATAGTATTTCATAGCGACGCAAATTCTGAGTTAAATCGTCAATGTGAGGGAGCGAGGGATGCAGTAAAGATGGAATAGTGCATCGGAAAGGAGATACTCGTATCCCAAAAGAAAATCAATTCGTTTCCATAGAAACGTAACTCGATTTAGAAGGAGGAGTCATAGAACCTATAGTATTTCATAGCGACGCAATTTCTGAGCTTATTCGTCAATGTGAGGGAGCGAGGGATGCAGTAAAGGAGGAATACTGCTTCGGAAAGGAGATACTCGTATCCCAAAAGAAAATCCTGTCGTATCCATAGAAACGTTACTCGATTTAGATGGAGAAGCCATAGAAACCATCGTATTTCATAGCGACGTAATTTCTGTGTTAATACGTAAATGTGAGAGAGCGAGGGCTGCAGTAAAGAGGGAATAGTGCATCGGAAATGAGATACTCGTATCCCAAAAGAAAATCCTGTCGTTTCCATAGAAACGTATTCGAATTAGAAGGAGAAGTTGAAACGTCCCCTTTGAACAATTCTACACGAGACTGTGTTTAACCTGACACACAATATTTTGTTAGCGCAACGCAATCTCACTTTCAAAATTCCCTACAAAAGAATGGCCCTGACTAACATTAAACTATACCTTTCACAAATCACTTTCCTCACAAAAATCTTCGCTGCTGAAGCTACTGCAATACAGCGAGCGCCACTACTGCCAGCTAAATAAAAGATTCAAACTATGGAAGGCACTAACTACTGATAGGGATAGTTAGCAAATGAAAGATATTAATAGAGAACAAACAATGTATTTACCTTGATATCATCATGTATAAATATAGCAGTTCATGACAAATTATAAATCTCCGCCATCTCTCTTCCCACATCCACCACTGTTGGCGGCTCACCTCCAACTGCGCAACGCTACGCGCTGTTCACATCCAGCTGCCTAACACTACAATGGCGGACAACAATGCAAACTAGCCACAGACTGCACACAGTATAGCCAGTGATTTTCATACAGAGGTGGCGTTACCAATAAAAAAACCTAAACAGCCTACTTACATACAGAAAACATAAACAGCCTACTTAACGTTGCCAACAAGAAAACATAAACAGCCTACTTACATAGAGAAAACATAAACAGCCTACTTACATAGCCTCCATGCTCCTTACAAAAAATTTTACAAAATATTTTTGGGCAGTGGCCAATAATGATTTGATAAAATTTTTCATAATTACAGTAACAAAGAAATCAAATGCACACACTTATTGATACAATGTTGGTCAAAAGCTAAAATTTTCTCACAGTCTATAAAGACAGTCCTGATCGTACATAACAGTAGAATAACAGTGTTTTTCTCAAAGTCTGAGCAGTAAAAGAAAATGCACACGGAAGTAGTGGATTTCCATGCAGTCTTGAAGAAGTAGCGTTGTCCTTCCAACGGAAAGACTGTGCTGACTCTTGACATGCTGACAGATAATGGGCCACAACAGAGCAAACCCACAGCAGAGTCAGTCGTAGTTTGGAAGAATATTGGTAGGTAGGTCACCACAGAGCAGACCCACTGTAGTCCTGGTAGAGAGTATGGTATTGGTGGGCCACCAGAGGTGCAGACCCACTGTAGTCCTTGTAGAGATAATGGTATTGGTGGGCCACCAGAGGTGCAGACCCACTGTAGTCCTGGTATAGACGGCCAGCAGCCATCCGTTGCGACTGTGCAGGTGCACAATCACCATCGAAGATTCTTGCAGAGAATATAGCAAGTCCATAAACCACCACTTGTGCACTCAGAAAGTTTTTCTTTTAATTGTCCTTAGAACCAGCAATGCTGTTATCCAGTCCCTTGCTGAATTACCAACACACGTGCAAACACTATCAGTACCTACTTCTCACATATTGTCCATATACTATGACCAACAGAAACGTGTGCAGTGAAATGGAACTTACAAGTTAATAATATCATGAACTGGTGACAATTACAATTTTATAACAGAAGAATACAATAACAAAGGTACAAAATACATCATTAAAGAACATAACAATACAGATTACATTTGTAGTAAAACAGGCGTTACAAAAGAATAGAAATAGACATATACGTCAGTGTTACAGGAATTATGACATGAGTACATACATAAAAGATCACAATAACTTTTGAAACATCAACTTCACACATTAGCATTAACACAAAACAGAGTAAATACTGTCTAAACATCTTTACAAAGTAAATAACATATTATTAATGCCAATTATATTCGAGGATAACAGTATTCCTCATCATAGTGAATGTAGCTTAATGTTAAAAGAAGAAAAAATTCTATGTAACTACACAGAGACAGGAAGAAAACAAATACACAAGGGTACACACACACATAGTGGGATAACACCAATAGGAAAGGACAGGGTTCGTTTTCAGTGTAACATTTGGTACTGCAGTCCAACCCAAAACTTCATACATCTTTCCTCTTATTTCATCCTTTGTTTCCACCAAAAAAAATTCTAACTAAGCATGCTTTCTGTGTTTATATGTTCACACATTTCTTACCTCATTTTTATTTTCCATTATCTTACCTCATCATTTATTTCCAAGAAAATCCTACCTAAAATACTTTTTTTTTTGGCCAAACCATTTTCTTATAGCGTCTAAATGCATTTCTTCCAATTCATCATAGTTAGTTTCTTATATAGTCTACCCCTCTTAAGCTAACTTAAATCTACTGAGCTCAGATGCTAAACTAAGGGACGAGGCAATGCAGCAGCACATAAAACAATTAATATAAACAGCAATGAAAAAAAATGGAAAATCGCAAAGCAAGCTACAGTAAATCTAAATTAACAGAAAAAATGCAAAATTACAACTAATATGAGCCAATGTGCAGCAACAAAAAAATAAATCTGGCTTAGCAGAGTAACACAAATTAAAGTTCAGTAGCACTATGCCTGGCAAACAGCAGCAACTTATACCTAAACATGACATAGCGCAAGCAGAAAAAATATTACACTAAAATGGCCATGTCTAATACCTATGTCACATCTTAACACTAGAGTGATGCATCACAATTTATTCTACAAAAGAAATTACCAAGTACTTGAAAAGAAAATTATGTGTTACTGTTATTAGTTCCTTCTTATTGTTCTTTCCTTTCCAAGTGCTCCTTTTTTTAAAGAATGTGGATCATAAAATAATTATTTAATAGATCTGTTGACAGAAAGTGTTCACATTAGCAAATGCATTTCATTTTATAAAAGCAATGCTGCAACACAGCTGGAAACCAGATATCAAATGAAATAAGCAATTACGCAAACCAAAGCATAAAAATATCATTCAATAGTCATGTGGCATTTCGTAAGTTAGTAGAAATTCTCTCAACTCTCGTAGAAAGACGCTTGTCGTAATCAGGTGTGCAGATGTACGAATATTTCCCATCAATTCATAAGCATTTCAGTAATTAGCACAAAGTGCAAGTAATCATATGTTTTCAAGTAACGAGGGTGTCGCATTAGCGATGAAAGGCACACCCTAATGGCTTGTTCTCCAGGTGTTTGACACAGCTGTGTGCCCACAACGCATTACAAAAATCATATGTTTTCAAGTTCGACCGTGTCGTTTTTGCGATGCTTTCTACAAAGGAATGTCAGAAGCGAGGTTAATGGCGTCCCTTTTTTTTCTTCCTGTGCTCTGAAAGGCACGCGCTAATGGCTTTTTCTCCAGGCGTCTGACACAGCTGGGTGATCACGACGCATTATGTGTAGGTGGTCCGTTAACTTTCTTACGGAAATATTTATGACAGCAGTTTCCGCTACAGTGACAGTCGCATATAAAAATATTTCACAGGTCAAGAATTTGCGTTACAAATCTGTAGAAACAAAATGCTATTGATATAACAGTGTCCAAAAAAATTATCGTCTGCATTGTAATACATTCACGAATATACACACATTTCATAACTCTTAAAGTACGTTTCTTGGTTTCCAACATCCTTTTCATAAATCAGAGTCCCTAAACACTACTCATTATTCCCTACCTCATTATACATATACATATTCGTCGATACTTCTTCAATATTTCATCATGAGAAATACGTAGCATAATAAACATTCCTCAACAACATAATACACATCGTCGTCGTAATAATAACATCATAACACCTCAGTCAAATCTCAAAATCGTCGTAACTTCCTCCAATAATTTCTAAGCCTAAAAAAATTCTCTGCTCATGTCAAAAGTGTCAGCTGCCTCAAACGTACTTTAAAAATCATGATCTCATACCAAATACATCATTCAAAGCTCTCATAATATCACAATGGTTCCGAAAAAATATGAACAGTTTACAAAGTACAGACAAAATACAGTTTCATAAGTGTGAAGTTACCCAACTGTGTATTGCGTAAACATGTGTCACTGATGACACACAATATTTTGTTAGCGCAACGCAATCTGACTTTCAAAATTCCCTACAAAAGAATGGCCCTGACTAACATTAAACTATACCTTTCACAAATCACTTACCTCACAAAAATCTTCGCTGCTCAAGCTACTGCAATACAGCGAGCGCCACTACTGCCAGCTAAATAAAAGATTCAAACTATGGAAGGCACTAACTACTGATAGGGATAGTTAGCAAATGAAAGATATTAATAGAGAAAAAACAATGTATTTACCTTGATATCATCATATATAAATATAGCAGTTTATGACAAATTACAAATCTCCGCCATCACTCTCCCCACATCCACCACTGCTGGCGGCTCACATCCAACTGCGCAACGCTACGCGCTGTTCACATCCAGCTGCCTAACACTACAATGGCGGACAACAATGCAAACTAGCCACAGACTGCACACAGCACAGCCAGTGATTTTCATACAGAGGTGGCGTTACCAATAAAAAATCGTAAACAGCCTACTTACATACAGAAAACATAAACAGCCTACTTAACGTTGCCAACAAGAAAACATAAACAGCCTACTTACATAGAGAAAACATAAGCAGCCCACTTACAAAGTCATAGAACCCATAGTAATTCATAGCGACGCAATTTCTGTGTTAATTCGTCAATGTGAGGGAGCGAGGGATGCAGTAAAGAGGTATTAGTTCATCGGAAAGGAGATACTCGTATCCCAAAAGAAAATCCTGTCGATTCCGTAGAAACATTACTCGATTTAATGGGAGAAGACATAGAACACATACTATTTCATAGCGACGCCATTTCTGTGTTAATTCGTCAATGTGAGGGAGCGAGGGATGCAGTAAAGAAGCAATAGCGCATCGGAAAGGGGATATGTTGTGTCGGTATCTGGGCCGACACCGTGAAGTTGAGATGGCTGAAAAGGCAAGCTAGACTAACGCTGTAGCCGATAGGGCACGCAAGGCTAACGCAGACGGTCGTGAAGTCTGGAACATGAGAACTTATAAATGAATAAGAAGAAAAGTATGTAGATGCTTATTACTTATCTTTTTATTAGTCCTTGGAATACATCTCTCTTGAATACTCGTAAGCTATAGGCACTGATACAAATGGCGCCTTGCTAGTTCGTAGCCATTAACTTAGCTGATGGCTATTCTGTCTCTCGGCTAATGAGAGAGAAAGGCTTCGTACATCTGGTCGGTAGCTAGGTTCTCGTCCAACTGGGCGGTAGCTAGGTTCTCGTACAACTGGGCGGTAGCTAGGTTCTCGTACAACTGGGCGGTAGCTAGGTTCTCGTACAACTGGGCGGTAGCTAGGTTCTCGTACAACTGGGGCGAGTGCTCTCTCGTATCACGAGACCTGCCTTGGTGGTGGCGCTAGGTCTGCGATTACACAGTGGCGACACGCAGGTCCGACATGTACTAAATGGACCGCGGCCGATTTAAGCTACCATCTAGCAAGTGTGGTGTCTGGCGGTGACACCACATTCCTCCCCCGCAAATCGGCGGACGGTCGTGTGATAAGGCTTCCGCCCGCCGTGGGGAGGACCACATGTTGACGTATGCGATGAGGTGGGGAGCCTAACAACAGGCGAGGCTGTGCCACCCGCACCCGGCCATACGGTCCGATGGGAGCTAGGAAACGCCTGAAAAACTAGTCCAGCGTGCACGTCAACATGCGGTGTATGCGCCCGTAAAGAGTCAGGAGGGACCGAAGGATCAACCTCCATTGCATCGGGGTAGCCGACGCGCGATGACGTCATGTGGTCCGGAGCGGGCGGGAGTTCCATGGCGGAGGACAGCTGGTCACGGGAAGCGATCGGCGGCGCGTGACCCTGGGAGGCGCTTGGCGGCTGCAACGAAGCGTCGAATGCGGGCGGCGCCGGCGGGAGAACAAGCGGCGGCGGCGGCGGCTGCTGCTGCTGCGGCGGCGGCGGCGCGTCGCCATGGGGCAAAATGGAAGGCATCGTCGGTAACACTTGGGGATGAGGCGAGCCAGTAGATGGGTCCCCAGGGCGCTGACCGGACGGCACCGTCGCTGAAAGCAGACAGGGAGCGGCAGAACCCGAGCAACGACAGAGGCGCAGCTGATTGAGATGCCGACGCACCTCACCAGAGGCCCCCAAAACCAAATACATCGCGCGGCCGAGGCAGGGAAGAATGCGCCCTGCGAGCCAACGCCGTGAACCTCGATAGTTGCGATAAAATACAACGTCGCCTGGAGCAAAAGCAGGAGTCTGCCGCTGCACAGGAACCTGATGCGGCGGATGCAGCAAAGACATCAAGGTGCGATGAGGACGACTGTGGAGCAACTCAGCCGGCGAGCGACCATCTCGGGGCTGAGAGCGATACGAAGACAAAAAGAGCAACAATGCGTCCTCCCGAGAATGCGACTCTTTCAATTTCAACATCTGTGACTTGAAAGTCCGGACCAATCGTTCAGCGGCACCGTTGGACTGAGGCGAAAACGGCGCGGATGTCAGATGTTGAATACCATTGGTCTGGCAGAATGACTGAAATTCTGCGGACATGAATTGTGGGCCATTGTCGGAAACAATAGTCTGCGGAAGACCATCAATGCAAAAGATACCAGACAACGCTTGGATGGTGGCGGAGGACGTCGTGGAAGACATCCGGACAACAAAAGGAAAATTACTGAAGGCATCGACCAGAACCAACCATCGAGCATTCCAGAATGGACCAGCAAAATCAATGTGCAAGCGTTGCCAAGGGGAAGTGGCTTTTGGCCACGCAAAGACTTTCCGCGGCGGTGCGGACTGTTGTTCGGCACACGCCGGGCACGAAGAACACATATGCGTAATCGCAGCATCGATTCCGAACCAAGTACAGTGCTGACGAGCAAGTTGTTTCGTTCGCACTATACCCCAATGTCCTTGGTGAAGAAGCCGTAAAACAGAGGACTGTAACGAACGTGGGACCACGACTCTGGACTGATCATTATCAGAACGCAACAACAAAACACCACGTCGAACAAAAAGTCTCTCCTTGTGAGCAAAAAATCGGCGAACCAACGGATCCTCGATCCGAGACTTTGACAAAGGCCATTGCGTAGCAACAAAACGTAAAACAGTAGCAAGGACAGGGTCAGCAGCTGTGGCTGTAGCGACTCGACGAAAATCAATCGGAAACGATTCGACCACTTCATCGGTTTCCGAATCAATGAACATGCAAGCAAGTTCGGAAGAATCGAATGCTTTATCCTCAGCAACAGGCAAACGGGACAACGCATCGGCGTTTCCGTGCTTAGCAGTGGACCGATACAAGATATCGTAGCGGTACTGCGAGAGGAAAATAGACCAGCGAATGAATTTCTGCGCTGTACGTGGAGGTACAGGCTTGGTCGGATGAAAAAGCGATGTCAAAGGTTTGTGGTCTGTGATGATGGTAAAGTGACGACCATACAAGAAATCATGGAACTTAGTAACACCAAACACGAGAGCCAAAGCTTCTTTCTCTATCTGTGAATAATTTCTTTGCGCAGACGAGAGCAATTTGGACGCAAAGGCAATAGGGCGATCATGGGAGCCAACTTTGTGCGCAAGCACAGCACCGATCCCGAAATCCGATGCATCTACCATCAACAAAAGGGGTTTCTGGGGATCGAATGGCGTAAGGCAAGTATTAGAAAGCAACGCCGATTTCAACTGGCGAAATTTCAAAAGATTCCTGAGCACAGTCAAGTGTGTCCTGTCTATCCAATATGTCTATCACTTGTTGAAGGGAGGGATTAACTAGTTTCAAAATTTGCTCCCGTATGCGAACATCAGAAACGTTCTGTGCAATTGCATCACGCACCATTGTATCTGAATAAGAAAGACCACAGTCACATTCAAAGGCACAGTCCCTAGTAAGTCCTTGCAATGTTGCTACCCACTCCCTATTAGTTTGACCGGCCGTACGTTTTGTACGAAAGAACGTATACCGTTTTGCAACCACATTAACTGTTTCTTTGAAATAGGCATCTAATGCAGACAAAATTTCCTCGTAGGACAGAGTTGCTACGTCTCGTCGGGGAAACAATTTCACTATCACACGGTATGTGGACACACCGACACAAGAAAGCAAAAACGGCTGCCGCTCATTACCTTGAATTCTGTAGGCAGCGAGGTGAAAGTTGAACTGGCGAGACCACTCGTGCCAGGTCTCATCGGCTGCCACGTATGGTCGAAAGGGAGGTGCAACAGCGTTTAGTGGCAGCGGTAGCGAAGAAGCGGCGGCGTCCGCATCGGTTTGAATGGTACGTTGACCCTGGACGAGCTGTCCAAGGGCATCCAGTAACGCCTGCGTCTGCTGATTCTGCAAGCGATAAAATTCGGACAGTACATCTGGAGAATGTGGCGAAGCCATTACACAATTAAATGTAAGCAATCAGAAAGAAACTTTATCTCGTCGCCAATGTTGTGTCGGTATCTGGGCCGACACCGTGAAGTTGAGATGGCTGAAAAGGCAAGCTAGACTAACGCTGTAGCCGATAGGGCACGCAAGGCTAACGCAGACGGTCGTGAAGTCTGGAACATGAGAACTTATAAATGAATAAGAAGAAAAGTATGTAGATGCTTATTACTTATCTTTTTATTAGTCCTTGGAATACATCTCTCTTGAATACTCGTAAGCTATAGGCACTGATACAAATGGCGCCTTGCTAGTTCGTAGCCATTAACTTAGCTGATGGCTATTCTGTCTCTCGGCTAATGAGAGAGAAAGGCTTCGTACATCTGGTCGGTAGCTAGGTTCTCGTCCAACTGGGCGGTAGCTAGGTTCTCGTACAACTGGGCGGTAGCTAGGTTCTCGTACAACTGGGGCGAGTGCTCTCTCGTATCACGAGACCTGCCTTGGTGGTGGCGCTAGGTCTGCGATTACACACTGGCGACACGCGGGTCCGACATGTACTAAATGGACCGCGGCCGATTTAAGCTACCACCTAGCAAGTGTGGTGTCTGGCGGTGACACCACAGGATACTCGTATCCCAAAAGAAAATCCTTTCGTTTACATAGAAACGTTACTTGATTTAGAAGGAGAAGTCATAGAACCAATAGTATTTGATAGCGATGCAATTTCTGTGCGTATTCCTCAATGTGATCGAGCGAGGGATGCAGTAAAGAACCAATAGTGCATCGGAGAGGAGATAGTCGTATCCCAAAAGAAAATCCTGTCGTTTCCATAGAAAAGTTACTCGGTTTAGAAGGAGAAGTCATAGAACCCATGGTATCTCATAGCGAAGCAATTTCTGTGCTAATTCGCCAATGTGAGGGAGTGAGGCAATTAGTACACAAGGAATAGTGCATCGGAAAGGAGATAGTCGTAACCCAAAAGAAAATCCTGTCGTTCCCATAGAAACGTTACTCGATTTAGAAGGAGATGTCATAGAACCCATAGTATTTCATTTCGACGCAAATTCTGAGTTAAATCGTCAATGTGAGGGAGCGAGGGATGCAGTAAAGAAGGAATTGTGCATCGGAATGGAGATACTCGTATCCCAAAAGAAAATACAGTCGTTTGCATAGAAACGTAACTCGATTTAGAAGGAGGAGTCATAGAACCTATAGTATTTCATAGCCACGCAATTTCCGAGCTTATTCGTCAATGTGAGGGAGCGAGGGATGCAGTAAAGAGGGAATAGTGCATCGGAAAGGAGATACTCGTATCCCAAAAGAAAATCCTGTTGTTTCCATAGAAACGTTACTCGATTTAGAAGAAGAAGTCATAGAACGCATAGTATTTCAAGGCTACGCAATATCTGTGTTAATTCATCAATGTGAGGGAGCGACGGATGCAATACACAAGGAATAGTGCATCAAAATGGAGATAGTCGTATCCAAAAAGAAACCCTGTCGTTTCCATAGAAGCGTTACCCGAAATAGAAGGAGAAGTTATAGAACCCATAGTATGTAATAGCAACGCAATTTCTGTGTGAATTCGTCAATGTGAGGGAGCGAGGGATGCAATACAGAAGGAATAGTGCATCGGAAAGGAGATACTCGTATCCGAAAAGAAAATACTGTCGATAGCATAGAAACGTTACTCGATTTAGAAGGAGAAGTCATAGAACCCATAGTATTTTATAGCGACGCAATTTCTGTGCTTATTCGTCGATGTGAGGGAGCGAGGGATGCAGTAAAGAGGGGATAGTGCATCGGCAAGGAGATACTCGTAACCCCAAAAAAAATCCTGTCGTTTCCATAGAAACGTTAGTCGATTTTGAAGGAGATGTCATAGAACAAATAGTATTTCATAGCGACGCAATTTCTGTGTTAATTCGTCCATGTGAGGTAGCGAGGGATGCAGCAAAGAAGGAATAGTGCATCGGAAGGAGGTACTCGTATCCCTAAAGAAATTCCTGACGTTTCCATAGAAACGTTACTCGATTTAAAGGGAGAAGACATTGAACACATAGTATTTCATAGCGACGCCATCTCTGTGTTAATTCGTCAATGTGAGGGAGCGAGGGTTGCAGTAAAGAAGCAATAGCGCATCGGAAAGGGAATACTCGTATCCCAAAAGAAAATCCTTTCGGTTCCACAGAAACGTTACTTGATTTAGAAGGAGAAGTCATAGAACCAATAGTATTTGGAAGCGACGCAATTTCTGTGCGTATTCCTCAATGTGATCGCGCGAGGGATGCAGTAAAGACCCAATAGTACATCGGAGAGGAGATAGTCGTATCCCAAAAGAAAATCCTGTCGTTTCCATAGAAACGGTACTCGGTTTAGAAGGAGAAGTCATAGAACCCACGGTATTTCATAGCGACGCAATTTCTGTGTTAATTCGCCAATGTGAGGGAGTGAGGCAATCAGTACAGAAGGAATAGTGCATCGGAAAGGAGATAGTCGAATCCCAAAAGAAAATCCTGTCGTCTCCATAGAAACGTTACTCGATTTAGAAGGAGATGTCATAGAACCCATAGTATTTCATAGCGACGCAAATTCTGAGTTAAATCGTCAATGTGAGGGAGCGAGGGATGCAGTAAAGTAGAAATAGTGCATCGGAAAGGAGATACCTGTATCCCGCAAGAAAATCCATTCGTTTCCACAGAAACGTAACTCGATTTAGAAGGGGGACTCATGGAACCTATAGTATTTCATAGCGACGCAATTTCTGAGCTTATTCGTCAATGTGGGGGAGCGAGGGATGGAGTAAAGTAGGAATACTGTTTCGGAAAGGAGATACTCGTATCCCAAAAGAATAACCTGTCATATCCATAGAAACGTTACTCGATTAAGATGGAGAAGCCATAGAAACCATAGTATTTCATAGCGACGTAATTTCTGTGTTAATACGTAAATGTAAGAGAGCAAGGGATGCAATAAAGAGGGAATAGTGAATCGCAAAGGAGATACTCGTATCCCAAAAGAAAATCCTGACGTTTCCATAGAAACGTTACTCGATTTAGAAGGAGAAGTCATAGAACCCACAGTATTTCATAGCGACGCCATTTCTGTGTTAATTCGTCAATGTGAAGGAGCGAGGGATGCAGTAAAGAGGTAATAGTGCATCGGAAAGGAGAAACTCGTATCCCAAAAGAAAATCCTGTCGTTTCCATAGAAACGTTACTCGATTTAGAAGGAGAGGTCATAGAACGCATAGTGTTTCAAGTCTACGCAATATCTGTGTTAATTCATCAATGTGAGGGAGCGACGAATGCAATACAGAAGGAATAGTGCATCAAAATGGAGATAGTCGTATCCCAGAAGAGACCCTGTCGTTTCCATAGAAGCGATACCCGATATAGAAGGAGAAGTTGTAGAACCCGTAGTATGTAATAGCGACGCAAATTCTGTGTGAATTCGTTAATGTGAGGGAGCGACGGATGCAATACAGAAGGATTAGTGCATCGGAAAGGAGATACTCGTATCCGACAAGAAAATCCTGTCGTCACCACAGAAACGTTACTCGATTAGGAGAAGTCATAAAAACCATAGTATTTCATAGCGACGCGATATCATTGTTAATTCGTCAATGTGATTGAGCGAGGGATACAGTAAAGAAGGAATATCGCATCGGAATGGAGAAATTCGTATCCCAAAAGAGAGTCCTGTCGTTTCCATAGAAACGTTACTCGATTTCAAAGGAGCATACATAGAACCCATAGTATTTCATAGCGTCGAAATTTCTGTGTTAACTCGTCAATGTGAGGGAGCGAGGGAAGCAGTAAAGTAGGAGTAGTGTATCGGAAAATTCGTACACGTATCCCAAAAGAAAATCCTGTCGTTTGCATAGAAACGTTACTCGATTTGAAGGTGAAGTCATAGAACCCATAGTATTTCATAGCCACGCATTTTCTGTCTTAATTCGTCAATGTGATGAAGCGAGAAATGCAGTAATGAAGGATTAGTGCATCGGAAAGGAGATACTCGTATCCCAAAAGAAAATCCTGTAGTTTCAATAGAAACGTTACTCGATTTAGAAGGAGAAGTCATAGAACAAATAGTATTTCATAGCGACGCAATTTCTGTGTTAATTCGTCAATGTGAGGGAGCGAGGGATGCAGTCAAGAAGGAATAGTGCTATCGGAAGGAGATACGCGTATCCCAAAAGAAATTCTTTACGTTTCCATAGAAACGTTACTGGATTTAAAAGGAGAAGACATAGAACATATAGTATTTCATAGCGACGATATTTCTTTGTTAATTCGTCAATGAGAGGGAGCGAAAGAAGCGGTAAAGAAGCAAAATTGCATCGGAAAGGAGATACTCGTATCCCAAGAGAAAATCCTGTCGTTTCCATAGAAACGTAACTCGATTTAGATGGAGAAGCCATAGAACCCATAGTATTTCATAGCGACGTTATTTCTGTGCTTATTCGTCAATGTGAGGGAGCGAGGGATGCAGGAAAGAGGTAATAGTGCATCGGAAAGGAGATACTTGTATCCCAAAAGAAAATCCTGTCACTTCCATAGGAACGTTACTCGATTTTGAAGAAGTCATAGTGCGCATAGTATTTCAAGGCGACGCAATATCTATGTTAATTCGTCAATGTGAGGGAGGGACGGATGCAATGCAGAACGTTTAATGCATCAAAAAGGAGATAGGCGTATCCCAATAGAAACCCTGTCATTTCCATTGAAGCGTTACCCGATATAGATGGAGAAGTTATAGAACCCATAGTATGTTATAGCGACGCAATTTTGTGTGAATTCGTCAATGTGAGGGAGCGAGGGATGCAGTGCAGAAGGAATAGTGCATCGGAAAGCAGATACTCGTATCCCAACGGAAAGTCCTGTCTTTTTAATTGAAACGTTACTCGATTTAGAAGGAGAAGTCCTAGATCCCATAGTGTTCCATAGCCATGCAATTTCTGTGTTAATTCGTCAATGTGAGGGTGCGAGGGATGCAGTAAAGAAGGAATAGTTCATCGGAAAGGAGATACTCGTATCCCAAAAGAAATTCCTGACGTTTCCATAGGCACGTTAATCGATTTAAAAGGAGAAGACATAGAACCCATAGTATTTCATAGCGACGCAAGTTCTGTGCTTATTCGTCATTGTTAGGGAGCGAAGAATGCAGTAAAGAAGGAATAGTGCATCGGATAAGAGATTCTCGTATCCCAAAAGAAAATCCTTTCGTTTCCATTGAAACGTTACTCGATTTAGAGGGAGAAGTAATAGTACCCATAGTATTTCATAGCGACTCAATTTCTGTGTTAATTCGTCAAAGTGAGGGAGCGAGAGATGCAGTTAAGAAGGAATAGTGAATCGGAAAGGAGATACTCGTACCCCAAAAGAAAATCCTGTCGTCTCCATAGAAACGTTATTCGATTTAGAAGGAGAAGTAATAGTACCCATAGGATTTCATAGCGACGCAATTTCTGTGTTAATTCGTCAATGTGAGGGAGCGAGGAATGCAATACAGAAGGAATAGTGCATCGGAAAGGAGATACTCGTAACCCAAAAGAAAATCTTGTCGTTTCCATAGAAACGTTACTCGATTTAGAAGGAGAAGTCATAGAACCCATAGTATTTGATAGCGACGTACTTTCCGTGCTTATTCCACAATGTGAGGGATCGAGGGATGCAGTAAAGAACAATTAGTGCATCGGAAAGGAGATGTTCGGATCCCGAAACAAAATCCTATCGTTTCCATTGAAACGTTACTCGAATTAGAAGGAGAGGTTATAGAACCCATAGTATTTCATAGCAACGCAATTTCTGTGTTAATTCGTCATTGTGAGGGAGCGACGGATGCTATACAGAGGGAATAGTGCATCAAAAAGGAGATAGTCGTATCCCAAAAGAAACCCTGTCATTTCCATAGAAACGTTACTCGATATAGAAGGAGAAGTTTTAGAACCCATAAAATTTCATAGCGACGCAATTTCTGTGTTAATTCGTCAATGTGAGGGAGCGAGGGATGCAGCAAAGAAGGAATAGTGCATCGGAAAGGAGATACTCGTATGCCAAAGAAAATCGTGTCATTTCCATAGAAACGTTACTCGATTTAGAAGGCGAATTCAGAGAACCAATACTATTCCATAGCGATGCAATTTCTGTGTTAATTTGTCAGTGTGACTGAGCTAGGGATGCAGTAAAGAAGGAATAGTGCATCGGAATGGAAATAGTCATATCCCAAAATAAAATCCTGTCGTTTCCATAGAGACGTTTCTCGATTTAGATGGAGAAGACATAGAACCCATAGTATTTCATAGCGACGCAATTTTTGTGTTAATTCGTCTATGTGAGTAGGCGAGGGATGCAGTAAAGAAGGAATTGTGCATCGGAAAGGAGATACTCGTATCCCAAAAGAAAATCCTGTCGTTTCCATAGATACGTTACTCGATTTAGATGGAGAAGCTATTAAACCCATTGTAATTCGTAGCGACGCAATTTCGGTGTTAATACGGTAATGTGACTGAGCGAGGGATGCAGTAAAGAAGGAATGGTTCATCTGAAGGGATATACTTGTATCCCAAAAGAAATTCCGGTCGTTTCCATAGAAACTTTACCCGATATAGAAGGAGAAGTTATAGAACACATAGTATGTTATAGCGACCCAATTTCCGTGTGAATTCGTCAATGTGGGGGAGCGAGGGATGCAGTACAGAAGGAATAGTGCACCGGAAAGCAGATACTCGTATCCCAACAGAAAGTCCTGCCTTTTCCATAAAAACGTTACTCGATTTAGAGGGAGAAGTCATATAACCCATAGTAATCCATAGCCATGCAATTTCTGTGTTAATTCGTCAATGTGAGGGAGCGAGGGATGCAATACAGAAGGAATAGTGCATCGAGAAGGAGATACTCGTATCCCAAAAGAAAATCCTGTCGTTTCCATAGAAACGTTACTCGATTTAGAAGGAGAAGTCATAGAACCCATAGTAATTGATAGCGAAGCAATTTCTGTGCTTATTCGACAATGTGAGGGAGCGAGGGATGCAGTATAGAACAAATAGTGAATCGGAAAGGAAATGGTCGTATCCCGAAAGAAAATCCTTTCGTTTCCATAGAAACGTTACTCGATTTAGAAGGAGATGTCATAGAACGCATAGCATTTCAAGGCGACTCAATTTCTGTGTTAATTCATCAATGTGAGGGAGCTAGGGATGCAATACAGAAGGAATAGTGCATCGGAAAGGACATACTCGTATCCCAAAAGAAAATCCTGTCGTTTCCATAGAAACATTACTCGATTTAGAAGGAGAAGTTATAGAACCCGTAGTATTTCACAACGACACAATTTCTGTGTCAATTCGTCAATGTGAGGAGCGAGGGAAGCAGTAAAGAAGGAATAGTGATAAGGTAAGGAGATACTCGTATCCCAAAAGAAAATCCTGTCGTTTCCATACAAACGTTACTCGAATTAGAAGGAGATGTCATAGAGCCTATAGTATTTCATAGCGGCGCAATATCTGTGACAATTCGTCAATGCGACGTAGCGAGGGATGCAGTAAAGAAGTAATAGTGCATCGGGAAGGAGATATTTGAATCCCAAAAGAAAATTTTGTCGTAACCATAGAAACGTTAATCGATTTAGAGGGATGTGTCATAGAACACATAGTATTTCATAGCGACGCAATTTCTGTGTTAATTCGTCAATAAGAGGGAGCGAGGGCTACAGTAAAGAAGGAATAGGGCATCGGGAAAGGAGATACTCATATCCCAAAATAAAATCCAGTCCTCTCCATAGAAACATTACACGATTTAGAAGGAGAAGACATAGAACCCATAGTATTTCATAGCGACGCAATTTTTGTGTTAATTCGTCAATGTGATTTAATGGGGGATGCAGAAAAGAAGGAATAGTGCATCGGCAACGAGATACTCGTAGCCCAAAAGAAAATCAGGTCCATTCCATAGAAACGTTAATCGATTTAGAAGGAGAAGTCATAGAACACATAGTATATCGTAGCGACGCAATTTCTGTGTTAAATCGTCAATGTGAGGGAGCGAGGGAGGCAGTAAAGAAGGAGTAGTGCATCGGAAATTAGATATTCGTATCCCAAAAGAAAATCCACCCGTTTCCATAGAAACGTTACTCCATTTAGAAGGATAAGTCATAGAACTCATAGTATTCCATGGCGACGCAATTTCTGTGTTAATTCGTCAATAATAGGGAGCGAGGGATGCAGTAAATAAGGAATAGTGCTTCGGAAAGGAGATACTCGTATCCCAAAAGAAAATCATGTCCTTTCCATTGACACGTTACTCGATTTTGGAGAAGTCATAGAAACCGTAGTAGTTCATAGCGACGCAATTTCTGTGTTAATTCGTCAATAAGAGGGAGCGAGGGATGCAGTAACGAAGGAATTGTGCATCGGCAAGGAGATACTCGTATCCCAAAAGAAAATCATGTCCTTTCCATAGAAACGTTACTCGATTTAGAAGAATAAGTCATAGAAACCATAGTATTTCATAGCGACGCCATTTCCGTGTTAATTCGTCACTGTGAGGGAGGGAGGGATCCAGTAAAGAAGTAATAGAGCATCGGAAAGGAGATACTCGTAACCCAAAACGAAATCCTGTCGTTTCCATAGAAACATTACTCGATTTAGATGGAGAAGTCATAGAACTCCTAGTTTTTCATAGCGACGCAATTTCTGTTATAATTCATCAATGTGAGGGAGAGAAGGATGCAGTAAAGATGGAGTAGCTCATATGAAAGGAGACACTCGTATCCCAAAAGTAAATCCTGTCGCTTCCATTGAAACGTTACTCGATTTAGAAGGAGAAGTCATAGAACCCATAGTATTACATAGCGACGCAATTTCTGTGTTAATTCGTCAATGTGAGGGAGCAAGGGATGCAGTAAAGAGGGAATAGTGCATCGGAAAGGAGATACCCGTATCCCAAATCAAAAACTTGTCGTTTCCATAGAGACGTTACTCGATTTAGAAGGAGAAGTCATTGAACCTATAGTATTTCATAGCGACGCAATTTCTGTGTTAAATCGTCAATTGGCGGGAGCGAGAGATGCAGTAAAGAAGGAATAGTGCATCGGGAAATTAGATACTCGTATCCCAAAATAAAATTCAGTCCTTTCCATAGAAACGTTACAGATTTAGAAGGAGAAGTAATAGAACCAATAGTATGTCATAGCGACGCAATTTCTGTGTTCATTCGTCATTAAGAGGGAGCGAGGGATGCAGTAAAGAAGGAATAGTGAATCGGAAAGGAGATACTCGTATCCCATATGAAAATCCGGTCGTTTCCATAGAAACGTTACTCCATTTAGAAGAAGAACACATAGAACCCATAGATATTTCATAGCGACGCAATTTCTGTGTTAATTCGTCAATGTGAAGGAGAAAGAAATGCAGTAAAAAAGGAATAATGCATCGGAAAAGAGATAGTCGTATCCCAAAAGAAAATCATGTCCTTTACATAGAAACGTTACTCGATTTAGAAGGAGAAGTCATAGAACCCATAGTATTTCATACTGACGCCATTTCTGTCTAAATTCGTCAATGTGAGGGTGCGACTGATGCAGTAAAGAAGGATAAGTGCATCGGAAAGGAGATACTCGTATCCCAAAAGAAAATCCTGTCGTTTCCAAAGAAACGTTACTCGATTTAGAAGAAGAAGGCATAGAACACGTAGTATTACATAGCGACGCAATTTCTGAGTTAGTTCGTTAATGTGAGGGAGCACGGGATGCAGTAAAGAAGGAATAGTGAATCGGGAAAGAGATAGTCGTATCCCAAAAGAAAATCCTACCTTTACATAGAAACGTTACTCGATGTAGAAGGAGAACGCATAGAACCCATACCATTTAATGGCGACGCAATTTCTGTGTTAATTCGTCAGTGTGAGGGAGCGAGGGATGCTGTTAAGATCGAATAGTTCATCGGAAAGGACATACTCGTATCCAAATAGAAAATCCTGTCGTTTCCATAGAAAAGTTACTCGATATAGAAGAAGAAGTCATAGAACACATAGTATTTCATAGCGACGCAATTTCTGTGTTAATTCATCAATGTGAGGGAGCGAGGTATGCAGTAAAGAAGGAATAGTGCATCGGGAAGGAGAAACTCGTATCCCAAATGAAAATCCTGTCGTTTCCATAGAAACGTTTCTCGATTTAGAAGAAGAAATCATCGAACCCATAGTCTTTTATAGCGACGCAATTTCTGTCTTAATTCGTCAGTGTGAGGGAACGAGGGATGAAATATACAGTGAACAGTGCTTCGGAAAGGAGATACTCATGTCCCAAAAGAAAATCATGTCGTTTTCATAGAAACGTTACTCGATTTAGATGGAGAGGTCATAGAACCCATAGTATTGCATAGCGACGCAATATCTGGGTTAAATCGTCATTGTGAGAAAGCGAGGGATGCAGTAAAGAAGGAATAGTGCATCAGGATAGGATATACTCGTATTCCAAAAGAAAATCCTGTCGTTTCCATTAAAACGTTACTTGATTTAGACGGAAATGTCATAGAACCCCGCTGTATTTCTTAGCGACGCAATATCTGTGTTAATTCCTCAATGTGAGGGACCGAGGGATGTTGTAAAGAAGGAATAGTGCATCGGGAAAGGAGATACTCGTATCCCAAAAAAAAAAATTCTGTCGTTTCCATACAAATGTTACGCGGTTCAGAAGGAGAAATCATAGAACTCATATATTTCATAGCGACGCAATTTCTGTGTTAATTTGTGAATGTGGGGGAGCGAGGGATGCAGTAAAGAACGAATAGTGCATCTGAATGGAGGTAGTCGTATCCCAAAAGAAAGTCCTGTCCTTTCCATAGACACGTTACTCGATATGGAAGGAGAAGTCACATAACCCATAGTATATCATTTCTGTGTTAGTTCCTCAATGAGGGGGACCGAGGAATGTAGTAAAGAAGGAACAGTGCATCGGGAAAGGAGATACTCGTATCCCAAAAGAAAATCCTGTCGTTTGCATGCAAGCGTTACTCGAATTAGATAGAGAAGTCATAGAACTCATAGTATATCATAGCGAAGCAATTTCTGTGTTAATTCGTCAATGTGAGGGAGCGAGGGATGCAGTAAACAAGGGTTAGTGCAACGGAAAGGAGATACTCGTATCCCAAAAAAAAATCCTTTCCTTTCCATAGAAACGTTACTCGACTTAGAAGGAGATGTCATAGAACCCATAGCAATCCATAGCGATGCAATTTCTGCATTATTTCGTCAATATAAGGGAGCGAGGGATGCAGTAAGGTAATAGTAGTGCATCGGAAAGGAGCTACTCGTATCCCAAAAGAAAATCCTGTCGTTACCATAGAAACGTTACTCGATTTAGCAGGAGATGTCAGAGAACTCATAGAACTTCATAGCGACGCATTGTCTGTGTTAATTCGTCAATGTAAGGAAGCGAAGGATGCAGTAAAGAAGGAACACAGCATCGGAAAAGAGATACCCGGATCCCAAAAGAAAATCATTCGTTTCCATAGACACGTTACTCGATTTAGAAGTAGAAGTACTAAAACACATAGTATTTCATAGCGACGCAATTTAGTGTTTATTCGTCAATGTGAGGGAGGGAGGGATGCAGTAAAGAAAAAATAGTGCTTCGGAAAAGGAGATAGTCGTATCCCAAAAGAAAATCCTGTCCTTTCCATAGACACATAACTCGGTTAAGAAGGAGAAGTCATAGAACCCATAGTTTTTCATAGCGACTCAATATCTTTGTTAATTCGTCAATGGGAGGGAATGGGGGATGCAATATACAAGGAATAGTGCATCGGAAAGGCGATGCGCGTATCCCATAAGAAAATCCTGTCGTTTCCATCGAAACGTTACTCGATATAGGACTAGAAGAGATAGAACCCGTAGTATATCATAGCGACGCAATTTCTGTGTTAATTCGCGAATGTGAGTGAGCGAGGGATGCGGTAAAGAAATAGTAGTGCATTGGAAAACAGATTGTCGTATCCCAAAAGAAAATTCTGTCATTTTCATAGAAATGTTACTCGATTTAGAAGGAGAAGTCATAGAACCCATAGTATTTCATAGCGACGCAATTTCTGTGTTAATTCGTCAATGGGAGGGAGTGGGCGATGCAATATACAAGGAATAGTGCATCGGCATAGAGATACTCGTATCCCAAAAGAAAATCCTCTCGTTTGCACAGAAACGTTACTCGATTTAGAAGAAGAAGTCATAGAACCCATAGTATTTCATAGCGACGCAATTTCTGTGTTAATTCGTCAATGTGAGGGAGCGAGGCATGCAGTGAAGAAGGAATAGTGCATTGGGAAAGGAGATACTCGTATCCCAAAAAAAAACCTGTCGTTTCCATACAAAGGTTACTCGATTTTGAAGGAGAAATCATAGAACTCATAGTATTTCATAGCGACGCAACTTCTGTGTTAATTCGTCAGTGTGAGGGAGCGAGGGATGCAGTTATGAATGAATAGTTCATCGGAAAGGAGTTACTCGTATCCAAATAGAAAATCCTGTCGTTTTCATAGAAACGTTACTCGATATAGAAGAAGAAGTCATAGAACACATAGTATTTTATAGCGACGCAATTTCTGTGTTAATTCATCAATGTGAGGGAGCGAGGGATGCAGTAAAGAAGGAATAGGGAATCGGGAACGAGATACTCGTATCCCAAAAGAAAATCCCGTCATTTCCATAGAAACGTTACTCGATTTAGAAGAGGAAATCATCGAACCCATAGTCTTTAATAGCGACGCAATTTCTGTGTTAATTCGTCAATGTGAGGGAACGAGGGATGAAATATAAGGAATAGCGCATCGGAAAGGAGATACTCGTATCCCAAAAGAAAATCCTGTCCTTTCCATAGAAACGTTATTCGATTTAGAAGAAGTCATAGAACCCTTTGAATATCATAGCGACGCAATTTCTGTGTTAATTCGTCAATAAGAGGGAGCGAGGAGTGCAGCAAAGAAGCAATAGTGCTTCGGGAGAAGAGATACTCGTATCCCCAAAAAAAATCCTGTCGTTACCACAGAAACGTTTCTCGATTTAGAAGGAGAAATCATAGAACTCATAGTACTTCATAGCGACGCAATTTCTGTATTAATTTGACAATGTGAGGGAGCGAGGGATGCAGTAGAGAAGGAATAGTGCATCGGAAAAGAGATACTCGTATCCCAAAAGAAAATTATTTCGTTTCCATAGAAACGTTACTCGATTTGCAAGGAGAAGTCATAGAACGCATAGTACATCAGAACGACGCAATTTCTGGGTTAATTCGTCAATTTGAAGGAGCGAGGGATGCAGTAAAGGAGGAATAATGCATCGGAAGGGAGATAGTCGTATCCCAAAAGAAATTCCTGTAGTTTCCATAGAAACGTTACTCGATTTAGAAAGAGAAGTCATAGAACGCATAGTATTTCATATCGACGCAATTTCTGTGTTAATTCGTCAATGTGAGGGAGCGGGGGGTGCAGTAAAGTTGGAATAGTGCTTCGGACAGGAGATACTCGTATCGCAAAAGAAAATCCTGTCCTTTTCATAGAAACATTACCCGATTTAGAAGGAGAAGTCATAGAACACATAGTATTCCTTAGGGACGCAATTTCTGTGTTAATTCGTCAATGTGAGGGAGCGAAGTATGCAGTAAAGATGGAATAGTGCATCGGAAAGGAGATACTCGTATCCCAAAAGAAAATCCTGTCGTTTCCATAGAAACGTTACTCGATTTAGAAGAAGAAGTCAGAGAAACCATAGTACGAGTATTTCACAGGGACGCAACTTCTGTGTTAATTCGTCAATGTCAGGGAGGGAGGGATGCAGTGAAGAAGGAATAGTGCATCAGAAAGGAGATAGTCGTATCCGAAATGAAAATCATGTCGTTTCCATAGATACGTTACTCGATTTAGAAGGAGAACTCATAGAACACATAGATTTTCATAGCGAAGCCATTTCCGTGATAATTCGTCAATGTGAAGGAGCGAGGGATGCAGTAAGGAAGGAATTATGCATCGGAAGGGAGATAGTCGTATCCCAAAAGAAAATCCTGAAGTTTCCATAGAAAAGTTACTCGATTTAGAAAGAGATGTCATAGAAGTCATAATATTTCATAGCGAAGCATTTTCTGTGTTAATTCGTCAATGTGAGGGAGCGAGGGATGCAGTGAAGAAGGAATAGTGCATCGGAAGGGAATTTGTCGTATCCCAGAAGAAAATCCTGTCCTTTCCATAGACACGTTACTCGATTTAGATGGAGAAGTCATAGAACCCATAGTATTTCATAGCGACGCAATTTCTGTGTTTATTCGTCAATGTGTGGGAGCGAGGGATGCAGTAAAGAAGGAATAGTGCATCAGAAAGGAGATACTCGTATCCCAAAAGAAAATCCTGTCCTTTTCATAGAAACGTTATTCGATTTAGAAGAAGTCATAGAAAACTTTGAAATTCATAGCGACGCAATTTCTGTGTTAATTCGTCAATAAGAGGGAGCGAGGAATGCAGTAAAGAAGCAATAGTGCATCGGGAGAGGAGATACTCGTATCCCAAAAGAAAATCCTGTCGTTACCACAGAATCGTTACTCGATTTAGAAGGAGAAATCATAGAACTCATAGTACTTCATAGCGACGCAATTTCTGTATTAATTCGTCAATGTGAGGGAGCGAGGGATACAGTAGAGAAGGAATTGTGCATCGGAAAAGAGATACTCGTGTCGCAAAAGAAAATCATTTCGTTTCCATAGAAACGTTACTCGATTTGGAAGGAGATGTCATAGAATCCATAGTATATCACAGTGACGGAATTTCTGGACTAATTCGTCAATGTGAAGTAGCGAGGGATGCAGTAAAGAAGGAATAATGCATCGGAAGGGAGATAGTCGTATCCCAAAAGAAATTCCTGTAGTTTCCATAGAAACGTTACTCGATTTAGAAAGAGAAGTCATAGAACGCATAGTATTTCATATCGACGCAAGTTTTGTGTTAATTCGTCAATGTGAGGGAGCGAGGGATGCAGTAAAGATGGAATAGTGCATCGGAAGGGAGATAGTCGTATCCCAAAAGAAATTCCTGCAGTTTCCATAGAAACGTTACTCGATTTAGAAAGAGAAGTCATAGAACGCATAGTATTTCATATCGACGCAAGTTTTGTGTTAATTCGTCAATGTGAGGGAGCGAGGGATGCAGTAAAGATGGAATAGTGCATCGGACAGGAGATACTCGTATCCCAAAAGAAAATCCTGTCCATTTCATAGAAACGTTACTCGATTTAGAACGAGAAGTCATAGAACCCATAGTATATCATAGCGATCAATTTCTCTGTTAATTCGTCAATGTGAGGGAGCGAGGGATGCAGTAAAGACGGAATAGTGCATCGGAAACGAGATAGTCATATCCGAAAAGAAAATCATGTCGTTTCCATAGATACGTTACTCGATTTAGAAGGAGAAGTCATAGAACACATTGTTTTTCATAGCGATGCAATTTCCGTGTTAATTCGTCAATGTGAAGGAGCGAGGGATGCAGTAAGGAAGGAATAATGCATCGGAAAGGAGATAATCGTATCCCAATAAAAATCCTGAAGTTTCCATAGAAACGTTATTCGATTTAGAAGAAGTCATAGAACCCTTTGAATATCATAGCGACGCAATTTCTGTGTTAATTCGTCAATAAGAGGGAGCGAGGAATGCAGTAAAGAAGCAATAGTGCTTCGGGAGAGGAGATACTCGTATCCCCAAAAAAAATAATGTCGTTACCACAGAAACATTTCTCGATTTAGAAGGAGAAATCATAGAATTCATAGTACTTCATAGCGACGGAATTTCTGTACTAATTTGACAATGTGAGGGAGCGAGGGATGCAGTAGAGAAGGAATAGTGCATCGGAAAAGTGATACTCGTATCCCAAAAGAAAATTATTTCGTTTCCATAGAAACGTTACTCAATATTGAAGGAGAAGTCATAGAACGCATAGTATATCAGAGCGACGCAATTTCTGGGTTAATTCGTCAATGTGAGGGAGCGAAGTATGCAGTAAAGATGGAATAGTGCATCGGAAAGGAGATACTCTCATGCCAAAGAAGAACATGTCCTTCCCATAGAAACGTTACCCGATTTAGAAGGAGAAGTCACAGAACTCATAGTTTTTCATAGCGGTGCAATTTCTGTGTTAATTCGTCAGTGTGAGGGAACGAGGGACGCAGTAAAAAGGGAATAGTTCGTAGGAACGGAGATACTCGTATCCAAATAGAAAATCCTGTCGTTTCCATAGAAACGTTACTCAATATAGAAGAAGAAGTAATAGAACCCATTGAATTTCATAGCGACGCAATTTCCGTGTTAATTCATCAATGTGAGTGAGCGAGGGATGCAGTAAAAAAGGAATAGTACATCGGGAAGGAGATATTTGTATCCCATAAGAAAATCCTGTCGTTTCCATACATACGTTACTCGATTTAGATGGTGAAGTCATAGAACCCATAGTATTTCATAGGGACGCATATTCTGAATTCATTCGTCAATGTGAGGGAGCGAGGGATGCAGTAAAAATGGAGCAGTGCATCGGAAAGGAGATACTCGTATCCCAAAAGAGAATCCTGTCGGTTCCATAAAAACGTTACTCGATTTAGAAGAAGAAGTTATAGAAACCATAGTATTTCATAGCGACGAAATTTCTGTGTTAATCCGTCACTGTGAGGGAGCGAGGGATGCAGTGAAGATGGAATAGTGCATCGGAAAGGAGATACTCGTATCCCAAAAGAAAATCATGTCGTTTCCATAGAAACGTTACTTGTTTTAGATGGAAATGTGATAGAACCCATAGTATTTCATAGTGACGCTATTTCTGTGTTAATTCATCAATGTGAGGGAGCGAGGAATGCAGTAAAGAAGGAATAGTGCATTTGAAAATAGTTACTTGTATCCCAAAAGAAAATCCTGTCCTTTCCATAGAAACGTTACTCGATTTAGAAGGAGAAGTCATAGAAACCATGGTATTTCATAGCGACGCAATTTCTGTGTTAATTCGTCAATAAGAGGGAGCGAGGAATGTAGTAGAGAAGCAATAGTGCATCAGGAGAGGAGATACTCGTATCCCAAACGAAAATCCTGTCGTTACCGTAGAAACGTTACTCGATTTAGAAGGAGAAATCGTAGAACTCATAGTATTTCATAGAGACGCAATTACTGTATTAATTCGTCGATGTGAGGGATCGAGGGATGCAGTAGAGAAGGAATAGTGCATCGGAAAGGAGATACTCGTATCCCAAAAGAAAATCATGTCGTTTCCATAGAAACGTTACTCGATTTAGAAGGAGAAGTCATAGAACCCATAGTATATCATAGCGACGCAATTTCTGGTTTAATTCGTCAATGTGAAGGAGCGAGGGATGCAGTAAGGAAGGAATAATGCATCGGAAAGGAGATAGTCGTATCCCAAAAGGAAATCCTGAAGTTTCCATAGAAAGGTTACTCGATTTAGAAAGAGAAAACAGAGAACTCATAGTATTTCATAGCCACCCAATTTCTGTCTTAATTTGTCAATGTGAGGGAGCGAGGAATGCAGTAATGAAGGAATAGTGAATCGGAAAGGAGATAGTCGTATCCCCAAAAGAAAATCCTGTCCTTTCCATAGACACGTTACTCGATTTGGAAGAAGAAGTCATAGTACCCATAGTATTTCATAGTGCCGCAATTGCTGGGTTAATTCGTCAATGTGACAGAGCGAGGGATGCAGTAAAGAGGGAATAGTGCATCGGGAAATGAGGTACACGTATCCCAAAAGAAAATCCTGTCGTTTCCATAGAAACGTTACTCGATTTAGAAGATGAAGTCAGAGAAACCATAGTACGAGTATTTCACAGGGACGCAACTTCTGTGTTAATTCGTCAATGTCAGGGAGGGAGGGATGCAGTGAAGAAGGAATAGTGCATCAGAAAGGAGATAGTCGTATCCGAAATGAAAATCATGTCGTTTCCATAGATACGTTACTCGATTTAGAAGGAGAACTCATAGAACACATAGATTTTCATAGCGAAGCCATTTCCGTGATAATTCGTCAATGTGAAGGAGCGAGGGATGCAGTAAGGAAGGAATTATGCATCGGAAGGGAGATAGTCGTATCCCAAAAGAAAATCCTGAAGTTTCCATAGAAAAGTTACTCGATTTAGAAAGAGATGTCATAGAAGTCATAATATTTCATAGCGAAGCATTTTCTGTGTTAATTCGTCAATGTGAGGGAGCGAGGGATGCAGTGAAGAAGGAATAGTGCATCGGAAGGGAATTTGTCGTATCCCAGAAGAAAATCCTGTCCTTTCCATAGACACGTTACTCGATTTAGATGGAGAAGTCATAGAACCCATAGTATTTCATAGCGACGCAATTTCTGTGTTTATTCGTCAATGTGTGGGAGCGAGGGATGCAGTAAAGAAGGAATAGTGCATCAGAAAGGAGATACTCGTATCCCAAAAGAAAATCCTGTCCTTTTCATAGAAACGTTATTCGATTTAGAAGAAGTCATAGAAACCTTTGAAATTCATAGCGACGCAATTTCTGTGTTAATTCGTCAATAAGAGGGAGCGAGGAATGCAGTAAAGAAGCAATAGTGCATCGGGAGAGGAGATACTCGTATCCCAAAAGAAAATCCTGTCGTTACCACAGAATCGTTACTCGATTTAGAAGGAGAAATCATAGAACTCATAGTACTTCATAGCGACGCAATTTCTGTATTAATTCGTCAATGTGAGGGAGCGAGGGATACAGTAGAGAAGGAATTGTGCATCGGAAAAGAGATACTCGTGTCGCAAAAGAAAATCATTTCGTTTCCATAGAAACGTTACTCGATTTGGAAGGAGATGTCATAGAATCCATAGTATATCACAGTGACGGAATTTCTGGACTAATTCGTCAATGTGAAGTAGCGAGGGATGCAGTAAAGAAGGAATAATGCATCGGAAGGGAGATAGTCGTATCCCAAAAGAAATTCCTGTAGTTTCCATAGAAACGTTACTCGATTTAGAAAGAGAAGTCATAGAACGCATAGTATTTCATATCGACGCAAGTTTTGTGTTAATTCGTCAATGTGAGGGAGCGAGGGATGCAGTAAAGATGGAATAGTGCATCGGAAGGGAGATAGTCGTATCCCAAAAGAAATTCCTGCAGTTTCCATAGAAACGTTACTCGATTTAGAAAGAGAAGTCATAGAACGCATAGTATTTCATATCGACGCAAGTTTTGTGTTAATTCGTCAATGTGAGGGAGCGAGGGATGCAGTAAAGATGGAATAGTGCATCGGACAGGAGATACTCGTATCCCAAAAGAAAATCCTGTCCATTTCATAGAAACGTTACTCGATTTAGAACGAGAAGTCATAGAACCCATAGTATATCATAGCGATCAATTTCTCTGTTAATTCGTCAATGTGAGGGAGCGAGGGATGCAGTAAAGACGGAATAGTGCATCGGAAACGAGATAGTCATATCCGAAAAGAAAATCATGTCGTTTCCATAGATACGTTACTCGATTTAGAAGGAGAAGTCATAGAACACATTGTTTTTCATAGCGATGCAATTTCCGTGTTAATTCGTCAATGTGAAGGAGCGAGGGATGCAGTAAGGAAGGAATAATGCATCGGAAAGGAGATAATCGTATCCCAATAAAAATCCTGAAGTTTCCATAGAAACGTTATTCGATTTAGAAGAAGTCATAGAACCCTTTGAATATCATAGCGACGCAATTTCTGTGTTAATTCGTCAATAAGAGGGAGCGAGGAATGCAGTAAAGAAGCAATAGTGCTTCGGGAGAGGAGATACTCGTATCCCCAAAAAAAATAATGTCGTTACCACAGAAACATTTCTCGATTTAGAAGGAGAAATCATAGAATTCATAGTACTTCATAGCGACGGAATTTCTGTACTAATTTGACAATGTGAGGGAGCGAGGGATGCAGTAGAGAAGGAATAGTGCATCGGAAAAGTGATACTCGTATCCCAAAAGAAAATTATTTCGTTTCCATAGAAACGTTACTCAATATTGAAGGAGAAGTCATAGAACGCATAGTATATCAGAGCGACGCAATTTCTGGGTTAATTCGTCAATGTGAGGGAGCGAAGTATGCAGTAAAGATGGAATAGTGCATCGGAAAGGAGATACTCTCATGCCAAAGAAGAACATGTCCTTCCCATAGAAACGTTACCCGATTTAGAAGGAGAAGTCACAGAACTCATAGTTTTTCATAGCGGTGCAATTTCTGTGTTAATTCGTCAGTGTGAGGGAACGAGGGATGCAGTAAAAAGGGAATAGTTCGTAGGAACGGAGATACTCGTATCCAAATAGAAAATCCTGTCGTTTCCATAGAAACGTTACTCAATATAGAAGAAGAAGTAATAGAACCCATTGAATTTCATAGCGACGCAATTTCCGTGTTAATTCATCAATGTGAGTGAGCGAGGGATGCAGTAAAAAAGGAATAGTACATCGGGAAGGAGATATTTGTATCCCATAAGAAAATCCTGTCGTTTCCATACATACGTTACTCGATTTAGATGGTGAAGTCATAGAACCCATAGTATTTCATAGGGACGCATATTCTGAATTCATTCGTCAATGTGAGGGAGCGAGGGATGCAGTAAAAATGGAGCAGTGCATCGGAAAGGAGATACTCGTATCCCAAAAGAGAATCCTGTCGGTTCCATAAAAACGTTACTCGATTTAGAAGAAGAAGTTATAGAAACCATAGTATTTCATAGCGACGAAATTTCTGTGTTAATCCGTCACTGTGAGGGAGCGAGGGATGCAGTGAAGATGGAATAGTGCATCGGAAAGGAGATACTCGTATCCCAAAAGAAAATCATGTCGTTTCCATAGAAACGTTACTTGTTTTAGATGGAAATGTGATAGAACCCATAGTATTTCATAGTGACGCTATTTCTGTGTTAATTCATCAATGTGAGGGAGCGAGGAATGCAGTAAAGAAGGAATAGTGCATTTGAAAATAGTTACTTGTATCCCAAAAGAAAATCCTGTCCTTTCCATAGAAACGTTACTCGATTTAGAAGGAGAAGTCATAGAAACCATGGTATTTCATAGCGACGCAATTTCTGTGTTAATTCGTCAATAAGAGGGAGCGAGGAATGTAGTAGAGAAGCAATAGTGCATCAGGAGAGGAGATACTCGTATCCCAAACGAAAATCCTGTCGTTACCGTAGAAACGTTACTCGATTTAGAAGGAGAAATCGTAGAACTCATAGTATTTCATAGAGACGCAATTACTGTATTAATTCGTCGATGTGAGGGATCGAGGGATGCAGTAGAGAAGGAATAGTGCATCGGAAAGGAGATACTCGTATCCCAAAAGAAAATCATGTCGTTTCCATAGAAACGTTACTCGATTTAGAAGGAGAAGCCATAGAACCCATAGTATATCATAGCGACGCAATTTCTGGTTTAATTCGTCAATGTGAAGGAGCGAGGGATGCAGTAAGGAAGGAATAATGCATCGGAAAGGAGATAGTCGTATCCCAAAAGGAAATCCTGAAGTTTCCATAGAAAGGTTACTCGATTTAGAAAGAGAAAACAGAGAACTCATAGTATTTCATAGCCACCCAATTTCTGTCTTAATTTGTCAATGTGAGGGAGCGAGGAATGCAGTAATGAAGGAATAGTGAATCGGAAAGGAGATAGTCGTATCCCCAAAAGAAAATCCTGTCCTTTCCATAGACACGTTACTCGATTTGGAAGAAGAAGTCATAGTACCCATAGTATTTCATAGTGCCGCAATTGCTGGGTTAATTCGTCAATGTGACAGAGCGAGGGATGCAGTAAAGAGGGAATAGTGCATCGGGAAATGAGGTACACGTATCCCAAAAGAAAATCCTGTCGTTTCCATAGAAACTTTCCTTGTTTTAGATGGAAATGTCATAGAACTCATAGTATTTCATAGCGACGCAATTTCTGTGTTAATTCGTCAATGTGAGGGAGCGAGGAATGCAGTAAAGAACGAATAGTGCATATGAAAATAGTTACTCGTATCCCAAAAGAAAATCCTGTTCTTTCCATGGGAACGTTACTCGATTTAGAAGGAGAAGTCATAGAAACCATCGTATTTCTTAGCGACGCAATTTATGTGTTATTTCGTCATTGTGAGAGAGCGAGGGATGCAGTAAAGAAGGAATAGTGCATCGGAAAAGAGATAGTCGTATCCCAAAAGAAAATCCTGTCCGTTCCTTAGACACGTTACTCGATTTAGAAGGAGAAGTCATAGAAACCATTGTATTTCATAGCGACGCAATTTCTGTGTTAATTCGTCGATGGGATGGAGCGGGGGATGCAATATACAAGGAATAGTGCATTGCAAAGGAGATACTCGTATCCCAAAAGAAAATCCTGTCGTTTCGATGGAAACGTTACTCGATTTAGAAGAAGAAAACATAGAACCCATAGTATTTCATAGCGACGCAAATTCTTTGTTAATTCGTCAACAGGAGGGAGCGGGGATGCAATATACAAGGTATAGTTCATCGGAAAAGAGATACTCGTATCCCAAAAGAAAATCCTGTCGTTTCCATAGAAATGTTTTTCGATTCAGAAGGAGATGTCATAGAACCCATAGTATTTTATAGCGACGCAATGTCTGTGTCAATACGACAGTGTGAGGGAGCGAGTTATGCAGTAAAGTAGGAATAGTGCATCGGAATGGAGATACTGTATCCCAAAAGCAAAATCCTGTCCTTTCCATAGAAACGTTACTCGATTTAGATGGAGATGTCATAGAACGTATATTATTTCATAGGGTTCGCAATTTCTGCTTTAATTCGTCAATGTTAAGTAGCGAGTGATGCAGTATCGCAGGAATAGTGCATCGGAATGGAGATATTCGTATCCCAAAAGAAAATCCTGTCTTTTCCATAGACACGTTACTCGATTTGGAAGTAGAGGTCATAGTACATATAGTATTTCATAGCGCCGCAATTGCTGGGTTAATTCGTCAATGTGAGAAAGCGAGGGATGCAGTAAAGAAGGAATAGTGGATCGGGAAATGAGGTACACGTATCCCAAAAGAAAATCCTGTCGTTTCCATAGAAACGTTACTTGATTTGGAAGGAGAAGTCATGGAACCCATAGTATATCATAGCGACACAATTTCTGTGTTAATTCGTCAATGTGAGGGAGCGAGGGATGCAGTAATGAAGGAATAATGCATCGGAGAGGAGATAGGCGTATCCCAAAAGAAAATCCTGTGGTTTCCATAGAAACGTTACTCGATTTAGAAGGAGAAGTCATGGAAACCATAGTATTTCTTAGCGACGCTAGCTCTGTGTTAATTCGTCAATGTGAGAAAGCGAGGGATGCAGTAAAGAAGGAATAGTGGATCGGGAAATGAGGTACACGTATCCCAAAAGAAAATCCTGTCTTTTCCATAGAAACGTTACTAGATTTAGAAGGAGAAGTCATAGAACCCATAGTATTTCATAGCGACGCAATTTCTATGTTAATTCGTCAGTGAGAGGGAGCGAGGAATGCAGTAAAGAATGAATAGTGCATTTGAAAATAGTTACTCGTATCCCAAAAGAAAATCCTGTCCTCTCCACGGGAACGTTACTCGATTTAGAAGGAGAAGTCATAGAAACCATCGTATTTCATAGCGACGCAATTTAGGTGTTAATTCGTCAATGTGAGAGAACTAGGGATGCAGTAAAGGAGGAATAGTGCATCGGAAAAGAGATAGTCGTATCCCAAAAGAAAATCCTGTCCTTTCCTTAGAGACGTTACTCGATTTAGAAGGAGAAGTCATGGAACACATAGTATTTCAGAGCGACGCAATTTCTTTGTTAATTCTATAATGTGCGGGAGCGAGAGATGCAGTAAAGAGGGAATAGTGCATCGGAAAGGAGATACTCGTATCCCAAAAGAATATCCTGTCGTTTCCATTGAAACGTTACTCGATTTAGAAGAAGAAAACATAGAACCCATAGTATTTCATAGCGACGCAAATTCTTTGTTAATTCGTCAATAGGAGGGAGCGGGGATGCAATATACAAGGAATAGTGCATCGGAAAAGAGATACCCGTATCCCAAAAGAAAATCCTGCCGTTTCCATAGAAATGTTCTTCGATTCAGAAGGAGATGTCATGGAACCCATGGTATTTTATAGCGACGCAATGTCTGTGTTAATACGTCAGTGTGAGGGAGCGAGTTATGCAGTAAGGAAGGAATAGTGCATCGGAATGGAGATACTGTATCCCAAAAGCAAAATCCTGTCCTTTCGATAGAAACGTTACTCGATTTAGAGGGAGATGTCATAGAACATATGGTATTTAATAGGGTTCGCAATATCTGTTTTAATTCGTCAATGTTAGGTAGTGAGTGATGCAGTAACGCAGGAATAGTGCATCGGAATTGAGATATTCGTATCCGAAAAGAAAATCCTGTCGTTTCTATAGAAACGTTACTCGATTTAGTAGGAGAGTTCATAGAACCCACAGTATTCCATAGAGACGCTATTTCTGTGTAATTCGTCAATGTGAGGAAGCGAGGGTTGCAGTAAAGACGGACTAGTGCATCGGAAAGGACATAGTCGTATCCCCAAAGAAAATCCTGTCGTTTCCATACAAACATTACTCGATTTAGAAGGAGATGTCATAGAACGCATGGTATTTCATAGGGACGCAATTTCTGTGGTAATTCGTCAATGTTAGGTTGCTAGTGATGCAGTAAAACAGGAATAGTGCATCGGAAAGGAGATATTCGTATCCGAAAAGAAGATCCTGTCGTTTCCATAGAAACGTTACTCGATTTAGAAGGAGATGCCATAGAACCCAAAGTATTCCATAGCGACACAATTTCTGTGTTATTTCGTCAATGTGAGGGCGCGAGGGATGCAGTAAAGGAGGCATAATGCATCGGAAAGGAGATAATCGTATCCCTAAAGAAAATCCTGTCGTTTCCATAGAAACGCTACTCGTTTTAGAAGGAGAAGTCATAGAACCCATACTATTTCATAGCGACACAATTTCTGTGTTAAGTCGTCAATGTGGGGGAGCGAGTAATGCAGTAAAGATGGAACAGTGCATTTGAAAGGAGTTACTCGTATCCCAAAAGAAAATCCGGTCCTTTCCATAGAAACGTTACCCGATTTAAAAGGAGAAGTCATAGAACCCATAATATGTCATAGCGATCAAATTCAGTGTTAAGTCGTCAATGTGAGGGAGCGAGGGATGCAGTAAAGAAAGAATTGTGCAACGGAAAGGAGATGGTCGTATCCCAAAAGAAAATCCTGTTGTTTCCATAGAATCGTGACTCGATTTAGAAGGAGAAGTCATAGAACTGATAGTATTTCATAGCGACGCAATTTCTGTGTTAGTTCGTCAATGTGAGGGAGCGAGGGATGCAGTAAAGAAAGAATTGTGCAACGGAAAGGAGATGGTCGTATCCCATAAGAAAATCCTGTTGTTTCCATAGAATCGTGACTCGATTTAGAAGGAGAAGTCATAGAACCCATAGTAATTCATAGCGATGCAATATCTGTGTTAATTCGTCAATGTGATGGAGCGAGGGATGCAGCAAAGACGGAATATTGCATCGGAAAGGAGATACTCGTATCCCAAACGAAAATCCTGTCGTTTCCATAGAAACGTTACTCGATTTAGAAGGAGAAGTCATAGAACCCATAGTATATTATAGCGACGCAATTTCTGTGTTAAATCGTCAATTTGAGGGAGCGAGATCTGCAGTAAAGAAGGAATAGTGCATCGGGAAAGGAGATACTCGTATCCCAAAATAAAATTCAGTCCATTCCATAGAAACGTTACAGATTTTGAAGGAGAAGTCATAGAACCAATAGTATATCATAGCGACGCAATTTCTGTGTTAATTCGTCAATGTGAGGGAGCAAGGGATGCAGTAAAGAGGGAATAGTGCATCGGAAAGGAGATACCCGTATCCCAAATCAAAAACTTGTCCTTTCCATAGAGACGTTACTCGATTTAGAAGGAGAAGTCATAGAACCTATAGTATTTCATAGCGACGCAATTTCTGTGTTAAATCGTCAATTGGCGGGAGCGAGAGATGCAGTAAAGAAGGAATAGTGCATCGGGAAATTAGATACTCGTATCCCAAAATAAAATTCAGTCCTTTCCATAGAAACGTTACAGATTTAGAAGGAGAAGTAATAGAACCAATAGTATGTCATAGCGACGCAATTTCTGTGTTCATTCGTCATTAAGAGGGAGCGAGGGATGCAGTAAAGAAGGAATAGTGAATCGGAAAGGAGATACTCGTATCCCATATGAAAATCCTGTCGTTTCCATAGAAACGTTACTCCATTTAGAAGAAGAACACATAGAACCCATAGATATTTCATAGCGACGCAATTTCTGTGTTAATTCGTCAATGTGAGGGAGAAAGAAATGCAGTAAAAAAGGAATAATGCATCGGAAAAGAGATAGTCGTATCCCAAAAGAAAATCATGTCCTTTACATAGAAACGTTACTCGATTTAGAAGGAGAAGTCATAGAACCCATAGTATTTCATAGCGACGCTATTTCTGTGTTAATTCGACAGTGGGAGGGAGTGGGGGATGGAATATACAAGGAATAGTGCATCGGAAAGGAGATACTCGTATTCCAAAAGAAAATTCTGTCGATTCCATAAAAACGTTAGTCGATTTAGAATAAGAAGTCATAGAACCCATAGTATTTCATACTGACGCCATTTCTGTCTAAATTCGTCAATGTGAGGGTGCGACTGATGCAGTAAAGAAGGATTAGTGCATCGGAAAGGAGATACTCGTATCCCAAAAGAAAATCCTGTCGTTTCCAAAGAAACGTTACTCGATTTAGAAGAAGAAGGCATAGAACACGTAGTATTACATAGCGACGCAATTTCTGAGTTAGTTCGTTAATGTGAGGGAGCACGGGATGCAGTAAAGAAGGAATAGTGAATCGGAAAAGAGATAGTCGTATCCCAAAAGAAAATCCTACCTTTACATAGAAACGTTACTCGATTTAGAAGGAGAACGCATAGAACCCATACCATTTAATGGCGACGCAATTTCTGTGTTAATTCGTCATTGTGAGAAAGCGAGGGATGCAGTAAAGAAGGAATAGTGCATCAGGATAGGATATACTCGTATTCCAAAAGAAAATCCTGTCGTTTCCATTAAAACGTTACTTGATTTAGACGGAAATGTCATAGAACCCCGCTGTATTTCTTAGCGACGCAATATCTGTGTTAATTCCTCAATGTGAGGGACCGAGGGATGTTGTAAAGAAGGAATAGTGCATCGGGAAAGGAGATACTCGCATCCCAAAAAAAAAAAAATTCTGTCGTTTCCATACAAATGCTACGCGGTTCAGAAGGAGAAATCATAGAACTCATATATTTCATAGCGACGCAATTTCTGTGTTAATTTGTGAATGTGGGGGAGCGAGGGATGCAGTAAAGAACGAATAGTGCATCTGAATGGAGGTAGTCGTATCCCAAAAGAAAGTCCTGTCCTTTCCATAGACACGTTACTCGATTTGGAAGGAGAAGTCACATAACCCATAGTATATCATTTCTGTGTTAGTTCCTCAATGAGGGGGAGCGAGGAATGTAGTAAAGAAGGAACAGTGCATCGGGAAAGGAGATACTCGTATCCCAAAAGAAAATCCTGTCGTTTCCATGCAAGCGTTACTCGAATTAGATAGAGAAGTCATAGAACTCATAGTATATCATAGCGAAGCAATTTCTGTGTTAATTCGTCAATGTGAGGGAGCGAGGGATGCAGTAAACAAGGGTTAGTGCAACGGAAAGGAGATACTCGTATCCCAAAAAAAAATCCTTTCCTTTCCATAGAAACGTTACTCGACTTAGAAGGAGATGTCATAGAACCCATAGCAATCCATAGCGATGCAATTTCTGCATTATTTCGTCAATATAAGGGAGCGAGGGATGCAGTAAGGTAATAGTAGTGCATCGGAAAGGAGCTACTCGTATCCCAAAAGAAAATCCTGTCTTTACCATAGAAACGTTACTCGATTTAGCAGGAGATGTCAGAGAACTCATAGAACTTCATAGCGACGCATTGTCTGTGTTAATTCGTCAATGTAAGGAAGCGAAGGATGCAGTAAAGAAGGAACACAGCATCGGAAAAGAGATACCCGGATCCCAAAAGAAAATCATTTCGTTTCCATAGACACGTTACTCGATTTAGAAGTAGAAGTACTAAAACACATAGTATTTCATAGCGACGCAATTTAGTGTTTATTCGTCAATGTGAGGGAGGGAGGGATGCAGTAAAGAAAAAATAGTGCTTCGGAAAAGGAGATAGTCGTATCCCAAAAGAAAATCCTGTCCTTTCCATAGACACATAACTCGGTTAAGAAGGAGAAGTCATAGAACCCATAGTTTTTCATAGCGACTCAATATCTTTGTTAATTCGTCAATGGGAGGGAATGGGGGATGCAATATACAAGGAATAGTGCATCGGAAAGGCGATGCTCGTATCCCATAAGAAAATCCTGTCGTTTCCATCGAAACGTTACTCGATGTAGGACTAGAAGAGATAGAACCCGTAGTATATCATAGCGACGCAATTTCTGTGTTAATTCGCGAATGTGAGTGAGCGAGGGATGCGGTAAAGAAATAGTAGTGCATTGGAAAACAGATTGTCGTATCCCAAAAGAAAATTCTGTCATTTTCATAGAAATGTTACTCGATTTAGAAGGAGAAGTCATAGAACCCATAGTATTTCATAGCGACGCAATTTCTGTGTTAATTCGTCAATGGGAGGGAGTGGGCGATGCAATATACAAGGAATAGTGCATCGGCATAGAGATACTCGTATCCCAAAAGAAAATCCTCTCGTTTGCACAGAAACGTTACTCGATTTAGAAGAAGAAGTCATAGAACCCATAGTATTTCATAGCGACGCAATTTCTGTGTTAATTCGTCAATGTGAGGGAGCGAGGCATGCAGTGAAGAAGGAATAGTGCATTGGGAAAGGAGATACTCGTATCCCAAAAAAAAATCCTGTCGTTTCCATACAAAGGTTACTCGATTTTGAAGGAGAAATCATAGAACTCATAGTATTTCATAGCGAAGCAACTTCTGTGTTAATTCGTCAGTGTGAGGGAGCGAGGGATGCAGTTATGAATGAATAGTTCATCGGAAAGGAGTTACTCGTATCCAAATAGAAAATCCTGTCGTTTTCATAGAAACGTTACTCGATATAGAAGAAGAAGACATAGAACACATAGTATTTTATAGCGACGCAATTTCTGTGTTAATTCATCAATGTGAGGGAGCGAGGGATGCAGTAAAGAAGGAATAGGGAATCGCGAACGAGATACTCGTATCCCAAAAGAAAATCCCGTCATTTCCATAGAAACGTTACTCGATTTAGAAGAGGAAATCATCGAACCCATAGTCTTTTATAGCGACGCAATTTCTGTGTTAATTCGTCAATGTGAGGGAACGAGGGATGAAATATAAGGAATAGCGCATCGGAAAGGAGATACTCGTATCCCAAAAGAAAATCCTGTCCTTTCCATAGAAACGTTATTCGATTTAGAAGAAGTCATAGAACCCTTTGAATATCATAGCGACGCAATTTCTGTGTTAATTCGTCAATAAGAGGGAGCGAGGAATGCAGCAAAGAAGCAATAGTGCTTCGGGAGAAGAGATACTCGTATCCCCAAAAAAAATCCTGTCGTTACCACAGAAACGTTTCTCGATTTAGAAGGAGAAATCATAGAACTCATAGTACTTCATAGCGACGCAATTTCTGTATTAATTTGACAATGTGAGGGAGCGAGGGATGCAGTAGAGAAGGGTTCTATGACTTCTTCTAAATCGAATAACGTTTCTATGGAAAGGACAGGATTTTCTTTTGGGATACGAGTATCTCCTTTCCGATGCGCTATTCCTTATATTTCATCCCTCGTTCCCTCACATTGACGAATTAACACAGAAATTGCGTCGCTATAAAAGACTATGGGTTCGATGATTTCCTCTTCTAAATCGAGTAACATTGTGCATCGGAAAAGAGATACTCGTATCCCAAAAGAAAATTATTTCGTTTCCATAGAAACGTTACTCGATTTGGAAGGAGAAGTCATAGAACGCATAGTATATCAGAGCGACGCAATTTCTGGGTTAATTCGTCAATTTGAAGGAGCGAGGGATGCAGTAAAGGAGGAATAATGCATCGGAAGGGAGATAGTCGTATCCCAAAAGAAATTCCTGTATTTTCCATAGAAACGTTACTCGATTTAGAAAGAGAAGTCATAGAACGCATAGTATTTCATATCGACGCAATTTCTGTGTTAATTCGTCAATGTGAGGGAGCGGGGCGTGCAGTAAAGTTGGAATAGTGCTTCGGACAGGAGATACTCGTATCGCAAAAGAAAATCCTGTCCTTTTCATAGAAACATTACCCGATTTAGAAGGAGAAGTCATAGAACACATAGTATTCCTTAGGGACGCAATTTCTGCGTTTATTCGTCAATGTGAGGGAGCGAGGGATGCAGTAAAGAAGGAATAGTGTATCGGAAAGGAGATAGTCGTATCCCAAAAGAAAATCCGGTCCTTTCCATAGCCACGTTACTCGATTTAGAAGGAGCAGTCATAGAACCCGTAGTATTTCATAGCGACGCAATTTCTGTGTTAATTCGTCAATGTGAGGGAGCGAAGTATGCAGTAAAGATGGAATAGTGCATCGGAAAGGAGATACTCGTATCCCAAAAGAAAATCCTGTCGTTTCCATAGAAACGTTACTCGATTTAGAAGATGAAGTCAGAGAAACCATAGTACGAGTATTTCACAGGGACGCAACTTCTGTGTTAATTCGTCAATGTCAGGGAGGGAGGGATGCAGTGAAAAAGGAATAGTGCATCAGAAAGGAGATGGTCGTATCCGAAATGAAAATCATGTCGTTTCCATAGATACGTTACTCGATTTAGAAGGAGAACTCATAGAACACATAGATTTTCATAGCGAAGCCATTTCCGTGATAATTCGTCAATGTGAAGGAGCGAGGGATGCAGTAAGGAAAGAATAATGCATCGGAAGGGAGATAGTCGTATCCCAAAAGAAAATCCTGAAGTTTCCATAGAAAAGTTACTCGATTTAGAAAGAGATGTCATAGAAGTCATAATATTTCATAGCGAAGCATTTTCTGTGTTAATTCGTCAATGTGAGGGAGCGAGGGATGCAGTGAAGAAGGAATAGTGCATCGGAAGGGAATTTGTCGTATCCCAGAAGAAAATCCTGTCCTTTCCATAGACACGTTACTCGATTTAGATGGAGAAGTCATAGAACCCATAGTATTTCATAGCGACGCAATTTCTGTGTTTATTCGTCAATGTGTGGGAGCGAGGGATGCAGTAAAGAAGGAATAGTGCATCAGAAAGGAGATACTCGTATCCCAAAAGAAAATCCTGTCCTTTTCATAGAAACGTTATTCGATTTAGAAGAAGTCATAGAAACCTTTGAAATTCATAGCGACGCAATTTCTGTGTTAATTCGTCAATAAGAGGGAGCGAGGAATGCAGTAAAGAAGCAATAGTGCATCGGGAGAGGAGATACTCGTATCCCAAAAGAAAATCCTGTCGTTACCACAGAATCGTTACTCGATTTAGAAGGAGAAATCATAGAACTCATAGTACTTCATAGCGACGCAATTTCTGTATTAATTCGTCAATGTGAGGGAGCGAGGGATACAGTAGAGAAGGAATTGTGCATCGGAAAAGAGATACTCGTGTCGCAAAAGAAAATCATTTCGTTTCCATAGAAACGTTACTCGATTTGGAAGGAGATGTCATAGAATCCATAGTATATCACAGTGACGGAATTTCTGGACTAATTCGTCAATGTGAAGTAGCGAGGGATGCAGTAAAGAAGGAATAATGCATCGGAAGGGAGATAGTCGTATCCCAAAAGAAATTCCTGTAGTTTCCATAGAAACGTTACTCGATTTAGAAAGAGAAGTCATAGAACGCATAGTATTTCATATCGACGCAAGTTTTGTGTTAATTCGTCAATGTGAGGGAGCGAGGGATGCAGTAAAGATGGAATAGTGCATCGGACAGGAGATACTCGTATCCCAAAAGAAAATCCCGTCCATTTCATAGAAACGTTACTAGATTTAGAACGAGAAGTCATAGAACCCATAGTATATCATAGCGATCAATTTCTCTGTTAATTCGTCAATGTGAGGGAGCGAGGGATGCAGTAAAGACGGAATAGTGCATCGGAATCGAGATAGTCATATCCGAAAAGAAAATCATGTCGTTTCCATAGATACGTTACTCGATTTAGAAGGAGAAGTCATAGAACACATTGTTTTTCATAGCGATGCAATTTCCGTGTTAATTCGTCAATGTGAAGGAGCGAGGGATGCAGTAAGGAAGGAATAATGCATCGGAAAGGAGATAATCGTATCCCAATAAAAATCCTGAAGTTTCCATAGAAACGTTATTCGATTTAGAAGAAGTCATAGAACCCTTTGAATATCATAGCGACGCAATTTCTGTGTTAATTCGTCAATAAGAGGGAGCGAGGAATGCAGTAAAGAAGCAATAGTGCTTCGGGAGAGGAGATACTCGTATCCCCAAAAAAAATCCTGTCGTTACCACAGAAACATTTCTCGATTTAGAAGGAGAAATCATAGAATTCATAGTACTTCATAGCGACGCAATTTCTGTACTAATTTGACAATGTCAGGGAGCGAGGGATGCAGTAGAGAAGGAATAGTGCATCGGAAAAGTGATACTCGTATCCCAAAAGAAAATTATTTCGTTTCCATAGAAACGTTACTCGATTTGGAAGGAGAAGTCATAGAACGCATAGTATATCAGAGCGACGCAATTTCTGGTTTAATTCGTCAATGTGAGGGAGCGAAGTATGCAGTAAAGATGGAATAGTGCATCGGAAAGGAGATACTCTCATCCCAAAGAAGAACATGTCCTTCCCATAGAAACGTTACCCGATTTAGAAGGAGAAGTCACAGAACTCATAGTTTTTCATAGCGGTGCAATTTCTGTGTTAATTCGTCAGTGTGAGGGAACGAGGGATGCAGTAAAAAGGGAATAGTTCGTAGGAACGGAGATACTCGTATCCAAATAGAAAATCCTGTCGTTTCCATAGAAACGTTACTCAGTATAGAAGAAGAAGCAATAGAACCCATTGAATTTCATAGCGACGCAATTTCCGTGTTAATTCATCAATGTGAGTGAGCGAGGGATGCAGTAAAGAAGGAATAGTACATCGGGAAGGAGATATTTGTATCCCATAAGAAAATCCTGTCGTTTCCATACATACGTTACTCGATTTAGATGGTGAAGTCATAGAACCCATAGTATTTCATAGCGACGCATATTCTGAATTCATTCGTCAATGTGAGGGAGCGAGGGATGCAGTAAAAATGGAGCAGTGCATCGGAAAGGAGATACTCGTATCCCAAAAGAGAATCCTGTCGGTTCCATAGACACGTTACTCGATTTAGAAGTAGAAGTCATAGAAACCATGGTATTTCATAGCGACGCAATCTCTGTGTTAATTAGTCAATGTGAGAGAGCGAGGGATGCAGTAAAGAAAGAATAGTGCATTTGAAAATAGTTACTTGTATCCCAAAAGAAAATCCTGTCCTTTCGATAGAAACGTTACTCGATTTAGAAGGAGAAGTCATAGAAACCATGGTATTTCATAGCGACGCATTTTCTGTGTTAATTCGTCAATGGGAGGGAGCGGAGGATGCAATATACAAACAATAGTGCATCGGAAAGGAAATACTCGTATCCCAAAAGAAAATCCTGTCGTTTCCATAAAAACGTTACTTGTTTTAGATGGAAATGTGATAGAACCCATAGTATTTCATAGCGACGCAATTTCTGTGTTAATTCATCAATAAGAGGGAGCCAGGAATGTAGTAGAGAAGCAATAGTGCATCAGGAGAGGAGATACTCGTATCCCAAACGAAAATCCTGTCGTTACCGTAGAAACGTTACTCGATTTAGAAGGAGAAATCGTAGAACTCATAGTATTTCATAGAGACGCAATTACTGTATTAATTCGTCGATGTGAGGGATCGAGGGATGCAGTAGAGAAGGATTAGTGCATCGGAAAGGAGATACTCGTATCCCAAAAGAAAATCATGTCGTTTCCATAGAAACGTTACTCGATTTAGAAGGAGAAGTCATAGAACCCATAGTATATCATAGCGACGCAATTTCTGGTTTAATTCGTCAATGTGAAGGAGCGAGGGATGCAGTAAGGAAGGAATAATGCATCGGAAAGGAGATAGTCGTATCCCAAAAGGAAATCCTGAAGTTTCCATAGAAAGGTTACTCGATTTAGAAAGAGAAAACAGAGAACTCATAGTATTTCATAGCCACCCAATTTCTGTCTTAATTTGTCAATGTGAGGGAGCGAGGAATGCAGTAAAGAAGGAATAGTGAATCGGAAAGGAGATAGTCGTATCCCCAAAAGAAAATCCTGTCCTTTCCATAGACACGTTACTCGATTTGGAAGAAGAAGTCATAGTACCCATAGTATTTCATAGCGCCGCAATTGCTGGGTTAATTCGTCAATGTGACAGAGCGAGGGATGCAGTAAAGAGGGAATAGTGCATCGGGAAATGAGGTACACGTATCCCAAAAGAAAATCCTGTCGTTTCCATAGAAACTTTCCTTGTTTTAGATGGAAATGTCATAGAACTCATAGTATTTCATAGCGACGCAATTTCTGTGTTAATTCGTCAATGTGAGGGAGCGAGGAATGCAGTAAAGAACGAATAGTGCATATGAAAATAGTTACTCGTATCCCAAAAGAAAATCCTGTTCTTTCCATGGGAACGTTACTCGATTTAGAAGGAGAAGTCATAGAAACCATCGTATTTCTTAGCGACGCAATTTATGTGTTATTTCGTCATTGTGAGAGAGCGAGGGATGCAGTAAAGAAGGAATAGTGCATCGGAAAAGAGATAGTCGTATCCCAAAAGAAAATCCTGTCCGTTCCTTAGACACGTTACTCGATTTAGAAGGAGAAGTCATAGAAACCATTGTATTTCATAGCGACGCAATTTCTGTGTTAATTCGTCGATGGGATGGAGCGGGGGATGCAATATACAAGGAATAGTGCATTGCAAAGGAGATACTCGTATCCCAAAAGAAAATCCTGTCGTTTCGATGGAAACGTTACTCGATTTAGAAGAAGAAAACATGGAACCCATAGTATTTCATAGCGACGCAAATTCTTTGTTAATTCGTCAACAGGAGGGAGCGGGGATGCAATATACAAGGTATAGTTCATCGGAAAAGAGATACTCGTATCCCAAAAGAAAATCCTGTCGTTTCCATAGAAATGTTTTTCGATTCAGAAGGAGATGTCATAGAACCCATAGTATTTTATAGCGACGCAATGTCTGTGTCAATACGACAGTGTGAGGGAGCGAGTTATGCAGTAAAGTAGGAATAGTGCATCGGAATGGAGATACTGTATCCCAAAAGCAAAATCCTGTCCTTTCCATAGAAACGTTACTCGATTTAGATGGAGATGTCATAGAACGTATATTATTTCATAGGGTTCGCAATTTCTGCTTTAATTCGTCAATGTTAAGTAGCGAGTGATGCAGTATCGCAGGAATAGTGCATCGGAATGGAGATATTCGTATCCCAAAAGAAAATCCTGTCTTTTCCATAGACACGTTACTCGATTTGGAAGTAGAGGTCATAGTACATATAGTATTTCATAGCGCCGCAATTGCTGGGTTAATTCGTCAATGTGAGAAAGCGAGGGATGCAGTAAAGAAGGAATAGTGGATCGGGAAATGAGGTACACGTATCCCAAAAGAAAATCCTGTCGTTTCCATAGAAACGTTACTTGATTTGGAAGGAGAAGTCATGGAACCCATAGTATATCATAGCGACACAATTTCTGTGTTAATTCGTCAATGTGAGGGAGCGAAGGATGCAGTAATGAAGGAATAATGCATCGGAGAGGAGATAAGCGTATCCCAAAAGAAAATCCTGTGGTTTCCATAGAAACGTTACTCGATTTAGAAGGAGAAGTCATGGAAACCATAGTATTTCTTAGCGACGCTAGCTCTGTGTTAATTCGTCAATGTGAGAAAGCGAGGGATGCAGTAAAGAAGGAATAGTGGATCGGGAAATGAGGTACACGTATCCCAAAAGAAAATCCGGTCTTTTCCATAGAAACGTTACTAGATTTAGAAGGAGAAGTCATAGAACCCATAGTATTTCATAGCGACGCAATTTCTATGTTAATTCGTCAGTGAGAGGGAGCGAGGAATGCACTAAAGAATGAATAGTGCATTTGAAAATAGTTACTCGTATCCCAAAAGAAAATCCTGTCCTCTCCACGGGAACGTTACTCGATTTAGAAGGAGAAGTCATAGAAACCATCGTATTTCATAGCGACGCAATTTAGGTGTTAATTCGTCAATGTGAGAGAACGAGGGATGCAGTAAAGGAGGAATAGTGCATCGGAAAAGAGATAGTCGTATCCCAAAAGAAAATCCTGTCCTTTCCTTAGAGACGTTACTCGATTTAGAAGAAGAAAACATAGAACCCATAGTATTTCATAGCGACGCAAATTCTTTGTTAATTCGTCAATAGGAGGGAGCGGGGACGCAATATACAAGGAATAGTGCATCGGAAAAGAGATACCCGTATCCCAAAAGAAAATCCTGCCGTTTCCATAGAAATGTTCTTCGATTCAGAAGGAGATGTCATGGAACCCATGGTATTTTATAGCGACGCAATGTCTGTGTTAATACGTCAGTGTGAGGGAGCGAGTTATGCAGTAAGGAAGGAATAGTGCATCGGAATGGAGATACTGTATCCCAAAAGCAAAATCCTGTCCTTTCGATAGAAACGTTACTCGATTTAGAGGGAGATGTCATAGAACATATGGTATTTAATAGGGTTCGCAATATCTGTTTTAATTCGTCAATGTTAGGTAGTGAGTGATGCAGTAACGCAGGAATAGTGCATCGGAATTGAGATATTCGTATCCGAAAAGAAAATCCTGTCGTTTCTATAGAAACGTTACTCGATTTAGTAGGAGAGTTCATAGAACCCACAGTATTCCATAGAGACGCTATTTCTGTGTAATTCGTCAATGTGAGGAAGCGAGGGTTGCAGTAAAGACGGACTAGTGCATCGGAAAGGACATAGTCCCCAAAGAAAATCCTGTCGCTTCCATACAAACATTACTCGATTTAGAAGGAGATGTCATAGAACGCATGGTATTTCATAGGGACGCAATTTCTGTGGTAATTCGTCAATGTTAGGTTGCTAGTGATGCAGTAAAACAGGAATAGTGCATCGGAAAGGGGATATTCGTATCCGAAAAGAAGATCCTGTCGTTTCCATAGAAACGTTGCTCGATTTAGAAGGAGATGCCATAGAACCCAAAGTATTCCATAGCGACACAATTTCTGTGTTATTTCGTCAATGTGAGGGCGCGAGGGATGCAGTAAAGGAGGCATAATGCATCGGAAAGGAGATAATCGTATCCCTAAAGAAAATCCTGTCGTTTCCATAGAAACGCTACTCGTTTTAGAAGGAGAAGTCATAGAACCCATACTATTTCATAGCGACACAATTTCTGTGTTAATTCGTCAATGTGGAGGAGCGAGTAATGCAGTAAAGATGGAACAGTGCATTTGAAAGGAGTTACTCGTATCCCAAAAGAAAATCCGGTCCTTTCCATACAAACGTTACCCGATTTAAAAGGAGAAGTCATAGAACCCATAATATGTCATAGCGATCAAATTCAGTGTTAAGTCGTCAATGTGAGGGAGCGAGGGATGCAGTAAAGAAAGAATTGTGCAACGGAAAGGAGATGGTCGTATCCCAATAGAAAATCCCGTCGTTTCCATGGAAACGTTACCCGATTTAGAAGGAGGAGTCATTAAACCCGTAGTATTCCATAGCGACGCAATTTCTGTGTTAGTTCGTCAATGTGAAGGAGCGAGGGATGCAGTAAACAAGGAATAATGCATCGGAAAGGAGATAGCCGCGTCCCAAAATAAAATCCTGTAGTTTTCATAGAAATGTTACTCGATTTAGAAGGAGGAGTCATAGAACCAATAGTATTTCATAGCGACGCAATATCTGTGTTATTTCGTCAATGTGAGGGCACGAGGGATGCGGTAAGGGAGGAATAATGCATCGGAAAGGAGATAGCCGTATCCGAAAAGAAAATCCTGTCGTTTCCATTGAAACGTTACTCGTTTTAGAAGGAGAAGTAATAGAAACCATAGTGTTTCATAGCGACGTAATTTCTGGCTTAATTCGTCAATGTGAGGGAGCGAGGGATGCAGTAAAGAAGGATTAGTGCATCGGAAAGGAGATACACGTATCCCAAAAGAAAATCCTGTCGTTTCCGTAGAAACGTTACTCGATTTAGAAGAAGAAGTCATAGAACCCATAGAATTTCATAGCGACGCAGTTTCTGTGTTAATTCGTCAATATAAGGGAGCAAGGGATGCAGTAAAGAAGGAATAGTGCATGGGAAAGGAGATAGTCGTATCCCAAAAGAAAATCCCGTCCGTTCCTTAGACACGTTACTCAATTTGGGAGGAGAAGTCATAGAACCCATAGAATCTCATAGCGACGCTAACTTGTGTTTATTCGTCAATGTGAGGGAGGGATGGATGCAGTAAAGAAGGAATACTGCATCGGAAAGGAGGTACTCGTATCCAAAAAGAAAATCCTGTTGTTTCCGTAGAAACGTTGCTCGATTTAGAAGAAGAAGTCATAGAACCCATAGAATTTCATAGCGACGCAATTTCTGTGATAATTCGTCAATATGAGGGAGCGAAGGATGCTGTGAAGAAGGAATAGAGCTTCGGAAAGGAGATACCCGTATCCCAAAAGAAAATCCTTTCGTTTATATAGAAACGTTACTCGATTTTGAAGGAGAAGTCATAAGACCCATAATATTTTATAGCGACGCAATCTTGTGTTTATTCGACAATGTGAGGGAGGGAAAGATGCAGTAAAGGAGGAATAGAACATCGGAAAGGAGATTCTCGTATCCAAAAAGAAAATCCTGTCGTTTCCGTAGAAACGTTACTCGATTTCGAAGGAGAAGTCATAGAACTGATAGTATTTCATAGCGACGCAATTTCTGTGTTGATTGGTCAATGTGAGGGAGCGAGGAATGCAGGAAAGAAGGAATAGTACATCGGGAAAGGAGAGACACGTATCCCAAAAGAAAATCCTATCATTTCCATAGAAACGTTACTCGACTTAGAAAAAAAAGTCTTGGTAAACATAGTATTTCATAGTGACGCAATATCTGTGTTAATTCGTCAATGTGAGGGAGCAAGGTATGCAGTAAAGAAGGAGTAGTGCATCGGAAAGGAGAGAGTCGTATCCCAAAAGAAAATACTGTAATTTCCATAGACCCGTTACTCGATTTAGAAGGAGAAGACATAGAACCCATACCATTTCATAGCGACGCAATTTCTGTGTTAATCCATCAATGTGAGGGAGCGAGGGATGCAGTTGAGAAGGAATAGTGCATCGGAAAGGGATTCTCGTAACCCAAAAGAAAATCCTCTCGTTTCCATAGAAACAATACTCGATTAAGAAGGAGAAGTCATAGAACCGATAGTATTCCATAGCGACGCAATTTCTGTGTTAATTCGACAATGTGAGGGATCGACGGATGCAGTAGAGAAGGAATAGTTTATTGGAAAGGAGATACTCGTATCCCAAAGGAAAATCCTTTCCTTTCCATAGAAACGTTACTCGAATCCTGTCGTTTCAATAAAAACGTTACTTGATTTAGAAGGAGAAGTCACAGAACCTATAGATTTTCATAGCGACGCAATTTCTGTGTAAATTCCTCAATGTGAGGGAGTGAGGGATGCAGTAAAGAAGGAATAGTGCATGGAAAAGGAGATAGACGTATCCCAAATGTGAATCCTGTCCTTTCCTCAGACACGTTACTCGATTTAGAAGGAGAAGTCATAGAACCCATTGTATTTCATAGCGACGCAATATCTGTGTTAATTCCACAATGTGAGGGAGCGAGGGTTGTTGTAGAAAGGGAATAGAACATAGGGAAAGGAGATACACGTATCCCAAAAGAAAATCCTGTCGTTTCCATAGAAAGGTTATACGATTCAGAAGGAGAAGTCATAGAACTCCTACCATTTTATAGCGACGAAATTTCTGTGTTAAATAGTGAATGTGAGGGAGCGAGGGATGCAGTAAAGAAGGATTAGTGCATCGGAAAGGAAATACTCTTATCCCAAAAGAAAATCCTATCGTTTCCGTAGAAACGTTACCCGATTTAGAAGAAGAAGTCATAGAACCCATAGTATTTCATAGCGACGCAATTTCTGTATTAGCTCGTCAATGTGGGCGAGCGTGGGATGCAGTTAAAAAGGAATAGTGCATCCGAAAAGAGATAGTCGTATCCCAAAAGAAAATCTTGTCGTTTCCATAGTAACGAAACTCGATTTTGAAGGAGAAGTCATAGAACTCATAGTATTTCATAGCGCCGCTATTTCTGTGTTACTTCGTCTATGTGAATGAGCGAGGGATGCAGTAAAGATGGAATAGTGCATCGGAAAGGAGATAGGCGTATCCCAAAAGAAAATCCTGTCGTTTCCATAGAAACGTTACTTGATTTAGAAGGAGAAGTCATAAAACACATAGTATTTTATAGCGACGCAATATCTGCGTTAATTCGTCGATGTGAGGGAGCGAGGGATGCAGTAAAGAAGCAATAGTGCATCGGAAAGGAGATAGTCGAATCCCAAAAGAAAATCCTCTCGTTTCCATAGAAACGTTACTCGACTTAGAAGAAAAAGTCTTGGTAAACATAGTATTTCATAGTGACGCCATATCTATGTTCATTCGTCATTGTGAGGAAGCAAGGGATGCAGTAAGGAAGGAATAGTGCATCGCAAAGGAGAGAGTCGTATCCCAAAAGAAAGTACTGTCCTTTCCATAGACACGTTACTCGATTTAGAAGGAGAAGACATAGAACCCATACGATTTCATAGCGACGCAATTTCTGTGTTAATACATCAATGTGAGGGAGCGAGGGATGCAGTTGAGAAGGAATAGTGCATCGGAAAGGAGATTCTCGTAACCCAAAAGATTATCCTGTCCTTTCCATAGAAATGTTACTCGATTTAGAAAGAGAAGTCACAAAACCCATAGTATTTCATAGCACCGCAATGTCTGTGTTAATTCGGCAATGTGAAGGAGCGAGTGATGCAGTAAAGAAGGGGTAATGCATCGGAAAGGCGATAGTCAAATCCCAAAATAAAATCCTGTAATTTCCATAGAAACCTTACTCGATTTAGAAGGATATGTCATAGAACTCATAGTATTTCATAGCGACGCTATTTCTGTGTCAATTCGTCTATCTGAATGAGCGAGGGATGCAGTAAAGATGGAACAGTGCATCGGAAAGGAGATAGGCGTTTCCCAAAAGAAAATCCTGTTCTTTCCATAGACACGTTACTCGATTTAGAAGGAGAAGTCATAGAACCCATATTATTTCATAGCGACGCAATTTCAGTGTTAATTCGTCAATAGGAGGGAGCGAGGGATGCAGTAAAGAGGGACTAGTGCATCGGGAAAGGAGATACTCGTATCCCAAAAGAAAATCCAGTCGTTTCCATAGAAACGTTACTCGATTTAGAAGTAGAAGTCATAGAACCCATAGTATTGCATGGCGACTCAATTTCTGTGTTAATTCGTCAATGAGAGGGAGCGAGGGATACAGTAAATAAGCAATACTGCATCGGAAAGTAGATAGTCGTATCCCAAAATAAAATCCTGTAATTTCCATAGAAACCTTACTCGATTTAGAAGGATATGTCATAGAACTGATAGTATTCCATAGCGACGCAATTTCTGTGTTAATTCGACAATGTGAGGGAGCGAAGGATGCGGTAGAGAAGGAATAGTTTATTGGAAAGGAGATACTCGTATCCCAAAGGAAAATCCTTTCCTTTCCATAGAAACGTTACTCGATTCAGAAGGAGAAGTCATAGAACCCATAGTACTTCATAGCGACGCTATTTCTGTGTTAATTCGTCAATGTGAGGGAGCGAAGGATGCAGGAAGATGGAATAGTGCATCGGAAAGGAGATAGGCGTATCCCATAAGAAAATCCTGTCGTTTCCATAGAAACTTTACTCAATTTAGAAGGAGGTGTCAAAGAACCCATAGTATTTCATAGCGCCGTAATTTCTGTGTTAATTCGTCAGTGTGAGGGAGCCAGGGATGCAGTAAAGAAGGAATAGTGCAACGGAAATACTCGTATCCCAACAGAAAATCCTGTCGTTTCCATAGAAACGTTACTCGACTTAGAAGAAAAAGTCTTGGTAAACATAGTATTTCATAGTGACGCAATATCTGTGTTAGTTCGTCTATGTGAGGGAGCAAGGGATGCAGTAAAGAAGGAGTAGTGCATCGGAAAGGAGAGAGTCGTATCCCAAAAGAAAATATTGTCCTTTCCATAGACCCGTTACTCGATTTAGAAGGAGAAGACATAGAACCCATACTATTTCATAGCGACGCAATTTCTGTGTTAATTCATCAATGTGAGGGAGCGAGGGATGCAGTTGAGAAGGAATAGTGCATAAGAAAGGGATTTTCTTAACCCAAAAGGAAATCCTCTCGATTCCATAGAGACAATACTCGATTAAGAAGGAGAAGTCATAGAACCGACAGTATTCCATAGCGACGCAATTTCTGTGTTAATTCGACAATGTGAGGGATCGACGGATGCAGTAGAGAAGGAATAGTTTATTGGAAAGGAGATACTCGTATACCAAAGGAAAATCGTTTCCTTTCCATAGAAACGTTACTCCATTTAGAAGGAGAAGTCATAGAACCCATAGTACTTCATAGCGACGCTATTTCTGTGTTAATTCGTCAATGTGAGGGAGCGAAGGATACAGGAAAGATGGAATAGTGCATCGGCAAGGAGATAGGCGTATCCTAAAAGAAAATCCTGTCGTTTTCATAGAAACTTGACTCAATTTAGAGGGAGGAGTCAAAGAACCCATAGTATTTCATAGCGCCATAATTTCTATGTTAATTCGTCAGTGTGAGGGAGCCAGGGATGCAGTAAAGAAGGGATAGTGCAACGGAGATTCTCGTATCCCAAAAGAAAATCCTGTCGTTTCCATATAAACGTTAGTCGATTTAGAAGGAGATGTCATATAACCCATAGTATTTCATTGCAACGCAAGCTCTGTGTTAATTCTTCAATGTGAAGGAGCGAGGGATGCAGTAAAGAAGGGGTAATGCATCGGAAAGGAGATAGTCAAATCCCAAAAGAAAATCCTGTCGTTTCCATAGAAAAGTTACTCGACTTAGAAGAAGAAGTCGTGATACCCATAGTATTTCATAGCGACGCAATTTCTGTGTTAATTCGTCAATGTGAGGGAGCGGGGGATGCAGTAAAGAAGGAATCGTGCATCGGAAGGGAGAGAGTCGTGTCCCAAAAGAAAATCTTTCCTTTCCATTGACACGTTACTGGATTTAGAAGGAGAAGTCATAGAACCCATAGCATTTAATAGCGTCGCAATTTCAGTGTTAATTCGTCAATAGGAGGGAGCGAGGGATGCAGTAAAGAGGGACTAGTGCATCGGGAAAGGAGTTACTCGTATCCCAAAAGAAAATCTAGTCGTTTCCATAGAAACGTTACTCGATTTAGAAGGAGAAGTCATTGAATCCATAGAATTACGTACCGACTCAACTTCTGTGTTTATTCGTCAATGTGAGGAAGCGTGTGATGCAGTAAAAAAAGAATAGTGCTTCAGAATGGAGATACTCTTATCCCAAAAGAAATGAATGTCGTTTCCATAGAAACTTTACTCAATTTAGAAGGAGGAGTCAAAGAACCCTTAGTATTTCATAGTGCCGTAATTTCTGTGTTAATTCGTCAGTGTGAGAGAGCCAGGGATGCAGTAAAGAAGGAATAGTGCATCGGAGAAACTCGTATCCCAAAAGAAAATCCCGTCGTTTCCATATAAATGTTACTCGATTTAGAAGGAGACGTCATAGAGCCCATAGTATTACATAGCAACGCAAGCTCTGTGTTAATTCGTCAATGTGACAGAGCGAGGGATGCAGTAAAGAAGGAATAGTGCATCGGAAAGGAGATACTCGTATCCCAAAAGAAAATCCTGTCGGTTCCATACAAACGTTACTCGATTTAGAAGGAGAGGTCATAAAACACATAGTATTTTATAGCGACGCAATATCTGCGTTAATTCGTCGATGTGAGGGAGCGAGGGATGCAGTAAAGAAGCAATAGTGCATCGGAAAGGATATACTCGTATCCCAAAAGAAAATCCTCTCGTTTCCATAGAAACGTTACTCGACTTAGAAGAAAAAGTCTTGGTAAACATAGTATTTCATAGTGACGAAATATCTGTGTTCATTCGTCAATGTGAGGGAATAAGGGATGCAGTAAAGAAGGAATAGTGCATCGGAAAGGAGAGAGTCGTATCCCAAAAGAAAATACTGTTCTTTCAATAGACACGTTACTCGATTTAGAAGGAGAAGACATAGAACACATCCTATTTCATAACGACGCAATTTCTGTGTTAATTCGTCAATGTGAGGGAGCGAGGGATGCGGTTGAGAAGGAAAAGTGCATCGGAAAGGAGATTCTCGTAACCCAAAAGAAAATCCTGTCCTTTTCACAGAAATGTTACTCGATTTAGAAAGAGAAGTCGTAGAACACATAGTATTTCATAGCGACGCAATTTCTGTGTTAATTCGTCAATGTGAAGGAGCGAGGGATGCAGTAAAGAAGGGATAATGCATCGGAAAGGAGAGAGTCAAATCCCAAAATAAAATCCTGTAGTTTCCATAGAAACGTTACTCGATTTAGAAGGAGAAGTCATAGAACTCATAGTATTTCATAGCGACGCTTTTTCTGTGTTAATTCGTCTATGTGAATGAGCGAGGGATGCAGTAAAGATGGAATAGTGCATCGGAAAGGAGATGGGCGTATCCCAAAAGAAAATCCTGTCCTTTCCATCGACACGTTATTCGATTTAGAAGGAGAAGTCATAGAACCCATAGTATTTCATTGCGACGCAATTTCAGTGTTGATTCGTCAATAGGAGGGAGCGAGGGATGCAGTAAAGAGGGACTAGTGCATCGGGAAAGGAGATACTCGTATCCCAAAAGAAAATCCAGTCGTTTCCATAGAAACGTTACTCGATTTAGACGTAGAAGTCATAGAACCCATAGAATTGCATGGCGACTCAATTTCTGTGTTAATTCGTCAATGAGAGGGAGCGAGGGATGCAGTAAAGAAGCAATAGTGCATCGGAAAGTAGATAGTCGTATCCCAAAAGAAAATCCTCTCGATTCCATAGAAACATTACTCGATTAAGAAGGAGAAGTCATAGAACCGATAGTATTCCATAGCGACGCAATTTCTGTGTTAATTCGACAATGTGAGGGAGCGAAGGATGCAGTAGAGAAGGAATAGTTTATTGGAAAGGAGATACTCGTATCCCAAAGGAAAATCCTTTCCTTTCCATAGAAACGTAACTCGAATTAGGAGGAGAAGTCATAGAACCCATAGTACTTCATAGCGACGCTATTTCTGTGTTAATTCGTCATTGTGAGGGAGCGAAGGATGCAGGAAAGATGCAATAGTGCATTGGAAAGGAGATAGGCGTATCCCAAAAGAAAATCCTGTCGTATCCATATTAACGTTACTCGATTTAGAAGGAGATGTCATAAAACCTTTAGTATTTCATAGCAACGCAATCTCTGTGATAATTCGTCAATGTGACGGAGCGTGGGATACAGTAAAGAAGGAATAGTGCTTCGGGAAGGGAGATACTCGTATCCCAAAAGAAAAGCCTGTCGTTCCCATACAAACGTTACTCGATTTAGAGGTAGAAGTCATAGAACCCATAGGAACCCATAGTATTTCATGTTGTTGTTGTTGTGGTCTTCAGTACTGAGTCTGGTTTGATGCAGCTCTCCATGCTACTCTATCCTGTGCAAGCTTTTTCATCTCCCAGTACCTACTGCAACCTACATCCTTCGGAATCTGCTTAGTGTATTCATCTCTTGGTCTCCCCCTACGATTTTTACCCTCCACGCTGGCCTCCAATACTAAATTGGTGATCCCTTGATGCCTCAGAACATGTCCTACCAACCGATCCCTTCTTCTGGTCAAGTTCTGCCACAAACTTCTCTTCTCCCCAATCCTATTCAATACTTCCTCATTAGTTATGTGATCTACCCATCTAATCTTCAGCATTCTTCTGTAGCACCACGTTTCGAAAGCTTCTATTCTCTTCTTGTCCAAACTATTTATCGTCCATGTTTCACTTCCATACATGGCTACACTCCATACGAATACTTTCAGAAATGACTTCCTGACACTTAAATCAATACTGGATGTTAACAAATTTCTCTTCTTCAGAAACGCTTTCCTTGCCATTGCCAGCCTACATTTTATATCCTCTCTACTTCGACCATCATCAGTTATTTTGCTCCCCAAACAGCAAAACTCCTTTACTACTTAAAGTGCCTCATTTCCTAATCTAATTCCCTCAGCTTCACCCGACTTAATTAGACCACATTCCATTATCCTTGTTTTGCTTTTGCTGATGTTCATCTTATATCCTCCTTTCAAGACACTGTCCATTCCATTCAACTGCTCTTCCAAGTCCTTTGCTGTCTCTGACAGAATTACAATGTCATCGGCGAATCTCAAAGTTTTTATTTCTTCTCCATGAATTTTAATACCTACTCCGAATTATTCTTTTGTTTCCTTTACTGCTTGCTCAATATACAGATTGAACAACATCGGGGACAGGCTACAACCCTGTCTTACTCCCTTCCCAAGCACTGCTTCCCTTTCATGTCCCTCGACTCTTATAACTGCCATCTGGTTTCTGTACAAATTGTAAATAGCCTTTCGCTCCCTGTATTTTACCCCGGCCACCTTTAGAATTTGAAAGAGAGTATTCCAGTCAACATTGTCAAAAGCTTTCTCTAAGTCTACAAATGCTAGAAACGTAGATTTGCCTTTCCTTAATCTTTCTCCTAAGATGAGTCGTAAGGTCAGTATTGCCTCACGTGTTCCAGTGTTTCTACGGAATCCAAACTGATCTTCCCCGAGGTTGGCTTCTACTAGTATTTCCATTCGTCTGTAAAGAATTCGTGTTAGTATTTTGCAGCTGTGACTTATTAAGCTGATAGTTCGGTAATTTTCACATCTGTCAACACCTGATTTCTTTGGGATTGGAATTATTATATTCTTCTTGAAGTCGGAGGGTATTTCACCTGTTTCATACACCTTGCTCACCAGATGGTAGAGTTTTGTCAGGACTGGCTCTCCCAAGGCCGTCAGTAGTTCCAATGGAGTATTGTCTACTCCGGGGGCCTTGTTTCGACTCAGGTCTTTCAGTGCTCTGTCAAACTCTTCACGCAGTATCGTATCTCCCATTTCATCTTCATCTACATCCTCTTCCATTTCCATAATATTGTCCTCAAGTACATCGCCCTTGTATAGACCCTCTATATACTCCTTCCACCTTTCTGCTTTCCCTTCTTTGCTTAGAACTGGGTTTCCATCTGAGCTCTTGATATTCATACAAGTCGTTCTCTTATCTCCAAAGGTCTCTTTAATTTTCCTGTAGGCGGTATCTATCTTACCCCTAGTGAGATAGGCCTCTAAATCCTTACATTTGTCCTCTAGCCATCCCTGTTTAGCCATTTAGCACTTCCTGTCGATCTTATTTTTAAGACGTTTGTATTCCTTTTTGCCTGTTTCACTTACTGCATTTTTATATTTTCTCCTTTCATCATTTAAATTCAATATTTCTTCTGTTACCCAAGGATTTCTTCTAGCCCTCGTCTTTTTACCTACCTGATCCTCTGCTGCCTTCACTACTTCATCCCTCATAGCTACCCATTCTTCTTCTACTGCATTTATTTCCCCCATTCCTGTCAATTGTTCCCTTATGCTCTCCCTGAATCTCTGTACAACCTCTTTTTCTTTTAGTTTATCCAGGTCCCATCTCCTTAAATTCCCACCATTTTGCAGTTTCTTCAGTTTTAATCTACAGGTCATAATCAATAGATTGTGGTCAGAGTCCACATCTGCCCCTGGAAATGTCTTCCAATTTAAAACCTGGTTCCTAAATCTCTGTCTTACCATTATATAATCTATCTGATACCTTTTAGTATCTCCAGGGTTCTTCCATGTATACAACCTTCTTTCATGATTCTTAAACCAAGTGTTAGTTATGATTATGTTGTGCTCTGTGCAAAATTCTACCAGGCGGCTTCCTCTTTCATTTCTGTCCCCCAATCCATATTCACCTACTATGTTTCCTTCTCTCCCTTTTCCTACACTCGAATTCCAGTCACCCATGACTATTAAATTTTCGTCTCCCTTCACAATCTGAATAATTTCTTTTATTTCATCATACATTTCTTCAATTTCTTCGTCATCTGCAGAGCTAGTAGGCATATAAACTTGTACTACTGTAGTAGGTGTGGGCTTCGTATCTATCTTGGCCACAATAATGCGTTCACTATGCTGTTTGTAGTAGCTTACCCGCATTCCTATTTTCCTATTCATTATTAAACCTACTCCTGCATTACCCCTATTTGATTTTGTGTTTATAACCGTGTAGTCACCTGCCAGATGTCTTGTTCCTCCTGCCACCGAACTTCACTAATTCCCACTATATCTAACTTCAACCTATCCATTTCCCTTTATAAATTTTCTAACCTACCTGCCCGATTAAGGGATCTGACATTCCACGCTCCGATCCGTAGAACGCCAGTTTCTTTCTCCTGATAAAGACATCCTCTTGAGTAGTCCTCGCCCGGAAATCCGAACGGGGGACTATTTTACCTCCGGAATATTTTACCCAAAAGGACGCCATCATCATGTAATCATACAGTAAAGCTGCATGCCCTCGGGAAAAATTACGGCTGTAGATTCCCCTTGCTTTCAGACTTTCGCAGTACCAGCACAGCAAGGCCGTTTTTCATAGCGACGCATTATCTGTGATAATTCGTCAATATGAAGGAGAGAGGGATGCAGTAAAGAGGGAATAATGCATCGGAAAGGAGATACTCGTATCCCAAGAGAATTTCCTGTAGTTTCCATAGAAACGTTACTCGATTTAGTAGGAGGGGTCATAGAAGTCATAGTATTTCATAGCGACGCTATTTCTGTGTTAATTCGTCAATGTTAGGTAGCGAGGGATGCAGTAAAGAAGAAATAGTGCATCGGAAAGGAGATATTCGTATCCAAATGAAAATCCATTCGTTTCCATAGAAACGTTATTCGATTTAGAAGGAGAAGTCCTACAACCCATAGAATTCCATAGCGATGCAATTTCTGTGTTAATTCGTCAATGTGAGGGAGCGAGGGATGCAGAAAAGAAGGAATAATGCATCGTAAGGGAGATGGTCGTATCCCAAAAGATAGTCCTGTAGTTTCCATAGAAACGTTACTCGATTTAGAAGGAGAAGTCATAGAACCCATAGAATTTCATAGCGTCGCAACTTCTGTGTCATTTCGTCGATGTGAGGGAGCGAGTGATGCAGTAAAAAAGGAATAGTGCATCGGAAAGGAGATACTCGTATCCCATAAGAAAATCCTGTCGTTACCATAGAGACGTTACTCGATTTAGAAGGAGGAGTCATAGAACCAATAGTATTTCATAGTGACGCAATTTCTGTGGTTATTCGTCAATATGAGGGAGCGAGTGTTGTAGCAAAGAAGGAATAGTGCATCGGAAAGGAAATAGTCGTATCCCAAAAGAAAATCTTGTCGTTTCCATAGAAACGTTACTCAATTTAGAAGGAGAAGTCATAGAACACATAGTTTTTCATAGCGACGCAATTTCTGAGTTAATTTGTCAATGTGAGGAAGCGAGGGATGCAGTAAAGAAGGAATAGTGCATCGCAAAGGAGATACTCGAATACAAAAAGAAAATCCTGTCGTTTCCATAGAAACGTTACTCGATTTAGAAGGAGAAGTCACAGATCCCATAGTATTTCATATCGACGCAATTACTGAGTTAATTTGTCAAAGTGAGGGAGGGAGGGATGCAGTAAAGAAGGAATACTGCAACGGTAAGGAGATATTCGTATCCCAAAAGAAAATCCTTTCGTTTCCATAGAAACATTACTCGATTTAGAAGGAGAAGTCATACAACCCATAGTATTCCATAGCAACACAATTTCTGTATTAATTCGTCAATGTGAGGGAGCGAGGGATGCAGTAAAGAAGGAATAATGCATCGTAAGGGAGATAGTCGTATCCCAAAAGAAAATCCTGTGGTTTCATAGAAACGGTATTCGATTTAGAAGGAGATGTCATACAACCCACACAAATTCATAGCGACGCAACTTCTGTGTTAATTCGTCAATGTGAGTTAACGAGTGATGCAGTAAAAAAGGAATAGTGCATCGGAAAGGAGATACTCGTTTCCCAAAAGAAAATCCTCTCGTTTCCATAGAAACGTTACTCGATTTAGAAGGAGGTGTCATAGAACCCATAGTATTTCATAGTGATGAAATATCTGTGATAATTCGTCAATGTGAGAGGGCGAGGGATGCAGTAAAGTAGGAATAGTGCATGGGAAAGGAGATACTCGTATCCCAAAAGAAAATCCTGTCGTTTCCGTAGAAACGTTACTCGATTTAGAAGGAGGTGTCGTAGAACCCATAGTATTTCATAGTGACGCAATTTATGTGTTAATTCGTCAATGTCAGGGAGCGAAGGAAGCAGTGAAGCAGGAATAGTAAATCGGAAAGGAGATATTCGTATCCCAAAAGAAAATCCTGTCGTTCCCATAGAAACGTTACTCGATTTAGAAGGAGTAGTCACAGATCCCATAGTATTTCATTGCGACGCAATTTCTGTGTTAATTCGTCAATGTGAGGAAGCGAGGGATGCAGTGAAGCAGGAATAGTGAATCGGAAAGGAGATATTCGTATCCCAAAAGAAAATCCTGTCGTTCCCATAGAAACGTTACTCGATTTAGAAGGAGTAGTCAGAGATCCCATAATATTTCATTGCGACGCAATTACTGTGTGAATTTGTCAAAGTGAGGGAGCGAGGGATGCAGTAAAGAAGGAATAGTGCAACGGTAAGGAGATAGACGTATCCCAAAAGAAATTCCCGTCGCTTCCATATAAACGTTACTCGATTTAGAAGGAGAAGTAATAGAATCCATAGTATTTCATAGCGACGCAATTTCTGTGTTAATGCGCCAATAAGCGGGAGCGAGGGATGCAGTAAAGAAGTAATAGTGTATCGGAAAGGAGATACTCGTATACCAAAAGACAATCCTGTCGCTTCCATAGGAACGTTACTCGATTTAGAAGGAGAAGTCCAACACCACATAGTATTTCATAGCGACGCCGGTACTTTGTTAATTTGTCAATGTGAGGGAGCGAGGGATGCAGTAAAGAGGGAATAGTGCATCGGGAAAGGAGATACTCGTATCCCAAAAGAAAATCCAGTCGTTTCCATAGATACGTTACTCGATTTAGAAGTAGAAGTAATAGAACCCATAGTATTTCATACCGACGAAATATCTGTGTTAATTCGTCAATCTTTCGTAGCGAGGGATGCGGTACATAAGAAATATTGCACCGGAAAGGAGACATTCGTATCCAAAAGAAAACCCTTTCGTTTCCATAGAAACGTTACTGGATTTAGAAGGAGAAGTCATACAACCCATAGTATTCCATAGCGATGCAATTTCTGTGTTAGTTCGTCAATGTGAGGGAGCAAGGGATGCAGTAAAAGAAGGAATGAAGCATCGGACGGGAGATAGTCGTATCCCAAAAGAAAATCCTGTTGTTTCCATAGAAACGTTACCCGATTTAGAAAGAGGTGTCACAGAACCCACAGTATTTCATAGTGACGCAATATCTGTGTTAATTCGACAATGCGAGGGAGCGAAGAATGCTGTAGAGAAGGAATAGTTTATTGGAATGGAGATACTCGTATCCCAAAGGAAAATCCTTTCCTTTCCATAGAAACGTTACTCGATTTAGAAGGAGAACTCATAGAACCCATAGTACTTCATAGCGACGCTACTTCTGTGTTAATTCGTCAATGTGAGGAAGCGAAGGATGCAGGAAAGATGGAATAGTGCATCGGAAAGGAGATAGGCGTATCCCAAAAGAAAATCCTGTCGTATCCATATTAACGTTACCCGATTTAGAAGGAGATGTCATAGAACCCATAGTATTTCATAGCAACGCAATCTCTGTGTTAATTCGTCAATGTGACGGAGCGTGGGATACAGTAAAGAAGGAATAGTGCTTCGGGAAGGGAGATACTCGTATCCCAAAGGAAAATCCTGTTGTTCCCATACAAACGTTACTCGATTTAGAGGTAGAAGTCATAGAACCCATAGTATTTCATGTTGTTGTTGTTGTGGTTTTCAGTCCTGAGACTGGTTTTATGCTGCTCTCCATGCTACTCTATCCTGTGCAAACTTTTTCATCTCCCTGTACCTACTGCAACCGACATCCTTCTGAATCTGCTTAGTGTATTCATCTCTTGGTCTCCCCTTACGATTTTTACCCTCCACGCTGGCCTCCAATACTAAATTGGTGATCCCTTGATGCCTCAGAACATGTCCTACCAACCGATCCCTTCTTCTGGTCAAGTTGTGCCACAAACTTCTCTTCTCCCCAATCCTATTCAATACTTCCTCATTAGTTATGTGATCTACCCATCTAATCTTCAGCATTCTTCTGTAGCACCACATTTCGAAAGCTTCTATTCTCTTCTTGTCCAAACTATTTATCGTCCATGTTTCACTTCCATACATGGCTACACTCCATACGAATACTTTCAGAAATGACTTCCTGACACTTAAATCAATACTGGATGTTAACAAATTTCTCTTCTTCAGAAACGCTTTCCTTGCCATTGCCAGCCTACATTTTATATCCTCTCTACTTCGACCATCATCAGTTATTTTGCTCCCCAAACAGCAAAACTCCTTTACTACTTTAAGTGCCTCATTTCCTAATCTAATTCCCTCAGCTTCACCCGACTTAATTAGACTACGTTCCATTATCCTTGTTTTGCTTTTGTTGATGTTCATCTTATATCCTCCTTTCAAGACACTGTCCATTCGATTCAACTGCTCTTCCAAGTCCTTTGCTGTCTCTGACAGAATTACAATGTCATCGGCGAACCTCAAAGTCTTTATTTCTTCTCCATGAATTTTAATACCTACTCCGAATTATTCTTTTGTTTCCTTTACTGCTTGCTCAATATACAGATTGAACAACATCGGGGACAGGCTACAACCCTGTCTTACTCCCTTCCCAAGCACTGCTTCCCTTTCATGTCCCTCGACTCTTATAACTGCCATCTGGTTTCTGTACAAATTGTAAATAGCCTTTCGCTCCCTGTATTTTACCCCGGCCACCTTTAGAATTTGAAAGAGAGTATTCCAGTCAACATTGTCAAAAGCTTTCTCTAAGTCTACAAATGCTAGAAACGTAGATTTGCCTTTCCTTAATCTTTCTCCTAAGATGAGTCGTAAGGTCAGTATTGCCTCACGTGTTCCAGTGTTTCTACGGAATCCAAACTGATCTTCCCCGAGGTTGGCTTCTACTAGTTTTTCCATTCGTCTGTAAAGAATTCGTGTTAGTATTTTGCAGCTGTGACTTATTAAGCTGATAGTTCGGTAATTTTCACATCTGTCAACACCTGATTTCTTTGGGATTGGAATTATTATATTCTTCTTGAAGTCGGAGGGTATTTCACCTGTTTCATACACCTTGCTCACCAGATGGTAAAGTTTTGTCAGGACTGGCTCTCTCAAGGCCGTCAGTAGTTCCAATGGAATATTGTCTACTCCGGGGGCCTTGTTTCGACTCAGGTCTTTCAGTGCTCTGTCAAACTCTTCACGCAGTATCGTATCTCCCATTTCATCTTCATCTACATCCTCTTCCATTTCCATAATATTGTCCTCAAGTACATCGCCCTTGTATAGACCCTCTATATACTCCTTCCACCTTTCTGCTTTCCCTTCTTTGCTTAGAACTGGGTTTCCATCTGAGCTCTTGATATTCATACAAGTCGTTCTCTTATCTCAAAAAGGTCTCTTTAATTTTCCTGTAGGCGGTATCTATATTACCCCTAGTCAGATAGCCATCTTTGCTTAGCCATTTTGCACTTCCTGTCGATCTTATTCTTGAGACGTTTGTATTCCTTTTTGCCTGTTTCACTTACTGCATTTTTATATTTTCTCCTTTCATCAATTAAATTCAATATTTGTTCTGTTACCCAAGGATTTCTACTAGCCCTCGTCTTTTTACCTACCTGATCCTCTGCTGCCTTCACTACTTCATCCCTCAAAGCTACCCTTTCTTCTTCTACTGCATTTATTTCCCCGATTCCTGTCAATTGCTCCCTTATGCTCTCCCTGAATCTCTGTACAACCTCTGGTTCTTTTAGTTTATCCAGGTCCCATCTCCTTAAATTCCCACCTTTTTGCAGTTTCTTCAGTTTTAATCTACAGGTCATAACCAATAGATTGTAGTCAGATTCCACATCTGCCCCCGGAAATGTCTTACAATTTAAAACCTGGTTCCTAAATCTCTGTCTTACCATTATATAATCTATCTGATACCTTTTAGTATCTCCAGGGTTCTTCCATGTATACAACCTTCTTTCATGATTCTTAAACCAAGTGTTAGTTATGATTATGTTGTGCTCTGTGCAAAATTCTACCAGGCGGCTTCCTCTTTCATTTCTGTCCCCCAATCCATATTCACCTACTATGTTTCCTTCTCTCCCTTTTCCTACACTCGAATTCCAGTCACCCATGACTATTAAATTTTCGTCTCCCTTCACAATCTGAATAATTTCTTTTATTTCATCATACATTTCTTCAATTTCTTCGTCATCTGCCGAGCTAGTTGGCATATAAACATGTACTACTGTAGTAGGTGTGGGCTTCGTATCTATCTTGGCCACAATATTGCGTTCACTATGCTGTTTATAGTAGCTTACCCGCAATCCTATTTTCCTATTCATTATTAAACCTACTCCTGCATTACCCCTATTTGATTTTGTGTTTATAACCCTGTAGTCACCTGACCAGAAGTCTTGTTCCTCCTGCCACCGAACTTCACTAATTCCCACTATATCTAACTTCAACCTATCCATTTCCCTTTTTAAATTTTCTAACCTACTTGCCCGATTAAGGGATCTGACATTCCACGCTCCGATCCGTAGAACGCCAGTTTTCTTTCCCCTGATAACGACATCCTCTTGAGTAGTCCTCGCCCGGAGATCCGAATGGGGGACTGTTTTACCTCCGGAATATTTTACCCAAGAGGACGCCATCATCATGTAATCATACAGTAAAGCTGCATGCCCTCGGGAAATATCACGGCTGTAGTTTCCCCTTGCTTTCAGACGTTCGCAGTACCAGAACAGCAATGCCGTTTTTCATAGCGACGCAATATCTGTGATAATTCGTCGATATGAAGGAGAGAGGGATGCAGTAAAGAGGGAATAATGCATCGGAAAGGAGATACTCGTATCAAAAGAGAATGTCCTGTAGTTTCCATAGAAACGTTACTCGATTTAGAAGGAGAGGTCATAGAACTCATAGTACTTCATAGCGACGCTTTTTCTGTGTTAATTCGTCAATGTTAGGTAGCGAGGGATGCAGTAAACAAGAAATAGTGCATCGGAAAGGAGATATTCGTATCAAAATGAAAATCCTTTCCTTTCCATAGAAACGTTATTCGATTTAGAAGGAGAAGTCCTACAACCCATAGTATTCCATAGCGATGCAATTTCTGTGTTACTTCGTCAATGTGAGGGAGCGAGGGATGCAGTATAGAAGGAATAATGCATCGTAAGGGAGATGGTCGTATCCCAAAAGATAATCCTGTAGTTTCCATAGAAACGTTACCCGATATAGAAGGAGAAGTCATAGAACCCATAGAATTTCATAGCGTCGCAACTTCTGTGTCAATTCGTCAACGTGAGGGAGCGAGTGATGCAGTAAAAAAGGAATAGTGCATCGGAATGGAGATACTCGTACCGCATAAGAAAATCCAGTCGTTTCCATAGAAACGTTACTCGATTTAGAAGGAGGAGTCATAGAACCCATAGTATTTCATAGTGACGCAATTTCTGTGTTAATTCGTCAATGTGAGGGAGCGAGTGATGTAGTAAAGAAGGAATAGTGCATCGGAAAGGAGATAGTTGTATCCCAAGAGAAAATCTTGTCGTTTCCATAGAAACGTTACTCGATTTAGAAGGAGAAGTCATAGAGCACATAGTATTTCATGGCGACGCAATTTCTGTGTTAATTCGTCAATGTGAGGAAGCGAGGGATGCAGTAAAGAAGGAATAGGGCATCGGAAAGGAGATACTCGTATACCAAAAGAAAATCCTGTCGTTTCCATAGAAACGTTACTCGATTTAGAAGGAGAAGTCACAGATCCCATAGCATTTCATAGCGACGCAATTACAGAGTTAATTTGTCAAAGTGAGGGTGCGAGGGACGCAGTAAAGAAGGAATACTGCAACGGTAAGGAGATAGTCGTATCCCAAAAGAAAATCCTGTCACTTCCATGGAAACGTAACTCGATTTAGAAGCAGATGTCATAGAACCCATAGTATTTCATAGCAACGCAATCTCTGTGTTATTTCTTCAATGTGACGGAGCGAGGGATGCAGTACAGAAAAAATAGTGCATCGGGAAGGGAGATACTCGTATCCCAAATGGAAATCCTGTCGTTCCCATACAAACGTAACTCAATTTAGAGGTAGAAGTCATAGAATCCATTGTGTTTCATAGCGACACGATATCTGCGTTAATTCGTCAATGTGAGGCAGCGAGGGATGCAGTAGTGAAGGAATACTGCATTGGAAAGGAGATACTCGTATCCCAATAGAAAATCCAGTCGTTTCCGTAGAAACGTTACTCGATTTAGAAGTAGAAGTCATAGAACCCCATAGCATTACATAGCGACGCAATTTCTGTGATAATTCGTCAATGTTAGGAAGCGAGGGATGCAGTAAAGAAGGAATAGTGCATCGGAATGGAGATATTCGTATCCAAATGAAAATCCTTTCGCCTCCATAGAAACGTTACTCGATTTAGAAGGAGAAGTCATACAACCCATAGTATTTCATAGCAACACAATTTCTATGTTAATTCGTCAATGTGAGGGAGCGAGAGATCCAGTAAGGAGGGAATAGTGCATCGTGAAAGGAGATACTCGTATCCCAAAAGAAAATCCAAGGAAGCGAGGGATGCAGTAAAGAAGGAATAGTGCATCGGAAAGGAAATACTCGTATACCAAAAGAAAATCCTGTCGTTTCCATAGAAACGTTACTCGATTTAGAAGGAGAAGTCACAGATCCCATAGTATTTCATAGCGACGAAATATCTGTGTTAATTCGTCAATGTGAGATAGCGAGGGATGCAGTAAAGATGGAGTAGTGCTTCGGGAAACGAGATACTCGAGGGATGCAGTAAAGAAGGAACAGTGCAACGGTAAGGAGATAGACGTATCCCAAAAGAAAATCCAGTCGCTTCCATGGAAACGTTACTCGATTTAGAAGCTGATGTCATTGAACACATGGTATTTCATAGCGTCGCAATGTCTCTGTTAATAAGTCAGTGTGAGGGGGCAAGGGATGCAGTAAAGTAGGAATAGTGCATCGGAAAGGAGTTACTCGTATCCCAAAAGAAAATCCTGTCGTTCCCATATTAACGTTACTCGATTTAGAAGGAGATGTCATAGAACCCATAGTATTTCATAGCCACGCAATCTCTGTGTTAATTCGTCAATGTGACGAAGCGAGGGATGCAGTAAAGATGGAATAGTGCATCGGGAAGGGAGATACTCGTATCCCAAAGGAAAATCCAGTCGTTCCCATACAAACGTTACTCGATTTTGAGGTAGAAGTCATAGAACGCATAGTATTTCATAGCGAAGCAATATCTGTGTTAAATCGTCAATGTGAGGGAGCGAGGAATGCAGTATAGAAAGAACCGTGCATCGGAAAGGAGATACTCATATCCCAAAAGAAAATCCTGTCCTTTCCATAGAAACGTTACTCGATTTAGAAGGAGATGTCATAGAACGCATATATTTTCATAGGGACGCAATTTCAGTGTTAATACGTCAACGTTAGGTAGCGAGGGATGCAGTAAAGAATGAATACTGCATCGGAAAGGAGATATTCGTATCAAAAAAAGAAAATCCTGTCGTTTCCATAGAAACGTTACTCGATTATGAAGGAGAAGTCATAGAACCGATAGTATTCCATAGCGACGCAATTTCTGTGTTAGTTCGACAATGTGAGGCAGCGAGGGATGCAGTAGTGAACGAATAGTGCATTGGAGAGGAGGTACTCGTATCCCAAAAGAAAATCCTTTTCTTTCCATAGTAACGTTACTCGATTTAGAAGGGGAAGTCATAGAACCCATAGAATTTCATAGCGATCAATTTCTGTGTTAATTCGTCAATGTGAGTTAGCGAGTGATGCTGTAAAAAAGGAATAGTGCATCGGAAAGGAGATATTCGTATACCAAATAAAATACTGTCGTTTCCATAGAAACGTTACTCGATTTAGAAGGAGAAGTCTTGGAACCCATAGTATTTCATAGCGACGCAATTTCAGTGTTAATTCGTTAATGTGAGGAAGCGAGGGATGCAGTAAACAAGGAATCGTGCATCGTAATGGAGATCGTCGTATCCCAAAAGAAAATCCTGTAGTTTCCATAGAAACGTTACCCGATTTAGAAGAAGAAGACATAGAACCAATATAATTTCATAGCGACGCAACTTCTGCATTAAATCGTCAATGTAAGGGAGCGAGTGATGCAGTAAAAAGGGAATAGTGCATCGGAAAGGAGATACTCGTATCCCAAAAGAAAATACTGTCGTTTCCATAGAAACGTTACTCGATTTAGAAGGAGGTGTCATAGAACCCATAGTATTTCATAGTGACGAAATATCTGTGTTAATTCGTCAATGTGAGATAGCGAGGGATGCAGTAAAGATGGAGTAGTGCTTCGGGAAACGAGATACTCGTAATCCAAAGGAAAATCCTGTCGTTTCCATACAAACGTTACTCGATTTACCAGTAGAAGTCATAGAACCCATAGTATTTCATAGCGACGCAATTTCTGTGTTAATTCGTTAATGTGAGGGAACGTGGGATGCAGTAGAGAAGGAATAGTGCATCGGAAAGGACATACTCGTATCCCAAAAGAAAATCCTGTCCTTTCCATAGCAACGTTACTCGATTTATAAGGAGAAGTCATGGAACCCATAGTATTTCATAGCGACGCAATTTCTGTGTTAATTCGTGTATGTTAGGTAGCGAGGGATGCAGTAAAGAAGGAATCGTGCATCGGAAAGCAGATACTCGTATCCCAAAAGAAAATCCTGTCGTTTCCATAGAAATGTTACTCGATTTAGGAGGAGATGTCATAGAACCCATAGTATTTCATAGGGACGCAATTTCTTTGTTAATACGTCAATGTTAGGTAGCGAGGGATGCAGTAAAGAAGGTATAGTGCATCGGAAAGGAGATATGCGTATCCGAAAAGAAAATCCTGTCGTTTCCATAGAAACGTTACACGATTTAGAAGGAGAAGTCATAGACCTGATAGTACTACATAGCGACTTAATTTCTGTGTTAATTCGAAAATGTGAGGGAGCGAGGGATGCAGTAAGGACGGAATAGTGCATCGGAATGGAGATAGGCGTATCCCAAAAGAAAAATCCTGCCCTTTCCATAGACACGTTACTCGATTTCGAAGCAGAAGTCATAGAACCATAGCATTTCATAGCGACGCAATATCTGAGTTAATTTGTCAAGGTGAGGGAGCGGGGGATGCAGTAAAGACGGATTACTGCATCGGAAAGGAAATACTCGTATCCCAAAATAAAATCCTGTCGTTTCCATAGAAACGGTACTCGATTTAGAAAGAGAAGTGCAAATCGCATAGTATTTCATAGCGACGCAATTACTGTGTTAATTTGTCAATGTGAGGGAACGAGGGATGCAGTAAAGAAGGAATAGTGCAATGATAAGGAGATAGTCGAATATCAAAAGAAAATCCTGTCGCATCCATAGAAACGTTACTCGATTTAGAAGGAAATGTCATAGAACACATAGTATTTCATAGTGCCGCAATTTCTGTGTTAATTCGTCAGTGTGAGGGAGCCAGGGATGCAGTAAAGGAGGAATAGTGCATCGGAAAGGAGATACTTGTATACCAAAAGAAAATCCTGTCGTTTCCATAGAAACGTTACTCGATTTAGAAGGAGAGGTCACAGACCCCATAGTATTTCATAGCGACGCAATTACTGTGTTAATTTGACAATGTGAGGGAGCGAGGGATGCAGTAAAGAAGGAATAGTGCAACGGTAAGGAGATAGTCGTATCGGAAAAGAAAATGCTGTCGCTTCCACGGAAACGTTACGCTATTTAGAAGCAGATGTCATAGAACACATAGTATTCCACAGCGCCGCAATTTCTGTGTCAATTCGTCAGTGTGAGGGAGCCAGGGATGCATTAAAGATGGAATAGTGCATCGGTAAGGAGATACTCGTATCCCAAAATAAAATCATGTCATTTCCATATAAACGTTACTCAATTCAGAAGCAGATGTCATAGAACCCATAGTATTTCATAGCAACGAAATCTCTGTGTTAATTAGTCAATGTGACGGAGCGAGGGATGCAGTAAAGAAGGAATAGTGCATCGGGAAGGGAGATACTCGTATCCCAAAAGAAAAACACTGTCGTTCCCATACAAACGTTACTCGATTTAGAAGGAGAAGTCATAGAACCCTTAGTATTTCATAGCGATCAATTTCTGTGTTAATTCATCAATGTGAGAGAGCGAGGGATGCAGTAAAGAGGGAATAGTGCATCGGAAAGGAGATATTCGTATCCCAAACGAAAATCCTGTAGTTTCCATAGAAATGTTACTCGATTTAGAAGGATAAGTCATAAACCCGTGGAATTTCATAGCGACGCAACTTCTGTGTTAATTCGACAATGTGAGTTGGCGAGTGATGCAGAAAAAAAGGAATAGTGCGTCGGAAAGGAGATACTCGTATCCCAAAAGGAAATCCTGTCGTTTCCGTAGAAACAATACTCGATTTAGAAGGAGATGCCATAGAACCCATAGTATTTCAAAGGGACGCAATTTCTTTGTTAATACGTCAACGTTAGGTAGCGAGGGATGCAGTAAAGAAGGTATAGTGCATCGGAATGGAGATATTCGTATCCCAAAAGAAAATCCAGTCGTTCCCATAGAAACGTTACTCGATTGAGAAGGAGAAGTCATAGAACTGATAGTACACCATAGCGACTTAATTTCTGTGCTAATTCGACAATGTGAGGGAGCGAGGGATGCAGTAAAGACGGAAAGGTGCATCGGATAGGAGATAGGCGTATCCCAAAAGAAAAATCATGTCCCTTCCATAGACACGTTACGCGATTTAGATGGAGAAGTCATAGAACCCATAGTATTACATAGCGACGCAATATCTGTGTTAAATCGTCAATAAGAGGGAGCGAGGGATGCTGTAAAGAGGGAATAGTGCATCGGGAAACGAGGTACTCGTATCCCAAAAGAAAATGCAGTCGTTTCCATAGAAACGTAACTCTATTTAGAAGTAGAAGTCATAGAAACCCATAGTATTTCATAGCGACGCAATTTCTGTGTTAATTCGTCAACGTTAGGTAGCGAAAGATGCAGTAATGAAGAAATGGTGCATCGGAAAGGAGATATTCGTATCCAAAAGAAAATCCTTTCGTTTCCAAAGAAACGTTACTCGATTTAGATGGAGAAGTAATACAACCCATAGTATTCCATAGCGACGCAATTTCTGTGTTAATTCGACAATGTGAGGCAGCGAGGGATGCAGTAGTGAAGGAATAGTGCATTGGAAAGGAGATACTCGTATCCCAAAGAAAATCCTTTCCTTTCCATAGAAACGTTACTCAATTTAGCAGGAGATGTCATAGAACCCTTAGTAATTCATAGTGATCACTTTCTGTGTTAATTCATCAAAGTGAGAGAGCGAGCGATGCAGTAAAGAGGGAATAGTTTATCGGGAAAGGAGATACTGGTATCCCAATAGAAAATTTAGTCGTTTCAATAGAAGCGTTACTCGATTTAGAAGTAGAAGTCATAGAACCCCATAGTATTTCATAGCGACGCAATTTCTGTGTTAATTCGTCAAAAATAGGTAGCGAGGGATGCAGTAAAGAAGGAATAGTGCATCGCAAAGTAGATATTCGTATTCAAAACAAAATCCTTTCGTTTCCAAAGAAACGTTACTCGATTTAGATGGAGAAGTAATACAACCCATAGTATTCCATAGCGACGCAATTTCTGTGTTAATTCGTCAATGTGAGGGAGCGAGAGATGCAGTAAAGAAGGAATAATGCATCGGAAGGGAGATAGTCGTGTCCCAATACAAAATCCTGTAGTTTCCATCGAAACGTTACTCGATTTAGATGGAGAAGTCATAGAACCCATAGTATTTCATAGCGACGCAATTACTCTGTTAATTTGTCAATGTGACGGAGCGAGGGATGCAGTAAAGAAGGAATAGTGCATCGGGAAGGGAGATACTCTTATCCCAAAAGAAAAACCCTGTCGTTCCCATACAAACGTTACTCGATTTAGAAGGAGAAGTCATAGAACCCTTAGTATTTCATAGCGATCAATTTCTGTGTTAATTCATCAATGTGAGAGAGCGAGGGATGCAGTAAAGAGGGAATAGTGCAACGGAAAGGAGATATTCGTATCCCAAACGAAAATCCTGTAGTTTCCACAAAAATGTTACTCGATTTAGAAGGATAAGTCATAAACCCGTGGAATTTCATAGAAACGCAACTTCTGTATTAATTCGACAATGTGAGTTGGCGAGAGATGCAGAAAAAAAGGAATAGTGCATCGGAAAGGAGACACTCGTATCCCAAAAGAAAATCCTGTCGTTTCCGTAGAAACGTTACTCGATTTAGAAGCAGTAGTCATAGAACCCATAGTATTTCATAGCGACGCAAATTCTGTGTTAATTCGTCAATGTTAGGTAGCGAGGGATGCAGTAAAGAAGGAATAGTGCATCGGAAAGGAGATATTAGTATCCCAAAAGAAAATCCTGTCGTTTCCGTAGAAACGTTACTCGAGTAAGAAGGAGATGCCATAGAACCCATAGTATTTCAAAGGAGCGCAATTTCTTTGTTAATACGTCAATGTTAGGTAGCGAGGGATGCAGTAAAGAAGGTATAGTGCATCGGAATGGAGATATTCGTATCCCAAAAGAAAATCCAGTCGTTCCCATAGAAACGTTACTCGATTAAGAAGGAGAAGTCATAGAACTGATAGTACACCATAGCGACTTAATTTCTGTGCTAATTCGACAATGTGAGGGAGCGAGGGATGCAGTAAAGACGGAAAGGTGCATCGGATAGGAGATAGGCGTATCCCAAAAGAAAAATCATGTCCCTTCCATAGACACGTTACTCGATTTAGATGGAGAAGTCATAGAACCCATAGTATTACATAGCGACGCAATATCTGTGTTAAATCGTCAATAAGAGGGAGCGAGGGATGCAGTAAAGAGGGAATAGTGCATCGGGAAACGAGGTACTCGTATCCCAAAGAAAATGCAGTCGTTTCCATAGAAACGTAACTCTATTTAGTAGTAGAAGTCATAGAACCCCATAGTATTCCATAGCGACGCAATTTCTGTGTTAATTCGACAATGTGAGGCAGCGAGGGATGCGGTAGTGAAGGAATAGTGCATTGGAAAGGAGATACTCGTATCCCAAAGAAAATCCTTTAATTTCCATAGAAACGTTACTCGATTTAGCAGGAGAAGTCATAGAACCCTTAGTAATTCATAGTGATCACTTTCTGTGTTAATTCATCAAAATGAGAGAGCGAGCGATGCAGTAAAGAGGGAATAGTGCATCGGGAAAGGAGATACTCGTATCCCAATAGAAAATTTAGTCGTTTCAATAGAATCGTTACTCGATTTAGAAGTAGAAGTCATAGAACCCCATAGTATTTAATAGCGACGCAATTTCTGTGTTAATTCGTCAAAGTTAGGTAGCGAGGGATGCAGTAAAGAAGGAATAGTGCATCGTAAAGTAGATATTCGTATTCAAAAGAAAATCCTTTCGTTTCCAAAGAAACGTTACTCGATTTAGATGGAGAAGTAATACAACCCATAGTATTCCATAGCGACGCAATTTCTGTGTTAATTCGACAATGTGAGGCAGCAAGGGATGCAGTAGTGAAGGAATAGTGCATTGGAAAGGAGATACTTGTTTCCCAAAAGAAAATCCTATCCTTTCCATAGAAACGTTACTCGATTTAGCAGGAGAAGACATAGAGCGCTTACTATTTCATAGCGATCACTTTCTGTGTTAATTCATCAAAGTGAGAGAGCGAGGGATGCAGTAAAGAGGGAATAGTGCATCGGGAAAGGAGATACTCGTATCCCAATAGAAAATTTAGTCGATTAAATAGAAACGTTACTCGATTTAAAAGTAGAAGTCATAGAACCCCATAGTATTTCGTAGCGACGCAATTTATGTGTTAACTCGTCATAGTTGGGTAGCGAGGGATGCAGTAAAGAAGGAATAGTGCATCGGAAAGGAGATATTCGTATCCAAAAGAAAATCCTTTCGTTTCCAAAGAAACGTTACTCGATTTAGCTGGAGAAGTAATACAACCCAAAGTATTCCATAGCGACGCAATTTCTGTGTTAATTCGTCAATGTGAGGGAGCGAGGGATGCAGTAAAGAAGGAATAATGCATCGTAAGGAGATAGTCGTGTCCCAAAAGAAAATCCTGTATTTTCCATAGAAACGTTACTCGATTTAGAAGGAGAAGTCATAGAACCCATGCAATATCATAGCGACGCAACTTCTGTGTTAATTCGTCAATGTGAGGGAGCGAGTGATGCAGTAAAAAAGGAATAGTTCATCGGAAAGCAGATATTCGTATACCAAAAGAAAATCCTGTCGTTTCCATAGAATCGTTACTCGATTTAGTAGCAGAAGTCACAGACCCCATACTATATCATAGCGACGCAATTACTGTGTTAATTTGTCAATGTGAGGGAGCGAGGGATGCAGTAAAGAAGGAATAGTGCAAGGGTAAGGAGATCTTCGTATCCCAAAAGAAAATCCTGTCGCATCCATAGAAACGTTACTCCATTTAGAAGGAAATGTCATAGAACACATAGTATTTCATAGTGCCGCAATTTCTGTATTAATTCGTCAGTGTGAGGGAGCCAGGGATGCAATAAAGAAGGAATAGTGCATCGGAAAGGAGATACTCGTATCCCAAAAGAAAATCCTGTCGATTCCATATAAACGTCACTCGATTAAGAAGGAGATGTCATAGAACCCATTGTATTTCATAGCAACGCAATTTCTGTGTTAATTCGTCAATGTGGCGGATCAAGGGATGCAGTAAAGATGGAATAGTGCATCGGGAAACGAGATACTCGTATCCCAAAGGAAAATCCTGTCGTTTCCATACAAACGTTACTCGATTTAGCAGTAGAAGTCATAGAAGCCATAGTATTTCATAGCGACGCAATTTCTGTGTTAATTCGTCATTGTGAGGGAGCGAGGGATGCAGTAGAGAAGGAATAGTGCATGGGAAAGGAGATAGGCGCATCCCAAAAGAAAAATCCGGCCCTTTCCATAGACACGTTACTCGATTTCGATGCAGAAGCCATAGAACCATAGCATTTCATAGTGACGCAATATCTGTGTTAATTTGTCAAGGTGAGGGAGCGGGGGATGCAGTAAAGAAGGAATACTGCATCGGAAAGGAAATACTCGTATCCCAAAAGAAAATCCTGTCGCATCCATAGAAACGTTTCTCCATTTAGAAGGAAATGTCATAGAACACATAGTATTTCATAGTGCCGCAATTTCTGTGTTAATTCGTCAGTGTGAGGGAGCCAGGGATGCAGTAAAGAAGGAATAGTGCATCGGAAAGGAGATACTTGTATACCAAACGAAAATCCTGTCGTTTCCATAGAAACGTTACTCGACTTAGAAGGAGATGTCCCAGACCCCATAGTATTTCATAGCGACGCAATTACTGTGTCAATTTGCCAATGTGAGGGAGCGAGGGATGCAGCAAAGAAGGAATAGTGCAACGGCAAGGAGATAGTCGTATCCGAAAAGAAAATACTGTCGCTTCCATAGAAACGTTACTCGATTTAGATATAGAAGTCACAGACCCCATAGTGTTTCATAGCGACGCAATTACTGTGTTAATTTGTCAATGTGAGGGAGCGACGGATGCAGTAAAGAAGGTATAATGCAACGGTAAGGAGATATTCGTATCCCAAAAGAAAATCCTGTCGCATCCATAGAAACGTTACTCCATTTAGAACGAAATGTCATAGAACACATAGTATTTCATAGGGACGCAATTTCTTTGTTAATACGTCAATGTTAGGTAGCGAGGGATGCAGTAAAGAAGGTATAGTGCATCGGAAAGGAGATATTCGTATCCGAAAAGAAAATCCTGTCGTTTCCATAGAAACGTTACACGATTAAGAAGGAGAAGTCATAGACCTGATAGTACTACATAGCGACTTAATTTCGGTGTTAATTCGACAATGTGAGGGAGCGAGGGATGCAGTAAAGACGGAATAGTGCATCGGAAAGGAGATAGGCGTATCCCAAAAGAAAAATCCAGCCCTTTCCATAGACACGTTACTCGATTTCGAAGCAGAAGCCATAGAACCATAGCATTTCATAGCGACGCAATATATGTGTTAATTTGTCAAGGTGAGGGAGCGGGGGATGGAGTAAAGAAGGAATACTGCATCGGAAAGGAAATACTCGTATCCCAAAATAAAATCCTGTCGTTTCCATAGAAACGTTACTCGAATTAGAAGGAGAAGTCCCAGACCCCATAGTATTTCATAGCGACGCAATTACTGTGTCAATTTGCCAATGTGAGGGAGCGAGGAATGCAGTAAAGAAGGAATAGTGCAACGGCAAGGAGATAGTCGTATCCGAAAAGAATATGCTGTCGCTTCCATGGAAACGTTACGCGATTTAGAAGCAGATGTCATAGAACACATAGTATTTCATAGCGCCGCAATTTCCGTTGCAATTCGTCAGTGTGAGGGAGCCAGGGATGCAGAAAAGAAGGAATAGTGCATCGGAAAGGAGATACTCGTATCCGAAATAAAATCCTGTCATTTCCATATAAACGTTACTCGATTCAGAAATAGATGTCATAGAACCCATAGTATTTCATAGCAACGCATTCTCTGTGTTAATACGTCAACGTTGGGTAGCGAGGGATGCAGTAAAGAAGGAACAGTGCATCGGAAAGGAGATATTCGTATCCCAAAAGAAAATCCTGTCGTTTTCATAGAAACGCAACTCGATTAAGAAGGAGAAGTCACAGAACCAATAGTTTTCCATTGCGACGCAATTTCTGTGTTAATTCGACAATGTGAGGCAGCTAGGGATGCAGTAGTGAAGGAATAGGGCATTGGAAAGGAGATAGGCGTATCCCAAAAGAAACATCCTGCCCTTTCCATAGACACGTTACCCGATTTCGAATCAGAAGTCATAGAACCATAGCATTTCATAGCGACGCAATATCTGTGTTAATTTGTCAAGGTGTGGGAGCGGGGGATGCAGTAAAGAAGTAATACTGCATCGGAAAGGAAATACTCGTATCCCAAAATAAAATCCAGTCGTTTCCACAGAAACGGTACTCGATTTAGAAGGAGAAGTGACAAATCGCATAGTATTTCATAGCGACGCAATTACTGTGTTAATTTGTCAATGTGAGGGAGCGAGGGATGCAGTAAAGAAGGAATAGTGCAACGGTAAGGAGATACTCGTATCCCAAAAGAAAATCCTGTCGTTTCAGTAGAAACGTTACTCGATTTAGAAGGAGAAGTCATAGAACCCATAGTATTTCATAGCTACGCAATTTCTGTGTTAATTCGTCAATGTTAGGTGGCGAGGGATGCAGTAAAGTTGGAATCGTGCATCGGAAAGGAGATACTCGTGTCCCAAAAGAAAATCCTGTCGTTTCCGTAGAAACGTTACTCGATTTAGAAGGAGAAGCCATAGAACCCTTAGTATTTCATAGCGATCAATTTCTGTGTTAATTCATCAATGTGAGAGAGCGAGGGTTGCAGTAAAGAGATAATATTGCATCGGGAAAGTAGATACTCGTATCCCAATAGAAAATCCCGCCGTTTCCATAGAAACGTTACTCGATTTAGAAGGAGAAGTCATACAACCCATAGTATTCCATAGCGACGAACTTTCTGTGTTAATTCGTCTATGTGAGGGAGCGAGGGATGCAGAAAAGAAGGAATAATGCATCGCAAGGGAGATAGTCGTATCCCATAAGTAAATCCTGTAGCGAGGGATGCAGTAAAGAAGGAATAGTGCATCGGAAAGGAGATATTCGTATCCAAAAGAAAATCCCTTCGTTTCCAAAGAAACGTTACTCGATTTAGCTGGAGAAGTAATACAACCCAAAGTATTCCATAGCGACGCAATTTCTGTGTTAATTCGTCATTGTGAGGGAGCGAGTGATGCAGTAAAAAAGGAATAGTTCATCGGAAAGGAGATATTCGTATACCAAAAGAAAATCCTGTCGTTTACATAGAATCGTTACTCGATTTAGTAGCAGAAGTCACAGACACCATAGTATATCATAGCGACGCAATTACTGTGTTAATTTGTCAATGTGAGGGAGCGAGGGATGCAGTAAAGAAGGAATACTGCATCGGAAAGGAAATACTCGTATCCCAAAAGAAAATCCTGTCGCATCCATAGAAACGTTTCTCCATTTAGAAGGAAATGTCATAGAACACATAGTATTTCATAGTGCCGCAATTTCTGTGTTAATTCGTCAGTGTGAGGGAGCCAGGGATGCAGTAAAGAAGGAATAGTGCATCGGAAAGGAGATACTTGTATACCAAACGAAAATCCTGTCGTTTCCATAGAAACGTTACTCGACTTAGAAGGAGATGTCCCAGACCCCATAGTATTTCATAGCGACGCAATTACTGTGTCAATTTGCCAATGTGAGGGAGCGAGGGATGCAGCAAAGAAGGAATAGTGCAACGGCAAGGAGATAGTCGTATCCGAAAAGAAAATACTGTCGCTTCCATAGAAACGTTACTCGATTTAGATATAGAAGTCACAGACCCCATAGTGTTTCATAGCGACGCAATTACTGTGTTAATTTGTCAATGTGAGGGAGCGAGGGATGCAGTAAAGAAGGTATAGTGCAACGGTAAGGAGATATTCGTATCCCAAAAGAAAATCCTGTCGCATCCATAGAAACGTTACTCCATTTAGAAGGAAATGTCATAGAACACATAGTATTTCATAGGGACGCAATTTCTTTGTTAATACGTCAATGTTAGGTAGCGAGGGATGCAGTAAAGAAGGTATAGTGCATCGGAAAGGAGATATTCGTATCCGAAAAGAAAATCCTGTCGTTTCCATAGAAACGTTACACGATTAAGAAGGAGAAGTCATAGACCTGATAGTACTACATAGCGACTTAATTTCGGTGTTAATTCGACAATGTGAGGGAGCGAGGGATGCAGTAAAGACGGAATAGTGCATCGGAAAGGAGATAGGCGTATCCCAAAAGAAAAATCCAGCCCTTTCCATAGACACGTTACTCGATTTCGAAGCAGAAGCCATAGAACCATAGCATTTCATAGCGACGCAATATATGTGTTAATTTGTCAAGGTGAGGGAGCGGGGGATGGAGTAAAGAAGGAATACTGCATCGGAAAGGAAATACTCGTATCCCAAAATAAAATCCTGTCGTTTCCATAGAAACGTTACTCGAATTAGAAGGAGAAGTCCCAGACCCCATAGTATTTCATAGCGACGCAATTACTGTGTCAATTTGCCAATGTGAGGGAGCGAGGAATGCAGTAAAGAAGGAATAGTGCAACGGCAAGGAGATAGTCGTATCCGAAAAGAATATGCTGTCGCTTCCATGGAAACGTTACGCGATTTAGAAGCAGATGTCATAGAACACATAGTATTTCATAGCGCCGCAATTTCCGTTGCAATTCGTCAGTGTGAGGGAGCCAGGGATGCAGAAAAGAAGGAATAGTGCATCGGAAAGGAGATACTCGTATCCGAAATAAAATCCTGTCATTTCCATATAAACGTTACTCGATTCAGAAATAGATGTCATAGAACCCATAGTATTTCATAGCAACGCATTCTCTGTGTTAATACGTCAACGTTGGGTAGCGAGGGATGCAGTAAAGAAGGAACAGTGCATCGGAAAGGAGATATTCGTATCCCAAAAGAAAATCCTGTCGTTTTCATAGAAACGCAACTCGATTAAGAAGGAGAAGTCACAGAACCAATAGTTTTCCATTGCGACGCAATTTCTGTGTTAATTCGACAATGTGAGGCAGCTAGGGATGCAGTAGTGAAGGAATAGGGCATTGGAAAGGAGATACTCGTATCCCAAAAGAAAATCCTGTCGATTCCATATAAACGTCACTCGATTAAGAAGGAGATGTCATAGAACCCATTGTATTTCATAGCAACGCAATTTCTGTGTTAATTCGTCAATGTGGCGGATCAAGGGATGCAGTAAAGATGGAATAGTGCATCGGGAAACGAGATACTCGTATCCCAAAGGAAAATCCTGTCGTTTCCATACAAACGTTACTCGATTTAGCAGTAGAAGTCATAGAAGCCATAGTATTTCATAGCGACGCAATTTCTGTGTTAATTCGTCATTGTGAGGGAGCGAGGGATGCAGTAGAGAAGGAATAGTGCATGGGAAAGGAGATAGGCGCATCCCAAAAGAAAAATCCGGCCCTTTCCATAGACACGTTACTCGATTTCGATGCAGAAGCCATAGAACCATAGCATTTCATAGTGACGCAATATCTGTGTTAATTTGTCAAGGTGTGGGAGCGGGGGATGCAGTAAAGAAGTAATACTGCATCGGAAAGGAAATACTCGTATCCCAAAATAAAATCCAGTCGTTTCCATAGAAACGGTACTCGATTTAGAAGGAGAAGTGACAAATCGCATAGTATTTCATAGCGACGCAATTACTGTGTTAATTTGTCAATGTGAGGGAGCGAGGGATGCAGTAAAGAAGGAATAGTGCAACGGTAAGGAGATACTCGTATCCCAAAAGAAAATCCTGTCGTTTCAGTAGAAACGTTACTCGATTTAGAAGGAGAAGTCATAGAACCCATAGTATTTCATAGCTACGCAATTTCTGTGTTAATTCGTCAATGTTAGGTGGCGAGGGATGCAGTAAAGATGGAATCGTGCATCGGAAAGGAGATACTCGTGTCCCAAAAGAAAATACTGTCGTTTCCGTAGAAACGTTACTCGATTTAGAAGGAGAAGCCATAGAACCCTTAGTATTTCATAGCGATCAATTTCTGTGTTAATTCATCAATGTGAGAGAGCGAGGGTTGCAGTAAAGAGATAATATTGCATCGGGAAAGTAGATACTCGTATCCCAATAGAAAATCCCGCCGTTTCCATAGAAACGTTACTCGATTTAGAAGGAGAAGTCATACAACCCATAGTATTCCATAGCGACGAACTTTCTGTGTTAATTCGTCTATGTGAGGGAGCGAGGGATGCAGAAAAGAAGGAATAATGCATCGCAAGGGAGATAGTCGTATCCCATAAGTAAATCCTGTAGCGAGGGATGCAGTAAAGAAGGAATAGTGCATCGGAAAGGAGATATTCGTATCCAAAAGAAAATCCCTTCGTTTCCAAAGAAACGTTACTCGATTTAGCTGGAGAAGTAATACAACCCAAAGTATTCCATAGCGACGCAATTTCTGTGTTAATTCGTCATTGTGAGGGAGCGAGGGATGCAGTAAAGAAGGAATAATGCATCGTAAGGAGATAGTCGTGTCCCAAAAGAAAATCCTGTATTTTCCATAGAAACGTTACTCGATTTAGAAGGAGAAGTCATAGAACCCATGTAATTTCATAGCGACGCAACTTCTGTGTTAATTCGTCAATGTGAGGGAGCGAGTGATGCAGTAAAAAAGGAATAGTTCATCGGAAAGGAGATATTCGTATACCAAAAGAAAATCCTGTCGTTTACATAGAATCGTTACTCGATTTAGTAGCAGAAGTCACAGACACCATAGTATATCATAGCGACGCAATTACTGTGTTAATTTGTCAATGTGAGGGAGCGAGGGATGCAGTAAAGAAGGAATAGTGCAAGGGTAAGGAGATCTTCGTATCCCAAAAGAAAATCCTGTCGCATCCATAGAAACGTTACTCCATTTAGAAGGAAATGTCATAGAACACATAGTATTTCATAGTGCCGCAATTTCTGTGTTAATTCGTCAGTGTGAGGGAGCCAGGGATGCAATAAAGAAGGAATAGTGCATCGGAAAGGAGATACTCGTATCCCAAAAGAAAATCCTGTCGATTCCATATAAACGTCACTCGATTAAGAAGGAGATGTCATAGAACCCATTGTATTTCATAGCAACGCAATTTCTGTGTTAATTCGTCAATGTGGCGGATCAAGGGATGCAGTAAAGATGGAATAGTGCATCGGGAAACGAGATACTCGTATCCCAAAGGAAAATCCTGTCGTTTCCATACAAACGTTACTCGATTTAGCAGTAGAAGTCATAGAAGCCATAGTATTTCATAGCGACGCAATTTCTGTGTTAATTCGTCATTGTGAGGGAGCGAGGGATGCAGTAGAGAAAGAATAGTGCATCGGAAAGGAGATAGGCGCATCCCAAAAGAAAAATCCGGCCCTTTCCATAGACACGTTACTCGATTTCGAAGCAGAAGCCATAGAACCATAGCATTTCATAGTGACGCAATATCTGTGTTAATTTGTCAAGGTGAGGGAGCGGGGGATGCAGTAAAGAAGGAATACTGCATCGGAAAGGAAATACTCGTATCCCAAAATAAAATCCTGTCGTTTCCATAGAAGCGGTACTCGATTTAGAAGGAGAAGTGACAAATCGCATAGTAATTTATAGCGACGCAATTACTGTGTTAATTTGTCTATGTGAGGGAGCGAGGGATGCAGTAAAGAAGGAATAGTGCAACGGTAAGGAGATAGTCGTATCCCAAAAGAAAATCCTGTCGCATCCATAGAAACGTTTCTCCATTTAGAAGGAAATGTCATAGAACACATAGTATTTCATAGTGCCGCAATTTCTGTGTTAATTCGTCAGTGTGAGGGAGCCAGGGATACAGTAAAGAAGGAATAGTGCATCGGAAAGGAGATACTTGTATACCAAACGAAAATCCTGTCGTTTCCATAGAAACGTTACTCGACTTAGAAGGAGAAGTCCCAGACCCCATAGTATTTCATAGCGACGCAATTACTGTGTCAATTTGCCAATGTGAGGGAGCGAGGGATGCAGCAAAGAAGGAATAGTGCAACGGCAAGGCGATAGTCGTATCCGAAAAGAAAATACTGTCGCTTCCATGGAAACGTTACGCGATTTAGAAGCAGATGTCATAGAACACATAGTATTTCATAGCGCCGCAATTTCCGTTGTAATTCGTCAGTGTGAGGGAGCCAGGGATGCAGTAAAAAAGGAATAGTGTATCGGAAAGGAGATACTCGTATCCCAAAATAAAATCCTGTCATTTCCATATAAACGTTACTCGATTCAGAAGGAGATGTCATAGAACCCATAGTATTTCATAGGGACGCAATTTCTGTGTTAATACGTCAACGTTACGTAGCGAGGTATGCAGTAAAGAAGGAATAGTGCATCGGAATGGAGATATTCGTATCCCAAAAGAAAATCCTGTCGTTTCCATAGAAACGTTACTCGATTTAGATATAGAAGTCACAGACCCCATAGTGTTTCATAGCGACGCAATTACTGTGTTAATTTGTCAATGTGAGGGAGCGAGGGATGCAGTAAAGAAGGTATAGTGCAACGGTAAGGAGATATTCGTATCCCAAAAGAAAATCCTGTCGCATCCATAGAAACGTTACTCCATTTAGAAGGAAATGTCATAGAACACATAGTATTTCATAGTGCCGCAATTTCTGTGTTAATTCGTCAGTGTGAGAGAGCCAGGGATGCAATAAAGAAGGAATAGTGCATCGGAAAGGAGATACTCGTATCCCAAAAGAAAATCCTGTCGATTCCATATAAACGTCACTCGATTAAGAAGGAGATGTCATAGAACCCATTGTATTTCATAGCATCGCAATTTTTGTGTTAATTCGTCAATGTGGCGGATCAAGGAATGCAGTAAAGATGGAATAGTGCATCGGGAAACGAGATACTCGTATCCCAAAGGAAAATCCTGTCGTTTCCATACAAACGTTACTCGATTTAGCAGTAGAAGTCTTAGAACTCATAGTATTTCATAGCGACGCAATTTCTGTGTTAATTCGTCATTGTGATGGAGCGAGGGATGCAGTAGAGATGGAATAGAGCATCGGAAAGGACATACTCGTATCCCAAAAGAAAATCCTGTCCTTTCCATAGCAACGTTACTTTAATTATATGGAGAAGTCATGGAAACCATAGTATTTCAAAGCGACGCAATATCTGTGTTAATTCGTTTATGTTAGGTAGCGAAGGATGCAGTAAAGAAGGAATCGTGCATCGGAAAGGAGATACTCGTATCCCAAAAGAAAATCCTGTCGTTTCCATAGAAACGTTACTCGATTTAGAAGGAGAAGTCATAGAACCCATGGAATCTCATAGCGACGCAACTTCTGTGTTAATTCGTTAATGTGAGGGAGCGAGTGATGCAGTAAAAAAGCAATAGTTCATCGGAAAGGAGATATTCGTATCCCAAAAGAAAAACCTGTCGTTTCCATAGAAACGGTACTCGATTTAGAAGGAGAAGTGACAAATCGCATAGTATTTCATAGCGACGCAATTACTGTGTTAATTTGTCAATGTGAGGGAGCGAGGGATGCAGTAAAGAAGGAATAGTGCAACGGTAAGGAGATACTCGTATCCCAAAAGAAAATCCTGTCGTTTCAGTAGAAACGTTACTCGATTTAGAAGGAGAAGTCATAGAACCCATAGTATTTCATAGCTACGCAATTTCTGTGTTAATTCGTCAATGTTAGGTGGCGAGGGATGCAGTAAAGATGGAATCGTGCATCGGAAAGGAGATACTCGTGTCCCAAAAGAAAATACTGTCGTTTCCGTAGAAACGTTACTCGATTTAGAAGGAGAAGCCATAGAACCCTTAGTATTTCATAGCGATCAATTTCTGTGTTAATTCATCAATGTGAGAGAGCGAGGGTTGCAGTAAAGAGATAATATTGCATCGGGAAAGTAGATACTCGTATCCCAATAGAAAATCCCGCCGTTTCCATAGAAACGTTACTCGATTTAGAAGGAGAAGTCATACAACCCATAGTATTCCATAGCGACGAACTTTCTGTGTTAATTCGTCTATGTGAGGGAGCGAGGGATGCAGAAAAGAAGGAATAATGCATCGCAAGGGAGATAGTCGTATCCCATAAGTAAATCCTGTAGCGAGGGATGCAGTAAAGAAGGAATAGTGCATCGGAAAGGAGATATTCGTATCCAAAAGAAAATCCCTTCGTTTCCAAAGAAACGTTACTCGATTTAGCTGGAGAAGTAATACAACCCAAAGTATTCCATAGCGACGCAATTTCTGTGTTAATTCGTCATTGTGAGGGAGCGAGGGATGCAGTAAAGAAGGAATAATGCATCGTAAGGAGATAGTCGTGTCCCAAAAGAAAATCCTGTATTTTCCATAGAAACGTTACTCGATTTAGAAGGAGAAGTCATAGAACCCATGTAATTTCATAGCGACGCAACTTCTGTGTTAATTCGTCAATGTGAGGGAGCGAGTGATGCAGTAAAAAAGGAATAGTTCATCGGAAAGGAGATATTCGTATACCAAAAGAAAATCCTGTCGTTTACATAGAATCGTTACTCGATTTAGTAGCAGAAGTCACAGACACCATAGTATATCATAGCGACGCAATTACTGTGTTAATTTGTCAATGTGAGGGAGCGAGGGATGCAGTAAAGAAGGAATAGTGCAAGGGTAAGGAGATCTTCGTATCCCAAAAGAAAATCCTGTCGCATCCATAGAAACGTTACTCCATTTAGAAGGAAATGTCATAGAACACATAGTATTTCATAGTGCCGCAATTTCTGTGTTAATTCGTCAGTGTGAGGGAGCCAGGGATGCAATAAAGAAGGAATAGTGCATCGGAAAGGAGATACTCGTATCCCAAAAGAAAATCCTGTCGATTCCATATAAACGTCACTCGATTAAGAAGGAGATGTCATAGAACCCATTGTATTTCATAGCAACGCAATTTCTGTGTTAATTCGTCAATGTGGCGGATCAAGGGATGCAGTAAAGATGGAATAGTGCATCGGGAAACGAGATACTCGTATCCCAAAGGAAAATCCTGTCGTTTCCATACAAACGTTACTCGATTTAGCAGTAGAAGTCATAGAAGCCATAGTATTTCATAGCGACGCAATTTCTGTGTTAATTCGTCATTGTGAGGGAGCGAGGGATGCAGTAGAGAAAGAATAGTGCATCGGAAAGGAGATAGGCGCATCCCAAAAGAAAAATCCGGCCCTTTCCATAGACACGTTACTCGATTTCGAAGCAGAAGCCATAGAACCATAGCATTTCATAGTGACGCAATATCTGTGTTAATTTGTCAAGGTGAGGGAGCGGGGGATGCAGTAAAGAAGGAATACTGCATCGGAAAGGAAATACTCGTATCCCAAAATAAAATCCTGTCGTTTCCATAGAAGCGGTACTCGATTTAGAAGGAGAAGTGACAAATCGCATAGTAATTTATAGCGACGCAATTACTGTGTTAATTTGTCTATGTGAGGGAGCGAGGGATGCAGTAAAGAAGGAATAGTGCAACGGTAAGGAGATAGTCGTATCCCAAAAGAAAATCCTGTCGCATCCATAGAAACGATTCTCCATTTAGAAGGAAATGTCATAGAACACATAGTATTTCATAGTGCCGCAATTTCTGTGTTAATTCGTCAGTGTGAGGGAGCCAGGGATACAGTAAAGAAGGAATAGTGCATCGGAAAGGAGATACTTGTATACCAAACGAAAATCCTGTCGTTTCCATAGAAACGTTACTCGACTTAGAAGGAGAAGTCCCAGACCCCATAGTATTTCATAGCGACGCAATTACTGTGTCAATTTGCCAATGTGAGGGAGCGAGGGATGCAGCAAAGAAGGAATAGTGCAACGGCAAGGCGATAGTCGTATCCGAAAAGAAAATACTGTCGCTTCCATGGAAACGTTACGCGATTTAGAAGCAGATGTCATAGAACACATAGTATTTCATAGCGCCGCAATTTCCGTTGTAATTCGTCAGTGTGAGGGAGCCAGGGATGCAGTAAAAAAGGAATAGTGTATCGGAAAGGAGATACTCGTATCCCAAAATAAAATCCTGTCATTTCCATATAAACGTTACTCGATTCAGAAGGAGATGTCATAGAACCCATAGTATTTCATAGGGACGCAATTTCTGTGTTAATACGTCAACGTTACGTAGCGAGGTATGCAGTAAAGAAGGAATAGTGCATCGGAATGGAGATATTCGTATCCCAAAAGAAAATCCTGTCGTTTCCATAGAAACGTTACTCGATTTAGATATAGAAGTCACAGACCCCATAGTGTTTCATAGCGACGCAATTACTGTGTTAATTTGTCAATGTGAGGGAGCGAGGGATGCAGTAAAGAAGGTATAGTGCAACGGTAAGGAGATATTCGTATCCCAAAAGAAAATCCTGTCGCATCCATAGAAACGTTACTCCATTTAGAAGGAAATGTCATAGAACACATAGTATTTCATAGTGCCGCAATTTCTGTGTTAATTCGTCAGTGTGAGAGAGCCAGGGATGCAATAAAGAAGGAATAGTGCATCGGAAAGGAGATACTCGTATCCCAAAAGAAAATCCTGTCGATTCCATATAAACGTCACTCGATTAAGAAGGAGATGTCATAGAACCCATTGTATTTCATAGCATCGCAATTTTTGTGTTAATTCGTCAATGTGGCGGATCAAGGAATGCAGTAAAGATGGAATAGTGCATCGGGAAACGAGATACTCGTATCCCAAAGGAAAATCCTGTCGTTTCCATACAAACGTTACTCGATTTAGCAGTAGAAGTCTTAGAACTCATAGTATTTCATAGCGACGCAATTTCTGTGTTAATTCGTCATTGTGATGGAGCGAGGGATGCAGTAGAGATGGAATAGAGCATCGGAAAGGACATACTCGTATCCCAAAAGAAAATCCTGTCCTTTCCATAGCAACGTTACTTTAATTATATGGAGAAGTCATGGAAACCATAGTATTTCAAAGCGACGCAATATCTGTGTTAATTCGTTTATGTTAGGTAGCGAAGGATGCAGTAAAGAAGGAATCGTGCATCGGAAAGGAGATACTCGTATCCCAAAAGAAAATCCTGTCGTTTCCATAGAAACGTTACTCGATTTAGAAGGAGAAGTCATAGAACCCATGGAATCTCATAGCGACGCAACTTCTGTGTTAATTCGTTAATGTGAGGGAGCGAGTGATGCAGTAAAAAAGCAATAGTTCATCGGAAAGGAGATATTCGTATCCCAAAAGAAAATCCTGTCGTTTCCATAGAATCGTTACTCGATTTAGTAGCAGAAGTCACAGACCCCATAGTATTTCATAGCGACGCAATTACTGTGTTAATTTGTCAATGTGAGGGAGCGAGGGATGCAGTAAAGAAGGAATAGTGCAAGGGTAAGGAGATAGTCGTATCCCAAAGAAATTCCTGTCGCTTCCATAGAGACGTTGCTCGATTTAGAAGGAAATGTCGTAGAACTCATAGTATTTCATAGTGCCGCAATTTCTGTATTAATTCGTCAGTGTGAGGGAGCCAGGGATGCAATAAAGAAGGAATAGTGCATCGGAAAGGAGATACTCGTGTCCCAAAAGAAAATCCTGTCGTTTCCATAGAAACGTTACTCGATTTAGAAGGAGATGTCATAGAACCCATAGTATTTCATAGGGACGCAATTTCTTTGTTAATACGACAATGTTAGGTAGCGAGGGATGCAGTAAAGAAGGTATAGTGCATCGGAAAGGAGATAGGCGTATCCCAAAAGAAACATCCTGCCCTTTCCATAGACACGTTACCCGATTTCGAATCAGAAGTCATAGAACCATAGCATTTCATAGCGACGCAATATCTGTGTTAATTTGTCAAGGTGTGGGAGCGGGGGATGCAGTAAAGAAGGAATACTGCATCGGAAAGGAGATACTCGTCTCCCAAAAGAAAATTCTGTCGATTCCATATAAACGTTACTCGATTTAGAAGGAGATGTAATAGAACCCATTGTATTTCATAGCAACGCAATTTCTGTGTTAATTCATCAATGTGAGGGAGCGAGGGATGCAGTAGAGAAGGAATTGTGCATCGGAAAGAACATACTCGTATCCCAAAAGAAAATCCTGTTCCTTCCATAGCAACGTTACTCGATTTAGAAGAAGAAGTCATAGAACCCATAGTACTTCATAGCGACGCAATTTCTGTGTTAATTCGTCAATGTTAGGTAGCGAGGAATGCAGTAAAGAATGTATAGTGCATCGGAAAGGAGATATTCGTATCCCAAGAGAAAATCCTGTCGTTTCCGTAGAAACGTTACTCGATTAAGAAGGAGATGTCATAGAACTGATAGTACCCCATAGCGACTTAATCTCTGTGTTAACTCGACAATGTGAGGGAGCGATGGATGCAGTAAAGACGGAATAGTGCATCGGAAAGGAGATAGGCGTATCCCAATAGAAAAATCCTGTCCTTTCCAAAGACACGTTACTCGATTTCGAAGCAGATGTCATAGAACCCATAGCATTTCAAAGCGACGCTATATCTGTGTTAATTCGTCAAGGTGAGGGAGCGAGAGATGCAGTTGAGTAGGAATACTGCATCGGAAATGAAATACTCGTATCCCAAAATAAAATCCTATCGTTTCCATGGAAACGGTACTCGATTTAGAAAGAGAAGTTATTGAACCCATAGTATTTCATAGCGACGCAATTTCTGTGTTAATTCGTCAATGTGTGGAAGCGAGGGATGCAGTACAGAACTAATAGTGCATCGGAAAGAAGATACTCGTATCAAAAAAGAAAATCCTGTCGATTCCATATAAACGTTTTCCGATTTAGAAGGAGATGTCATAGAACCCATTGTATTTCATAGCAACGCAATTTCTGTGTAAATTCGTTAATGCGACGGAGCGAGGGATGCAATTAAGAAGGAATAGTGCATCGGGAAAGGAGATACTCGTATCACAAAAGAAAATCCTGTCGTTTCCATACAAACGTTACTCGATTTAGAAGTAGAAGTCAAAGAACCCATAGTATTTTATAGCGACGCAATTTCTCTGTTCATTCGTCAATGTGAGTGAGCGAGGGATGCAGTAGAGAAGGTTTAGTGCATGGGAAAGGAGATACTCGTATCCCAAAAGAAAATCCTGTCCTTTCCACAGAAATGTTACTCGTCTTAGAAGGAGTAGTCATAGAACCCATAGTATTTCATAACGACGCAATTTCTGTGTTAATTCGTCAATGTGAGGTAGCGAGGGATGCAGTAGAGAAGGAATAGTACATCGGAAAGGAGATACTCGTATCCAAAAAGAGAATCCTGTCCGTTCCATTGAAACGTTACTCGATTTAGAAGAAGAAGTCATAGAACCCATAGTACTTCATAGCGACGCAATTTCTGTGTTAATTCGTCAATGTTAGGTAGCGAGGAATGCAGTAAAGAATGTATAGTGCATCGGAAAGGAGATATTCGTATCCCAAAAGAAAATCCTGTCGTCTCCACAGAAACGTTACTCGATTAAGAAGGTGATGTCATAGAACTGATAGTACTCCATAGCGACGCAATTTCTGTGTTAATTCGGCAATGTGAGGGAGCGAGGGATGCAGTAAAGACGGAATAGTGCATCGGAAAGGAGATAGGCGTATCCCAAAAGAAAAATCGTGTCATTTCCATAGACACGTTACTCGATATAGAATGAAAAGTCATAGAACCCATAGTATTTCATAGCGACACAATTTCTGTGTTAATTCGTCAATAAGACGGGGCCAGGGAGGCAGTAAAGAGGGAATAGTGCATCGGGAAAGGAGATACTCGTATCCCAAAAGAAAATACTGTCATTTCCATAGAAACGGTACTGGACTTAGAAGTAGAAGTCATAGAACCCAAAGTATTTCATAGCGTCGCAATCTCTGTGTTAATTCGACAATGTTAGGTTGCGAGGGATGCAGTAGAGAAGAAATAGTGCATCAGAAAGGCGATATTCGTATCCAAAAGAAAATCCTTTCGTTTCCATAGAGACGTTACTCGACTTAGATGGAGAAGTCATACAACACATAGTATTCCATAGCGACGATATTTCTGTGTTAATTGGTCAACTTGAGGGAGCGAGGCATGCAGTAAAGAAGGAATAATGCTTCGGAAGGGAGACAGTCGTATCCCAAAAGAAAATCCTGTAGTTTCCATAGAAACGCTACTCGATTTAGAAGGAGGAGTCATAGAACCCATTTAATTTCATAGCGACGCAACTTCTGTGTTAATTCGTCAATGTGAGGAACGAGTGATGCAGTAAAGAAGGAATAGTGCATGGGAAAGGTGATATCCGTATCCAAAAGAAAATCCTTTCGTTTCCATAGAGACGCTACTCGACTTAGAAGGAGAAGTCATACAACACATAGAATTCCATAGCGACGAAATATCTGTGTTAATTCGTCAATTTGAGGGAGCGTGGGATGCAGTAAAGAAGGAATAATGCTTCGGAAGGGAGATAGTCGTATCCCAAAAGAAAATCCTGTAGTTTCCATAGAAACGTTACTCGATTTAGAAGGTGGAGTCATAGAACCCATGGAATTTCATAGCGACGCAATTTCTGTGACAATACGTCAATGTTAGGTTGCGAGGGATGCAGTAAAGAAGGTATAGTGCATCGGAAAGGAGATATTCGTATCCCAAAACAAAATCCTGTCGATTCCATAGAAACGTTACTCGATTAAGAAGGAGAAGACATAGAACTGATAGTACTCCTTAGCGACGCAATTTCTGTGATAATTCGACAATGTGAGGGTGCGAGGGATGCAGTAAAGACGGAATAGTTCTTCGGAAAGGAGATAGGCGTATCCCGAAAGAAAAATCCTGTCCTTTAAATAGACACGTTACTCGGTTTAGAATGAAAAGTCATAGAACGCATTGTATTTCATAGCGATACAATTTCTGTGTTAATTCGTCAATAAGAGGGAGCCAGGGATGCAGTATAGAGGGAATTGTGCATCGGGAAAGGAGATACTCGTATCCCAAAAGAAAATCCAGTCATTTCCACAGAAACGTTACTCGATTTAGAAGGTGAAGTCATAGAACCCATAGTATTTCATAGCGACTTAATTTCTGTGTTAGTTCGACAATGTGAGGGAGCGAGGGATGCAGTAAAGACGGAATAGTGCATCGGAAAGGAGATAGGCGTATCCCAAAAGAAAAATCCAGTCCTTTACATAGACACGTTACTAGATTTAGAAGGATAAGTCATAGAACCCATAGTATTTCATAGCGACGCAATATCTGTGTTAAATCGTCAATAAGAGGGAGCCAGGGATGCAGTAAAGAGGGAATGGTGCATCGGGAAACGAAATACTCGTAGCCCAAAAGAAAAGTCAGTCGTTTCCATAGAAAAGTTACTCGATTTAGAAGGAGAAGTCATAGAACCCATGGAATTTCATAGCGACGCAACTTCTGTGTTAATTCGTCAATGTGAGGGAGCGAGTGATGCAGTAAAAAAGGAATAGTGCATCGGAAATGAAATACTCGTACCCCAAAATAAAATCCTGTCGTTTCCATAGAAACGGTACTCGATTTAGAAGGAGAAGTCATAGAACCCATAGCATTTCATACCGACGCAATTTCTGTGTTAATTCGTCAATGTTAGGTAGCGAGGGAAGCAGCAAAGAAGGAATCGTGCATCGGAAAGGAGATACTCGTATCTCAAAAGAAAATCCTGTCGTTTACTTAGAAATGTTACTCGATTTAGAAGGAGATGTCATAGAACACAAAGTATTTCACAGGGACGCAATTTCTGTGATAATACGTCAATGTTAGGTTGCGAGGGATGCAGTAAAGAAGGTATAGTGCAGCGGAAAGGAGTTATTCGTATCCCAAAAGAAAATCCTGTCGTTTCCATAGAAACGTTACTCGATTAAGAAGGAGAAGTCATAGAACTGATAGTACTCCATAGCGACGCAATTTCTGTGTTAATTCGACAATGTGAGGAAGCGAGGGATGCAGTAAAGACGGAATAGTGCATCGGAAAGGAGATAGGCGTATCCCAAAAGAAAAATCCAGTCCTTTCCATAGACACGTTACTCGATTTAGAATGAAAAGTCATAGAACCCATAGTATTTCATAGCGACACAATTTCTGTGTTAATTCGTCAATAAGAGAGAGCCAGGGATCCAGTAAAGAAGGAATTGTGCATTGGGAAAGGAGATACTCGTATCCCAAAAGAAAATCCATTCATTTCCATAGACACGTTACTCGATTTAGAATGAAAAGTCACAGATCCCATTGTATTTCATAGCGACGCAATTTCTGTGTTAATTTGTCAATGTGATGGAGCTAGGGATGCAGTAAAGAAGGAGTAGAGCATCGGTTAGGAGATAGTCGTATCCCAAATGAAAAATCTGTGGCTTCCATAGAAACGTTTCTCGATTTAGAAGGAGAACTCATAGAACTCATGGTATTTCATAGCGACGCTATTTCTGTGTTAATTCGTCAATGTGAGGGAGCGAGGGATGCAGTAAAGAAGGAATAGTGTATCGGTAAGGAGATAGTCATATCCCAAAAGAAAATCCTGTCGCTTCCATACAAACGTTACTCGATTTAGAAGGAAATGTCTTAGAACACATAGTGTTCCATAGCGCCGCAATTTCTGTGTTAATTCGTCGGTGTGAGGGAGTCAGGTATGCAGTAAAGAAGGAATGGTGCATCGGAAAGAAGATACTCGTATCCCAAAAGAAAATCCTGTCGATTCCATATAAACGTTACCCGATTTAGAAGGAGATGTCATAGAACCCATTGTACTTCATAGCAACGCAATTTCTGTGTAAATTCGTCAATGTGACGGAGCGAGGAATGCAGCAAAGAAGGAATAGTGCTTCGGGAAAGGAGATACTCGTATTTCAAAAAAAATCCTGTCGTTTCCATACAAACGTCACTCGATTTAGGAGTAGAAGCCATAGAACCCATAGTATTTTATAGCGACGCAATTTCTCTGTTAATTCGTCAATGTGAGTGAGCGAGGGATGCAGTAGAGAAGGAATAGTGCATGGGAAAGGAGATACTCGTATCCCAAAAGAAAATCTTGTCCTTTCCATAGAAACGTTACTCGTTTTAGAAGGAGTAGTCATAGAACCCATAGTATTTCACAGGGACGCAATTTCTGTTTTAATTCGTCAATGTGAGGTAGCGAGGGATGCAGTAAAGAAGGTATAGTGCAGCGGAAAGAAGATATTCGTATCCCAAAAGAAAATCCTGTCGTTTCCATAGAAACGTTACTCGATTAAGAAGGAGAAATCATAGAACTGAAAGTACTCCATAGCGACGCAATTTCTGTGTTAATTCGACAATGTGAGGGAGCGAGGGATGCAGTAAAGACGGAATAGTGCATCGGAAAGGAGATAGGCGTATCCCATAAGAAAAATCCAGTCCTTTCCGTAGACACGGTACTCGATTTAGAATGAAAAGTCTTAGAACCCATAGAATTTCATAGCGACACAATTTCTGTGTTAATTCGTCATAAAGTTAGAGCCAGGGATCCAGTAAAAAGGAATAGCGCATTGGGAAAGGAGATACACGTATCCCAAAAGAAAATCCAGTCATTTCCATAGAAACGTTACTCGATTTAGAAGTAGAAGTCATAGAACCCATAGTATTTCATAGCGTCGCATTTCGGTGTTGATTCGACAATGTTAGGTAGCGAGGGATGCAGTAAAGAAGAAATAGTGCATCGGAAAGACGATATTCGTATCCAAAAGAAAATCCTTTCGTTTCCATAGAGACGTTACTCGACTTTGAAGGAGAAGTCATACAACACGTAGTATTCCATAGCGACGAAATATCTGTGTTAATTCGTCAATTTCAGGGAGCGAGGGATGCAGTAAAGAAGGAATAATGCTTCGGAAGGGAGATAGTCGTATCCCAAAAGAAAAGTCCTCTTCTTTAAATAGACATATTACTCGGTTTAGAATGAAAAGTCATGGAACCCATAGTATTTCATAGCGACACAATTTCTGTGTTAATTCGTCAATAAGAGGGAGCCAGGGATGCAGTAAAGAGAGAATAGTGCATCGGGGAAGGAGATACTCGTATCCCAAAAGATCATGTCCTTCCATAGACACGTTACTCGATTTCGAAGCAGAAGTCATAGAACCCATAGCATTTCATAGCGACGCTATACCTGTGCCAATTCGTGAAGGAGAGGGAGCGAGGGAAGCAGTCAAGAAGGAATAGTACATCGGAAAGGAGATACTCGTATCCTAAAAGAAAATCCTGTCGTTTACTTAGAAACGTTACTCGATTTAGAAGGATATGTCATAGAACCCATAGTATTTCACAGGGACGCAATTTCTGTGATAATACGTCAATGTTAGGTTGCGAGGGATGCAGTAAAGAATGTATAGTGCATCGGAAAGGAAATATTCGTATCCCAAAAGATAATCCTGTCGTTTCCATAGTAACGTTACACGATTAAGAAGGAGAAGTCAAAGAACTGATAGTACTCCATAGCGACGCAATTTCTGTGTCAATGTTAGGTAGCGAGGGATGCAGTAAAGAAGGTATCGTGCATCGGAAAGGAGATACTCGTATCCCAAAAGAAAATCCTGTTCTTTCCATAGACACGTTACTCGATTTAGAAGGAGAAATCATAGAACCCATAGTATTTTATAGCGACGCGATTACTGTGTTAAATCGTCAATGTGAGAGAGCGAGGGACGCTGTAAAGAAGGAATAGTGCATCGGGAGAGGAGCTACTCGAATCCCGAAAGAATATCCTGGCGTTTCCATACAAACGTTACTCGATTTAGAAGGAGATGTCATAGAACCCATAGTATTTCATAGCGACGCAATTTCTGTGTTATTTCTTCAATGTGAGAGAGCGAGGGATTCAGTAGAGAGGGAATAGTGCATCGGAAAGGAAATACTCGTATTCCAAAAGGAACTCCTGTCGTCTCCATCGAAACATTACTCGATTTAGAAGGGGAAGTCATGGAACCCATAGTATTTCATAGCGACGCAATTTCTGTGTTATTCCGTCAATGTGAGGGTGCGAGGGATGCAGTAAAGAAGGAATACTGCATCGGAAAGGAGATACTCGTATCCCAAAAGAAAAATCTGTTGTTTCCATAGAAACGTTACTCGATTTTAAAAGGGGAAGTCATAGAACCGGTAGTATTTCATAGCGACGCACTATCTGTACTAATACGTCAAAGTGATGGAGCGAGGGATGCAGTAAACAAGGAATAGTGCATCGGAAAGTAGATACTCGTAACCCAAAGGAAAATCCTGTCGTTTCCATGGAAACGTTACTCGATTTAGAAGGAGAAGTCATAGAACCCTTACTTTTTCATAGCGACGCAAATTCTGTGTTAACTCGTCAATGTGAGGGAGCGAGGGATGCAGTAAAGACGGAGTAGCGCATCGGAAAGGAGTTAGTCGTATCCCGAAAGGAAATCCTGTCGTCTCCATAGAAACGTTACTCGATTTAGAAGGAGAAGTCATAGAACCCTTAGTATTTCATAGCGACGCAATTTCCGTGTTAATTCGTCAATGTGATGGAGAGAGGGATGCAGTAAAGAAGGAACAGTGCATCGGAAAGGAGATTGTCGTATCCCAAAAGAAAATCCTATCCTTTCCATAGACACGTTACTCGATTTAGAAGGAGAAGTCATAGAACCCATAGTATATCATAGCGACCCAATTTCTGTGTTAATTCGTCGATGTGAGGGAGCGTGGAATGTTGTAAAGAAGGGATAATGCATCGGGAAGGGAGATACTCGTATCGCAAAAGAAAATCATGTCGTTACCATAGAAACTTTTAATCGATTTAGAAGGTGAAGTCATAGTAATCATAGCATATCATAGCGACGCAATTTCTGTATTAATTCGTCAATGTGAGGGAGCGAGGGTTGCAGTAAAGAAGGATTAGTGCATCAGAAAGGAGATACTCGTGTCCCAAAAGAAAATCCTGTCGCTTCCATAGAAACGTTACTCGATTTAGAAGGAGATGTCATTGAACACGTAGTATTACATAGCACCGCAATTTCTGTGTTAATTCGTCAGTGTGAGGGAGCCAGAGATGCAGTAAAGAAGGAATAGTTCATCGGAGAGGAGATACTAGTACCCCAAAAGGAAATCCTGTCGTTTCCATAGAAACCGTTCTCGATTTAGAAGGAGATGTCATAGAACCCATAGTGTTTCATAGCGACCAATTTCTGAGTTAGTTCGTCAATGTGAGGTAGCGAGGGATGCAGTAAAGACGGAGTAGTGCATCGGAAAGGAGTTAGTCGTATCCCAAAAAAAATGCTGAAGGTTCCATAGAAAAACTAATCGATTTAGAAGTAGGAGTCATAGAACTCATAGTATTTCATAGGGACGCTAATTCTGTTTTAATACGTCAATGTTAGGTAGCGAGGGATGCACTAAAGAAGGAATAGTGCATCGAAAAGGAGATATTCGTATCCGTAAAGAAAATCCTGTCATTTCCATAGAAACGTTACTCGATTTAGAACGATATGTTATAGAACAAATGATATTTCATAGGGACGCCCTTTCTGTGTTAATTCGTCAATGTGAGGGAGCGAGGGATGCAGTAAAGAAGGAATCGTGCATCGGAAAGGAGATACTCGTATCCCAAAAGAAAATCCTGTCGTTTCCATAGAAATGTTACTCTATTTAGAAGGAGCTGTCATAGAACCCATAGTATTTCATAGGGACGCTATATCTGTGTCAATACGTCAATGTTAGGTAGCGAGCGATGCAATAAAGTAGGAATAGTGCATCGGAAATTAGATATTCGTATCCCAAAAGAAAATCCTGTCGTCTCCATAGAAACGTACCTCGATTAAGATGGAGAAGTCATAGAACCGATAGTATTCCATAGCGACGCAATTTCTGTGTTATTTCGACAATGTGAGGGAGCGAGGGATGCTGTAAAGAAGGAAAAATGCATCGGAAAGGAGATAGTCGTATCCCAAAAGAAAATCCTGTAGTATACTTAGAATCGTAACTCGATATAGAAGGAGAATCATAGAACTCATAGATTTTCATAGCGACGGTATTTCTGTGTTAATTCCTCAATGTGAGGGAGCGAGGGATGCAGTAAAGACGGAATAGTGCATCGGAAAGGAGATAGGCGTATGCCAATAGAAAATCCCGTTTTTTCCATAGACAAGTTACTCAATTTAGAAGGAGATGTCATAGAACCCATAGCATTTGCTAGCGACGCAATTACTGTGTCAATTCGTCAATTAGAGGGAGCGTGGGATGCAGTAAAGACGGAATTGTGCATCGGGAAAGGAGATACTCGTATCCCAAAAAAAAAAAAAACCTGTCGCCTCCATAGAAACGTTACTCGATTAAGAAGGAGAGGTCATAGACCCCATAGTATTTCATCGCGACGCAATTTCTGTGTTAATTAGACAATGTGAGGGTGCGAGGGATGCAGTAAAGAAGATATAGAGCATCGGAAAGAAGATACTCGTTTCTCAAAAGAAAAACCTATCCTTTCCATAGAAACGTTACACGATTTAGAAGGAGACGCCATAGAAACAATAGTATTTTATAGCGATGCAATTTCTGTGTTAATTCGTCAATGTGAGGGTGCGAGGGATGCAGTAAAGAAGGAATACTGCAAATGAAATTAGATACTCGTATCCCAAATGAGAAGCCTTTCGTTTCCATAGAAACGTTACTCGATTTTAAAAGAGGAAGTCATAGAACCGATAGTATTTCATAGCGACGCACTTTCTGTATTAATTCGTCAAAGTGATGGAGCAAGGGGTGCAGTAGAGAAGGCATAGTGCATCGGAATGGAGCTACTTGTATCTCAATAGAAAATCCTTTTGTTTCCATAGACACGTTACTCGATTTAGAACGAGTATTCATTGAACCCATAGTGTTTCATAGCGATCTATTTCAGTGTTAATTCGTCAATGTGAGAGAGCGAGGTATGCAATAAAGAAGGAATAGAGCATCGGAAAGGAGATACTCGTATCCCAAAAGAAAATCCTGTCGTTTCCATAGAAACGTTCCTCGATTTAGAAGTAGAAGTCATAGAACCCATAGTATTTCATAGCGACGCAATTTCTGTGTTAATTAGACAATGTGAGGGAGCGAGGGATGCAGTAAAGAAGGAATAGTGCATCGGAAAGGAGATAGTCGTATCACAAAAGAAAATCCTGTCGTTTCCATTGAAACGTTACTCGATTTAGAATGAGATGTTGTAGACCCCATAGTATTTCTTAGCGACGCTATTTTTGTGTTAATTCGTCAGTGTGAGGGAGCGAGAGATGGAGTAAAGAAGGATTAGTGCATCGGAAAGGACATAGTCGTATCTCAAAAGAAAATCCTTTCGTTTACATAGAAACGTTACTCGATTTAGAAGGAGATGTGATTGTATCCATAGTATTTCATAGCGACGCAATTTCTGTTTTAATTCGTCAATGTGAGGGAGCGAGGAATGTAGTAAGAAGGAATTGTGCATCAGGAAAGGAGATACTCGTATCCCAAAAGAAATTCCGGTCGTTTCCATAGTAACGTTACACGATTTAGAAGGAGAAGTAATAAATCCCACAGTACTTCATAGAGACGCAATCTCTTTGTTAATTCGTCAATGTGACGGAGCGAGGGATGCCGTAAAGACCTAATAGTGCATCGGAAAGGAGATAGTCGTATCCCAAAAGAAAATCCAGTCGTTTCCATAGAAACGTTACCCGATTTAGAAGGAGATGTCATAGAACCCATAGTATTTGCAGTAACGCAATATCTGTGTTAATTCGTCAATGTGAGGAACCGAGGGATGTAGAAATGAAGGAATAGTGCATCGGAAAGAAGATACTCGTTTCTCAAACGAAAAACCTATCGTTTCCATAGAAACGTTACACGATTTAGAAAGAGAAGTCTTAAAACACACAGTATTTCTTAGCGACGCAATTTCCCTGTTAATTCGTCAGTGTGAGGGAGCGAGGGATGCAGTAGTGAAGGATAAGTGCATTGGAAAAAAGATACTCGTATCCCAAAAGAAAATCCTGTCCTTTCAATAGAAACGTTACTCGATTTAGAAGGAGAAGTCTTAGAACCCATGGAGTTCCATAGCGATCAATTTCAGTGTTAATACGTCGATGTGAGGGAGCGAGGGATGCAGCAAAGGAGGAATAGTGCATCGGAAAGAAGATACTCGTTTCCCAAAAGATAATCCTGTAGTTTCCATAGAAACGTTACTCGATTTAGAAGGAGATGTGATTGAACCCGTAGTATTTCATTGCGACGCAATTTCTGTGTTAATTCGACAGTGTGAGGGAGCGAGGTATGCAGTAAGGAAGGAATGGTGCATCGGAAAGGAGATACTCGTATCCCAAAAGAAAATCCTGTCTTTTTCATAGAAACGTTACCTGATTTAGAAGGAGAAGTCACAGAACCAATAGTATTTCATAGCGACGGAATTTCTGTGTTAATTCGTCAATGTGTGGGAGCGAGGATTGCAGTAAAGATGGAATGGTGCATCGGAAACTAGATAGAAGTTTCCCAAAAGAAATTCCTGTCGTTTACATATAAATTTTACTCGAGTTAAAAAGAAATGTCATAGAACACATAGTATTACATAGCAACGCAATTTCTGTATTAATTCGTCATTGTGAGGGAGCGAGGGATGCAGTAAAAAAGGAATAATGCATCGGAAAGGAGATGGTCGTATCCCAATAGAAAATCCTGTCGTTTCCATAGAAACGTTTCTCAATTTAAAAAGGGGGAGTCATTGATCTGACAGTATTTCAGAGCGACGCACTTTCTGTGTTAATTCGTCAATGTGAGGGAGCCTTGGATGCAGTAAAGATGGAATAGTCCATCGGAAAGAAGATACTCGTTTCTCAAAAGAAAATCATATCGTTTCCATTGAAACGTTACACGATTTAGAATGAGAAGCCAAAGAAACCATAGTATTTTATCGCGCCGCAATTTCTGTGTTAATTCGTTAATGTGATTGAGCGAGGGATGCAGTAAAGAAGGAATAGTGCATCGGAAAGGAGATACTCGTACACCAAAAGAAAATCCTGTCGTTTCCATAGAAACGTAACTAGATTTAGAAGGAGAAGTCATAGAACCCATAGTATAACATAGAGACGGAATCTCTGTAATTATTTGTCAATGTGAGGGAGCGAGGGAGGCAGTAAAGAAGGAATAGTGCAAGGGAAAGGAGATACTGGTATACCAAAAGAAAATCTGCCGTTAACATAGAAATGTTACTCTATTTAGAAGGAGAAGTCATAGAACACATAATATTTCATAGCCACGCAATTTTTGTGTTAATTCGTCAATGTGAGGGAGTGAGGGATGCAGAAAGGAAGGAATAATGCATCGGAAAGGAGATACTCGTATCCCAAATGAAAATCCTGTCGTTTTCATAGAAACGTTACTCGATTTAGGAGAAGTCATGGAACCCATGGTATTTCATAGCGGCGCAATTACTGTGTTAACTCGCCAATGTGAGGGAGCGAGGGATGCAGTAAAGAAGGAATAGTGCATCGGAAATTACATACCCGTATACCAAAAGAAAATCCTGTCGTTTCCATAGAAACGTTACCCGATTTAGAAGGAGCAGTCATAGAACCCATAGGATATCATAGCGACGCAATATCTGTGTTAATACCTCAATGTGAGGGAGCGAGGGATGCAGTAAAGAAGGAATAGTGAGTCGGAAAGGAGATACTCGTATGCCAAAAGAAAATACTGTCGTTTCCATGGAAACGTTACTCGATTTAGAAGGAGAAGTCACAGTACCAATAGTATATCATAGCGACGCAATGTCTGTGTTATTTCGTCAATGTGAGGGAGCGAGGCATGCAGTAAAGAAGGAATAGTACATCGGAAAGGAGGTACTCGTATCACAAATGAAAATCCTGTCGTTTCAATAGAAACGTTACTCGATTTAGAAGGAGAAGTCATAGAACCCATAGTATTTCATGGCGACGCAATTTCTGTGTTAATTCGTCAAAGTGTGGGAGCGAGGGATGCAGTTAAGAAGGAATAGTGCATCGAAAAAGGAGATACTCGTATACCAAAAGAATATCCTCTCGTTTCCATAGAAACGTTACTCGATTTAGAAGGAGAAGTCATAGAACACATAGTATTTCATAGCGACGCAATTTCTGTGTTCATTCGTCAATGTGAGGGAGCGAGGGAAGCAGTAAAGAAGACATAGTGCATCGGAAAGGAGATACTCGTATCCCAAAAGAAAATCCTGTCTCTTCCATAGAGACGTTACTCTATTTAGAAGGAGGAGTCATAGAACCCATAGTATTTCATAGCGACGCAATCTCTGTGCTTATTCGTCAATGTGAGGGAGCGAGGGATGCAGTAAAGAAGGAATAGTGCATCGGAAAAGAGATACTCGTATACCAAAAGAAAATCCTGTCGTTTCCATTGAAACGTAACTAGATTTAGAAGGAGAAGTCATAGAACCCATAGTATATCATAGAGACGGAATCTGTGTGCTTATTCGTCAATGTGAGGGAGAGAGGGAGGCAGTAAAGATGGAATAGTGCATCGGAAAGGAGATACTGGTATACCAAATAAAAATCTGCCGTAAACATTGAAACGTTACTCTATTTAGAAGGAGAAGTCATAGAACCCATAGTATTTCATAGCCACGCAATATCTGTGTTAATTCGTCACTGTGTAGGAGCAAGGGATGCAGTAGAGAAGGAGTAGTGCATCGGAAAGGTGATACTCGTATCCCAAAAGAAAAGCCTGTCGGTTCCAAAGAAACGTTACTCGATTTAGAAGGAGAAGTCATTGAACCCATAGTATTTCATAGCAACGCAATTTCTGTGTTAATTCGTCAATGTGAGGGAGCGAGGGATGCAGTAATGAAATAATAGTGCATCGGAAAGGAGATACTCGTTTCCCAAAGAAAATCCTGTCGTTTCCATAGAAACGTAACTAGATTCAGAAGGAGAAGTCATAGAACCCTTGTACTTCGTAGTGACGCAATCTCTTTGCTTAGTCGTAAATGTGAGGGAGTAAGGGAAGCAGTAAAGAAGGAATAGTGCATCGGAAAGGAGATATTGGATTCCCAAAAGAAAATCTGTCGTTTCCATAGAAACGTTATTCGATTTAGAAGGAGATGGCATAGAATCCACAGTATTTCATAGCCACGCAATTTCTGTGCTTATTCGTCAATGTGAGGGAACGAGGGATGCAGTAAAGAAGGAATAGTGCATCGGAAAGGAGATACTCGTATACCAAAAGAAAATCCTGTCGTTTCCATTGAAACGTAACTAGATTTAGAAGGAGAAGTCATAGAACCCATAGTATATCATAGAGACGGAATCTGTGTGCTTATTCGTCAATGTGAGGGAGCGAGGGAGGCAGTAAAGATGGAATAGTGCATCGGAAAGGAGATACTGGTATACCAAAAGAAAATCTGCCGTAAACATTGAAACGTTACTCTATTTAGAAGGAGAAGTCATAGAACCCACAGTATTTCATAGCCACGCAATATCTGTGTTAATTCGTCAATGTGAGGGAGCAAGGGATGCAGTAAAGAAGGAGTAGTGCATCGGAAAGGTGATACTCGTATACCAAAAGAAAAGCCTGTCGGTTCCAAAGAAACGTTACTCGATTTAGAAGGAGAAGTCATAGAACCAATAGTATTTAATAGCGACGCAATTTATGTGATAATTTGTCAATGTGAGGGAGGGAGGGACGAAGTAAAAGCGGAATAGTGCATCGGAAAGGAGATCCTCGTATGCGAAAAGAAATTTCTGTCGTTTCCATAGAAACGTTACTCGATTTAGAAGGAGAAGCCATTGAACCCATACTATTTCATAGCAACGCAATTTCTGTGTTAATTCGTCAATGTGAGGGCGGGAGGGATGCAGTAATGAAAGAATAGTGCATCGGAAAGGAGATACTCGTTTCCCAAAGAAAATCCTGTCGTTTCCATAGAAACGTAACTAGATTCAGAAGGAGAAGTCATAGAACCCTTGTACTTCGTAGCGACGCAATCTCTTTGCTTAGTCGTCAATGTGAGGGAGTAAAGGAAGCAGTAAAGAAGGAATAGTGCATCGGAAAGGAGATATTGGAATCCCAAAAGAAAATCTGTCGTTTCCATAGAAACGTTACTCGATTTAGAAGGAGATGGCATAGAACCCACAGTATTTCATAGCCACGCAATTTCTGTGCTTATTCGTCAATGTGAGGGAACGAGGGATGCAGTAAAGAAGGAATAGTGCATCGGAAAGGAGGTAGTCGTATCCCAAAAGAAAATCCTGTCGATTCCATAGAAACGTTACTCGATTAGAAGGAGAAGTCATAGAATCCATAGTAATTCATAGCGACGCAATATCATTGTTAATTCGTCAATGTGAGGGAGCGACGGATGCAGTAAAGGAGGAATAGCACATCGGAAAGGAGAAACTTGTATCCCAAAAGAAAATGCTGTCGTTTCCATGGAAACGTTACTCGATTTAGAAGGAGAAGTCATAGAACCCATAGTATTTCATAGCGACGCAATTTCTGTGCTTATTCGTCAATGTGAGGGAACGAGGGATGCAGTAAAGAAGGAATGTTGCATCGGAAAGGAGAAACTCGTATCTTAAAAGAAAATCTTTCGTTTCCATAGAAACGTTACTCGATTAGAAAGAGAAGTCATAGAACACATAGTATTTCATAGCCACGATATATCATTGTTAATTCGACAATGTGAGGGAGCGAGGGATGCAGTAAAATAGGAATAGCGCATCGGAAAGGAGAAACTCGTAGCCCAAAAGAAAATCCGGTCGTTTCCATAGAAACATTACTAGATTTAGAAGGAGAACTCATAGAACCGGTAGTATTTCATAGCGACGCAATGTCTGTGTTAATTCGTCAATGTGAGGGAGCGACGGAAGCAGTAAAGAAGGAATAGTGCATCGAAAAGGACATACTCGTGTACCAAAAGAAAATCCTGTCGTCTCCATAGTAATGTTACTCAATTTAGAAGGAGAAGTGATAGAACGCATAGTATTTAATAGCCATGCAATTTCTGTCTTAATTCGTCAATGTGAGGGAGCGAGGAATGCAGTAAAGAAGGAATAGTGCATCGGAAAGGAGATACTCGTATCCCAAAAGAAATCCTACCGTTTCTATTGAAACGATACTTTCTTTAGAAGGAGATGTCGTAGAACCAACAGTATTTGATAGCGACGCAATTTCTGTGCTTATTCGTCAATGTGAGAGAGCGAGGGAATCAGTACAGAAGGAATAGTGCATCGGAAAGGAGATAGTCGTATCCCAAAAGAAAATCCAGTCGTTTCCATAGAAACGTAACTCGATTTAGAAGGAGGAGTCATAGAACTCATAGTATTTCATAGCGACGCAATTTTTGATTTTATTCGTCAATGTGAGGGATCGAGCAATGCAGTAAAGAAGGAATAGAGCATCGGAAAGGACGTAGTCGTATCCCAAGAGAAAATCCTGTCGTTTCTATAGAAACGTTACTTCATTTAGAAGGAGAAGTCATAGAAACAATAGTATTTCATAGCGACGCCATTTCTGTGTTAAGTTGTCAATGTGATGGAGCGAGAGAAGCAGTAAAGAAGGAATAGTGCATCGGAACGGACATACTCGTATACCAAAGGAAAATCCTGTCGTTTCCATAGAAACGTTACTCGATTTAGAAGGAGAATTCATAAAACCCATTGTATTTCGTAGCCACGCAATTTCTGTCGTAATTCGTCAATGTTTGGGAGCGAGGAATGCAGTAAAGCAGGAATAGTGCATCGGAAAGGAGATAGTCGTATCCCAAAAGAAAATCCAGTCGTTTCCATAGAAACGTTACTCGATTTAAAAGGAGAAGACATCGAACACATAGTATATCATAGCGACGCCATTTCTGTGTTAATTCGTCAATGTGTGGGAGCGAGGGATGAAGTAATGAAGCATTAGTGCATCGGAAAGGGGATACTAGTATCCCAAAAGAAAATTCTTTCGTTTCCATAGAAATGTTACTTGATTTAGAAGGAGAAGTCATACAACCAATAGTATTTCATAGCGACGCAATTTCTGTGTTAATTCGCCAATGTGAGGGAGTGAGGGAATCAGTACAGAAGGAATAGTGCATCGGAAAGGAGATAGTCGTATCCCAAAAGAAAATCCAGTCGTTTCCATAGAAACGTAACTCGATTTAGAAGGAGGAGTCATAGAACCCATAGTATTTCATAGCGACGCAATTTTTGATTTTATTCGTCAATGTGAGGGATCGAGGTATGAAGTAAAGAAGGAAAACTGCATCGGAATGGAGATACTCGTTACCCAAAAGAAAATCCTGTCATTTCCATAGAAACGTTACTCGATTTAGAAGGAGAAGTCATACAACCCATAGTACTTCATAGCCACGCAATTTCTGTTTTAATTCGTCAATATGAGGGAGCGAGGAAGGCCGTAAAGAAGGAATAGTGCATCGGAAAGGACATAGTCGTATCCCAATAGAAAATCCTGTCGTATCCATAGAAACGTTACTCGATTTAGTAGGAGAACTCATAGAACGCGAGTATATCATAGCGACGTAATTTCTGTGGTTATTCGTCAATGTGAGGGAGCGAGGGAAGCAGTAAAGAAGGAATAGTGCATCAAAAAGGACATACTCGTATACCAAAAGAAAATCCTGTCGTTTCCATAGAAATGTTACTCGATTTAGAAGGAGAAGTCATAGAACCTATAGTATTTCATAGCCAAGCAATTTCTGTCTTAATTCGGCAATGTGAGGGAATGAGGAATGCAGTAAAGAAGGAATAGTGCATCGGAATGGAGATACTCGTATCCCAAAAGAAAATCGTACCGTTTCTATTGAAACGATACTTTATTTAGAAGGAGAAGTCGTAGAACCTCCAGTATTTGATAGCGACGCAATTTCTGTGCTTATTCGTCAATGTGGGGGAGAGAGTGATGCAGTAAAGAAGGAACAGTGCATCGGAAAGGAGATACTCGTATCCCAAAAGAAAATCCTGTCGTTTCAATGGAAACATTACTCGATTTAGAAGGAGAAGTCATAGAACCAATAGTATTTCATAGCGACGTCATTTCTGTATTAATTCGTCAATGTGATGGAGCGAGAGAAGCAGTAAAGAAGGAATAGCCCATCGGAATGGACATACTCGTATCCCAAAAGAAAATCCTGTCGTTTTCATGGAAACGTTACTCGATTTGGAAGTAGAAGTCATAGAACCCATAGTACTTCATAGCCACGCAATTTCTTTGTTATTTCGTCAATATTAAGGAGCGAGGGAAGCAGTAAAGATGGAATAGTGCATCGGAATAGGCATACTCGTATCCCAAAAGAAAATCCTGTCGATTTCATAGGAACGTTACTCGATTAGAAGGAGAAGTCATAGAACAGATAGTATTTCATTGCGACGTCATTTCTATGTTTATTCGTCAATGTGAGGGAGCGAGGGATGCAGCAAAGAAGGAATAGTGCATCGGAAAGGAGATAGTCGTATCCCAAAAGAAAATCCTGTCGTATCCATAGAAACGTTACTCGATTTAGAAGGAGAACTCATTGAACGCATAGTATATCATAGCTACCCAATTTCTGTGGTTATTCGTCAATGTGTGGGAGCGAGGGATGCAGTAAAAAACCAATAGTGCATTGGAAAGGAGGTCCTCGTATCCCAAAAGAAAATACTGTCGTTTCCATAGAAACGTTGCGCGATTTAGAGGGAGATGTCATTGAATACATAGTATTTCATAGCGACGCAGTTTCTCTGCTTATTCGTCAATGTGAGGGAACGAGGGACGCTGTAAAGAAGGAAGAGAGCATCGGAAAGGAGGTACTCGTATCCCAAAAGAAAATCCTGTCGTTTCCATAGACACGTTACTCGATTTAGAAGGAGAAGTCATAGATCACATAGTATTTCATAGCGACGCAATTTCTGTGCGTATTCGTCAGTGTTGTAACAACTATAACGGCTTCTGACATCAAATGTAACAGTTGTGTTACTAAATGTGACACTTCTGTCACTCAATGTAACTGGGTTTTCTCTTTGGATGCTGTCAATTGTCAGGATGAGCATTCTAAAGCATTCTGTCAGGGTGAAAACATTAATTAGATTAACTTTTCTCTCTTACAACATGTGGTCAGGGTGGGTTCTCCCTTGGCTCGGGTATGAGGTCGAATGAAACATCATTTTTACATAAGATAACTTTTATTGAAAGTTTCGTACAACTGTATCTTACTGGGACGTTCTGGTTCGGAGAGCGGCGGCCGTGTCGTTGCGTAGCCTTCTGCTGCGACAGCGGCGGCGGCGGCGGCGGCGGCGGCGGCGGCGGCGGCGTCTGATTACGCGTAGCGGTGTGTATCTCGTGTCGCCGTCTCGCCCAGCTGACCGGAGACGCGCAGCGCGAGGTGGCCCGTTTAATTATTGCGAGCGACGTCGTGCATCGGATGGTGATACCTTGAATGTGGCGTCCCAGTGTTTCTCTTCTCTAAGCGGCCGCGTGTGTTGTGCGTCGACCAGCGGAGCGGCGCGGCGGGGGAAGGCCAGTGTCCCGAACTCGAACCACGGACTCCCGCTTGCCAGTCTTCGGCTGTCAGGTCTTCATCCCAGCTCACAGGTAACTACTGATGTGAGGCCGTCTCCTTCCCGTCCTCACGAGTCACCCGGGTATGTAAAAACCAGACTTCAAATACCTTTTAACTTCTGTCTTCTGGCGCCGCGGCTGCTGCTTGCTATTCCATTACAGCGGCGGACTTGGTGCGTCTGTGCATGATGCAGTCTCTTCTTGCATGACGGTCTTCAGCACCGAAACTGACTGAAAACTACTGCTACTCTTCTTTTCTTCCTTCGTCTCTCGTCTTCGTCTCCGTTCCCGTCTCCGTCTTCGTCTTCGTCCCCGTCTTCATCTGTCTTCCTCTGTCTTCATCCGTCTTCAACTGTCTTCAACTGTCTTCATCTCTCGGGCCCACCGCGTCTCGCGTATTTATTCACTTCAGTTCACTGGAGGTGAACGACTTCACGGCCATTGCCTCTTCTGTCACGTTGAAAAGCTTCTCGAAGAATCTTCTTGACCTGGGTCATTGGCTCTTGGAATGTAGGCGGGGGCCTCAGATCGCATGTGACGACTGAGAAACACGTGAGCCGGTCATTGCCTCTTCCGTCACGTTGAAAAGCTTCTCGAAGAATCTTCTTAACGTCGGTCATTGGCTCCTGGAATGTAGGCGAGGGCCTTTGCTCACATGCGACAACTGAGAAACACGTGAGCCGGTCGGGCGATGCCCTGACGGCTGAATCGACAGCGCCCGCTTATGTGGAACTCGCTGACTCCACGGTCATTGTTTCTTCTGTTCTGCCCGCTGAATGCCAGTATGTAACTCTCTAAACTAAACCAAGTTTTCCATTTATATTCTAATTTCCAGTTCACTTTGATTTCACTAATTTATTTACTTAAGTACCACTCAACATTCCTCCACCCTTCGGAGAAATTCGCCATCGAATTTACCACTCAACATTCCTCCACTCTTCACACGGAAAAAGCACAAGCACTGAAAACTCTCGAGTTAGAAGATTACACACGCTTCACATTAAGTATGTGGAAAATACTTTATCACTTTACAAAAGCACTGTAAGGTCATGAATCACATAGTTCTTACATAAATGGTTGTAATAAGTGTAACAAATCTTGATGACAATGAATACACAAAAAATAGATTTTGCACTTAGAAAATTACAGGGCAACAGCTGTTTAATCTACCCTATACTAATGCAAGAATATCTATTCTACAGTATTGTTTATGTTAACAAGCGACTGTTTAATATAGAATGAATTACAATATACACTAATGCTCAAAAGTAACTGCTGAAGTACACCTGTTAAGAGTGTGGTATCCAGTTAACAGGGATTTGATGAAGTGGTATATTATTATTTGTCTGATTTTTTCGTCTTAAATAAAAGAAAACTGTACAAAGCAGAAACACCAACACAAAGGTTCCAGATATACCCGTTCCTAGCATTATAGTTTTAGTTGTGTGTTCACCTTTTAATTGTAAGACATGTTGCATCATAACATTGGCATCAATTTTGCCTTGCTGCGAGTTTATAAACATATCTAATGACTTCAGAAGGGAACTGTCAAGGGAGTAATTAAGGTAGGACAGGTTTTGCGTAGGAAATGCTTGCATGGTGTTTTCTGAAAAAAGCAACATGGTTATAGACCTACGAACTTAGTAAAAACAAAAGTAAAGAAAAGAAGGAATACATTGTTAACCACAAGATCTACATGTTTCTACGTTCAAGTTTTCTTTCTTAAAAAATAAACAATTATCATGTATTAATTATTCACATTTGTATATTATCCACAGTCTACTAAGATTCCACTAGGACATTCGCACTCTTGGTCGAAGATTATATGGTGTCATGTCTGTATGTTGTGCTGGCGTGGCCACTCTTTTTCCTTTACGGGAACTTCCTCCACCCTTCGGAAAAGCAGACACTATTGTTGAAGGAATTACATCTGGAGCACCCTTAAAAGGTTTTAAACGACTTGCATGGACAATGGTAGTTCGGGTGGGCAGTTGCAATTTAACGTTGACTGGTGACGTGATCTCAATAATTTGGTAAGGACCTCTGTAATTCGTTACAAATTTCTTCGTTTTTCCTTTCGCTATGTAAGGAGCTGAAAGCATAACCCACTGACCGATTTTGTAATTTGGATATTTAGCTTGGGTATTACCTAATCTTTCCTGTCGTTCCAAAGCCTTTGTATTAGATTTTTGAACCTTTTTCCATACATCCTTCATCATTCGACTGAAATCTCTTACTGTTTCTCCGACTTTTCCGTTGTTCTGCCTGATTACATCAAAAGGGGACGGCATTTTTCTCCCATAGACCACTTCATAAGGTGACATGCCAGTTGTTTCATGCGTTTTGGCGTTGTATACCGACACGATTATTGGTAAATACGTATCCCAATTAGAATGTTGTTCGTTAATATAATAACTAAGCATCTTGCCAATTGTCCGATGAACTCTTTCTGTGCGCCCGTTGCACTGAGGGTGTAACGGAGTTGTGCGTAATTTGCGTATTTTTAATAAGTGGCATAGCTGTTTCATTAATTCAGACATAAAATTAGATCCCTGATCTGTGATAATAGCTTCAGGTACGCCAAATTCAAGTATCCAGTTGTTAACTAAAGCTTGGGCAACTGTATTTGCTTGCTGATCTGGGAGACTCACCATAGCTAGATAGCGTGAAAAGTGATCGATAATTGTAAGAACATACTTATTACCAGCAGGTGTTTTATGAAATGGCCCGTAGAGATCGACTCCGCAGATTTGAAATGGACATGAAGCCTCGGGGAGCCTCTGTAAGGGTATTTTTGAACGAGAAAGTTCAGCTCGTTGTGCGCACGCAATGCAATTACGAACGTACTGCGCAACATCCTGCTTTCTGGTTTGCCACCAAAATCGTTCTGCTACTCGTCTTTCGGTTGTCCGCTGTCCACCGTGTCCTGCAAGGATATGATCGTGGGCCTCTGCCATTATTTCTTGTCTAAGGTGTACGGGGACAACAATTCGCGGTCCAAGTCTTGTTTTACGGCATAATACACCATCTTCAAAGCAAAATTGTTTTTGAGTTGCGTATTTTTTACATTCTGTATCCTCATCTTGTGCCTTTTTCCAGTCCTCAGTATCTCGGCCTGTTGCTTCCAAAAGTGCTATTTTCCGACTTAGACAATCTGCATTCGTGTGTTTTTTGCCTGGTTTATGGATAACTTCGAAATCCATTTCGGAAAGACATAGGGCCCAACGGGTAAGACGACTAGATGGATCCTTTAATCCAAGCAACCATTTTAAAGCTGCGTGGTCTGTAATGACCTTGAATTTTCTACCATACAAGTAGCATTTAAAGTATTTGATACCATAAATAACACTTAACAATTCTTTCTCCGTTGTGGAATAATTTCTTTCTGCCGTTGTTAGTTGTCTCGAAGCATAGGCTATGGGGTGTTCCGCGCCATTAATATTCTGACTCAAAACAACTCCTACTGAATGACCACTTGCGTCACAGGATAAAATAAATTGTTTGTTATAATCTGGGTAGGCTAATACTGGACTGTGTGTTAACTTATCTTTAAGGGTTTGAAATGCTGATTGACAATCTTCAGACCAATGAAATTTTGCACCCTTTTTCAATAATTGGGTTAAGGGTCGGGCAATTTCAGCAAAATTTTGAACATATTTTCGGTAATACGATGCGAGACCAATGAAACTTTGTACTTCCTTAACGCGTTGTGGTGTTGGGAAGTCCTTAACTGCCGAAATTAATCGAGGATCCGTTTTAATTCCTTTTTCACTAATGACATGCCCTAGGTATGTAACCTCTGTCAATGCAAAAGTACATTTTTCCATATTTAATGTTAATTTAGCTTTTCTAAGTCTCTGAAAAACATTACGCAGACGCACAGCATGTTCATTAATGTCTCTGGAGAATACAATAATATCGTCTAGATATACACAACATTGCTGAGTTTTGAGTCCTCGCAATACTCCATCGAGTAGTCTTTGAAAAGTTGCTGGTGCATTTTTCAAACCGAAAGGCATTCTTTTAAATTGCCAGTGGCCTCCAGGGGTAGAAAATGCTGTTTTATGCCTATCTTCAGGTGCAACTTCCAATTGATGATATCCGCTACGTAGATCGATTGTTGAAAAGTATTTGCTGTTACCCAAACTGTCAATGATATCTGTAATGTTGGGAAGAGGATAAACAACTGAGATAGTTTGTTTGTTAAGGTGTCTGTAGTCACAACAAAATCTATATCGTTTCGTACCGTCGGGAGACTTCTTTGGAATAATTACAATATTTGAATTATAAGGCGAATCAGAATATTCTATAATTCCATCTTTTAGATGCTGTTCTATAAATTCATCCAGTACTGGCTGTAAGTGATGCGGAACTCTATAAGGCTTCCTATAAACTGGGGGACTATTTCCTGTTGGGATCCTATGCTGTGTGATGTCTGTTGCTGGCAATGGACCTTCTGCATTAAATAAATCTTGGAACTCAACTAAAACTGCTTCTATCGTGTCTGTATCCTTTCCTTTCAAATGCTCAATCTTCTGGCGCAATGCGGTTTTATAGGCGTCTGGTTTCTGACCATCATTAATATCTGACCAAATGAAATCTTCTTCTTCAAAAGTACTGACTGTAGCCACTAATATTCCCTTATGCAACTCTTTGTCCTCCACTCCGAAATTGTCAATATGTACCGGTACTTTTCTTTCTCCCTCAACGTCTTGAACCCGTACAACACCCCTACGTACAAAACAATGTGATACATCTAATTCCTCATTTTCCTCTAAAGGCTCTATTAGACACACTGTATCTGTAGGTACTTCGTGGTCAACGGTCATCCAGAGAAGTTTTCCTGAGCCAGATGGTATCTGATCCCGCGAATCAACCTTCAAGGACGTTGCACGCAGTATAGTTGATTTCGCCTTCCGGTTAGGGAAATCTTGCGGCAGAGGGCCCTTTGCAGCGGTGTCACCTAGCTGAAACACTATTCCGCTAAGTTCTACAGTTTGCTGTCTGAGGTCGATTTTAGCGTGATGTTTATTCAGGAAATCCAACCCTAGGATCGCGTCGTATCCGTCAGTTACCTTTGTTACCACTTCTACATCTTCTTGAAATTGTACACCGTGAATATAGAAAATCAGTGATGTACATCCTAATGACTTCACTGTACCTCCTCCTACTCCACTCAATCTATACCTTGGAGGGTCATATTTCTTTTTTCCAATACATTCATTACTTACTATTGATACGTTTGCGCCTGTATCCACCAGTATCCTTGCCTCTTTATCCTGTATGGTAGCAGATAACCAGCATTCCGCCTTCACATTCGCCTTAATGGCATGAAATTTTATTGGGAACGCCTGGCGGCGGCTCCGACATTCCCATTTGAGTTTAACTGATTTCTATTTCCAAAAACTTTCTTAGACCTGCATTCCTTGAATGTGTGACCTATTCTTTGACAATTAGTGCATTGAGGTTGTCTGCAGTTTTTTGCTATATGTCCGTGTCGATCGCACCTAAAACATCGTACTCCTGCTGAAAATATATTTCGCTTCTCCTTGTATCTGGTGGCAATGTCAATTTCTTCAAAAGCTGTCGCCACAGATACAGCTTCTGCTAAATTTCTAGGAAACTCTGCCCTGACACGACGGGGCGTTTCAGGAGGTAACCCACGTAAAAATGTATCCAGAGCTCTATCTTCTGCCTCTTGTAAAATAACTTTATTTGCTTCATCAATAGTTGTCAACTGATAGGTGTTAATATTAACTTTTCTAATCCTATCTACAAAGCTTTCTAACGACTCGTTTTGCCTCTGAGTGATAGTGTGTAATTTTTCCCTATAAAATCTACAGCTGTTCTGTTTTTGAAAACGTTTGAGTAATCCTTTCTTCAATTCCTCAAATGTTGGAGCATTCCGTAATTCTTCATGGTATAAGACGTGTGCTTTAGCCTCTCCTGTCAATCTTAACTTTGTCATTTGTAAGAGCTGTTCATCTGACTATGATCCTAACTTTGCAGCTGCTACTAAATCATCAAAAAAGGCTGTTATGTCTTCGCCAGGTTTACCTGAAAAAGGAGTTACTAAGGCTGCTGCTGAGGAATCTAGGGTGGGAGGATTTGAATTGGTTTGCCTAACCTCACTCAACTGTTTAAATAATGTATTATTATCATTTTTAAGCTGTGCTATTTGATTAACTAAGCTCTGAATAGCTTCATCAGTAGAAACCGCTTGTGGTGCTGACTCTGACTTTGTACGATTTCGTGTCATCATTTTACAAACTGTTAGTTACACAATCTTACTATACTGAATTTAAAAGATGTTTAAATATTTCCGACAAACTCTTAAAATCATGAGAGAAAATACACTTCTAAATAAAGAAAATATGACTGCTATGCAAACCTCTATCCCTTCACACATTAAAAAATACTAACTGTGGACCTTTAGTGACTGTCATTCACACCTCATATTGAGCCAAGGGTTTTTTCTCTGACACCAAATGTAATAACTAAGACGGCTTCTGACATCAAATGTAACAGTTGTGTTACTAAATGTGACACTTCTGTCACTCAATGTAACTGGGTTTTCTCTTTGGATGCTGTCAATTGTCAGGATGAGCATTCTAAAGCATTCTGTCAGGGTGAAAACATTAAATAAATTAACTTTTCTCTCTTACAACATGTGGGCAGGGTGGGTTCTCCCTTGGCTCGGGTATGAGGTCGAATGAAACATCATTTTTACATAAGATAACTTTTATTGAAAGTTTCGTACAACTGTATCTTACTGGGACGTTCTGGTTCGGAGAGCGGCGGCCGTGTCGTTGCGTAGCCTTCTGCTGCGACAGCGGCGGCGGCGGCGGCGGCGGCGGCGGCGGCGGCGTCTGATTACGCGTAGCGGTGTGTATCTCGTGTCGCCGTCTCGCCCAGCTGACCGGAGACGCGCAGCGCGAGGTGGCCCGTTTAATTATTGCGAGCGACGTCGTGCATCGGATGGTGATACCTTGAATGTGGCGTCCCAGTGTTTCTCTTCTCTAAGCGGCCGCGTGTGTTGTGCGTCGACCAGCGGAGCGGCGCGGCGGGGGAAGGCCAGTGTCCCGAACTCGAACCACGGACTCCCGCTTGCCAGTCTTCGGCTGTCAGGTCTTCATCCCAGCTCACAGGTAACTACTGATGTGAGGCCGTCTCCTTCCCGTCCTCACGAGTCACCCGGGTATGTAAAAACCAGACTTCAAATTCCTTTTAACTTCTGTCTTCTGGCGCCGCGGCTGCTGCTTGCTATTCCATTACAGCGGCGGACTTGGTGCGTCTGTGCATGATGCAGTCTCTTCTTGCATGACGGTCTTCAGCACCGAAACTGACTGAAAACTACTGCTACTCTTCTTTTCTTCCTTCGTCTCTCGTCTACGTCTCCGTTCCCGTCTCCGTCTTCGTCTTCGTCCCCGTCTTCATCTGTCTTCCTCTGTCTTCATCCGTCTTCAACTGTCTTCAACTGTCTTCATCTCTCGGGCCCACCGCGTCTCGCGTATTTATTCACTTCAGTTCACTGGAGGTGAACGACTTCACGGCCATTGCCTCTTCTGTCACGTTGAAAAGCTTCTCGAAGAATCTTCTTGACCTGGGTCATTGGCTCTTGGAATGTAGGCGGGGGCCTCAGATCGCATGTGACGACTGAGAAACACGTGAGCCGGTCATTGCCTCTTCCGTCACGTTGAAAAGCTTCTCGAAGAATCTTCTTAACGTCGGTCATTGGCTCTTGGAATGTAGGCGAGGTCCTTTGCTCACATGCGACAACTGAGAAACACGTGAGCCGGTCGGGCGATACCCTGACGGCTGAAACGACAGCGCCCGCTTATGTGGAACTCGCTGACTCCACAGTCATTGTTTCTTCTGTTCTGCACGCTGAATGCCAGTATGTAACTCTCCAAACTAAACCAAGTTTTCCATTTATATTCTAATTTCCAGTTCACTTTGATTTCACTAATTTATTTACTTAAGTACCACTCAACAGTGTGATGGAACGAGAGATGCAGTAAAGAAGGAATATTGCATCGGAAAGGAGATACTCGTATCTTAAAAGAAAATCCTGTCGTTTCCATATAATCGTTACTGGATTGGAAAGAGAAGTCATAGAACCCATAGTATTTCTTAGGCACGATATATAATTGTTAATTCGTCAACGTGAGGAAGCGAGGGATGCAGTAAAATGGGAATAGCTCATCTTCAGGAGAAACTCGTAGCCCAAAAGAAAATCCGGTCGTTTCCATAGAAACATTACTAGATTTAGAAGGAGAACTCATAGAACCGGTAGTATTTCATAGCGACGCTATGTCTGTGTTAATTCGTCAATGTGAGGGAGCGAGGAATGCAGTAAAGAAGGAATAGTGCAACGGAAAGGAGATACTCGTATACCAAAAGAAGATCCTGTCGATTCCATAGAAACGTTACTCGATTAGAAGGAGAAGTCATAGAACCCATAGGATTTCATAGCGACGATATATCATTGTGAGGGATCGAGGGATGCAGTAAAGTAGGAATAGCGCATCGGAAAGGAGAAACTTGTATCCCAAAAGAATGTCAGGGAGCGAGGGATGCAGTAAAGTAGGAATAGCGCATCGGAAAGGAGAAACTTGTATCCCAAAAGAAAATCCTGTCGTTTCCATAGAAACATTACTCGATTTAGAAGGAGAATTCATAGAACCCATAGTATTTCATAGCAACGCTATATCATTGTTAATTCGTCAATGTGAGGGAGCGAGGGATGCAGTAAACAAGGAATAGCGCGTCGGAAAGGAGAACCTCGAATCCCAAAAGAAAATCCGGTCGTTTCCACAGAAACGTTACTAGATTTAGAAGGAGAAGTCATAGAACAAGTAGTATTTCATAGCGACGCAATTTCTGTGTTAATTCGTCAATGTGCGGGAGCGAGGGAAGCAGTAAAGAAGGAATAGTGCCACGGAAAGGAGATACCCGTATCCAAAAGAAAATCCTCTCGTTTCCCTAGAAACGTTACTCGATTTAGAAGGAGAAGTCATAGAACCAATAGTATTTCATAGCCACGCAATTTCTTTGTTATTTCGTCAATATTAAGGAGCGAGGGAAGCAGTAAAGATGGAATAGTGCATCGGAATAGACATACTCATATCCCAAAAGAAAATCCTGTCGATTTCATAGGAACGTTACTCGATTAGAAGGAGAAGTCATTGAACCCATAGTATTTCATAGCGACGCAATATCATTGTTAATACGTCAATGTGAGGGAGCGACGGATGCAGTAAGGAACCGATAGTGCGTCGGAAAGGAGATAGTCGTATCCCAAAAGAAAATCCTGTCGTTTCCATAGAAACGTTACCCGATTTAGAAGGAGAAGTCATAGAACAGATAGTATTTCATTGCGACGTCATTTCTATGTTTATTCGTCAATGTGAGGGAGCGAGGGATGCTGAAAAGAAGGAATAGCGCATCGGATAGGAGAAACTCGTATCCCAAACGAAAATCCAGACGTTTCCATAGAAACGTTACTCGATTTAGAAGCAGAAGTCATAGAACAGATAGTATTTCATTGCGACGTCATTTCTATGTTTATTCGTCAATGTGAGGGAGCGAGGGATGCAGCAAAGAAGGAATAGTGCATCGGAAAGGAGATAGTCGTATCCCAAAAGAAAATTCTGTCGTATCCATAGAAACGTTACTCGATTTAGAAGGAGAACTCATTGAACGCATAGTATATCATAGCGACCCAATTTCTGTGGTTATTCGTCAATGTGTGGGAGCGAGGGATGCAGTAAAAAACCAATAGTGCATTGGAAAGAGATCCTCGTATCCCAAAAGAAAATACTGTCGTTTCCATAGAAACGTTGCTCGATTTAGTAGGAGATGTCATTGAATCCATAGTATTTCATTGCGACGCAGTTTCTGTGCTTATTCGTCAATGTAAGGGAACGAGGGACGCTGTAAAGAAGGAATAGAGCATCGGAAAGGAGGTACTCGTATCCCAAAAGAAAATCCTGTCGTTTCCATAGAAACGTTACTCGATTTAGAAGGAGAAGTCATAGATCACATAGTATTTCATAGCGACGCAATTTCTGTGCGTATTCGTCAGTGTGATGGAACGAGGGATGCAGTAAAGAAGGAATATTGCATCGGAAAGGAGATACTCGTATCTTAAAAGAAAATCCTGTCGTTTCCATATAACCGTTACTCGATTAGAAAGAGAAGTCATAGAACCAATAGTATTTCATAGCCACGATATATCATTGTTAATTCGTCAATGTGAGGGAGCGAGGGATGCAGTAAAATGGGAATAGCGCATCTTCAGGAGAAACTCGTAGCCCAAAAGAAAATCCGGTCGTTTCCATAGAAACATTACTACATTTAGAAGGAGAACTCATAGAACCGGTAGTATTTCATAGCGACGCAATGTCTGTGTTAATTTGTCAATGTGAGGGAGCGAGGAATGCAGTAAAGAAGGAATAGTGCATCGGAAATTAGATACTCGTATCCCAAAAGAAAATCCTACCGTTTCTATTCAAACGATACTTTATTTAGAAGGAGAAGTCGTAGAACCTACAGTATTTGATAGCGACGCAATTTCTGTGCTTAATCGTCAATGTGAGGGAGCGAGGGATGCTGTAAAGAAGGAACAGTGCATCGGAAAGGAGATACTCGTATCCCAAACGATAATCCTGACGTTTCCATAGAAACATTACTCGATTTAGAAGGAGAAGTCATAGAACCCATAGTACTTCAGAGCGATGCAATTTCTGTGTTAATTCGTCAATGTGAGGGAGCGAGATAAGCAGTAAATAAGGAATAGTGCATCGGAACGGACATACTCGTATACCAAAGGAAAATCCTGTCGTTTCCATAGAAACGTTACTCGATTTAGAAGGAGAATTCATAAAACCCATTGTATTTCGTAGCCACGCAATTTCTGTCTTAATTCGTCAACGTGAGGGAGCGAGGAATTCAGTAAAGCAGGAATAGTGCATCGGAAAGGACATACTCGTATACCAAAGGTAAATCCTGTCGTTTACATAGAAACGTTACTCGATTTACAAGGAGAATTCATAAAACCCGTTGTATTTCGTAGCCACGCAATTTCTGTCGTAATTCGTCAATGTGAGTGAGCGAGGAATGCAGTAAAGCAGGAATAGTGCATCGGAATGGAGATAGTCGTATCCCAAAAGAAAATCCAGTCGTTTCCATAGAAACGTTACTCGATTTAAAAGGAGATGACATCGAACACATAGTATATCACAGCGACGCCATTTCTGTGTTAATTCGTCAATGTGAGGGAGCGAGGGATGAAGTAAAGAAGCATTAGTGCGTCGGAAAGGGGATACTAGTATCCCAAAAGAAAATACTTTCGTTTCCATAGAAATGTTACTTGATTTAGAAGGAGAAGTCATACAACCAATAGTATTTCATAGCGACGCAATTTCTGTGTTAATTCGCCAATGTGAGGGAGTGAGGGAATCAGTACAGAAGGAATAGTGCATCGGAAAGGAGATAGTCGTATCCCAAAAGAAAATCCAGTCGTTTCCATAGAAACGTAACTCGATTTAGAAGGAGGAGTCATAGAACCCATAGTATTTCATAGCGACGCAATTTTTGATTTTATTCGTCAATGTGAGGGAGCGAGGAAGGCCGTAAAGAAGGAATAGTGCATCGGAAAGGACATAGTCGTATCCCAATAGAAAATCCTGTCGTAGCCATAGAAACGTTACTCGATTTAGTAGGAGAACTCATAGAACGCGAGTATATCATAGCGACGTAATTTCTGTGGTTATTCGTCAATGTGAGGGAGCGAGGGATGAAGTAAAGAACCAAGAGTGCATTGGAAAGGAGATCCACGTATCCCAAAAGAAAATCCTGTCGTTTCCATATAAACGTTGCTCGATTTAGAAGGAGATGTCATAGAACACATAGTATTTCATAGCGACGCAGGTTCTGTGCTTATTCGTCAATGTGAAGGAAAGAGGGATGTAGTAAAGAAGGAATATTGCATCGGAAAGGAGATACTCGTATCTTAAAAGAAAATCCTGTTGTTTCCATAGAAACGTTACTCGATTAGAAGGAGAAGTCATAGAACCCATAGTATTTCATAGCGACGCTATATCATTGTTAATTCGTCATTGTGAGGGAGCGAGGGATGCAGTAAACAAGGAATAGCGCATCGGAAAGGAGAAACTCGTAGCCCAAAAGAATATCCGGTCGTTTCCATAGAAACATTACTAGATTTAGAAGGAGAACTCATAGAACTGCTAGTATTTCATAGCGACGCAATGTCTGTGTTAATTCGTCAATGTGAGGGAGCGAGGGAAGCAGTAAAGAATGAATAGTGCATCGAAAAGGACATACTCGTATACCAAAAGAAAATCCTGTCGTTTCCATAGAAATGTTACTCGATTTAGAAGGAGAAGTCATAGAACCTATAGTATTTCATAGCCAAGCAATTTCTGTCTGAATTCGGCAATGTGAGGGAGCGAGGAATGCAGTAAAGAAGGAATAGTGCATCGAAATGGAGATACTCGTATCCCAAAAGAAAATCCTACCGTTTCTATTTAAACGATACTTTATTTAGAAGGAGAAGTCGTAGAACCTACAGTATTTGATAGCGACGCAATTTCTGTGCTTATTCGTCAATGTGGGGGAGAGAGGGATGCAGTAAAGAAGGAACAGTGCATCTTAAAGGAGATACTCGTATCCCAAACGATAATCCTGACGTTTCCATAGAAACGATACTCGATTTAGAAGGAGAAGTCATAGAACACATAGTATTTCATAGCGACACAATTTCTGTGCTTATTCGTCAGTGTGAGGGAACGAGGGATGCAGTCAAGAAGGAATAGTGCATCGGAAAGGAGATACTCGTATCCCAAAAGAAGATCCTGTCGATTCCATAGAAACGTTGATCGATTAGAAGGAGAAGTCATAGAACCCATAGTATTTCATAGCGACGATATATCATTGTTAATTCGTCAATGTGAATGAGCGAGGGATGCAGTAAAGTAGGAATAGCGCATCGGAAAGGTGAAAGTCGTATCCCAAAAAAATCCTGTCGTTTCCATAGAAACGGTACGCGATTTAGAAGGAGAAGTCATAGAACACATAGTATTTCATAGCAACGCTATATCATTGTTAATTCGTCAATGTGAGGGAGCGGGGGATGCAGTAAACAAGGAATAGCGCGTCGGAAAGGAGAAACTCGAATCCCAAAAGAAAATCCGGTCGTTTCCAAAGAAACGTTACTAGATTTAGAAGGATAAGTCATAGAACAAGTAGTATTTCATAGCGACGCAATTTCTGTGTTAATTCGTCAATGTGCGGGAGCGAGGGAAGCAGTAAAGAAGGAATAGTGCAACGGAAAGGAGATACCCGTATCCAAAAGAAAATCCTCTCGTTTCCCTACAAACGTTACTCGATTTAGAAGGAGATGCTATAGAACCCATAGCATTTCATAGCAACGCAATTTCTGTGTTAATACGTCAATGTGAGGGAGCGAGGGATGCAGTAAAGAAGGAATAGTGCATCGGAAAGGAGGTACTCGTATCCCAAAAGAAAATCCTGCCGTTTCAATGGAAACGTTACTCGATTTAGAAGGAGAAGTCATAGAACCAATAGTATTTCATAGCGACGTCATTTCTGTATTAATTCGTTAATGTGATGGAGCGAGAGAAGCAGTAAAGAGGGAATAGCGCATCGGAATGGACAAACTCGTAACCCAAAAAAAAATCCTAACGTTTTCATGGAAACGTTACTCGATTTGGAAGTGGAAGTCAAAGAACCCATAGTACTTCATAGCCACGCAATTTCTTTGTTATTTCGTCAATATTAAGGAGCGAGGGAAGCAGTAAAGATGGAATAGTGCATCGGAATAGACATACTCGTATCCCAAAAGAAAATCCTGTCGATTTCATAGGAACGTTACTCGATTAGAAGGAGAAGTCATTGAACCCATAGTATTTCATAGCGACGCAATATCATTGTTAATACGTCAATGTGAGGGAGCGACGGATGCAGTAAAGAACCGATAGTGCATCGGAAAGGATATAGTCGTATCCCAAAATAAAAACCTGTCGTTTCGATAGAAACGTTACCCGATTTAGAAGGAGAAGTCATAGAACAGATAGTATTTCATTGCGACGTCATTTCTATGTTTATTCGTCAATGTGAGGGAGCGAGGGATGCAGTAAAGAAGGAATAGCGCATCGGATAGGAGAAACTCGTAACCCAAACGAAAATCCAGACGTTTCCATAGAAACGTTACTTGATTTAGAAGGAGAAGTCATAGAACACATAGTATTTCATTGCGACGTCATTTCAATGTTTATTCGTCAATGTGAGGGAGCGAGGGATGCAGCAAAGAAGGAATAGTGCATCGGAAAGGAGATAGTCGTATCCCAAAAGAAAATCCTGTCGTATCCATAGAAACGTTACTCGATTTAGAAGGAGAACTCATTGAACGCATAGTATATCATAGCGACCCAATTTCTGTGGTTATTCGTCAATGTGAGGGAGCGAGGGATGCAGTAAAGAAGGAATAGTGCATCGGAAAGGAGGTACTCGTATCCCAAAAGAAAATCCTGTCGTTTCAATGGAAACGTTACTCGATTTAGAAGGAGAAGTCATAGAACCAATAGTATTTCATAGCGACGTCATTTCTGTATTAATTCGTCAATGTGATGGAGCGAGAGAAGCAATAAAGAAGGAATAGCGCATCGGAATGGACAAACTCGTATCCCAAAAGAAAATCCTGTCGTTTTCATGGAAACGTTACTCGATTTGGAACTAGAAGTCATAGAACCCATAGTACTTCATAGCCACGCAATTTCTTTGTTATGTCGTCAATATTAAGGAGCGAGGGAAGCAGTAAAGCAGGAATAGTGCATCGGAAAAGAGATACTCGTATACCAAAAGAAAATCCTTTCGTGTCCTTAGAAACGTTACTCCATTTTGAAGGAGATGTCATAGAACAAATAGTATTTCAAAGCGACCCAATCTCTGTGTTAATTCGTCGATGTGAGGGAGCGAGGGATGCAGTAAAGAAGGATTAGTGCATCGTAAAAGAGATACTCGTATACCAAATGAAAACCTGTCGTTTCCATAGAAACGTTGCTCGATTTAGAAGGAGATGTCATAGAACACATAGTATTTCATAGCGACACAGATTCTGTGCTTATTCGTCAATGTGGGGGAACGTGGGATGCATTAAAGAAGGAATAGAGCATCAGAAAGGAGGTACTCGTATCCCAAAAGAAAATGCTGTCGTTTCCATAGAAACGTTACTCGATTTAGAAGGAGAAGTCATAGATCACATAGTATTTCATAGCGACGCAATTTCTGTGCTTATTCGTCAATGTGATGGAACGAGGGATGCAGTAAAGAAGGAATATTGCATCGGAAAGGAGATACTCGTATCTTAAAAGAAAATCTTGTCGTTTCCATAGAAACGTTACTCGATTAGAAGGAGAAGTCATGGAACCCATAGTACATCTACATCTACATCTATACTCCGCGAGCCACCTTACGGTGTGTGGCGGAGGGTACTTATTGTACCACTATCTGATCCCCCCTTCCCTGTTCCATTCACGAATTGTGCGTGGGAAGAACGACTGCTTGTAAGTCTCCGTAATTGCTCTAATTTCTCGGATCTTTTCGTTGTGATCATTACGCGAGATATATGTGGGCGGTAGTAATATGTTGCCCATCTCTTCCCGGAATGTGCTCTCTCGTAATTTCGATAATAAACCTCTCCGTATTGCGTAACGCCTTTCTTGAAGTGTCCGCCACTGGAGCTTGTTCAGCATCTCCGTAACGCTCTCGCGCTGACTAAATGTCCCCATGACGAATCGCGCTACTTTTCGCTGGATCATGTCTATCTCTTCTATTAATCCAACCTGGTAAGGGTCCAATACTGATGAGCAATACTCAAGATTCGGACGAACAAGCGTTTTGTAAGCTACTTCTTTCGTCGATGAGTCACATTTTCTTAGAATTCTTCCTATGAATCTCAACCTGGCGCCTGCTTTTCCCACTATTTGTTTTATGTGATCATTCCACTTCAGATCGCTCCGGATAGTAACTCCTAAGTATTTTACGGTCGTTACCGCTTCCAATGATTTACCACCTATGGCATAATCGTACTGGAATGGATTTCTGCCCCTATGTATGTGCATTATATTACATTTATCTACGTTTATGGAAAGCTGCCAGCTGTCGCACCATGCATTAATCCTCTGCAAGTCCTCCTGGAGTACGTACGAGTCTTCTGATGTTGCTACTTCCTTGTAGACAACCTTGCTACTTCCTTGTAGACAACCGTGTCATCTGCAAATAGCCTCACGGAGCTACCGATATTGTCAACTAAGTCATTTATGTATATTGTAAACAATAAAGGTCCTATCACGCTTCCCTGCGGTACTCCCGAAATTACCTCTACATCTGCAGATTTTGAACCGTTAAGAATGACATGTTGTGTTCTTTCTTCTAGGAAATCCTGAATCCAATCACAAACCTGGTCCGATATTCCGTAAGCTCGTATTTTTTTCACTAAACGTAAGTGGGGAACCGTATCAAATGCCTTCCTGAAGTCCAGGAATACGGCATCAATCTGCTCGCCAGTGTCTACGGCACTGTGAATTTCTTGGGCAAATAGGGCGAGCTGAGTTTCACATGATCTCTGTTTGCGGAATCCATGTTGGTTATGATGAAGGAGATTTGTATTATCTAAGAACGTCATAATACGAGAACACAAAACATGTTCCATTATTCTGCAACAGATTGACGTAAGCGAAATAGGCCTATAATTATTCGCATCTGATTTATGACCCTTCTTGAAAATGGGAACGACCTGCGCTTTCTTCCAGTCGCTAGGTACTTTATGTTCTTCCAGCGATCTACGATAAATTGCTGATAGAAAGGGGGCAAGTTCTTTAGCATAATCACTGTAGAATCTTAAGGGTATCTCGTCTGGTCCGGATGCTTTTCCGCTACTAAGTGATAGCAGTTGTTTTTCAATTCCGATATCGTTTATTTCAATATTTTCCATTTTGGCGTCCGTGCGACGGCTGAAGTCAGGGACCGTGTTACGATTTTCTGCAGTGAAACAGTTTCGGAACACTGAATTCAGTATTTCTGCCTTTCTTCGGTCGTCCTCTGTTTCGGTGCCATCGTGGTCAACGAGTGACTGAATAGGGGATTTAGATCCGCTTACCGATTTTACATATGACCAAAACATTTTAGGGTTCTTGTTTAGATTGTTTGCCAATGTTTTATGTTTGAATTCGTTGAATGCTTCTCTCATTGCTCTCTTTACGCTCTTTTTCGCTTCGTTCAGCTTTTCCTTATCAGCTATGATTCGACTACTCTTAAACCTATGATGAAGCTTTCTTTGTTTCCGTAGTACCTTTCGTACATGATTGTTATACCACGGTGGATCTTTCCCCTCGCTTTGGACCTTAGTCGGTACGAACTTATCTAAGGCGTACTGGACGATGTTTCTGAATTTTTTCCATTTTTGTTCCACATCCTCTTCCTCAGAAATGAACGTTTGATGGTGGTCACTCAGATATTCTGCGATTTGTGCCCTATCACTCTTGTTAAGCAAATATATTTTCCTTCCTTTCTTGGCATTTCTTATTACACTTGTAGTCATTGATGCAACCACTGACTTATGATCACTGATACCCTCTTCTACATTCACGGAGTCGCAAAGTTCCGGTCTATTTGTTGCTATGAGGTCTAAAACGTTAGCTTCACGAGTTGGTTCTCTAACTATCTGCTCGAAGTAATTCTCGGACAAGGCAGTCAGGATAATGTCACAAGAGTCTCTGTCCCTGGCTCCAGTTCTGATTGTGTGACTATCCCATTCTATACCTGGTAGATTGAAGTCTCCCCCTATTACAATAGTATGATCACGAAACTTCTTCACGACGTTCTGCAGGTTCTCTCTGAGGCGCTCAACTACTACGGTTGCTGATGCAGGTGGTCTATAGAAGCATCCGACTATCATATCTGACCCACCTTTGATACTTAACTTAACCCAGATTATTTCACATTCGCATTCGCTAATAACTTCACTGGATATTATTGAATTCTTTACTGCTATAAATACTCCTCCACCATTGGCGTTTATCCTATCCTTGCGGTATATATTCCATTCTGTGTCTAGGATTTCGTTACTGTTCACTTCCGGTTTTAACCAACTTTCCGTTCCTAATACTATATGCGCACTATTTCCTTCAATAAGAGATACTAATTCAGGAACCTTGCCCTGGATACTCCTGCAGTTTACCAATATTACTTTAACTTTTCCTGTTTTTGGTCTCTGAGGACGGACGTTCTTTATCAACGATGATAATGTTCTCTCTGGTAAGCCGTCAGGTATTTTATCGTTTCGCCCAAGGGGGGGTCCCTCTAACCTAAAAAACCCCCGTGTGCACGCCACACGTACTCTGCTACCCTAGTAGCTGCTTCCGGTGTGTAGTGCACGCCTGACCTGTCTAGGGGGGCCCTACAGTTCTCCACCCAATAACGGAGGTCGATGAATTTGCAACCATTATAGTCGCAGAGTCGTCTGAGCCTCTGGTTTAGACCCTCCACACGGCTCCAAATCAGAGGACCGCGATCGACTCTGGGCACTATGCTGCAGATATTAAGCTCAGCTTGCACTCCGCGTGCGATGCTGGTTGTCTTCACCAAATCAGCCAGCCGCCGGAAGGAACCAAGGATGGCCTCAGAACCCAAGCGGCAGGCGTCATTCGTTCCGACATGTGCTACTATCTGCAGCCGGTCACACCCAGTGCGTTCAATAGCTGCCGGAAGGGCCTCCTCCACATTACGGACGAGAACCCCCGGCAAGCACACCGAGTGCACACTGGCATTCTTCCCCGACCTACCCGCTATTTTCCTGAGGGGCTCCATAACCCGCCTAACGTTGGAGCTCCCTATAACTAATAGGCCCGCCCTCTGTGACTGTCGGGACCTTGCCGGAGAATCGACCACTGGCCCAACAGGCGAGGCATCCTGTGGTGGCTCGGAAACGATGTCATCACCACTAGGAAGCACCCCGTACCTGTTGGAAAGGGGTAAGGCAGCTGCCACGCGGCCAGATCCCACCTTCGCCTTTCGGCCAGGCACGCGCGAGCCCACCACTGTCCGCCATTCACCCTGGAGTGATAGCTGACCGGTAAGATGCTCACTGCCGGAAGACGCAGCGACATCAGGGGTTCCATGTGATTCCAAGGCCACCGAAGTAGGCATAGGTCTCACCACAGTTGCCCCAACGCCACTACGAGCCGACGCCTGCGCCTCGAGCTCGATGAGCCTAACAGACAAAGCCAACACCTGCCCCCGAAGAGTGGCCAATTCTCCTTGCGTCCGCTCACAACAACCACAGTCCCTACACATGACTATGTTTACCCTACTCTATACGGTGACAAATTCCCAAGATAATCTTCTGATGAGCTACTCTGATAATCAAGAAACACTCACTGAAATACGAGACGTGAAAACTACGCTAGGTTTTCCCAGAAAAACTATTTAAAAGCTAAGCGCAGCAAATAAGTACAAAAACGCTTTATACAAACAGTACTCGCTGCTGCTGGTGCTCTCGCTCTGGCTGTCACAAGACAACTGCTGATTCAAGTGACTAGTGGCTAACGGCCGCGAAACAAACAAAAGACGGTTTTCGGGCGCTTTCTGTTCTAAACGATCAAGAAAACACTAAGAAATCTAACACGAAAACTACATAAAGTTTTACCAAGAACTGTTAGTTACTATGCAGAGCAGATAAACACAAATAGAATCCCTTCCTTAGTGGAAGGTCGTAAACAAAATGCAAAATAAACGCTTTATACAAACAGTACTCGCTGCTGCTGGTGCTCTCGCTCTGGCTGTCACAAGACAGTATTTCATAGCGACGCTATATCATTGTTAATTCGTCAATGTGAGGGAGCGAGGGATGCAGTAAAGAAGGACCAGTGCATCGGATAGGAGATACTCGTATGCCAAACGAAAATCCAGACGTTTCCATAGAAACGATACTCGATTTAGAAGGAGAAGGCATAGAACACATAGTATTTCATAGCGACACAATTTCTGTGCTTATTCGTCAATGAGAGGGATCGAGGGATGCAGTAAAGAAATAATAGTGCATTGGAAAGGAGGTACTCGTATCCCAAAAGTAGATCCTGTCGTTTCCATAGAAACGTTACTCGATTTAGAAGGAGATGTCATAGAACCCACAGTATTTCATAGCGAGCAATTTCTGTGTTAATTCGTCAATGTGAGGGAGCTAGGGATGCAGTAAAGTAGGAATAGCGCATCGGAAAGGAGAAACTCGTATCCCAAAAGAAAATCCTGTCGTTTCCATAGAAACGTTACTCGATTTAGAAGGAGAAGTCATAGAACCCACAGTATTTCATAGCGAGCAATTTCTGTGTTAATTCGTCAATGTGAGGGAGCGAAGGAAGCAGTAACGAAGGAATAGTGCATCGGAAAGGACATACTCGTATACCAAAGGAAAATCCTGTCGTTTCCATAAAATCGTTACTCCATTTTGAAGAAGATGTCATAGAACAAATAGTATTTCATAGCGACGCAATTTCTGTGTTAATTCGTCCATGTGAGGTAGCGAGGGATGCAGTAAAGAAGGAATAATGCATCGGAAGGAGGTACTCGTATCCCTAAAGAAATTCGTGACGTTTCCATAGAAACGTTACTCGATTTAAAAGGAGAAGACATCGAACACATAGTATATCATAGCGACGCCATTTCTTTGTAATTCGTCAAAGTGAGGGAGCGAGGGATGCAGTAAAGAAGCATTAGTGCATGGGAAAGGGGATACTCGTATCCCAAAAGAAAATCCTTTCGTTTCCATAGAAACGTTACTCGATTTAGAAGGAGAAGGCATATAACCAATAGTATTTGATAGCGACGCAATTTCTGTGCGTATTCGTCAGTGTGATCGAGCGAGGGATGGAGTAAAGAACCAATAGTGCATCGGAAAGGAGATAGTAGTATCCCAAATGAAAATCCTGTCGTTTCTATAGAAACGTTACTCGGTTTAGCATGAGCAGTCATAGAACCCATCGTATTTCATAGCGACGCCATTTCTGTATTAATTCGCCAATTTGAGGGAGTGAGGGAATCAGTACAGAAGGAATAGTGCATCGGAAAGGAGATAGTCGTATCCCAATAGAAAATCCTGTCGTTTCCATAGAAACGTTACTCGATTTACATGGAGAAGCCATAGAGACCATAGTATTTCATAGCGACGCTATTTCTGTGTTAATACGTAAATGTGAGAGAGCGTGGGATGCAGTAAAGAGCGAATAGTACATCGGAAAAGGAGATACTCGTATCCCAAAAGAAAATCCTGTCGTTTCCATAGAAACGTTACTCGATTTAGAAGGAGAAGTCATAGAACCCATAGTATTTCATAGCGACGCTATTTCTGTGCTTATTCGTCATTGTGAGGGAGCGATGGTTGCACGAAAGATGGATTAGTGCATCGGAAAAGAGATACTCGTAATCCAAAAGAAAATCCTTTCATTTCCATAGAAACAATACTCGACTGAGAAGGAGAAGTCATAGAACCCATAGTATTTCATAGCGACGCAATATCATTGTTAAGAAAATCCGGTCGTTTCCATAGAAACGTTACTAGATTTAGAAGGAGAAGTCACAGAACCCGTAGTATTTCATAGCGACGCAATTTCTGTGTTAATTCGTCAATGTGCGGGAGCGAGCGATGCAGTAGAGAAGGAAGAGTGCATCGGAAGGGATATACTCGTATCCCAAAAGAAAATCCTGTCGTTTCCATAGAAACATTACTCGAATTCGAAGGAGAAGTCACAGAACACGTAGTATTTCATAGCGACGCAATATCGGTGTTTATTCGTCAATGTGAGGGGACGAGGGATGCAGTAAAGAAGGAATGGTGCATCGGAAAGGAGATACTCGTATTCAAAAGAAAATCCTGTCGTTTCCATAGAAACGTTACTCGATTAGAAGGAGAAGTCATAGAACACATAGTATTTCATAGCGACGCTATTTCATTGTTAATTCGTCAATGTGAGGGAGCGAGGGATGCACTGAACAAGGAATAGCGCATCGGAAAGGAGAAACTCGTATCCCAAAGGAAATTCCGGTCGTTTCCAGTGAAACGTTACTAGATTTAGAAGGAGAGGTCATAGAACCCGTAGTATATCATAGCGACGCAATAGCTGCGTTAACTCGTCAATGTGAGTTAGCGAGGGAAGCAGTGAAGAAGGAATAGTGCACCGAAAAGGACATACTCGTATACCAAAATAATATCCTGTCGTTTCCATAGAAACGTTACTCGATTTAGAAGGAGAAGTCATAGAACCCATAGTATTTCATAGCGACGCAATTTCTGGGCTTATTCGTCATTGTGAGGGAGCGATAGTTGCAGGAAAGAAGGATTAGTGCATCGGAAAATGGATACTCGTATACCAAAAGAAAATCCTTTCGTTTCCATAGAAACGATACTCGACTGAGAAGGAGAAGTCATAGAACCCATAGTATTTCATAGCGACGCTATATCATTGTTAATTCGTCAATGTGAGGGAGCGAGGGATGCAGTAAACAAGGAATAGCGCATCGCAAAGGAGAAACTCGTATCCCAAAAGAAAATCCGGTCGTTTCCAAAGAAATGTTACTAGATTTAGAAGGAGAAGTCATAGAACCCGTAGTATTTCATAGCGACGCAATTTCTGTGTTAATTCGTCAATGTGCGGGAGCGAGGGAAACAGTAAAGAAGGAATAGTGCATCAAAAGGACATACTCGTATACCTAAAGACAATCCCGTCGTTTCCATCGAAATGTTACTCGATTTAGAAGGAGAAGTCATAGAACACATAGTATTTCATAGCGACGCAATATCTGTACTTATTCGTCAATGTGAGGAAACGATGGATGCAGTAAAAAAGGAATGGTGCATCGGAAAGGATATACTCGTATCCCAAAAGAAAATCCCGTCGTTTCCATAGAAACGTTACTCGATTTAGGAGGAGAAGTCATAGAACCGATCGTATTTCGTAGCGACGCAATTTCTGTGCTTATTCGTCAATGTGAGGGAACGAGGGATGCAGTAGAGGTGGAATAGTGCATCGGAAAGGATATACTCGTATCCCAAAAGAAAATCCTGTGGTTTCCATAGAAACGATACTCGAATTAGAAGGAGATGTCATAGACCACATAGTATTTCATAGCGACGCAATATCTGTGCTTAGTCATCAATGTGAGGGGACGAGGGATGCAGCAAAGAAGGAATGGTGCATCGGAAAGGAGATACTCGTATTCCAAAGGAAAATCCTGTCGTTTCCATAGAAACGTTACTCGATTAGAAGAAGAAGTCATAGAACACATAGTATTTCATAGCGACGCTATTTCATTGTTAATTCGTCAAAGTGAGGGAGCGAGGGATGCACTGAACAAGGAATCGCGCATCGGAAAGGAGAAACTCGTATCCCAAAGGAAATTCCGGTCGTTTCCATAGAAACGTTACTAGATTTAGAAGGAAAGGTCATAGAACCCGTAGTACATCATTGCGACGCAATTTCTGGGTTAACTCGTCAATGTGATGGAGCGAGGGAAGCAGTGAAGAAGGAATAGTGCATCGGAATGGAAATACTCGTACCCCAAAAGAAAATCCTGTCGTTTCAATACAAATGTTACTCGATTTAGATGGAGAATTCATAAAACCCATAGTATTTCATAGCCACGCAATTTCTGTGTTAATTCGTCAATGTGAGGGAGCGAGGGATGCAGTAAAGAAGCATTAGTGCATCGGAAAAGGGAAACGCGTATCCCAAAAGATAATCCTGTCGTTTCCATAGAAACGTTGCTTGATTTAGAAGGAGAAGTGATAGAACCAATAGTATTTCATAGCGTCGCAACTTCTGTGTTAATTCGTCAATGTGGGGGAGGGAGGGGAGCAGTAAAGAAGGAATAGTGCATCGGAAACGACATACTCGTATACCAAAGGAAAATCCAGTCGTTTCCATAGAAACGTTACTCGATTTAAATGGAGAATTCATAAAACCCATAGTATTTCATAGCCACGCAATTTCTGTCTTAATTCGTCCATGTGAGGTAGCGAGGGATGCAGTAAAGAAGGAATAGTGCATCGCAAGGAGGTACTCGTACCCCTAAAGATATTCCTGACGTTTCCATAGAAACGTTACTCGATTTAAAAGGAGAAGACATCGAACACATAGTATTTCATAGCGACGCCATTTCTGTGTTAATTCGTCAATGTGAGGGAGCGAGGGATGCAGAAAAGAAGCATTAAAGCATCGGAAAAGGGAAACTCGTATCCCAAAAGATAATCCTTTCGTTTCCATAGAAACGTTACTTGATTTAGAAGGAGAAGTCATAGAACCAATAGTATTTCATAGCGACGCAATTTCTGTGCGTATTCGTTAATGTGATCGAGCGAGGGATGCAGTAAAGAACCAATAGTGCATCGGAAAGGAGATAGTCGTATCCCAATAGAAAATCCAGTCGTTTCCATAGAAACGTTACTCGATTTAGCGGGAGGTGTCATAGAACTCATAGTATTTCTTACGACGCAAATTCTGAGTTAAATCGTCAATGTGAGGGAGCGAGGCATGCAGTAAAGAAGGAATAGTGCATCGGAAAGGAGATACTCTTATCCCAGAAGAAAATCCAGTCGTTTCCATAGAAACGTAACTCGTTTTTAAAGGAGGAGCCATAGAACCCATAGTATTACATAGCGACGCAAATTCTGAGCTTATTCGTCAATGTGAAGGAGTGAGGGATGAAGTAAAGAAGGGATACTACATCGGAAAGGAGATACTCGTATCCCAAAAGAAAAACCTGTCGTTTCCATAGAAACATTACTCGATTTAGATGGAGAAGCCACACAAACCATAGTATTTCATAGCGACGCAATTTCTGTGTTAATACGTAAATGTGAGAGAGCGAGGGATGCAGTAAAGAGGGATTAGTGCATCGGAAAAGGAGATACTCGTATCCCAAAAGAAAATCCTGTCCTTTCCATAGAAACGTTACTCGATTTAGAAGGAGAAGTCGCAGAACCCATAGTATTTCATAGCGACGCAATATCTGTGATTATTCGTCATTGTGAGGGAGCGATGGTTGCAGTAACGAAGGATTAGTGCATCGGAAAAGAGATACTCGTACACCAAAAGAAAACCCTTTCGTTTCCATAGAAACAATACTCGAATGAGAAGGAGAAGTAATAGAACCCATAGTATTTCATAGCGACGCTATATCATTGTTAAGTCGACAAAGTGAGGGAGCGAGGGATGCAGTAAACAAGGAATAGCGCTTCGGAAAGGAGATACTCGTATTCCAAAAGGAAATCTTGTCGTTTCCATAGAAACGTTACTCGAATTAGAAGGAGAAGTCATAGAACACATAGTATTTCATAGCGTCGCAATATCTGTGCTTATTCGTCATTGTGAGGGAACGAGGGATGCAGTAAAGAATGAATGGTGCATCGGAAAGGAGATACTCGTATTCCAAAAGAAAATCCTGTCGTTTCCATACAAACGTTACTCGATTAGAAGGAGAATTCATAGAACACATAGTATTTCATAGCGACGCAATATCTGTGCTTATTCGTCAATGTGAGGGAACGAGGGATGCAGTAAAGAAGGAGTGGTGCATCGGAAAGGAGATACTCGTATTACAAAAGAAAATCCTGTTGTTTCCATATAAACGTTACTCGATTAGAAGGAGAAGTCATAGAACCCATAGTTTTTCATAGCGACGCTATTTCATTGTTAATTCGTCAATGTGAGGGAGCGAGGGATGCACTAAACAAGGAATAGCGCATCGGAAAGGAGAAACTCGTATCCCAAAGGAAATTCCGGTCGTTTATATAGAAACGTTACAAGATTTAGAAGGAGAGGTCATAGAACCCATAGTATGTCATAGCGACGCAATTTTTGCGATAATTCGTGAATGTGAGGGAGCGAGGAATGCAGTAAAGAAGGAATAGTGCATCGGAAAGGAAATACTCGTACCCGAAAAGAAAATCCTATTGTTTCAATACAAACGTTACTCGATTTAGAAGGAGAAGTCATAGATCCCATAGTATTTCATAGCGAAACAATTTCTGTGCTTAGTCGTAAATGTGAGAGAACGAGGGATGCAGTAAAGAAGGAATAGTGCATCGGAAAGGATATACGCGTATCCCAATTGTAAATCCTGTCGTTTCCATAGAAACGTTACTCGAATTAGAAGGAGAAGTCATAGAACACATAGTATTTCATAGCGACGCAATATCTGTGCTTATTCGTCAATGTGAGGGAACGAGGGATGCAGTAAAGAAGGATTAGTGCAACGGAACGGAGGTACTCGTATCCCAAAAGAAAATCGTGTCTTTTCCACAGAAACGTTACTCGATTAGAAGAAGAAGTCATAGAACCCATAGTTTTTCATAGCGACTCAATATCATTGTTAATTCGTCAATGTGAGGGAGCAGGGGATGCAGTAAACAAGGAATGGTTCATCGAAAAGGAGATACTCGTATCTCAAAAAGAAAATCCGTTTCGTTTCCATTGAAACGTTACCCGATTTAGAAGGAGCAGTCATAGAACCCATACGACATCATAGCGACGCAATTTCTGTGTTAATTCGTCAATGCGAGGGAGCGAGGGAAGCAGTAAAGAAGGAATAGTGTATCGGAATGGACATACTCGTATACCAAAGGAATATCCAGTCGTTTCCATAGGAACGTTAATCGATTTAGATGGAGAATTCATATAACCCATTGTATTTCATAGCCACGCAATTTCTGTCTTCATTCGTCAATGTGAGGGAGCGAGGAATGCAATGAAGCAGGAGTAATGCATCGGAAAGGAGATACTCGTATCCCAATACAAAATCCTGTCGTTTCCGTAGAAACGTTACTTGATTTTGAAGGAGATGTCATAGAACAAATAGTATTTCATAGCGACGCAATTTCTGTGTTAATTCGACGATGTGAGGGAGCGAGGGATGCAGTAAAGAAGGAATAGTGCATCGGAAGGAGGTACTCGTATCCCTCAAGAAATTCCTGACGTTTCCATAGAAACGTTACTCGATTTAAAAGGAGAAGACATCGAACACATAGTATTTCATAGCGACGCCATTTCTGTGTTAATTCGTCGATGTGAGGGAGCGAGGGATGCAGTAAAGATGCATTGGTGCATCGGAAAAGGGAAACTCGTATCCCAAAAGATAATCCTTTCGATTCCATAGAAACGTTACTTGATTTAGATGGAGAAGTCATAGAACCAATAGTATTTCATAGCGACGCAATTTCTGTGCTTATTCGTCAATGTGAGGGAACGAGGGTTACAGTAATGAAGGAATAGTGCCTCGGAAAGGAGATACTCGTATGCAAAAAGAAGATCCTTTCGTCTCCATAGAAACGTTACTCGATATAGAAGGAGAAGTAGTACAACCCATAGTATTTCATAGCCACCCAATTTCTGTCTTAATTCGTCAATGTGTGGGAACGAGGGATGCAGTAAAGAAGGAATGGTTCATCGGAAAGGAGATACTCGTATTCCAAAAGAAAATCCTGTCGTTTCCATAGAAACGTTACTCGGTTTAGAAGGAGAAGTCATAGAACCTAAAGTATTTCATCGCCACGCAATTTCTGTCCTAATTCGTCAATGTGATTGAGCGAGGAATGCAGTAAAGAAGGAATAGTGCTTCGGAAAGGAGATACTCGTATCCCAAAAGAAAATCATGAAGTTTCAATAGAAACGTTACTCGATTTAAAAGTGGAAGTCATAGAACCCATAGTATTTCATAGCGACAATTTCTGTGTTATTTCGTCAATGTGAGGGAGCGAGGGATGCAGTAAAGAAGGAATAGTGCATCGGAAAGGAGATACTCGAATGCCAAAAGAAAATCCTGTCATTTCCATAGGAACGTTATTCGATTTAGATGGAGAAGTAATAGAACCCATAGTATTTCATAGCCCCCAATTTCTGTCTTAATTCGTCAATGTGAGGGAGCGAGGAATGCAGTAAAGAAGCAATAGTGCACCGGAAATGGGATACTCGTATCCCAAAGGAAAATCCTTTTGCCTCCATAGAAACGTTACTTGATGTTGAAGGAGAAGTCATAGAACCAAAAGTATTTCATAGCGACGCAATTTCTGTGCGTATTCGTCAATGTGATCGAGTGAGGGATGCTGTAAAGAACCAATAGTGCATCGGAAAGGAGATACTCGTATCCCGAAAGAAAATCCTGTCGTTTCCATAGAAACGTTACTCGATTTAGAAGGAGAAGTCATAGAACGCATAGTATTTCAAGGCTACGCAGTATCTGTGTTTTTTCGTCAATGTGAGGGAGCGAAGGATGCAGTAAAGAAGGAATACTTCATCGGAATGGAGATACTCGTATACCAAAAGAGAATTCTGTCGTTTCCATAGAAACGTTACTCGATTAGAAGGAGACGTCATAGAACCTATAGAATTACATAGCGACGCTATACCATTGATAATTCGTCAAGGTGAGGGAGCGAGGGATGCAGTAAACAAGGAATAGCGCATCGGAAAGGAGAAACTCGTATCCCATAAGAAAATCCGGTCGTTTCCATAGAAACGTTCCTAGATTTAGAAGGAGAAGTCATAGAACCCGTAGTATTTCATAGCGACGCAATTTCTGTGTTAATTCGTCAATGTGAGGGAGCTAGGGAAGCAGTAAAGAAGGAATAGTGCATCGAAAAGGATATAATCGTATACCAAAAGAAAATCCTGTCGTTTCCATAGAAATGTTACTCGATTTAGAAGGAGAAGTCATAGAACCCATAGTATTTCATAGCCACGCAATTTCTGTGCTTATTCGTCAATGTGAGGGAACGAGGGATGCAGTAAAGAAGGAATAGTGCATCGGAAAGGAGATACTCGTATCCCAAAAGAAGATGCTGTCGTTTCGATAGAAACGTTACTCGATCAGAAGGAGAAGTCATAGAACCCATAGTATTTCATAGCGACGATATATCATTGTTAATTCGTCAATGTGAGGGAGTGAGGAATGCAGTAAGGAAGGAATAGCGCATCGGAATGGAGAAACTCGTATCTCAAAAGAAAATCCTGTCCTTTCCATAGAAACGTTACTAGATTTAGAAGGAAATGTCATAGAACCCATAGTTTTTCATAGCGACGCAAATTCTGAGTTAAATCGTCAATGTGAGGGAGCGAGGGATGCAGTAAAGAAGGAATAGTGCATCAGAAAGGAGATACTCGTATCCCAAAAGAAAATTCAGTCGTTTCCATAGAAACCTAACTCGATTTAGAAGGAGGAGTCATAGAACCCATAGTATTTCATAGCGACGCAATTTCTGAGCTTATTCGTCAATATGAGGGAGCGAGGGATGAGGTAAAGAAGGAATAGTGCATCGGAAAACAGATACTCGTATCCCAAAAGAAAATCCTGTCGTTTATATAGAAACGTTACTCGATTTAAAAGGAGAAGTCATAAAACGCATAGTATTTCTAGACTACGAAGTATCTGTGTTAATTCGTCATTGTGAGGGAGCGATGGATGCTATACAGAAGGAATAGTGCATCAAAATGGAGATAGTCGTATCCCAAAAGAAACTCCGTCGTTTCCATAGAAGCGTTACCCGATATAGAAGGAGAAGTTATAGAACCAATAGAATGTTATAGCGACGCAATTTCTCTGTGAATTTGTCAATGTGAGGGAGCGAGGGATGCAATACAGAAGGAATAGTGCATCGGAAAGGAGATACTCGTATACCAAAAGAAAATCCTGTCGTTTCCATAGAAACGTTACTCGATTAGAAGGAGAAGTCATAGAACCCATAGTATTTAATAGCGACGCCATATCATTGATAATTCGTCAAGGTGAGGGAGCGAGGGATGCAGCAAACAAAGAATAGCGCATCGGAAAAGAGAAACTCGTATCCCAAAAGAAAATCCGGTCGTTTCCATACAAACGTTCCTAGATTTAGAAGGAGAAGTCATAGAACCCGTAGTATTTCATTGAGACGCATATTCTGTGTTAATTCGTCAATGTGAGGGAGCGAGGGAAGCAGTAAAGAAGGAATAGTGCATCGAAACGGACATACTCGTATACCAAAAGAAAATCCTGTCGTTTTCATAGAAATGTTACTCGATTAAGAAGGAGACGTCATGGAACCCAAAGTATTTCATAGCCACACAATTTCTGCCTTACTTCGTCAATGTGAGGGAGCGAGGAATGCAGTAAAGACGGAATAGTGCATCGGAAAGGAAGTACTCGTACCCAAAAAGAAAATCCAGTCGTTTCAATAGAAACGTTAATCGATTTAGAAGGGGAACTCATAGAACCCATAGCATTTCATAGCGACGCAATTTCTGTCCTTATTCGTCAATGTGAGGGAACGAGGGATGCAGTAAAGAAGGAATAGTGCATCGGAAAGGAGATACTCGTATCCCAAAAGAAGATCCTGTCGTTTCCATTGAAACGTTAGTCGATCAGGAAGGAGAAGTCATAGAACCCATAGTATTTCATAGCGACGATATATCTTTGTTAATTCGTCGATGTGAGGGAGTGAGGAATGCAGTTAAGAAGGAATAGCACATCGGAAAGGAGAAACTCGTATCCCAAAAGGAAATCCTTTCGTCTCCATAGAAACGTTACTCGATTTAGAAGGAGAAGTAATAGATCCCGTAGTATTTCATAGCCACCCAATTTCTGTCTTAATTCGCCAATGTGAGGGAGTGAGTGAATCAGTACAGAAGGAATAGAGCATCGGTAAGGAGATAGTCGTATCCCAATAGAAAATCCTGTCGTTTCGAAAGAAACGTTACTCGATTTAGAAGGAGATGTCATAGAACCCATAGTATTTCATAGCGACGCAAATTCTGAGTTAAATCGTCAATGTGTGGGAGCGAGGGATGCAGTAAAGAAGGAATAGTGCATCGAAAAGGAGATACTCGTATCCCAAAAGAAAATCCAGTCGTTTCCATAGAAACCTAAATCGATTTAGAAGGAGGAGTCATAGAACCCATAGTATTTAATAGCGACGCAATTTCTGAGCATATTCGTCAATGTGAGGGAGCGAGGGATGAAGTAAAGAAGGAATAGTGCATCGGCAAAGAGATACTCGTATCCCAAATGAAAAACCTTTCGTTTCCATAGAAACGTTACTCGATTTAGAAGGAGAAGTTATAGAACCCATAGTATGTAATAGCGACGCAATTTCTCTGAATTCGTTAATGTGAGGGAGCGAGGGATGCAATACAGAAGGAATAGTGCATCGGAAAGGAGATACTCGTATCCGAATAGAAAATCCTGTCGTTAACATAGAAACGTTACTCGATTAGAAGGAGAAGTCATAGAACCCATAGTTTTTCATAGCGACGCTATAGCATTGTTAATTCGTCAAGGTGAGGGAGCGAGGGATGCAGTAAACAAGGAATAGCACATCGGAAAGGAAAAACTCGTATCCCAAAAGAAAATGCTGTCGTTTCCATAGAAACGTTACTTGATTTAGAAGGAGAAGTCATAGAACCAAAAGTATTTGATAGCGTCGCAATTTCTGTGCGTATTCGTCAATGTGATCGAGCGAGGGATGCAGTAAAGAACCAATAGTGCATCGGAAAGGAGATAGTCGTATCCCAAATGAAAATCCTGTCGTTTCCATAGAAATGTTACTCGGTTTAGAAGGAGAGGTCATAGAACTCATGGTATTTCATAGCGACGCAATTTCTGTGTTAATTCGCCAATGTGAGGGAGTGAGGGAATCAGTACTGAAGGAATAGAGCATCGGAAAGGAGGTACTCGTATCCCAAAAGAAAATCCTGTCGTTTCATAGAAACGTTACTCGATTTAGAAGGAGAAGTAATAGAACCCATAGTATTTCATAGGCACCCAATTTCTGTCTTAATTCGTCAATGTGAGGGAGCGAGGAATGCAGTAAAGAAGCAATAGTGCATCGGAAAGGAGATAGTCGTATCCCAAATGAAAATCCTGTCGTTTCCATAGAAACGTTACTCGGTTTAGAAGGTGAAGTCATACACTCCATAGTATTTCATAGCCACGCAATTTCTGTCCTAATTCGTCAATGTGAGGGAGCGAGAAATGCAGCAAAGAAGGAATAGTGCATCGGAAAGGAGATACTCGTATCCCAAAAGAAATTCATGTAGTTTTATGAGAAACGTTACTCGATTTAGAAGGGGAAGTCATAGAACCCATAGTATTTCATAGCGACAATTTCTGTGTTAATTCGTCAATGTGTGGGAGCGAGGGATGCAGTAAAGAAGGAATAGTGCATCGGAAAGGAGATACTCGTATCCCAAAAGAAAATCATGTCGTTTCCATAGAAACGTTACTAGATTTAGAAGGAGAAGTAATAGAACCCATAGTATTTCATAGGCACCCAATTTCTGTCTTAATTCGTCAATGTGAGGGAGCGAGGAATGCAGTAAAGAAGCAATAGTGCATCGGAAATGGGATACTCGTATTCCAAAAGAAAATCCTTTTGCTTCCATAGAAACGTTACTTGATTTAGAAGGAGAAGTCATACAACCAAAAGTATTTGATAGCGACGAAATTTCTGTCCGTATTCGTCAGTGTGATCGAGCGAGGGATGCAGTAAAGAACCAATGGTGCATCGGAAAGCAGATAGTCGTAACCCAAATGAAAATCCTGTCGTCTCCATAGAAACGTTACTCGGTTTAGAAGGAGAAGACATAGAACCTATGGTATTTCATAGCGACGCAATTTCTGTGTTATTTCGCAAATGTGAGGGCGTGAGGGAATCAGTACACAAGGAATAGTGCATCGGAAAGGAGATACTCGTATACCAAAAGAAAATCCTGTCGTTTCCATAGAAACGTTACTCGATAAGAAGGAGATGTAATAGAACCCATAGTATTTCATAGCGACGCTATATCATTGATAATTCGTCAAGGTGAGGGAGCGAGGGATGCAGTAAACAAGGAATAGCGCATCGGAAAGGAGAAACTCGTAAACCAAAAGAAAATCCGGTCGTTTCCATACAAACGTTCCTAGATTTAGAAGGAGAAGTCATAGAACCCGTAGTATTTCATAGCGACGCAATTTCTGTGTTAATTCGCCTATGAGTGGGAGTGAGGGGATCAGTACACAAGGAATAGTGCATCGGAAAGGAGATAGTGGTATCGCAATAGAAAATCCTGTCGTTTCCATAGAAACGTTACTCGATTTAGAAGCAGATGTCATAGAACCCAAGGTATTTCATAGCGGCGCAATTTCTGTGTTATTTCGCAAATGTGAGGGCGTGAGGGAATCAGTACACAAGGAATAGTGCATCGGAAAGGAGATACTCGTATACCAAAAGAAAATCCTGTCGTTTCCATAGAAACGTTACTCGATTAGAAGGAGATGTAATAGAACCCATAGTATTTCATAGCGACGCTATATCATTGATAATTCGTCAAGGTGAGGGAGCGAGGGATGCAGTAAACAAGGAATAGCGCATCGGAAAGGAGAAACTCGTAAACCAAAAGAAAATCCGGTCGTTTCCATACAAACGTTCCTAGATTTAGAAGGAGAAGTCATAGAACCCGTAGTATTTCATTGCGACGCAAATTCTGTGTTAAATAGTCAATGTGAGGGAGCGAGGGAAGCAGTAAAGAAGGAATAGTGCATCGAAAAGGACATACTCGTATACCAAAAGAAAATCCTGTCGTTTTCATAGAAATGTTACTCGATTAAGAAGGAGAAGTCATAGAACCCAAAGTATTTCATAGCCACGAAATTACAGCCTTACTTCGTCAATGTGAGGGAGCAAGGAATGCAGTAAAGACGGAATAGTGCATCGGAAAGGAAGTACTCGTACCCAAAAAGAAAATCCAGTCGTTTCAATAGAAACGTTAATCGATTTAGAAGGAGAACTCATAGAACCCATGGTATTTCATAGCGACGCAATTTCTGTCCTTATTCGTCAATGTGAGGGAACGAGGGATGCAGTAAAGAAGGAATAGTGCATCGGAAAGAAGATACTCGTATCCCAAAAGAAGATCTTGTCGTTTCCATTGAAACGTTAGTCGATCAGAAGGAAAAGTCATAGAACCCATAGTATTTCATTGCGACGATATATCATTGTTAATTCGTCGAATTGAGGGAGTGAGGAATGCAGTTGAGAAGGTATAGCGCATCGGAAAGGAGAAACTCGTATCCCAAAAGAAAATCCTGTCGTCTCCATAGAAACGTTACTCGATTTAGAAGGAGAAGTAATAGATCCCGTAGTATTTCATAGCCACCCAATATCTGTCTTAATTCGCCAATGTGAGGGCGTGAGTGAATCAGTACAGAAGGAATAGAGCATCGGTAAGGAGATAGTCGTACCCCAATAGAAAATCCTGTCGTTTCGAAAGAAACGTTACTCGATTTAGAAGGAGATGTCATAGAACCCATAGTATTTCATAGCGACGCAAATTCTGAGTTAAATCGTCAATGTGAGGGAGCGAGGGATGCAGTAAAGAAGGAATAGTGCATCGGCAAAGAGATACTCGTATCCCAAATGAAAAACATTTCGTTTCCATAGAAACGTTACTCGATTTAGAAGGAGAAGTAATAGAACACATAGTATTTCATAGCGACGCAATTTCTGTGTTAATTCGTCAATGTGAGGGAGCGATAGATGCAGTAAAGATGTAATAGTGCATCGGAAAGGAGATACTCGTATCCCAAAAGAAAATCCTGTCGTTTCCATAGAAAAGTTACTCGATTTAGAAGGAGAATTCATAGAACGCATAGTATTTCAAAGCTACGCAGTATCTGTGGTAATTCGTCAATGTGAGGGAGCGAAGGATGCAAAACAGAAAGAATAGTGCATCAATATGGAGATAGTCGTGTCCCATAAGAAACCCCGTCGTTTCCATAGAAGCGTTACCCGATGTAGAAGGAGAAGTTATAGAACCCATAGTATGTTATAGCGACGCAATTTCTCTGAATTCGTCAATGTGAGGGAGCGAGGGATGCAATACAGAAGGAATAGTGCATCGGAAAGGAAATACTCGTATCCGAAAAGAAACTCCTGTCGTTAACATAGAAACGTTACTCGATTAGAAGGAGAAGTCATAGAACCCATAGTTTTTCATTGCGACGCTATAGCATTGTTAATTCGTCAAGGTGAGGGAGCGAGGGATGCAGTAAACAAGGAATAGCACATCGGAAAGGAGAAACTCGTATCCCAAAAGAAAATGCTGTTGTTTCCATAGAAACGTTACTCGATTTAGAATGAGAAGTGATAGAAACCATAGTATTTCATAGCGACGCAATTTCTGTGCTTATTCGTCAATGTGAGGGAGCGAGGAATGCAGTAAAGAAGGAATAGAGCATCGGAAAGGAAGTACTCGTACCCCAAAAGAAAATCCTGTCGTTTCAATAGAAACGTTACTCGATTTAGAAGGAGAACTCATAGAACCCATAGTATTTCGTAGCGACCCAATCTCTGTGTTAATTCGTCCATGTGAGGCAGTGAGGAATGCAGTAAAGAAGGAATAGTGCATCGGAAAGGAGACACTCGTATCCCAAAAGAAAATCCTTTTGCTTCCATAGAAACGTTACTTGATTTAGAAGGAGAAGGCATAGAACCAAAAGTATTTGATAGCGACGCAATTTCTGTGCGTATTCGTCAATGTGATCGAGCGAGGGATGCAGTAAAGAACCAATAGTGCATCGGAAAGGAGATAGTCGTATCCCAAATTAAAATCCTGTCGTTTCCATAGAAATTTTACTCGTTTTAGAAGGAGAGGTCATAGAACTCATCGTATTTCATAGCGACGCAATTTCTGTGTTAATTCGCCAATGTGAGGGAGTGAGGGAATCAGTACTGAAGGAATAGAGCATCGGAAAGGAGATACTCGTATCCCAAAAGAAAATCCAGTCCTTTCCATAGAGACCTAACTCGATTTAGAAGGAGGAGTCATAGAACCCATAGTATTTCATCGCGACGCAATTTCTGAGCTTATTCGTCTATGTGAGGGAGCGAGGGATGAAGTAAAGTAGGAATAGTGCATCGGAAAGGAGATACTCGTATCCCAAAAGAAAATCCTTTCGTTTCCATAGAAACGTTACTCGAGTTAGAAGGAGAGGTAATAGAACACATAGTATTTCATAGCGACGCAATTTCTGTGTTAATTCGTCAATGTGAAGGAGCGAGGGATGCAGTAAAGAGGTAATAGCGCATCGGAAAGGAGATATTCGTATCCCAAAAGAAAATCCTGTCGTTTCCATAGAAACGTTACTCGATTTAGAAGGAGAAGTCATAGAAAGCATAGTATTTCAAGGCTACGCAGTATCTGTGTTAATTCGTCAATGTGAGGGAGCGAAGGATGCAATACAGAAGGAATAGTGCATCAAAATGGAGATAGTCGTATCCCAAAAGAAACCCCGTCGTTTCCATAGAAGCGTTACCCGATATAGAAGGAGAAGTTATAGAACTCATAGTATGTTATAGCGACGCAATTTCGGTGTGAATTCTTCAATGTGAGGGAGCGAGGGATGCAATACAGAAGGAATAGTGCATCGGTAAGGAGATACTCGTATCCGAAAAGAAAATCCTGTCGTTAACATAGAAACATTACTCGATTAGAAGGAGAAGTCATAAAACCCATAATATTTCATAGCGACGATATAGCATTGTTAATTCGTCAAGGTGAGGGAGCGAGGGATGCAGTAAACTAGGAATAGCGCATCGGAAAGGAGAAACCCGTATCCCAAAAGAAAATGCTGTCGTTTCCATAGACACGTTACTCGATTTAGAAGGAGAAGTCATAGATCCCATAGTATTTCATAGCGACTCAATTTCTGTGCATATTCGTCAATGTGAGGGAACGAAGGATACAGTAAAGAAGGAATAGTGCATCGGAAAGGAGATACTCATAAACCAAAAGAAAATCCTGTCGTTTCCATAGAAACCGTACTCGATTAGAAGGAGAAGGAATAGAACCCATAGTATTTCATAGCGACGCTATATCATTGATAATTCGTCAAGGTGAGGGAACGAGGGATGCAGTAAACAAGGAATAGCGCATCGGAAAGGAGAAACTCGTATCCCAAATGAAAATCCGTTCGTTACCATAGAAACGTTCCTAAATTTAGAAGGAGAAGTCATAGAACCCGTAGTATTTCATAGCGACGCAATTTCTGTGTTAATTCGTCAATGTGAGGGGGCGAGGAATGCAGTAAAGAAGATATTGCGCATTGGAAAGGGGATACTCGTATCCCAAAAGAAAATCCTTTCGTTTCCATAGAAACGATACTTGATTAAGAAGGAGAAGTCATAGAACCAATAGTATTTGATAGCGACGCAATTTCTGTGCGTATTCCTCAATGTGATCGAGCGGGGGATGCAGTAAGGAACCAATAGTGCATCGGAGAGGAGATAGACGTATCCCAGAAGAAAATCCTATCGTTTCCAAAGAAACGTTACTCGGTTTAGAAGGAGAAGTCATAGAACCCACGGTTTTTCATAGTGACGCAATTTCTGTGTTAATTCGCCAATGTGAGGGATAGAGGGAATCAGTACAGAAGGAATAGTGCATCGGAAAGGAGATAGTCGTATCCCAAAAGAAAATCCTGTCGTTTCAATAGAAACGTTACTCGATTTGGAAGGAGATTTCATAGAACCCATAGTATTTCATAGCGACGCAAATTCCGAGTTAAATCGACAATGTGAGGGAGCGAGGAATGCAGTAAAGACGGAATAGTGCATCGGAAAGGAAGTACTCGTACCCAAAAAGAAAATCCAGTCGTTTCAATAGAAACGTTAATCGATTTAGAAGGAGAACTCATAGAACCCATAGTATTTCATAGCGACGCAATTTCTGTCCTTATTCGTCAATGTGAGGGAACGAGGGATGCAGTAAAGAAGGAATAGTGCATCGGAAAGGAGATACTCGTATCCCAAAAGAAGAACCTTTCGTTTCCATTGAAACGTTAGTCGATCAGAAGGAGAAGTCATAGAACCCATAGTATTTCATAGCGACGATATATCATTGTTAATTCGTCGATGTGAGGGAGTGAGGAATGCAGTTAAGAAGGAATAGCGCATCGGAAAGGAGAAACTCGTATCCCAAAAGAAAATCCTGTCGTCTCCATAGAAACGTTACTCGAATTTGAAGGAGAAGTAATAGATCCCGTAGTATTTCTTAGCCACCCAATTTCTGTCTTAATTCGCCAATGTGAGGGAGTGAGTGAATCAGTACAGAAGGAATAGAGCATCGGTGAGGAGATAGTCGTATACCAATAGAAAATCCTGTCGTTTCGAAAGAAATGTTACTCGATTTAGAAGGAGATGTCATAGAACCCATAGTATTTCATAGCGACCCAAATTCTGAGTTAAATCGTCAATGTGTGGGAGCGAGGGATGCAGTAAATAAGGAATAGTGCATCGAAAAGGAGATACTCGTATCCCAAAAGAAAATCCAGTCGTTTCCATAGAAACCTAACTCGATTTAGAAGGAGGAGTCATAGAACCCATAGTATTTAATAGCGACGCAATTTCTGAGCATATTCGTCAATGTGAGGGAGCGAGGGATGAAGTAAAGAAGGAATAGTGCATCGGCAAAGAGATACTCGTATCCCAAATGAAAAACCTTTCGTTTCCATAGAAACGTTACTCGATTTAGAAGGAGAAGTAATAGAACACATAGTATTTCATAGCGACGCTATTTCTGTGTTAATTCGTCAATGTGAGGGAGCGATAGATGCAATAAAGATGTAATAGTGCATCGGAAAGGAGATACTCGTATCCCAAAAGAAAATCCTGTCGTTTCCATAGAAACGTTAGTCGATCAGAAGGAGAAGACATAGAACCCATAGTATTTCATAGCCACGCAATTTCGGTCTTAATTCGTCAATGTGAGAGAGCGAGGAATGCAGTAAAGAAGGAATAGAGCATCGGAAAGGAAGTACTCGTACCCCAAAAGAAAATCCTATCGTTTCAATTGAAACGTTACTCGATTTAGAAGGAGAACTCATAGAACCCATAGTATTTCATAGTGACCCAATCTCTGTGTTAATTTGTCCATGTGAGGCAGTGAGGAATGCAGTAAAGAAGGAATAGCGCATCGGAAAGGAGAAACTCGTATCCCAAAAGAAAATCCTGTCGTTTCCATAGAAACGTTACTCGATTTAGAAGGGGAAGTCATAGAACCCATAGTATTTCATAGCGACGCAATTTCTGTGTTAATTCGTCAATGTGAGGGAGAGAGGGAAGCAGTAAAGAAGGAATAGTGCATCGGAAAGGAGATACTCGTATCCCAAAAGAAAATCCTTTTGCTTCCATAGAAACGTTACTTGATTTAGAAGGAGAAGTCATAGAACCCATAGAATTTCATAGCGACGCAAATTCTGAGTTAAATCGTCAATGTGAGGGAGCGAGGGATGCAGTAAAGAAGGAATAGTGCATCGGAAGGAGGTACTCGTATCCCAAAAGAAAATCCTGTCGTTTCATAGAAACGTTACTCGATTTAGAAGGAGAAGTAATAGAACCCATAGTATTTCATAGCCACCCAATTTTTGTCTTAATTCGTCAATGTGAGGGAGCGAGGAATGCAGTAAAGAAGGAATAGTGCAACGGTAAGGAGATAGTCGTATCCCAATAGAAAATCCTGTCGTTTCGAAAGAAACGTTACTCGATTTAGAAGGAGATGTCATAGAACCCATAGAATTTCATAGCGACGCAAATTCTGAGTTAAATCGTCAATGTGAGGGAGCGAGGGATGCAGTAAAGAAGGAATAGTGCATCGAAAAGGAGATACTCGTATCCCAAAAGAAAATCCAGTCGTTTCCATAGAAACCTAACTCGATTTAGAAGGAGAAGTCATAGAACGCATAGTATTTCAAAGCTACGCAGTATCTGTGTTAAATCGTCAATGTGAGGGAGCGAAGGATGCAAAACAGAAAGAATAGTGCATCAAAATGGAGATAGTCGTATCCCATAAGAAACCCCGTCGTTTCCATAGAAGCGTTACCCGATGTAGAAGGAGAAGTTATAGAACCCATAGTATGTTATAGCGACGCAATTTCACTGAATTCGTCAATGTGAGGGAGCGAGGGATGCAATACAGAAGGAATAGTGCATCGGAAAGGAGATACTCGTATCCGAAAAGAAAATCCTGTCGTTAACATAGAAACATTACTCGATTAGAAGGAGAAGTCATAAAACCCATAGTATTTCATAGCGACGATATAGCATTGTTAATTCGTCAAGGTGAGGGAGCGAGGGATGCAGTAAACTAGGAATAGCGCATCGGAAAGGAGAAACCCGTATCCCAAAAGAAAATGCTGTCGTTTCCATAGACACGTTACTCGATTTAGAAGGAGAAGGCATAGATCCCATAGTATTTCATAGCGACTCAATTTCTGTGCATATTCGTCAATGTGAGGGAACGAAGGATACAGTAAAGAAGGAATAGTGCATCGGAAAGGAGATACTCATAAACCAAAAGAAAATCCTGTCGTTTCCATAGAAACCGTACTCGATTAGAAGGAGAAGGCATAGAACCCATAGTATTTCATAGCGACGCTATATCATTGATAATTCGTCAAGGTGAGGGAACGAGGGATGCAGTAAACAAGGAATAGCGCATCGGAAAGGAGAAACTCGTATCATAAATGAAAATCCGTTCGTTACCATAGAAACGTTCCTAAATTTAGAAGGAGAAGTCATAGAACCCGTAGTATTTCATAGCGACGCAATTTCTGTGTTAATTCGTCAATGTGAGGGGGCGAGGAATGCAGTAAAGAAGATATTGCGCATTGGAAAGGGGATACTCGTATCCCAAAAGAAAATCCTTTCGTTTCCATTGAAACGTTAGTCGATCAGAAGGAGAAGTCATAGAACCCATAGTATTTCAAAGCGACGATATATCATTGTTAATTCGTCGACGTGAGGGAGTGAGAAATGCACTTAAGAAGGAATAGCGCATCGGAAAGGAGAAACTCGTATCCCAAAAGAAAATCCTGTCGTCTCCATAGAAACGTTACTCGAATTTGAAGGAGAAGTAATAGATCCCGTAGTATTTCTTATCCACCCAATTTCTGTCTTAATTCGCCAATGTGAGGGAGTGAGTGAATCAGTACAGAAGGAATAGAGCATCGGTGAGGAGATAGTCGTATCCCAATAGAAAATCCTGTCGTTTCGAAAGAAACGTTACTCGATTTAGAAGGAGATGTCATAGAACCCATAGAATTTCATAGCGACGCAAATTCTGAGTTAAATCGTCAATGTGAGGGAGCGAGGGATGCAGTAAAGAAGGAATAGTGCATCGAAAAGGAGATACTCGTATCCCAAAAGAAAATCCAGTCGTTTCCATAGAAACCTAACTCGATTTAGAAGGAGGAGTCATAGAACCCATAGTATTTAATAGCGACGCAATTTATGAGCATATTCGTCAATGTGAGGGAGCGAGGGATGAAGTAAAGAAGGAATAGTGCATCGGCAAAGAGATACTCCTATCCCAAATGAAAAACCTTTCGTTTCCATAGAAACGTTACTCGATTTAGAAGGAGAAGTAATAGAACACATAGTATTTCATAGCGACGCTATTTCTGTGTTAATTCGTCAATGTGAGGGAGCGATAGATGCAGTAAAGATGTAATAGTGCATCGGAAAGGAGATACTCGTATCCCAAAAGAAAATCCTGTCGTTTCCATAGAAACGTTAGTCGATCAGAAGGAGAAGTCATAGAACCCATAGTATTTCATAGCCACGCAATTTCGGTCTTAATTCGTCAATGTGAGAGAGCGAGGAATGCAGTAAAGAAGGAATAGAGCATCGGAAAGGAAGTACTCGTACCCCAAAAGAAAAACCTATCGTTTCAGTAGAAACGTTACTCGATTTAGAAGGAGAACTCATAGAACCCATAGTATTTCATAGCGACCCAATCTCTGTGTTAATTCGTCCATGTGAGGCAGTGAGGAATGCAGTAAAGAAGGAACAGCGCATCGGAAAGGAGAAACTCGTATCCCAAAAGAAAATCCTGTCGTTTCCATAGAAACGTTACTCGATTTAGAAGGGGAAGTCATAGAACCCATAGTATTTCATAGCGACGCAATTTCTGTGTTAATTCGTCAATGTGAGGGAGAGAGGGAAGCAGTAAAGAAGGAATAGTGCATTCGAAAGGAGATACTCGTATCCCAAAAGAAAATCCTTTTGCATCCATAGAAACGTTACTTGATTTAGAAGGAGAAGTCATAGAACCAAAAGTATTTGATAGCGACGCAATTTCTGTGCGTATTCGTCAATGTGATCGAGCGAGGGATGCAGTAAAGAACCTATAGTTTAACGGAAAGGAGATTGTCGTATCCCAAATGAAAATCCTGTCGTTTCCATGGAAATGTTACTCGGTTTAGAAGGAGAGGTCATAGAACTCATGGTATTTCATAGCGACGAAATTTCTGTGTTAATTCGCCAATGTGAGGGAGTGAGGGAATCAGTACTGAAGGAATAGAGCATCGGAAAGGAGATAGTCGTATCCCAATAGAAAATCCTGTCGTTTCCATAGAAACGTTACTCGATTTAGAAGGAGATGTCATAGACCCCATAGTATTTCATAGGGACGCAACTTCTGAGTTAAATCGTCAATGTGAGGGAGCGAGGGATGCAGTAAAGAAGGAATAGTGCATCGGAAGGAGGTACTCGTATCCCAAAAGAAAATCCTGTCGTTTCATAGAAACGTTACTCGATTTAGAAGGAGAAGTAATAGAACCCATAGTATTTCATAGCCACCCAATTTTTGTCTTCATTCGTCATTGTGAGGGAGCGAGGAATGCAGTAAAGAAGCAATAGTGTATCGGAGATGGGATACTCGTATCCCAAAAGAAAATCCTTTTGCTTCCATAGAAACGTTACTTGACTTAGAAGGAGAAGTCATAGAACCAAAAGTATTTGGTAGCGACGCAATTTCTGTGCTTATTTGTCAATGTGATCGAGCGAGGGATGCAGTAAAGAACCAATAGTGCATCGGAAAGGAGATACTCGTATCCCAAAAGAAATTCATGTAGTTTTATGAGAAACGTTACTCGATTTAGAAGGGGAAGTCATAGAACCCATAGTATTTCATAGGGACAATTTCTGTGTTAATTCGTCAATGTGAGGGAGCGAGGGATGCAGTAAAGAACCAATGGTGCATCGGAAAGCAGATAGTCGTAACCCAAATGAAAATCCTGTCGTCTCCATAGAAACATTACTCGGTTTAGAAGGAGAAGTAATAGATACCGTAGTATTTCATAGCCACCCAATTTCTGTCTTAATTCGCCAATGTGAGGGAGTGAGTGAATCAGTACAGAAGGAATAGAGCATCGGTAAGGAGATAGTCGTATCCCAATATAAAATCCTGTCGTTTCGAAAGAAACGTTACTCAATTTAGAATTAGATGTCATAGAACCCATAGTATTTCATAGCGACGCAAATTCTGAGTTAAATCTTCAATGTGAGGGAGCGAGGGATGCAGTAAAGAAGGAATAGTGCATCGGCAAAGAGATACTCGTATCCCAAATGAAAAACCTTTCGTTTCCATAGAAACGTTACTCGATTTAGAAGGAGAAGTAATAGAACACATAGTATTTCATAGCGACGCTATTTCTGTGTTAATTCGTCAATGTGAGGGAGCGATAGATGCAGTAAAGATGTAATAGTGCATCGGAAAGGAGATACTCGTATCGCAAAAGAAAATCCTGTCGTTTCCATAGAAACGTTACTCGATTTAGAAGGAGAAGTCATAGAACGCATAGTATTTAAAAGCTACGCAGTATCTGTGTTAATTCGTCAATGTGAGGGAGCGAGGGATGCAATACAGAAGGAATAGTGCATCGGAAAGGAAATACTCGTATCCGAAAAGAAAATCCTGTCGTTAATACAGAAACGTTACTCGATTAGAAGGAGGAGTCATAGAACCCATAGTTTTTCATAGCGACGCTATAGCATTGTTAATTCGTCAAGGTGAGGGAGCGAGGGATGCAGTAAACAAGGAATAGCACATCGGAAAGGAGAAACTCGTATCCCAAAAGAAAATGCTGTCGTTTCCATAGAAACGTTACTCGATTTAGAAGGAGAAGTCATAGAACCCATAGTATTTCATAGCGACGCAATTTCTGTGCTTATTCGTCAATATGAGGGAACGAGGCATGCAGTTTAGAAGGAATAGTGCATCGGAAAATAGATACTCGTATCCCAAAAGATGATCCTGTCGTTTCCATAGAAACGTTTGTCGATCAGAAGGAGAAGTCATAGAACCCATAGTATTTCATAGCCACGCAATTTCGGTCTTAATTCGTCAATGTGAGGGAGCGAGGAATGCAGTAAAGAAGGAATAGAGCATCGGAAAGGAAGTACTCGTACCCCAAAAGAAAATCCTGTCGTTTCAATAGAAACGTTACTCGATTTAGAAGGAGAACTCATAAAACCCACAGTATTTGATAGCGACCCAATCTCTTTGTTAATTCGTCCATGTGAGGCAGTGAGGAATGCAGTAAAGAAGGAATAGCGCATCGGAAAGGAGAAACTCGTATCCCAAAAGAAAATCCTGTCGTTTCCATAGAAACGTTACTCGATTTAGAAGGGGAAGTCATAGAACCCATAGTATTTCATAGCGACGCAATTTCTGTGTTAATTCGTCAATGTGAGGGAGAGAGGGAAGCAGTAAAGAAGGAATAGTGCATCAGAAAGGAGACACTCGTATCCCAAAAGAAAATCCTTTTGCTTCCATAGAAACGTTACATGAATGGAAGGAGAAGTCATAGAACCAAAAGTATTTGATAGCGACGCAATTTCTGTGCGTATTCGTCAATGTGATCGAGCGAGGGATGCAGTAAAGAACCAATAGTGCATCCGAAAGGAGATAGTCGTATCCCAAATGAAAATCCTGTCGTTTCCATAGAAATGTTACTCGGTTTAGAAGGAGAGGTCATAGAACTCATGGTATTTCATAGCGACGCAATTTCTGTGTTAATTCGCCAATGTGAGGGAGTGAGGGGATCAGTACTGAAGGAATAGAGCATCGGAAAGGAGATAGTCGTATCCCAATAGAAAATCCTGTCGTTTCCATAGAAACGTTACTCGATTTAGATGGAGATGTCATAGACCCCATAGTATTTCATAGCGACGCAAATTCTGAGTTAAATCGTCAATGTGAGGGAGCGAGGGATGCAGTAAAGAAGGAATTGTGCATCGGAAAAGAGATACTCGTATCCCAAAAGAAAATCCAGTCCTTTCCATAGAGACCTAACTCGATTTAGAAGGAGGAGTCATAGAACCCATAGTATTTCATCGCGACGCAATTTCTGAGCTTATTCGTCTATGTGAGGGAGCGAGGGATGAAGTAAAGAAGGAATAGTGCATCGGAAAGGAGATACTCGTATCCCAAAAGAAAATCCTTTCGTTTCCATAGAAACGTTACTCGAGTTAGAAGGAGAGGTAATAGAACACATAGTATTTCATAGCGACGCAATTTCTGTGTTAATTCGTCAATGTGAGGAAGCGAGGGATGCAGTAAAGAGGTAATAGTGCATCGGAAAGGAGATATTCGTATCCCAAAAGAAAATCCTGTCGTTTCCATAGAAACGTTACTCGATTTAGAAGGAGAAGTCATAGAAAGCATAGTATTTCAAGGCTACGCAGTATCTGTGTTAATTCGTCAATGTGAGGGAGCGAAGGATGCAATACAGAAGGAATAGTGCATCAAAATGGAGATAGTCGTATCCCAAAAGAAACCCCGTCGTTTCCATAGAAGCGTTACCCGATATAGAAGGAGAAGTTATAGAACTCATAGTATGTTATAGCGACGCAATTTCGGTGTGAATTCTTCAATGTGAGGGAGCGAGGGATGCAATACAGATGGAATAGTGCATCGGAAAGGAGATACTCGTATCCGAAAAGAAAATCCTGTCGTTAACATAGAAACGTTACTCGATTAGAAGGAGAAGTCATAGAACCCATAGTATTTCATAGCGACGATATAGCATTGTTAATTCGTCAAGGTGAGGGAGCGAGGGATGCAGTAAACTAGGAATAGCGCATCGGAAAGGAGAAATCCGTATCCCAAAAGAAAATGCTGTCGTTTCCATAGACACGTTACTCGATTTAGAAGGAGAAGTCATAGATCCCATAGTATTTCATAGCGACGCAATTTCTGTGCATATTCGTCAATGTGAGGGAACGAAGGATGCAGTAAAGAAGGAATAGTGCATCCGATAGGAGATACTCATAAACCCAAAGAAAATCCTGTCGTTTCCATAGAAACCGTACTCGATTAGAAGGAGAAGGCATAGAACCCATAGTATTTCATAGCGACGCTATATCATTGATAATTCGTCAAGGTGAGGGGACGAGGGATGCAGTAAACAAGGAATAGCGCATCGGAAAGGAGAAACTCGTATCCCAAAAGAAAATCCGTTCGTTACCATAGAAACGTTCCTAAATTTAGAAGGAGAAGTCATAGAACCCGTAGTATTTCATTGCGACGCAAATTCTGTGTTAATTCGTCAATGTGAGGGAGCGAGGGAAGCAGTAAAGAAGGAATAGTGCATCGAAAAGGACATACTCGTATACCAAAAGAAAATCCTGTCGCTTTCATAGAAATGTTACTCGATTAAGAAGGAGAAGTCATAGAACCCAAAGTATTTCATAGCCACGAAATTTCTGCCTTACTTCGTCAATGTGAGGGAGCGAGGAATGCAGTAAAGACGGAATAGTGCATCGGAAAGGAAGTACTCGTACCCAAAAAGAAAATCCAGTCGTTTCAATAGAAACGTTAATCGATTTAAAAGGAGAACTCATAGAACCCATAGTACTTCATAGCGACGCAATTTCTGTCCTTATTCGTCAATGTGAGGGAACGAGGGATGCAGTAAAGAAGGAACAGTGCATCGGAAAGGAGATACTCGTATCCCAAAAGAAGGTCTTGTCGTTTCCATTGAAACGTAAGTCGATCAGAAGGAGAATTCGTAGAACCCATAGTATTTCATAGCGACGATATATCATTGTTAATTCGTCATTGTGAGGGAGCGAGGGATGCAGTAAAGAAGGAATATCGCATCTGAATGGAGAAACTCGTATCCCAAAAGAAAATTCTGTCGTTTCCATAGAAACGTTACTCGATTTAGAAGGAGGTGTCATAGAACCCATAGTATTTCATAGCGACGCAATTTCTGTGTTAACTCGTCATTGTGAGGGAGCGCGGGAAGCAGTAAAGAAGGAACAGTGCATCGGAAAGGTCATACTCGTATCCCAACAGAAAATCCTGTCGTTTCCATAGAAACGTCATATGATTTAGAAGGAGAAGTCATAGAACACATAGTATTACATTGCCACGCAATGTCTGTCTTGATTCGTCAATGTGAGGGAGCGTGGAATGCAGTAAAGAAGGAATAGTGCATCGGAAAGGAGATACTCGTATCCCAAAAGAAAATCCTGTCGTTTCCATAGAAACGTTACTCGATTTGGAAGGAGATTTCATAGAACCCATAGTATTTCATAGCCACGCAATTTCTGTCGTTATTCGTCAGTGTGAGGGAGCGAGGAATGCAGTAAAGAAGGAATAGTGCATCGGAAAGGAGATACTCGTATCCCAAAAGAAAATCCAGTCGCTTCCACAGAAACGTAACTCGATTTAGAAGGAGGAGTCATAGAACCCATAGTATCTTATAGCGACGCAATTTCTGACCTTATTCGTCAATGTGATGGAGCGAGGGATGCAGTAAAGAAGGAATACTGCTTCGGAAAGGAGATACTCGTATCCCAAAAGAATATCCTGTCGTTTCCACAGAAACGGTACTCGATTAAGATGGAGGAGCCATAGAAACCATAGTATTTCATAGCCACGCAATTTCTGTCGTAATTCGTCTGTGTGAGGGAGCGAGGAATGCAGTAAGAAGGAATAGTGCATCCGAAAGGAGATACTCGTATCCCAAAGGAAAATCCTGTTGTTTCAATAGAAACGTTACTCGATTTACAAGGAGATGTCATAGAACCCATAGTATTTCATAGCCACGCAATTTCTGTCGTTATTCGTCAGTGTGAGGGAGCGAGGAATGCAGTAAAGAAGGAATAGTGCATCCGAAAGGAGATACTCGTATCCCAAATGAAAATCCTTTAGTTTCAATAGAAACGTTACTCGGTTTAGAAGGAGAAGTCATAGAACCCATAATATTTCATAGCCACCCAATTTCTGTCTTAATTTGTCAATGTGAGGGAGCGAGGAATGCAGTAAAGAAGGAATAGTGCATCGGAAAGGAAGTACTCGTACCCCAAAAGAAAATCCTGTCGTTTCCATAGAAACGTTACTCGATTTGGAAGGAGATTTCATAGAACTCATAGTATTTCTTAGCGACGCAATAACATTGTTAATTCGTCAATGTGATTGAGCGAGGGATGCAGTAAAGAAGGAATATCGCATCGGAATGGAGAAACTCGTATCCCAAAAGGAAATCCTGTCGTTTCCATAGAAACGTTACTCGATTTGGAACGAGAAGTCATAGAACCCATAGTATTTCATAGCGACGCAATTTCTGTGTTAACTCGTCAATGTGAGGGAGCGAGGGAAGCAGTAAAGAAGGAATAGTGCATCGGCAAAGTCATACTCGTATCCCAAATGAAAATCCTGTCGTTTCCATAGAAACGTCATATGATTTAGAAGGAGAAGTCATAGAACCCATAGTATTACATAGCCACGCAATGTCTGTCTTGATTCGTCAATGTGAGTTACCGAGGAATGCAGTAAAGAAGGAATAGTGCATCGGAAAGGAGATACTCGTATCCCAAAAGATAGCCCTGTCGTTTCCTTAGAAACGTTACTTGATTTTGAGGGAGATGTCATAGAACAAATAGTATATCATAGCGGCGCAATTACTGTGTTAATTCGACAATGTGAGGGAGCGAAGGATGCAGTAAAGAAGGAATAGTTCATCGGAAGGAGGTACTCGTATCCCAAGTGAAAATCCTGTCGTTTCCATAGAAACGTTACTCGATTTAGATGGAGAAGCCCTAAAACCCATAGTATTTCATAGCGACGCCATTTCTGTGCTTATTCGTCACTGTGAGGGAGCGAGGGATGCAGTAAAGAAGGAATAGTGCATCGGAAAAGAGATACTCGTATCCCAAAAGAAAATCCTGTCGTTTCCATTGAAACGTAACTAGATTTAGAAGAAGAAGTAATTGAACCCATAGTATTTCATAGCGACGCAATCTCTGTGTTAATTCGTTAATGTGAGGGAGCGAGGAATGCAGTAAAGAGGTAATAGTGCATCGGAAAGGAGTTACTTGTATCCCAAATGAAAATCCTGTCGTTTCCATTGAAAAGTTAGTCGATTTTGAAGAAGTCATAGAACGCATAGTATTTCAAGGCTACGCAACGTCTGTGTTAATTCATCAATGTGACGGAGCGAGGGATGCAATACAGAAGGAATAGTGCATCGGAAAGGAGATACCCGTATCCCAAAAGCAAATCCTGTCGTTTCCATAGAAACGTTTCTCGATTTAGAGGGAGAAGTCATAGAACCCATAGTGTCTCATAGCGACGCAATTTCTGTATTAATTCGTTTATGTGAGTAGGCGAGGGATGCAGTAAAGAAGGAATTGTGCATCGGAAGGGAGATACTCGTATCCCAAAAGAAAGTCCTGTCGTTTACATAGAAGCGTTACTCGATGTAGATGGAGAAGCCACAGAACCCATATTAATTCGTAGCGACGCAATTACTCTGTTAATACGACAATATGAGGGAGCGAGGGATGCAGTAAAGAAATAATAGTGCATCTGAAAGGATATACCTGTATCCCAAAAGAAGATCCTGTCGTTTCCATAGAAACGTTACTCGATTAGAAGGAGAATTCATAGAACCCATAGTATTTCATAGCGACGATATATCATTGTTAATTCGTCAATGTGAGGGAGCGAGGGATGCAGTAAAGAAGGAATATCGCATCTGAATGGAGAAACTCGTATCCCAAAAGAAAATCCTGTCGTTTCCATAGAAACGTTACTCGATTTAGAAGGAGAAGTCATAGAAACCATAGTATTTCATAGGGACGCAATTTCTGTGTTAACTCGTCAATGTGAGGGAGCGAGGGAAGCAGTAAAGAAGGAATAGGGCATCGGAAAGGTCATACTCGTATCCCAACAGAAAATCCTGTCGTTTCCATAGAAACGTCATATGATTTAGAAGGAGAAGTCATAGAACCCATAGTATTACATAGCCACGCAATGTCTGACTTGATTCGTCAATGTGAGGGAGCGTGGAATGCAGTAACGAAGGAATAGTGCATCGGAAAGGAGATACTCGTATCCCAAAAGAAAATCCTGTAGTTTCCTTAGAAACGTTACTCGATTTTGAAGGAGATGTCATAGAACAAATTGTACTTCATAGCGGCGCAATTACTGTGTCAATTCGACAATGTGAGGGAGCGAGGGATGCAGTAAAGAAGGAATAGTTAATCGGAAGGAGATACTCGTATCCCAAAAGAAATTCCTGACGTTTCCATAGAAACGTTACTCAATTTAAAAGGAGAAGACATAGAACATATAGTATTTCTAGCGACGCCATTTCTGTGTTAATTCGTCAATGAGAGGGAGCAAGGGAAGCAGTAAAGAAGCAATAGTGCATCGGAAAGGAGATACTCGTATCCCAAGTGAAAATCCTGTCGTTTCCATAGAAACGTTACTCGATTTAGATGGAGAAGCCATAAAACCCATAGTATTTCATAGCGACGCAATTTCTGTGCTTATTCGTCATTGTGAGGGAGCGAGGAATGCAGTAAAGAAGGAATAGTGCATCCGAAAGGAGATACTCGTATCCCAAAAGAAAATCCTGTAGTTTCAATAGAAACGTTACTCGGTTTAGAAGGAGAAGTCATAGAACCCATAGTATTTCATAGCCACGCAATTTCTGTCTTAATTCGTCAATGTGAGGGAGCGAGGAATGCAGTAAAGAAGGAATAGTGTATCGGAAAGGAGAAACTCTTATCCCAAAAGAAAATCCTTTCGTTTCCATAGAAACGTTACTCGATTAGAAGGAGAAGTCATAGAACTCATAGTATTTCATAGCGACGCAATATCATTGTTAATTCGTCAATGTGATTGAGCGAGGGATGCAGTAAAGAAGGAATATCGCATCGGAATGGAGAAACTCGTATCCCAAAAGAAAATCCTGTCGTTGCCATAGAAACGTTACTCGATTTGGAAGGAGAAGTCATAGAACCCATAGTATTTCATAGCGACGCAATTTCTGTGTTAACTCGTCAATGTGAGGGTGCGAGGGAAGCAGTAAAGAAGGAATAATGCATCGGCAAGGTCATACTCGTATCCCAAAAGAAAATCCTCTCGTTTCCATAGAAACGTCAAATGATTTAGAAGGAGAAGTCATAGAACCCATAGTATTACATAGCCACGAAATGTCTGTCTTGATTCGTCAATGTGAGGGACCGAGGAATGCAGTAAAGAAGGAATAGTGCATCGGAAAGGAGATACTCGTATCCCAAAAGATAAACCTGTCGTTTTCTTAGAAACGTTACTCAATTTTGAAGGAGATGTCATAGAACAAATAGTATTTCATAGCGGCGCAATTACTGTGTTAATTCGACAATGTGAGGGAGCGAGGGATGCAGTAAAGAAGGAATAGTTCATCGGAAGGAGATACTCGTATCCCAAGTGAAAATCCTGTCGTTTCCATAGAAACGTTACTCGATTTAGATGGAGTAGCCATAAAACCCATAGTATTTCATAGCGACGCCATTTCTGTGCTTATTCGTCACTGTGAGGGAGCGAGGGATGCAGTAAAGAAGGAATAGTGCATCGGAAAAGAGATACTCGTATCCCAAAAGAAAATCCTGTCGTTTCCATCGAAACGTAACTAGATTTATAAGGAGAAGTAATAGAACCCATAGTATTTCATAGCGACGCAATCTCTGTGTTAATTCGTTAATGTGAGGGAGCGAAGGATGCAGTAAAGAAGGAATAGTGCATCGAAAAGGAGTTACTTGTATCCCAAAAGAAAATCCTGTCGTTTCCATTGAAAAGTTAGTCGATTTTGAACAAGTCATAGAACGCATAGTATTTCAAGGCTACGCAATTTCTGTGTTAATTCATCAATGTGAGGGAGCGAGGGATGCAATACAGAAGGAATAGTGCATCGGAAAGGAGATACCCGTATCCCAAAAGCAAATCCTGTCGTTTCCATAGAAACGTTTCTCGATTTAGAGGGAGAAGTCATAGAACCCATAGTATTTCATAGCAACGCAATTTCTGTGTTAATTCGTTTATGTGAGTAGGCGAGGGATGCAGTAAAGAAGGAATTGTGCATCGGAAGGGAGATACTCGTATCCCAAAAGAAAATCCTGTCGTTTACATAGAAGCGTTACTCGATTTAGATGGAGAAGCCACAGAACCCATATTAATTCGTAGCGACGCAATTTCTCTGTTAATACGACAATGTGAGGGAGCGAGGGATGCAGTAAAGAAGGAATAGTGCATCTGAAAGGATATACCTGTATCCCAAAAGAAGATCCTGTCGTTTCCATAGAAACGTTACTCGATTAGAAGGAGAATTCATAGAACCCATAGTATTTCATAGCGACGATATATCATTGTTAATTCGTCAATGTGAGGGAGCGAGGGATGCAGTAAAGAAGGAATATCGCATCTGAGTGGAGAAACTCGTATCCCAAAAGAAAATCCTGTCGTTTCCGTAGAAACGTTACTCGATTTAGAAGGAGGTGTCATAGAACCCATAGTATTTCATAGCGACGCAATTTCTGTGTTAACTCGTCATTGTGAGGGAGCGAGGGAAGCAGTAAAGAAGGAATAGTGCATCGGAAAGGTCATACTCGTATCCCAACAGAAAATCCTGTCGTTTCCATAGAAACGTCATATGATGTAGAAGGAGAAGTCATAGAACACATAGTATTACATAGCCACGCAATGTCTGTCTTGATTCGTCAATGTGAGGGAGCGTGGAATGCAGTAAAGAAGGAATAGTGCATCGGAAAGGAGATACTCGTATCCAAAAAGAAAATCCTGTCGTTTCCATAGAAACGTTACTCGATTTGGAAGGAGATTTCATAGAACCCATAGTATTTCATAGCGACGCAAATTCCGAGTTAAATCAACAATGTGAGGGAGCGAGGGATGCAGTAAAGAAGGAATAGTGCATCGGAAAGGAGATACTCGTATCCCAAAAGAAAATCCAGTCGCTTCCACAGAAACGTAACTCGATTTAGAAGGAGGAGTCATAGAACCCATAGTATCTTATAGCGACGCAATTTCTGACCTTATTCGTCAATGTGATGGAGCGAGGGATGCAGTAAAGAAGCAATACTGCTTCGGAAAGGAGATACTCGTATCCCAAAAGAATATCCTGTCGTTTCCACAGAAACGGTACTCGATTAAGATGGAGGAGCCATAGAAACCATAGTATTTCATAGCCACGCAATTTCTGTCGTAATTCGTCTGTGTGAGGGAGCGAGGAATGCAGTAAAGAAGGAATAGTGCATCCGAAAGGAGATACTCGTATCCCAAATGAAAATCCTGTAGTTTCAATAGAAACGTTACTCGGTTTAGAGGGAGAAGTCATAGAACCCATAATATTTCATAGCCACCCAATTTCTGTCTTAATTTGTCAATGTGAGGGAGCGAGGAATGCAGTAAAGAAGGAATAGTGCATCCGAAAGGAAGTACTCGTACCCCAAAAGAAAATCCTGTCGTTTCCATAGAAACGTTACTCGATTTAGAAGGAGAAGTCATAGAACGCATAGTATTTCAAGGCTACGCAATATCTGTGTTAAATCATCAATGTGAGGGAGCGACGGCTGCAATACAGAAGGAATAGTGCATCAAAATGGAGATAGTCGTATATCAAAAGAAACCCTGTCGTTACCATAGAAACGTTACTCGATTTAGAAGGAGAAGTCATAGAACACATAGTATTTTATCTCGACGTAATTTCTGTGCTTATTCGTCAATGTGAGGGTACGTGGGATGCAGTAAAGAAGGTATAGTGTATCCGAAAGGAGAAACTCTTATCCCAAAAGAAAATCCTTTCGTTTCCATAGAAACGTTACTCGATTAGAAGGAGAAGTCATAGAACTCATAGTATTTCATAGCGACGCAATATCATTGTTAATTTGTCAATGTGATTGAGCGAGGGATGCAGTAAAGAAGGAATATCGCATCGGAATGGAGAAACTCGTATCCCAAAAGGAAATCCTGTCGTTTCCATAGAAACGTTACTCGATTTGGAACGAGAAGTCATAGAACCCATAGTATTTCATAGCGACGCAATTTCTGTGTTAACTCGTCAATGTGAGGGAGCGAGGGAAGCAGTAAAGAAGGAATAGTGCGTCGGCAAAGTCATACTCGTATCCCAAATTAAAATCCTGTCGTTTCCATTGAAAAGTTAGTCGATTTACAAGGAGATGTCATAGAACCCGTAGTATTTCATAGCCACGCAATTTCTGACGTTATTCGTCAATGTGAGTTACCGAGGAATGCAGTAAAGAAGGAATAGTGCATCGGAAAGGAGATACTCGTATCCCAAAAGATAAACCTGTCGTTTCCTTAGAAACGTTACTTGATTTTGAGGGAGATGTCATAGAACAAATAGTATTTCATAGCGGCGCAATTACTGTGTTAATTCGACAATGTGAGGGAGCGAGGGATGCAGTAAAGAAGGAATAGTTCATCGGAAGGAGATACCCGTATGTTGTTGTTGTGGTCTTCAGTCCTGAGACTGGTTTGATGCAGCTCTCCATGCTACTCTATCCTGTGCAAGCTTCTTCATCTCCCAGTATCTACTGCAACCTACATCCTTCTGAATCTGCTTAGTGTATTCATCTCTTGGTCTCCCTCTACGATTTTTACCCTCCACGCTGCCCTCCAATACTAAATTGGTGATCCCTTGATGCCTCAGAACATGTCCTACCAACCGATCCCTTCTTCTGGTCAAGTTGTGCCACAAACTTCTCTTCTCCCCAATCCTATTCAATACTTCCTCATTAGTTATGTGATCTACCCATCTAATCTTCAGCATTCTTCTGTAGCACCACATTTCGAAAGCTTCTATTCTCTTCTTGTCCAAACTATTTACCGTCCATGTTTCACTTCCATACATGGCTACACTCCATACGAATACTTTCAGAAATGACTTCCTGACACTTAAATCAATACTGGATGTTAACAAATTTCTCTTCTTCAGAAACGCTTTCCTTGCCATTGCCAGCCTACATTTTATATCCTCTCTACTTCGACCATCATCAGTTATTTTGCTACCCAAATAGCAAAACTCCTTTACTACTTTAAGTGCCTCATTTCCTAATCTAATTCCCGCAGCATCACCCGACTTAATTAGACTACATTCCATTATCCTTGTTTTGCTTTTGTTGATGTTCATCTTATATCCTCCTTTCAAGACACTGTCCACTCCATTCAACTGCTCTTCCAAGTCCTTTGCTGTCTCTGACAGAATTACAATGTCATCGGCGTACCTCAAAGTTTTTATTTCTTCTCCATGAATTTTAATACCTACTCCGAATTTTTCTTTTGTTTCCTTTACTGCTTGCTCAATATACAGATTGAACAACATCGGGGAGAGGCTACAACCCTGTCTTACTCCCTTCCCAACCACTGCTTCCCTTTCAAGTCCCTCGACTCTTATAACTGCCATCTGGTTTCTGTACAAATTGTAAATAGCCTTTCGCTCCCTGTATTTTACCCCTGCCACCTTTAGAATTTGAAAGAGTGTATTCCAGTCAACATTGTCAAAAGCTTTCTCTAAGTCTACAAATGCTAGAAATGTGGGTTTGCCTTTCCTTAATCTTTCTTCTAAGATAAGTCGTAAGGTCAGTATTGCCTCACGTGTTCCAGTGTTTCTACGGAATCCAAACTGATCTTCCCCGAGGTTGGCTTCTACTAGTTTTTCCATTCGTCTGTAAAGAATTCGTGTTAGTATTTTGCAGCTGTGACTTATTAAGCTGATAGTTCGGTAATTTTCACATCTGTCAACACCTGCTTTCTTTGGGATTGGAATTATTATATTCTTCTTGAAGTCTGAGGGATACCCGTATCCCAAGTGAAAATCCTGTCGTTTCCATAGAAACGTTACTCGATTTAGATGGAGAAGCCCTAAAACCCATAGTATTTCATAGCGACGCCATTTCTGTGCTTATTCGTCACTGTGAGGGGGCGAGGGATGCAGTAAAGAAGGAATAGTGCATCGGAAAAGAGATACTCGTATCCCAAAAGAAAATCCTGTCGTTTCCATCGAAACGTAACTAGATTTAGAAGGAGAAGTAATTGAACCCATAGTATTTCATAGCGACGCAATCTCTGTGTTAATTCGTTAATGTGAGGGAGCGAGGGATGCAGTAAAGAGGTAATAGTGCATCGGAAAGGAGTTACTTGTATCCCAAAAGAAAATCCTGTCGTTTCCATTGAAAAGTTAGTCGATTTTGAAGAAGTCATAGAACGCATAGTATTTCAAGGCTACGCAACGTCTGTGTTAATTCATCAATGTGACGGAGCGAGGGATGCAATACAGAAGGAATTGTGCATCGGAAAGGAGATACCCGTATCCCAAAAGCAAATCCTGTCGTTTCCATAGAAACGTTTCTCGATTTAGAGGGAGAAGTCATAGAACCCATAGTATCTCATAGCGACGCAATTTCTGTATTAATTCGTTTATGTGAGTAGGCGAGGGATGCAGTAAAGAAGGAATTGTGCATCGGAAGGGAGATACTCGTATCCCAAAAGAAAGTTCTGTCGTTTACATAGAAGCGTTACTCGATGTAGATGGAGAAGCCACAGAACCCATATTAATTCGTAGTGACGCAATTACTCTGTTAATACGACAATGTGAGGGAGCGAGGGATGCAGTAAAGAATTAATAGTGCATCTGAAAGGATATACCTGTATCCCAAAAGAAGATCCTGTCGTTTCCATAGAAAAGTTACTCGATTAGAAGGAGAATTCATAGAACCCATAGTATTTCATAGCGACGATATATCATTGTTAATTCGTCAATGTGAGGGAGCGAGGGATGCAGTAAAGAAGGAATATCGCATCGGAATGGAGAAACTCGTATCCCAAAAGCAAATCCTGTCGTTTCCATAGAAACGTTACTCGATTTAGAAGGAGAAGTCATAGAAACCATAGTATTTCGTAGCGACGTAATTTCTGTGTTAATACGACAATGTGAGGGAGCGAGGGATGCAGTAAAGAAGGAATAGTGCATCTGAAAGGATATACCCGTATCCCAAAAGAAAATCCTGTCGTTTCCTTAGAAACGTTACTCGATTTTGAAGGAGAAGTCATAGAACCCATAGTATTTCATAGCGACGCCATTTCTGTCTTTATTCGTCATTATGAGGGAGCGAGAGATGCAGTTAAGAAGGAATAGTGCATCGGAAAGGAGATACTCGTATCCCAAAAGAAAATCCTGTCGTTTCCTTAGAAACGTTACTCGATTTTGAAGGAGATGTCATAGAACAAATAGTACTTCATAGCGGCGCAATTACTGTGTTAATTCGACAATGTGAGGGAGCGAGGGATGCAGTAAAGAAGGAATAGTTAATCGGAAGGAGATACTCGTATCCCAAAAGAAATTCCTGACGTTTCCATAGAAACGTTACTCAATTTAAAAGGAGAAGACATAGAACATATAGTATTTCTAGCGACGCCATTTCTGTGTTAATTCGTCAATGAGAGGGAGCAAGGGAAGCAGTAAAGAAGCAATAGTGCATCGGAAAGGAGATACTCGTATCCCAAGTGAAAATCCTGTCGTTTCCATAGAAACGTTACTCGATTTAGATGGAGAAGCCATAAAACCCATAGTATTTCATAGCGACGCAATTTCTGTGCTTATTCGTCTTTGTGAGGGAGCGAGGGATGCAGTAAAGAAGGAATAGTGCATCGGAAAAGAGATACTCGTATCCCAAAAGAAAATCCTGTCGTATCCATCGAAACGTAACTAGATTTAGAAGGAGAAGTAATAGAGCCCATAGTATTTCATAGCGACGCTATCTCTGTGTTTATTCGTTAATGTGAGGGAGCGAGGGATGCAGTAAAGGGGTAATAGTGCATCGGAAAGGAGATACTTGTATCCCAAAAGAAATTCCTGTCGTTTCCATTAAAACGTTAGTCGATTTAGAAGGAGAAGTCATAGAACGCATAGTATTTCATAGCGACGCCATTTCTGTGTTTATTCGTCATTATGAGGGATCGATAGATGCAGTTAAGAAGGAATAGTGCATCTGAAAGGCTATACCCGTATCCTAAAAGAAAAACCTGTCGTTTCCATAGCAACGTTACTCGATTTAGAGGGAGAAGTCATAGAACAAATAGTATTTCATAGCGACACAGTTTCTGTGTTAATTCGTCAATGCGAGGAACGAGGGATGCAGTAAAGAAGCAATAGTGCATCGGAAAAGAGATACTCGTATCCCAAAAGAAAATCCTGTCGATTCCATAGAAATGTTACTCGATTTAGATGGAGAAGCCATAGAGCCCATAGTATTTCGTAGCGATGCAATTTCTGTGTTAATACGACAATGTGAGGGAGCGAGGGATGCAGTAAAGAAGGAATAGTGCTTCTGAAAGGATATACCCGTATCCCAAAACAAAATCTTGGCGTTTCCATAGAAACGTTACTCGATTTAGAAGGAGAAGTCATAGAACCCATAGTATTTCATTGCGACGCCATTTATGTGTTTTTTCGTCATTATGTGGGAGCGAGAGATGTAGTTAAGAAGGAACAGTGCATCTGAAAGGATATACCCGTATCCCAAAAGAAAAACCTGTCGTTTCCATAGCAACGTTACTCGATTCAGAGGGAGAAGTCATAGAACCCATAGTATTTCATAGCGACACAGTTTCTGTGTTAATTCGTCAATGTGAGGAACGAGGGATGCAGTAAAGAAGGAATAGTGCATCGGAAAAGAGATACTCGTATCCCAAAAGAAAATCCTGTCGTTTCCGTAGAAATGTTACTCGATTTAGATTGAGAAGCCATAGAGCCCATAGTATTTCGTAGCGACGCAATTTCTGTGTTAATACGACAATGTGAGGGAGCGAGGGATGCAGTAAAGAAGGAATAGTGCATCTGAAAGGATATACCCGTATCCCAAAAGAAAATCCTGTTGTTTACATAGAAACGTTACTCGATTAGGAAGGAGAAGTCATAGAACCCATAGTATTTCATAGCGACGCCATTTCTGTGTTTATTCGTCAGTATGAGGGAGCGAGAGATGCAGTTAAGATGGAATAGTGCATCGGAAAGGAGATACTCGTATCCCAAAAGAAAAACCTGTCGTTTCCATAGCAACGATACTCGATTTAGAGGGAGAAGTCATAGAAACCATAGTATTTCGTAGCGACGCAATTTCTGTGTTAATATGATAATGTGAGGGAGCGAGGGATGCAGTAAAGAAGGAATAGTGCATCTGAAAAGATATACCCGTATCCCAAAAGAAAATCCTGTCGTTTCCATAGAAACGTTACTCGATTTAGAAAGAGAAGTCAAAGATCACATAGTATTACATAGCGACGCCAATTCTGTTTTTATTCGTCATTATGAGGAAGCGAGAGATGCAGTTAAAAAGGAATAGTGCATCGGAAAGGAGATACTCGTACTCCAAAAGAAAATCCTTTCGTTTCCATAGAAATGTTACTCGATTTAGATGGAGAAGCCATGGAGCCCATAGTATTTCGTAGCGACGCAATTTCTGTGTTAATACAACAATGTGAGGGAGCGAGGGATGCAGTAAAGAAGTAATAGTGCATCTGAAAGGATATACCCGTATCCCAAAAGAAAATCCCGTCGTTTCCATAGAAACGTTACTCGATTTAGAAGGAGAAGTCATAGAACCCATAGTATTTCATAGCGACGCCTTTTCTGTGTTTAGTCGTCATTATGCGGGAGCGAGAGATGCAGTTAAGAAGGAATAGTGCATCGGAAAGGAGATACTCGTACTCCAAAAGAAAATCCTGTCGTTTCCATCGAATTGTTACTCGATTTAGATGGAGAAGCCATAGAGCCCATAGTATTTCGTAGCGACGCAATTTCTGTGTTAATACGACAATGTGAGGGAGCGAGGGATGCAGTAAAGAAGGAATAGTGCATCAGAAAGGATATACCCGTATCCCAAAAGAAAATCCTGTCGTTTCCATAGAAATGTTACTCGATTTAGAAGGAGAAGTCATAGCACCTATAGTATTTCATAGCGACGCCATTTCTGTGTTTATTCGTCATTATGAGGGAGCGAGAGATGCAGTTAAGTAGGAATAATGCATCGGAAAGGAGATACTCGTAACTCAAAAGAAAATCCTTTCGTTTCCATAGCAACGTTACTCGATTTAAAGGGAGAAGTCTTAGAACCCATAGTATTTCGTAGCTACGCAATTTCTGTGTTAATACGACAATGTGAGGGAGCGAGGATGCAGTAAAGAAGGAATAGTGCATCTGAAAGGATATACCCGTATCCCAAGAGAAAATCCTGTCGTTTCCGTAGAAACATTACTCGATTTAGAAGGAGAAGCCATAGAGCCCATAGTATTTCATAGCGACTCCATTTCTGTGTTCATTCGGTATTATAAGGGAGCCAGAGATGCAGTTAAGAAGGAATAGTGCATCAGAAAGGAGATACTCGTACTACAAAAGAAAATCCTGTAGTTTCAATAGAAACGTTACTCGATTTAGATGGAGAAGCCATAGAGCCCATAGTATTTCATAGCGACGCAATTTCTGTGTTAATACGACAATGTGGGGGAGCGAGGGATGCAGTAAAGAAGGAATAGTACATCTGAAAGGATATACCGGTATCCCAAAAGAAAATCCTGTCGTTTCCATAGAAACGTTACTCGATGTAGAAGGAGAAGTCATAGACCCCATAGTATTTCATAGCGACGCCATTTCTGTGTTTATTCGTCATTATGAGGGAGCGAGAGATGCAGTTAAGAAGGAATAGTGCATCAGAAAGGATATACCCGAATCCCAAAAGAAAAACCTCTCGCTTCCATAGCAACGTTACTCGATTTAGAAGGAGAAGTCATAGAACCCATATTATTTCATAGCGACACAGTTTCTGTGTTAATTCGTCAATGTAGGGAACGAGGGATGCAGTAAAGAAGGAATAGTGCATCGGAAAAGAGATACTCGTATCCCAAAAGAAAATCCTGTCGTTTCCATAGTTATGTTACTCGATTTAGACGGAGAAGCCATATAGCCCATAGTATTTCGTAGCGACGCAATTTCTGTGTTAATACGACAATGTGAGAGAGCGAGGGATGCAGTAAAGAAGGAATAGTGCTTCTGAAAGGATATGCCCGTATCCCAAAAGAAAATCCTGTCGTTTCCATAGAAACGTTAATCGATTTAGAAGGAGAAGTCATAGCACCTATAGTATTTCATAGCGACGCCATTTCTGTGTTTATTCGTCATTATGAGGGAGCGAGAGATGCAGTTAAGAAGGAATAGTGCATCTGAAAGGATATACCCGTATCCCAAAAGAAAAACCTGTCGTTTCCATAGTAACGTTACTCGATTTAGAGGGAGAAGTCATAGAACCCATAGTATTTCATAGCGACACAGTTTCTGTGTTAATTCGTCAATGTGAGGAACGAGGGATGCAGTAAAGAAGGAATAGTGCATCGGAAAAGAGATACTTGTATCCCAAAAGAAAATCCTGTCGTTTCCATAGAAACGTTACTCGATTTAGAAGGAGAAGTCATATAACCCATAGTATTTCATAGCGACGCCATTTCTGTGTTTATTCGTCATTATAAGGGAGCCAGAGATGCAGTTAAGAAGGTATAGTGCATCTGAAAGGAGATACTCGTACTCCAAAAGAAAATCCTGTCGTTTCAATAGAAACGTTACTCGATTTAGATGGAGAAGCCATAGAACCCATAGCATTTCGTAGCGACGCAATTTCTGTGTTAATACGACAATGTGAGGGAGCGAGGGATGCAGTAAAGAAGGAATAGTGCATCTGAAAGGATATACCCGTATCCCAAAAGAAAATCCTGTCGTTTCCATAGAAACGTTACTCGATTTAGAGGGAGAAGCCATAGAACCCATAGTATTTCATAGCGACGCCATTTATGTGTTTATTGGTCATTATGAGGGAACGAGAGATGTAGTTAAGAAGGAATAGTGCATCGGAAAAGAGATACTCGTACTCCAAAAGAAAATCCTGTCGTTTCAGTTGAAACGTTTCTCGATTTAGAGGGAGAAGCCATAGAGCCCATAGTATTTCGTAGCGACGTAATTTCTGTGTTAATACGACAATGTGAGGGAGCGAGGGATGCAGTAAAGAAGGAATAGTGCATCTGAAAGGATATACCCGTATCCCAAAAGAAAATCCTGTCGTTTCCATAGAAACGTTAATCGATTTAGAAGGAGAAGTCATAGAACCCACAGTATATCATAGCGACGCCATTTCTGTGTTTATCCGTCATTATGAGGGAGCGAGAGATGCAGTTAAGAAGGAATAGTGCATCGGAAAGGAGCGTCTCGTACTCCTAAAGAAAATCCTGTCGTTTCAATAGAAACGTTTCTCGTTTTAGAGTGAGAAGCCATGGAGCCCATAGTATTTCGTAGCGTCGCAATTTCTGTGCTAATACGACAATGTGAGGGAGCGAGGGATGCAGTAAAGAAGGAATAGTGCATCTGAAAGGATATACCCGTATCCCAAAAGAAAAACCTGTCGTTTCCATAGCAACGTTACTCGATTTAGTGGGAGAAGTCATAGAACCCATAGTATTTCATAGCGACACAGTTTCTGTGTTAATACGACAATGTGAGGGATCGAGGGATGCAGTAAAGAAGGAATAGTGCATCTGAAAGGATAAACCCGTATCCCAAAAGAAAATCCTGTCGTTTCCATAGAAAAGATACTCGATTTAGAAGAAGAAGTCATAGAACCCATAGTATTTCATGGCGACGCCATTTCTGTGTTTATTCGTCATTATGAGGGTGCGAGAGAAGCAGTTAAGAAGGAATAGGGCATCGGAATGGAGATACTCGTACTCCAAAAGAAAATCCTGTCGTTTCCATTGAAATGTTACTCGATTTAGATGGAGAAGCCATAGAGCCCATAGTATCTCGTAGCGACGCAATTTCTGTGTTAATAGGACAATGTGAGGGAGCGAGGGATGCAGTGAAGAAGGAATAGTGCATCTGAAAAGATATACCCGTATTCCAAAAGAAAATCCTTTCGTTTCCATAGGAACGTTACTTGATTTAGAAGGAGAAGTCATAGAACCCATAGAATTTCATAGCGACGCCATTTCTGTGTTTATTCGTCATTATGAGGGAGCGAGAGATGCAGTTGAGAAGGAATAGTGCATCGGAAAGGAGATACTCATACTCCAAAAGAAAATCCAGTCGTTACAATAGAAAAGTTTGTCGATTTAGAGGGAGAAACCATAGAGCCCATAGTATTTCGTAGCGACGCACTTTAAGTGTTAATACGACAATGTGAGGGAGCGAGGGATGCAGTAAAGAAGGAATAGTGCATCTGAAAAGATATACCCGTATCCCAAAAGAAAATCCTGTCGTTTCCATAGTACCGTTAATCGATTGAGAAGGAGAAGTCATAGAACCCATAGTATTTCATAGCGACACCATTTCTGTGTTTGTTCGTCATTATCAGGGAGCGAGAGATGCAGTTAAGAAGGAATAGTGCTTCGGAAAGGAGATACTCGTACTCCAAAAGAAAATCCTGTCGTTTCAATAGAAACGTTTCTCGATTTAGAGGGAGAAGCCATAGAGCCCATAGTACTTCATAGCGACGCCATTTCTGTGTTTATTCGTCATTATGAGGGAGCGAGAGATGCAGTTAAGAAGGAATAGTGCATCTGAAAGGATATACCCGTATCCCAAAAGAAAAACCTGTCGTTTCCATAGTAACGTTACTCGATTTAGAGGGAGAAGTCATAGAACCCATAGTATTTCATAGCGACACAGTTTCTGTGTTAATTCGTCAATGTGAGGAACGAGGGATGCAGTAAAGAAGGAATAGTGCATCGGAAAAGAGATACTTGTATCCCAAAAGAAAATCCTGTCGTTTCCATTGAAATGTTACTCGATTTAGATGGAAAAGCCATAGAGCCCATAGTATTTCGTAGCGACGCAATTTCTGTGTTAATACGACAATGTGAGGGAGCGAGTGATGCAGTAAAGAAGGAATAGTGCATCTGAAAGGATATACCCGTATCCCAAAAGAAAATGCTGTCGTTTCCATAGAAACGTTACTCGATTTAGAAGGAGAAGTCATATAACCAATAGAATTTCTTATCGACGACATTTCTGGGTTTATTCGTCATTATGAGGGAGCGAGAGATGCAGTTAAGAAGGAATAGTGCATCGGAAAGGAGATACTCGTATCCCAAAAGAAAATCCTGTCGTTTCAATAGAAACGTTACTCGATTTAGATGGAGAAGCCATAGAACCCATAGCATTTCGTAGCGACGCAATTTCTGTGTTAATACGACAATGTGAGGGAGCGAGGGATGCAGTAAAGAAGGAATGGTGCATCTGAAAGGATATACCCATATCCCAAAAGAAAATCCTGTCGTTTCCATAGAAACGTTACTCGATTTAGAGGGAGAAGCCATAGAACCAATAGTATTTCATAGCGATGCCATTTATGTTTTTATTCGTCATTATGAGGGAACGAGCGATGCAGTTAAGAAGGAATAGTGCATCGGAAAGGAGATACTCGTACTCCAAAAGAAAATCCTGTCGTTTCAGTTGAAACGTTTCTCGATTTAGAGGGAGAAGCCATAGAGCCCATAGTATTTCGTAGCGACGTAATTTCTGTGTTAATACGACAATGTGAGGGAGCGAGGGATGCAGTAAAGAAGGAATAGTGCATCTGAAAGGATATACCCGTATCCCAAAAGAAAATCCTGTCGTTTCCATAGAAACGTTAATCGATTTAGAAGGAGAAGTCATAGAACCCATAGTATATCATAGCGACGCCATTTCTGTGTTTATTCGTCATTATGAGCGAGCGAGAGATGCAGTTAAGAAGGAATAGTGCATCGGAAAGGAGAGTCTCGTACTCCTAAAGAAAATCCTGTCGTTTCAATAGAAACGTTTCTCGTTTTAGAGGGAGAAGCCATGGAGCCCATAGTATTTCGTAGCGTCGCAATTTCTGTGCTAATACGACAATGTGAGGGAGCGAGGGATGCAGTAAAGAAGGAATAGTGCATCTGAAAGGATATACCCGTATCCCAAAAGAAAAATCTGTCGTTTCCATAGCAACGTTACTCGATTTAGTGGGAGAAGTCATAGAACCCATAGTATTTCATAGCGACACAATTTCTGTGTTAATACGACAATGTGAGGGACCGAGGGATGCAGTAAAGAAGGAATATTGCATCTGAAAGGATAAACACGTATCCCAAAAGAAAATCCTGTCGTTTCCATAGAAAAGATACTCGATTTAGAAGGAGAAGTCATAGAACCCATAGTATTTCATGGCGGCGCCATTTCTGTGTTTATTCGTCATTATGAGGGTGCGAGAGAAGCAGTTAAGAAGGAATAGGGCATCGGAAAGGAGATACTCGTACTCCAAAAGAAAATCCTGTCGTTTCCATAGAAATGTTACTGGATTTTGATGGAGAAGCTATAGAGCCCATAGTATCTCGTAGCGACGCAATTTCTGTGTTAATAGGACAATGTGAGGGAGCGAGGGATGCAGTGAAGAAGGAATAGTGCATCTGAAAAGATATACCCGTATTACAAAAGAAAATCCTGTCGTTTCCATAGAAACGTTACTTGATTTAGAAGGAGAAGTCATAGAACCCATAGTATTTCATAGCGACGCCATTTCTGTGTTTACTCGTCATTATGAGGGAGCGAGAGATGCAGTTAAGAAGGAATAGTGCATCGGAAAGGAGATACTCGTACTCCAAAAGAAAATCCAGTCGTTTCAATAGAAACGTTTGTCGATTTAGAAGGAGAAACCATAGAGCCCTTAGTATTTCGTAGCGACGCAATTTCAGTGTTAATACGACAATGTGAGGGAGCGAGGGATGCAGTAAAGAAGGAATAGTGCATCTGAAAAGATATACCCGTATCCCAAAAGAAAATCCTGTCGTTTCCATAGCAACGTTACTCGATTTAGAAGGAGAAGTCATAGAACCCATAGTATTTCATAGCGACGCCATTTCTGTGTTTATTTGTCATTATGAGGGAGCGAGAGATGCAGTTAAAAAGGAATAGTGCATCTGAAAGGATATACCGGTATCCCAAAAGAAAAACCTGTCGTTTCCATAGCAACGTTACTCGATTTAGAGGGAGAAGTCTTAGAACCCTTTGTAATTCATAGCGACACAGTTTCTGTGTTAATTCGTCAATGTGAGGAACGAGGGATGCAGTAAAGAAGGAATATTGCATCGGAAAAGAGATACTCGTATCCCAAAAGAAAATCCTGTTGTTTCCATAGAAATGTTACTCGATTTAGATGGAGAAGCCATAGAGCCCATAGTATATCGTAGCGACGCAATTTCTGTGTTAATACGACAATGTGAGGGAGCGAGGGATGCAATAAAGAAGGAATAGTGCATGTGAAAGGATATACCCGTATCCCAAAAGACAATCCTGTCGTTTCCATAGAAACGTTACTCGATTTAGAAGGAGAAGTCATAGAACCCATAGTATTTCATAGCGACGCCATTTCTGCGTTTATTCGTCATTATGAGGGAGCGAGATATGCAGTTGAGAATGAATAGTGCATCTGAAAGGATATACCCGTATCCCAAAAGAAAAACCTATCGTTTCCATTGCAACGTTACTCAATTTAGAGGGAGATGTCATAGAACCCATAGTATTTCATAGCGACACAGTTTCTGTGTTAATTCGTCAATGTGAGGAACGAGGGATGCAGTAAAGAAGGAATAGTGCGTCGGAAAAGAGATACTCGTATCCCAAAAGAAAATCCTGTCGTTTCCATAGAAACGTTACTCGATTTAGATGGAGAAGCCATAGAGCCCATTGTATTTCGTAGCGACGCAATTTCTGTGTTAATACAACAATGAGAGGGAGCGAGGGATGCAGTAAAGAAGGAATAGGGCATCTGAAAGGATATACCCGTATCCCAAAAGAAAATCCTGTCGTTTCCATAGAAACGTTACTCGATCTAGAAGGAGAAGTCATAGAACCCATAGTATTTCATAGCGACGCCATTTCTGTGTTTATTCGTCATTATGAGGGAGCGAGAGATGCAGTTAAGAAGGAATAGTGCATCGGAAAGGAGATCCTCGTACTCCAAAAGGAAATCCTGTCGTTTCAATTGAAACGTTTCTCGATTTAGAGGGAGAAGCCATAGAGCCAAATAGTATTTCGTAGCGACGCAATGTCTGTGTCAATACGACAATGTGAGGGAGCGAGGGATGCAGTAAAGAAGGAATAGTACACCTGAAAGGATATACCCGTACCCCAAAAGAAAATCCTGTCGTTTCCATAGAAACGTTACTCGATTTAGAAGGAGAAGTCATAGAACCCATAGTATTTCATAGCGACGCCATTTCTGTGTTTATTCGTCATTATGAGGGAGCGAGAGATGCAGTTAAGAAGATATAGTGCATCGGAAAGGAGATACTCGTACTCCAAAAGAAAATCCTGTCGTTTCCATAGAAATGTTACTCGATTTAGATGGAGAGGCCATAGAGCCCATAGTAATTCGTAGCGACGCAATTTCCGTGTTAATACGACAATGTGAGGGAGCGAGGGATGCAGTAAAGAAGGAATAGTGCATCTGAAACGATATACCAGTATCCCAAAAGAAAATCCTGTCGTTTCCATAGAAACGTTACTCGATTTAGAAGGAGTAGTCATAGAACCCATAGTATTTCATAGCGACGCTATTTCTGTGTTTATTCGTCATTATGGGGGAGCGAGAGATGCAGTTAGGAAGGAATAGGGCATCGGAAAGGAGATACTCGTATTCGAAAAGAAAATCCTGTCGTTTCAATAGAAACATTTCTCGATTTAGAGGGAGAAGCCATAGAGCCCATAGTATTTCGTAGCGACGCAATTTCTGTGTTAATACGACAATGTGAGGGAGCTAGGGATGCAGTTAAGAAGGAATAGTGCATCTGAAAGGACATACCCGTATCCCAAAAGAAAATCCTGTCGTTTCCATAGAAACGTTACTCGATTTAGAAGGAGAAGTTATAGAACACATAGTATTTCATAGCGACGCCATTTCTGAGTTTATTCGTCATTATGAGGGAGCGAGAGATGCAGTTAAGAAGGAATAGAGCATCTGAAAGGATATACCCGTATCCCAAAAGAAAAACCTGTCGTTTCCACAGCAACGTTACTCGATTTAGAGGGAGAAGTCATAGAACCCATAGTATTTCATAGCGACACAGTTTCTCTGTTAATTCGTCAATGTGAGGAACGAGGGATGCAGTAAAGAAGGAATAGTGCATCGCAAAAGAGATACTCGTATCCCAAAAAAAAAGCCTGTCGTTTCCATAGAAATGTTACTCGATTTAGATGGAGAAGCCATATAGCCCATAGTATTTCGTAGCGACGCAATTTCTGTGTTAATACGACAATGTGAGGGAGCGAGGGATGCAGTTAAGAAGGAATAGTGCATCTGAAAGGACATACCCGTATCCCAAAAGAAAATCCTGTCGTTTCCATAGAAACGTTACTCGATTTAGAAGGAGAAGTTATAGAACACATAGTATTTCATAGCGACGCCATTTCTGAGTTTATTCGTCATTATGAGGGAGCGAGAGATGCAGTTAAGAAGGAATAGAGCATCTGAAAGGATATACCCGTATCCCAAAAGAAAAACCTGTCGTTTCCACAGCAACGTTACTCGATTTAGAGGGAGAAGTCATAGAACCCATAGTAATCCATAGTGACACAGTTTCTGTGTTAATTCGTCAATGTGAGGAACGAGGGATGCAGTAAAGAAGGAATAGTGCATCGCAAAAGAGATACTCGTATCCCAAAAGAAAAGCCTGTCGTTTCCATCGAAATGTTACTCGATTTAGATGGAGAAGCCATATAGCCCATAGTATTTCGTAGCGACGCAATTTCTGTGTTAATACGACATTGTGAGGGAGCGAGGGATGCAGTAAAGAAGGAATAGTGCATCTGAAAGTATATACCCTTATCCCAAAAGAAAATCCTGTCGTTTCCATAGAAACGTTACTCGATTTAGAAGGAGAAGTCATAGAACCCATAGTATTTCATAGCGACGCCATTTCTGTGTTTATTTGTCATTATGAGGGAGCGAGAGATGCAGTTCAGAAGGAATAGTGCATCGGAAAGGAGATACTCGTACTCCAAAAGAAAATACTGTCGTTTCAATAGAACGTTTCTCGATTTAGAGGGAGAAGCGATAGAGCCCATAGTGTTTCGTAGCAACGCAATTTCTGTGTTAATACGACAATGTGAGGGAGCGAGGGATGCAGCAAAGAAGGAATAGTGCATCTGAAAGAATATACCCGTATCGAAAAAGAAAATCCTGTCGTTTTCATAGAAACATTACTCGATTTAGAAGGAGAAGTCATAGAACCCATAGTATTTCATAGCGACACATTTTCTGTGTTAATTCGTCAATGTGAGGAACGAGGGATGCAGTAGAGAAGGAATAGTGCATCTGAAAGGATATACCCGTATCCCAAAAGAAAATCCTGTCGTTTCCATAGAATCGTTACTCGATTTAGAAGGAGAAGTCATAGAACCCATAGTATTTCATAGCTACGCCTTTTCTGTGTTTATTCGTCATTATGAGGGAGCGAGAGAAGCATTTAAGAAGGAATAGTGCATCTAAAAGGATATACCCGTATCCCAAAAGGAAAACCTGTCGTTTCTATAGCAACGTTACTCGATTTAGAGAGAGAAGTCATAGAACCCACAGTATTTCATAGCGACACAGTTTCTGTGTTCATTCGTCAATGTGAGGAACGAGGGATGCAGTAAAGAAGGAATAGTGCAGCGGAAAAGAGATACTAGAATCCCAAAAGGAAATCCTGTCGTTTCCATAGAAATGTTACTCGATTTAGATGGAGAAGCCATAGAGCCCATAGTATTTCGTAGCGACGCAATTTCTGTGTTAATACGACAATGTGAGGGAGCGAGGGATGCAGTAAGGAAGGAAAAGTGCATCTGAAAGGATATACCCGTATCCCAAAAGAAAATCCTGTCGTTTCCATAGAATCGTTACTCGTTTTAGAAGGAGAAGTCATAGAACCCATAGTATTTCATAGCGACGCCATTTCTGCGTTTATTCGTCATTGTGAGGGAGCGAGAGATGCAGTTAAGAAGGAATAGAGCATTTGAAAGTAAATACCCGTATCCCAAAATAAAAACCTGTCGTTTCCATAGCAACGTTACTCGATTTAGAGGGAGAAGTCATAGAACCCATAGTATTTCATAACGACACAGTTTCTGTGTTAATTCGTCAATGTGAGGAACGAGGGATGCAGTAAAGAAGGAATAGTGCATCGGAAATGAGATACTCGTATCCCAAAAGAAAATTCTGTCGTTTCCATGGAAATGTTACTCATTTTAGATGGAGAAGCCATAAAGCCCATAGTATTTCGTAGCGACGCAATTTCTGTGTTAATACGACAATGTGAGGGAGCGAGGGATGCAGTAAAGAAGGAAAAGTGCATCTGAAAGGATATACCTGTATCCCAAAAGGAAATCCTGTCGTTTACATAGAAACGTTACTCGATTTAGAAGGAGAAGTCATAGAACCCATAGTATTTCATAGCGACACCATTTCTGTGTTTACTCGTCATTATGAGGGAACGAGAGATGCAGTTACGAAGGAATAGTGCATCTGAAAGGATATACCCGTATCCCAAAAGAAAAACCTGTCGTTTCCATAGCAACGTTACTCGATTTAGAGGGAGAAGTCATAGAACCCATAGAAATTCATAGCGACACAGTTTCTGTGTTAATTCGTCAATGTGAGGAACGAGGGATGCAGTAAAGAAGGAATAGTGCATCTGAAAAGATATACCCGTATCCCAAAAGAAAATCCTGTCGTTTCCATAGCAACGTTACTCGATTTAGAGGGAGAAGTCATAGAACCCATAGTAATTCATAGCGACACAGTTTCTGTGTTAATTCGTCAATGTGAGGGACGAGGGATGCAGTAAAGCAGGAATAGTGCATCTGAAAGGATATACCCGTATCCCAAAAGAAAATCCTGTCGTTTCCATAGAAACGTAACTCGATTTAGAAGGAGAAGTCATAGAACCCATAGTATTTCATAGCGACGCCATTTCTGTGTTTATTCGTCATTCTGAGGGAGCGAGAGATGCAGTTATGAAGGAATAGGGCATCTGAAAGGATATACCCCTATCATAAAAGAAAAACTTGTCGTTTCCATAGCAACGTTACTCGATTTCGAGGGAGAAGTCATAGAACCCATAGTATTTCATAGCGACACAGTTTCTGTGTTAATAGGACAATGTGAGGGAGCGAGGGAAACAGTACAGAAGGAATAGTGCATCTGAAAGGATATACCCGTATCCCAAAAGAAAATCCTTTCGTTTCCATAGAAACGTTACTCGATTTAGAAGGAGAAGTCATAGAACCGATAGTATTTCATAGCGACGCCATTTCTCTGTTTATTCGTCATTATGAGGGAGCGAGAGATGCAGTTAAGAAGGAATAGTGCACCGGAAAGGAGATACTCGTACTCCAAAAGAAAATACTGTCGTTTCCATAGAAATGTTACTCGATTTAGATGGAGAGGCCATAGAGACCATAGTATATCGTGGCGACGCAATTTCTGTGTTAATACGACAATGTGAGGGAGCGAGGGATGCAGTAAAGAAGGAATAGTGCATCTGAAAAGATATACCCGTATCCCAAAAGAAAATCCTCTCGTTTCCATAGAAACGTTACTCGATTTAGAAGGAGAAGTAATAGAACCCATAGTATTTCATAGAAACGCCATTTCTGTGTTTATTCGTCATTATGAGGGAGCGAGAGATGCAGTTAAGAAGGAATAGTGCATCGGAAAGGAGATACTCGTACTCCAAAAGAAAATCCTGTCGTTTCAATAGAAACGTTTCTCGATTTTGTGGGACAAGCCATGGAGCCCATAGTATTTCGTAGCGACGCAATTTCTGTGTTAATACGACAATGTGAGGGAGCGAGGGATGCAGTAAAGAAGGAATAGTGCATCTGAAAGGATATAACTGTATGCCAAAAGGAAATCCTGTCGTTTCCATAGAAACGTTACTCGATTTAGAAGGAGAAGTCATAGAACCCATAGTATTTCATAGCGACGCCAAATCTGTGTTTATTCGACATTATGAGGGAGCGAGAGATGCAGTTATGAAGGAATAGTGCATCTGAAAGGATATACCCGTATCCCAAAAGAAAAACCTGTCGTTTCCATTGCAACGTTACTCGATTTAGAGGGAGAAGCCATAGAACCCATAGTATTTCATAGCGACACTGTTTCCGTTTTAATTCGTCAATGTGAGGATCGAGGGATGCAGTAAAGAAGGAATAGTGCATCGGAAAAGAGATATTCGTATCCCAAAAGAAAATCCTGTCGTTTCCATAGAATCGTTACTCGATTTAGATATAGAAGCCATAGAGCCCATAGTATTTCGTAGCGACGCAATTTCTGTGTTAATACGACAATGTGAGGGAGCGAGGGAAGCAGTAAAGAAGGAAAAGTGCATCTGAAAGGATATACCTGTATCCCAAAAGAAAATCCAGTCGTTTCCATAGAAACGTTACTCGATTTAGAAGGAGAAGTCATAGAACCCATAGTATTTCATAGCGACACAAATTCTGTGTTTACTCGTCATTATGAGGGAGCGAGAGATGCAGTTACGAAGGAATAGTGCATCTGAATGTATATACCCGTATCCCAAAAGAAAAACCTGTCGTTTCCATAGCAACGTTACTCGATTTAGAGGGAGAAGTCATAGAACCCATAGTAATTCATAGCGACACAGTTTCTGTGTTAATTCGTCAATGTGAGGAACGAGGGATGCATTGAAGAAGGAATAGTGCATCTGAAAAGATATACCCGTATCCCAAAAGAAATTCCTGTCGTTTCTGTTGTGTCGGTAGCTGGGCCGACACCGTGAAGTTGAGATGGCTGAAAATGCATGCTTGACTAACGCAGACGATCGTGAAGTACTGGAACAGGATACGTAATTAATGTTAGGAAGAAAAGTACGGAGCAGGTTTAATACTTAACTTTACTTATTCCTTGTGGTACATCGATCTTGACGATACACAGAAGACTTTAAGTACAATCACTGTATGGCTAATGTCGCCTTGCTAGTTCGTAGCCATTAACTTAGCTGATGGCTATTCTGTCTCTCGGCTAATGAGAGAGAGAGGCTTCGTACATCTGGTCGGTAGCTAGGTTCTCGTACAATTGGGCGGTAGCTAGGTTCTCGTACAACTGGGGCGAGTGCTCTCTCGTATCACGAGACCTGCCTTGGTGGTGGCGCTAGGTCTGCGATTACACAGTGGCGACACGCGGGTCCGACATGTACTAAATGGACCGCGGCCGATTTAAGCTACCACCTAGCAAGTGTGGTGTCTGGCGGTGACACCACAGTTTCCATAGAAACGTAACTCGATTTAGAAGGAGAAGTCATAGAACCCATAGTATTTCATAGCGACGCCATTTCTGTGTTTATTCGTCACTCTGAGGGAGCGAGAGATGCAGTTATGAAGGAATAGGGCATCTGAAAGGATATACCCTTATCATAAAAGAAAAACTTGTCGTTTCCATTGCAACGTTACTCGATTTAGAGGGAGAAGTCATAGAACCCATAGTATTTCATAGCGACACTGTTGCTGTGTTAATTCGTCAATGTGAGGAACGAGGGATGCAGTAAAGAAGGAATAGTGCATCGGATAAGAGAAACTCGTATCCCAAAAGAAAATCCTGTCGTTTCCATAGAAATGTTACTCGATTTAGATGGAGAAGCCATAGAGCCCATAGTATTTCGTAGCGACGCAATATCTGTGTCAATACGACAATGTGAGGGAGCGAGGGATGCAGTAAGGAAGGAATAGTGCATCTGAAAGGATATACCCGTATCCCAAAAGAAAATCCTGTCGTTTCCATAGAAACGTTTCTCGATTTAGAAGGAGAAGTCATAGAACCCATAGTATTTCATAGTGACGCCATTTCTGTGTTTATTCGTCATTATGAGGGAGCGAGAGATGCAGTTAAGAAGGAATAGTGCATCTGAAAGGATATACCCGTATCCCAAAAGAAAAACCTGTCGTTTCCATAGCAACGTTACTCGATTTAGAGGGAGAAGTCATAGAACCCATAGTAATTCATAGCGACACAGTTTCTGTGTTAATAGGACAATGTGAGGGAGCGAGGGAAGCAGTAAAGAAGGAATAGTGCATCTGTAAGGATATACCCGTATCCCAAAAGAAAATCCTGTCGTTTCCGTAGAAACGTTACTCGATTTAGAAGGAGAAGTCATAGAACCCATAGTATTTCATAGCGACGCCATTTCTGTGTTTATTCGTCATTATGAGGGAGCGAGACATGCAGTTAAGAAGGAATAGTGCATCGGAAAGGAGATACTCGTACTCCAAAAGAAAGTCCTGTCGTTTCAATAGAAACGTTTCTCGATTTAGTGGGACAACCCACAGAGCCCATAGTATTTCGTAGCGACGCAATTTCTGTGTTAATACGACAATGTGAGGGAGCGAGGGATGCAGTAAAGAAGGAATAGTGCTTCTGAAAGGATATAACCGTATCCCAAAAGGAAATCCTGTCGTTTCCATAGAAACGTTACTCGATTTAGAAGGAGAAGCCATAGAACCCATAGTATTTCATAGCGACGCCATTTCTGTGTTTATTCGTCATTATGAGAGAGCGAGAGATGCAGTTAAGATGGAATAGTGCATCTGAAAGGATATACCCGTATCCCAAGAGAAAAACCTGTCGTTTCCATATCAACGTTACTCGATTTAGAGGGAGAAGTCATAGAACCCATAGTATTTCATAGCGACACAGTTTCTGTGTTAATTCGTCAATGTGAGGAACGAGGGATGCAGTAAAGAAGGAATAGTGCATCGGAAATGAGATACTCGTATCCCAAAAGAAAAGCCTGTCGTTTCCATATAAATGTTACTCGATTTAGATGGAGAAGCCATATAGCCCAAAGTATTTCGTAGCGACGCAATTTCTGTGTTAATACGACAATGTGAGGGAGCGAGGGATGCAGTAAAGAAGGAATAGTGCATCTGAAAAGATATACCCGTATCCCAAAAGAAAATCCTGTCGTTTCCATAGAAACGTTACTCGATTTAGAAGGAGAAGTCATAGAACCCATAGTATTTCATAGCGACGCCATTTCTGTGTTTATTCATATTTATGAGGGAGCGAGAGATGCAGTTAAGAAGGAATAGTGCATCTGAAAGGATATACCCGTATCCCAAAAGAAAAACCTGTCGTTTCCATAGCAACGTTACTCGATTTCGAGGGAGAAGACATAGAACTCATAGTATTTCATAGCGACACAGTTTCTGTGTTAATACGACAATGTGAGGGAGCGAGGGATGCAGTAAAGAAGGAATAGTGCATCTGAAAGGTTATACCCGTATCCCAAAGGAAATCCTGTCGTTTCCATAGAAACGTTACTCGATTTAGAAGGAGAAGTCATAGATCCCATAGTATTTCATATCGACGCCATTTCTATGTTTATTCGTCATTATGAGGGAGCGAGAGATGCAGTTAAGAAGGAATAGTGCATCTGAAAGGATATACCCGTATCCCAAAAGAAAAACCTGTCGTTTCCATAGCAACGTTACTCGATTTAGAGGGAGAAGTCAAGAACCTATAGTATTTTATAGCGACCCCTTTTCTGTGTTTATGCGTCCTTATGAGGGAGCGAGAGATGCAGTTAAGAAGGAATAGTGCATCTGAAAGGATATACCCGTATCCCAAAAGAAAATCCTGTCGTTTCCATAGAAACGTTACTCGATTTAGAAGGAGAAGTCATAGAAACCATAGTATTTCATAGCGACGCCATTTCTGTGTTTATTCGTCATTATGAGGGAGCGAGAGATGCAGTTAAGAAGGAATAGTGTATCGGAAAGGAGATACTCGTACTCCAAAAGAAAATCCTGTCGTTTCCATAGAAATGTTACTCGATTTATATGGAGAGGTCATAGAGCCCATAGTATTTCGTGGCGACCCAATTTCTGTGTTAATACGACAATGTGAGGGAGCGAGGGATGCAGTAAAGAAGGAATAGTGCATCTGAAAAGATATACCCGTATCCCAAAAGAAAATCCTGTCGTTTCCATAGAAACGTTACTCGATTTAGAAGGAGAAGTCATCGAACCCATAGTATTTCATAGCGACGCCATTTCTGTGTTTATTCGTCATTATGAGGGAGCGAGAGATGCAGTTAAGAAGGAATAGTGCATCTGAAAGGATATACCCGTATCCCAAAAGAAAAACCTGTCGTTTCCATAGCAACGTTACTCGATTTAGAGGGAGAAGTCATAGAACTCATAGTATTTCATAGCGACACAGTTTCTGTGGTAATACGAAAATGTGAGGGAGCGAGGGATGCAGTAAAGAAGGAATAGTGCATCTGAAAGGATATACCCGTATCCCAAAAGAAAATCCTGTCGTTTCCATAGAAACGTTACTCGATTTAGAAGGAGGAGTCATAGAACCCATAGTATTTCATAGCGACGCCATTTCTGTGTTTATTCGTCATTATGAGGGAGCGAGAGATGCAGTTAAGAAGGAATAGTGTATCGGAAAGGAGATACTCGTACTCCAAAAGAAAATCCTGTCGTTTCCATAGAAATGTTAGTCGATTTAGATGGAGAGGCCATAGAGCCCATAGTATTTCGTGTCGACGCAATTTCTGTGTTAATACAACAATGTGAGGGAGCGAGGGATGCAGTAAAGAAGGAATAGTGCATCTGAAAAAATATACCCGTATCCCAAATGAAAATCCTGTCGTTTCCATAGGAACGTTACTCGATTTAGAAGGAGAAGTCATAGAACCCATAGTATTTCATAGCGACGCCATTTCTGTGTTTATTCGTCATTATGAGGGGGCGAGAGATGCAGTTAAGAAGGAATAGTGCATCTGAAAAGATATACCCGTATCCCAAAAGAAAAACCTGTCGTTTCCATAGCAACGTTACACGATTTAGAGGGAGAAGTCATAGAACCCATAGAATTTCATTGCGACACAGTTTCTGTGTTAATACGACAATGTGAGGGAGCGAGGGATGCAGTAAAGAAGGAATAGTGCATCTGAAAAGATATACCCGTATCCCAAAAGAAAAACCTGTCGTTTCCATAGCAACGTTACTCGATTTAGAGGGAGAAGTCATAGAACCCATAGAATTTCATTGCGACACAGTTTCTGTGTTAATTCGTCAATGTGAGGAACGAGGTATGCAGTAAAGAAGGAATAGTGCATCGGAAAAGAGATACTCTTATATCAAAAATAAGCCTGTCGTTTCCATAGAAATGTTACTCGATTTAGATGGATTAGCCATATAGCCCATAGTATTTCGTAGCGACGACATTTCTGTGTTAATACTACAATGTGAGGGAGCGACGGATGCAGTAAAGAAGGAATAGTGCATCTAAAAGGATATACCCGTATCCCAAAAGAAAATCCTGTCGTTTCCACAGAAACGTTACTCGATTTAGAAGGAGAAGTCATAGAACCCATAGTATTTCATAGCGACATAGTTTCTGTGTTAATTCGTCAATGTGAGGAACGAGGGATGCAGTAAAGAAGGAATAGTGCATCTGAAAGGATATACCCATATCCCAAAAGAAAATCCTGTCGTTTCCATAGAAGCGTTACTCGATTTAGAAGGAGAAGTCATAGAACCCATAGTATTTCATAGCGACACCATTTCTGCGTTTATTCGTCATTATGAGGGAGCGAAAGATGCAGTTAGGAAGGAATAGTGCATCGGAAAGGAGATACTCGTACTCCAAAAGAAAATCCTGTCGTTTCAATAGAAACGTTTCTCGATTTAGAGGGAGAAGCGATAGAGCCCATAGTATTTCGTAGCGACGCAATCTCTGTGTTAATACGACAATGTGAGGGAGCGAGGGATGCAGTAAAGAAGGAATAGTGCATCTGAAAAGATATACCCGTATCCCAAAAGAAAATCCTGTCGTTTCCATAGAAACGTTACTCGATTTAGAAGGAGAAGTCATAGAACCCATAGTATTTCATAGTGACGCCATTTCTGTGTTTATTCGTCATTATGAGGGAGCGAGAGATGCAGTTAAGAAGGAATAGTGCATCTGAAAGGATATACCCGTATCCCAAAGGAAAAACCTGTCGTTTCCATAGCAACGTTACTCGATTTAGAGGGAGAAGTCATAGAACTCATAGTATTTCATAGCGACACAGTTTCTGTGTTAATACGACAATGTGAGGGAGCGAGGGATGCAGTAAAGAAGGAATAGTGCATCTGAAAGGATATACCCGTATCCCAAAAGAAAATCCTGTCGTTTCCATAGAAACGTTACTCGATTGAGAAGGAGAAGTCATAGAACCCATAGTATTTCATTGCGACACAGTTTCTGTGTTAATTTGTCAATGTGAGGAACGAGGTATGCAGTAAAGAGGGAATAGTGCATCGGAAAAGAGATACTCGTATCTCAAAAATAAGCCTGTCGTTTCCATAGAAATGTTACTCGATTTAGATGGAGAAGCCATATAGCGCATAGTACTTCGTAGCGACGACATTTCTGTGTTAATACGACAATGTGAGGGAGCGACGGATGCAGTAAAGAAGGAATAGTGCATCTGAAAGGATATACCCGTATCCCAAAAGAAAATCCTGTCGTTTCCATAGAAACGTTACTCGATTTAGAAGGAGAAGTCATAGAACCCATAGTATTTCATAGCGACACAGTTTCTGTGTTAATTCGTCAATGTGAGGAACGAGGGATGCAGTAAAGAAGGAATAGTGCATCTGAAAGGATATACCCATATCCCAAAAGGAAATCCTGTCGTTTCCATAGAAGCGTTACTCGATTTAGAAGGAGAAGTCATAGAACCCATAGTATTTCATAGCGACACCATTTCTGTGTTTATTCGTCATTATGAGGGAGCGAGAGATGCAGTTAAGAAGGAATAGTGCATCGGAAAGGAGATACTCGTACTCCAAAAGAAAATCCTGTCGTTTCAATTGAAACGTTTCTCGATTTAGAGGGAGAAGCGATAGAGCCCATAGTATTTCGTAGCGACGCAATTTCTGTGTTAATACGACAATGTGAGGGAGCGAGGGATGCAGCAAAGAAGGAATAGTGCATCTGAAAGAATATACCCGTATCGAAAAAGAAAATCCTGTCGTTTTCATAGAAACATTACTCGATTTAGAAGGAGAAGTCATAGAACCCATAGTATTTCATAGCGACACATTTTCTGTGTTAATTCGTCAATGTGAGGAACGAGGGATGCAGTAGAGAAGGAATAGTGCATCTGAAAGGATATACCCGTATCCCAAAAGAAAATCCTGTCGTTTCCATAGAATCGTTACTCGATTTAGAAGGAGAAGTCATAGAACCCATAGTATTTCATAGCTACGCCTTTTCTGTGTTTATTCGTCATTATGAGGGAGCGAGAGAAGCATTTAAGAAGGAATAGTGCATCTAAAAGGATATACCCGTATCCCAAAAGGAAAACCTGTCGTTTCTATAGCAACGTTACTCGATTTAGAGAGAGAAGTCATAGAACCCACAGTATTTCATAGCGACACAGTTTCTGTGTTCATTCGTCAATGTGAGGAACGAGGGATGCAGTAAAGAAGGAATAGTGCAGCGGAAAAGAGATACTAGAATCCCAAAAGGAAATCCTGTCGTTTCCATAGAAATGTTACTCGATTTAGATGGAGAAGCCATAGAGCCCATAGTATTTCGTAGCGACGCAATTTCTGTGTTAATACGACAATGTGAGGGAGCGAGGGATGCAGTAAGGAAGGAAAAGTGCATCTGAAAGGATATACCCGTATCCCAAAAGAAAATCCTGTCGTTTCCATAGAATCGTTACTCGTTTTAGAAGGAGAAGTCATAGAACCCATAGTATTTCATAGCGACGCCATTTCTGCGTTTATTCGTCATTGTGAGGGAGCGAGAGATGCAGTTAAGAAGGAATAGAGCATTTGAAAGTAAATACCCGTATCCCAAAATAAAAACCTGTCGTTTCCATAGCAACGTTACTCGATTTAGAGGGAGAAGTCATAGAACCCATAGTATTTCATAACGACACAGTTTCTGTGTTAATTCGTCAATGTGAGGAACGAGGGATGCAGTAAAGAAGGAATAGTGCATCGGAAATGAGATACTCGTATCCCAAAAGAAAATTCTGTCGTTTCCATGGAAATGTTACTCATTTTAGATGGAGAAGCCATAAAGCCCATAGTATTTCGTAGCGACGCAATTTCTGTGTTAATACGACAATGTGAGGGAGCGAGGGATGCAGTAAAGAAGGAAAAGTGCATCTGAAAGGATATACCTGTATCCCAAAAGGAAATCCTGTCGTTTACATAGAAACGTTACTCGATTTAGAAGGAGAAGTCATAGAACCCATAGTATTTCATAGCGACATAGTTTCTGTGTTAATTCGTCAATGTGAGGAACGAGGGATGCAGTAAAGAAGGAATAGTGCATCTGAAAGGATATACCCATATCCCAAAAGAAAATCCTGTCGTTTCCATAGAAGCGTTACTCGATTTAGAAGGAGAAGTCATAGAACCCATAGTATTTCATAGCGACACCATTTCTGCGTTTATTCGTCATTATGAGGGAGCGAAAGATGCAGTTAGGAAGGAATAGTGCATCGGAAAGGAGATACTCGTACTCCAAAAGAAAATCCTGTCGTTTCAATAGAAACGTTTCTCGATTTAGAGGGAGAAGCGATAGAGCCCATAGTATTTCGTAGCGACGCAATCTCTGTGTTAATACGACAATGTGAGGGAGCGAGGGATGCAGTAAAGAAGGAATAGTGCATCTGAAAAGATATACCCGTATCCCAAAAGAAAATCCTGTCGTTTCCATAGAAACGTTACTCGATTTAGAAGGAGAAGTCATAGAACCCATAGTATTTCATAGTGACGCCATTTCTGTGTTTATTCGTCATTATGAGGGAGCGAGAGATGCAGTTAAGAAGGAATAGTGCATCTGAAAGGATATACCCGTATCCCAAAGGAAAAACCTGTCGTTTCCATAGCAACGTTACTCGATTTAGAGGGAGAAGTCATAGAACTCATAGTATTTCATAGCGACACAGTTTCTGTGTTAATACGACAATGTGAGGGAGCGAGGGATGCAGTAAAGAAGGAATAGTGCATCTGAAAGGATATACCCGTATCCCAAAAGAAAATCCTGTCGTTTCCATAGAAACGTTACTCGATTGAGAAGGAGAAGTCATAGAACCCATAGTATTTCATTGCGACACAGTTTCTGTGTTAATTTGTCAATGTGAGGAACGAGGTATGCAGTAAAGAGGGAATAGTGCATCGGAAAAGAGATACTCGTATCTCAAAAATAAGCCTGTCGTTTCCATAGAAATGTTACTCGATTTAGATGGAGAAGCCATATAGCGCATAGTACTTCGTAGCGACGACATTTCTGTGTTAATACGACAATGTGAGGGAGCGACGGATGCAGTAAAGAAGGAATAGTGCATCTGAAAGGATATACCCGTATCCCAAAAGAAAATCCTGTCGTTTCCATAGAAACGTTACTCGATTTAGAAGGAGAAGTCATAGAACCCATAGTATTTCATAGCGACACAGTTTCTGTGTTAATTCGTCAATGTGAGGAACGAGGGATGCAGTAAAGAAGGAATAGTGCATCTGAAAGGATATACCCATATCCCAAAAGGAAATCCTGTCGTTTCCATAGAAGCGTTACTCGATTTAGAAGGAGAAGTCATAGAACCCATAGTATTTCATAGCGACACCATTTCTGTGTTTATTCGTCATTATGAGGGAGCGAGAGATGCAGTTAAGAAGGAATAGTGCATCGGAAAGGAGATACTCGTACTCCAAAAGAAAATCCTGTCGTTTCAATTGAAACGTTTCTCGATTTAGAGGGAGAAGCGATAGAGCCCATAGTATTTCGTAGCGACGCAATTTCTGTGTTAATACGACAATGTGAGGGAGCGAGGGATGCAGCAAAGAAGGAATAGTGCATCTGAAAGAATATACCCGTATCGAAAAAGAAAATCCTGTCGTTTTCATAGAAACATTACTCGATTTAGAAGGAGAAGTCATAGAACCCATAGTATTTCATAGCGACACATTTTCTGTGTTAATTCGTCAATGTGAGGAACGAGGGATGCAGTAGAGAAGGAATAGTGCATCTGAAAGGATATACCCGTATCCCAAAAGAAAATCCTGTCGTTTCCATAGAATCGTTACTCGATTTAGAAGGAGAAGTCATAGAACCCATAGTATTTCATAGCTACGCCTTTTCTGTGTTTATTCGTCATTATGAGGGAGCGAGAGAAGCATTTAAGAAGGAATAGTGCATCTAAAAGGATATACCCGTATCCCAAAAGGAAAACCTGTCGTTTCTATAGCAACGTTACTCGATTTAGAGAGAGAAGTCATAGAACCCACAGTATTTCATAGCGACACAGTTTCTGTGTTCATTCGTCAATGTGAGGAACGAGGGATGCAGTAAAGAAGGAATAGTGCAGCGGAAAAGAGATACTAGAATCCCAAAAGGAAATCCTGTCGTTTCCATAGAAATGTTACTCGATTTAGATGGAGAAGCCATAGAGCCCATAGTATTTCGTAGCGACGCAATTTCTGTGTTAATACGACAATGTGAGGGAGCGAGGGATGCAGTAAGGAAGGAAAAGTGCATCTGAAAGGATATACCCGTATCCCAAAAGAAAATCCTGTCGTTTCCATAGAATCGTTACTCGTTTTAGAAGGAGAAGTCATAGAACCCATAGTATTTCATAGCGACGCCATTTCTGCGTTTATTCGTCATTGTGAGGGAGCGAGAGATGCAGTTAAGAAGGAATAGAGCATTTGAAAGTAAATACCCGTATCCCAAAATAAAAACCTGTCGTTTCCATAGCAACGTTACTCGATTTAGAGGGAGAAGTCATAGAACCCATAGTATTTCATAACGACACAGTTTCTGTGTTAATTCGTCAATGTGAGGAACGAGGGATGCAGTAAAGAAGGAATAGTGCATCGGAAATGAGATACTCGTATCCCAAAAGAAAATTCTGTCGTTTCCATGGAAATGTTACTCATTTTAGATGGAGAAGCCATAAAGCCCATAGTATTTCGTAGCGACGCAATTTCTGTGTTAATACGACAATGTGAGGGAGCGAGGGATGCAGTAAAGAAGGAAAAGTGCATCTGAAAGGATATACCTGTATCCCAAAAGGAAATCCTGTCGTTTACATAGAAACGTTACTCGATTTAGAAGGAGAAGTCATAGAACCCATAGTATTTCATAGCGACACCATTTCTGTGTTTACTCGTCATTATGAGGGAACGAGAGATGCAGTTACGAAGGAATAGTGCATCTGAAAGGATATACCCGTATCCCAAAAGAAAAACCTGTCGTTTCCATAGCAACGTTACTCGATTTAGAGGGAGAAGTCATAGAACCCATAGAAATTCATAGCGACACAGTTTCTGTGTTAATTCGTCAATGTGAGGAACGAGGGATGCAGTAAAGAAGGAATAGTGCATCTGAAAAGATATACCCGTATCCCAAAAGAAAATCCTGTCGTTTCCATAGCAACGTTACTCGATTTAGAGGGAGAAGTCATAGAACCCATAGTAATTCATAGCGACACAGTTTCTGTGTTAATTCGTCAATGTGAGGGACGAGGGATGCAGTAAAGCAGGAATAGTGCATCTGAAAGGATATACCCGTATCCCAAAAGAAAATCCTGTCGTTTCCATAGAAACGTAACTCGATTTAGAAGGAGAAGTCATAGAACCCATAGTATTTCATAGCGACGCCATTTCTGTGTTTATTCGTCATTCTGAGGGAGCGAGAGATGCAGTTATGAAGGAATAGGGCATCTGAAAGGATATACCCCTATCATAAAAGAAAAACTTGTCGTTTCCATAGCAACGTTACTCGATTTCGAGGGAGAAGTCATAGAACCCATAGTATTTCATAGCGACACAGTTTCTGTGTTAATAGGACAATGTGAGGGAGCGAGGGAAACAGTACAGAAGGAATAGTGCATCTGAAAGGATATACCCGTATCCCAAAAGAAAATCCTTTCGTTTCCATAGAAACGTTACTCGATTTAGAAGGAGAAGTCATAGAACCGATAGTATTTCATAGCGACGCCATTTCTCTGTTTATTCGTCATTATGAGGGAGCGAGAGATGCAGTTAAGAAGGAATAGTGCACCGGAAAGGAGATACTCGTACTCCAAAAGAAAATACTGTCGTTTCCATAGAAATGTTACTCGATTTAGATGGAGAGGCCATAGAGACCATAGTATATCGTGGCGACGCAATTTCTGTGTTAATACGACAATGTGAGGGAGCGAGGGATGCAGTAAAGAAGGAATAGTGCATCTGAAAAGATATACCCGTATCCCAAAAGAAAATCCTCTCGTTTCCATAGAAACGTTACTCGATTTAGAAGGAGAAGTAATAGAACCCATAGTATTTCATAGAAACGCCATTTCTGTGTTTATTCGTCATTATGAGGGAGCGAGAGATGCAGTTAAGAAGGAATAGTGCATCGGAAAGGAGATACTCGTACTCCAAAAGAAAATCCTGTCGTTTCAATAGAAACGTTTCTCGATTTTGTGGGACAAGCCATGGAGCCCATAGTATTTCGTAGCGACGCAATTTCTGTGTTAATACGACAATGTGAGGGAGCGAGGGATGCAGTAAAGAAGGAATAGTGCATCTGAAAGGATATAACTGTATGCCAAAAGGAAATCCTGTCGTTTCCATAGAAACGTTACTCGATTTAGAAGGAGAAGTCATAGAACCCATAGTATTTCATAGCGACGCCAAATCTGTGTTTATTCGACATTATGAGGGAGCGAGAGATGCAGTTATGAAGGAATAGTGCATCTGAAAGGATATACCCGTATCCCAAAAGAAAAACCTGTCGTTTCCATTGCAACGTTACTCGATTTAGAGGGAGAAGCCATAGAACCCATAGTATTTCATAGCGACACTGTTTCCGTTTTAATTCGTCAATGTGAGGATCGAGGGATGCAGTAAAGAAGGAATAGTGCATCGGAAAAGAGATATTCGTATCCCAAAAGAAAATCCTGTCGTTTCCATAGAATCGTTACTCGATTTAGATATAGAAGCCATAGAGCCCATAGTATTTCGTAGCGACGCAATTTCTGTGTTAATACGACAATGTGAGGGAGCGAGGGAAGCAGTAAAGAAGGAAAAGTGCATCTGAAAGGATATACCTGTATCCCAAAAGAAAATCCAGTCGTTTCCATAGAAACGTTACTCGATTTAGAAGGAGAAGTCATAGAACCCATAGTATTTCATAGCGACACAAATTCTGTGTTTACTCGTCATTATGAGGGAGCGAGAGATGCAGTTACGAAGGAATAGTGCATCTGAATGTATATACCCGTATCCCAAAAGAAAAACCTGTCGTTTCCATAGCAACGTTACTCGATTTAGAGGGAGAAGTCATAGAACCCATAGTAATTCATAGCGACACAGTTTCTGTGTTAATTCGTCAATGTGAGGAACGAGGGATGCATTGAAGAAGGAATAGTGCATCTGAAAAGATATACCCGTATCCCAAAAGAAATTCCTGTCGTTTCTGTTGTGTCGGTAGCTGGGCCGACACCGTGAAGTTGAGATGGCTGAAAATGCATGCTTGACTAACGCAGACGATCGTGAAGTACTGGAACAGGATACGTAATTAATGTTAGGAAGAAAAGTACGGAGCAGGTTTAATACTTAACTTTACTTATTCCTTGTGGTACATCGATCTTGACGATACACAGAAGACTTTAAGTACAATCACTGTATGGCTAATGTCGCCTTGCTAGTTCGTAGCCATTAACTTAGCTGATGGCTATTCTGTCTCTCGGCTAATGAGAGAGAGAGGCTTCGTACATCTGGTCGGTAGCTAGGTTCTCGTACAATTGGGCGGTAGCTAGGTTCTCGTACAACTGGGGCGAGTGCTCTCTCGTATCACGAGACCTGCCTTGGTGGTGGCGCTAGGTCTGCGATTACACAGTGGCGACACGCGGGTCCGACATGTACTAAATGGACCGCGGCCGATTTAAGCTACCACCTAGCAAGTGTGGTGTCTGGCGGTGACACCACAGTTTCCATAGAAACGTAACTCGATTTAGAAGGAGAAGTCATAGAACCCATAGTATTTCATAGCGACGCCATTTCTGTGTTTATTCGTCACTCTGAGGGAGCGAGAGATGCAGTTATGAAGGAATAGGGCATCTGAAAGGATATACCCTTATCATAAAAGAAAAACTTGTCGTTTCCATTGCAACGTTACTCGATTTAGAGGGAGAAGTCATAGAACCCATAGTATTTCATAGCGACACTGTTGCTGTGTTAATTCGTCAATGTGAGGAACGAGGGATGCAGTAAAGAAGGAATAGTGCATCGGATAAGAGAAACTCGTATCCCAAAAGAAAATCCTGTCGTTTCCATAGAAATGTTACTCGATTTAGATGGAGAAGCCATAGAGCCCATAGTATTTCGTAGCGACGCAATATCTGTGTCAATACGACAATGTGAGGGAGCGAGGGATGCAGTAAGGAAGGAATAGTGCATCTGAAAGGATATACCCGTATCCCAAAAGAAAATCCTGTCGTTTCCATAGAAACGTTTCTCGATTTAGAAGGAGAAGTCATAGAACCCATAGTATTTCATAGTGACGCCATTTCTGTGTTTATTCGTCATTATGAGGGAGCGAGAGATGCAGTTAAGAAGGAATAGTGCATCTGAAAGGATATACCCGTATCCCAAAAGAAAAACCTGTCGTTTCCATAGCAACGTTACTCGATTTAGAGGGAGAAGTCATAGAACCCATAGTAATTCATAGCGACACAGTTTCTGTGTTAATAGGACAATGTGAGGGAGCGAGGGAAGCAGTAAAGAAGGAATAGTGCATCTGTAAGGATATACCCGTATCCCAAAAGAAAATCCTGTCGTTTCCGTAGAAACGTTACTCGATTTAGAAGGAGAAGTCATAGAACCCATAGTATTTCATAGCGACGCCATTTCTGTGTTTATTCGTCATTATGAGGGAGCGAGACATGCAGTTAAGAAGGAATAGTGCATCGGAAAGGAGATACTCGTACTCCAAAAGAAAGTCCTGTCGTTTCAATAGAAACGTTTCTCGATTTAGTGGGACAACCCACAGAGCCCATAGTATTTCGTAGCGACGCAATTTCTGTGTTAATACGACAATGTGAGGGAGCGAGGGATGCAGTAAAGAAGGAATAGTGCTTCTGAAAGGATATAACCGTATCCCAAAAGGAAATCCTGTCGTTTCCATAGAAACGTTACTCGATTTAGAAGGAGAAGCCATAGAACCCATAGTATTTCATAGCGACGCCATTTCTGTGTTTATTCGTCATTATGAGAGAGCGAGAGATGCAGTTAAGATGGAATAGTGCATCTGAAAGGATATACCCGTATCCCAAGAGAAAAACCTGTCGTTTCCATATCAACGTTACTCGATTTAGAGGGAGAAGTCATAGAACCCATAGTATTTCATAGCGACACAGTTTCTGTGTTAATTCGTCAATGTGAGGAACGAGGGATGCAGTAAAGAAGGAATAGTGCATCGGAAATGAGATACTCGTATCCCAAAAGAAAAGCCTGTCGTTTCCATATAAATGTTACTCGATTTAGATGGAGAAGCCATATAGCCCAAAGTATTTCGTAGCGACGCAATTTCTGTGTTAATACGACAATGTGAGGGAGCGAGGGATGCAGTAAAGAAGGAATAGTGCATCTGAAAAGATATACCCGTATCCCAAAAGAAAATCCTGTCGTTTCCATAGAAACGTTACTCGATTTAGAAGGAGAAGTCATAGAACCCATAGTATTTCATAGCGACGCCATTTCTGTGTTTATTCATATTTATGAGGGAGCGAGAGATGCAGTTAAGAAGGAATAGTGCATCTGAAAGGATATACCCGTATCCCAAAAGAAAAACCTGTCGTTTCCATAGCAACGTTACTCGATTTCGAGGGAGAAGACATAGAACTCATAGTATTTCATAGCGACACAGTTTCTGTGTTAATACGACAATGTGAGGGAGCGAGGGATGCAGTAAAGAAGGAATAGTGCATCTGAAAGGTTATACCCGTATCCCAAAGGAAATCCTGTCGTTTCCATAGAAACGTTACTCGATTTAGAAGGAGAAGTCATAGATCCCATAGTATTTCATATCGACGCCATTTCTATGTTTATTCGTCATTATGAGGGAGCGAGAGATGCAGTTAAGAAGGAATAGTGCATCTGAAAGGATATACCCGTATCCCAAAAGAAAAACCTGTCGTTTCCATAGCAACGTTACTCGATTTAGAGGGAGAAGTCAAGAACCTATAGTATTTTATAGCGACCCCTTTTCTGTGTTTATGCGTCCTTATGAGGGAGCGAGAGATGCAGTTAAGAAGGAATAGTGCATCTGAAAGGATATACCCGTATCCCAAAAGAAAATCCTGTCGTTTCCATAGAAACGTTACTCGATTTAGAAGGAGAAGTCATAGAAACCATAGTATTTCATAGCGACGCCATTTCTGTGTTTATTCGTCATTATGAGGGAGCGAGAGATGCAGTTAAGAAGGAATAGTGTATCGGAAAGGAGATACTCGTACTCCAAAAGAAAATCCTGTCGTTTCCATAGAAATGTTACTCGATTTATATGGAGAGGTCATAGAGCCCATAGTATTTCGTGGCGACCCAATTTCTGTGTTAATACGACAATGTGAGGGAGCGAGGGATGCAGTAAAGAAGGAATAGTGCATCTGAAAAGATATACCCGTATCCCAAAAGAAAATCCTGTCGTTTCCATAGAAACGTTACTCGATTTAGAAGGAGAAGTCATCGAACCCATAGTATTTCATAGCGACGCCATTTCTGTGTTTATTCGTCATTATGAGGGAGCGAGAGATGCAGTTAAGAAGGAATAGTGCATCTGAAAGGATATACCCGTATCCCAAAAGAAAAACCTGTCGTTTCCATAGCAACGTTACTCGATTTAGAGGGAGAAGTCATAGAACTCATAGTATTTCATAGCGACACAGTTTCTGTGGTAATACGAAAATGTGAGGGAGCGAGGGATGCAGTAAAGAAGGAATAGTGCATCTGAAAGGATATACCCGTATCCCAAAAGAAAATCCTGTCGTTTCCATAGAAACGTTACTCGATTTAGAAGGAGGAGTCATAGAACCCATAGTATTTCATAGCGACGCCATTTCTGTGTTTATTCGTCATTATGAGGGAGCGAGAGATGCAGTTAAGAAGGAATAGTGTATCGGAAAGGAGATACTCGTACTCCAAAAGAAAATCCTGTCGTTTCCATAGAAATGTTAGTCGATTTAGATGGAGAGGCCATAGAGCCCATAGTATTTCGTGTCGACGCAATTTCTGTGTTAATACAACAATGTGAGGGAGCGAGGGATGCAGTAAAGAAGGAATAGTGCATCTGAAAAAATATACCCGTATCCCAAATGAAAATCCTGTCGTTTCCATAGGAACGTTACTCGATTTAGAAGGAGAAGTCATAGAACCCATAGTATTTCATAGCGACGCCATTTCTGTGTTTATTCGTCATTATGAGGGGGCGAGAGATGCAGTTAAGAAGGAATAGTGCATCTGAAAAGATATACCCGTATCCCAAAAGAAAAACCTGTCGTTTCCATAGCAACGTTACACGATTTAGAGGGAGAAGTCATAGAACCCATAGAATTTCATTGCGACACAGTTTCTGTGTTAATACGACAATGTGAGGGAGCGAGGGATGCAGTAAAGAAGGAATAGTGCATCTGAAAAGATATACCCGTATCCCAAAAGAAAAACCTGTCGTTTCCATAGCAACGTTACTCGATTTAGAGGGAGAAGTCATAGAACCCATAGAATTTCATTGCGACACAGTTTCTGTGTTAATTCGTCAATGTGAGGAACGAGGTATGCAGTAAAGAAGGAATAGTGCATCGGAAAAGAGATACTCTTATATCAAAAATAAGCCTGTCGTTTCCATAGAAATGTTACTCGATTTAGATGGATTAGCCATATAGCCCATAGTATTTCGTAGCGACGACATTTCTGTGTTAATACTACAATGTGAGGGAGCGACGGATGCAGTAAAGAAGGAATAGTGCATCTAAAAGGATATACCCGTATCCCAAAAGAAAATCCTGTCGTTTCCACAGAAACGTTACTCGATTTAGAAGGAGAAGTCATAGAACCCATAGTATTTCATAGCGACATAGTTTCTGTGTTAATTCGTCAATGTGAGGAACGAGGGATGCAGTAAAGAAGGAATAGTGCATCTGAAAGGATATACCCATATCCCAAAAGAAAATCCTGTCGTTTCCATAGAAGCGTTACTCGATTTAGAAGGAGAAGTCATAGAACCCATAGTATTTCATAGCGACACCATTTCTGCGTTTATTCGTCATTATGAGGGAGCGAAAGATGCAGTTAGGAAGGAATAGTGCATCGGAAAGGAGATACTCGTACTCCAAAAGAAAATCCTGTCGTTTCAATAGAAACGTTTCTCGATTTAGAGGGAGAAGCGATAGAGCCCATAGTATTTCGTAGCGACGCAATCTCTGTGTTAATACGACAATGTGAGGGAGCGAGGGATGCAGTAAAGAAGGAATAGTGCATCTGAAAAGATATACCCGTATCCCAAAAGAAAATCCTGTCGTTTCCATAGAAACGTTACTCGATTTAGAAGGAGAAGTCATAGAACCCATAGTATTTCATAGTGACGCCATTTCTGTGTTTATTCGTCATTATGAGGGAGCGAGAGATGCAGTTAAGAAGGAATAGTGCATCTGAAAGGATATACCCGTATCCCAAAGGAAAAACCTGTCGTTTCCATAGCAACGTTACTCGATTTAGAGGGAGAAGTCATAGAACTCATAGTATTTCATAGCGACACAGTTTCTGTGTTAATACGACAATGTGAGGGAGCGAGGGATGCAGTAAAGAAGGAATAGTGCATCTGAAAGGATATACCCGTATCCCAAAAGAAAATCCTGTCGTTTCCATAGAAACGTTACTCGATTGAGAAGGAGAAGTCATAGAACCCATAGTATTTCATTGCGACACAGTTTCTGTGTTAATTTGTCAATGTGAGGAACGAGGTATGCAGTAAAGAGGGAATAGTGCATCGGAAAAGAGATACTCGTATCTCAAAAATAAGCCTGTCGTTTCCATAGAAATGTTACTCGATTTAGATGGAGAAGCCATATAGCGCATAGTACTTCGTAGCGACGACATTTCTGTGTTAATACGACAATGTGAGGGAGCGACGGATGCAGTAAAGAAGGAATAGTGCATCTGAAAGGATATACCCGTATCCCAAAAGAAAATCCTGTCGTTTCCATAGAAACGTTACTCGATTTAGAAGGAGAAGTCATAGAACCCATAGTATTTCATAGCGACACAGTTTCTGTGTTAATTCGTCAATGTGAGGAACGAGGGATGCAGTAAAGAAGGAATAGTGCATCTGAAAGGATATACCCATATCCCAAAAGGAAATCCTGTCGTTTCCATAGAAGCGTTACTCGATTTAGAAGGAGAAGTCATAGAACCCATAGTATTTCATAGCGACACCATTTCTGTGTTTATTCGTCATTATGAGGGAGCGAGAGATGCAGTTAAGAAGGAATAGTGCATCGGAAAGGAGATACTCGTACTCCAAAAGAAAATCCTGTCGTTTCAATTGAAACGTTTCTCGATTTAGAGGGAGAAGCGATAGAGCCCATAGTATTTCGTAGCGACGCAATTTCTGTGTTAATACGACAATGTGAGGGAGCGAGGGATGCAGTAAAGAAGGAATAGTGCATCTGAAAGGATATACCCGTATCCCAAAAGAAAATCCTGTTGATTCCATAGAAACGTTACTCGATTTTGAAGGGGAAGTCATAGAACCCATAGTATTTCATAGCGACGCCATTTCTGTGTTAATTCGTCATTATGAGGGAGCGAGAGATGCAGTTAAGAAGGAATAGTGTATCGGAAAGGAGATACTCGTACTCCAAAAAAAATCCTGTCGTTTCCATAGAAATGTTACTCGTTTTAGATGGAGAGGCCATAGAGACCATAGTATTTCGTGGCCACGCAATTTCTGTGTTAATACGACAATGTGAGGGAGCGAGGGATGCAGTAAAGAAGGAATAGTGCATCTGAAAAGATATACCCGTATCCCAAAAGAAAATCCTGTCGTTTCCATAGAAACGTTACTCGATTTAGAATGAGAAGTCATAGAACCCATAGTATTTCATAGCGACACCATTTCAATGATTATTCGTCATTATGAGGGAGCGAGAGATGCAGTTATGAAGGAATAGTGCATCTGAATGAATATACCCTTATCCCAAAAGAAAAACCTGACGTTTCCATAGCTACGTTACTCGATTTAGAAGGAGAAGTCATAGAAGCCATAGTAATTCATAGCGACACAGTTTCTGTGTTAATTCGTCAATGTGAGGAACGAGGGATGCAGTAAAGAAGGAATAGTGCATCTGAAAAGATATACCCGTATCCCAAAACAAAATCCTGTCGTTTCCATAGAAACGTAACTCGATTTAGAAGGAGAAGTCATAGAACCCATAGTATTTCATAGCGACGCCATTTCTGTGTTTATTCGTCATTATGAGGGGGCGAGAGATGCAGTTAAGAAGGAATAGTGCATCTGAAAAGATATACCCGTATCCCAAAAGAAAAACCTGTCGTTTCCATAGCAACGTTACACGATTTAGAGGGAGAAGTCATAGAACCCATAGAATTTCATTGCGACACAGTTTCTGTGTTAATACGACAATGTGAGGGAGCGAGGGATGCAGTAAAGAAGGAATAGTGCATCTGAAAAGATATACCCGTATCCCAAAAGAAAAACCTGTCGTTTCCATAGCAACGTTACTCGATTTAGAGGGAGAAGTCATAGAACCCATAGAATTTCATTGCGACACAGTTTCTGTGTTAATTCGTCAATGTGAGGAACGAGGTATGCAGTAAAGAAGGAATAGTGCATCGGAAAAGAGATACTCTTATATCAAAAATAAGCCTGTCGTTTCCATAGAAATGTTACTCGATTTAGATGGATTAGCCATATAGCCCATAGTATTTCGTAGCGACGACATTTCTGTGTTAATACTACAATGTGAGGGAGCGACGGATGCAGTAAAGAAGGAATAGTGCATCTAAAAGGATATACCCGTATCCCAAAAGAAAATCCTGTCGTTTCCACAGAAACGTTACTCGATTTAGAAGGAGAAGTCATAGAACCCATAGTATTTCATAGCGACATAGTTTCTGTGTTAATTCGTCAATGTGAGGAACGAGGGATGCAGTAAAGAAGGAATAGTGCATCTGAAAGGATATACCCATATCCCAAAAGAAAATCCTGTCGTTTCCATAGAAGCGTTACTCGATTTAGAAGGAGAAGTCATAGAACCCATAGTATTTCATAGCGACACCATTTCTGCGTTTATTCGTCATTATGAGGGAGCGAAAGATGCAGTTAGGAAGGAATAGTGCATCGGAAAGGAGATACTCGTACTCCAAAAGAAAATCCTGTCGTTTCAATAGAAACGTTTCTCGATTTAGAGGGAGAAGCGATAGAGCCCATAGTATTTCGTAGCGACGCAATCTCTGTGTTAATACGACAATGTGAGGGAGCGAGGGATGCAGTAAAGAAGGAATAGTGCATCTGAAAAGATATACCCGTATCCCAAAAGAAAATCCTGTCGTTTCCATAGAAACGTTACTCGATTTAGAAGGAGAAGTCATAGAACCCATAGTATTTCATAGTGACGCCATTTCTGTGTTTATTCGTCATTATGAGGGAGCGAGAGATGCAGTTAAGAAGGAATAGTGCATCTGAAAGGATATACCCGTATCCCAAAGGAAAAACCTGTCGTTTCCATAGCAACGTTACTCGATTTAGAGGGAGAAGTCATAGAACTCATAGTATTTCATAGCGACACAGTTTCTGTGTTAATACGACAATGTGAGGGAGCGAGGGATGCAGTAAAGAAGGAATAGTGCATCTGAAAGGATATACCCGTATCCCAAAAGAAAATCCTGTCGTTTCCATAGAAACGTTACTCGATTGAGAAGGAGAAGTCATAGAACCCATAGTATTTCATTGCGACACAGTTTCTGTGTTAATTTGTCAATGTGAGGAACGAGGTATGCAGTAAAGAGGGAATAGTGCATCGGAAAAGAGATACTCGTATCTCAAAAATAAGCCTGTCGTTTCCATAGAAATGTTACTCGATTTAGATGGAGAAGCCATATAGCGCATAGTACTTCGTAGCGACGACATTTCTGTGTTAATACGACAATGTGAGGGAGCGACGGATGCAGTAAAGAAGGAATAGTGCATCTGAAAGGATATACCCGTATCCCAAAAGAAAATCCTGTCGTTTCCATAGAAACGTTACTCGATTTAGAAGGAGAAGTCATAGAACCCATAGTATTTCATAGCGACACAGTTTCTGTGTTAATTCGTCAATGTGAGGAACGAGGGATGCAGTAAAGAAGGAATAGTGCATCTGAAAGGATATACCCATATCCCAAAAGGAAATCCTGTCGTTTCCATAGAAGCGTTACTCGATTTAGAAGGAGAAGTCATAGAACCCATAGTATTTCATAGCGACACCATTTCTGTGTTTATTCGTCATTATGAGGGAGCGAGAGATGCAGTTAAGAAGGAATAGTGCATCGGAAAGGAGATACTCGTACTCCAAAAGAAAATCCTGTCGTTTCAATTGAAACGTTTCTCGATTTAGAGGGAGAAGCGATAGAGCCCATAGTATTTCGTAGCGACGCAATTTCTGTGTTAATACGACAATGTGAGGGAGCGAGGGATGCAGTAAAGAAGGAATAGTGCATCTGAAAGGATATACCCGTATCCCAAAAGAAAATCCTGTTGATTCCATAGAAACGTTACTCGATTTTGAAGGGGAAGTCATAGAACCCATAGTATTTCATAGCGACGCCATTTCTGTGTTAATTCGTCATTATGAGGGAGCGAGAGATGCAGTTAAGAAGGAATAGTGTATCGGAAAGGAGATACTCGTACTCCAAAAAAAATCCTGTCGTTTCCATAGAAATGTTACTCGTTTTAGATGGAGAGGCCATAGAGACCATAGTATTTCGTGGCCACGCAATTTCTGTGTTAATACGACAATGTGAGGGAGCGAGGGATGCAGTAAAGAAGGAATAGTGCATCTGAAAAGATATACCCGTATCCCAAAAGAAAATCCTGTCGTTTCCATAGAAACGTTACTCGATTTAGAATGAGAAGTCATAGAACCCATAGTATTTCATAGCGACACCATTTCAATGATTATTCGTCATTATGAGGGAGCGAGAGATGCAGTTATGAAGGAATAGTGCATCTGAATGAATATACCCTTATCCCAAAAGAAAAACCTGACGTTTCCATAGCTACGTTACTCGATTTAGAAGGAGAAGTCATAGAAGCCATAGTAATTCATAGCGACACAGTTTCTGTGTTAATTCGTCAATGTGAGGAACGAGGGATGCAGTAAAGAAGGAATAGTGCATCTGAAAAGATATACCCGTATCCCAAAACAAAATCCTGTCGTTTCCATAGAAACGTAACTCGATTTAGAAGGAGAAGTCATAGAACCCATAGTATTTCATAGCGACGCCATTTCTGTGTTTATTCGTCATTATGAGGGGCGAGAGAAGCAGTTAAGAAGGAATAGTGCATCGGAAAGGAGATTCTCGTACTCCAAAAGAAAATCCTGTCGTTTCAATAGAAACGTTTCTCGATTTAGAGGGAGAAGCCATAGAGCCCATAGTATTTCGTAGCGACGCAATTTCTGTGTCAATACGACAATGTGAGGGAGCGAGGAATGCAGTAAAGAAGGAATAGTGCTTCTGAAAGGATATTCCCGTATCCCAAAAGAAAATCCTGTCATTTCCATAGAAACGTTACTCGATTTTGAAGGAGAAGTCATAGAACCCATAGTATTTCATAGCGACGCCATTTCTGTGTTTATTCGTCATTATGAGGGAGCGAGAGATGCAGTTAAGAAGGAATAGTGTATCGGAAAGGAGATACTCGTACTCCAAAAGAAAATCCTGTCGTTTCCATAGAAATGTTACTCGATTTAGATGGAGAGGCCATAGAGCCCATAATATTTGGTGGCGACGCAACTTCTGTTTTAATACGACAATGTGAGGGAGCGAAGGATGCAGTAAAGAAGGAATAGTGCATCTGAAAAGATATACCCGTATCCCAAAAGAAAATCCTGTCGTTTCCATAGAAACGTTACTCGATTTACAAGGAGAAGTCATAGAACACATAGTATTTCATAGCTACGCCATTTCTGTGTTTATTCGTCATTATGAGGGAGCGAGAGATGCAGTTAAGAAGGAATAGTGCATCGGAAAGGAGATACTCGTACTCCAAAAGAAAATCCTGTCGTTTCAATAGAAAATTTTCTCGATTTAGTGGGAGAAGCCATAGAGCCCATAGTATATCGTAACGACGCAATTTCTGTGTTAATACGACAATGTGAGGGAGCGAGGGATGCAGTAAAGAAGGAATAGTGCATCTGAAAGGATATACCCGTATCCCAAAAGAAAATCCTGTCGTTTCCATAGAAGCGTTACTCGATTTAGAAGGAGAAGTCATAGAACCCATAGTATTTCATAGCGACACCATTTCTGTGTTTATTCGTCATTATGAGGGAGCGAGAGATGCAGTTAAGAAGGAATAGTGCATCGGAAAGGAGATACTCGTACTCCAAAAGAAAATCCTGTCGTTTCAATAGAAACGTTTCTCGATTTAGGGGGAGAAGCGATAGAACCCATAGTATTTCATATCGACGTCATTTCTGTGTTTATTCGTCATTATGAGGGAGCGAGAGATGCAGTTAAGAAGGAATAGTGCATCTGAAAGGATATACCCGTATCCCAAAAGAAAAACCTGTCGTTTCCATAGCAACGTTACTCGATTTAGAGGGAGAAGTCATAGAACCCATAGTATTTCATAGCGACACAGTTTCTGTGTTAATTCGTCAATGTGAGGAATGAGGGATGCAGTAAAGAAGGAATAGGGCATCTGAAAAGATATACCCGTATCCCAAAAGAAAATCCTGTCGTTTCCATAGAAACGTTACTCGATTTAGAAGGAGAAGTCATAGAACCGATAGTATTTCATAGCGACGCCATTTCTGTGTTTATTCGTCATTATGAGGGAGCGAGAGATGCAGTTAAGAAGGAATAGTGCATCTGAAAGGATATACCCGTATCCCAAAAGGAAATCCTGTCGTTTCCATAGAAACATTACTCGACTTAGAAAGAGAAGTCATAGAACCCATAGTATTTCATGGCGACGCCATTTCTGTGTTTATTCGTCATTATGAGGGAGCGAGAGACGCAGTTAAGAAGGAATAGTGCATCTGAAAGGATATACCCGTATCCCAAAAGAAAAACCTGTCGTTTCCATAGCAACGTTACTCGATTTAGAGGGAGAAGTCATAGAACCCATAGTATTTCATTGCGACACAGTTTCTCTGTTAATTCGTCAAAGTGAGGAACGAGGTATGCAGTAAAGAAGGAATAGTGCATCGGAAAAGAGATACTCGTATCCCAAAAATAAGCCTGTCGTTTCCATAGAAATGTTACTCGATTTAGATGGAGAAGCCATATAGCCCATAGTATTTCGTAGCGACGACATTTCTGTGTTAATACGACAATGTGAGGGAGCGACGGATGCAGTAAAGAAGGAATAGTGCATCTGAAAGGATATACCCGTATCCCAAAAGAAAATCCTGTCGTATCCATAGAAACGTTACTCGATTTAGAAGGAGAAGTCATAGAACACATAGTATTTCATAACGACACTTTTTCTGTGTTAATTCGTCAATGTGAGGAACGAGGGATGCAGTAAAGAAGGAATAGTGCATCTGAAAGGATATACCCGTATCCCAAAAGAAAATCCTGTCGTTTCCATAGAAGCGTTACTCGATTTAGAAGGAGAAGTCATAGAACCCATAGTATTTCATAGCGACACCATTTCTGTGTTTATTCGTCATTATGAGGGAGCGAGAGATGCAGTTAAGAAGGAATAGTGCATCGGAAAGGAGATACTCGTACTCCAAAAGAAAATCCTGTCGTTTCAATAGAAACGTTTCTCGATTTAGAGGGAGAAGCGATAGAACCCATAGTATTTCATATCGACGTCATTTCTGTGTTTATTCGTCATTATGAGGGAGCGAGAGATGCAGTTAAGAAGGAATAGTGCATCTGAAAGGATATCCCCGTATCCCAAAAGAAAAACCTGTCGTTTCCATAGCAACGTTACTCGATTTAGAGGGAGAAGTCATAGAACCCATAGTATTTCATAGCGACACAGTTTCTGTGTTAATTCGTCAATGTGAGGAATGAGGGATGCAGTAAAGAAGGAATAGGGCATCTGAAAGGATATACCCGTATCCCAAAAGAAAATCCTGTCGTTTCCATAGAAACGTTACTCGATCTAGAAGGAGAAGTCATAGAACCAATAGTATTTCATAGCGACGCCTTTTCTGTGTTTATTCGTCATTATGAGGGAGCGAGAGATGCAGTTAAGAAAGAATAGTGCATCTGAAAGGATATACCCGTATCCCAAAAGGAAAACCTGTCGTTTCTATAGCAACGTTACTCGATTTAGAGGGGGAAGTCATAGAACCCACAGTATTTCATAGCGACACAGTTTCTGTGTTCATTCGTCAATGTGAGGAACGAGGGATGCAGTAAAGAAGGAATAGTTCATCCGAAAAGAGATACTCGTAACCCAAAAGAAATTGCTGTCGTTTCCATAGAAACGTTACTCGATTTAGATGGAGACGCCATAGAGCCCATAGTATTTCGTAGCGACGCAATTTCTGTGTCAATACGACAATGTGAGGGAGCGAGGGATGCAGTAAAGAAGGAATAGTGCATCTGAAAGGATATACCCGTATCCCAAAAGAAAATCCTGTCGTTTCCATAGTAACGTTACTCGATTTAGAAGGAGAAGTCATAGAACCCATAGTATTTCATAGTGACGCCATTTCTGTGTTTATTCGTCATTATGAGGGAGCGAGAGATGCAGTTAAGAAGGAATAGTGCATCTGAAAGGATTTACCCGTATCCCAAAAGAAAAACCTGTCGTTTCCATAGCAACGTTACTCGATTTAGAGGGAGAAGTCATAGAACTCATAGTATTTCATAGCGACACAGTTTCTGTGTTAATACGACAATGTGAGGGAGCGAGGGATGCAGTAAAGAAGGAATAGTGCATCTGAAAGGATATACCCGTATCCCAAAAGAAAATCCTGTCGTTTCCATAGAAACGTAACTCGATTTAGAAGGACAAGTCATAGAACCCATAGTATTTCATAGCGACGCCATTTCTGTGTTTATTCGTCATTATGAGGGAGCGAGAGATGCAGTTAAGAAGGAATAGTGTATCGGAAAGGAGATACTCGTACTCCAAAAGAAAATCCTGTCGTTTCCATAGAAATGTTACTCGATTTAGATGGAGAGGCCATAGAGCCCATAGTGTTTCGTGGCGACGCAATTTCTGTGTTAATACGACAATGTGAGGGAGCGAGGGATGCAGTAAAGAAGGAATAGTGCATCTGAAAAGATATACCCGTGTCCCAAAAGAAAATCCTGTCGTTTCCATAGAAACGTTACTCGATTTAGAAGGAGAAGTTATAGAACCCATAGTATTACATAGTGACGCCATTTCTGTGTTTATTCGTCATTATGAGGGAGCGAGAGATGCAGTTAAGAAGGAATAGTGCGTCTGAAAGGATATATCCGTATCCCAAAAGAAAAACCTGTCGTTTCCATAGCAACGTTACTCGATTTAGAGGGAGAAGTCATAGAACTCATAGTATTTCATAGCGACACAATTTCTGTGTTAATACGACAATGTGAGGGAGCGAGGGATGCAGTAAAGAAGGAATAGTGCATCTGAAAGGATATACCCGTATCCCAAAAGAAAATCCTGTCGTTTCCATAGAAACGTTACTCGATTTAGAAGGAGAAGTCATAGAACCCATAGTATTTCATAGCGACGCCATTTCTATGTTTATTCGTCATTATGAGGGAGCGAGAGATGCAGTTAAGAAGGAATAGTGTATCGGAAAGGAGATACTCGTACTCCAAAAGAAAATCCTGTCGTTTCCATAGAAATGTTACTCGATTTAGTGGGAGAAGCCATAGAGCCCATAGTATATCGTAACGACGCAATTTCTGTGTTAATACGACAATGTGAGGGAGCGAGGGATGCAGTAAAGAAGGAATAGTGCATCTGAAAGGATATACCCGTATCCCAAAAGGAAACCCTGTCGTTTCCATAGAAACGTTACTCGACTTAGAAGGAGAAGTCATAGAACCCATAGTATTTCATGGCGACGCCATTTCTGTGTTTATTCGTCATTATGAGGGAGCGAGAGACGCAGTTAAGAAGGAATAGTGCATCTGAAAGGATATACCCGTATCCCAAAAGAAAAACCTGTCGTTTCCATAGCAACGTTACTCGATTTAGAGGGAGAAGTCATAGAACCCATAGTATTTCATTGCGACACAGTTTCTGTGTTAATTCGTCAAAGTGAGGAACGAGGTATGCAGTAAAGAAGGAATAGTGCATCGGAAAAGAGATACTCGTATCCCAAAAATAAGCCTGTCGTTTCCATAGAAATGTTACTCGATTTAGATGGAGAAGCCATATAGCCCATAGTATTTCGTAGCGACGACATTTCTGTGTTAATACGACAATGTGAGGGAGCGACGGATGCAGTAAAGAAGGAATAGTGCATCTGAAAGGATATACCCGTATCCCAAAAGAAAATCCTGTCGTATACATAGAAACGTTACTCGATTTAGAAGGAGAAGTCATAGAACACATAGTATTTCATAACGACACTTTTTCTGTGTTAATTCGTCAATGTGAGGAACGAGGGATGCAGTAAAGAAGGAATAGTGCATCTGAAAGGATATACCCGTATCCCAAAGAAAATCCTGTCGTTTCCATAGAAGCGTTACTCGATTTAGAAGGAGAAGTCATAGAACCCATAGTATTTCATAGCGACACCATTTCTGTGTTTATTCGTTATTATGAGGGAGCGAGAGATGCAGTTAAGAAGGAATAGTGCATCGGAAAGGAGATACTCGTACTCCAAAAGAAAATCCTGTCGTTTCAATAGAAACGTTTCTCGATTTAGAGGGAGAAGCGATAGAACCCATAGTATTTCATATCGACGTCATTTCTGTGTTTATTCGTCATTATGAGGGAGCGAGAGATGCAGTTAAGAAGGAATAGTGCATCAGAAAGGATATACCCGTATCCCAAAAGAAAAACCTGTCGTTTCCATAGCAACGTTGCTCGATTTAGAGGGAGAAGTGATAGAACCCATAGTATTTCATAGCGACACAGTTTCTGTATTAATTCGTCAATGTGAGGAACGAGGGATGCAGTAAAGAAGGAATAGGGCATCTGAAAGGATATACCCGTATCCCAAAAGAAAATCCTGTCGTTTCCATAGAAACGTTACTCGATCTAGAAGGAGAAGTCATAGAACCCATAGTATTTCATAGCGACGCCTTTTCTGTGTTTATTCGTCATTATGAGGGAGCGAGAGATGCAGTTAGGAAAGAATAGTGCATCTGAAAGGATATACCCGTATCCCAAAAGGAAAACCTGTCGTTTCTATAGCAACGTTACTCGATTTAGAGGGGGAAGTCATAGAACCCACAGTATTTCATAGCGACACAGTTTCTGTGTTCATTCGTCAATGTGAGGAACGAGGGATGCAGTAAAGAAGGAATAGTTCATCCGAAAAAAGATACTCGTAACCCAAAAGAAATTGCTGTCGTTTCCATAGAAACGTTACTCGATTTAGATGGAGACGCCATAGAGCCCATAGTATTTCGTAGCGACGCAATTTCTGTGTCAATACGACAATGTGAGGGAGCGAGGGATGCAGTAAAGAAGGCATAGTGCATCTGAAAGGATATACCCGTATCCCAAAAGAAAAACCTGTCGTTTCCATAGCAACGTTACTCGATTTAGAGGGTGAAGTCATAGAACTCATAGTATATCATAGCGACACAGTTTCTGTGTTAATACGACAATGTGAGGGAGCGAGGGATGCAGTAAAGAAGGAATAGTGCATCTGAAAGGATATACCCGTATCCCAAAAGAAAATCCTGTCGTTTCCATAGAAACGTTACTCGATCTAGAAGGAGAAGTCATAGAACCCGTAGTATTTCATAGCGACGCCTTTTCTGTGTTTATTCGTCATTATGAGGGAGCGAGAGATGCAGTTAAGAAGGAATAGTGTATCGGAAAGGAGATACTCGTACTCCAAAAGAAAATCCTGTCGTTTCCATAGAAATGTTACTCGATTTAGATGGAGAGGCCATAGAGCCCATAGTGTTTCGTGGCGACGCAATTTCTGTGTTAATACGACAATGTGAGGGAGCGAGGGATGCAGTAAAGAAGGAATAGTGCATCTGAAAAGATATACCCGTGTCCCAAAAGAAAATCCTGTCGTTTCCATAGAAACGTTACTCGATTTAGAAGGAGAAGTCATAGAACCCATAGTATTTCATAGTGACGCCATTTCTGTGTTTATTCGTCATTATGAGGGAGCGAGAGATGCAGTTAAGAAGGAATAGTGCATCTGAAAGGATATATCCGTATCCCAAAAGAAAAACCTGTCGTTTCCATAGCAACGTTACTCGATTTAGAGGGAGAAGTCATAGAACTCATAGTATTTCATAGCGACACAGTTTCTGTGTTAATACGACAATGTGAGGGAGCGAGGGATGCAGTAAAGAAGGAATAGTTCATCTGAAAGGATACACCCGTATCCCAAAAGAAAATCCTGTCGTTTCCATAGAAACGTTACTCGATTTAGAAGGAGAAGTCATAGAACCCATAGTATTTCATAGCGACGCCATTTCTATGTTTATTCGTCATTATGAGGGAGCGAGAGATGCAGTTAAGAAGGAATAGTGTATCGGAAAGGAGATACTCGTACTCCAAAAGAAAATCCTGTCGTTTCCATAGAAATGTTACTCGATTTAGTGGGAGAAGCCATAGAGCCCATAGTATATCGTAACGACGCAATTTCTGTGTTAATACGACAATGTGAGGGAGCGAGGGATGCAGTAAAGAAGGAATAGTGCATCTGAAAGGATATACCCGTATCCCAAAAGGAAATCCTGTCGTTTCCATAGAAACGTTACTCGACTTAGAAGGAGAAGTCATAGAACCCATAGTATTTCATGGCGACGCCATTTCTGTGTTTATTCGTCATTATGAGGGAGCGAGAGACGCAGTTAAGAAGGAATAGTGCATCTGAAAGGATATACCCGTATCCCAAAAGAAAAACCTGTCGTTTTCATAGCAACGTTACTCGATTTAGAGGGAGAAGTCATAGAACCCATAGTATTTCATTGCGACACAGTTTCTGTGTTAATTCGTCAAAGTGAGGAACGAGGTATGCAGTAAAGAAGGAATAGTGCATCGGAAAAGAGATACTCGTATCCCAAAAATAAGCCTGTCGTTTCCATAGAAATGTTACTCGATTTAGATGGAGAAGCCATATAGCCCATAGTATTTCGTAGCGACGACATTTCTGTGTTAATACGACAATGTGAGGGAGCGACGGATGCAGTAAAGAAGGAATAGTGCATCTGAAAGGATATACCCGTATCCCAAAAGAAAATCCTGTCGTATCCATAGAAACGTTACTCGATTTAGAAGGAGAAGTCATAGAACACATAGTATTTCATAACGACACTTTTTCTGTGTTAATTCGTCAATGTGAGGAACGAGGGATGCAGTAAAGAAGGAATAGTGCATCTGAAAGGATATACCCGTATCCCAAAAGAAAATCCTGTCGTTTCCATAGAAGCGTTACTCGATTTAGAAGGAGAAGTCATAGAACCCATAGTATTTCATAGCGACACCATTTCTGTGTTTATTCGTTATTATGAGGGAGTGAGAGATGCAGTTAAGAAGGAATAGTGCATCGGAAAGGAGATACTCGTACTCCAAAAGAAAATCCTGTCGTTTCAATAGAAACGTTACTCGATTTAGAGGGAGAAGCGATAGAACCCATAGTATTCCATATCGACGTCATTTCTGTGTTTATTCGTCATTATGAGGGAGCGAGAGATGCAGTTAAGAAGGAATAGTGCATCAGAAAGGATATACCCGTATCCCAAAAGAAAAACCTGTCGTTTCCATAGCAACGTTACTCGATTTAGAGGGAGAAGTCATAGAACCCATAGTATTTCATAGCGACACAGTTTCTGTATTAATTCGTCAATGTGAGGAACGAGGGATGCAGTAAAGAAGGAATAGGGCATCTGAAAGGATATACCCGTATCCCAAAAGAAAATCCTGTCGTTTCCATAGAAACGTTACTCGATCTAGAAGGAGAAGTCATAGAACCCAAAGCATTTCATAGCGACGCCTTTTCTGTGTTTATTCGTCATTATGAGGGAGCGAGAGATGCAGTTAAGAAAGAATAGTGCATCTGAAAGGATATACCCGTATCCCAAAAGGAACACCTGTCGTTTCTATAGCAACGTTACTCGATTTAGAGGGGGAAGTCATAGAACCCACAGTATTTCATAGCGACACAGTTTCTGTGTTCATTCGTCAATGTGAGGAACGAGGGATGCAGTAAAGAAGGAATAGTTCATCCGAAAAGAGATACTCGTAACCCAAAAGAAATTGCTGTCGTTTCCATAGAAACGTTACTCGATTTAGATGGAGACGCCATAGAGCTCATAGTATTTCGTAGCGACGCAATTTCTGTGTCAATACGACAATGTGAGGGAGCGAGGGATGCAGTAAAGAAGGCATAGTGCATCTGAAAGGATATACCCGTATCCCAAAAGAAAAACCTGTCGTTTCCATAGCAACGTTACTCGATTTAGAGGGAGAAGTCATAGAACTCATAGTATATCATAGCGACACAGTTTCTGTGTTAATACGACAATGTGAGGGAGCGAGGGATGCAGTAAAGAAGGAATAGTGCATCTGAAAGGATATACCCGTATCCCAAAAGAAAATCCTGTCGTTTCCATAGAAACGTTACTCGATTTAGAAGGAGAAGTCTTAGAACACATAGTATTTCATAGCGACACCATTTCTGTGTTTATTCGTCATTATGAGGGAGCAAGAGATGCAGTTAAGAAGGAATAGTGTATCGGAAAGGAGATACTCGTACTCCAAAAGAAAATCCTGTCGTTTCCATAGAAATGTTACTCGATTTAGATGGAGAGGCCATAGAGCCCATAGTGTTTCGTGGCGACGCAATTTCTGTGTTAATACGACAATGTGAGGGAGCGAGGGATGCAGTAAAGAAGGAATAGTGCATCTGAAAAGATATACCCGTGTCCCAAAAGAAAATCCTGTCGTTTCCATAGAAACGTTACTCGATTTAGAAGGAGAAGTCATAGAACCCATAGTATTTCATAGTGACGCCATTTCTGTGTTTATTCGTCATTATGAGGGAGCGAGAGATGCAGTTAAGAAGGAATAGTGCATCTGAAAGGATATACCCGTATCCCAAAAGAAAAACCTGTCGTTTCCATAGCAACGTTACTCGATTTAGAGGGAGAAGTCATAGAACTCATAGTATTTCATAGCGACACAGTTTCTGTGTTAATACGACAATGTGAGGGAGCGAGGGATGCAGTAAAGAAGGAATAGTGCATCTGAAAGGATATACCCGTATCCCAAAAGAAAATCCTGTCGTTTCCATAGAAACGTTACTCGATTTAGAAGGAGAAGTCATAGAACCCATAGTATTTCATAGCGACGCCATTTCTCTGTTTATTCGTCATTATGAGGGAGCGAGAGATGCAGTTAAGAAGGAATAGTGTATCGGAAAGGAGATACTCGTACTCCAAAAGAAAATCCTGTTGTTTCCATAGAAATGTTACTCGATTTAGTGGGAGAAGCCATAGAGCCCACAGTATATCGTAACGACGCAATTTCTGTGTTAATAAGACAATGTGAGGGAGCGAGGGATGCAGTAAAGAAGGAATAGTGCATCTGAAAGGATATACCCGTATCCCAAAAGGAAATCCTGTCGTTTCCATAGAAACGTTACTCGACTTAGAAGGAGAAGTCATAGAACCCATAGTATTTCATGGCGACGCCATTTCTGTGTTTATTCGTCATTATGAGGGAGCGAGAGATGCAGTTAAGAAGGAATAGTGCATCTGAAAGGATATACCCGTATCCCAAAAGAAAAACCTGTCGTTTCCATAGCAACGTTACTCGATTTAGAGGGAGAAGTCATAGAACCCATAGTATTTCATTGCGACACAGTTTCTGTGTTAATTCGTCAATGTGAGGAACGAGGTATGCAGTAAAGAAGGAATAGTGCAACGGAAAAGAGATACTCGTATCCCAAAAATAAGCCTGTCGTTTCCATAGAAATGTTACTCGATTTAGATGGAGAAGCCATATAGCCCATAGTATTTCGTAGCGACGACATATCTGTGATAATACGACAATGTGAGGGAGCGACGGATGCAGTAAAGAAGGAATAGTGCATCTGAAAGGATATATCCGTATCCCAAAAGAAAATCCTGTCGTTTCCATAGAAACGTTACTCGATTTAGATGGAGAAGTCATAGAACCCATAGTATTTCATAACGACACATTTTCTGTGTTAATTCGTCAATGTGAGGAACGAGGGATGCAGTAAAGAAGGAATAGTGCATCTGAAAGGATATACCCGTATCCCAAAAGAAAATCCTGTCGTTTCCATAGAAGCGTTACTCGATTTAGAAGGAGAAGTCATAGAACCCATAGTATTTCATAGCGACACCATTTCTGTGTTTATTCGTCATTACGAGGGAGCGAGAGATGCAGTTAAGAAGGAATAGTGCATCGGAAAGCAGATACTCGTACTCCAAAAGAAAATCCTGTCGTTTCAATAGAAACGTTTCTCGATTTAGAGGGAGAAGCGATAAAACCCATAGTATTTCATATCGACGTCATTTCTGTGTTTATTCGTCATTATGAGGGAGCGAGAGATGCAGTTAAGAAGGAATAGTGCATCTGAAAGGATATACCCGTATCCCAAAAGAAAAACCTGTCGTTTCCATAGCAACGTTACTCGATTTAGAGGGAGAAGTCATAGAACCCATAGTATTTCATAGCGACACAGTTTCTGTGTTAATTCGTCAATGTGAGGAACGAGGTATGCAGTAAAGAAGGAATAGTGCATCGGAAAAGAGATACTCGTATCCCAAAAATAAGCCTGTCGTTTCCATAGAAATGTTACTCGATTTAGATGGAGAAGCCATATAGCCCATAGTATTTCGTAGCGACGCAATTTCTGTGTCATTACGACAATGTGAGGGAGCGAGGGATGCAGTAAAGAAGGAATAGTGCATCTGAAAGGATATACCCGTATCCCAAAAGAAAATCCTGTCGTTTCCATAGAAACGTTACTCGATTTAGAAGGAGAAATCATAGAACACATAGTATTTCATAACGACACATTTTCTGTGTTAATTCGTCAATGTGAGGAACGAGGGATGCAGTAAAGAAGGAATAGTGCATCTGAAAGGATATACCCGTATCCCAAAAGAAAATCCTGTCGTTTCCATAGAAGCGTTACTCGATTTAGAAGGAGAAGTCATAGAACCCATAGTATTTCATAGCGACACCATTTCTGTGTTTATTCGTCATTATGAGGGAGCGAGAGATGCAGTTAAGAAGGAATAGTGCATCGGAAAGGAGATACTCGTACTCCAAAAGAAAATCCTGTCGTTTCAATAGAAACGTTTCTCGATTTAGAGGGGGAAGCGATAGAACCCATAGTATTTCATATCGACGTCATTTCTGTGTTTATTCGTCATTATGAGGGAGCGAGAGATGCAGTTAAGAAGGAATAGTGCATCTGAAAGGATATACCCGTATCCCAAAAGAAAAACCTGTCGTTTCCATAGCAACGTTACTCGATTTAGAGGGAGAAGTCATAGAACCAATAGTATTTCATAGCGACGCCATTTCTGTGTTTATTCGTCATTATGAGGGAGCGAGAGATGCAGTTAAGAAGGAATAGTGCATCTGAAAGGATATACCCGTATCCCAAAAGGAAAACCTGTCGTTTCTATAGCAACGTTACTCGATTTAGAGGGGGAAGTCAAAGAACCCACAGTATTTCATAGCGACACAGTTTCTGTGTTCATTCGTCAATGTGAGGAACGAGGGATGCAGTAAAGAAGGAATAGTTCATCCGAAAAGAGATACTCGTAACCCAAAAGTAAATGCTGTCGTTTCCATAGAAACGTTACTCGATTTAGATGGAGAAGCCATAGAGCCCATAGTATTTCGTAGCGACGCTATTTCTGTGTCAATACGACAATGTGAGGGAGCGAGGGATGCAGTAAAGAAGGAATAGTGCATCTGAAAGGATATACCCGTATCCCAAAAGAAAATCCTGTCGTTTCCATAGAAACGTTACTCGATTTAGAAGGATTAGTCATAGAACCCATAGTATTTCATAGTGACGCCATTTCTGTGTTTATTCGTCATTATGAGCGAGCGAGAGATGCAGTTAAGAAGGAATAGTGCATCTGAAAAGATATACCCGTATCCCAAAAGAAAAACCTGTCGTTTCCATAGCAACGTTACTCGATTTAGAGGGAGAAGTCATAGAACTCATAGTATTTCATAGCGACACAGTTTCTGTGTTAATACGACAATGTGAGGGAGCGAGGGATGCATTAAAGAAGGAATAGTGCATCTGAAAGGATATACCCGTATCCCAAAAGAAAATCCTGTCGTTTCCATAGAAACCTTACTCGATTTAGAAGGAGAAGTCATAGAACCCATAGTATTTCATAGCGACGCCATTTCTGTGTTTATTCGTCATTATGAGGGAGCGAGAGATGCAGTTAAGAAGGACTAGTGTATCGGAAAGGAGATACTCGTACTCCAAAAGAAAATCCTGTCGTTTCCATAGAAATGTTACTCGATTTAGATGGAGAGGCCATAGAGCCCATAGTATTTCGTGGCGACCCAATTTCTGTGTTAATACGACAATGTGAGGGAGCGAGGGATGCAGTAAAGAAGGAATAGTGCATCTGAAAAGATATACCCGTATCCCAGAAATAAGCCTGTCGGTTCCATAGAAATGTTACTCGATTTAGATGGAGAAGACATATAGCACATACTATTTCGTAGCGACGACATTTCTGTGTTAATACGACAATGTGAGGGAGCGACGGATGCAGTAAAGAAGGAATAGTGCATCTGAAAGGATATACCCGTGTCCCAAAAGAAAATCCTGTCGTTTCCATAGAAACGTTACTCGATTTAAAAGGAGAAGTCATAGAACCCATAGTATTTCATAGTGACGCCATTTCTGTGTTTATTCGTCATTATGAGGGAGCGAGAGATGCAGTTAAGAAGGAATAGTGCATCTGAAAGGATATACCCGTATCCCAAAAGAAAAACCTGTCGTTTCCATAGCAACGTTACTCGATTTAGAGGGAGAAGTCATAGAACTCATAGTATTTCATAGCGACACAGTTTCTGTGTTAATACGACAATGTGAGGGAGCGAGGGATGCAGTAAAGAAGGAATAGTGCATCTGAAAAGATATACCCGTGTCCCAAAAGAAAATCCTGTCGTTTCCATAGAAACGTTACTCGATTTAGAAGGAGAAGTCATAGAACCCATAGTATTTCATAGCGACGCCATTTCTGCGTTTATTCGTCTTTATGAGGGAGCGAGAGATGCAGATAAGAAGGAATAGTGCATCTGAAAGGATATACCCGTATCCCAAAAGAAAAACCTGTCGTTTCCATAGCAACGTTACTCGATTTAGAGGGAGAAGTCATAGAACCCATAGAATTTCATTGCGACACAGTTTCTGTGTTAATTCGTCAATGTGAGGAACGAGGTATGCAGTAAAGAAGGAATATTGCATCGGAAAAGAGATACTCGTATCCCAAAAATAAGCCTGTCGTTTCCATAGAAATGTTACTCGATTTAGATGGAGAAGCCATATAGCCAATAGTATTTCGTAGCGACGACATTTCTGTGTTAATACGACAATGTGAGGGAGCGACGGATGCAGTAAAGAAGGAATAGTGCATCTGAAAGGATATACCCGTATCCCAAAAGAAAATCCTGTCGTTTCCATAGAAACGTTACTCGATTTAGAAGGAGTAGTCATAGAACCCATAGTATTTCATAGCGACACAGTTTCTGTGTTAATTCGTCAATGAGAGGAACGAGGGATGCAGTAAAGAAGGAATAGTGTATCTGAAAGGATATACCCGTATCCCAAAAGAAAATCCTGTCGTTTCCATAGAAGCGTTACTCGATTTAGAAGGAGAAGTCATAGAACCCACAGTATTTCATAGCGACACCATTTCTGTGTTTATTCGTCATTATGAGGGAGCGAGAGATGCAGTTAAGAAGGAATAGTGCATCGGAAAGGAGATACTCGTACTCCAACAGAAAGTCCTGTCGTTTCAATAGAAACGTTTCTCGATTTAGAGGGAGAAGCGATAGAGCCCATAGTATTTCGTAGCGACGCAATTTCTGTGTTAATACGACAATGTGAGGGAGCGAGGGATGCAGTAAAGAAGGAATAGTGCATCTGAAAGGATATACCCGTATCCCAAAAGAAAATCCTGTCGTTTCCATAGAAACGTTACTCGATTTAGAATGAGAAGTCATAGAACCCATAGTATTTCATAGTGACGCCATTTCTGTGTTTATTCGTCATTATAAGGGAGCGAGAGATGCAGTTAAGAAGGAATAGTGCATTTGAAAGTATATACCCGTATCCCAAAAGAAAAACCTGTCGTTTCCATAGCAACGTTACTCGATTTTGAGGGAGAAGTTATAGAACTCATAGTATTTCATAGCGACACAGTTTCTGTGTTAATACGACAATGTGAGGGAGCGAGGGATGCAGTAAAGAAGGAATAGTGCATCTGAAAGGATATTCCCGTATCCCAAAAGAAAATCGTGTCGTTTCCATAGAAACGTTACTCGATTAAGAAGGCGAAGTCATAGAACCCATAGTATTTCATAGCGACGCCATTTCTGTGTTTTTTCGTCATTGTGAGGGAGCGAGAGATGCAGTTAAGAAGGAATAGTGTATCGGAAAGGAGATACTCGTACTCCAAAAGAAAATCCTGTCGTTTCCATAGAAATGTTACTCGATTTAGATGGAGAGGCCATAGAGCCCTTAGTATTTCGTGGCGACGCAATTTCTGTGTTAAAACGACAATGTGAGGGAGCGAGGGATGCAGTAAAGAAGGATAGTGCATCTGAAAAGATATACCCGTATCCCAAAAGAAAATCCTGTCGTTTCCATAGAAACGTTACTCGATTTAGAAGGAGAAGTCATAGAACACATAGTATTTCATAGCGACGCCATTTCTGTGTTTATTCGTCATTATGAGGGAGCGAGAGATGCAGTTAAGAAGGAATAGTGCATCTGAAAGGATATACCCGTATCTCAAAAGGAAAACCTGTCGTTTCCCTAGCAACGTTACTCGATTTAGAGGGAGAAGTCATAGAACCCATAGAATTTCATTGCGACAGAGTTTCTGTGTTAATTCGTCAACGTGAGGAACGAGGTATGCAGTAAAGAAGGAATAGTGCATCGGAAAAGAGATACTCGTATCCCAAAAATAAGCCTGTCGTTTCCATAGAAATGTTACTCGATTTAGATGGAGAAGCCATATAGCCCATAGTATTTCGTAGCGACGACATTTCTGTGTTAGTACGACAATGTGAGGGAGCGACGGATGCAGTAAAGAAGGAATAGTGCATCTGTAAGGATATACCCGTATCCCAAAACAAAATCCTGTCGTTTCCATAGAAACTTTACACGATTTAGAAGGAGAAGTCATAGAACCCATCGTATTTCATAGCGACACAGTTTCTGTGTTAATTCGTCAATGTGAGGAACGAGGGATGCAGTAAAGAAGGAATAGTGCATCTGAAAGGATATAAAAGTATCCCAAAAGAAAATCCTGTCGTTTCCATAGAAGCGTTACTCGATTTAGAAGGAGAAGTCATAGAACCCATAGTATTTCATAGCGACACCATTTCTGTGTTTATTCGTCATTATGAGGGAGCGAGAGATGCAGTTAAGAAGGAATAGTGCATCGGAAAGGAGATACTCGTACTCCAAAAAAAAATCCTGTCGTTTCAATAGAAACGTTTCTCGATTTAGAAGGAGAAGCGATAGAGCCCATAGTATTTCGTAGCGACGCAATTTCTGTGTTAATACGACAATGTGAGGGAGCGAGGGATGCAGTAAAGAAGGAATAGTGCATCTGAAAGGATATACCCGTATCCCAAAAGAAAATCCTGTCGTTTCCATAGAAACGTTACTCGATTTAGAAGGAGAAGTCATAGAACCCATAGTATTTCATAGCGACGCCATTTCTGTGTTTATTCGTCATTATGGGGGAGCGAGAGATGCAGTTAAGAAGGAATAGTGCATCTGAAAGGATATACCCGTATCCAAAAAGGAAAACCTGTCGTTTCTATAGCAACGTTACTCGATTTAGAGGGGGAAGTCATAGAACCCACAGTATTTCATAGCGACACAGTTTCTGTGTTCATTCGTCAATGTGAGGAACGAGGGATGCAGTAAAGAAGGAATAGTTCATCCGAAAAGAGATACTCGTAACCCAAAAGAAAATGCTGTCGCTTCCATAGAAACGTTACTTGATTTAGATGGAGAAGCCATAGAGCCCATAGTATTTCGTAGCGACGCAATTTCTGTGTCAATACGACAATGTGAGGGAGCGAGGGATGCAGTAAAGAAAGAATAGTGCATCTGAAAGGATATACCCGTATCCCAAAAGAAAATCCTGTCGTTTCCATAGAAACGTTACTCGATTTAGAAGGAGAAGTCATAGAACCCATAGTATTTCATAGTGACGCCATTTCTGTGTTTATTCGTCATTATGAGGGAGCGAGAGATGCAGTTAAGAAGAAATATTGCATCTGAAAGCATATACCCGTATCCCAAAAGAAAAACCTGTCGTTTCCATAGCAACGTTACTCGATTTAGAGGGAGAGGTCATAGAACTCATAGTATTTCATAGCGACACAGTTTCTGTGTTAATACGACAATGTGAGGGAGCGAGGGATGCAGTAAAGAAGGAATAGTGCATCTGAAAGGGTATACCCGTATCCCAAAAGAAAATCCTGTCGTTTCCATAGAAACGTTACTCGATTTAGAAGGAGAAGTCATAGAACCCATAGTATTTCATAGCGACGCCATTTCTGTGTTTATTCGTCGTAATGAGGGAGCGAGAAATGCAGTTAAGAAGGAATAGTGTATCGGAAAGGAGATACTCGTACTCCAAAAGAAAATCCTGTCGTTTCCATAAAATGCTACTCGATTTAGATGGAGAGGCCATAGAGCCCATAGTGTTTCGTGGCGACGCAATTTCTGTGTTAATACGACAATGTGAGGGAGCGAGGGATGCAGTAAAGAAGGAATAGTGCATCTGAAAGGATATACCCGTGTCCCAAAAGAAAATCCTGTCGTTTCCATAGAACCGTTACTCGATTTAAAAGGAGAAGTCATAGAACCCATAGTATTTCATAGTGACGCCATTTCTGTGTTTATTCGTCATTATGAGGGAGCGAGAGATGCAGTTAAGAAGGAATAGTGCATCTGAAAGGATATAACCGTATCTCAAAAGGAAAACCTGTCGTTTCCCTAGCAACGTTACTCGATTTAGAGGGAGAAGTCATAGAACCCATAGAATTTCATTGCGACACAGTTTCTGTGTTAATTCGTCAACGTGAGGAACGAGGTATGCAGTAAAGAAGGAATAGTGCATCGGAAAAGAGATACTCGTATCCCAAAAATAAGCCTGTCGTTTCCATAGAAATGTTACTCGATTTAGATGGAGAAGCCATATAGCCCATAGTATTTCGTAGCGACGACATTTCTGTGTTAGTACGACAATGTGAGGGAGCGACGGATGCAGTAAAGAAGGAATAGTGCATCTGTAAGGATATACCCGTATCCCAAAAGAAAATCCTGTCGTTTCCATAGAAACTTTACACGATTTAGAAGGAGAAGTCATAGAACCCATCGTATTTCATAGCGACACAGTTTCTGTGTTAATTCGTCAATGTGAGGAACGAGGGATGCAGTAAAGAAGGAATAGTGCATCTGAAAGGATATACCCGTATCCCAAAAGAAAATCCTGTCGTTTCCATAGAAGCGTTACTCGATTTAGAAGGAGAAGTCATAGAACCCATAGTATTTCATAGCGACACCATTTCTGTGTTTATTCGTCATTATGAGGGAGCGAGAGATGCAGTTAAGAAGGAATAGTGCATCGGAAAGGAGATACTCGTACTCCAAAAGAAAATCCTGTCGTTTCAATAGAAACGTTTCTCGATTTAGAAGGAGAAGCGATAGAGCCCATAGTATTTCGTAGCGACGCAATTTCTGTGTTAATACGACAATGTGAGGGAGCGAGGGATGCAGTAAAGAAGGAATAGTGCATCTGAAAGGATATACCCGTATCCCAAAAGAAAATCCTGTCGTTTCCATAGAAACGTTACTTGATTTAGAAGGAGAAGTCATAGAACCCATAGTATTTCATAGCGACGCCATTTCTGTGTTTATTCGTCATTATGGGGGAGCGAGAGATGCAGTTAAGAATGAATAGTGCATCTGAAAGGATATACCCGTATCCCAAAAGGAAAACCTGTCGTTTCTATAGCAACGTTACTCGATTTAGAGGGGGAAGTCATAGAACCCACAGTATTTCATAGCGACACAGTTTCTGTGTTCATTCGTCAATGTGAGGAACGAGGGATGCAGTAAACAAGGAATAGTTCATCCGAAAAGAGATACTCGTAACCCAAAAGAAAATGCTGTCGCTTCCATAGAAACGTTACTTGATTTAGATGGAGAAGCCATTGAGCCCATAGTATTTCGTAGCGACGCAATTTCTGTGTCAATACGACAATGTGAGGGAGCGAGGGATGCAGTAAAGAAAGAATAGTGCATCTGAAAGGATATACCCGTATCCCAAAAGAAAATCCTGTCGTTTCCATAGAAACGTTACTCGATTTAGAAGGAGAAGTCATAGAACCCATAGTATTTCATAGTGACGCCATTGCTGTGTTTATTCGTCATTATGAGGGAGCGAGAGATGCAGTTAAGAAGAAATAGTGCATCTGAAAGCATATACCCGTATCCCAAAAGAAAAACCTGTCGTTTCCATAGCAACGTTACTCGATTTAGAGGGAGAGGTCATAGAACTCATAGTATTTCATAGCGACACAGTTTCTGTGTTAATACGACAATGTGAGGGAGCGAGGGATGCAGTAAAGAAGGAATAGTGCATCTGAAAGGATATACCCGTATCCCAAAAGAAAATCCTGTCGTTTCCATAGAAACGTTACTCGATTTAGAAGGAGAAGTCATAGAACCCATAGTATTTCATAGCGACGCCATTTCTGTGTTTATTCGTCATTATGAGGGAGCGAGAGATGCAGTTAAGAAGGAATAGTGTATCGGAAAGGAGATACTCGTACTCCAAATGAAAATCCTGTCGTTTCCATAGAAATGTTACTCGATTTAGATGGAGAGGCCATAGAGCCCATAGTATTTCGTGGCGACGCAATTTCTATGTTAATGCGACTATGTGAGGGAGCGAGGGATGCAGTAAAGAAGGAATAGTGCATCTGAAAAGATATACCCGTGTCCCAAAAGAAAATCCTGTCGTTTCCATAGAAACGTTACTCGATTTAGAAGGAGAAGTCATAGAACCCATAGTATTTCATAGCGACGCCATTTCTGTGTTTATTCGTCATTCTGAGGGAGCGAGAGATGCAGATAAGAAGGAATAGTGCATCTGAAAGGATATACCCGTATCCAAAAAGAAAAACCTGTCGTTTCCATAGCAACGTTACTCCATTTAGAGGGAGAAGTCATAGAACCCATAGAATTTCATTGCGACACAGTTTCTGTGTTAATTCGTCAATGTGAGGAACGAGGTATGCAGTAAAGAAGGAATAGTGCATCGGAAAAGAGATACTCGTATCCCAAAAATAAGCCTGTCGTTTCCATAGAAATGTTACTCGATTTAGATGGAGAAGCCATATAGCCAATAGTATTTCGTAGCGACGACATTTCTGTGTTAATACGACAATGTGAGGGAGCGACGGATGCAGTAAAGAATGAATAGTGCATCTGAAAGGATATACCCGTATCCCAAAAGAAAATCCTGTCGTTTCCATTGAAACGTTACTCGATTTAGAAGGAGAAGTCATAGAACCCATAGTATTTCATAGCGACACAGTTTCTGTGTCAATTCGTCAATGTGAGGAACGAGGGATGCAGTAAAGAAGGAATAGTGCATCTGAAAGGATATACCCGTATCCCAAAAGAAAATCCTGTCGTTTCCATAGAAGCGTTACTCGATTTAGAAGGAGAAGTCATAGAACCCATAGTATTTCATAGCGACACCATTTCTGTGTTTATTCGTCATTATGAGGGAGCGAGAGATGCAGTTAAGAAGGAATAGTGCATCGGAAAGGAGATACTCGTACTCCAACAGAAAGTCCTGTCGTTTCAATAGAAACGTTTCTCGATTTAGAGGGAGAAGCGATAGAGCCCATAGTATTTCGTAGCGACGCAATTTCTGTGTTAATACGACAATGTGAGGGAGCGAGGGATGCAGTAAAGAAGGAATAGTGCATCTGAAAGGATATACCCGTATCCCAAAAGAAAATCCTGTCGTTTCCATAGAAACGTTACTCGATTTAGAAGGAGAAGTCATAGAACCCATAGTATTTCATAGCGACGCCATTTCTGTGTTTATTCGTCATTATGAGGGAGCGAGAGAGGCAGTTAAGAAGGAATAGTGTATCGGAAAGGAGATACTCGTACTCCAAAAGAAAATCCTGTCGTTTCCATAGAAATGTTACTCGATTTAGATGGAGAGGCCATAGAGCCCATAGTATTTCGTGAGACGCAATTTCTGTGTTAATACGGCAATGTGAGGGAGCGAGGTTGCAGTAAAGAAGGAATAGTGCATCTGAAAAGATATACCCGTATCCCAAAAGAAAATCCTGTCAGTTTCCATAGAAACGTTACTCGATTTAGAATGAGAGGTCATAGAACCCATAGTATTTCATAGCGACACCATTTCAGTGATTATTCGTCATTATGAGGGAGCGAGAGATGCAGTTATGAAGGAATAGTGCATCTGAATGAATATACCCGTATCCCAAAAGAAAAACCTGACGTTTCCATAGCTACGTCACTCGATTTAGAGGGAGAAGTCATAGAAGCCATAGTAATTCATAGCGACACAGTTTCTGTGTTAATTCGTCAATGTGAGGAACGAGGGATGCAGTAAAGAAGGAATAGTGCATCTGAAAAGATATACCCGTGTCCCAAAAGAAAATCCTGTCGTTTCCATAGAAACGTAACTCGAATTAGAAGGAGAAGTCATAGAACCCATAGTATTTCATAGCGACGCCATTTCTGTGTTTGTTCGTCATTATGAGGGGCGAGAGATGCAGTTAAGAAGGAATAGTGCATCGGAAAGGAGATACTCGTACTCCAAAAGAAAATCCAGTCGTTTCAATAGAAACGTTTCTCGATTTAGAGGGAGAAGCCATAGAGCCCATAGTATTTCGTAGCGACTTAATTTCTTTGTCAATACGACAATGTGAGGGAGCGAGGGATGCAGTAAAGAAGGAATAGTGCATCTGAAAGGATATACCCGTATCCCAAAAGAAAATCCTGTCGTTTCCATAGAAACGTTACTCGATTTAGAAGGAGAAGTCATAGAACCCATAGTATTTCATAGTGACGCCATTTCTGTGTTTATTCGTCATTATAAGGGAGCGAGAGATGCAGTTAAGAAGGAATAGTGCATTTGAAAGTATATACCCGTATCCCAAAAGAAAAACCTGTCGTTTCCATAGCAACGTTACTCGATTTAGAGGGAGAAGTTATAGAACTCATAGTATTTCATAGCGACACAGTTTCTGTGTTAATACGACAATGTGAGGGAGCGAGGGATGCAGTAAACAAGGAATACTGCATCTGAAAGGATATTCCCGTATCCCAAAAGAAAATCGTGTCGTTTCCATAGAAACGTTACTCGATTAAGAAGGAGAAGTCATAGAACCCATAGTATTTCATAGCGACGCCATTTCTGTGTTTTTTCGTCATTGTGAGGGAGCGAGAGATGCAGTTAAGAAGGTATAGTGTATCGGAAAGGAGATACTCGTACTCCAAAAGAAAATCCTGTCGATTCCATAGAAATGTTACTCGATTTAGATGGAGAGGCCATAGAGCCCATAGTATTTCGTGGCGACGCAATTTCTGTGTTAATACGACAATGTGAGGGAGCGAGGGATGCAGTAAAGAAGGAATCGTGCATCTGAAAAGATATACCCGTATCCCAAAAGAAAATCCTGTCGTTTCCATAGAAACGTCACTCGATTTAGAAGGAGAAGTCATAGAACCCATAGTATTTCATAGCGACGCCATTTCTGTGTTTATTCGTCATTATGAGGGAGCGAGAGATGCAGTTAAGAAGGAATAGTGCATCTGAAAGGATATACCCGTATCTCAAAAGGAAAACCTGTCGTTTCCCTAGCAACGTTACTCGCTTTAGAGGGAGAAGTCATAGAACCCATAGAATTTCATTGCGACACAGTTTCTGTGTTAATTCGCCAATGTGAGGAACGAGGTATGCAGTAAAGAAGGAATAGTGCATCGGAAAAGAGATACTCGTATCCCAAAAATAAGCCTGTCGTTTCCATAGAAATGTTACTCGATTTAGATGGAGAAGCCATATAGCCCATAGTATTTCGTAGCGACGACATTTCTGTGTTAGTACGACAATGTGAGGGAGCGACGGATGCAGTAAAGAAGGAATAGTGCATCTGTAAGGATATACCCGTATCCCAAAAGAAAATCCTGTCGTTTCCATAGAAACTTTACTCGATTTAGAAGGAGAAGTCATAGAACCCATAGTATTTCATAGCGACACAGTTTCTGTGTTAATTCGTCAATCTGAGGAACGAGGGATGCAGTAAAGAAGGAATAGTGCATCTGAAAGGATATACCCGTATCCCAAAAGAAAATCCTGTCGTTTCCATAGAAGCGTTACTCGATTTAGAAGGAGAAGTCATAGAACCCATAGTATTTCATAGCGACACCATTTCTGTGTTTATTCGTCATTATGAGGGAGCGAGAGATGCAGTTAAGAAGGAATAGTGCATCGGAAAGGAGATACTCGTACTCCAAAAGAAAATCCTGTCGTTTCAATAGAAACGTTTCTCGATTTAGAAGGAGAAGCGATAGAGCCCATAGTATTTCGTAGCGACGCAATTTCTGTGTTAATACGACAATGTGAGGGAGCGAGGGATGCAGTAAAGAAGGAATAGTGCATCTGAAAGGATATACCCGTATCCCAAAAGAAAATCCTGTCGTTTCCATAGAAACGTTACTCGATTTAGAAGGAGAAGTCATAGAACCCATAGTATTTCATAGCGACGCCATTTCTGTGTTTATTCGTCATTATGAGGGAGCGAGAGATGCAGTTAAGAAGGAATAGTGTATCGGAAAGGAGATACTCGCACTCCAAAAGAAAATCCTGTCGTTTCCATAGAAATGTTACTCGATTTAGATGGAGAGGCCATAGAGCCCATAGTATTTCGTGGCGACGCAATTTCTGTGTTAATACGACAATGTGAGGGAGCGAGGGATGCAGTAAAGAAGGAATAGTGCATCTGAAAAGATATACCCGTATCCCAAAAGAAAATCCTCTCGTTTCCATAGAAACGTTACTCGATTTAGAATGAGAAGTCATAGAACCCATAGTATTTCATAGCGACACCATTTCAGTGATTATTCGTCATTATGAGGGAGCGAGAGATGCAGTTATGAAGGAATAGTGCATCTGAATGAATATACCCGTATCCCAAAAGAAAAACCTGACGTTTCAATAGCTACGTTACTCGATTTAGAGGGAGAAGTCATAGAAGCCATAGTAATTCATAGCGACACAGTTTCTGTGTTAATTCGTCAATGTGAGGAACGAGGGATGCAGTAAAGAAGGAATAGTGCATCTGAAAAGATATACCCGTATCCCAAAAGAAAATCCTGTCGTTTCCATAGAAAAATAACTCGATTTAGAAGGAGAAGTCATAGAACCCATAGTATTTCATAGCGACGCAATTTCTGTGTTTATTCGTCATTATGAGGGGCGAGAGATGCAGTTAAGAAGGAATAGTGCATCGGAAAGGAGACAGTCGTACTCCAAGAGAAAATCCTGTCGTTTCAATAGAGACGTTTCTCGATTTAGAGGAAGAAGCCATAGAGCCCATAGTATTTCGTAGCGACGCAATTTCTGTGTTTATTCGTCATTATGAGGGAGCGAGAGATGCAGTTAAGAAGGAATAGTGCATCTGAAAGGATATACCCGTATCCCAAAAGAAAATCCTGTCGTTTCCATAGAAACGTTACTCGATTTAGAGGGAGAAGTCATAGAACACATAGTATTTCATAGCAACACAGTTTCTGTGTTAATACGACAATGTGAGGGAGCGAGGGATGCAGTAAAGAAGGAATAGTGCATCTGAAAGGATATACCCGTATCCCAAAAGAAAATCCTGTCGTTTCCATAGAAACGTTACTCGATTTAGAAGGAGAAGTCATAGAACCCATAGTATTTCATAGCGACGCGATTTCTGTGTTTATTCGTCATTATGAGGGAGCGAGAGATGCAGTTAAGAAGGAATAGTGTATCGGAAAGGAGATACTCGTACTCCAAAAGAAAATCCTGTCGTTTCCATAGAAATGTTACTCGATTTAGATGGAGAGGCCATAGAGCCCATAGTATTTCGTGGCGACGCAATTTCTGTGTTAATACGACAATGTGAGGGAGCGAGGGATGCAGTAAAGAAGGAAAAGTGCATCTGAAAGGATATACCCGTATCCCAAAAGAAAATCCTGTCGTTTCCATAGAAACGTTACTCGATTTTGAAGGAGAAGTCATAGAACCCATAGTATTTCGTAGCGACGCCATTTCTGTGTTTATTCGTCATTATGAGGGAGCGAGAGATGCAGTTAAGAAGGAATAGTGTATCGGAAAGGAGATACTCGTACTCCAAAAGAAAATCCTGTCGTTTCCATAGAAATGTTACTCGATTTAGATGGAGAGGCCATAGAGCCCATAGTATTTCGTGGCGACGCAATTTCTGTGTTAATACGACAATGTGAGGGAGCGAGGGATGCAGTAAAGAAGGAATAGTGCATCTGAAAAGATATACCCGTACCCCAAAAGAAAATCCTGTCGTTTCCATAGAAACGTTACTCGATTTAGAAGGAGAAGTCATAGAACCCATAGTATTTCATAGCGACGCCATTTCTCTGTTTATTCCTCATTATGAGGGAGCGAGAGATGTAGTTAAGAAGGAATCGTGCATAGGAAAGGAGATACTCGTACTCCAAAAGACAATCCTGTCGTTTCAATAGAAACTTTTCTCGATTTAGTGGGAGAAGCCATAGAGCGCATAGTATATCGTAACGACGTAATTTCTGTGTTAATACGACAATGTGAGGGAGCGAGGGATGCGGTAAAGAAGGAATAGTGCATCTGAAAGGATATAACCGTATCCCAAAAGAAAATCCTGTCGTTTGCATAGAAACGTTACTCGACTTAAAAGGAGAAGTCATAGAACCCATAGTATTTCATAGCGACGCCTTTTCTGTGTTTATTCGTCATTATGAGGGAGCGAGAGATGCAGTTAAGAAGGAATAGTGCATCTGAAAGGATATACCCGTATCCCAAAAGGAAAACCTGTCGTTTCTATAGCAACGTTACTCGATTTAGAGGGGGAAGTCATAGAACCCACAGTATTTCATAGCGACACAGTTTCTGTGTTCATTCGTCAATGTGAGGAACGAGGGATGCAGTAAAGAAGGAATAGTTCATCCGAAAAGAGATACTCGTAACCCAAAAGAAAATGCTGTCGTTTCCATAGAAACGTTACTCGATTTAGATGGAGAAGCCATAGAGCCCATAGTATTTCGTAGGGACGCAATTTCTGTGTTAATACGACAATGTGAGGGAGCGAGGGAGGCAGTAAAGAAGGAATAGTGCATCTGAAAGGATATACCCGTATCCCAAAAGGAAATCCTGTCGTTTGCATAGAAACGTTACTCGACTTAGAAGGAGAAGTCATAGAACCCATAGTATATCATAGCGACGCATTTTCTGTGTTTATTCGTCATTATGAGGGAGCGAGAGATGCAGTTAAGAAGGAATAGTGCATCTGAAAGGATATACCCGTATCCCAAAAGGAAAACCTGTCGTTTCTATAGCAACGTTACTCGATTTAGAGGGGGAAGTCATAGAACCCACAGTATTTCGTAGCGACGCAGTTTCTGTGTTCATTCGTCAATGTGAGGAACAAGGGATGCAGTAAAGAAGGAATAGTTCATCCGAAAAGAGATACTCGTAACCCAAAAGAAAATGCTGTCGTTTCCATAGAAACGTTACTCGATTTAGATGGAGAAGCCATAGAGCCCATAGTATTTCGTAGCGACGCAATTTCTGTGTTAATACGACAATGTGAGGGAGCGAGGGATGCAGTAAAGAAGGAATAGTGCATCTGAAAGGATATACCCGTATCCCAAAAGAAAATCCTGTCGTTTCCATAGAAACGTTACTCGATTTAGAAGGAGAAGTCATAGAACCCATAGTGTTTCATAGCGACGCCATTTCTGTGTTTATTCGTCATTATGAGGGAGCGATAGATGCAGTTAAGAAGGAATAGTGTATCGGAAAGGAGATACTCGTACTCCAAAAGAAAATCCTGTCGTTTCCATAGAAATGTTACTCGATTTAGATGGAGAGGCCATATAGCCCATAGTATTTCGTGGCGACGCAATTTCTGTGTTAATACGACAATGTGAGGGAGCGAGGGATGCAGTAAAGAAGGAATAGTGCATCTGAAAAGATATACCCGTATCCCAAAAGAAAATCCTTTCGTTTCCATAGAAACGTTACTCGATTTAGAATGAGAAGTCATAGAACCCATAGTATTTCATAGCGACACCATTTCAGTGATTATTCGTCATTATGAGGGAGCGAGAGATGCAGTTATGAAGGAATAGTGCATCTGAATGAATATACCCGTATCCCAAAAGAAAAACGTGACGTTTCCATAGCTACGTTACTCGATTTAGAGGGAGAAGTCATAGAACCCATAGTAATTCATAGCGACACAGTTTCTGTGTTAATTCGTCAATGTGAAGAACGAGGGATGCAGTAAAGAAGGAATAGTACATCTGAAATGATATACCCGTATCCCAAAAGAAAATCCTGTCGTTTCCATAGTAACGTTACTCGATTTAGAAGGAGAAGTCATAGAACCCATAGTATTTCATAGCGACACCATTTCTGTGTTTATTCGTCATTATGAGGGAGCGAGAGATGCAGTTAAGACGGAATAGTGTATCGGAAAGGAGATACTCGTACTCCAAAAGAAAATCCGGTCGTTTCCATAGAAATGTTACTCGATTTAGATGGAGAGGCCATAGAGCCCATAGTATTTCGTGGCGACGCAATTTCTGTGTTAATACGACAATGTGAGGGAGCGAGGGATGCAGTAAAGAAGGAATAGTGCATCTGAAAAGATATACTCGTATCCCAAAAGAAAATCCTGTCGTTTCCATTGAAACGTTACTCGATTTAAAAGGAGAAGTCATAGAACCCATAGTATTTCATAGCGACGCCATTTCTGCGTTTATTCATCATTATGAGGGAGCGAGAGATGCAGTTAAGAAGGAATAGAGCATCTGAAAGGATATACCCGTATCCAAAAAGAAAAACCTGTCGTTTCCATAGCAACGTTACTCGATTTAGAGGGAGAAGTCATAGAACACATAGTATTTCATAGCGACACAGTTTCTGTGTTAATTCGTCAATGTGAGGAACGAGGGATGCAGTAAAGAAGGAATAGTGCATCTGCAAAGATATACCCGTATCCCAAAAGAAAATCCTGTCGTTTCCATAGAAACGTTACTCGATTTAGGAGGAGAAGTCATAGAACCTATAGTATGTCATAGTGACGCCATTTCTGTGTTTATTCGTCATTATGAGGGAGCGAGAGATGCAGTTAAGAAGGAATAGTGAATCGGAAAGGAGATACTCGTACTCCAAAAGAAAATCCTGTCGTTTCAATAGAAACGTTTCTCGATTTAGAGGGAGAAGCGATAGAACCCATAGTATCTCATATCGACGACATTTCTGTGTTTATTCGTCATTATGAGGGGGCGAGAGATGCAGTTAAGAAGGAATAGTGCATCTGAAAGGATATACCCGTATCCCAAAAGAAAAACCTGTCGTTTCCATAACAACGTTACTCGATTTAGAGGGAGAAGTCATAGAACCCATAGTATTTCATAGCGACACAGTTTCTGTGTTAATTCGTCAATGTAAGGAACGAGGGATGCAGTAAAGAAGGAATAGGGCATCTGAAAGGATATACCCGTATCCCAAAAGAAAATCCTGTCGTTTCCATAGAAACGTTACTCGATCTAGAAGGAGAAGTCATAGAACCCATAGTATTTCATAGCGACGCCTTTTCTGTGTTTATTCGTCATTATGAGGGAGCGAGAGATGCAGTTAAGAAGGAATAGTGCATCTGAAAGGATATACCCGTACCCCAAAAGGAAAACCTGTCGTTTCTATAGCAACGTTACTCGATTTAGAGGGGGAAGTCATAGAACCCACAGTATTTCATAGCGACACAGTTTCTGTGTTCATTCGTCAATGTGAGGAACGAGGGATGCAGTAAAGAAGGAATAGTTCATCCGAAAAGAGATACTCGTAACCCAAAAGAAAATGCTCTCGTTTCCATAGAAACGTTACTCGATTTAGATGGAGAAGCCATAGAGCCCATAGTATTTCGTAACGACGCAATTTCTGTGTTAATACGACAATGTGAGGGAGCGAGGGATGCAGTAAAGAAGGAATAGTGCATCTGAAAGGATATACCCGTATCCCAAAAGAAAATCCTGTCGTTTCCATAGAAACGTTACTCGATTTAGAAGGAGAAGTCATAGAACCCATAGTATTTCATAGCGACGCCATTTCTGTATTTATTCGTCATTATGAGGGAGCGAGAGATGCAGTTAAGAAGGAATAGTGTATCGGAAAGGAGATACTCGTACTCCAAAAGAAAATCCTGTCGTTTCAATAGAAATTTTCTCGATTTAGTGGGAGAAGCCATAGAGCGTATAGTATATCGTAACGACGTAATTTCTGTGTTAATACGACAATGTGAGGGAGCGAGGGATGCAGTAAAGAAGGAATAGTGCATCTGAAAAGATATACCCGTATCCCAAAAGAAAATCCTGTCGTTTCCATAGAAACGTTACTCGATTTAGAAGGAGAAGTCATAGAACCCATAGTATTTCATAGCGACGCCATTTCTGTGTTTATTCGTCATTATGAGGGAGCGAGAGATGCAGTTAAGAAGGAATAATGCATAGGAAACGAGATACTCGTACTCCAAAAGAAAATCCTGTCATTTCCATAGAAACGTTACTCGATTTAGAGGGAGAAGTCATAGAACCCATAGTAATTCATAGTGACACAGTTTCTGTGTTAATTCGTCAATGTGAAGAACGAATGATGCAGTAAAGAAGGAATAGTGCATCTGAAAAGAAATACCCGTATCCCAAAAGAAAATCCTGTCGTTTCCATAGAAACGTTACTCGATTTTGAAGGAGAAGTCATAGAACCCATAGTATATCATAGCGACACCATTTCTGTATTTATTTGTCATTATGAGGGAGTGAGAGATGCAGTTAAGAAGGAATAGTGTATCGGAAAGGAGATACTCGTACTCCAAAAGAAAATCCTGTCGTTTCCATAGAAACGTTACTCGATTTTGAAGGAGAAGTCATAGAACCCATAGTATATCATAGCGACACCATTTCTGTGTTTATTTGTCATTATGAGGGAGTGAGAGATGCAGTTAAGAAGGAATAGTGTATCGGAAAGGAGATACTCGTACTCCAAAAGAAAATCCTGTCGTTTCCATAGAAATGTTACTCGATTTAGATGGAGAGGCCATAGAGCCCATAGTATTTCGTGGCGACGCAATTTCTGTGTTAATACGACAATGTGAGGGAGCGAGGGATGCAGTAAAGAAGGAATAGTGCATCTGAAAAGATATACTCGTATCCCAAAAGAAAATCCTGTCGTTTCCATAGAAACGTTACTCGATTTAAAAGGAGAAGTCATAGAACCCATAGTATTTCTTAGCGACGCAATTTCTGCGTTTATTCGTCATTATGAGGGAGCGAGAGATGCAGTTAAGAAGGAATAGAGCATCTGAAAGGATATACCCGTATCCAAAAAGAAAAACCTGTCGTTTCCATAGCAACGTTACTCGATTTAGAGGGAGAAGTCATAGAACCCATAGTATTTCATAGCGACACAGTTTCTGTGTTAATTCGTCAATATGAGGAACGAGGAATGCAGTAAAGAAGGAATAGTGCATCTGAAAAGATATACCCGTATCCCAAAAGAAAATCCTGTCGTTTCCATAGAAACGTTACTCGATTTAGAAGGAGAAGTCCTAGAACCTACAGTATTTCATAGTGACGCCATTTCTGTGTTTATTCGTCATTATGAGGGAGCGAGAGATGCAGTTAAGAAGGAATAGTGCATCGGAAAGGAGATACTCGTACTCCAAAAGAAAATCCTGTCGTTTCAATAGAAACGTTTCTCGATTTAGAGGGAGAAGCGATAGAACCCATAGTATCTCATATCGACGCCATTTCTGTGTTTATTCGTCATTATGAGGGGGCGAGAGATGCAGTTAAGAAGGAATAGTGCATCTGAAAGGATATACCCGTATCCCAAAAGAAAAACCTGTCGTTTCCATAGCAACGTTACTCGATTTAGAGGGAGAAGTCATAGAACCCATAGTATTTCATAGCGACACAGTTTCTGTGTTAATTCGTCAATGAAAGGAACGAGGGATGCAGTAAAGAAGGAATAGGGCATCTGAAAGGATATACCCGTATCCCAAAAGAAAATCCTGTCGTTTCCATAGAAACGTTACTCGATCTAGAAGGAGAAGTCATAGAACCCATAGTATTTCATAGCGACGCCTTTTCTGTGTTTATTCGTCATTATGAGGGAGCGAGAGAAGCAGTTAAGAAGGAATAGTGCATCTGAAAGGATATACCCGTACCCCAAAAGGAAAACCTGTCGTTTCTATAGCAACGTTACTCGATTTAGAGGGGGAAGTCATAGAACCCACAGTATTTCATAGCGACACAGTTTCTGTGTTCATTCGTCAATGTGAGGAACGAGGGATGCAGTAAAGAAGGAATAGTTCATCCGAAAAGAGATACTCGTAACTCAAAAGAAAATGCTGTCGTTTCCATAGAAACGTTACTCGATTTAGATGGAGAATCCATAGAGCCCATAGTATTTCGTAGCGACGCAATTTCTGTGTTAATACGACAATGTGAGGGAGCGAGGGATGCAGTAAAGAAGGAATAGTGCATCTGAAAGGATATACCCGTATCCCAAAAGAAAATCCTGTCGTTTCCATAGAAACGTTACTCGATTTAAAAGGAGAAGTCATAGAACCCATAGTATTTCATAGCGACGCCATTTTTGCGTTTATTCGTCATTATGAGGGAGCGAGAGATGCAGTTAAGAAGGAATAGAGCACCTGAAAGGATATACCCGTATCCCAAAAGAAAAACCTGTCGTTTCCATAGCAACGTTACTCGATTTAGAGGGAGAAGTCATAGAACCCATAGTATTTCATAGCGACACAGTTTCTGTGTTAATTCGTCAATGTGAGGAACGAGGGATGCAGTAAAGAAGGAATTGTGCATCTGAAAAGATATACCCGTATCCCAAAAGAAAATCCTGTCGTTTCCATAGAAACGTTACTCGATTTAGAAGGAGAAGTCATAGAACCTATAGTATTTCATACTGACGCCATTTCTGTGTTTATTCGTCATTATGAGGGAGCGAGAGATGCAGTTAAGAAGGACTAGTGCATCTGAAAGTATATACCCGTATCCCAAAAGAAAAACCTGTCGTTTCCATAGCAACGTTACTCGATTTAGAGGGAGAAGTCATAGAACTCATAGTATTTCATAGCAACACAGTTTCTGTGTTAAAACGACAATGTGAGGGAGCGAGGGATGCAGTAAAGAAGGAATAGTGTATCTGAAAGGATATACCCGTATCCAAAAAGAAAATCCTGTCGTTTCCATAGAAACGTTACTCGATTTAGAAGGAGAAGTCATAGAACACATAGTATTTCATCGCGACGCCATTTCTGTGTTTATTCGTCATTATGAGGGAGCGAGAGATGCAGTTAAGAAGGAATAGTGTATCGGAAAGGAGATACTAGTACTCCAAAAGAAAATCCTGTCGTTTCCATAGAAAAGTTACTCGATTTAGATGGAGAGGCCATAGAGCCCATAGTATTTCGTTTCGACGCAATTTCTGTGTTATTACGACAATGTGAGGGATCGAGGGATGCAGTAAAGAAGGAATAGTGCATCTGAAAGGATATACCCGTATCCCAAACGAAAATCCTGTCGTTTCCATAGAAACGTTACTCGATTTAGAAGGAGAAGTCATAGAACACATAGTTTTTCGTAGCGACGCCATTTCTGTGTTTATTCGTCATTATGAGGGAGCGAGAGATGCAGTTAAGAAGGAATAGTGTACCGGAAAGGAGATACTCGTACTCCAAAAGAAAATCCTGTCGTTTCCATAGAAATGTTACTCGATTTAGATGGAGAGGCCATAGAGCCCATAGTATTTCGTGGCGACGCAATTTCTGTGTTAATACGACAATGTGAGGGAGCGAGGGATGCAGTAAAGAAGGAATAGTGCATCTGAAAAGATATACCCGTATCCCAAAAGAAAATCCTGTCGTTTCCATAGAAACGTTACTCGATTTAGAAGGAGAAGTCATAGAACCCATAGTATTTCATAGCGACGCCATTTCTCTGTTTATTCGTCATTATGAGGGAGCGAGAGATGCAGTTAAGAAGGAATAGTGCATAGGAAAGGAGATACTCGTACTCCAAAAGAAAATCCTGTCGTTTCAATAGAAACTTTGCTCGATTTAGTGGGAGAAGCCATAGAGCGCATAGTATATCGTAACGACGCAATTTCTGTGTTAATACGACAATGTGAGGGAGCGAGGGATGCAGTAAAGAAGGAATAGTGCATCTGAAAAGATATACCCGTATCGCAAAAGAAAATCCTGTCGTTTCCATAGAAACGTAACTCGATTTAGAAGCAGAAGTCATAGAACCCATAGTATTTCATAGCGACGCCATTTCTGTGTTTATTCGTCATTATGAGGGAGCGAGAGATGCAGTTGAGAAGGAATAGTGCATAGGAAAGGAGATACTCGTACTCCAAAAGAAAATCCTGTCGTTTCAATAGAAACTTTTCTCGATTTAGTGGGAGAAGCCATAGAGCGCATAGTATATCGTAACGACGCAATTTCTGTGTTAATACGACAATGTGAGGGAGCGAGGGATGCAGTAAAGAAGGAATAGTGCATCTGAAAGGATATACCCGTGTCCCAAAAGGAAATCCTGTCGTTTCCATAGAAACGTTACTCGACTTAGAAGGAGAAGTCATAGAACCCATAGTATTTCATAGCGACGCCTTTTCTGTGTTTATTCGTCATTATGAGGGAGCGAGAGATGCAGTTAAGAAGGAATAGTGCATCTGAAAGGATATACCCGTATCCCAAAAGGAAAACCTGTCGTTTCTATAGTAACGTTACTCGATTTAGAGGGGGAAGTCATAGAACCCACAGTATTTCATAGCGACACAGTTTCTGTGTTCATTCGTCAATGTGAGGAACGAGGGATGCAGTAAAGAAGGAATAGTTCATCCGAAAAGAGATACTCGTAACCCAAAAGAAAATGCTGTCGTTTCCATAGAAACGTTACTCGATTTAGATGGAGAAGCCATAGAGCCCATAGTATTTCGTAGCGACGCAATTTCTGTGTTAATACGAAAATGTGAGGGAGCGAGGGATGCAGTAAAGAAGGAATAGTGCATCTGAAAGGATATACCCGTATCCCAAAAGAAAATCCTGTCGTTTCCATAGAAACGTTACTCGATTTAGAAGGAGAAATCATAGAACCCATAGTATTTCATAGCGACCCCATTTCTGTGTTTATTCGTCATTATGAGGGAGCGAGAGATGCAGTTAAGAAGGAATAGTGTATCGGAAAGGAGATACTCGTACTCCAAAAGAAAATCCTGTCGTTTCCATAGAAATGTTACTCGATTTAGATGGAGAGGCCATAGAGCCCATAGTATTTCGTGGCGACGCAATTTCTGTGTTAATACGACAATGTGAGGGAGCGAGGGATGCAGTAAAGAAGGAATCGTGCATCTGAAAAGATATACCCGTATCCCAAAAGAAAATCCTGTCGTTTCCATAGAAACGTTACTCGATTTAGAATGAGAAGTCATAGAACCCATAGTATTTCATAGCGACACCATTTCAGTGATTATTCGTCATTATGAGGGAGCGAGAGATGCAGTTATGAAGGAATAGTGCATCAGAATGAATATACCCGTATCCCAAAAGAAAAACCTGACGTTTCCATAGCTACGTTACTCGATTTAGAGGGAGAAGTCATAGAACCCATAGTAATTCATAGCGACACAGTTTCTGTGTTAATTCGTCAATGTGAGGAACGAGGGATACAGTAAAGAAAGAATAGTGCATCTGAAAAGATATACCCGTATCCCAAAAGAAAATCCTGTCGTTTCCATAGAAACGTTACTCGATTTAGAAGTAGAAGTCATAGAACCCATAGTATTTCATAGCGACACCATTTCTGTGTTTATTCGTCATTATGAGGGAGCGAGAGATGCAGTTAAGACGGAATAGTGTATCGGAAAGGAGATACTCGTACTCCAAAAGAAAATCCGGTCGTTTCCATAGAAATGTTACTCGATTTAGATGGAGAGGCCATAGAGCCCATAGTATTTCGTGGCGACGCAATTTCTGTGTTAATACGACAATGTGATAGAGCGAGGGATGCAGTAAAGATGGAATAGTGCATCTGAAAAGATATACTCGTATCCCAAAAGAAAATCCTGTCGTTTCCATAGAAACGTTACTCGATTTAAAAGGAGAAGTCATAGAACCCATAGTATTTCATAGCGACGCCATTTCTGCGTTTATTCGTCATTATGAGGGAGCGAGAGATGCAGTTAAGAAGGAATAGAGCATCTGAAAGGATATACCCGTATCCAAAAAGAAAAACCTGTCGTTTCCATAGCAACGTTACTCGATTTAGAGGGAGAAGTCATAGAGCCCATAGTATTTCATAGCGACACAGTTTCTGTGTTAATTCGTCAATGTGAGGAACGAGGGATGCAGTAAAGAAGGAATAGTGCATCTGAAAAGATATACCCGTATCCCAAATGAAAATCCTGTCGTTTCCATAGAAACGTTACTCGATTTAGAAGGTGAAGTCATAGAACCTATAGTATTTCATAGTGACGCCATTTCTGTGTTTATTCGTCATTATGAGGGAGCGAGAGATGCAGTTAAGAAGGAATAGTGCATCTGAAAGGATATACCCGTATCCCAAAAGAAAAACCTCTCGTTTCCATAGCAACGTTACTCGATTTAGAGGGAGAAGTCATAGAACTCATAGTATTTCATAGCGACACAGTTTCTGTGTTAATACGACAATGTGAGGGAGCGAGGGATGCAGTAAAGAAGGAATAGTGCATCTGAAAGGATATATCCGTATCCCAAAAGAAAATTCTGTCGTTTCCATAGAAACGTTACTCGATTTAGAAGGAGAAGTCATAGAACCCATAGTATTTCATAGCGACGCCATTTCTGTGTTTATTCGTCATTATGAGGGAGCGAGAGATGCAGTTAAGAAGGAATAGTGTATCGGAAAGGAGATACTCGGACTCCAAAAGAAAATCCTATCGTTTCCATAGAAATGTTACTCGATTTAGTTGGAGAGGCCATAGAGCCCATATTATTTCGTGGCGACGCAATTTCTGTGTTAATACGACAATGTGAGGGAGCGAGGGATGCAGTAAAGAAGGAATAGTGCATCTGAAAGGATATACCCGTATCCCAAAAGAAAATCCTGTCGTTTCCATAGAAACGTTACTCGATTTAGAAGGAGAAGTCATAGAACCCATAGTATTTCATAGCGACGCCATTTCTGTGTTTATTCGTCATTATGAGGGAGCGAGACATGCAGTTAAGAAGGAATAGTGTATCGGAAAGGAGATACTCGTACTCCAAAAGAAAATCCTGTCGTTTCCATAGAAATGTTACTCGATTTAGATGGAGAGGCCATAGAGCCCATAGTATTACGTGGCAACGCAATTTCTGTATTAATACGACAATGTGAGGGAGCGAGTGATGCAGTAAAGAAGGAATAGTGCATCTGAAAAGATATACCCGTATCCCAAAAGAAAATCCTGTCGTTTCCATAGAAACGTTACTCGATTTAGAAGGAGAAGTCATAGAACCCATAGTATTTCATAGCGACGCCATTTCTGTGTTTATTCGTCATTATGAGGGAGCGAGAGATGCAGTTAAGAGGGAATTGTGCATAGGAAAGGAGATACTCGTACTCCAAAAGAAAATCCTGTCGTTTCAATAGAAACTTTTCTCGATTTAGTGGGAGAAGCCATAGAGCGCATAGTATATCGTAACGACGCAATTTCTGTGTTAATACGACAATGTGAGGGAGCGAGGGATGCAGTAAAGAAGGAATAGTGCATCTGAAAGGATATACCCGTATCCCAAAAGGAAATCCTGTCGTTTCCATAGAAACGTTACTCGATTTAGAAGGAGAAGTCATAGAACCCATAGTATTTCATAGCGACGCCATTTCTGTGTTTATTCGTCATTATGAGGGAGCGAGAGATGCAGTTAAGAAGGAATAGTGCATCTGAAAGGATATACCCGAATCCCAAAAGAAAGTCCTGTCGTTTCCATAGAAACGTTACTCGATTTAGAAGGAGAAGTCATAGAACCCATAGTATTTCATTGCGACACAGTTACTGTGTTAATTCGTCAATGTGAGGAAAGAGGTATGCAGTAAAGAAGGAATAGTGCATCGGAAAAGAGATACTCGTATCCCAAAAATAAGCCTGTCGTTTCCATAGAAATGTTACTCAATTTAGATGGAGAAGCCATATAGCCCATAGTATTTCGTAGCGACGCTATTTCTGTGTTAATACGACAATGTGAGGGAGCGAGGGATGCAGTAAAGAAGGAATAGTGCATCTGAAAGGATATATCCGTATCCCAAAAGAAAATCCTGTCGTTTCCATAGAAACGTTACTCGATTTAGAAGGAGAAGTCATAGAACCCATAGTATTTCATAGCGACACAGTTTCTGTGTTAATTCGTCAATGTGAGGAACGAGGGATGGAGTAAAGAAGGAATAGTGCATCTGAAAGGATATACCCGTATCCCAAAAGAAAATCCTGTCGTTTCCATAGAAGCGTTACTCGATTTAGAAGGAGAAGTCATAGAACCCATAGTATTTCATAGCGACACCATTTCTGTGTTTATTCGTCATTATGAGGGAGCGAGAGATGCAGTTAAGAAGGAATAGTGCATCGGAAAAGGAGATACTCGTACTCCAAAAGAAAATCCTGTCGTTTCAATAGAAACGTTTCTCGATTTAGAGGGAGAAGCGATTGAGCCCATAGTATTTCGTAGCGACGCAATTTCTGTGTTAATACGACAATGTGATTGAGCGAGGGATGCAGTAAAGAAGGAATAGTGCATCTGAAATGGATATACCCGTATCCCAATAGAAAATCCTGTCGTTTCCGTAGAAACGTTACTCCATTTAGAAGGAGAAGTCATAGAACCAATAGTATTTCATAGCGACGACATTTCTGTGTTTATTCGTCATTATGAGGGAGCGAGAGAAGCAGTTAAGAAGGAATAGTGTATCGGAAAGGAGATACTCGTACTCCAAAAGAAAATCCTGTCGTTTCCATAGAAATGTTACTCGATTTAGATGGAGAGGACATAGAGCCCATAGTATTTCGTGGCGACGAAATTTCTGTGTTAATACGACAATGTGAGGGAGCGAGGGATGCAGTAAAGAAGGAATACTGCATCTGAAAAGATATACCCGTATCCCAAAAGAAAATTCTGTCGTTTCCATAAAAACGTTACTCGATTTAGAACGAGAAGTCATAGAACCCATAGTATTTCATAGCGGCACCATTTCAGTGATTATTCGTCATTATGAGGGAGCGAGAGATACAGTTATGAAGGAATAGTGCATCTGAATGAATATACCCGTATCCCAAAAGAAAAACCTGACGTTTCCATAGCTACGTTACTCGATTTAGAGGGAGAAGTCATAGAACCCATAGTACTTCATAGCGACACAGTTTCTGTGTTAATTCGTCAATGTGAGGAACGAGGGATGCAGTAAAGAAGGAATAGTGCATGTGAAAAGATATACCCGTATCCCAAAAGAAAATCCTGTCGTTTCCATAGAAACGTTACTCGATTTAAAAGGAGAAGTCATAGAACCCATAGTATTTCATAGCGACGCCATTTCTGTGTTTATTCGTCATTATGAGGGAGCGAGAGATGCAGTTAAGAAGGAATAGAGCATCTGAAAGGATATACCCGTATCCCAAAAGAAAAACCTGTCGTTTCCATAGCAACGTTACTCGATTTAGAGGGAGAAGTCATAGAACCCATAGTACTTCATAGCGACACAGTTTCTGTGTTAATTCGTCAATGTGAGGAACGAGGGATGCAGTAAAGAAGGAATAGTGCATGTGAAAAGATATACCCGTATCCCAAAAGAAAATCCTGTCGTTTCCATAGAAACGTTACTCGATTTAGAAGGAGATGTCATAGAACACATAGTATTTCATAGTGACGCCATTTCTGTGTTTATTCGTCATTATGAGGGAGCGAGAGATGCAGTTAAGAAGGAATAGTGTATCGGAAAGGAGATACTCGTACTCCAAAAGAAAATCCTGTCGTTTCCATAGAAATGTTACTCGATTTAGATGGAGAGGCCATAGAGCCCATAGTATTTCGTGGCAACGCAATTTCTGTATTAATACGACAATGTGAGGGAGCGAGGGATGCAGTAAAGAAGGAATAGTGCATCTGAAAAGATATACCCGTTTCCCAAAAGAAAATCCTGTCGTTTCCATAGAAACGTTACTCGATTGAGAAGGAGAAGTCATAGAACCCATAGTATTTCATAGCGACGCCATTTCTGTGTTTATTCGTCATTATGAGGGAGCGAGAGATGCAGTTAAGAAGGAATAGTGCATAGGAAAGGAGATACTCGTACTCCAAAAGAAAATCCTGTCGTTTCAATAGAAACTTTTCTCGATTTAGAGGGAGAAGCCATAGAGCGCATAGTATATCGTAACGACGCAATTTCTGTGTTAATACGACAATGTGAGGGAGCGAGGGATGCAGTAAAGAAGGAATAGTGCATCTGAAAGGATATACCCGTATCCCAAAAGGAAATCCTGTCGTTTCCATAGAAACGTTACTCGACTTAGAAGGAGAAGTCATAGAACCCATAGTATTTCATAGCGACGCCATTTCTGTGTTTATTCGTCATTATGAGGGAGCGAGAGATGCAGTTAAGAAGGAATAGTGCATCTGAAAGGATATACCCGTATCCCAAAAGAAAGTCCTGTCGTTTCCATAGAAACGTTACTCGATTTAGAAGGAGAAGTCATAGAACCAATAGTAATTCATAGCGACACAGTTTCTGTGTTAATTCGTCAATGTGAGGAACGAGGGATACAGTAAAGAAAGAATAGTGCATCTGAAAAGATATACCCGTATCCCAAAAGAAAATCCTGTCGTTTCCATAGAAACGTTACTCGATTTAGAAGTAGAAGTCATAGAACCCATAGTATTTCATAGCGACACCATTTCTGTGTTTATTCGTCATTATGAGGGAGCGAGAGATGCAGTTAAGACGGAATAGTGTATCGGAAAGGAGATACTCGTACTCCAAAAGAAAATCCGGTCGTTTCCATAGAAATGTTACTCGATTTAGATGGAGAGGCCATAGAGCCCATAGTATTTCGTGGCGACGCAATTTCTGTGTTAATACGACAATGTGATAGAGCGAGGGATGCAGTAAAGATGGAATAGTGCATCTGAAAAGATATACTCGTATCCCAAAAGAAAATCCTGTCGTTTCCATAGAAACGTTACTCGATTTAAAAGGAGAAGTCATAGAACCCATAGTATTTCATAGCGACGCCATTTCTGCGTTTATTCGTCATTATGAGGGAGCGAGAGATGCAGTTAAGAAGGAATAGAGCATCTGAAAGGATATACCCGTATCCAAAAAGAAAAACCTGTCGTTTCCATAGCAACGTTACTCGATTTAGAGGGAGAAGTCATAGAGCCCATAGTATTTCATAGCGACACAGTTTCTGTGTTAATTCGTCAATGTGAGGAACGAGGGATGCAGTAAAGAAGGAATAGTGCATCAGGATAGGATATACCCGTATCCCAAATGAAAATCCTGTCGTTTCCATAGAAACGTTACTCGATTTAGAAGGTGAAGTCATAGAACCTATAGTATTTCATAGTGACGCCATTTCTGTGTTTATTCGTCATTATGAGGGAGCGAGAGATGCAGTTAAGAAGGAATAGTGCATCTGAAAGGATATACCCGTATCCCAAAAGAAAAACCTCTCGTTTCCATAGCAACGTTACTCGATTTAGAGGGAGAAGTCATAGAACTCATAGTATTTCATAGCGACACAGTTTCTGTGTTAATACGACAATGTGAGGGAGCGAGGGATGCAGTAAAGAAGGAATAGTGCATCTGAAAGGATATACCCGTATCCCAAAAGAAAATTCTGTCGTTTCCATAGAAACGTTACTCGATTTAGAAGGAGAAGTCATAGAACCCATAGTATTTCATAGCGACGCCATTTCTGTGTTTATTCGTCATTATGAGGGAGCGAGAGATGCAGTTAAGAAGGAATAGTGTATCGGAAAGGAGATACTCGGACTCCAAAAGAAAATCCTATCGTTTCCATAGAAATGTTACTCGATTTAGTTGGAGAGGCCATAGAGCCCATATTATTTCGTGGCGACGCAATTTCTGTGTTAATACGACAATGTGAGGGAGCGAGGGATGCAGTAAAGAAGGAATAGTGCATCTGAAAGGATATACCCGTATCCCAAAAGAAAATCCTGTCGTTTCCATAGAAAAGTTACTCGATTTAGAAGGAGAAGTCATAGAACCCATAGTATTTCATAGCGACGCCATTTCTGTGTTTATTCGTCATTATGAGGGAGCGAGACATGCAGTTAAGAAGGAATAGTGTATCGGAAAGGAGATACTCGTACTCCAAAAGAAAATCCTGTCGTTTCCATAGAAATGTTACTCGATTTAGATGGAGAGGCCATAGAGCCCATAGTATTACGTGGCAACGCAATTTCTGTATTAATACGACAATGTGAGGGAGCGAGTGATGCAGTAAAGAAGGAATAGTGCATCTGAAAAGATATACCCGTATCCCAAAAGAAAATCCTGTCGTTTCCATAGAAACGTTACTCGATTTAGAAGGAGAAGTCATAGAACCCATAGTATTTCATAGCGACGCCATTTCTGTGTTTATTCGTCATTATGAGGGAGCGAGAGATGCAGTTAAGAGGGAATTGTGCATAGGAAAGGAGATACTCGTACTCCAAAAGAAAATCCTGTCGTTTCAATAGAAACTTTTCTCGATTTAGTGGGAGAAGCCATAGAGCGCATAGTATATCGTAACGACGCAATTTCTGTGTTAATACGACAATGTGAGGGAGCGTGGGATGCAGTAAAGAAGGAATAGTGCATCTGAAAGGATATACCCGTATCCCAAAAGGAAATCCTGTCGTTTCCATAGAAACGTTACTCGATTTAGAAGGAGAAGTCATAGAACCCATAGTATTTCATAGCGACGCCATTTCTGTGTTTATTCGTCATTATGAGGGAGCGAGAGATGCAGTTAAGAAGGAATAGTGCATCTGAAAGGATATACCCGAATCCCAAAAGAAAGTCCTGTCGTTTCCATAGAAACGTTACTCGATTTAGAAGGAGAAGTCATAGAACCCATAGTATTTCATTGCGACACAGTTACTGTGTTAATTCGTCAATGTGAGGAAAGAGGTATGCAGTAAAGAAGGAATAGTGCATCGGAAAAGAGATACTCGTATCCCAAAAATAAGCCTGTCGTTTCCATAGAAATGTTACTCAATTTAGATGGAGAAGCCATATAGCCCATAGTATTTCGTAGCGACGCTATTTCTGTGTTAATACGACAATGTGAGGGAGCGAGGGATGCAGTAAAGAAGGAATAGTGCATCTGAAAGGATATATCCGTATCCCAAAAGAAAATCCTGTCGTTTCCATAGAAACGTTACTCGATTTAGAAGGAGAAGTCATAGAACCCATAGTATTTCATAGCGACACAGTTTCTGTGTTAATTCGTCAATGTGAGGAACGAGGGATGGAGTAAAGAAGGAATAGTGCATCTGAAAGGATATACCCGTATCCCAAAAGAAAATCCTGTCGTTTCCATAGAAGCGTTACTCGATTTAGAAGGAGAAGTCATAGAACCCATAGTATTTCATAGCGACACCATTTCTGTGTTTATTCGTCATTATGAGGGAGCGAGAGATGCAGTTAAGAAGGAATAGTGCATCGGAAAAGGAGATACTCGTACTCCAAAAGAAAATCCTGTCGTTTCAATAGAAACGTTTCTCGATTTAGAGGGAGAAGCGATTGAGCCCATAGTATTTCGTAGCGACGCAATTTCTGTGTTAATACGACAATGTGATTGAGCGAGGGATGCAGTAAAGAAGGAATAGTGCATCTGAAATGGATATACCCGTATCCCAATAGAAAATCCTGTCGTTTCCGTAGAAACGTTACTCCATTTAGAAGGAGAAGTCATAGAACCAATAGTATTTCATAGCGACGACATTTCTGTGTTTATTCGTCATTATGAGGGAGCGAGAGAAGCAGTTAAGAAGGAATAGTGTATCGGAAAGGAGATACTCGTACTCCAAAAGAAAATCCTGTCGTTTCCATAGAAATGTTACTCGATTTAGATGGAGAGGACATAGAGCCCATAGTATTTCGTGGCGACGAAATTTCTGTGTTAATACGACAATGTGAGGGAGCGAGGGATGCAGTAAAGAAGGAATACTGCATCTGAAAAGATATACCCGTATCCCAAAAGAAAATTCTGTCGTTTCCATAGAAACGTTACTCGATTTAGAACGAGAAGTCATAGAACCCATAGTATTTCATAGCGGCACCATTTCAGTGATTATTCGTCATTATGAGGGAGCGAGAGATACAGTTATGAAGGAATAGTGCATCTGAATGAATATACCCGTATCCCAAAAGAAAAACCTGACGTTTCCATAGCTACGTTACTCGATTTAGAGGGAGAAGTCATAGAACCCATAGTACTTCATAGCGACACAGTTTCTGTGTTAATTCGTCAATGTGAGGAACGAGGGATGCAGTAAAGAAGGAATAGTGCATGTGAAAAGATATACCCGTATCCCAAAAGAAAATCCTGTCGTTTCCATAGAAACGTTACTCGATTTAAAAGGAGAAGTCATAGAACCCATAGTATTTCATAGCGACGCCATTTCTGTGTTTATTCGTCATTATGAGGGAGCGAGAGATGCAGTTAAGAAGGAATAGAGCATCTGAAAGGATATACCCGTATCCCAAAAGAAAAACCTGTCGTTTCCATAGCAACGTTACTCGATTTAGAGGGAGAAGTCATAGAACCCATAGTACTTCATAGCGACACAGTTTCTGTGTTAATTCGTCAATGTGAGGAACGAGGGATGCAGTAAAGAAGGAATAGTGCATGTGAAAAGATATACCCGTATCCCAAAAGAAAATCCTGTCGTTTCCATAGAAACGTTACTCGATTTAGAAGGAGATGTCATAGAACACATAGTATTTCATAGTGACGCCATTTCTGTGTTTATTCGTCATTATGAGGGAGCGAGAGATGCAGTTAAGAAGGAATAGTGTATCGGAAAGGAGATACTCGTACTCCAAAAGAAAATCCTGTCGTTTCCATAGAAATGTTACTCGATTTAGATGGAGAGGCCATAGAGCCCATAGTATTTCGTGGCAACGCAATTTCTGTATTAATACGACAATGTGAGGGAGCGAGGGATGCAGTAAAGAAGGAATAGTGCATCTGAAAAGATATACCCGTTTCCCAAAAGAAAATCCTGTCGTTTCCATAGAAACGTTACTCGATTGAGAAGGAGAAGTCATAGAACCCATAGTATTTCATAGCGACGCCATTTCTGTGTTTATTCGTCATTATGAGGGAGCGAGAGATGCAGTTAAGAGGGAATAGTGCATAGGAAAGGAGATACTCGTACTCCAAAAGAAAATCCTGTCGTTTCAATAGAAACTTTTCTCGATTTAGAGGGAGAAGCCATAGAGCGCATAGTATATCGTAACGACGCAATTTCTGTGTTAATACGACAATGTGAGGGAGCGAGGGATGCAGTAAAGAAGGAATAGTGCATCTGAAAGGATATACCCGTATCCCAAAAGGAAATCCTGTCGTTTCCATAGAAACGTTACTCGACTTAGAAGGAGAAGTCATAGAACCCATAGTATTTCATAGCGACGCCATTTCTGTGTTTATTCGTCATTATGAGGGAGCGAGAGATGCAGTTAAGAAGGAATAGTGCATCTGAAAGGATATACCCGTATCCCAAAAGAAAGTCCTGTCGTTTCCATAGAAACGTTACTCGATTTAGAAGGAGAAGTCATAGAACCAATAGTATTTCATTGCGACACAGTTACTGTGTTAATTCGTCAATGTGAGGAACGAGGTATGCAGTAAAGAAGGAATAGTGCATCGGAAAAGAGATACTCGTATCCCAAAAATAAGCCTGTCTTTTCCATAGAAATGTTACTCAATTTAGATGGAAAAGCCATATAGCCCATAGTATTTCGTAGCGACGCAATTTCTGTGTTAATACGACAATGTGAGGGAGCGAGGGATGCAGTAAAGAAATAATAGTGCATCTGAAAGGATATACCCGTATCCCAAAAGAAAATCCTGTCGTTTCCATAGAAACGTTACTCGATTTAGAAGGAGAAGTCATAGAACCCATAGTATTTCATAGCGACACAGTTTCTGTGTTAATTCGTCAATGTGAGGAACGAGGGATGCAGTAAAGAAGGAATAGTGCATCTGAACGGATATACCCGTATCCCAAAAGAAAATCCTGTCGTTTCCATGGAAGCGTTACTCGATTTAGAAGGAGAAGTCATAGAACCCATAGTATTTCATAGCGACACCATTTCTGTGTTTATTCTTCATTATGAGGGAGCGAGAGATGCAGTTAAGAAGGAATAGTGCATCGGAAAGGAGATACTCGTACTCCAAAAGAAAATCATGTCGTTTCAATAGAAACGTTTCTCGATTAAGAGGGAGAAGCGACAGAGCCCATAGTATTTCGTAGCGACGCAATTTCTGTGTTAATACGACAAATGTGATTGAGCGAGGGATGCAGTAAAGAAGGAATAGTGCATCTGAAATGTATATACCCGTATCCCAAAAGAAATTCCTGTCGTTTCCATAGAAACGTTACTCGATTTAGAAGGAGAAGTCATAGAACCCATAGTATTTCATAGCGAAGCCATTTCTGTGTTTATTCGTCATTATGAGGGAGCGAGAGATGCAGTTAAGAAGGAATAGTGTATCGGAAAGGAGATACTCGTACTCCAAAAGAAAATCCTGTCGTTTCCATAGAAATGTTACTCGATTTAGATGGAGAGGAGATAGAGCCAATAGTATTTCATAGCGACACCATTTCAGTGATTATTCGAAATTATGAGGGAGCGAGAGAAGCAGTTATGAAGGAATAGTGCATCTGAATGAATATACCCGTATCCCAAAAGAAAAACCTGACGTTTCCATAGCTACGTTACTCGATTTAGAGGGAGAAGTCATAGAACCCATAGTAATTCATAGCGACACAGTTTCTGTGTTTATTCGTCATTATGAGGGGCGAGAGATGCAGTTAAGAAGGAATAGTGCATCGGAAAGGAGATACTCGTACTCCAAAAGAAAATCCTGTCGTTTCAATAGAAACGTTTCTCGATTTAGAGGGAGAAGCCATAGAGCCCACAGTATTTCGTAGCGACGCAATTTCTGTGTCAATACGACAATGTGAGGGAGCGAGGGATGCAGTAAAGAAGGAATAGTGCATCTGAAAGGATATACCCGTATCCCAAAAGAAAATCCTGTCGTTTCCATAGAAACGTTACTCGATTTAAAAGGAGAAGTCATAGAACTCATAGTATTTCATAGCGACGCCATTTCTGCGTTTATTCGTCATTATGAGGGAGCGAGAGATGCAGTTAAGAAGGAATAGTGCATCGGGAAGGAGATTCTCCTATCCCAAAAGAAAAACATTCCCATTCCATAGAAACGTTATTCGATTTAGACGGAGAAGTCACAGAACCCATAGTATTTCATAGCGGCGCAATTTCTGTGTTTACTCGTCAGTGTGAGGGAGCAAGGGATGCAGTTAGGAATGAATAGTTCATCGGAAAGGAGATACTCGTATCCAAATAGTAAATCCTGTCGTTTTCATAGAAACGTTACTCGATATACAACAAGAAGTCATAGAACCCATAGTATTTTATAGCGACGCAATTTCTGTGTTAATTCATCAATATGAGGGAGCGAGGGATGCAGTAAAGAAGGAATAGTGCATCGGGAACGAGATACTCGTATCCCAAAAGAAAATCCTGTGGTTTCCATAGAAACGTTACTCGATTTAGAAGAAGAAATAATCGAACCCATAGTCTTTTATACCGACGCAATTTCTGTGTTAATTCGTCAATGTGAGGAACGAGGGATGAAATATAAGAAATAGTGCATCGGAAAGGACATACTCGTATCCCAAAAGAAAATCATGTCGATACCGTAGAAACGTTACTCGATTTAGAAGAAGAAGTCATAGAACCCATAGGACTTCATAGCGACGCATTTTCCGTGTTAATTCGTTAATGTGAGGGAGCGAGGGATGAAGAAAGGAAGGAATAGTCCATTCGAAAAGAGTTAGTCGTAACCCAAAAGAAAATCCTGTGATTTACATAGAAATGTTACTCGATTTAGAAGGAGAAGTCATAGAACCCATAGTATTTCATAGCGACGCAATTTCTGTGTTAACTCGTCTATGGGAGGCAGCGGGGGATGTAATATACAAGGAATAGTGCATCGGAAAGGAGATACTCGAATCCCAAAAGAATATCCTGTGGTTTCCATAGGAACATTACTCGATTTAGAAGAAGAAGTCATAGAACACATACTATTTAATAGCGACGCAATTTCTGTGTTAATTCGTCAATGTGGGGGAGCGAGGGAAGCAGTAATGAGCGAATAGTGCATCGGAGAGGAGATAGTCGTAGCCCAAAAGAAAATCCTGTCTTTTCCATAGACACGTTACTCGATTTAGATGGAGAGGTCATAGAACCCATAGTATTGCATAGCGACGCAATGTCTGGGTTAATTCGGCATTGTGAGAAAGCGAGGGATGCAGTAAAGAAGGAATAGTGCATCAGGATAGGATATACTCGTATCCCAAAAGAAAATCCTGTCGTTTCCATTAAAACGTTACTTGATTTAGACGGAAATGTCATAGAACCCCGCAGTATTTCTTAGCGACGCAGTATCTGTGTTAATTCCTCAATGTGAGGGACCGAGGGATGTTGTAAAGAAGGAATAGTGCATCGGAAAGAAGATACTCGTATCCCAAAAGAAAATCCTGTCCTTTCCATAGAAACGGTATTCGATTTAGAAGAAGTCATAGTACACTTTGAATATCATAGCGACGCAATTTCTGTGTTAATTCGTCAATAAGATGGAGCGAGGAATGCAGCAAAGAAGCAATAGTGCTTCGGGAGAGGAGATACTCGCATCCCCAAAAAAAATCCTGTCGTTACCACAGAAACGTTTCTCGATTTAGAAGGAGAAATCATAGAACTCATAGTACTTCATAGCGACGCAATTTCTGTATTAATTTGACAATGTGAGGGAGCGAGGGATGCAGTAGAGAAGGAATAGTGCATCGGAAAAGAGATACTCGTACCCCAAAAGAAAATTATTTCGTTTCCATAGAAACGTTACTCGATTTGGAAGGAGAAGTCATAGAACGCATAGTATATCAGAGCGACGCATTTTCTGTGTTAATTCGTCAATGTGAGGGAGCGGGGGGTGCAGTAAAGTTGGAATAGTGCATCGGACAGGAGATACTCGTATCGCAAAAGAAAATCCTGTCCTTTTCATAGAAACATTACCCGATTTAGAAGGAGAAGTCATAGAACACATAGTATTTCTTAGGGACGCAATTTCTGTGTTTATTCGTCAATGTGAGGGAGCGAGGGATGCAGTAAAGAAGGAATAGTGCATCGGAAAGGAGATAGTCGTATCCCAAAAGAAAATCCGGTCCTTTCCATAGACACGTTACTCGTTTTAGAAGGAGCAGTCATAGAACCCGTAGTATTTCATAGCGACGCAATTTCTGTGTTAATTCGTCAATGTGAGGGAGCGAAGTATGCAGTAAAGATGGAATAGTGCATCGGAAAGGAGATACTCGTATCCCAAAAGAAAATCCTGTCGTTTCCATAGAAACGTTACTCGATTTGGAAGAAGAAGTCAGAGAAACCATAGTAGGAGTATTTCACAGCGACGCAACTTCTGTGTTAATTCGTCAATGTCAGGGAGGGAGGGATGCAGTGAAGAAGGAATAGTGCATCAGAAAGGAGATAGGTCATAGAACCCATAGTATTGCATAGCGACGCAATATCTGGGTTAATTCGTCATTGTGAGAAAGCGAGGGATGCAGTAAAGAAGGAATAGTGCATCAGGATAGGATATACTCGTATCCCAAAAGAAAATCCTGTCGTTTCCATTAAAACGTTACTTGATTTAGACGGATATGTCATAGAACCCCGCAGTATTTCTTAGCGACGCAATATCTGTGTTAATTCCTCAATGTGAGGGACCGAGGGATGTTGTAAAGAAGGAATAGTGCATCGGGAAAGGAGATACTCGTATCCCAAAAAAAAAATTCTGTCGTTTCCATACAAATGTTACTCGGTTCAGAAGGAGAAATCATAGAACTCATATATTTAATAGCGACGCAATTTCTGTGTTAATTTGTGAATGTGGGGGAGCGAGGGATGCAGTAAAGAACGAATAGTGCATCTGAATGGAGGTAGTCGTATCCCAAAAGAAAGTCCTGTCCTTTCCATAGACACGTTACTCGATTTGGAAGGAGAAGTCACATAACCCATAGTATATCATTACTGTGTTAGTTCCTCAATGAGGGGGAGCGAGCAATGTAGTAAAGAAGGAACAGTGCATCGGGAAAGGAGATACTCGTATCCCAAAAGAAAATCCTGTCGTTTCCATGCAAGCGTTACTCGAATTAGAAGGAGAAGTCATAGAACTCATAGTACATCATAGCGAAGCAATTTCTGTGTTAATTCGTCAATGTGAGGGAGCGAGGGATGCAGTAAACAAGGGTTAGTGCAACGGAAAGGAGATACTCGTATCCCAAAAGAAAATCCTGTCCTTTCCATAGAAACGTTACTCGACTTAGAAGCAGATGTCATAGAACCCATAGCAATCCATAGCGACGCAATTTCTGTATTATTTAGTCAATATAATTGAGCGAGGGATGCAGTAAGGTAATAGTAGTGCATCGGAAAGGAGCTACTCGTATCCCAAAAGAAAATCCTGTCGTTACCATAGAAACGTTACTCGATTTAGTAGGAGATGTCAGAGAACTCATAGAACTTCATAGCGACGCATTGTCTGTGTTAATTCGTCAATGTAAGGAAGCGAAGGATGCAGTAAAGAAGGAACACAGCATCGGAAAATAGATACCCGGATCCAAAAAGAAAATCATTTCGTTTCCATAGACACGTTACTCGATTTAGAAGTAGAAGTACTAAAACACATAGTATTTCATAGCGACGCAATTTAGTGTTTATTCGTCAATGTGAGGGAGGGAGGGATGCAGTAAAGATAAAATAGTGCTTCGGAAAAGGAGATAGTCGTATCCCAAAAGAAAATCCTGTCCTTTCCATAGACACGTTACTCAGTTAAGAAGGAGAAGTCATAGAACCCATAGTTATTCATAGCGACTCAATATCTGTGTTAATTCGTCAATGGCAGGGAATGGGGGATGCAATATACAAGGAATAGTGCATCGGAAAGGCGATGCTCGTATCCCATAAGAAAATCCTGTCGTTTAAATCGAAACGTTACTCGATGTAGGACTAGAAGAGATAGAACCCGTAGTATATCATAGCGACGCTATTTCTGTGTTAATTCGCGAATGTGAGTGATCGAGGGATGCGGTAAAGAAATAATAGTGCATTGGAAAACAGATTGTCGTATCCCAAAAGAAAATTCTGTCATTTTCATAGAAATGTTACTCGATTTAGAAGGAGAAGTCATAGAATCCATAGTATTTCATAGCGACGCAATTTCTGTGTTAATTCGTCAATGGGAGGGAGTGGGCGATGCAATATACAAGGAATAGTGCATCGGCATAGAGATACTCGTATCCCAAAAGAAAATCCTCTCGTTTGCACAGAAACGTTACTCGATTTAGAAGAAGAAGTCATAGAACCCATAGTATTTCATAGCGACGCAATTTCTGTCTTAATTCGTCAATGTGAGGGAGCGAGGCATGCAGTGAAGAAGGAATAGTGCATTGGGAAAGGAGATACTCGTATCCCAAAAAAAAATCCTGTCGTTTCCATACAAAGGTTACTCGATTTTGAAGGAGAAATCATAGAACTAATAGTATTTCATAGCGACGCAACTTCTGTGTTAATTCGTCAGTGTGAGGGAGCGAGGGATGCAGTTATGAATGAATAGTTCATCGGAAAGGAGTTACTCGTATCCAAATAGAAAATCCTGTCGGTTTCATAGAAACGTTACTCGATATAGAAGAAGAAGTCATAGAACACATAGTATTTTATAGCGACGCAATTTCTGTGTTCATTCATCAATGTGAGGGAGCGAGGGATGCAGTAAAGAAGGAATAGGGCATCGGGAACGAGATACTCGTATCCCAAAAGAAAATCCCGTCATCTCCATAGAAACGTTATTCGATTTAGAAGAAGTCATAGAACCCTTTGAATATCATAGCGACGCAATTTCTGTGTTAATTCGTCAATAAGAGGGAGCGTGGAATGCAGCAAAGAAGCAATAGTGCTTCGGGAGAGGAGATACTCGTATCCCCAAAAAAAATCCTGTCGTTACCACAGAAACGTTTCTCGATTTAGAAGGAGAAATCATAGAACTCATAGTACTTCATAGCGACGCAATTTCTGTATTAATTTGACAATGTGAGGGAGCGAGGGATGCAGTTGAGAAGGAATAGTGCATCGGAAAAGAGATACTCGTATCCCAAAAGAAAATTATTTCGTTTCCATAGAAACGTTACTCGATTTGGAAGGAGAAGTCATAGAACGCATAGTATTTCTTAGGGACACAATTTCTGTGTTTATTCGTCAATGTGAGGGAGCGAGGGATGCAGTAAAGATGGAATAGTGCATCGGAAAGGAGATACTCGTATCCGAAATGAAAATCATGTCGTTTCCATAGATACGTTACTCGATTTAGAAGGAGAAGTCATAGAACACATAGATTTTCATAGCGAAGCAATTTCCGTGATAATTCGTCAATGTGAAGGAGCGAGGGATGCAGTAAGGAAGGAATAATGCATCGGAAGGGAGATAGTCGTATCCACAAAAGAACATCCTGAAGTTTCCATAGAAAAGTTACTCGATTTAGAAAGAGATGTCATAGAACTCATAATATTTCATAGCGAAGCATTTTCTGTGTTAATTCGTCAATGTGAGGGAGCGAGGGATGCAGTGAAGAAGGAATAGTGCATCGGAAGGGAAATTGTCGTATCCCAGAAGAAAATCCTGTCCTTTCCATAGACACGTTACTCGATTTAGATGGAGAAGTCATAGAACCCATAGGATTTCATAGCGAAGCAATTTCTGTGTTTATTCGTCAATGTGTGGGAGCGAGGGATGCAGTAAAGAAGGAATAGTGCATCAGAAAGGAGATACTCGTATCCCAAAAGAAAATCCTGTCCTTTCCATAGAAACGTTATTCGATTTAGAAGCAGTCATAGAACCCCTTGAAATTCATAGCGACGCAATTTCTGTGTTAATTCGTCAATAAGAGGGAACGAGGAATGCAGTAAAGAAGCAATAGTGCATCGGGAGAGGAGATACTCGTATCCCAAAAGAAAATCCTGTCGTTACCACAGAATCGTTACTCGATTTAGAAGGAGAAATCATAGAACTCATAGTACTTCATAGCGACGCAATTTCTGTATTAATTCGTCAAAGTGAGGGAGCGAGGGATGCAGTAGAGAAGGAATTGAGCATCGGAAAAGAGATACTCGTGTCGCAAAAGAAAATCATTTCGTTTCCATAGAAACGTTACTCGATTTGGAAGGAGAAGTCATAGAACGCATAGTATTTCATATCGACGCAAGTTTTATGTTAATTCGTCAATGTGAGGGAGCGAGGGATGCAGTAAAGATGGAATAGTGCATCGGAAGGGAGATAGTCGTATCCCAAAAGAAATTCCTGTACTTTCCATAGAAACGTTACTCGATTTAGAAAGAGAAGTCATAGAACGCATAGTATTTCATATCGACGCAAGTTTTGTGTTAATTCGTCAATGTGATGGAGCGAGGGATGCAGTAAAGATGGAATAGTGCATCGGACAGGAGATACTCGTATCCCAAAAGAAAATCCTGTCCATTTCATAGAAACGTTACTCGATTTAGATGGAGAAGTCATAGAACCCATAGTATATCATAGCGATCAATTTCTCTGTTAATTCGTCAATGTGAGGGAGCGAGGGATGCAGTGAAGAAAGAATAGTGCATCGGAAGGGAAATTGTCGTATCCCAGAAGAAAATCCTGTCCTTTCCATAGACACGTTACTCGATTTAGATGGAGAAGTCATAGAACCCATAGGATTTCATAGCGAAGCAATTTCTGTGTTTATTCGTCAATGTGTGGGAGCGAGGGATGCAGTAAAGAAGGAATAGTGCATCAGAAAGGAGATACTCGTATCCCAAAAGAAAATCCTGTCCTTTCCATAGAAACGTTATTCGATTTAGAAGCAGTCATAGAACCCCTTGAAATTCATAGCGACGCAATTTCTGTGTTAATTCGTCAATAAGAGGGAACGAGGAATGCAGTAAAGAAGCAATAGTGCATCGGGAGAGGAGATACTCGTATCCCAAAAGAAAATCCTGTCGTTACCACAGAATCGTTACTCGATTTAGAAGGAGAAATCATAGAACTCATAGTACTTCATAGCGACGCAATTTCTGTATTAATTCGTCAAAGTGAGGGAGCGAGGGATGCAGTAGAGAAGGAATTGAGCATCGGAAAAGAGATACTCGTGTCGCAAAAGAAAATCATTTCGTTTCCATAGAAACGTTACTCGATTTGGAAGGAGAAGTCATAGAACGCATAGTATTTCATATCGACGCAAGTTTTATGTTAATTCGTCAATGTGAGGGAGCGAGGGATGCAGTAAAGAAGGAATAGTGCATCGGAAAGGAGATAGTCGTATCCCAAAAGAAAATCCGGTCCTTTCCATAGACACGTTACTCGTTTTAGAAGGAGCAGTCATAGAACCCGTAGTATTTCATAGCGACGCAATTTCTGTGTTAATTCGTCAATGTGAGGGAGCGAAGTATGCAGTAAAGATGGAATAGTGCATCGGAAAGGAGATACTCGTATCCCAAAAGAAAATCCTGTCGTTTCCATAGAAACGTTACTCGATTTGGAAGAAGAAGTCAGAGAAACCATAGTAGGAGTATTTCACAGCGACGCAACTTCTGTGTTAATTCGTCAATGTCAGGGAGGGAGGGATGCAGTGAAGAAGGAATAGTGCATCAGAAAGGAGATAGGTCATAGAACCCATAGTATTGCATAGCGACGCAATATCTGGGTTAATTCGTCATTGTGAGAAAGCGAGGGATGCAGTAAAGAAGGAATAGTGCATCAGGATAGGATATACTCGTATCCCAAAAGAAAATCCTGTCGTTTCCATTAAAACGTTACTTGATTTAGACGGATATGTCATAGAACCCCGCAGTATTTCTTAGCGACGCAATATCTGTGTTAATTCCTCAATGTGAGGGACCGAGGGATGTTGTAAAGAAGGAATAGTGCATCGGGAAAGGAGATACTCGTATCCCAAAAAAAAAATTCTGTCGTTTCCATACAAATGTTACTCGGTTCAGAAGGAGAAATCATAGAACTCATATATTTAATAGCGACGCAATTTCTGTGTTAATTTGTGAATGTGGGGGAGCGAGGGATGCAGTAAAGAACGAATAGTGCATCTGAATGGAGGTAGTCGTATCCCAAAAGAAAGTCCTGTCCTTTCCATAGACACGTTACTCGATTTGGAAGGAGAAGTCACATAACCCATAGTATATCATTACTGTGTTAGTTCCTCAATGAGGGGGAGCGAGCAATGTAGTAAAGAAGGAACAGTGCATCGGGAAAGGAGATACTCGTATCCCAAAAGAAAATCCTGTCGTTTCCATGCAAGCGTTACTCGAATTAGAAGGAGAAGTCATAGAACTCATAGTACATCATAGCGAAGCAATTTCTGTGTTAATTCGTCAATGTGAGGGAGCGAGGGATGCAGTAAACAAGGGTTAGTGCAACGGAAAGGAGATACTCGTATCCCAAAAGAAAATCCTGTCCTTTCCATAGAAACGTTACTCGACTTAGAAGCAGATGTCATAGAACCCATAGCAATCCATAGCGACGCAATTTCTGTATTATTTAGTCAATATAATTGAGCGAGGGATGCAGTAAGGTAATAGTAGTGCATCGGAAAGGAGCTACTCGTATCCCAAAAGAAAATCCTGTCGTTACCATAGAAACGTTACTCGATTTAGTAGGAGATGTCAGAGAACTCATAGAACTTCATAGCGACGCATTGTCTGTGTTAATTCGTCAATGTAAGGAAGCGAAGGATGCAGTAAAGAAGGAACACAGCATCGGAAAATAGATACCCGGATCCAAAAAGAAAATCATTTCGTTTCCATAGACACGTTACTCGATTTAGAAGTAGAAGTACTAAAACACATAGTATTTCATAGCGACGCAATTTAGTGTTTATTCGTCAATGTGAGGGAGGGAGGGATGCAGTAAAGATAAAATAGTGCTTCGGAAAAGGAGATAGTCGTATCCCAAAAGAAAATCCTGTCCTTTCCATAGACACGTTACTCAGTTAAGAAGGAGAAGTCATAGAACCCATAGTTATTCATAGCGACTCAATATCTGTGTTAATTCGTCAATGGCAGGGAATGGGGGATGCAATATACAAGGAATAGTGCATCGGAAAGGCGATGCTCGTATCCCATAAGAAAATCCTGTCGTTTAAATCGAAACGTTACTCGATGTAGGACTAGAAGAGATAGAACCCGTAGTATATCATAGCGACGCTATTTCTGTGTTAATTCGCGAATGTGAGTGATCGAGGGATGCGGTAAAGAAATAATAGTGCATTGGAAAACAGATTGTCGTATCCCAAAAGAAAATTCTGTCATTTTCATAGAAATGTTACTCGATTTAGAAGGAGAAGTCATAGAATCCATAGTATTTCATAGCGACGCAATTTCTGTGTTAATTCGTCAATGGGAGGGAGTGGGCGATGCAATATACAAGGAATAGTGCATCGGCATAGAGATACTCGTATCCCAAAAGAAAATCCTCTCGTTTGCACAGAAACGTTACTCGATTTAGAAGAAGAAGTCATAGAACCCATAGTATTTCATAGCGACGCAATTTCTGTCTTAATTCGTCAATGTGAGGGAGCGAGGCATGCAGTGAAGAAGGAATAGTGCATTGGGAAAGGAGATACTCGTATCCCAAAAAAAAATCCTGTCGTTTCCATACAAAGGTTACTCGATTTTGAAGGAGAAATCATAGAACTAATAGTATTTCATAGCGACGCAACTTCTGTGTTAATTCGTCAGTGTGAGGGAGCGAGGGATGCAGTTATGAATGAATAGTTCATCGGAAAGGAGTTACTCGTATCCAAATAGAAAATCCTGTCGGTTTCATAGAAACGTTACTCGATATAGAAGAAGAAGTCATAGAACACATAGTATTTTATAGCGACGCAATTTCTGTGTTCATTCATCAATGTGAGGGAGCGAGGGATGCAGTAAAGAAGGAATAGGGCATCGGGAACGAGATACTCGTATCCCAAAAGAAAATCCCGTCATCTCCATAGAAACGTTATTCGATTTAGAAGAAGTCATAGAACCCTTTGAATATCATAGCGACGCAATTTCTGTGTTAATTCGTCAATAAGAGGGAGCGTGGAATGCAGCAAAGAAGCAATAGTGCTTCGGGAGAGGAGATACTCGTATCCCCAAAAAAAATCCTGTCGTTACCACAGAAACGTTTCTCGATTTAGAAGGAGAAATCATAGAACTCATAGTACTTCATAGCGACGCAATTTCTGTATTAATTTGACAATGTGAGGGAGCGAGGGATGCAGTTGAGAAGGAATAGTGCATCGGAAAAGAGATACTCGTATCCCAAAAGAAAATTATTTCGTTTCCATAGAAACGTTACTCGATTTGGAAGGAGAAGTCATAGAACGCATAGTATTTCTTAGGGACACAATTTCTGTGTTTATTCGTCAATGTGAGGGAGCGAGGGATGCAGTAAAGATGGAATAGTGCATCGGAAAGGAGATACTCGTATCCGAAATGAAAATCATGTCGTTTCCATAGATACGTTACTCGATTTAGAAGGAGAAGTCATAGAACACATAGATTTTCATAGCGAAGCAATTTCCGTGATAATTCGTCAATGTGAAGGAGCGAGGGATGCAGTAAGGAAGGAATAATGCATCGGAAGGGAGATAGTCGTATCCACAAAAGAACATCCTGAAGTTTCCATAGAAAAGTTACTCGATTTAGAAAGAGATGTCATAGAACTCATAATATTTCATAGCGAAGCATTTTCTGTGTTAATTCGTCAATGTGAGGGAGCGAGGGATGCAGTGAAGAAGGAATAGTGCATCGGAAGGGAAATTGTCGTATCCCAGAAGAAAATCCTGTCCTTTCCATAGACACGTTACTCGATTTAGATGGAGAAGTCATAGAACCCATAGGATTTCATAGCGAAGCAATTTCTGTGTTTATTCGTCAATGTGTGGGAGCGAGGGATGCAGTAAAGAAGGAATAGTGCATCAGAAAGGAGATACTCGTATCCCAAAAGAAAATCCTGTCCTTTCCATAGAAACGTTATTCGATTTAGAAGCAGTCATAGAACCCCTTGAAATTCATAGCGACGCAATTTCTGTGTTAATTCGTCAAAGTGAGGGAGCGAGGGATGCAGTAAAGATGGAATAGTGCATCGGAAGGGAGATACTCGTATCCCAAAAGAAATTCCTGTACTTTCCATAGAAACGTTACTCGATTTAGAAAGAGAAGTCATAGAACGCATAGTATTTCATATCGACGCAAGTTTTGTGTTAATTCGTCAATGTGATGGAGCGAGGGATGCAGTAAAGATGGAATAGTGCATCGGACAGGAGATACTCGTATCCCAAAAGAAAATCCTGTCCATTTCATAGAAACGTTACTCGATTTAGATGGAGAAGTCATAGAACCCATAGTATATCATAGCGATCAATTTCTCTGTTAATTCGTCAATGTGAGGGAGCGAGGGATGCAGTGAAGAAAGAATAGTGCATCGGAAGGGAAATTGTCGTATCCCAAAAGAATATCCTGTCCTTTCCATAGACACGTTACTCGATTTAGATGGAGAAGTCATAGAACCCATAGTATTACATAGCGACGCAATTTCTGTGATTATTCATCAATGTGAGGGAGCGAGGGATGCAATAAAGACGGAATAGTGCATCGGAAAGGAGATACTCGTATCCCAAAAGAAAATCCTGTCCTTTCCATAGAAACGTTATTCGATTTAGAAGAAGTCATAGAACCCTTTGAATATCATAGCGACGCAAATTCTGTGTTAATTCGTCAATAAGAGGGAGCGAGGAATGCAGTAAAGAAGCAATAGTGCTTCGGGAGAGGAGATACTCGTATCCCCCAAAAAAATCCTGTCGTTACCACAGAAACGTTTCTCGATTTAGAAGGAGAAATCATAGAATTCATAGTACTTCATAGCGACACAATTTCTGTACTAATTTGACAAAGTGAGGGAGCGAGGGATGCAGTAGAGAAGGAATAGTGCATCGGAAAAGAGATACTCGATCCCAAAAGAAAATTATTTCGTTTCCATAGAAACGTTACTCGATTTGGAAGGAGAAGTCATAGAACGCATAGTATATCAGAGCGACGCAATTTCTGGGTTAATTCGTCAATGTGAGGGAGCGAAGTATGCAGTAAAGATGGAATAGTGCATCGGAAAGGAGATACTCTCATCCCAAAGAAGAACATGTCCTTCCCATACAAACGTTACCCGATTTAGAAGGAGATGTCACAGAACCCATAATTTTTCATAGCGGTGCAATTTCTGTGTTAATTCGTCAGTGTGAGGGAACGAGGGATGCAGTAAAAAGGGAATAGTTCATAGGAACGGAGATCCTCGTATCCAAATAGAAAATCCTGTCGTTCCATAGAAACGTTACTCAATATAGAAGAAGAAGTAATAGAACCCATTGAATTTCATAGCGACGCAATTTCCGTGTTAATTCATCAATGTGAGTGAGCGAGGGATGCAGTAAAGAAGGAATAGTACTTCGGGAAGGAGATACTTGTATCCCAAATGAAAATCCTATCGTTTCCATACAAACGTTACTCGATATGGATGGTGAAGACATAGAACCCATAGTATTTCATAGCGACGCAATTTCTGAATTCATTCGTCAATGTGAGGGAGCGAGGGATGCAGTAAAGATGGAGCAGTGCATCGGAAAGGAGATACTCGTATCCCAAAAGAGAATCCTGTCGGTTCCATAGAAACGTTACTCGATTTAGAAGAAGAAGTTATAGAAACCATAGTATTTCATAGCGACGAAATTTCTGTGTTAATCCGTCACTGTGAGGGAGCGAGGGATGCAGTGAAGATGGAATAGTGCATCGGAAAGGAGATAGTCGTAGCTCTAAAGAAAATCCTGTCCTTTCCATAGACACGTTACTCGATTTAGAAGGAGAAGTCATAGAAACCATGGTATTTCATAGCGACGCAATCTCTGTGTTAATTAGTCAGTGTGAGAGAGCGAGGGATGCAGTAAAGAAAGAATAGTGCATTTGAAAATTGTTACTTGTATCCCAAAAGAAAATCCTGTCCTTTCCATAGAAACGTTACTCGATTTAGAAGGAGAAGTCATAGAAACCATGGTATTACATAGCGACGCATTTTCTGTGTTAATTCGTCAATGGGAGGGAGCGGAGGATGCAATATACAAACAATAGTGCATCGGAAGGGAGATACTCGTATCCCAAAAGAAAATCCTGTCGTTTCCATAAAAACGTTACTTGTTTTAGATGGAAATGTGATAGAACCCATAGTATTTCATAGCGACGCTATTTCTGTGTTAATTCATCAATGTGAGGGAGCGAGGAATGCAGTAACGAAGGAATAGTGCATTTGAAAATAGTTACTTGTATCCCAAAAGAAAATCCTGTCCTTTCCATAGAAACGTTCCTCGATTTAGAAGGAGAAGTCATAGAAACCATGGTATTTCATTGCGACGCAATTTCTGTGTTAATTCGTCAATAAGAGGGAGCGAGGAATGTAGTAGAGAAGCAATAGTGCATCAGGAGAGGAGATACTCGTATCCCAAACGAAAATCCTGTCGTTACCGTAGAAACGTTACTCGATTTAGAAGGAGAAATCGTAGAACTCATAGTATTTCATAGCGACGCAATTACTGTATTAATTCGTCGATGTGAGGGATCGAGGGATGCAGTAGAGAAGGAATAGTGCATCGGAAAGGAGATACTCGTATCCCAAAAGAAAATCATGTCGTTTCCATAGAACCGTTACTCGATTTAGAAGTCATAGAACCCATAGTATATCATAGCGACGCAATTTCTGGGTTAATTCGTCAATGTGAAGGAGCGAGGGATGCAGTAAGGAAGGAATAATGCATCGGAAAGGAGATAGTCGTATCCCAAAAGGAAATCCTGAAGTTTCCATAGAAAGGTTACTCGATTTAGAAAGAGAAAACAGAGAACTCATAGTATTTCATAGCGACGCATTTTCTGTGTTAATTCGTCATTGTGAGGGAGCGAGGGATGCAGTGTAGAAAGAATAGTGCATCGGAGGGGAAATGGTCGTATCCCAAAAGAAAATCCTGTCCTTTCCATAGACACGTTACTCGATTTAGATGGAGAACTCATAGAACCCATAGTATTTCATAACGTCGCAATTTCTGTGTTTATTTGTCAATGTGAGGGAGCGAGTTACGCAGTAAAGAAGGAATAGTGCATCGGAAAGGAGATATTCGTATCCCAAAAGAAAATCCTGTCTTTTCCATAGACACGTTACTCGATTTGGAAGTAGAGGTCATAGTTTATATAGTATTTCATAGCGCCGCAATTGCTGGGTTAATTCGTCAATGTGAGAAAGCGAGGGATGCAGTAAAGACGGAATAGTGCATCGGAAAGGACATAGTCGTATCCCCAAAGAAAATCCTGTCGTTTCCATACAAACGTTACTCGATTTAGAAGGAGATGTCATAGAACGCATGCTAAATCATAGGGACGCAATTTCTGTGGTAATTCGTCAATGTTAGGTTGCAAGTGATGCAGTAAAACAGGAATAGTGCATCGGAAAGGAGATATTCGTATCCGAAAAGAAGATCCTGTCGTTTCCATAGAAACGTTACTCGATTTAGAAGGAGATGCCATAGAACCCAAAGTATTCCATAGCGACACAATTTCTGTGTTATTTCGTCAATGTGAGGGCGCGAGGGATGCAGTAAAGGAGGCATAATGCATCGGAAAGGAGATAATCGTATCCCAAAAGAAAATCCTGTCGTTTCCATAGAAACGCTACTCGTTTTAGAAGGAGAAGTCATAGAACCCATAGTATTTCATAGCCACACAATTTCTGTGTTAATTCGTCAATGTGGGGGAGCGAGTAATGCAGTAAAGATGGAACAGTGCATTTGAAAGGAGTTACTCGTATCCCAAAAGAAAATCCGGTCCTTTCCATAGAAACGTTACCCGATTTAAAAGGAGAAGTCATAGAACCCATAATATGTCATAGCGATCAAATTCAGTGTTAAGTCGTCAATGTGAGGGAGCGAGGGATGCAGTAAAGAAAGAACTGTGCAACGGAAAAGAGATGGTCGTATCCCAAAAGAAAATCCAGTTGTTTCCATAGAATTGTGACTCGATTTAGAAGGAGAAGTCATAGAACTGATAGTATTTCATAGCGACGCAATTTCTGTGTTAATTCTTCAATGTGAGGGTGCGCGTTATGCAGTAAAAAAGGAATAGTGCACGGAAAAGAGACAGTCGTATACCAGAAGAAAATCCTTCCGTTTCCATTGACACGTTACTCAATTTCGAAGGAGAAGTCATAGAACTGATAGAATTTCATAGCGACGCAATTTCTGTGTTGATTGGTCAATGTGAGTGAGCGAGGGATGCAGTAAAGAAGGAATAGTACATCGGGAAAGGAGATACACGTATCCCAAAAGAAAATCCTGTCATTTCCATAGAAACGTTACTCGACTTAGAAGAAAAAGTCTTGGTAAACATAGTATTTCATAGTGACGCAATATCTGTGTTAATTCGTCAATGTGAGGGAGCAAGGTATGCAGTAAAGAAGGAGTAGTGCATCGGAAAGGAGAGAGTCGTATCCCAAAAGAAAATACTGTAATTTCCATAGACCCGTTACTCGATTTAGAAGGAGAAGACATAGAACCCATACTATTTCATAGCTACGCAATTTCTGTGTTAATTCATCAATGTGAGGGAGCGAGGGATGCAGTTGAGAAGGAATAGTGCATCGGAAAGGGATTCTCGTAACCCAAAAGAAAATCCTCTCATTTCCATAGAAACAATACTCGATTAAGAAGGAGAAGTCATAGAACCGATAGTATTCCATAGCGACGCAATTTCTGTGTTAATTCGACAATGTGAGGGATCGACGGATGCAGTAGAGAAGGAATAGTTTATTGGAAAGGAGATACTCGTGTCCCAAAGGAAAATCCTTTCCTTTCCATAGAAACGTTACTCGAATCCTGTCGTTTCAATAAAAACGTTACTTGATTTAGAAGGAGAAGTCACAGAACCTATAGATTTTCATAGCGACGCAATTTCTGTGTAAATTCCACAATGTGAGGGAGCGAGGGTTGTTGTAGAAAGGGAATAGAACATAGGGAAAGGAGATACACGTATCCCAAAAGAAAATCCTGTCGTTTCCATAGAAAGGTTACTTGATTTAGAAGGAGAAGTCATAGAACTCCTACCATTTTATAGCGACGCAATTTCTGTGTTAAATAGTGAATGTGAGGGAGCGAGGGATGCAGTAAAGAAGGATTAGTGCATCGGAAAGGAGATACTCTTCTCCCAAAAGAAAATCCTATCGTTTCCGTAGAAACGTTACCCGATTTATAAGAAGAAGTCATAGAAACCATAGTATTTCATAGCGACGCAATTTCTGTATTAGCTCGTCAATGTGGGCGAGCGTGGGATGCAGTAAAAAAGGAATAGTGCATCCGAACAGAGATAGTCGTATCCCAAAAGAAAATCTTGCCGTTTCCATAGAAACGTTACTCGATTAAGAAGGAGAAGTCATAGAACCGATAGTATTCCATAGCGACGCAATTTCTGTGTTAATTCGACAATGTGAGGGAGCGCAGGATGCGGTAGAGAAGGAATAGTTTATTGGAAAGGAGATACTCGTATCCCAAAGGAAAATCCTTTCCTTTCCATAGAAACGTTACTCGATTCAGAAGGAGAAGTCATAGAACCCATAGTACTTCATAGCGACGCTATTTCTGTGTTAATTCGTCAGTGTGAGGGAGCCAGGGATGCAGTAAAGAAGGAATAGTGCAACGGAAATACTCGTATCCCAACAGAAAATCCTGTCGTTTCCATAGAAACGTTACTCGACTTAGAAGAAAAAGTCTTGGTAAACATAGTATTTCATAGTGACGCAATATCTGTGTTAATTCGTCAATGTGAGGGAGCAAGAGATGCAGTAAAGAAGGAGTAGTGCATCGGAAAGGAGAGAGTCGTATCCCAAAAGTAAATATTGTCCTTTCCATAGACCCGTTACTCGATTTAGAAGGAGAAGACATAGAACCCATACTATTTCATAGCGACGCAATTTCTGTGTTAATTCATCAATGTGAGGGAGCGAGGGATGCAGTTGAGAAGGAATAGTGCATCGGAAAGGGATTTTCTTAACCCAAAAGAAAATCCTCTCTTTTCCATAGAAACAATACTCGATTAAGAAGGAGAAGTCATAGAACCGATAGTATTCCATAGCGACGCAATTTCTGTGATAATTCGACAATGTGAGGGATCGACGGATGCAGTGGAGAAGGAATAGTTTATTGGAAAGGAGATACTCGTATCCCAAAGGAAAATCGTTTCCTTTCCATAGAAACGTTACTCGATTTAGAAGGTGAGGTCATAGAACGCATAGTACTTCATAGCGACGCTATTTATGGGTTAATTCGTCAATGTGAGGGAGCGAAGGATACAGGAAAGATGGAATAGTGCATCGGCAAGGAGATAGGCGTATCCTAAATAAAATCCTGTCGTCTCCATAGAAACTTAACTCAATTTAGAGGGAGGAGTCAAAGAACCCATAGTATTTCATAGCGCCGTAATTTCTATGTTAATTCGTCAGTGTGAGGGAGCCAGGGATGCAGTAAAGAAGGGATAGTGCAACGGAGATTCTCGTATCCCAAAAGAAAATCCAGTCGTTTCCATATAAACGTTACTCGATTTAGAAGGAGATGTCATATAACCCATAGTATTTCATAGGAACGCAAGCTCTGTGTTAATTCTTCAATGTGAAGGAGCGAGGGATGCAATAAAGAAGGGGTAATGCATCGGAAAGGAGATAGTCAAATCCCAAAAGAAAATCCTGTCGTTTCCATAGAAACGTTACTCGACTTAGAAGAAGAAGTCGTGATACCCATAGTATTTTATAGCGACGCAATTTCTGTGTTAATTCGTCAATGTGAGGAAGCGGGGGATGCAGTAAAGAAGGAATCGTGCATCGGAAGGGAGAGAGTCGTGTCCCAAAAGAAAATGTTTCCTTTCCATTGACACGTTACTGGATTTAGAAGGAGAAGTCATAGAACCCATAGCATTTAATAGCGTCGCAATTTCAGTGTTAATTCGTCAATAGGAGGGAGCGAGGGATGCAGTAAAGAGGGACTAGTGCATCGGGAAAGGAGATACTCGTATCCCAAAAGAAAATCTAGTCGTTTCCATAGAAACGTTGCTCGATTTAGAAGTAGAAGTCATAGAACCCATAGAATTGCATGGCGACTCAATTTCTGTGTTAATTCGTCAATGAGAGGGAGCGAGGGATGCAGTAAAGAAGCAATAGTGCATCGGAAAGTAGATAGTCGTATCCCAAAAGAAAATCCTCTCGTTTCCATAGAAACATTACTCGATTATGAAGGAGAAGTCATAGAACCGATAGTATTCCATAGCGACGCAATTTCTGTGTTAATTCGACAATGTGAGGGAGCGAAGGATGCAGTAGAGAAGGAATAGTTTATTGGAAAGGAGATACTCGTATCCCAAAGGAAAATCCTTTCCTTTCCATAGAAACGTAACTCGAATTAGGAGGAGAAGTCATAGAACCCATAGTACTTCATAGCGACGCTATTTCTGTGTTAATTCGTCAATGTGAGGGAGCGAAGGATGCAGGAAAGATGGAATAGTGCATCGGAAAGGAGATAGGCGTATCCCAAAAGAAAATCCTGTCGTTTCCATATTAACGTTACTCGATTTAGAAGGAGATGTCATAGAACCCTTAGTATTTCATAGCAACGCAATCTCTGTGATAATTCGTCAATGTGACGGAGCGTGGGATACAGTAAAGAAGGAATAGTGCTTCGGGAAGGGAGATACTCGTATCCCAAAAGAAAAGCCTGTCGTTCCCATACAAACGTTACTCGATTTAGAGGTAGAAGTCATAGAACCCATAGGAACCCATAGTATTTCATGTTGTTGTTGTTGTGGTCTTCAGTACTGAGTCTGGTTTGATGCAGCTCTCCATGCTACTCTATCCTGTGCAAGCTTTTTCATCTCCCAGTACCTACTGCAACCTACATCCTTCTGAATCTGCTTAGTGTATTCATCTCTTGGTCTCCCCCTACGATTTTTACCCTCCACGCTGGCCTCCAATACTAAATTGGTGATCCCTTTATGCCTCAGAACATGTCCTACCAACCGATCCCTTCTTCTGGTCAAGTTGTGCCACAAACTTCTCTTCTCCCCAATCCTATTCAATACTTCCTCATTAGTTATGTGATCTACCCATCTAATCTTCAGCATTCTTCTGTAGCACCACATTTCGAAAGCTTCTATTCTCTTCTTGTCCAAACTATTTATCGTCCATGTTTCACTTCCATACATGGCTACACTCCATACGAATACTTTCAGAAATGACTTCCTGACACTTAAATCAATACTGGATGTTAACAAATTTCTCTTCTTCAGAAACGCTTTCCTTGCCATTGCCAGCCTACATTTTATATCCTCTCTACTTCGACCATCATCAGTTATTTTGCTCCCCAAACAGCAAAACTCCTTTACTACTTAAAGTGCCTCATTTCCTAATCTAATTCCCTGAGCTTCACCCGACTTAATTAGACCACATTCCATTATCCTTGTTATGCTTTTGTTGATGTTCATCTTATATCCTCCTTTCAAGACACTGTCCATTCTATTCAACTGCTCTTCCAAGTCCTTTGATTTCTCTGACAGAATTACAATGTCATCGGCGAACCTCAAAGTTTTTATTTCTTCTCCATGAATTTTAATACCTACTCCGAATTATTCTTTTGTTTCCTTTACTGCTTGCTCAATATACAGATTGAACAACATCGGGGACAGGCTACAACCCTGTCAAACTCCCTTCCAAACCACTGCTTCCCTTTCATGTCCCTCGACTCTTATAACTGCCATCTGGTTTCTGTACAAATTGTAAATAGCCTTTCGCTCCCTGTATTTTACCCCGGCCACCTTTAGAATTTGAAAGAGAGTATTCCAGTCAACATTGTCAAAAGCTTTCTCTAAGTCTACAAATGCTAGAAACGTAGATTTGCCTTTCCTTAATCTTTCTCCTAAGATGAGTCGTAAGGTCAGTATTGCCTCACGTGTTCCAGTGTTTCTACGGAATCCAAACTGATCTTCCCCGAGGTTGGCTTCTACTAGTTTTTCCATTCGTCTGTAAAGAATTCGTGTTAGTATTTTGCAGCTGTGACTTATTAAGCTGATAGTTCGGTAATTTTCACATCTGTCAACACCTGCTTTCTTTGGGATTGGAATTATTATATTCTTCTTGAAGTCGGAGGGTATTTCACCTGTTTCATACACCTTGCTCACCAGATGGTAGAGTTTTGTCAGGACTGGCTCTCCCAAGGCCGTCAGTAGTTCCAATGGAGTATTGTCTACTCCGGGGGCCTTGTTTCGACTCAGGTCTTTCAGTGCTCTCTCAAACTCTTCACGCAGTATCGTATCTCCCATTTCATCTTCATCTACATCCTCTTCCATTTCCATAATATTGTCCTCAAGTACATCGCCCTTGTATAGACCCTCTATATACTCCTTCCACCTTTCTGCTTTCCCTTCTTTGCTTAGAACTGGGTTTCCATCTGAGCTCTTGATATTCATACAAGTCGTTCTCTTATCTCCAAAGGTCTCTTTAATTTTCCTGTAGGCGGTATCTATCTTACCCCTAGTGAGATAGGCCTCTACATCCTTACATTTGTCCTCTAGCCATCCCTGTTTAGCCATTTAGCACTTCCTGTCGATCTTATTTTTAAGACGTTTGTATTCCTTTTTGCCTGTTTCACTTACTGCATTTTTATATTTTCTCCTTTCATCAATTAAATTCAATATTTGTTCTGTTACCCAAGGATTTCTACTAGCCCTCGTCTTTTTACCTACCTGATCCTCTGCTGCCTTCACTACTTCATCCCTCAAAGCTACCCATTCTTCTTCTACTGCATTTATTTCCCCCATTCCTGTCAATTGTTCCCTTATGCTCTCCCTGAATCTCTGTACAACCTCTGGTTCTTCTAGTTTATCCAGGTCCCATCTCCTTAAATTCCCACCATTTTGCAGTTTCTTCAGTTTTAATCTACAGGTCATAATCAATAGATTGTGGTCAGAGTCCACATCTGCCCCTGGAAATGTCTTCCAATTTAAAACCTGGTTCCTAAATCTCTGTCTTACCATTATATAATCTATCTGATACCTTTTAGTATCTCCAGGGTTCTTCCATGTATACAACCTTCTTTCATGATTCTTAAACCAAGTGTTAGTTATGATTATGTTGTGCTCTGTGCAAAATTCTACCAGGCGGCTTCCTCTTTCATTTCTGTCCCCCAATCCATATTCACCTACTATGTTTCCTTCTCTCCCTTTTCCTACACTCGAATTCCAGTCACCAATGACTATTAAATTTTCGTCTCCCTTCACAATCTGAATAATTTATTTTATTTCATCATACATTTCTTCAATTTCTTCGTCATCTGCAGAGCTAGTAGGCATATAAACTTGTACTACTGTAGTAGGTGTGGGCTTCGTATCTATCTTGGCCACAATAATGCGTTCACTATGCTGTTTGTAGTAGCTTACCCGCATTCCTATTTTCCTATTCATTATTAAACCTACTCCTGCATTACCCCTATTTGATTTTGTGTTTATAACCCTGTAGTCACCTGCCAGAAGTCTTGTTCCTCCTGCCACCGAACTTCACTAATTCCCACTATATCTAACTTCAACCTATCCATTTCCCTTTATAAATTTTCTAACCTACCTGCCCGATTAAGGGATCTGACATTCCACGCTCCGATCCGTAGAACGCCAGTTTCTTTCTCCTGATAACGACATCCTCTTGAGTAGTCCTCGCCCGGAAATCCGAATGGGGGACTATTTTACCTCCGGAATATTTTACCCAAGAGGACGCCATCATCATGTAATCATACAGTAAAGCTGCATGCCCTCGGGAAAAATTACGGCTGTAGATTCCCCTTGCTTTCAGACGTTCGCAGTACCAGCACAGCAAGGCCGTTTTTCATAGCGACGCAATATCTGTGATAATTCGTCAATATGAAGGAGAGAGGGATGCAGTAAAGAGGGAATAATGCATCGGAAAGGAGATAATCGTATCCCAAGAGAATTTCCTGTAGTTTCCATAGAAACGTTACTCGATTTAGTAGGAGGGGTCATAGAAGTCATAGTATTTCATAGCGACGCTATTTCTGTGTTAATTCATCAATGTTAGGTAGCGAGGGATGCAGTAAAGAAGAAATAGTGCATCGGAAAGGAGATATTCGTATCCAAATGAAAATCCATTCGTTTCCATAGAAACGTAATTCGATTTAGAAGGAGAAGTCCTACAACCCATAGAATTCCATAGCGATGCTATTTCTGTGTTAATTCGTCAATGTGAGGGAGCGAGGGATGCAGTAAAGAAGGAATAATGCATCGTAAGGGAGATGGTCGTATCCCAAAAGATAATCCTGTAGTTTCCATAGAAACGTTACTCGATTTAGAAGTTGAAGTCATAGAACACATAGAATTTCATAGCGACGCAACTTCTGTGTCATTTCGTCTATGTGAGGGAGCGAGTGATGCAGTAAAAAAGGAATAGTGCATCGGAAAGGAGATACTCGTATCCCATAAGAAAATCCTGTCGTTTCCATAGAGACGTTACTCGATTTAGAAGGAGGAGTCATAGAACCAATAGTATTTCATAGTGACGCAATTTCTGTGGTTATTCGTCAATGTGAGGGAGCGAGTGTTGTAGTAAAGAAGGAATAGTGCATCGGAAAGGAAATAGTCGTATCCCAAAAGAAAATCTTGTCGTTTCCATAGAAACGTTACTCAATTTAGAAGGAGAAGTCATAGAACACATAGTTTTTCATAGCGACGCAATTTCTGAGTTAATTTGTCAATGTGAGGAAGCGAGGGATGCAGTAAAGAAGGAATAGTGCATCGCAAAGGAGATACACGTATACAAAAAGAAAATCCTGTCGTTTCCATATAAACGTTACTCGATTTAGAAGGACAAGTCACAGATCCCATAGTATTTCATAGCGACGCAATTACAGAGTTAATTTGTCAAAGTGAGGGAGCGAGGGATGCAGTAAAGAAGGAATACTGCAACGTTAAGGAGATAGTCGTATCCCAAAAGAAAATCCTGTCACTTCCATGGAAACGTTACTCGATTTAGAAGCAGATGTCATAGAACCCATAGTATTTCATAGCAACGCAATCTCTGTGTTAATTCTTCAATGTGACGGAGCGAGGGATGCAGTAAAGAAGGAATAGTGCATAGGGAAGGGAGATACTCGTATCCCAAATGGAAATCCTGTCGTTCCCATACAAACCTAACTCGATTTAGAGGTAGAAGTCATAGAACCCATAGTATTTCATAGCGACGCAATATCTGTGTTAATTCGTCAATGTGAGGGAGCGCGGGACATAGTAAAGAAGGAACCGTGCATCGGAAAGGTGATACTCCTATCCCAAAAGAAAATCCTGTCCTTTCCGTAGAAACGTTACTCGATTTAGAAGGAGATGTCATAGAATACATAGTATTTCATAGGGACGCAATTTCTGTGTTAATACGTCAACGTTTGGTGGCGAGGGATGCAGTAAAGAAGGAATAGTGCATCGGAAAGGAGATATTCGTATCCCAAAAGAAAATCCTTTCGTTTCCATAGAAACATTACTCGATTTAGAAGGAGAAGTCATACAACCCATAGTATTCCATAGCAACACAATTTCTGTATTAATTCGTCAATGTGAGGGAGCGAGGGATGCAGTAAAGTTGGAATAGTGCATCGGAAAGGAGATAGGCGTATCGCAGAACATAATCCTGTCCTTTTCATAGACACGTTACTCGATTTAGAAGGAGAAGTCATAGAACCCATAGTGTTTCATAGCGACGCAATTTCTGTGTTAATTCGCCAATAAGAGGGAGCGAGGGATGCAGTAAAGAGGGAATAGTGCATCGGGAAAGGATATACTCGTATCCCAAAAGAAAATCCAGTCGATTCCATAGAAACGTTACTCGATTTAGACGTAGAGGTCATAGAACAAATAGTATTTCATACCGACGATATTTCTGTGTTAATTCGTCAATGTTAGGTGGCGAGGGATGCAGTAAAGATTAAATAGTGCATCGGAAAGGAGATATTCGTATCCAAAAGAAAACCCTTTCGTTTCCATAGAAACGTTACTCGATTTAGAAGGTGAAGTCATAAACACATAGTATTCCATATCGATTCAATTTCTGTGTTAATTCGTCTATGTGAGGGAGCGAGGTATGCAGTAAAGAAGGAATAATGCATCGTAAGGCAGATAGTCGTATCACAAAAGAAAATCCTGTGGTTTCGTAGAAACGTTACTCGATTTAGAAGGTGAAGTCATAAACACATAGTATTCCATATCGATTCAATTTCTGTGTTAATTCGTCTATGTGAGGGAGCGAGGTATGCAGTAAAGAAGGAATAATGCATCGTAAGGGAGATAGTCGTATCACAAAAGAAAATCCTGTGGTTTCGTAGAAACGGTACTCGATTTAGAAGGAGATGTCATACAACCCACAGAAATTCATAGCGACGAAACTTCTGTGTTAATTCGTCAATGTGAGTTAACGAGTGATGCAGTAAAAAAGGAATAGTGCATCGGAAAGGAGATACTCGTTTCCCAAAAGAAAATCCTCTCGTTTCCACAGAAACGTTACTCGATTTAGAAGGAGGTGTCATAGAACCCATAGTATTTCATAGTGACGAAATATCTGTGTTAATTCGTCAATGTGAGAGGGCGAGGGATGCAGTAAAGTAGGAATAGTGCATCGGAAAGGACATACTCGTATCCCAAAAGAAAATCCTGTCGTTTCCATATAAACGTTACTCGATTTAGAAGGAGATGTCATAAAACCCACAGTATTCCATAGCAACACAATTTCTGTGTTAATTCGTCAATGTGAGGGAGCGAGGGATGTAGTAAAGTTGGAATAATGCATCGGAAAGGAGATAGGCGTATCGCAGAACATATTCCTGTCCTTTTCATAGACACGTTACTCGATTTAGAAGGTGAAGTCATAGAACCCATAGTATTTCATAGAGACGCAATTTCTGTGTTAATTCGCCAATAAGAGGGAGCGAGGGATGCAGTAAAGAGGGAATAGTGCATCCTGAAAGGATATACTCGTATCCCAAAAGAAAATCCAGTCGATTCCATAGAAACGTTACTCGATTTAGAAGTAGAAGTCATAGAACCCATAGTATATCATACCGACGAATCTTCTGTGTTAATTCGTCAATGTTAGGTAGCGAGGGATGCAGTAGAGAGGAAATAGTGCATCGGAAAGGGGATATTCGTATCCTAAAGAAATTCTCTTCGTTTCCCTAGAAACGTTACTCGATTTAGGAGGAGAAGTCATACAATCCATAGTATTCCATAGCGATGCAATTTCTGTGTTAATTCGTCAATGTGAGGGAGCGAGGGATGCAGTAAATGAAGGAATAAAGCAACGGAAGGGAGATAGAAGTATCCCAAAAGATAATCCTGTAGTTTCCATAGAAACGTTACCCGATTTAGAAGGGGAAGTCACAGAACCCATAGAATTTCATAGCGACGCAACTTCTGCGTTAATTCGTCAATGTGAGGGAGCGAGTGATGCAGTAAGAAAGGAATAGTGCATCGGAAAGGAGATACTCGTATCACAAAAGATAATGCTGTCGTTTCCATAGAAACGTTACTCGATTTAGAAGGATATGTCATAGAACCCATAGTATTTCATAGCAACGCAATCTCTGTGTTAATTCGTCAATGTGACGAAGCGAGGGATGCAGTAAAGATGGAATAGTGCATCAGGAAGGGAGATACTCGTATCCCAAAAGAATATCCAGTCAATCCCATACAAACGTTACTCAATTTAGAGGTAGAAGTCATAGAACGCATAGTATATCATAGCGACGGAAAATCTGTGTTAATTCGTCAATGTGAGGGAGCGAGGAATGCAGTATAGTAAGAACCGTGCAACGGAAAGGAGATACTCGTATCCCAAAAGAAATTCCTGTCCATCCATAAAATCGTTACTCGATTTTGAAGGAGATGTCATAGAACCCATAGAATTTCATAGGGACGCAATTTCTGTGTTAATACGTCAACGTTAGGTAGCGAGGGATGCAGTAAAGAATGAATACTGCATCGGAAAGGAGATATTCGTATCCCAAAAGAAAAACCTGTCCTTTCCATAGAAACGTTACTCGATTAAGAAGGAGAAGTCATAGAACCGATAGTATTCCATAGCGACGCAATTTCTGTGTTAATTCGACAGTGTGAGGCAGCGAGGGATGCAGTAGTGAACGAATAGTGCATTGGAAAGGAGGTACTCGAATCCCAAAAGAAAATCCTTTCCTTTCCATAGTAACGTTACTCGATTAAGAAGGAGAAGTCACAGATCCCATAGTATTTCATACCGACCAAACTTCTGTGTTAATTCGTCAATGTTAGGTAGCGAGGGATGCAGTAAAGAGTGAAATAGTGCATCGGAAAGGAGTTATTCGTATCCTAATGAAATTTCTTTCGTTTCCATAGAAACGTTACTCGATTTAGAAGGAGAAGTCATACAATCCATAGTATTCCATAGCGATGCAATTTCTGTGTTAATTCGTCAATGTGAAGGAGCGAGGGATGCACTAAAAGAAGGAATAAAGCATCGGAAGGGAGATACTCGTATCCCAAAAGATAATCCTGCCGTTTCCATAGAAACGTTTCTCGATTTAGATGGAGATGTCATAGAACCCATAGAATTTCATAGCGACGCAACTTCTGTGTTAATTCGTCAATGTGAGTTAGCGAGTGATGCAGTAAAAAAGGAATAGTGCATGGGAAAGGAGATACTCGTATCCCAAAAGAAAATCCTGTCGTTTCCGTAGAAACGTTACTCGATTTAGAAGGAGGTGTCGTAGAACCCATAGTATTTTATAGTGACGCAATTTATGTGTTAATTCGTCAATGTCAGGGAGCGAATGAAGCAGTGAAGCAGGAATAGTAAATCGGAAAGGAGATATTCGTATCCCAAAGGAAAATCCTGTCGTTTCCATAGAAACGTTACTCGATTTAGAAGGAGTAGTCACAGATCCCATAGTATTTCATTGTGACGCAATTTCTGTGTTAATTCGTCAATGTGAGGAAGCGAGGGATGCAGTGAAGCAGGAATAGTGAATCGGAAAGGAGATATTCGTATCCCAAAAGAAAATCCTGTCGTTCCCATAGAAACGTTACTCGATTTAGAAGGAGTAGTCAGAGATCCCATAATATTTCATTGCGACGCAATTACTGTGTTAATTTGTCAAGGTGAGGGAGCGAGGGATGCAGTAAAGAAGGAATAGTGCAACGGTAAGGAGATAGACGTATCCCAAAAGAAATTCCCGTCGCTTCCATATAAAGGTTACTCGATTTAGAAGGAGAAGTAATAGAATCCATAGTATTTCATAGCGACGCAATTTCTGTGTTAATGCGCCAATAAGCGGGAGCGAGGGATGCAGTAAAGAAGGAATAGTGCATCGGAAAGGAGATACTCGTATACCAAAAGACAATCCTGTCGCTTCCATAGGAACGTTACTCGATTTAGAAGGAGAAGTCACAGACCACATAGTATATCATAGCTACGCCAGTACTTAGTTAATTTGTCAATGTGAGGGAGCGAGGGATGCCGTAAAGAGGGAATAGTGCATCGGGAAAGGAGATACTCGTATCCCAAAAGAAAATGCAGTCGTTTCCATAGATACGTTACTCGATTTAGAAGTAGAAGTAATAGAACCCATAGTATTTCATACCGACGAAATATCTGTGTTAATTCGTCAATCTTACGTAGCGAGGGATGCAGTACATAAGAAATATTGCACCGGAAAGGAGACATTCGTATCCAAAAGAAAATCCTTTCGTTTCCATAGAAGCGTTACTCGATTTAGAAGGAGAAGTCATACAACCCATAGTATTCAATAGCGATGCAATTTCTGTGTTAGTTCGTCAATGTGAGGGAGCAAGGGATGCAGTAAAAGAAGGAATAAAGCATCGGACGGGAGATAGTCGTATCCCAAAAGAAAATCCTGTTGTTTCCATAGAAACGTTACCCGATTTAGAAAGAGGTGTCACAGAACCCACAGTATTTCATAGTGACGCAATATCTGTGTTAATTCGACAATGTGAGGGAGCGAAGGATGCAGTAGAGAAGGAATAGTTTATTGGAATGGAGATACTCGTATCCCAAAAGGAAAATCCTTTCCTTTCCATAGAAACGTTACCCGATTTAGAAGGAGATGTCATAGAACCCATAGTATTTCATAGCAACGCAATCTCTGTGTTAATTCGTCAATGTGACGGAGCGTGGGATACAGTAAAGAAGGAATGGTGCTTCGGGAAGGGAGATACTCGTATCCCAAAGGAAAATCCTGTCGTTCCCATACAAACGTTACTCGATTTAGAGGTAGAAGTCATAGAACCCATAGTATTTCATGTTGTTGTTGTTGTGGTTTTCAGTCCTGAGACTGGTTTGATGCAGCTCTCCATGCTACTCTATCCTGTGCAAACTTTTTCATATCCCAGTACCTACTGCAACCTACATCCTTCTTAATCTGCTTAGTGTATTCATCTCTTGGTCTCCCCTTACGATTTTTACCCTCCACGCTGGCCTCCAATACTAAATTGGTGATCCCTTGATGCCTCAGAACATGTCCTACCAACCGATCCCTTCTTCTGGTCAAGTTGTGCCACAAACTTCTCTTCTCCCCAATCCTATTCAATACTTCCTCATTAGTTATGTGATCTACCCATCTAATCTTCAGCATTCTTCTGTAGCACCACATTTCGAAAGCTTCTATTCTCTTCTTGTCCAAACTATTTATCGTCCATGTTTCACTTCCATACATGGCTACACTTCATACGAATACTTTCAGAAATGACTTCCTGACACTTAAATAAATACTGGATGTTAACAAATTTCTCTTCTTCAGAAACGCTTTCCTTGCCATTGCCAGCCTACATTTTATATCCTCTCTACTTCGACCATCATCAGTTATTTTGCTCCCCAAACAGCAAAACTCCTTTACTACTTAAAGTGCCTCATTTCCTAATCTAATTCCCTCAGCATCACCCGACTTAATTAGACTACGTTCCATTATCCTTGTTTTGCTTTTGTTGATGTTCATCTTATATCCTCCTTTCAAGACACTGTCCATTCCATTCAACTGCTCTTCCAAGTCCTTTGCTGTCTCTGACAGAATTACAATGTCATCGGCGAACCTCAAAGTTTTTATTTCTTCTCCATGAATTTTAATACCTACTCCGAATTATTCTTTTGTTTCCTTTACTGCTTGCTCAATATACAGATTGAACAACATCGGGGACAGGCTACAACCCTGTCAAACTCCCTTCCCAACCACTGCTTCCCTTTCATGTCCCTCGACTCTTATAACTGCCATCTGGTTTCTGTACAAATTGTAAATAGCCTTTCGCTCCCTGTATTTTACCCCGGCCACCTTTAGAATTTGAAAGAGAGTATTCCAGTCAACATTGTCAAAAGCTTTCTCTAAGTCTACAAATGCTAGAAACGTAGATTTGCCTTTCCTTAATCTTTCTCCTAAGATGAGTCGTAAGGTCAGTATTGCCTCACGTGTTCCAGTGTTTCTACGGAATCCAAACTGATCTTCCCCGAGGTTGGCTTCTACTAGTTTTTCCATTCGTCTGTAAAGAATTCGTGTTAGTATTTTGCAGCTGTGACTTATTAAGCTGATAGTTCGGTAATTTTCACATCTGTCAACACCTGCTTTCTTTGGGATTGGAATTATTATATTCTTCTTGAAATCGGAGGGTATTTCACCTGTTTCATACACCTTGCTCACCAGATGGTAGAGTTTTGTCAGGACTGGCTCTCCCAAGGCCGTCAGTAGTTCCAATGGAGTATTGTCTACTCCGGGGGCCTTGTTTCGACTCAGGTCTTTCAGTGCTCTCTCAAACTCTTCACGCAGTATCGTATCTCCCATTTCATCTTCATCTACATCCTCTTCCATTTCCATAATATTGTCCTCAAGTACATCGCCCTTGTATAGACCCTCTATATACTCCTTCCACCTTTCTGCTTTCCCTTCTTTGCTTAGAACTGGGTTTCCATCTGAGCTCTTGATATTCATACAAGTCGTTCTCTTATCTCAAAAAGGTCTCTTTAATTTTCCTGTAGGCGGTATCTATCTTACCCCTAGTGAGATAGCCATCCCTGCTTAGCCATTTTGCACTTCCTGTCGATCTTATTCTTGAGACGTTTGTATTCCTTTTTGCCTGTTTCACTTACTGCATTTTTATATTTTCTCCTTTCATCAATTAAATTCAATATTTGTTCTGTTACCCAAGGATTTCTACTAGCCCTCGTCTTTTTACCTACCTGATCCTCTGCTTCCTTCACTACTTCATCCCTCAAAGCTACCCATTCTTCTTCTACTGCATTTATTTCCCCCATTCCTGTCAATTGCTCCCTTATGCTCTCCCTGAATCTCTGTACAACCTCTGGTTCTTTTAGTTTATCCAGGTCCCATCTCCTTAAATTCCCACCTTTTTGCAGTTTCTTCAGTTTTAATCTACATGTCATAACCAATAGATTGTGGTCAGAGTCCACATCTGCTCCTGGAAATGTCTTACAATTTAAAACCTGGTTCCTAAATCTCTGTCTTACCATTATATAATCTATCTGATACCTTTTAGTATCTCCAGGGTTCTTCCATGTATACAACCTTCTTTCATGATTCTTAAACCAAGTGTTAGCTATGATTATGTGGTGCTCTGTGCAAAATTCTACCAGGCGGCTTCCTCTTTCATTTCTGTCCCCCAATCCATATTCACCTACTATGTTCCCTTCTCTCCCTCTTCCTACACTCGAATTCCAGTCACCCATGACTATTAAATTTTCGTCTCCCTTCACAATCTGAATAATTTCTTTTATTTCATCATACATTTCTTCAATTTCTTCTTCATCTGCAGAGCTAGTTGGCATATAAACTTGTACTACTGTAGTAGGTGTGGGCTTCGTATCTATCTTGGCCACAATAATGCGTTCACTATGTTGTTTGTAGTAGCTTACCCGCATTCCTATTTTCCTATTCATTATTAAACCTACTCCTGCATTACCCCTATTTGATTTTGTGTTTATAACCCTGTAGTCACCTGCCAGAAGTCTTGTTCCTCCTGCCACCGAACTTCACTAATTCCCACTATATCTAACTTCAACCTATCCATTTCCCTATTTAAATTTTCTAACCTACTTGCCCCATTAAGGGATCTGACAGTCCACGCTCCGATCCGTAGAACGCCAGTTTTCTTTCCCCTGATAACGACATCCTCTTGAGTAGTCCTCACCCGGAAATCCGAATGGGGGACTATTTTACCTCCGGAATATTTTACCCAAGAGGACGCCATCATCATGTAATCATACAGTAAAGCTGCATGCCCTCGGGAAAAATCACGGCTGTAGTTTCCCCTTATTTCAGACGTTCGCAGTACCAGCACAGCAATGCCGTTTTTCATAGCGACGCAATATCTGTGATAATTCGTCGATATGAAGGAGAGAGGGATGCAGTAAAGAGGGAATAATGCATCGGAAAGGAGATACTCGTATCCCAAGAGAATGTCCTGTAGTTTCCATAGAAACGTTACTCGATTTAGAAGGAGAGGTCATAGAACTCATAGTACTTTATAGCGACGCTTTTTCTGTGTTAATTCGTCAATGTTAGGTAGCGAGGGATGCAGTAAAGAAGAAATAGTGCATCGGAAAGGAGATATTCGTATCAAAATGAAAATCCTTTCCTTTCCATAGAAACGTTATTCGATTTAGAAGGAGAAGTCCTACAACCCATAGTATTCCATAGCGATGCAATTTCTGTGTTACTTCGTCAATGTGAGGGAGCGAGGGATGCAGTAAAGAAGGAATAATGTATCGTAAGGGAGATGGTCGTATCCCAAAAGATAATCCTGTAGTTTCCATAGAAACGTTACTCGATTTAGAAGGATAAGTCATAGAACCCATAGAATTTCATAGCGTCGCAACTTCTGTGTCAATTCGTCAACGTGAGGGAGCGAGTGATGCAGTAAAAAAGGAATAGTGGATCGGAAAGGAGATACTCGTACCGCATAAGAAAATCCAGGCGTTTCCATAGAAACGTTACTCGATTTAGAAGGAGGAGTCATAGAACCCATAGTATTTCATAGTGACGCAATTTCAGTGTTAATTCGTCAATGTGAGGGAGCGAGTGATGTAGTAAAGAAGGAATAGTGCATCGGAAAGGAGATAGTTGTATCCCAAGAGAAAATCTTGTCGTTTCCATAGAAACGTTACTCGTTTAGAAGGAGAAGTCATAGAACACATAGTATTTCATTGCGACGCAATTTCTGTGTTAATTCGTCAATGTGAGGAAGCGAGGGATGCAGTAAAGAAGGAATAGGGCATCGGAAAGGAGATACTCGTATACCAAAAGAAAATCCTGTCGTTTCCATAGAAACGTTACTCGATTTAGAAGGAGAAGTCACAGATCCCATAGTATTTCATAGCGACGCAATTACAGAGTTAATTTGTCAAAGTGAGGGAGCGAGGGATGCAGTAAAGAAGGAATAATGCATTGGTAAGGAGATAGTCGTATCCCAAAAGAAAATCCTGTCACTTCCATGGAAACGTAACTCGATTTAGAAGCAGATGTCAAAGAACCCATAGTATTTCATAGCAACACAATCTCTGTGTTATTTCTTCAATGTGACGGAGCGAGGGATGCAGTAAAGAAAAAATAGTACTTCGGGAAGGGAGATACTCGTATCCCAAATGGAAATCCTGTCGTTCCCATACAAACGTAACTCAATTTAGAGGTAGAAGTCATAGAATCCATTGTATTTCATAGCGACGCGATATCTGTGTTAATTCGTCAATGTGAGGCAGCGAGGGATGCAGTAGTGAAGGAATAGTGCATTGGAAAGGAGATACTCGTATCCCAATAGAAAATCCAGTCGTTTCCGTAGAAACGTTACTCGATATAGAAGTAGAAGTCATAGAACCCCATAGCATTACATAGCGACGCAATTTCTGTGATAATTCGTCAATGTTAGGAAGCGAGGGATGCAGTAAAGAAGGAATAGTGCATCGGAATGGAGTTACTCGTATCCCAAAAGAAAATCCTCTCGTTTCCATATTAACGTTACTCGATTTAGAAGGAGATGTCATAGAACCCATAGTATTTCATAGCCACGCAATCTCTGTGTTAATTCGTCAATGTGACGAAGCGAGGGATGCAGTAAAAATGGAATAGTGCATCGGGAAGGGAGATACGCGTATCACAAAGGAAAATCCAGTCGTTCCCATACAAACGTTACTCGATTTTGAGGTAGAAGTCATTGAACGCATAGTATTTCATAGCGACGCAATATCTGTGTTAAATCGTCAATGTGAGGGAGCGAGGAATGCAGTATAGATAGAACCGTGCATCGGAAAGGAGATACTCATATCCCAAAAGAAAATCCTGTCCTTTCCATAGAAACGTTACTCGATTTAGAAGGAGATGTCATAGAACGCATAGATTTTCATAGGGACGCAATTTCAGTGTTAATACGTCAACGTTAGGTGGCGAGGGATGCAGTAAAGAATGAATACTGCATCGGAAAGGAGATATTCGTATCAAAAAAAGAAAATCCTGTCGTTTCCATAGAAACGTTACTCGATTATGAAGGAGAAGTCATAGAACCGATAGTATTCCATAGCGACGCAATTTCTGTGTTAGTTCGACAATGTGAGGCAGCGAGGGATGCAGTCGTGAACGAATAGTTTATTGGAAAGGAGGTACTCGTATCCCAAAAGAAAATCCTTTTCTTCCATAGTAACGTTACTCGATTTAGAAGGGGAAGTCATAGAACCCATAGAATTTCATAGCGATCAATTTCTGTGTTAATTCGTCAATGTGAGGGAGCGAGGGATGCAGTAAAGATGGAATAATGCATTGGAAGAGAGATAGTCGTATCCCAAACGAAAATCCTGTACTTTCCATAGAAACGTCACTCGAATTAGAAGGAGAAGCCATTGAACCCATGGAATTTCATAGTGACACCACCTCCGTGTTAATTCGACAATGTGAGGGAGCGAGTGATGCGGTAAAAAAGGAATATTGCATCGGAAAGGAGATACTCGTATCCCAAAACAAAATACAGTGGTTTCCTTAGAAACGTTACTGGATATAGAAGGAGAAGTCTTGGAACCCATAGTATTTCATAGCGACGCAATTTCAGTGTTAATTCGTTAATGTGAGGAAGCGAGGGATGCAGTAAACAAGGAATCGTGCATCGTAATGGAGATCGTCGTATCCCAAAAGAAAATCCTGTAGTTTCCATAGAAACGTTACCCGATTTAGAAGAAGAAGACATAGAACCAATATAATTTCATAGCGACTCAACTTCTGCGTTAAATCGTCAATGTAAGGGAGCGAGTGATGCAGTAAAAAAGGAATAGTGCATCGGAAAGGAGATACTCGTATCCCAAAAGAAAATACTGTCGTTTCCATAGAAACGTTACTCGATTTAGAAGGAGGTGTCATAGAACCCATAGTATTTCATAGTGACGAAATATCTGTGTTAATTCGTCAATGTGGGATAGCGAGGGATGCAGTAAAGATGCAGTAGTGCTTCGGGAAACGAGATACTCGTAATCCAAAGGAAAATCCTGTCGTTTCCATACAAACGTTACTCGATTTACCAGTAGAAGTCATAGAACCCATAGTATTTCATAGCGACGCAATTTCTGTGTTAATTCGTCAACGTTAGGTAGCGAAAGATGCAGTAAAGAAGAAATGGTGCATCGGAAAGGAGATATTCGTATCCAAAAGAAAATCCTTTCGTTTCCAAAGAAACGTTACTCGATTTAGATGGAGAAGTAATACAACCCATAGTATTCCATAGCGACGCAATTTCTGTGTTAATTCGACAATGTGAGGCAGCGAGGGATGCAGTAGTGAAGGAATAGTGCATTGGAAAGGAGATACTCGTATTCCAAAGAATATCCTTACCTTTCCATAGAAACGTTACTCGATTTAGCAGGAGAAGACATAGAACCCTTAGTATTTCATAGCGATCAATTTCTGTGTTAATTCATCAATGTGAGAGAGCGAGGGATGCCGTAAAGAGGGAATAGTGCATCGGGAAAGGAGATACTCGTATCCCAATAGAAAATTTAGTCGTTTCAATAGAAGCGTTACTCGATTTAGAAGTAGAAGTCATAGAACCCCATAGTATTTCATAGCGACGCAATTTCTGTGTTAATTCGTCAACGTTAGGTAGCGAGGGATGCAGTAAAGAAGGAATAGTGCATCGCAAAGTAGATATTCGTATTCAAAAGAAAATCCTTTCGTTTCCAAAGAAACGTTACTCGATTTAGATGGAGAAGTAATACAACCCATAGTATTCCATAGCGACGCAATTTCTGTGTTAATTCGACAATGTGAGGGAGCGAGAGATGCAGTAAAGAAGGAATAATGCATCGGAAGGGAGATAGTCGTGTCCCAATAGAAAATCCTGTAGTTTCCATAGAAACGTTACTCGATTTAGAAGGAGAAGTCATAGAACCCCATAGTATTTCATAGCGACGCAATTACTGTGTTAATTTGTCAATGTGACGGAGCGAGGGATGCAGTAAAGAAGGAATAGTGCATCGGGAAGGGAGATACTCGTATCCCAAAAGAAAAACCCTGTCGTTCCCATACAAACGTTACTCGATTTAGAAGGAGAAGTCATAGAACCCTTAGTATTTCATAGCGATCAATTTCTGTGTTAATTCATCAATGTGAGAGAGCTAGGGATGCAGTAAAGAGGGAATAGTGCATCGGGAAAGGAGATACTCGTATCCCAACAGAAAATCCAGTCGTTTCCACAGAAACGTTATCGATTTATAAGTAGATGTCGTAGATCCCATAGTATTTCATAGGGACGCAATTTCTGTGTTAATACGTCAACGTTAGGTAGCGAGGGATGCAGTAAAGAAGGAATAGTGCAACGGAAAGGAGATATTCGTATCCCAAACGAAAATCCTGTAGTTTCCATAGAAATGTTACTCGATTAAGAAGGATAAGTCATAAACCCGTGGAATTTCATAGCGACGCAACTTCTGTGTTAATTCGACAATGTGAGTTGGCGAGTGATGCAGAAAAAAAGGAATAGTGCATCGGAAAGGAGATACTCGTATCCCAAAAGAAAATCCTGTCGTTTCCGTAGAAACGTTACTCGATTTAGAAGGAGTAGTCATAGAACCCACAGTATTTCATAGCGACGAAATTTCTGTGTTAATTCGTCAATGTTAGGTAGCGAGGGATGCAGTAAAGAAGGAATAGTGCATCGGAACGGAGATATTCGTATCCCAAAAGAAAATCCTGTCGTTTCCGTAGAAACGTTACTCGATTTAGAAGGAGATGCCATAGAACCCATAGTATTTCAAAGGGGCGCAATTTCTTTGTTAATACGTCAATGTTAGGTAGCGAGGGATGCAGTAAAGAAGGTATAGTGCATCGGAATGGAGATATTCGTATCCCAAAAGAAAATCCAATCGTTCCCATAGAAACGTTACTCGATTAAGAAGGAGAAGTCATAGAACTGATAGTACACCATAGCGACTTAATTTCTGTGCTAATTCGACAATGTGAGGGAGCGAGGGATGCAGTAAAGACGGAAAGGTGCATCGGATAGGAGATAGGCGTATCCCAAAAGAAAAATCATGTCCCTTCCATAGACACGTTACTCGATTTAGATGGAGAAGTCATAGAACCCATAGTATTACATAGCGACGCAATATCTGTGTTAAATCGTCAATAAGAGGGAGCGAGGGATGCAGTAAAGAGGGAATAGTGCATCGGGAAACGAGGTACTCGTATCCAAAAAGAATATGCAGTCGTTTCCATAGAAACGTAACTCTATTTAGAAGTAGAAGTCATAGAACCCCATAGTATTTCATAGCGACGCAATTTCTGTGTTAATTCGTCAACGTTAGGTAGCGAAAGATGCAGTAAAGAAGAAATGGTGCATTGGAAAGGAGATACTCGTATCCCAAAGAAAATCCTTTAATTTCCATAGAAACGTTACTCGATTTAGCAGGAGAAGTCATAGAACCCTTAGTAATTCATAGTGATCACTTTCTGTGTTAATTCATCAAAGTGAGAGAGCGAGCGATGCAGTAAAGAGGGAATAGTGCATCGGGAAAGGAGATAGTCGTATCCCAATAGAAAAATTAGTCGTTTCAATAGAAGCGTTACTCGATTTAGAAGTAGAAGTCATAGAACCCCATAGTATTTCATAGCGACGCAATTTCTGTGTTAATTCGTCAAAGTTAGGTAGCGAGGGATGCAGTAAAGAAGGAATAGTGCATCGCAAAGTAGATATTCGTATTCAAAAGAAAATCCTTTCGTTTCCAAAGAAACGTTACTCGATTTAGATGGAGAAGTAATACAACCCATAGTATTCCATAGCGACGCAATTACTGTGTTAATTCGTCAATGTGAGCGAGCGAGAGATGCAGTAAAGAAGGAATAATGCATCGGAAGGGAGATAGGCGTGTCCCAATAGAAAATCTTGTAGTTTCCATAGAAACGTTACTCGATTTAGACGGAGAAGTCATAGAACCCATGGAATTTCATAGCGACGCAATATCTGTGTTAATTTGTCAAGGTCAGGGAGCGGGGGATGCAGTAAAGTCGGAATGCTGCATCGGAAAGGAAATACTCGTATCCCAAAATAAAATCCTGTCGTTTCCATAGAAACGGTACTCGATTTAGAAAGAGAAGTGACAAATCGCATAGTATTTCATAGCGACGCAATTACTGTGTTAATTTGTCAATGTGAGGGAGCGAGGGATGGAGTAAAGAAGGAATAGTGCAACAGTGAGGAGATAGTCGAATACCAAAAGAAAATCCTGTCGCATCCATAGAAACGTTACTCGATTTAGAAGGAAATGTCATAGAACACATAGTATTTCATAGTGCCGCAATTTATGTGTTAATTCGTCAGTGTGAGGGAGCCAGGGATGCAGTAGAGAAGGAATAGTGCATCGGAAATGAGATACTTGTATACCAAAAGAAAATCCTGTCGTTTCCATAGAAACGTTACTCGATTTAGAAGGAGAAGTCACAGACCCCATAGTATTTCATAGCGACGCAATTACTGTGTTAATTTGACAATGTGAGGGAGCGAGGGATGCAGTAAAGAAGGAATAGTGCAACGGTAAGGAGATAGTCGTATCGGAAAAGAAAATCCTGTCGCTTCCACGGAAACGTTACGCGATTTAGAAGCTGATGTCATTGAACACATGGTATTTCATAGCGCCGCAATTTCTGTGTTAATAAGTCAGTGTGAGGGGGCAAGGGATGCAGTAAAGTAGGAATAGTGCATCGGAAAGGAGTTACTCGTATCCCAAAAGAAAATCCTGTCATTTCCATATTAACGTTACTCGATTTAGAAGGAGATGTCATAGAACCCATAGTATTTCATAGCCACGCAACTCTGTGTTAATTCGTCAATGTGACGAAGCGAGGGATGCAGTAAAGATGGAATAGTGCATCGGGAAGGGAGATACTCGTATCCCAAAGGAAAATCCAGTCGTTCCCATACAAACGTTACTCGATTTTGAGGTAGAAGTCATAGAACGCATAGTATTTCATAGCGACGCAATATCTGTGTTAAATCGTCAATGTGAGGGAGCGAGGAATGCAGTATAGAAAGAACCGAGCATCGGAAAGGAGATACTCATATCCCTAAAGAAAATCCTGTCCTTTCCATAGAAACGTTACTCGATTTAGAAGATGTCATAGAACGCATAGATTTTCATAGGGACGCAATTTCAGTGTTAATACGTCAACGTTAGGTAGCGAGGGATGCAGTAAAGAATGAATACTGCATCGGTAAGGAGATATTCGTATCAAAAAAAGAAAATCCTGTCGTTTCCATAGAAACGTTACTCGATTATGAAGGAGAAGTCATAGAACCGATAGTATTCCATAGCGACGCAATTTCTGTGTTAGTTCGACAATGTGAGGCAGCGAGGGATGCAGTAGTGAACGAATAGTGCATTGGAAAGGAGGTACTCGTATCCCAAAAGAAAATCCTTTTCTTTCCATAGTAACGTTACTCGATTTAGAAGGGGAAGTCATAGAACCCATAGAATTTCATAGCGATCAATTTCTGTGTTAATTCGTCAATGTGAGGGAGCGAGGGATGCAGTAAAGATGGAATAATGCATTGGAAGAGAGATAGTCGTATCCCAAACGAAAATCCTGTACTTTCCATAGAAACGTCACTCGAATTAGAAGGAGAAGCCATTGAACCCATGGAATTTCATAGCTGACACCACCTCCGTGTTAATTCGTCAATGTGAGGGAGCGAGTGATGCGGTAAAAAAGGAATATTGCATCGGAAAGGAGATACTCGTATCCCAAAAGAAAATACTGTCGTTTCCATAGAAACGATACTCGATTTAGAAGGAGGTGTCATAGAACCCATAGTATTTCATAGTGACGAAGTATCTGTGTTAATTCGTCAATGTGAGATAGCGAGGGATGCAGTAAAGATGGAGTAGTGCTTCGGGAAACGAGATACTCGTAATCCAAAGGAAAATCCTGTCGTTTCCATACAAACGTTACTCGATTTACCAGTAGAAGTCATAGAACCCATAATATTTCATAGCGACGCAATCTCTGTGTGAATTCGTCAATGTGAGGGAACGAGGGATGCAGTAGAGAAGGAATAGTGCATCGGAAAGGACATACTCGTATCCCAAAAGAAAATCCTGTCCTTTCCATAGCAACGTTACTCGATTTATAAGGAGAAGTCATGGAACCCATAGTATTTCATAGCGACGCAATTTCTGTGTTAATTCGTGTATGTTAGGTAGCGAGGGATGCAGTAAAGAAGGAATCGTGCATCGGAAAGGAGATACTCGTATCCCAAAAGAAAATCCTGTCGTTTCCATAGAAACGTTACTCGATTTAGAAGGAGATGTCATAGAACCCATAGTATTTCATAGGGACGCAATTTCTTTGTTAATACGTCAATGTTAGGTAGCGAGGGATGCAGTAAAGAAGGTATAGTGCATCGGAAAGGAGATATGCGTATCCGAAAAGAAAATCCTGTCGTTTCCATAGAAACGTTACACGATTAAGAAGGAGAAGTCATAGACCTGATAGTACTACATAGCGACTTAATTTCGGTGTTAATTCGAAAATGTGAGGGAGCGAGGGATGCAGTAAAGACGGAATAGTGCATCGTAAAGGAGATAGGCGTATCCCAAAAGAAAAATCCTGCCCTTTCCATAGACACGTTACTCGATTTCGAAGCAGAAGTCATAGAACCATAGCATTTCATAGCGACGCAATATCTGAGTTAATTTGTCAAGGTGAGGGAGCGGGGGATGCAGTAAAGACGGAATACTGCATCGGAAAGGAAATACTCGTATCCCAAAATAAAATCCTGTCGTTTCCATAGAAACGGTACTCGATTTAGAAGGAGAAGTCACAGACCCCATAGTATTTCATAGCGACGTAATTACTGTGTTAATTTGACAATGTGAGGGAGCGAGGGATGCAGTTAAGAAGGAATAGTGCAACGGTAAGGAGATAGTCGTATCGGAAAAGAAAATCCTGTCGCTTCCACGGAAACGTTACGCGATTTAGAAGCAGATGTCATAGAACACCTAGTATTCCACAGCGCCGCAATTTCTGTGTTAATTCGTCAGTGTGAGGGAGCCAGGGATGCATTAAAGATGGAATAGTGCATCGGTAAGGAGATACTCGTATCCCAAAATAAAATCATGTCATTTCCATATAAACGTTACTCAATTCAGAAGCAGATGTCATAGAACCCATAGTATTTCATACCAACGAAATCTCTGTGTTAATTTGTCAATGTGACGGAGCGAGGGATGCAGTAAAGAAGCAATAGTGCATCGGGAAGGGAGATACTCGTATCCCAAAAGAAAAACCCTGTCGTTCCCATACAAACGTTACTCGATTTAGAAGGAGAAGTCATAGAACCCTTAGTATTTCATAGCGATCAATTTCTGTGTTAATTCATCAATGTGAGAGAGCGAGGGATGCAGTAAAGAGGGAATAGTGCATCGGGAAAGGAGATACTCGTATCGCAATAGAAAATCCAGTCGTTTCCACAGAAACGTTACTCGATTTATAAGTAGATGTCGTAGATCCCATAGTTTTTCATAGGGACGCAATTTCTGTGTCAATACGTCAACGTTAGGTAGCGAGGGATGCAGTAAAGAAGGAATAGTGCATCGGAAAGGAGATATTCGTATCCCAAACGAAAATCCTGTAGTTTCCATAGAAATGTTACTCGATTTAGAAGGATAAGTGATAAACCCGTGGAATTTCATAGCGACGCAACTTCTGTGTTAATTCGACAATGTGAGTTGGCGAGTGATGCAGAAAAAAAGGAATAGTGCATCGGAAAGGAGATACTCGTATCCCAAAAGAAAATCCTGTCGTTTCCGTAGAAACGTTACTCGATTTGGAAGGAGATGCCATAGAACCCATAGTATTTCAAAGGGACGCAATTTCTTTGTTAATACGTCAACGTTAGGTAGCGAGGGATGCAGTAAAGAAGGTATAGTGCATCGGAATGGAGATATTCGTATCCCAAAAGAAAATCCAGTCGTTCCCATAGAAACGTTACTCGATTAAGAAGGAGAAGTCATAGAACTGATACTACACCATAGCGACTTAATTTCTGTGCTAATTCGACAATGTGAGGGAGCGAGGGATGCAGTAGAGAGGGAATAGTGCATCGGGAAACGAGGTAGTCGTATCCCAAAAGAAAATGCAGTCGTTTCCATAGAAACGTAACTCTATTTAGAAGTAGAAGTCATAGAACCCCATAGTATTTCATAGCGACGCAATTTCTGTGTTAATTCGTCAACGTTAGGTAGCGAAAGATGCAGTAAAGAAGAAATGGTGCATCGGAAAGGAGATATTCGTATCCAAAAGAAAATCCTTTCGTTTCCAAAGAAACGTTACTCGATTTAGATGGAGAAGTAATACAACCCATAGTATTCCATAGCGACGCAATTTCTGTGTTAATTCGACAATGTGCGGCACCGAGGGATGCAGTAGTGAAGGAATAGTACATTGGAAAGGAGATACTCGTATCCCAAAGAAAATCCTTTAATTTCCATAGAAACGTTACTCGATTTAGCAGGAGAAGTCATTGAACCCTTAGTAATTCATAGTGATCACTTTCTGTGTTAATTCATCAAAGTGAGAGAGCGAGCGATGCAGCAAAGAGGGAATAGTGCATCGGGAAAGGAGATACTCGTATCCCAATAGAAAATTTAGTCGTTTCAATAGAAGCGATACTCGATTTAGAAGTAGAAGTCATAGAACCCCATAGTATTTCATAGCGACGCAATTTCTTTGTTAATTCGTCAAAGTTAGGTAGCGATTGATGCAGTAAAGAAGGAATAGTGCATCGCAAAGTAGATATTCGTATTCAAAAGAAAATCCTTTCGTTTCCAAAGAAACGTTACTCGATTTAGATGGAGAAGTAATACAACCCATAGTATTCCATAGCGACGCAATTTCTGTGTTAAATCGTCAATGTGAGGGAGCGAGAGATGCAGTAAAGAAGGAATAATGCATCGGAAGGGAGATAGTCGTGTCCCAATAGAAAATCCTGTAGTTTCCATAGAAACGTTACTCGATTTAGACGGAGAAGTCATAGAACCCATGGAATTTCATAGCGACGCAACTTCTGTGTTGATTTGTCAATGTGACGGAGCGAGGGATGAAGTAAAGAAGGAATAGTGCATCGGGAAGGGAGATACTCGTATCCCAAAAGAAAAACACTGTCGTTCCCATACAAACGTTACTCGATTTAGAAGGAGAAGTCATAGAACCCTTAGTATTTCATAGCGATCAATTTCTGTGTTAATTCATCAATGTGAGAGAGCGAGGGATGCAGTAAAGAGGAATAGTGCATCGGGAAAGGAGATACTCGTATCCCAATAGAAAATCCAGTCGTTTCCACAGAAACGTTATCGGTTTATAAGTAGATGTCGTAGATCCCATAGTATTTCATAGGGACGCAATTTCTGTGTTAATACGTCAACGTTAGGTAGCGAGGGATGCAGTAAAGATGGAATAGTGCAACGGAAAGGAGATATTCGTATCCCAAAAGAAAATCCTGTCGTTTTCGTAGAAACGTTACTCGATTTAGAAGGAGATGCCATAGAATCCATAGTATTTCAAAGGGGCGCAATTTCTTTGTTAATACGTCAATGTTAGGTAGCGAGGGATGCAGTATAGAAGGTATAGTGCATCGGAATGGAGATATTCGTATCCCAAAAGAAAATCCAGTCGTTCCCATAGAAACGTTACTCGATTAAGAAGGAGAAGTCATAGAAGTGATAGTACACCATAGCGACTTAATTTCTGTGCTAATTCGACAATGTGAGGGAGCGAGGGATGCAGTAAAGACGGAAAGGTGCATCGGATAGGAGATAGGCGTATCCCAAAAGAATAATCATGTCCCTTCCATAGACACGTTACTCGATTTAGATGGAGAAGTCATAGAACCCATAGTATTACATAGCGACGCAATATCTGTGTTAAATCGTCAATAAGAGGGAGCGAGGGATGCAGTAAAGAGGGAATAGTGCATCGGGAAACGAGGTCCTCGTATCCCAAAAGAGAAATGCAGTCGTTTCCATAGAAACGTAACTCTATTTAGAAGTAGAAGTCATAGAACCCCATAGTATTTCAAAGCGACGCAATTTCTGTGTTAATTCGTCAACGTTAGGTAGCGAAAGATGCAGTAAAGAAGAAATGGTGCATCGGAAAGGAGATAATCGTATCCAAAAGAAAATCCTTTCGTTTCCAAAGAAACGTTACTCGATTTAGATGGAGAAGTAATACAACCCATAGTATTCCATAGCGAAGCAATTTCTGTGTTAATTCGACAATGTGAGGCAGCGAGGGATGCAGTAGTGAAGGAATAGTGCATTGGAAAGGAGATACTCGTAACCCAAAGAAAATCCTTTCCTTTCCATAGAAACGTTACTCGATTTAGCAGCAGAAGACATAGAACTCTTAGTAATTCATAGTGATCACTTTCTGTGTTAATTCATCAAAGTGAGAGAGCGAGCGATGCAGTAACGAGGGAATAGTGCATCGGGAAAGGAGATACTCGTATCCCAATAGAAAATTTAGTCGTTTCAATAGAAGCGTTACTCGATTTAGAAGTAGAAGTCATAGAACCCCATAGTATTTCATAGTGACGCAATTTCTGTGTTAATTCGTCAAAGTTAGGTAGCGAGGGATGCAGTAAAGAAGGAATAGTGCATCGCAAAGTAGATATTCGTATTCAAAAGAAAATCCTTTCGTTTCCAAAGAAACGTTACTCGATTTAGATGGAGAAGTAATACAACCCATAGTATTCCATAGAGACGCAATTTCTGTGTTAATTCGTCAATGTGAGGGAGCGAGAGATGCAGTAAAGAAGGAATAATGCATCGGAAGGGAGATAGTCGTGTCCCAATAGAAAATCCTGTAGTTTCCATAGAAACGTTACTCGATTTAGAAGGAGAAGTCTTAGAACCCATAGTATTTCATAGCGACGCAATTACTGTGTTAATTTGTCAATGTGACGGAGCGAGGGATGCAGTAAAGAAGGAATAGTGCATCGGGAAGGGAGATACTCGTATCCCAAAAGAAAAACACTGTCGTTCCCATGCAAACGATACTCGATTTAGAAGGAGAAGTCATAGGACCCTTAGTATTTCATAGCGATCAATTTCTGTGTTAATTCATCAATGTGAGAGAGCGAGGGATGCAGTAAGGAGGGAATAGTGCATCGGGAAAGGAGATACTCTTATCCCAATAGAAAATCCAGTCGTTTCCACAGAAACGTTATCGATTTATAAGTAGATGTCGTAGATCCCATAGTATTTCATAGGGACGCAATTTCTGTGTTAATACGTCAACGTTAGGTAGCGAGGGATGCAGTAAAGAAGGAATAGTGCAACGGAAAGGAGATATTCGTATCCCAAAAGAAAATCCTGTCGTTTTCGTAGAAACGTTACTCGATTTAGAAGGAGATGCCATAGAACCCATAGTATTTCAAAGGGGCGCAATTTCTTTGTTAATACGTCAATGTTAGGTAGCGAGGGATGCAGTAAAGAAGGTATAGTGCATCGGAATGGAGATATTCGTATCCCAAAAGAAAATCCAGTCGTTCCCATAGAAACGTTACTCGATTAAGAAGGAAAAGTCATAGAACTGATAGTACACCATAGCGACTTAATTTCTGAGCTAATTCGACAATGTGAGGGAGCGAGGGATGCAGTAAAGACGGAAAGGTGCATCGGATAGGAGATAGGCGTATCCCAAAAGAAAAATCATGTCCCTTTCATAGACACGTTACTCGATTTAGATGGAGAAGTCATAGAACCCATAGTATTACATAGCGACGTAATATCTGTGTTAAATCGTCAATAAGAGGGAGCGAGGGATGCAGTAAAGAGGGAATAGTGCATCGGGAAACGAGGTAGTCGTATCCCAAAAGAAAATGCAGTCGTTTCCATAGAAACGTAACTCTATTTAGAAGTAGAAGTCATAGAACCCCATAGTATTTCATAGCGACGCAATTTCTGTGTTAATTCGTCAACGTTAGGTAGCGAAAGATGCAGTAAAGAAGAAATGGTGCATCGGAAAGGAGATATTCGTATCCAAAAGAAAATCCTTTCGTTTCCAAAGAAACGTTACTCGATTTAGATGGAGAAGTAATACAACCCATAGTATTCCATAGCGACGCAATTTCTGTGTTAATTCGACAATGTGCGGCACCGAGGGATGCAGTAGTGAAGGAATAGTGCATTGGAAAGGAGATACTCGTATCCCAAAGAAAATCCTTTAATTTCCATAGAAACGTTACTCGATTTAGCAGGAGAAGTCATTGAACCCTTAGTAATTCATAGTGATCACTTTCTGTGTTAATTCATCAAAGTGAGAGAGCGAGCGATGCAGCAAAGAGGGAATAGTGCATCGGGAAAGGAGATACTCGTATCCCAATAGAAAATTTAGTCGTTTCAATAGAAGCGATACTCGATTTAGAAGTAGAAGTCATAGAACCCCATAGTATTTCATAGCGACGCAATTTCTTTGTTAATTCGTCAAAGTTAGGTAGCGAGGGATGCAGTAAAGAAGGAATAGTGCATCGCAAAGTAGATATTCGTATTCAAAAGAAAATCCTTTCGTTTCCAAAGAAACGTTACTCGATTTAGATGGAGAAGTAATACAACCCATAGTATTCCATAGCGACGCAATTTCTGTGTTAAATCGTCAATGTGAGGGAGCGAGAGATGCAGTAAAGAAGGAATAATGCATCGGAAGGGAGATAGTCGTGTCCCAATAGAAAATCCTGTAGTTTCCATAGAAACGTTACTCGATTTAGACGGAGAAGTCATAGAACCCATGGAATTTCATAGCGACGCAACTTCTGTGTTAATTCGTCAATGTGAGGGAGCGAGTGATGCAGTAAAAAAGGAATAGTCCATCGGAAAGGAGATATTCGTATACCAAAAGAAAATCCTGTCGTTTCCATAGAATCGTTACTCGATTTAGAAGGAGAAGTCACAGACCCCATAGTATTTCATAGCGACGCAATTACTGTGTTAATTTGTCAATGTGAGGGAGCGAGGGATGCTGTAAAGAAGGAATAATGCATCGGAAAGGAGATACTCGTATCCCAAAAGAAAATCCTGTCGATTCCATATAAACGTCACTCGATTAAGAAGGAGATGTCATAGAACCCATTGTATATCATAGCAACGCAATTTCTGTGTTAATTCGTCAATGTGGCGGATCAAGGGATGCAGTAAAGATGGAGTAGTTTCTCGGGAAACGAGATACTCGTAATCCAAAGGAAAGTCCTGTCGTTTCCATACAAACGTTACTCGATTTACCAGTAGAAGTCATAGAACCCATAGCATTTCATAGCGACGCAATATCTGTGTTAATTTGTCAAGGTCAGGGAGCGGGGAATGCAGTAAAGACGGAATACTGCATCGGAAAGGAAATACTCGTATCCCAAAATAAAATCCTGTCGTTTCCATAGAAACGGTACTCGAATTAGAAAGAGAAGTGACAAATCGCATAGTATTTTATAGCGACGCAATTACTGTGTTAATTTGTCAATGTGAGGGAGCGAGGGATGCAGTAAAGAAGGAATAGTGCAACGGTAAGGAGATAGTCGAATACCAAAAGAAAATCCTGTCGCATCCATAGAAACGTTACTCGATTTAGAAGGAAATGTCATAGAACACATAGTATTTCATAGTGCCGCAATTTCTGTGTTAATTCGTCAGTGTGAGGGAGCCAGGGATGCATTAAAGATGGAATGGCATCGGTAAGGAGATACTCGTATCCCAAAATAAAATCATGTCATTTCCATATAAACGTTACTCAATTCAGAAGGAGATGTCACAGAACCCATAGTATTTCATAGCAACGAAATCTCTGTGTTAATTTGTCAATGTGACGGAGGGAGGGATGCAGAAAAAAAGGTATAGTGCATGGAAAGGAGATACTCGTATCCCAAAAGAAAATCCTGTCGTTTCCGTAGAAACGTTACTCGATTTAGAAGGATTAGTCATAGAACCCATAGTATTTCATAGCGACGCAATTTCTGTGTTATTTCGTCTACGTTAGGTAGCGAGGGATGCAGTAAAGAAGGAATCGTGCATCGGAAAGGAGATACTAGTATCCCAAAAGAAAATCCTGTCGTTTCCATAGAAACGTTACTCGATTTAGAAGGAGACGTCATGGAACCCATAGTATTTCATAAAGACGCAATTTCTTTGTTAATACGTCAATGTTAGATAGCGAGGGATGCAGTAAAGAAGGTATAGTGCATCGGAAAGGAGATATGCGTATCCGAAAAGAAAATCCTGTCGTTTCCATAGAAACGCTACACAATTAAGAAGGAGAAGTCATAGACCTGATAGTAATACATAGCGACTTAATTTCGGTGTTAATTCGACAATGTGAGGGAGCGAGGGATGCAGTAAAGACGGAATAGTGCATCGGAAAGGAGATAGGCGTATCCCAAAAGAAAAATCCTGCCCTTTCCATAGACACGTTACTCGATTTCGAAGCAGAAGTCATAGAACCATAGCATTTCATAGCGACGCAATATCTGTGTTAATTTGTCAAGGTCAGGGAGCGGGGGATGCAGTAAAGACGGAATACTGCATCGGAAAGGAAATACTCGTATCCCAAAATAAAATCCTGTCGTTTCCATAGAAACGGTACTCGATTTAGAAAGAGAAGTGACAAATCGCATAGTATTTCATAGCGACGCAATTACTGCGTTAAATTGTCAATGTGAGGGAGCGAGGGATGCAGTAAAGAAGGAATAGTGCATCGGGAAGGGAGATACTCGTATCCCAAAAGAAAAACACTGTCGTTCCCATGCAAACGTTACTTGATTGAGAAGGAGAAGTCATAGGACCCTTAGTATTTCATAGCGATCAATTTCTGTGTTAATTCATCAATGTGAGAGAGCGAGGGATGCAGTAAGGAGGGAGTAGTGCATCGGGAAAGGAGATACTCTTATCCCAATAGAAAATCCAGTCGTTTCCACAGAAACGTTATCGATTTATAAGTAGATGTCGTAGATCCCATAGTATTTCATAGGGACGCAATTTCTGTGTTAATACGTCAACGTTAGGTAGCGAGGGATGCAGTAAAGAAGGAATAGTGCAACGGAAAGGAGATATTCGTATCCCAAAAGAAAATCCTGTCGTTTTCGTAGAAACGTTACTCGATTTAGAAGAAGATGCCATAGAACCCATAGTATTTCAAAGGGGCGCAATTTCTTTGTTAATACGTCAATGTTAGGTAGCGAGGGATGCAGTAAATAAGGTATAGTGCATCGGAATGGAGATATTCGTATCCCAAAAGAAAATCCAGTCGTTCCCATAGAAACGTTACTCGATTAAGAAGGAAAAGTCATAGAACTGATAGTACACCATACCGACTTAATTTCTGAGCTAATTCGACAATGTGAGGGAGCGAGGGATGCAGTAAAGACGGAAAGGTGCATCGGATAGGAGATAGGCGTATCCCAAAAGAAAAATGATGTCCCTTCCATAGACACGTTACTCGATTTAGATGGAGAAGTCATAGAACCCATAGTATTACATAGCGACGCAATATCTGTGTTAAATCGTCAATAAGAGGGAGCGAGGGATGCAGTAAAGAGGGAATAGTGCATCGGGAAACGAGGAGTCGTATCCCAAAAGAAAATGCAGTCGTTTCCATAGAAACGTAACTCTATTTAGAAGTAGAAGTCATAGAACCCCATAGTATTTCATAGCGACGCAATTTCTGTGTTAATTCGTCAACGTTAGGTAGCGAAAGATGCAGTAAAGAAGAAATGGTGCATCGGAAAGGAGATATTCGTATCCAAAAGAAAATCCTTTCGTTTCCAAAGAAACGTTACTCGATTTAGATGGAGAAGTAATACAACCCATAGTATTCCATAGCGACGCAATTTCTGTGTTAATTCGACAATGTGCGGCAGCGAGGGATGCAGTAGTGAAGGAATAGTGCATTGGAAAGGAGATACTCGTATCCCAAAGAAAATCCTTTAATTTCCATAGAAACGTTACTCGATTTAGCAGGAGAAGTCATTGAACCCTTAGTAATTCATAGTGATCACTTTCTGTGTTAATTCATCAAAGTGAGAGAGCGAGCGATGCAGTAAAGAGGGAATAGTGCATCGGGAAAGGAGATACTCGTATCCCAATAGAAAATTTAGTCGTTTCAATAGAAGCGATACTCGATTTAGAAGTAGAAGTCATAGAACCCCATAGTATTTCATAGCGACGCAATTTCTTTGTTAATTCGTCAAAGTTAGGTAGCGAGGGATGCAGTAAAGAAGGAATAGTGCATCGCAAAGTAGATATTCGTATTCAAAAGAAAATCCTTTCGTTTCCAAAGAAACGTTACTCGATTTAGATGGAGAAGTAATACAACCCATAGTATTCCATAGCGACGCAATTTTTGTGTTAATTCGTCAATGTGAGGGAGCGAGAGATGCAGTAAAGAAGGAATAATGCATCGGAAGGGAGATAGTCGTGTCCCAATAGAAAATCCTGTAGTTTCCATAGAAACGTTACTCGATTTAGACGGAGAAGTCATAGAACCCATGGAATTTCATAGCGACGCAACTTCTGTGTTAATTCGTCAATGTGAGGGAGCGAGTGATGCAGTAAAAAAGGAATAGTCCATCGGAAAGGAGATATTCGTATACCAAAAGAAAATCCTCTCGTTTCCATAGAATCGTTACTCGATTTAGAAGGAGAAGTCACAGACCCCATAGTATTTCATAGCGACGCAATTACTGTGTTAATTTGTCAATGTGAGGGAGCGAGGGATGCTGTAAAGAAGGAATAATGCATCGGAAAGGAGATACTCGTATCCCAAAAGAAAATCCTGTCGATTCCATATAAACGTCACTCGATTAAGAAGGAGATGTCATAGAACCCATTGTATATCATAGCAACGCAATTTCTGTGTTAATTCGTCAATGTGGCGGATCAAGGGATGCAGTAAAGATGGAGTAGTGCCTCGGGAAACGAGATACTCGTAATCCAAAGGAAAATCCTGTCGTTTCCATACAAACGTTACTCGATTTACCAGTAGAAGTCATAGAACCCATAGCATTTCATAGCGACGCAATATCTGTGTTAATTTGTCAAGGTCAGGGAGCGTGGGATGCAGTAAAGTCGGAATACTGCATCGGAAAGGAAATACTCGTATCCCAAAATAAAATCCTGTCGTTTCCATAGAAACGGTACTCGATTTAGAAAGAGAAGTGACAAATCGCATAGTATTTCATAGCGACGCAATTACTGTGTTAATTTGTCAATGTGAGGGAGCAAGGGATGCAGTAAAGAAGGAATAGTGCAACGGTAAGGAGATAGTCGAATACCAAAAGAAAATCCTGTCGCATCCATAGAAACGTTACTCGATTTAGAAGGAAATGTCATAGAACACATAGTATTTCATAGTGCCGCAATTTCTGTGTTAATTCGTCAGTGTGAGGGAGCCAGGGATGCAGTAAAGAAGGAATAGTGCATCGGAAAGGAGATACTTGTATACCAAAAGAAACTCCTGTCGTTACCATAGAAACGTTACTCGATTTAGAAGGAGAAGTCACAGACCCCATAGTATTTCATAGCGACGCAATTACTGTGTTAATTTGACAATGTTAGGGAGCGAGGGATGCAGTAAAGAAGGAATAGTGCAACGGTAAGGAGATAGTCGTATCGGAAAAGAAAATCCTGTCGCTTCCACGGAAACGTTACGCGATTTAGAAGCAGATGTCACAGAACACATAGTATTACATAGCGCCGCAATTTCTGTGTTAATTCGTCAGTGTGAGGGAGCCAGGGATGCATTAAAAATGGAATAGTGCATCGGTAAGGAGATACTCGTATCCCAAAATAAAATCATGTCATTTCCATATAAACGTTACTCAATTCAGAAGGAGATGTCATAGAACCCATAGTATTTAATAGCAACGAAATCTCTGTGTTAATTTGTCAATGTGACGGAGCGAGGGATGCAGTAAAGAAGGAATAGTGCATCGGGAAGGGAGATACTCGTATCCCAAAAGAAAAACCCTGTCGTTCCCATACAAACGTTACTCGATTTAGAAGGAGAAGTCATAGAACCCTTAGTATTTCATAGCGATCAATTTCTGTGTTAATTCATCAATGTGAGAGAGCGAGGGATGCAGTAAAGAGGGAATAGTGCATCGGGAAAGGAGATACTCGTATCCCAATAGAAAATCCAGTCGTTTCCACAGAAACGTTACTCGATTTATAAGTAGATGTCGTAGATCCCATAGTATTTCATAGGGACGCAATTTCTGTGTTAATACGTCAACGTTAGGTAGCGAGGGATGCAGTAAAGAAGGAATAGTGCATCGGAAAGGAGATATCGTATCCCAAACGAAAATCCTGTAGTTTCCATAGAAATGTTACTCGATTTAGAAGGATAAGTGATAAACCCGTGGAATTTCATAGCGACGCAACTTCTGTGTTAATTCGACAATGTGAGTTGGCGAGTGATGCAGAAAAAAAGGAATAGTGCATCGGAAAGGAGATACTCGTATCCCAAAAGAAAATCCTGTCGTTTCCGTAGAAACGTTACTCGATTTGGAAGGAGATGCCATAGAACCCATAGTATTTCAAAGGGACGCAATTTCTTTGTTAATACGTCAACGTTAGGTAGCGAGGGATGCAGTAAAGAAGGTATAGTGCATCGGAATGGAGATATTCGTATCCCAAAAGAAAATCCAGTCGTTCCCATAGAAACGTTACTCGATTAAGAAGGAGAAGTCATAGAACTGATACTACACCATAGCGACTTAATTTCTGTGCTAATTCGACAATGTGAGGGAGCGAGGGATGCAGTAAAGACGGATAGGTGCATCGGATAGGAGATAGGCGTATCCCAAAAGAAAAATCATGTCCCTTCCATAGACACGTTACTCGATTTAGATGGAGAAGTCATAGAACCCATAGTATTACATAGCGACGTAATATCTGTGTTAAATCGTCAATAAGAGGGAGCGAGGGATGCAGTAAAGAGGGAATAGTGCATCGGGAAACGAGGTAGTCGTATCCCAAAGGAAAATGCAGTCGTTTCCATAGAAACGTAACTCTATTTAGAAGTAGAAGTCATAGAACCCCATAGTATTTCATAGCGACGCAATTTCTGTGTTAATTCGTCAACGTTAGGTAGCGAAAGATGCAGTAAAGAAGAAATGGTGCATCGGAAAGGAGATATTCGTATCCAAAAGAAAATCCTTTCGTTTCCAAAGAAACGTTACTCGATTTAGATGGAGAAGTAATACAACCCATAGTATTCCATAGCGACGCAATTTCTGTGTTAATTCGACAATGTGCGGCACCGAGGGATGCAGTAGTGAAGGAATAGTGCATTGGAAAGGAGATACTCGTATCCCAAAGAAAATCCTTTAATTTCCATAGAAACGTTACTCGATTTAGCAGGAGAAGTCATTGAACCCTTATTAATTCATAGTGATCACTTTCTGTGTTAATTCATCAAAGTGAGAGAGCGAGCGATGCAGCAAAGAGGGAATAGTGCATCGGGAAAGGAGATACTCGTATCCCAATAGAAAATTTAGTCGTTTCAATAGAAGCGATACTCGATTTAGAAGTAGAAGTCATAGAACCCCATAGTATTTCATAGCGACGCAATTTCTTTGTTAATTCGTCAAAGTTAGGTAGCGATTGATGCAGTAAAGAAGGAATAGTGCATCGCAAAGTAGATATTCGTATTCAAAAGAAAATCCTTTCGTTTCCAAAGAAACGTTACTCGATTTAGATGGAGAAGTAATACAACCCATAGTATTCCATAGCGACGCAATTTCTGTGTTAAATCGTCAATGTGAGGGAGCGAGAGATGCAGTAAAGAAGGAATAATGCATCGGAAGGCAGATAGTCGTGTCCCAATAGAAAATCCTGTAGTTTCCATAGAAACGTTACTCGATTTAGACGGAGAAGTCATAGAACCCATGGAATTTCATAGCGACGCAACTTCTGTGTTAATTTGTCAATGTGACGGAGCGAGGGATGAAGTAAAGAAGGAATAGTGCATCGGGAAGGGAGATACTCGTATCCCAAAAGAAAAACACTGTCGTTCCCATACAAACGTTACTCGATTTAGAAGGAGAAGTCATAGAACCCTTAGTATTTCATAGCGATCAATTTCTGTGTTAATTCATCAATGTGAGAGAGCGAGGGATGCAGTAAAGAGGAATAGTGCATCGGGAAAGGAGATACTCGTATCCCAATAGAAAATCCAGTCGTTTCCACAGAAACGTTATCGGTTTATAAGTAGATGTCGTAGATCCCATAGTATTTCATAGGGACGCAATTTCTGTGTTAATACGTCAACGTTAGGTAGCGAGGGATGCAGTAAAGAAGGAATAGTGCAACGGAAAGGAGATATTCGTATCCCAAAAGAATATCCTGTCGTTTTCGTAGAAACGTTACTCGATTTAGAAGGAGATGCCATAGAATCCATAGTATTTCAAAGGGGCGCAATTTCTTTGTTAATACGTCAATGTTAGGTAGCGAGGGATGCAGTATAGAAGGTATAGTGCATCGGAATGGAGATATTCGTATCCCAAAAGAAAATCCAGTCGTTCCCATAGAAACGTTACTCGATTAAGAAGGAGAAGTCATAGAAGTGATAGTACACCATAGCGACATAATTTCGGTGCTAATTCGACAATGTGAGGGAGCGAGGGATGCAGTAAAGACGGAAAGGTGCATCGGATAGGAGATAGGCGTATCCCAAAAGAATAATCATGTCCCTTCCATAGACACGTTACTCGATTTAGATGGAGAAGTCATAGAACCCATAGTATTACATAGCGACGCAATATCTGTGTTAAATCGTCAATAAGAGGGAGCGAGGGATGCAGTAAAGAGGGAATAGTGCATCGGGAAACGAGGTACTCGTATCCCAAAAGAGAAATGCAGTCGTTTCCATAGAAACGTAACTCTATTTAGAAGTAGAAGTCATAGAACTCCATAGTATTTCAAAGCGACGCAATTTCTGTGTTAATTCGTCAACGTTAGGTAGCGAAAGATGCAGTAAAGAAGAAATGGTGCATCGGAAAGGAGATAATCGTATCCAAAAGAAAATCCTTTCGTTTCCAAAGAAACGTTACTCGATTTAGATGGAGAAGTAATACAACCCATAGTATTCCATAGCGAAGCAATTTCTGTGTTAATTCGACAATGTGAGGCTGCGAGGGATGCAGTAGTGAAGGAATAGTGCATTGGAAAGGAGATACTCGTATCCCAAAGAAAATCCTTTCCTTTCCATAGAAACGTTACTCGATTTAGCAGCAGAAGACATAGAACTCTTAGTAATTCATAGTGATCACTTTCTGTGTTAATTCATCAAAGTGAGAGAGCGAGCGATGCAGTAACGAGGGAATAGTGCATCGGGAAAGGAGATACTCGTATCCCAATAGAAAATTTAGTCGTTTCAATAGAAGCGTTACTCGATTTAGAAGTAGAAGTCATAGAACCCCATAGTATTTCATAGTGACGCAATTTCTGTGTTAATTCGTCAAAGTTAGGTAGCGAGGGATGCAGTAAAGAAGGAATAGTGCATCGCAAAGTAGATATTCGTATTCAAAAGAAAATCCTTTCGTTTCCAAAGAAACGTTACTCGATTTAGATGGAGAAGTAATACAACCCATAGTACTCCATAGAGACGCAATTTCTGTGTTAATTCGTCAATGTGAGGGAGCGAGAGATGCAGTAAAGAAGGAATAATGCATCGGAAGGGAGATAGTCGTGTCCCAATAGAAAATCCTGTAGTTTCCATAGAAACGTTACTCGATTTAGAAGGAGAAGTCTTAGAACCCATAGTATTTCATAGCGACGCAATTACTGTGTTAATTTGTCAATGTGACGGAGCGAGGGATGCAGTAAAGAAGGAATAGTGCATCGGGAAGGGAGATACTCGTATCCCAAAAGAAAAACACTGTCGTTCCCATGCAAACGATACTCGATTTAGAAGGAGAAGTCATAGGACCCTTAGTATTTCATAGCGATCAATTTCTGTGTTAATTCATCAATGTGAGAGAGCGAGGTATGCAGTAAGGAGGGAATAGTGCATCGGGAAAGGAGATACTCTTATCCCAATAGAAAATCCAGTCGTTTCCACAGAAACGTTATCGATTTATAAGTAGATGTCGTAGATCCCATAGTATTTCATAGGGACGCAATTTCTGTGTTAATACGTCAACGTTAGGTAGCGAGGGATGCAGTAAAGGAGGAATAGTGCAACGGAAAGGAGATATTCGTATCCCAAAAGAAAATCCTGTCGTTTTCGTAGAAACGTTACTCGATTTAGAAGGAGATGCCATAGAACCCATAGTATTTCAAAGGGGCGCAATTTCTTTGTTAATACGTCAATGTTAGGTAGCGAGGGATGCAGTAAAGAAGGTATAGTGCATCGGAATGGAGATATTCGTATCCCAAAAGAAAATCCAGTCGTTCCCATAGAAACGTTACTCGATTAAGAAGGAAAAGTCATAGAACTGATAGTACACCATAGCGACATAATTTCTGAGCTAATTCGACAATGTGAGGGAGCGAGGGATGCAGTAAAGACGGAAAGGTGCATCGGATAGGAGATAGGCGTATCCCAAAAGAAAAATCATGTCCCTTCCATAGACACGTTACTCGATTTAGATGGAGAAGTCATAGAACCCATAGTATTACATAGCGACGTAATATCTGTGTTAAATCGTCAATAAGAGGGAGCGAGGGATGCAGTAAAGAGGGAATAGTGCATCGGGAAACGAGGTAGTCGTATCCCAAAAGAAAATGCAGTCGTTTCCATAGAAACGTAACTCTATTTAGAAGTAGAAGTCATAGAACCCCATAGTATTTCATAGCGACGCAATTTCTGTGTTAATTCGTCAACGTTAGGTAGCGAAAGATGCAGTAAAGAAGAAATGGTGCATCGGAAAGAGATATTCGTATCCAAAGGAAAATCCTTTCGTTTCCAAATAAACGTTACTCGATTTAGATGGAGAAGTAATACAACCCATAGTATTCCATAGCGACGCAATTTCTGTGTTAATTCGACAATGTGCGGCACCGAGGGATCCAGTAGTGAAGGAATAGTGCATTGGAAAGGAGATACTCGTATCCCAAAGAAAATCCTTTAATTTCCATAGAAACGTTACTCGATTTAGCAGGAGAAGTCATTGAACCCTTAGTAATTCATAGTGATCACTTTCTGTGTTAATTCATCAAAGTGAGAGAGCGAGCGATGCAGCAAAGAGGGAATAGTGCATCGGGAAAGGAGATACTCGTATCCCAATAGAAAATTTAGTCGTTTCAATAGAAGCGATACTCGATTTAGAAGTAGAAGTCATAGAACCCCATAGTATTTCATAGCGACGCAATTTCTTTGTTAATTCGTCAAAGTTAGGTAGCGAGGGATGCAGTAAAGAAGGAATAGTGCATCGCAAAGTAGATATTCGTATTCAAAAGAAAATCCTTTCGTTTCCAAAGAAACGTTACTCGATTTAGATGGAGAAGTAATACAACCCATAGTATTCCATAGCGACGCAATTTCTGTGTTAAATCGTCAATGTGAGGGAGCGAGAGATGCAGTAAAGAAGGAATAATGCATCGGAAGGGTGATAGTCGTGTCCCAATAGAAAATCCTGTAGTTTCCATAGAAACGTTACTCGATTTAGACGGAGAAGTCATAGAACCCATGGAATTTCATAGCGACGCAACTTCTGTGTTAATTCGTCAATGTGAGGGAGCGAGTGATGCAGTAAAAAAGGAAAAGTCCATCGGAAAGGAGATATTCGTATACCAAAAGAAAATCCTCTCGTTTCCATAGAATCGTTACTCGATTTAGAAGGAGAAGTCACAGACCCCATAGTATTTCATAGCGACGCAATTACTGTGTTAATTTGTCAATGTGAGGGAGCGAGGGATGCTGTAAAGAAGGAATAATGCATCGGAAAGGAGATACTCGTATCCCAAAAGAAAATCCTGTCGATTCCATATAAACGTCACTCGATTAAGAAGGAGATGTCATAGAACCCATTGTATATCATAGCAACGCAATTTCTGTGTTAATTCGTCAATGTGGCGGATCAAGGGATGCAGTAAAGATGGAGTAGTTTCTCGGGAAACGAGATACTCGTAATCCAAAGGAAAGTCCTGTCGTTTCCATACAAACGTTACTCGATTTACCAGTAGAAGTCATAGAACCCATAGCATTTCATAGCGACGCAATATCTGTGTTAATTTGTCAAGATCAGGGAGCGGGGAATGCAGTAAAGACGGAATACTGCATCGGAAAGGAAATACTCGTATCCCAAAATAAAATCCTGTCGTTTCCATAGAGACGGTACTCGAATTAGAAAGAGAAGTGACAAATCGCATAGTATTTTATAGCGACGCAATTACTGTGTTAATTTGTCAATGTGAGGGAGCGAGGGATGCAGTAAAGAAGGAATAGTGCAACGGTAAGGAGATAGTCGAATACCAAAAGAAAATCCTGTCGCATCCATAGAAACGTTACTCGATTTAGAAGGAAATGTCATAGAACACATAGTATTTCATAGTGCCGCAATTTCTGTGTTAATTCGTCAGTGTGAGGGAGCCAGGGATGCAGTAAAGAAGGAATAGTGCATCGGAAGGAGATACATGTATACCAAAAGAAAATCCTGTCGTTTCCATAGAAACGTTACTCGATTTAGAAGGAGAAGTCACAGACCCCATAGTATTTCATAGCGACGCAATTACTGTGTTAATTTGACAATGTGAAGGAGCGAGGGATGCAGTATAGAAGGAATAGTGCAACGGTAAGGAGATAGTCGTATCGGAAAAGAAAATCCTGTCGCTTCCACGGAAACGTTACGCGATTTAGAAGCAGATGTCATAGAACACATAGTATTTCATAGCGCCGCAATTTCTGTGTTAATTCGTCAGTGTGAGGGAGCCAGGGATGCATTAAAGATGGAATGGCATCGGTAAGGAGATACTCGTATCCCAAAATAAAATCATGTCATTTCCATATAAACGTTACTCAATTCAGAAGGAGATGTCACAGAACCCATAGTATTTCATAGCAACGAAATCTCTGTGTTAATTTGTCAATGTGACGGAGCGAGGGATGCAGTAAAGAAGGAATAGTGCATCGGAAAGGAGATATTCGTATCCCAAACGAAAATCCTGTAGTTTCCATAGAAATGTTACTCGATTTAGAAGGAGAAGTCATAAACCCGTGGAATTTCATAGCGACGCAACTTCTGTGTTAATTCGACAATGTGAGTTGGCGAGTGATGCAGAAAAAAAGGTATAGTGCATGGAAAGGAGATACTCGTATCCCAAAAGAAAATCCTGTCGTTTCCGTAGAAACGTTACTCGATTTAGAAGGATTAGTCATAGAACCCATAGTATTTCATAGCGACGCAATTTCTGTGTTAATTCGTCTACGTTAGGTAGCGAGGGATGCAGTAAAGAAGGAATCGTGCATCGGAAAGGAGATACTAGTATCCCAAAAGAAAATCCTGTCGTTTCCATAGAAACGTTACTCGATTTAGAAGGAGACGTCATAGAACCCATAGTATTTCATAAAGACGCAATTTCTTTGTTAATACGTCAATGTTAGATAGCGAGGGATGCAGTAAAGAAGGTATAGTGCATCGGAAAGGAGATATGCGTATCCGAAAAGAAAATCCTGTCGTTTCCATAGAAACGCTACACAATTAAGAAGGAGAAGTCATAGACCTGATAGTACTACATAGCGACTTAATTTCGGTGTTAATTCGACAATGTGAGGGAGCGAGGGATGCAGTAAAGACGGAATAGTGCATCAGAAAGGAGATAGGCGTATCCCAAAAGAAAAATCCTGCCCTTTCCATAGACACGTTACTCGATTTCGAAGCAGAAGTCATAGAACCATAGCATTTCATAGCGACGCAATATCTGTGTTAATTTGTCAAGGTCAGGGAGCGGGGGATGCAGTAAAGACGGAATACTGCATCGGAAAGGAAATACTCGTATCCCAAAATAAAATCCTATCGTTTCCATAGAAACGGTACTCGATTTAGAAAGAGAAGTGACAAATCGCATAGTATTTCATAGCGACGCAATTACTGTGTTAATTTGTCAATGTGAGGGAGCGAGGGATGCAGTAAAGAAGGAATAGTGCATCGGGAAGGGAGATACTCGTATCCCAAAAGAAAAACACTGTCGTTCCCATGCAAACGTTACTTGATTTAGAAGGAGAAGTCATAGGACCCTTAGTATTTCATAGCGATCAATTTCTGTGTTAATTCATCAATGTGAGAGAGCGAGGGATGCAGTAAGGAGGGAATAGTGCATCGGGAAAGGAGATACTCTTATCCCAATAGAAAATCCAGTCGTTTCCACAGAAACGTTATCGATTTATAAGTAGATGTCGTAGATCCCATAGTATTTCATAGGGACGCAATTTCTGTGTTAATACGTCAACGTTAGGTAGCGAGGGATGCAGTAAAGAAGGAATAGTGCAACGGAAAGGAGATATTCGTATCCCAAAAGAAAATCCTGTCGTTTTCGTAGAAACGTTACTCGATTTAGAAGAAGATGCCATAGAACCCATAGTATTTCAAAGGGGCGCAATTTCTTTGTTAATACGTCAATGTTAGGTAGCGAGGGATGCAGTAAAGAAGGTATAGTGCATCGGAATGGAGATATTCGTATCCCAAAAGAAAATCCAGTCGTTCCCATAGAAACGTTACTCGATTAAGAAGGAAAAGTCATAGAACTGATAGTACACCATACCGACTTAATTTCTGAGCTAATTCGACAATGTGAGGGAGCGAGGGATGCAGTAAAGACGGAAAGGTGCATCGGATAGGAGATAGGCGTATCCCAAAAGAAAAATGATGTCCCTTCCATAGACACGTCACTCGATTTAGATGGAGAAGTCATAGAACCCATAGTATTACATAGCGACGCAATATCTGTGTTAAATCGTCAATAAGAGGGAGCGAGGGATGCAGTAAAGAGGGAATAGTGCATCGGGAAACGAGGAGTCGTATCCCAAAAGAAAATGCAGTCGTTTCCATAGAAACGTAACTCTATTTAGAAGTAGAAGTCATAGAACCCCATAGTATTTCATAGCGACGCAATTTCTGTGTTAATTCGTCAACGTTAGGTAGCGAAAGATGCAGTAAAGAAGAAATGGTGCATCGGAAAGGAGATATTCGTATCCAAAAGAAAATCCATTCGTTTCCAAAGAAACGTTACTCGATTTAGATGGAGAAGTAATACAACCCATAGTATTCCATAGCGACGCAATTTCTGTGTTAATTCGACAATGTGCGGCAGCGAGGGATGCAGTAGTGAAGGAATAGTGCATTGGAAAGGAGATACTCGTATCCCAAAGAAAATCCTTTAATTTCCATAGAAACGTTACTCGATTTAGCAGGAGAAGTCATTGAACCCTTAGTAATTCATAGTGATCACTTTCTGTGTTAATTCATCAAAGTGAGAGAGCGAGCGATGCAGTAAAGAGGGAATAGTGCATCGGGAAAGGAGATACTCGTATCCCAATAGAAAATTTAGTCGTTTCAATAGAAGCGATACTCGATTTAGAAGTAGAAGTCATAGAACCCCATAGTATTTCATAGCGACGCAATTTCTTTGTTAATTCGTCAAAGTTAGGTAGCGAGGGATGCAGTAAAGAAGGAATAGTGCATCGCAAAGTAGATATTCGTATTCAAAAGAAAATCCTTTCGTTTCCAAAGAAACGTTACTCGATTTAGATGGAGAAGTAATACAACCCATAGTATTCCATAGCGACGCAATTTCTGTGTTAATTCGTCAATGTGAGGGAGCGAGAGATGCAGTAAAGAAGGAATAATGCATCGGAAGGGAGATAGTCGTGTCCCAATAGAAAATCCTGTAGTTTCCATAGAAACGTTACTCGATTTAGACGGAGAAGTCATAGAACCCATGGAATTTCATAGCGACGCAACTTCTGTGTTAATTCGTCAATGTGAGGGAGCGAGTGATGCAGTAAAAAAGGAATAGTCCATCGGAAAGGAGATATTCGTATACCAAAAGAAAATCCTCTCGTTTCCATAGAATCGTTACTCGATTTAGAAGGAGAAGTCACAGACCCCATAGTATTTCATAGCGACGCAATTACTGTGTTAATTTGTCAATGTGAGGGAGCGAGGGATGCTGTAAAGAAGGAATAATGCATCGGAAAGGAGATACTCGTATCCCAAAAGAAAATCCTGTCGATTCCATATAAACGTCACTCGATTAAGAAGGAGATGTCATAGAACCCATTGTATATCATAGCACCGCAATTTCTGTGTTAATTCGTCAATGTGGCGGATCAAGGGATGCAGTAAAGATGGAGTAGTGCCTCGGGAAACGAGATACTCGTAATCCAAAGGAAAATCCTGTTGTTTCCATACAAACGTTACTCGATTTACCAGTAGAAGTCATAGAACCCATAGCATTTCATAGCGACGCAATATCTGTGTTAATTTGTCAAGGTCAGGGAGCGTGGGATGCAGTAAAGTCGGAATACTGCATCGGAAAGGAAATACTCGTATCCCAAAATAAAATCCTGTCGTTTCCATAGAAACGGTACTCGATTTAGAAAGAGAAGTGACAAATCGCATAGTATTTCATAGCGACGCAATTACTGTGTTAATTTGTCAATGTGAGGGAGCAAGGGATGCAGTAAAGAAGGAATAGTGCAACGGTAAGGAGATAGTCGAATACCAAAAGAAAATCCTGTCGCATCCATAGAAACGTTACTCGATTTAGAAGGAAATGTCATAGAACACATAGTATTTCATAGTGCCGCAATTTCTGTGTTAATTCGTCAGTGTTAGGGAGCCAGGGATGCAGTAAAGAAGGAATAGTGCATCGGAAAGGAGATACTTGTATACCAAAAGAAACTCCTGTCGTTACCATAGAAACGTTACTCGATTTAGAAGGAGAAGTCACAGACCCCATAGTATTTCATAGCGACGCAATTACTGTGTTAATTTGACAATGTTAGGGAGCGAGGGATGCAGTAAAGAAGGAATAGTGCAACGGTAAGGAGATAGTCGTATCGGAAAAGAAAATCCTGTCGCTTCCACGGAAACGTTACGCGATTTAGAAGCAGATGTCACAGAACACATAGTATTACATAGCGCCGCAATTTCTGTGTTAATTCGTCAGTGTGAGGGAGCCAGGGATGCATTAAAGATGGAATAGTGCATCGGTAAGGAGATACTCGTATCCCAAAATAAAATCATGTCATTTCCATATAAACGTTACTCAATTCAGAAGGAGATGTCATAGAACCCATAGTATTTAATAGCAACGAAATCTCTGTGTTAATTTGTCAATGTGACGGAGCGAGGGATGCAGTAAAGAAGGAATAGTGCATCGGGAAGGGAGATACTCGTATCCCAAAAGAAAAACCCTGTCGTTCCCATACAAACGTTACTCGATTTAGAAGGAGAAGTCATAGAACCCTTAGTATTTCATAGCGATCAATTTCTGTGTTAATTCATCAATGTGAGAGAGCGAGGGATGCAGTAAAGAGGGAATAGTGCATCGGGAAAGGAGATACTCGTATCCCAATAGAAAATCCAGTCGTTTCCACAGAAACGTTACTCGATTTATAAGTAGATGTCGTAGATCCCATAGTATTTCATAGGGACGCAATTTCTGTGTTAATACGTCAACGTTAGGTAGCGAGGGATGCAGTAAAGAAGGAATAGTGCATCGGAAAGGAGATATCGTATCCCAAACGAAAATCCTGTAGTTTCCATAGAAATGTTACTCGATTTAGAAGGAGAAGTCATAAACCAGTGGAATTTCATAGCGACGCAACTTCTGCGTTAATTCGACAATGTGAGTTGGCGAGTGATGCAGAAAAAAAGGAATAGTGCATCGGAAAGGAGATACTCGTATCCCAAAAGAAAATCCTGTTGTTTCCGTAGAAACGTTATTCGATTTAGAAGGAGATGCCATAGAACCCATAGTACTTCAAAGGGACGCAATTTCTTTGTTAATACGTCAATGTTAGGTAGCGAGGGATGCAGTAAAGAAGGTATAGTGCATCGGAATGGAGATATTCGTATCCCAAAAGAAAATCCAGTCGTTTCCATAGAAACGTTACTCGTTTAAGAAGGAGAAGTCATAGAACTGATAGTACACCATAGCGACTTAATTTCTGTGCTAATTCGACAATGTGAGGGAGCGAGGGATGCAGTAAAAAAGGAATAGTCCATCGGAAAGGAGATATTCGTATACCAAAAGAAAATACTGTCGTTTCCATAGAATCGTTACTCGACTTAGAAGCAGAAGTCACAGACCCCATAGTATTTCATAGCGACGCAATTACTGTGTTAATTTGTCAATGTGAGGGAGCGAGGGATGCAGTAACGAAGGAATAATGCATCGGAAAGGAGATACTCGTATCCCAAAAGAAAATCCTGTCGATTCCATACAAACGTCACTCGATTAAGAAGGAGATGTCATAGAACCCATTGTATTTCATAGCAACGCTATTTCTGTGTTAATTCGTCATTGTGGCGGATCGAGGGATGCAGTAAAGATGGAATAGTGCATCGGGAAACGAGATACTAGTATCCCAAAGGAAAATCCTGTCGCTTCCATACAAACGTTACTCGATTTAGCAGTAGAAGTCATAGAACCCATAGTATTTCATAGCGACGCAATTTCTGTGTTAATTCGTCATTGTGAGGGAGCGAGGGATGCAGTAGAGAAGGAATAGTGCATCGGAGAGGACATACTCGTATCCCAAAAGAAAATCCTGTCCTTTCCATTGCAACGGTACTCGATTTATAAGGAGAAGTCATGGAACCCATAGTATTTCAAAGCGACGCAATTTCAGTGTTAATTCGTCTATGTTAGATAGCGAGGGATGCAGTAAAGAAGGAATCGTGCATCTGAAAGGAGATACTCGTATCCCAAAAGAAAATCCTGTCGTTTCCATAGAAACGTTACTCGATTTAGAAGGAGATGTCATAGAACCCATAGTATTTCATAGGGACGCAATTTCTTTGTTAATACGTCAATGTTAGGTAGCGAGGGATGCAGTAAAGAAGGTATAGTGCATCGGAAAGGAGATATTCGTATCCGAAAAGAAAATTCTGTCGTTTCCATAGAAACGTTACACGATTAAGAAGAAGTCATAGACCTGATAGTACTACATAGCGACTTAATTTCGGTGTTAATTCGACAATGTGAGGGAGCGAGGGATGCAGTAAAGACGGAATAGTGCATCGGAAAGGAGATAGGCGTATCCCAAAAGAGAAATCCAGCCCATTCCATAGACACGTTACTCGATTTCGAAGCAGAAGCCTTAGAACCATAGCATTTCATAGGGACGCAATTACTGTGTTAATTTGTCAATATGAGGGAGCGAGGGATGCAGTAAAGAAGGAATAGTGCAACGGTAAGGAGATACTCGTATCCCAAAATAAAATCCTGTCGTTTCCGTAGAAACGTTACTCGATTTAGAAGGAGAAGTCATAGAACCCATAGTATTTCATAGCTACGCAATTTCTGTGTTAATTCGTCAATGTTAGGTGGCGAGGTATGCAGTAAAGAAGGAATCGTGCATCGGAAAGGAGATACTCGTATCCCAAAAGAAAATCCTGTCGTTTCCGTAGAAACGTTACTCGATTTAGAAGGAGAAGCCATAGAACCCTTAGTATTTCATAGCGATCAATTTCTGTGTTAATTCATCAATGTGAGAGAGCGAGGGATGCAGTAAAGAGATAATATTGCATCGGGAAAGTAGATACTCGTATCCCAATAGAAAATCCAGCCGTTTCCATAGAAACGTTACTCGATTTAGAAGAAGAAGTCATACAACCCATAGTATTCCATAGCGACGAACTTTCTGTGTTAATTCGTCAATGTGAGGGAGCGAGGGATGCAGTAAAGAAGGAATAATGCATCGGAAGGGAGATAGTCGTATCCCATAAGAAAATCCTGTAGTTTCCATAAAAACGATACTCGATTTAGAAGGAGAAGTCATAGAACCCGTGGAATTTCATAGCACCGCAACTTCTGTGTTAATTCGTCAATGTGAGGGAGCGAGTGACGCAGAAAAAAAGGAATGGTGCATCGGAAACGAGATAGGCGTATCCCAAAAAAAAAATCATGTCCCTTAGACACGTTACTCGATTTAGAAGGAGAAGTCATAGATCCCATAGTATTACATAACGACGCAATATCTGTGTTAAATCGTCAATAAGAGGGAGCGAGAGATGCAGTAAAGACGGAATAGTGCATCGGGAAACGAGGTTCTCGTATCCCAAAAGAAAATACAGTCGTTTCCATAGAAACGTTACTCGATTTAGAAGTAGATGTCATAGATCCCATAGTATTTCATAGGCACGCAATTTATGTGTTAATGCGTCAACGTTAGGTAGCGAGGGATGCAGTAAAGAGAAATGGTGCATCGGAAAGGAGATATTCGTATCCAAAAGAAAATTCTTTCGTTTCCAAAGAAACGTTACACGATTTAGATGGAGAAGTAATACAACCCATAGTATTCCATAGCGACGCAATTTCTGTGTTAATTCGACAATGTGAGGCAGCAAGGGATGCAGTAGTGAAGGAATAGTGCATTGGAAAGGAGATACTCGTATCCCAAAAGAAAATCCTGTCCTTTCCATAGAAACGTTACTCGATTTAGCAGGAGAAGACATAGAGCCCTTACTATTTCATAGCGATCACTTTCTGTGTTAATTCATCAAAGTGAGAGAGCGAGGGATGCAGTAAAGAGGGAATAGTGCATCGGGAAAGGAGATACTCGTATCCCAATAGAAAATTTAGTCGTTTCAATAGAAACGTTACTCGATTTAGAAGTAGAAGTCATAGAACCCCATAGTATTTCATAGCGACGCAATTTCTGTGTTAATTCGTCATAGTTGGGTAGCGAGGGGTGCAGTAAAGAAGGAATAGTACATCGGAAAGGAGATATTCGAATCCAAAAGAAAATCCTTTCGTTTCCAAAGAAACGTTACTTGATTTAGCTGGAGAAGTAATACAACCCAAAGTATTCCATAGCGACGCAATTTCTGTGTTAATTCGTCAATGTGAGGGAGCGAAGGATGCAGTAAAGAAGGAATAATGCATCGTAAGGAGACAGTCGTGTCCCAAAAGAAAATCCTGTATTTTCCATGGAAACGTTACTCGATTTAGAAGGAGAAGTCATAGAACCCATGCAATTTCATAGCGACGCAACTTCTGTGTTAATTCGTCAATGTGAGGGAGCGAGTGATGCAGTAAAAAAGGAATAGTTCATCGGAAAGGAGATATTCGTATACCAAAAGAAAATCCTGTCGTTTCCATAGAATCGTTACTCGATTTAGTAGCAGAAGTCACAGACCCCATAGTATAGCATAGCGACGCAATTACTGTGTTAATTCGTCAATGTGAGGGAGCGAGGGATGCAGTAAAGAAGGAATAGTGCAAGGGTAAGGAGATAGTCGTATCCCAAAAGAAAATCCTGTCGCATCCATAGAAACGTTACTCCATTTAGAAGGAAATGTCATAGAACACATAGCATTTCATAGTGCCTCAATTTCTGTGTTAATTCGTCAGTGTGAGGGAGCCAGGGATGCAGTAAAGAAGGAATAGTGCATCGGAAAGGAGATACTTGTATACCAAAAGAAAATCCTGTCGTTTCCATAGAAACGTTACTCGATTTAGAAGGAGAAGTCCCAGACCCCATAGTATTTCATAGCGACGCAATTACTGTGTCAATTTGGCAATGTGAGGGAGCGAGGGATGCAGCAAAGAAGGAATAGTGCAACGGCAAGGAGATAGTCGTATCCGAAAAGAAAATACTGTCGCTTCCATGGAAACGTTACGCGATTTAGAAGCAGATGTCATAGAACACATAGTATTTCATAGCGCCGCAATTTCCGTTGTAATTCGTCAGTGTGAGGGAGCCAGGGATGCAGTAAAAAAGGAATAGTGCATCGGAAAGGAGATACTCGTATCCCAAAATAAAATCCTGTCATTTCCATATAAACGTTACTCGATTCAGAAGGAGATGTCATAGAACCCATAGTATTTCATAGGGACGCAATTTCTGTGTTAATACGTCAACGTTATGTAGCGAGGGATGCAGTAAAGAAGGAATAGTGCATCGGAATGGAGATATTCGTATCCCAAAAGAAAATCCTGTCGTTTCCATAGAAACGTTACTCGATTTAGATATAGAAGTCACAGACACCATAGTGTTTCATAGCGACGCAATTACTGTGTTAATTTGTCAATGTGAGGGAGCGAGGGATGCAGTAAAGAAGGTATAGTGCAATGGTAAGGAGATATTCGTATCCCAAAAGAAAATCCTGTCGCATCCATAGAAACGTTACTCCATTTAGAAGGAAATGTCATAGAACACATAGTATTTCATAGTGCCGCAATTTCTGTGTTAATTCGTCAGTGTGAGGGAGCCAGGGATGCAGTAAAGAAGGAATAGTGCATCGGAAAGGAGATACTTGTGTACCAAAAGAAAATCCTGTCGTTTCCATAGAAACGTTACTCGATTTAGAAGGAGAAGTCCCAGACCCCATAGTATTTCATAGCGACGCAATTACTGTGTCAATTTGGCAATGTGAGGGAGCGAGGGATGCAGCAAAGAAGGAATAGTGCAACGGCAAGGAGATAGTCGTATCCGAAAAGAAAATACTGTCGCTTCCATGGAAACGTTACGCGATTTAGAAGCAGATGTCATAGAACACATAGTATTTCATAGCGCCGCAATTTCCGTTGTAATTCGTCAGTGTGAGAGAGCCAGGGATGCAGTTAAAAAGAAATAGTGCATCGGAAAGGAGATACTCGAATCCCAAAATAAAATCCTGTCATTTCCATATAAACGTTACTCGATTCAGAAGGAGATGTCATAGATCCCATTGTATTTCATAGGGACGAAATTTCTGTGTTAATACGTCAACGTTACGTAGCGAGGGATGCAGTAAAGAAGGAATAGTGCATCGGAATGGAGATATTCGTATCCCAAAAGAAAATCCTGTCGTTTCCGTAGAAACGTTACTCGTATTAGAAGGAGAAGTCATAGAAACCATAGTATTTCATGGCTACGCAATTTCTGTGTTAATTCGTCAATGTTAGGTGGCGAGGGATGCAGTAAAGAAGGAATCGTGCATCGGAAAGGAGATACTCGTATCCCAAAAGAAAATCCTGTCGTTTCCGTAGAAACGTTACTCGATTTAGAAGGAGAAGCCATAGGACCCTTAGTATTTCATAGCGATCAATTTCTGTGTTAATTCATCAATGTGAGAGAGCGAGGGATGCAGTAAAAAAGATAATTTTGCATCGGGAAAGTAGATACTCGTATCCCAATAGAAAATCCAGCCGTTTCCATAGAAACGTTACTCGATTTAGAAGGAGAAGTCATACAACCCATAGTATTCCATAGCGACGCACTTTCTGTGTTAATTCGTCAATGTGAGGGAGCGAGGGATGCAGTAAAGAGATAATTTTGCATCGGGAAAGTAGATACTCGTATCCCAATAGAAAATTTAGTCGTTTCAATAGAAACGTTACTCGATTTAGAAGTAAAAGTCATAGTACCCCATAGTATTTCATAGCGACGCAATTTCTGTGTTAATTCGTCATGGTTGGGTAGCGAGGGATGCAGTAAAGAAGGAATAGAGCATCGGAAAGGAGATATTCGTATCCAAAAGAAAATCCTTTCGTTTCCAAAGAAACGTTACTCGATTTAGCTGGAGAAGTAATACAACACAAAGTATTCCATAGCGACGCAATTTCTGTGTTAATTCGTCAATGTGAGGGAGCGAGGGATGCAGTAAAGAAGGAATAATGCATCGTAAGGAGATAGTCGTGTCCCAAAAGAAAATCCTGTATTTTCCATAGAAACATTACTCGATTTAGATGGAGAAGTCATAGAACCCATGCAATTTCATAGCGACGCAACTTCTGTGTTAATTCGTCAATGTGAGGGAGCGAGTGATCCAGTAAAAAAGGAATAGTTCATCGGAAAGGAGATATTCGTATACCAAAAGAAAATCCTGTCGTTTCCATAGAATCGTTACTCGATTTAGTAGCAGAAGTCACAGACCCCATAGTATATCATAGCGACGCAATTACTGTGTTAACTTGTCAATGTGAGGGAGCGAGGGATGCAGTAAAGAATGAATAGTGTAAGGGTAAGGAGATAGTCGTATCCCAAAAGAAAATCCTGTCGCATCCATAGAAACGTTACTCCATTATAAGGAAATGTCATAGAACACATAGTATTTCATAGTGCCGCAATTTCTGTGTTAATTCGTCAGTGTGAGGGAGCCAGGGATGCAATAAAGAAGGAATAGTGCATCGGAAAGGAGATACTCGTATCCCAAAAGAAAATCCTGTCGATTCCATATAAACGTCACTCGATTAAGAAGGAGATGTCATAGAACCCATTGTATTTCATAGCAACGAAATTTCTGTGTTAATTCGTCATTGTGGCGGATCAAGGGATGCAGTAAAGATGGAATAGTGCATCGGGAAACGAGATACTCGTATCCCAAAGGAAAATCCTGTCGTTTCCATACAAACGTTACTCGATTTAGCAGTAGAAGTCATAGAAGCCATAGTATTTCATAGCGACGCAATTTCTGTGTTCATTCGTCTTTGTGAGGGAGCGAGGGATGCAGTAGAGAAGGAATAGTGCATCGGAAAGGAGATAGGCGCATCCCAAAAGAAAAATCCAGCCCTTTCCATAGACACGTTACTCGATTTCGAATCAGAAGCCATAGAACCATAGCATTTCATAGCGACGCTTTATCTGTGTTAATTTGTCAAGGTGAGGGAACGGGGGATGCAGTATAGAAGGAATACTGCATCAGAAAGGAAATACTCGTATCCCAAAATAAAATCCTGTCGTTTCCATAGAAACGGTACTCGATTTAGAAGGAGAAGTGACAAATCGCATAGTAATTCATAGCGACGCAATTACTGTGTTAATTTGTCTATGTGAGGGAGCGAAGGATGCAGTAAAGAAGGAATAGTGCAACGGTAAGGAGATAGTCGTATCCGAAAAGAAAATCCTGTCGCATCCATAGAAACGTTACTCCATTTAGAAGGAAATGTCATAGAACACATAGTATTTCATAGTGCCGCAATTTCTGTGTTAATTCGTCAGTGTGAGGGAGCCAGGGATGCAGTAAAGAAGGAATAGTGCATCGGAAAGGAGATACTTGTATACCAAAAGAAAATCCTGTCGTTTCCATAGAAACGTTACTCGATTTAGAAGGAGAAGTCCCAGACCCCATAGTATTTCATAGGGACGGAATTACTGTGTTAATTTGTCAATGTGAGGGAGCGAGGGATGCAGTAAAGAAGGAATAGCGCAAGGGTAAAGAGATAGTCGTATCCCAAAGAAATTCCTGTCGCTTCCATAGAAACGTTGCTCGATTTAGAAGGAAATGTCGTAGAACTCATAGTATTTCATAGTGCCGCAATTTCTGTGTTAATTCGTCAGTGTGAGGGAGCCAGGGATGCAATAAAGAAGGAATAGTGCATCGGAAACGAGATACTCGTATCCCAAAAGAAAATCCTGTCGTTTCCGTAGAAACGTTACTCGATTTAGAAGGAGAAGCCATAGAACCCTTAGTATTTCATAGCGATCAATTTCTGTGTTAATTCATCAATGTGAGAGAGCGAGGGATGCAGTAAAGAGATAATTTTGCATCGGGAAAGTAGATACTCGTATCCCAATAGAAAATCCAGCCGTTTCCATAGAAACGTTACTCGATTTAGAAGGAGAAGTCATACAACCCATAGTATTCCATAGCGACGCACTTTCTGTGTTAATTCGTCAAAGTGAGGGAGCGAGGGATGCAGTAAAGGAGGAATAATGCATCGGAAGGGAGATAGTCGTATCCCAAAAGAAAATCCTGTAGTTTCCATAGAAACGATACTCGATTTAGAAGGAGAAGTCATAGAACCCGTTTAATTTCATAGCGCCGCAACTTCTGTGTTAATTCGTCAATGTGAGGGAGCGAGTGATGCAGAAAAAAAGGAATGGTGCATCGGAAACGAGATAGGAGTATCCCAACAGAAAAATTATGTCCCTTCCATAGACACGTTACTCGATTTAGAAGGAGAAGTCATAGATCCCATAGTATTACATAGCGACGCAATATCTGTGTTAAATCGTCAATAAGAGGGAGCCAGGGATGCAGTAAAGAGGGAATAGTGCATCGGGAAACGAGATACTCGTATCCCAAAATAAAATCCTGTCATTTCCATATAAACGTTACTCGATTCAGAAGGAGATGTCATAGAACCCATAGTACTTCATAGCAACGCAATCTCTGTGTTAATTTGTCAATGCGACGGAGCGAGGGATGCAGTAAAGAAGGAATAGTGCATCGGGAAGGGAGATACTCGAATCCCAAAAGAAAAACCCTGTCGTTCCCATACAACGTTACTCGATTTAGTAGTAGAAGTCATAGAACCCATAGTATTTCATAGCGACGCAATTTCTGTGTTAATTCGTCATTGTGATGGAGCGAGGGATGCAGTAGAGATGGAATAGTGCATCGGGAAACGAGATACTCGTATCCCAAAAGAAAATCCTGTCGTTTCCATAGAAACGTTACTCGATTTAGAAGGAGAAGTCATAGAACCCATGGAATTTCATAGCGACGCAACTTCTGTGTTAATTCGTTAATGTGAGGGAGCGAGTCATGCAGTAAAAAAGGAATAGTTCATCGGAAAGGAGATATTCGTATCCCAAAAGAAAATCCTGTCGTTTCCATAGAAACGTTACTCGATTTAGAAGGAGAAGTCGTAGAACTCATAGTATTTCATAGTGCAGCAATTTCTGTGTTAATTCGTCAGTGTGAGGGAGCCAGGGATGCAGTAAAGAAGGAATAGTGCAAGGGTAAGGAGATAGTCGTATCCCAAAGAAATTCCTGTCGCTTCCATAGAAACGTTGCTCGATTTAGAAGGAAAAGTCGTAGAACTCATAGTATTTCATAGTGCAGCAATTTCTGTGTTAATTCGTCAGTGTGAGGGAGCCAGGGATGCAATAAAGAAGGAATAGTGCATCGGAAAGGAGATACTCGTATCCCAAAAGAAAATCCTGTCGTTTCCATAGAAACGTTACTCGATTTAGAAGGAGATGTCATAGAACCCATAGTATTTCATAGGGACGCAATTTCTTTGTTAATACGACAATGTTAGGTAGCGAGGGATGCAGTAAAGAAGGTATAGTGCATCGGAAAGGAGATATTCGTATCCGAAAAGAAAATCCTGTCGTTTCCATAGAAACGTTACACGATTAAGAAGTAGAAGTCATAGACCTGATAGAACTACATAGCGACTTAATTTCGGTGTTAATTCGACAATGTGAGGGAGCGAGGGATGCAGTAAAGACGGAATAGTGCATCGGAAAGGAGATAGGCGTATCCCAAAAGAAACATCCTGCCCTTTCCATAGACACGTTACCCGATTTCGAATCAGAAGTCATAGAACCATAGCATTTCATAGCGACGCAATATCTGTGTTAATTTGTCAAGGTGTGGGAGCGGGGGATGCAGTAAAGAAAGAATACTGCATCGGAAAGGAAATACTCGTATCCCAAAATAAAATCCTGTCGTTTCCATTGAAACGGTACTCGATTTAGAAGGAGAAGTGACAAATCGCATAGTATTTCATAGCGACGCAATTACTGTGTTAATTTCTCAATGTGAGGGAGCGAGGGATGCAGTAAAGAAGGAATTGTGCATCGGAAAGGAGATAGGCGAATCCCAAAAGAAAAATCCTGCCCTTTCCATAGACACGTTACCGGATGTCGAAGCAGAAGTCATAGAACCATAGCATTTCATAGCGACGCAATATCTGTGTTAATTTGTCAATATGAGGGAGCGAGGGATGCAGTAAAGAAGGAATTGTGCAACGGTAAGGAGATAGTCGTATCCGAAAAGAAAATCCTGTCGCTTCCATGGAAACGTTACGCGATTTAGAAGCAGATGTCATAAAACACATAGTATTTCATAGCGCCGATATTTCTGTGTCAATTCGTCAGTGTGAGGGAGCCAGGGATGCAGTAAAGAAGGAATAGTGCATCGGAAAGGAGATACTCGTATCCCAAAATAAAATCCTGTCATTTCCATATAAACGTTACTCGATTCAGAAGGAGATGTCATAGAACCCATAGTACTTCATAGCAACGCAAGCTCTGTGTTAATTTGTCAATGCGACGGAGCGAGGGATGCAGTAAAGAAGGAATAGTGCATCGGGAAAGGAGATACTCGAATCCCAAAAGAAAAACCCTGTCGTTCCCATACAAACGTTACTCGATTTAGTAGTAGAAGTCATAGAACCCATAGTATTTCATAGCCACGCAATATCTGTGTTAATTCGTCTATGTGAGGGAGCGAGGGATGCAGTAAAGAAGGAACCGTGGATCGGAAAGTAGATACTCGTAACCCAAATCATCATCCTGTCCTTTCCATAGAAACGTTACTCGATTTAGAAGTAGATGTCATAGGTCCCATAGTATTTCATAGGGACGCAATTACTGTGTTAATACGTCAACGTTAGGTAGCGAGGGATGCAGTAAAGAAGGAATAGTGCATCGGATAGGAGATATAAGTATCCCAAAAGAAAATCCTGTCGTTTCCGTAGAAACGTTACTCGATTAAGAAGGAGAGGTCACAGAACCGATAGTATTCCATAGCGACGCAATTTCTGTGTTAATTCGACAATGTGAGGCAGCTAGGGATGCAGTAGTGAAGGAATAGTGCATTGTAAAAGAGATAGTCGTATCCCAAAAGAAAATCCTTACCTTTCCATAGAAACATTACTCGATTTAGAAGGAGAAGTCATAGAACCCTTAGTATTTCATAGCGATCAATTTCTGTGTTAATTCATCAAAGTGAGAGAGCGAGGGATGCAGTAAATAGGGAATAGTGCAACGGGAAAGGAGATACTCGTATCCCAATAGAAAATCCAGTCGTTTCCACAGAAACGTTACTCGATTTAGAAGTAGAGGTCATAGATCCCATAGTATTTCATAGGGACGCAATTTCTGTGTTAATACGTCAACGTTAGGTAGCGAGGGATGCAGTAAAGAAGGAATAGTGCATCGAAAAGGAGATTTTCGTATCCCAAAAGAAAATCCTGTCGTTTCCATAGAAACGTTACTCGATTTAGAAGGAGAAGTCACAGACCCCATAGTATTTCACTTCGACGCAATTATTGTGTTAATTTGTCAATGTGAGGGAGCGAGGGATGCAGTAAAGACGGAATAGTGCAACGATAAGGAGATAGTCGTATCCCAATCGAAAATCCTGTAGTTTCCATAGAAACGTTACTCGATTTAGAAGGAGAAGTCACAAACCCGTGGAATTTCATAGCGACGCCACTTCTGTGTTAATTCGACAATGTGAGGGAGCGAGTGATGCAGAAAAAAAGGAATAGTTCATCGGAAAGGAGATACTCGTATCCCAAAAGAAAATCCTGTCGTTTCCGTAGAAACGTTTCTCGATTTAGAAGGAGAAGTCATAGAACCCATAGTATTTCATAGCGACGCAATTTCTGTGTTCATTCTTCATTGTTATGTAGTGAGGGATGCAGTAAAGAAGGAATCGTGCATCGGAAAGGAGATACTCGTATCCCAAAAGAAAATCGTGTCGTTTCCGTAGAAACGTTACTCGATTGAGAAGGAGATGCCATAGAACCCATAGTATTTCAAAGGGACGCAATTTCTTTGTTAATACGTCAATGTTAGGTAGTGAGGGATGCAGTAAAGAAGGTATAGTGCATCGGAATGGAGATATTCGTATCCCAAAAGAAAATCCTGTCGTTTCCATAGTAACGTTACTCGATTTAGAAGGAGAAGTCATAGAACCCATAGTATTACATAGCGACGCAATATCTGTGTTAAATCGTCAATAAGAGGGAGCGAGGGATGCAGTAAAGAGGGAATAGTGCATCGGGAAACGAGGTACTCGTATCCCAAAAGATAATACAGTCGTTTCCATAGAAACGTTACTCGATTTAGAAGTAGATGTCATAGATCCCATAGTATTTCATAGGGACGCAATTTATGTGTTAATGCTTCAACGTTAGGTAGCGAGGGATGCAGTAAAGAAGAAATGGTCCATCGGAAAGGAGATATTCGTATCCCAAAAGAATATCCTGTCGTTTCCATAGAAACGTTACTCGATTAAGAAGGAGAAGTCATAGAACAGATAGTATTCCATAGCGACGCAATTTCTGTGTTAATTCGACAATGTGAGGGAGGGAGGGATGCAGTAGTGAAGGAATAGTGCATTGGATAGGAGATAGTCGTATCCAAAAAGAACATCATTCCTTTTCCATAGAAACGTTACACGATTTAGAAGGAAAAGTCATACAACCCATAGTATTCCATAGCGACGCACTTTCTGTGTTAATTCGTCAATGTGAGGGAGCGAGGGATGCAGTAAGGAAGGAATAATGCATCGGAAGGAGATAGTCGTGTCCCAAAAGAAAATCCTGTAGTTTCCATAGAAACGTTACTCGATTTAGAAGGAGAAGTCATAGAATTCATGGAATTCCATAGCGACGCAACTTCTGTGTTAATTCGTCAATGTGAGGGAGCGAGTGATGCAGTAAAAAAGGAATAGTTCATCGGAAAGGAGATATTCGTATCCGAAAAGAAAATCCATTCCTTTCCATAGAAAAGTTACACGATTAAGAAGTAGAAGTCATAGACCTGATAGAACTACATAGCGACTTAATTTCGGTGGTAATTCGACAATGTGAGGCAGCGAGGGATGCAGTAAAGACGGAATAGTGCATCGGAAAGGTGATAGGCGTATCCCAAAAGAAAAATCCTGCCCTTTCCATAGACACGGTACCCGATTTCAAAGCAGAAGTCATAGAACCATAGCATTTCATAGCGACGCAATATCTGTGTTAATTTGTCAATGTGAGCGAGCGAGGGATGCAGTAAAGAAGGAATAGTGCAAGGGTAAGGAGATAGTCGTATCCCAAAAGAAAATCCTGTCGCATCCATAGAAACGTTACTCCATTTAGAAGGAAATGTCATAGAACACATAGTATTTCATAGTGCCGCAATTTCTGTGTTAATTCGTCAGTGTGAGGGAGCCAGGGATGCAATAAAGAAGGAATAGTGCATCGGAAAGGAGATACTCGTATCCCAAAAGAAAATCCTGTCGATTCCATATAAACGTCATTCGATTAAGAAGGAGATGTCATAGAACCCATGGAATTTCATAGCGACGCAACTGCTGCGTTAATTCGTTAATGTGAGGGAGCCAGGGATGCAATAAAGAAGGAATAGTGCATCGGAAAGGAGATACTCGTATCCCAAAAGAAAATCCTGTCGCTTCCATAGAAACGTTACACGATTAAGAAGTAGAAGTCATAGACCTGACAGAACTACATAGCGACTTAATTTCGGTGTTAATTCGACAATGAGAGGGAGCGAGGGATGCAGTAAAGACGGAATAGTGCATCGGAAAGGAGATAGGCGTATCCCAAAAGAAACATCCTGCCCTTTCCATAGACACGTTACCCGATTTCGAATCAGAAGTCATAGAACCATAGCATTTCATAGCGACGCAATATCTGTGTTAATTTGTCAAGGTGTGGGAGCGGGGGATGCAGTAAAGAAGGAATACTGCATCGGAAAGGAAATACTCGTATCCCAAAATTAAATCCTGTCGTTTCCATAGAAACGGTACTAGATTTAGAAGGAGAAGTGACAAATCGCATAGTATTTCATAGCGACGCAATTACTGTGTTAATTTTTCAATGTGAGGGAGCGAGGGATGCAGTAAAGAAGGAATTGTGCATCGGAAAGGAGATAGGCGTATCCCAAAAGAAAAATCCTGCCCTTTCCATAGACACGTTACCCGATGTCGAAGCAGAAGTCATAGAACCATAGCATTTCATAGCGACGCAATATCTGTGTTAATTTGTCAATATGAGGGAGCGAGGGATGCAGTAAAGAAGGAATTGTGCAACGGTAAGGAGATAGTCGTATCCGAAAAGAAAATCCTGTCGCTTCCATGGAAATGTTACGCGATTTAGAAGCAGATGTCATAAAACACATAGTATTTCATATCGCCGATATTTCTGTGTCAATTCGTCAGTGTGAGGGAGCCAGGGATGCAGTAAAGAAGGAATAGTGCATCGGAAAGGAGATACTCGTATCCCAAAATAAAATCCTGTCATTTCCATATAAACGTTACTCGATTCAGAAGGAGATGTCATAGAACCCATAGTAATTCATAGCAACGCAATCTCTGTGTTAATTTGTCAATGCGACGGAGCGAGGGATGCAGTAAAGAAGGAATAGTGCATCGAGAAGGGAGATACTCGAATCCCAAAAGAAAAACCCTGTCGTTCCCATACAAACGTTACTCGATTTAGAAGTAGAAGTCATAGGACCCATAGTATTTCATAGCCACGCAATATCTGTGTTAATTCGTCTATGTGAGGGAGCGAGGGATGCAGTAAAGAAGGAACCGTGGATCGGAAAGTAGATACTCGTATCCCAAATCAACATCCTGTCCTTTCCATAGAAACGTTACTCGATTTAGAAGTAGATGTCATAGATCCCATAGTATTTCATAGGGACGCAATTACTGTGTTAATTCATCAATGTGAGAGAGCGAGGGATGCAGTAAAGAGGGAATAGTGCATCGAAAAGGAGATTTTCGTATCCCAAAAGAAAATCCTGTCGTTTCCATAGAAACGTTACTCGATTTAGAAGGAGAAGTCACAGACCCCATAGTATATCATAGCGACGCAATTATTGTGTTAATTTGTCAGTGTGAGGGAGCGAGGGATGCAGTAAAGAAGGAATAGTGCAACGACAAGGAGATAGTCGTATCCCAAACGAAAATCCTGTAGTTTCCATAGAAACGTTACTCGATTTAGAAGGAGAAGTCACAAACCCGTGGAATTTCATAGCGACGCAACTTCTGTGTTAATTCGACAATGTGAGGGAGCGAGTGATGCAGAAAAAAAGCAATAGTTCATCGGAAAGGAGATACTCGTATCCCAAAAGAAAATCGTGTCGTTTCCGTAGAAACGTTACTCGATTGAGAAGGAGATGCCATAGAACCCATAGTATTTCAAAGGGACGCAATTTCTTTGTTAATACGTCAATGTTAGGTAGTGAGGGATGCAGGAAAGAAGGTATAGTGCATCGGAATGGAGATATTCGTATCCCAAAAGAAAATATTGTCGTTTCCATAGAAACGTTACTCGATTAAGAAGGAGAAGTCATAGAACTGATAGCACACCATAGCGACTTAATTTCTGTGTTAATTCGACAATGTGAGGGAGCGAGGGATGCAGTTAAGACGGAATGGTGCATCGGAAAGGAGATAGGCGTATCCCAAAACAAAAATCATGTCCCTTCCATAGACACGTTACTCGATTTAGAAGGAGAAGTCATAGAACCCATAGTATTACATAGCGACGCTATATCTGTGTTAAATCGTCAATAAGAGGGAGCGAGGGATGCAGTAAAGAGGGAATAGTGCATCGGGAAACGAGGTACTCGTATCCCAAAAGAAAATACAGTCGTTTCCATAGAAACGTTACTCGTTTTAGAAGTAGATGTCATAGATCCCATAGTATTTCATAGGGACGCAATTTATGTGTTAATGCTTCAACGTTAGGTAGCGAGGGATGCAGTAGAGAAGGAATAGTGCATCGGAAAGGACATACTCGTATCCCAAAAGAAAATCCTGTTCCTTCCATAGCAACGTTACTCGATTAAGAAGGAGAAGTCATAGAACCGATAGTATTCCATAGCGACGCAATTTCTGTGTTAATTCGACAATGTGAGGCAGGGAGGGATGCAGTAGTGAAGGAATAGTGCATTGGATAGGAGATAGTCGTATCCAAAAAGAACATCTTTCCTTTTCCATATAAACGTTACACGATTTAGAAGGAAAAGCCATAGAACCCCTAGTATTTCATAGCGATCAATTTCTGTGTTAATTCATCAATGTGAGAGAGCGAGGGATGCAGTTAAGAGGGAATATTGCATCGAGAAAGTAAATACTCGTATCCCAATAGAAAGTCCAGTCGTTTCCATAGAAACTTACTCGATTTGGAAGGAGAAGTCATAGAACCCGTGGAATTCCATAGCGCCGCAACTTCTGTGTTAATTCGTCAATGTGAGGGAGCGAATGATGCAGAAGAAAAGGAATGGTGCATCGGAAAGGAGATACTCGTATTCCGAAAGAAAATCCTGTCGTTTCCATAGAAACGTTACTCGATATAGACGGAGAGGTCACAGAGCGCATAGATTTCATAGCGACTCAATTACTGTGTTAATTTGTCAATGTGAAGGAGCGAGCGATGCAGTAAAGAAGGAATAATGCAACGGTAAGGAGATAGTCGTATCCCAAAATAAAATCCTGTCGCTTCCATAGAAACGTTACTCGATTGAGAAGGAAATGTCATAGACCACATAGTATTTCATAGTGCCGCAATATCTGTGTTAATTCGTCAATGTGAGGGAGCTAGGGATGCAATAAGGAAAGAATAATGCATCGGAAAGGAGATACTCGTCTCCCAAAAGAAAATTCTGTCGATTCCATATAAACGTTACTCGATTTAGAAGGAGATGTAATAGAACCCATTGTATTTCATAGCAACGCAATTTCTGTGTTAATTCGTCAATGTTAGGTAGCGAGGAATGCAGTAAAGAATGTATAGTGCATCGGAAAGGAGACATTCGTATCCCAAAAGAAAATCCTGTCGTTTCCGTAGAAACGTTACTCGATTAAGAAGGAGATGTCATAGAACGGATAGTACTCCATAGCGACTTAATCTCTGTGTTAACTCGACAATGTGAGGGAGCGAGGGATGCAGTAAAGACGGAATAGTGCATCGGAAAGGAGATAGGCGTATCCCAACAGAAAAATCCTGTCCTTTCCAAAAACACGTTACTCGATTTCGAAGCAGATGTCATAGAACCCATAGCATTTCATAGCAACGCTATATCTGTGTTAATTCGTCAAGGTGAGGGAGCGATAGATGCAGTTGAGTAGGAATACTGCATCGTTAATGAAATACTCGTATCCCAAAATAAAAACCTATCGTTTCCATAGAAACGGTACTCGATTTAGAAAGAGAAGTTATTGAACCTATAGTATTTCATAGCGACGCAATTTCTGTGTTAATTCGTCAATGTGTGGAAGCGAGGGATGCAGTACAGAACTAATAGTGCATCGGAAAGAAGATACTCGTAACAAAAATGAAAATCCTGTCGATTCCATATAAACGTTACCCAATTTAGAAGGAGATGTCATAGAACCCATTGTATTTCATAGCAACGCAATTTCTGTGTAAATTCGTCAATGCGACGGAGCGAGGGATGCAGTTAAGAAGGAATAGTGCATCGGGAAAGGAGATACTCGAATCCCAAAAGAAAATCCTGTCGTTTCCATACAAACGTTACTCGAATTAGAAGTAGAAGTCATAGAACCTATATAATTCATAGCGACGCAATTTTTCTGTTAATTCGTCATTGTGAGTGAGCCAGGGATGCAGTAGAGAAGGAATAGTGCATCGGAAAGGAGTTACTCGTATCCCAATAGAAAATCCAGTCCTTTCCATAGAAACGTTACTCGTTTTAGAAGGTGTAGTCATAGAACCCATAGTATTTCATAGCGACGTAATTTCTGTGTTAATTCGTCAATGTGAGGTAGCGAGGGATGCAGTAGAGAAGGAATAGTGCATCGGAAAGGAGATACTCGTATCCCAAAAGAATATCCTGTCCGTTCCATAGAAACGTTACTCGATTTAGAAGGAGATGCCATAGAACCCATAGTATTTCACAGGGACGCAATTTCTGTGATAATACGTCAATGTTTGGTTGCGAGCGATGCAGTAAAGAAGGTATAGTGCATCGGGAAAGGAGATACTAGTATCGCAAAAGAAAATCCTGTCGTTTCCATACAAACGTTACTCGATTTAGAAGTAGAAGTCAAAGAACCCATAGTATTTTATAGCGACGCAATTTCTCTGTTAATTCGTCAATGTAAGTGAGCGAGGGATGCAGTAGAGAAGGTTTAGTGCATGGGAAAGGAGATACTCGTATCCCAAAAGAAAATCCTGTCCTTTCCATAGAAATGTTACTCGTTTTAGAAGGAGTAGTCATAGAACCCATAGTATTTCATAACGACGCAATTTCTGTGTTAATTCGTCAATGTGACGTAGCGAGGGATGCAGTAGAGAAGGAATAGTACATCGGAAAGGAGATACTCATATCCAAAAAGAGAATCCTGTCCGTTCCATTGAAACGTTACTCGATTTAGAAGGAGAAGTCACAGAACCCATAGTATTTCATGCCGACGCAATATCTGTGTTAATTCGTCAATGTTAGGTGGCGAGGGATGCAGTAAAGAAGGAATCGTGCATCGGAAAGGAGATACTCGTATTCCAAAAGAAAATCCTGTCGTTTACATAGAAACGTAACTCGATTTAGTCGGAGATGTCATAGAACCCATAGTATTTCATAGGGACGCAATTTCTTTGTTAATACGTCAATGATAGGTAGCGAGGGATGCAGTAAAGAATGTATAGTGCATCGGAAAAGAGATATTCGTATCCCAAAAGAAAATCCTGTCGTCTCCACAGAAACGTTACTCGATTAAGAAGGTGATGTCATAGAACTGATAGTACTCCATAGCGACTTAATCTCTGTGTTAACTCGACAATGTGAGGGAGCGAGGGATGCAGTAAAGACGGAATAGTGCATCGGAAAGGAGATAGGCGTATCCCAAAAGAAAAATCCTGTCCTTTCCATAGACACGTTACTCGATTTCGAAGCAGATGTCATAGAACCCATAGCATTTCATAGCGACGTTATATCTGTGTTAATTCGTCAAGGTGAGGGAGCGAGGGATGCAGTTGAGTAGGAATACTGCATCGGAAATGAAATACTCGTATCCCAAAATAAATTCCTATCGTTTCCATAGAAACGGTACTCGATTTAGAAGGAGAAGTTATTGAACCCATAGTATTTCATAGCGACGCAATTTCTGTGTTAATTCGTCAATGTGTGGAAGCGAGGGATGCAGTAAAGAAGGAATAGTGCATCGGAAAGAAGATACTCGTATCAAAAAAGAAAATCCTGTCGATTCCATATAAACGTTACCCGATTTAGAAGGAGATGTCATAGAAGCCATTGTATTTCATAGCAACGCAATTTCTGTGTAAATTCGTCAATGCGACGGAGCGAGGGATGCAGTAAAGAAGGAATAGTGCATCGGGAAAGGAGATACTCGTATCCCAAAAGAAAATCCTGTCGTTTCCATACAAACGTTACTCGAATTAGAAGTAGAAGTCATAGAACGCATAGTATTTCATAGCGACGCAATTTATCTGTTAATTCGTCATTGTGAGTGAGCGAGGGGAGCAGTAGAGAAGGAATAGTGCATCGGAAAGGCATTACTCGTATCCCAAAAGAAAATCCTGTCCTTTCCATAACAACGTTACTCGTTTTAGAAGGTGTTGTCATAGAACCCATAGTATTTCATAGCGACGCAATTTCTGTGTTAATTCGTCAAAGTGAGGTAGCGAGGGCTGCAGTAGAGAAGGAATAGTGCATCTGAACTGAGATACTCGCATCTCAAAAGAAAATCCCGTCCGTTCCATAGAAACGTTACTCGATTTAGAAGGAGAAGTCACAGAACCCATAGTATTTCTTAGCGACGCAATTTCTGTGTTAATTCGTCAATGTTAGGTAGCGAGGGATGCAGTAAAGAAGGAATCGTGCATCGGAAAGGAGATACTCGTATCCCAAATGAAAATCCTGTCGTTTACATAGAAACGTTACTCGATTTAGAAGGAGATGTCATAGAACCCATAGTATTTCACAGGGACGCAATTTCTGTGATAATACGTCAATGTTAGGTTGCGAGGGATGCAGTAAAGAAGGTATAGTGCATCGGAAAGAAGATACTCGTATCAAAAAAGAAAATCCTGTCGATTCCATATAAACGTTACCCGATTTTGAAGGAGATGTCATAGAAGCCATTGTATTTCATAGCAACGCAATTTCTGTGTAAATTCGTCAATGTGACGGAGCGAGGGATGCTGTAAAGAAGGAATAGTGCATCGGAAAGGCGATATTCGTATCCAAAAGAAATTCTTTCGTTTCCATGGAGACCTTACTCGACTTAGATTGAGAAGTCATACAACACATAGTATTCCATTGCGACGATATTTCTGTGTTAATTCGGCAATTTGAGGGAGCGAGGGCTGCAGTAAGGAAGGAATAATGCTTCGGAAGGGAGATAGTGGTATCCCAAAAGAAAATCCTGTAGTTTCCATAGAAACGTTACTCGATTAAGAAGGAGAAGTCATAGAAGTGATGGTACTCCATAGCGTCGCAATTTCTGTGTTAATTCGACAATGTGAGGGAGCGAGGGATGCAGTAAAGACGGAATAGTGCATCGAAAAGGAGATAGGCGTATCCTAAAAGAAAAATCGTGTCATTTCCATAGACACGTTACTCGATTTAGAATGAAAAGTCATAGAACCCATAGTATTTCATAGCGACACAATTTCTGTGTTAATTCGTCAATAAGACGGGGCCAGGGATGCAGTAAAGAGGGAATAGTGCATCGGGAAAGGAGATACTCGTATTCCAAATGAAAATACTGTAGTTTCCATAGAAACGTTACTCGATTTAGAAGGAGGAGTCATAGAACCCATTGATTTTCATAGCGACGCAACTTCTGTGTTAATTCGTCATTGTGAGGAACAAGTGATGCAGTAAAGAAGGAGTAGTGCATCGGAAAGGCGATATCCGTATCCAAAAGAAAATCCTTTCGTTTCCATAGAGACGCTACTCGACTTAGAAGGAGAGGTCATACAACACTTAGAAATCCATAGCGACGAAATATCTGTGTTAATTCGTCAATTTGAGGAAGCGTGGGATGCAGTAAAGAAGGAATAATGCTTCGGAAGGGAGATAGTCGTATCCCAAAAGAAAATCCTGTAGTTTCCATAGAAACGTTACTCGATTTAGAAGGAGATGTCATAGAACCCATGGAATTTCATAGCGACGCAATTTCTGTGACAATACGTCAATGTTAGGTTGCGAGGGATGCAGTAAAGAAGGTATAGTGCATCGGAAAGGAGATATTCGTATCCCAAAACTAAATCCTGTCGATTCCATAGAAATGTTACTCGATTAAGAAGGAGAAGTCATAGAACTGATAGTACTCCTTAGCGACGCAATTTCTGTGATAATTCGACAATGTGAGGGTGCGAGGGATGCAGTAAAGACGGAATAGTGCTTCGGAAAGGAGATAGGCGTATCCCAAAAGAAAAATCCTGTCTTTTAAATAGACACGTTACTCGGTTTAGAATGAAAAGTCATAGAACGCATAGTATTTCATAGCGACACAATTTCTGTGTTAATTCGTCAATAAGAGGGAGCCAGGGATGCAGTAAAGAGGGAATTGTGCATCGGGAAAGGAGATACTCGTATCCCAAAAGAAAATCCATTCATTTCTACAGAAACGTTACTCGATTTAGAAGGTGAAGTCATAGAACCCATAGTATTTCATAGCGACTTAGTTTCTGTGTTAGTTCGACAATGTGAGGGAGCGAGGGATGCAATAAAAACGGAATAGTGCATCGGAAAGGAGATAGGCGTATCCCAAAAGAAAAATCCTGTCCTTTACATAGACACGTTACTCGATTTAGAAGGATAAGTCATAGAACCCATAGTACTTCATAGCGACACATTATCTGTGTTAAATCGTCAATAAGAGGGAGCGAGGGATGCAGTAAAGAGAGAATAGTGCATCGGGAAACGAAATACTCGTAGCCCAACAGAAAATTCAGTCGTTTCCATAGAAACGTTACTCGATTTAGAAGGAGAAGTCATAGAACCCACGGAATTTCATAGCGACGCAACTTCTGTGTTAATTCGTCAATGTGAGGGAGCGAGTGATGCAGTAAAAAAGGAATAGTGCATCGGAAAGGAGTTACTCGTATCCAAAAAGAAGATCATGTCCTTTCCATAGACACGTTAATCGATTTTGAAGCAGAAGTCATAGAACCCATAGCATTTCATAGCGACGCTATATCTGTGTTAATTCGTCAAGGTGAGGGAGCGAGGGATGCAGTTAAGTAGGAATACTGCATCGGAAATGAAATACTCGTACCCCAAAATAAAATCCTGTCGTTTCCATAGAAACGGTACTCGATTTAGAAGGAGAAGTCATAGAACCCATAGTGTTTCATAGCTTTGCAATTTCTGTGTTATTTCGTCAATGTGTGGAAGCGAGGGAAGCAGTAAAGAAGGAATAGTGCATGGGAAAGGAGATACTCGTATCCCAAAAGAAAATCCTGTCGATTCCAAATAAACGTTACCCGATTTAGAAGGAGATGTTATAGAACCCATTGTATTTCATAGCAACGCAATTTCTGTGTAAATTCGTCAATGTGAGGGAGCGAGGGATGCAGTAAAGACGGAATAGTGCATCGAAAAGGAGATAGGCGTATCCTAAAAGAAAAATCGTGTCATTTCCATAGACACGTTACTCGATTTAGAATGAAAAGTCATAGAACCCATAGTATTTCATAGCGACACAATTTCTGTGTTAATTCGTCAATAAGACGGGGCCAGGGATGCAGTAAAGAGGGAATAGTGCATCGGGAAAGGAGATACTCGTATCCCAAAAGAAAATACTGTAGTTTCCATAGAAACGTTACTCGATTTAGAAGGAGGAGTCATAGAACCCATTGAATTTCATAGCGACGCAACTTCTGTGTTAATTCGTCATTGTGAGGAACAAGTGATGCAGTAAAGAAGGAGTAGTGCATCGGAAAGGCGATATCCGTATCCAAAAGAAAATCCTTTCCTTTCCATAGAGACGCTACTCGACTTAGAAGGAGAAGTCATACAACACATAGAATTCCATAGCGACGAAATATCTGTGTTAATTCGTCAATTTGAGGGAGCGTGGGATGCAGTAAAGAAGGAATAATGCTTCGGAAGGGAGATAGTCGAATCCCAAAAGAAAATCCTGTAGTTTCAATAGAAACGTTATTCGATTTGGAAGGAGGAGTCATAGAACACATGGAATTTCATAGCGACGCAATTTCTGTGACAATACGTCAATGTTAGGTTGCGAGGGATGCAGTAAAGAAGGTATAGTGCATCGGAAAGGAGATATTCGTATCCCAAAAAAAAATCCTGTCGATTCCATAGAAACGTTACTCGATTAAGAAGGAGAAGTCATAGAACTGATAGTACTCCTTAGTGACGCAATTTCTGTGATAATTCGACAATGTGAGGGTGCGAGGGATGCAGTAAAGACGGAATAGTGCTTCCGAAAGGAGATAGGCGTATCCCAAAAGAAAAATCCAGTCCTTTACATAGACACGTTATTAGATTTAGAAGGATAAGTCATAGAACCCATAGTATTTAATAGCGATGCAATTTCTGTGTTAATTCGTCAATGTGTGGAAGCGAGGGAAGCAGTAAAGAAGGAATAGTGCATCGGAAAGGTGATACTCGTATCCCAAAAGAAAATCCTGTCGATTCCAAATAAACGTTAACCGATTTAGAAGGAGATGTCATAGAACCCATTGTATTTCATAGCAACGCAATATCTGTGTAAATTCGTCAATGTGACGGAGCGAGGGATGCAGTAAAGAAGGAATAGTGCATCGGGAAAGGAGATAATCGTATCCCAAAAGAAAATCCAGTCATTTCCATAGACACGTTACTCGTTTTCGAAGCAGAAGTCATAGAACCCATAGCATTTCATAGCGACGCTATATCTGTGTTAATTCGTCAATAAGAGGGAGCCAGGGATGCAGTATAGAGGGAATAGTGCATCGGGAAAGGAGATACTCGTATCCCAAATGAAAATCCAGTCATTTCCGTAGAAATGTTACTCGATTTAGAAGTAGAAGTCATAGAACCCATAGTATTTCATAGCGACGCAATCTCTGTGTTAATTCGACAATGTTAGGTTGCGAGGGATGCAGTAGAGAAGAAATAGTGCATCGGTAAGGCGATATTCGTATCCAAAAGAAAATCCTTTCGTTTGCATAGAGACGTTACTCGACTTAGATGGAGAAGTCATACAACACATAGTATTCCATAGCGACGATATTTCTGTGTTAATTGGTCAATTTGAGGGAGCGAGGGATGCAGTAAAGAAGGAATAATGCTTCGGAAGGGAGTCAGTCGTATCCCAAAAGAGAATCCTGTAGTTTCCATAGAAACGTTACTCGATTTAGTAGGAGAAGTCATAGAACCCATAGCATTTCATACCGACGCAATTTCTGTGTTAATTCGTCAATGTTAGGTAGCGAGGGAAGCAGCAAAGAAGGAATCGTGCATCGGAAAGGAGATACTCGTATCTCAAAAGAAAATCCTGTCGTTTACATAGATATGTTACTCGATTTAGAAGGAAAAGTCATAGAACACATAGTATTTCAGAGGGACGCAATTTCTGTGATAATAAGTCAATGTTAGGTTGCGAGGGATGCAGTAAAGAAGGTATAGTGCAGCGGAAAGGAGATATTCGTATCCCAAAAGAAAATATTGTCGTTTCCATAGAAACGTTACTCGATTAAGAAGGAGAAGTCATAGAACTGATAGCACACCATAGCGACTTAATTTCTGTGTTAATTCGACAATGTGAGGGAGCGAGGGATGCAGTTAAGACGGAATGGTGCATCGGAAAGGAGATAGGCGTATCCCAAAACAAAAATCATGTCCCTTCCATAGACACGTTACTCGATTTAGAAGGAGAAGTCATAGAACCCATAGTATTACATAGCGACGCAATATCTGTGTTAAATCGTCAATAAGAGGGAGCGAGGGATGCAGTAAAGAGGGAATAGTGCATCGGGAAACGAGGTACTCGTATCCCAAAAGAAAATACAGTCGTTTCCATAGAAACGTTACTCGATTTAGAAGTAGATGTCATAGATCCCATAGTATTTCATAGGGACGCAATTTATGTGTTAATGCTTCAACGTTAGGTAGCGAGGGATGCAGTAGAGAAGGAATAGTGCATCGGAAAGGACATACTCGTATCCCAAAAGAAAATCCTGTTCCTTCCATAGCAACGTTACTCGATTAAGAAGGAGAAGTCATAGAACCGATAGTATTCCATAGCGACGCAATTTCTGTGTTAATTCGACAATGTGAGGCAGGGAGGGATGCAGTAGTGAAGGAATAGTGCATTGGATAGGAGATAGTCGTATCCAAAAAGAACATCTTTCCTTTTCCATAGAAACGTTACACGATTTAGAAGGAAAAGCCATAGAACCCCTAGTATTTCATAGCGATCAATTTCTGTGTTAATTCATCAATGTGAGAGAGCGAGGGATGCAGTTAAGAGGGAATATTGCATCGAGAAAGTAAATACTCGTATCCCAATAGAAAGTCCAGTCGTTTCCATAGAAACTTACTCGATTTGGAAGGAGAAGTCATAGAACCCGTGGAATTTCATAGCGCCGCAACTTCTGTGTTAATTCGTCAATGTGAGGGAGCGAATGATGCAGAAGAAAAGGAATGGTGCATCGGAAAGGAGATACTCGTATTCCGAAAGAAAATCCTGTCGTTTCCATAGAAACGTTACTCGATATAGACGGAGAGGTCACAGAGCGCATAGATTTCATAGCGACTCAATTACTGTGTTAATTTGTCAATGTGAAGGAGCGAGCGATGCAATAAGGAAAGAATAATGCATCGGAAAGGAGATACTCGTCTCCCAAAAGAAAATTCTGTCGATTCCATATAAACGTTACTCGATTTAGAAGGAGATGTAATAGAACCCATTGTATTTCATAGCAACGCAATTTCTGTGTTAATTCGTCAAAGTTAGGTAGCGAGGAATGCAGTAAAGAATGTATAGTGCATCGGAAAGGAGACATTCGTATCCCAAAAGAAAATCCTGTCGTTTCCGTAGAAACGTTACTCGATTAAGAAGGAGATGTCATAGAACGGATAGTACTCCATAGCGACTTAATCTCTGTGTTAACTCGACAATGTGAGGGAGCGAGGGATGCAGTAAAGACGGAATAGTGCATCGGAAAGGAGATAGGCGTATCCCAACAGAAAAATCCTGTCCTTTCCAAAAACACGTTACTCGATTTCGAAGCAGATGTCATAGAACCCATAGCATTTCATAGCAACGCTATATCTGTGTTAATTCGTCAAGGTGAGGGAGCGATAGATGCAGTTGAGTAGGAATACTGCATCGTTAATGAAATACTCGTATCCCAAAATAAAAACCTATCGTTTCCATAGAAACGGTACTCGATTTAGAAAGAGAAGTTATTGAACCTATAGTATTTCATAGCGACGCAATTTCTGTGTTAATTCGTCAATGTGTGGAAGCGAGGGATGCAGTACAGAACTAATAGTGCATCGGAAAGAAGATACTCGTAACAAAAATGAAAATCCTGTCGATTCCATATAAACGTTACCCAATTTAGAAGGAGATGTCATAGAACCCATTGTATTTCATAGCAACGCAATTTCTGTGTAAATTCGTCAATGCGACGGAGCGAGGGATGCAGTTAAGAAGGAATAGTGCATCGGGAAAGGAGATACTCGAATCCCAAAAGAAAATCCTGTCGTTTCCATACAAACGTTACTCGAATTAGAAGTAGAAGTCATAGAACCTATATAATTCATAGCGACGCAATTTTTCTGTTAATTCGTCATTGTGAGTGAGCCAGGGATGCAGTAGAGAAGGAATAGTGCATCGGAAAGGAGTTACTCGTATCCCAATAGAAAATCCAGTCCTTTCCATAGAAACGTTACTCGTTTTAGAAGGTGTAGTCATAGAACCCATAGTATTTCATAGCGACGTAATTTCTGTGTTAATTCGTCAATGTGAGGTAGCGAGGGATGCAGTAGAGAAGGAATAGTGCATCGGAAAGGAGATACTCGTATCCCAAAAGAATATCCTGTCCGTTCCATAGAAACGTTACTCGATTTAGAAGGAGATGCCATAGAACCCATAGTATTTCACAGGGACGCAATTTCTGTGATAATACGTCAATGTTTGGTTGCGAGCGATGCAGTAAAGAAGGTATAGTGCATCGGGAAAGGAGATACTAGTATCGCAAAAGAAAATCCTGTCGTTTCCATACAAACGTTACTCGATTTAGAAGTAGAAGTCAAAGAACCCATAGTATTTTATAGCGACGCAATTTCTCTGTTACTTCGTCAATGTAAGTGAGCGAGGGATGCAGTAGAGAAGGTTTAGTGCATGGGAAAGGAGATACTCGTATCCCAAAAGAAAATCCTGTCCTTTCCATAGAAATGTTACTCGTTTTAGAAGGAGTAGTCATAGAACCCATAGTATTTCATAACGACGCAATTTCTGTGTTAATTCGTCAATGTGACGTAGCGAGGGATGCAGTAGAGAAGGAATAGTACATCGGAAAGGAGATACTCATATCCAAAAAGAGAATCCTGTCCGTTCCATTGAAACGTTACTCGATTTAGAAGGAGAAGTCACAGAACCCATAGTATTTCATGCCGACGCAATTTCTGTGATAATACGTCAATTTTAGGTTGCGAGGGATGCAGCAAAGAAGGTATAGTACGTCGGAAAGGAGATATTCGTATTCCAAAAGAAAATCCTGTCGTTCCCATAGAAATATTACTCGATTAAGAAGGAGAACTCATAGAACTGATAGTACTCCATAGCGACGCAATTTCTGTGTTAATTCGATAATGTGAGGGAGCGAGGGATGCAGTAAAGACGGAATAGTGCATCGAAAAGGAGATAGGCGTATCCTAAAAGAAAAATCGTGTCATTTCCATAGACACGTTACTCGATTTAGAATGAAAAGTCATAGAACCCATAGTATTTCATAGCGACACAATTTCTGTGTTAATTCGTCAATAAGACGGGGCCAGGGATGCAGTAAAGAGGGAATAGTGCATCGGGAAAGGAGATACTCGTATTCCAAATGAAAATACTGTAGTTTCCATAGAAACGTTACTCGATTTAGAAGGAGGAGTCATAGAACCCATTGATTTTCATAGCGACGCAACTTCTGTGTTAATTCGTCATTGTGAGGAACAAGTGATGCAGTAAAGAAGGAGTAGTGCATCGGAAAGGCGATATCCGTATCCAAAAGAAAATCCTTTCGTTTCCATAGAGACGCTACTCGACTTAGAAGGAGAGGTCATACAACACTTAGAATTCCATAGCGACGAAATATCTGTGTTAATTCGTCAATTTGAGGAAGCGTGGGATGCAGTAAAGAAGGAGTAATGCTTCGGAAGGGAGATAGTCGTATCCCAAAAGAAAATCCTGTAGTTTCCATAGAAACGTTACTCGATTTAGAAGGAGATGTCATAGAACCCATGGAATTTCATAGCGACGCAATTTCTGTGACAATACGTCAATGTTAGGTTGCGAGGGATGCAGTAAAGAAGGTATAGTGCATCGGAAAGGAGATATTCGTATCCCAAAACTAAATCCTGTCGATTCCATAGAAATGTTACTCGATTAAGAAGGAGAAGTCATAGAACTGATAGTACTCCTTAGCGACGCAATTTCTGTGATAATTCGACAATGTGAGGGTGCGAGGGATGCAGTAAAGACGGAATAGTGCTTCGGAAAGGAGATAGGCGTATCCCAAAAGAAAAATCCTGTCTTTTAAATAGACACGTTACTCGGTTTAGAATGAAAAGTCATAGAACGCATAGTATTTCATAGCGACACAATTTCTGTGTTAATTCGTCAATAAGAGGGAGCCAGGGATGAAGTAAAGAGGGAATTGTGCATCGGGAAAGGAGATACTCGTATCCCAAAAGAAAATCCATTCATTTCCACAGAAACGTTACTCGATTTAGAAGGTGAAGTCATAGAACCCATAGTATTTCATAGCGACTTAGTTTCTGTGTTAGTTCGACAATGTGAGGGAGCGAGGGATGCAATAAAAACGGAATAGTGCATCGGAAAGGAGATAGGCGTATCCCAAAAGAAAAATCCTGTCCTTTACATAGACACGTTACTCGATTTAGAAGGATAAGTCATAGAACCCATAGTACTTCATAGCGACACATTATCTGTGTTAAATCGTCAATAAGAGGGAGCGAGGGATGCAGTAAAGAGAGAATAGTGCATCGGGAAACGAAATACTCGTAGCCCAACAGAAAATTCAGTCGTTTCCATAGAAACGTTACTCGATTTAGAAGGAGAAGTCATAGAACCCATGGAATTTCATAGCGACGCAACTTCTGTGTTAATTCGTCAATGTGAGGGAGCGAGTGATGCAGTAAAAAAGGAATAGTGCATCGGAAAGGAGTTACTCGTATCCAAAAAGAAGATCATGTCCTTTCCATAGACACGTTAATCGATTTTGAAGCAGAAGTCATAGAACCCATAGCATTTCATAGCGACGCTATATCTGTGTTAATTCGTCAAGGTGAGGGAGCGAGGGATGCAGTTAAGTAGGAATACTGCATCGGAAATGAAATACTCGTACCCCAAAATAAAATCCTGTCGTTTCCATAGAAACGGTACTCGATTTAGAAGGAGAAGTCATAGAACCCATAGTGTTTCATAGCTTTGCAATTTCTGTGTTATTTCGTCAATGTGTGGAAGCGAGGGAAGCAGTAAAGAAGGAATAGTGCATGGGAAAGGAGATACTCGTATCCCAAAAGAAAATCCTGTCGATTCCAAATAAACGTTACCCGATTTAGAAGGAGATGTTATAGAACCCATTGTATTTCATAGCAACGCAATTTCTGTGTAAATTCGTCAATGTGAGGGAGCGAGGGATGCAGTAAAGACGGAATAGTGCATCGAAAAGGAGATAGGCGTATCCTAAAAGAAAAATCGTGTCATTTCCATAGACACGTTACTCGATTTAGAATGAAAAGTCATAGAACCCATAGTATTTCATAGCGACACAATTTCTGTGTTAATTCGTCAATAAGACGGGGCCAGGGATGCAGTAAAGAGGGAATAGTGCATCGGGAAAGGAGATACTCGTATCCCAAAAGAAAATACTGTAGTTTCCATAGAAACGTTACTCGATTTAGAAGGAGGAGTCATAGAACCCATTGAATTTCATAGCGACGCAACTTCTGTGTTAATTCGTCATTGTGAGGAACAAGTGATGCAGTAAAGAAGGAGTAGTGCATCGGAAAGGCGATATCCGTATCCAAAAGAAAATCCTTTCCTTTCCATAGAGACGCTACTCGACTTAGAAGGAGAAGTCATACAACACATAGAATTCCATAGCGACGAAATATCTGTGTTAATTCGTCAATTTGAGGGAGCGTGGGATGCAGTAAAGAAGGAATAATGCTTCGGAAGGGAGATAGTCGAATCCCAAAAGAAAATCCTGTAGTTTCAATAGAAACGTTATTCGATTTGGAAGGAGGAGTCACAGAACACATGGAATTTCATAGCGACGCAATTTCTGTGATAATAAGTCAATGTTAGGTTGCGAGGGATGCAGTAAAGAAGTTATAGTGCAGCGGAAAGGAGATATTCGTATCCCAAAAGAAAATCCTGTCGTTTCCATAGAAACGTTACTCGATTAAGAAGGAGAAGTCATAGAACTGATAGTACTCCATAGCGACGCAATTTCTGTGTTAATTCGACAATGTGAGGAAGCGAGGGATGCAGTAAAGACGGAATAGTGCATCGGAAAGGAGATAGGCGTATCCCAAAAGAAAAATCCAGTCCTTTCCATAGACACGTTACTCGATTTAGAATGAAAAGTCATAGAACCCATAGTATTTCATAGCTACACAATTTCTGTGTTAATTCGTCAATAAGAGAGAGCCAGGGTTCCAGTAAAGAAGGAATTGTGCATTGGGAAAGGAGATACTCGTATCCGAAAAGATAATCCAGTCATTTCCATAGACACGTTACTCGATTTAGAATGAAAAGTCACAGATCCCATTGTATTTCATAGCGACGCAATTTCTGTGTTAATTTGTCAATGTGAGGGAGTTAGGGATGCAGTAAAGAAGGAGTAGAGCATCGGTAAGGAGATAGTCGTATCCCAAATGAAAAATCTGTGGCTTCCATAGAAACGTTTCTCGATTTAGAAGGAGAAGTCATAGAACTCATAGTATTTCATAGCGACGCTATTTCTGTGTTAATTCGTCAATGTGAGGGAGCGAGGGATGCAGTAAAGAGGGAATAGTCTATCGGTGAGGAGATAGTCATATCCCAAAAGAAAATCCTGTCGCTTCCATACAAACGTTACTCGATTTAGAAGGAAATGTCTTAGAACACATAGTGTTCCATAGCGCCGCAATTTCTGTGTTAATTCGTCAGTGTGAGGGAGTCAGGTATGCAGTAAAGAAGGAATGGTGCATCGGAAAGAATATACTGGTATCCCAAAAGAAAATCCTGTCGATTCCATATAAACGTTACCCGATTTAGAAGGAGATGTCATAGAACCCATTGTACTTCATAGCAACGCAATTTCTGTGTAAATTCGTCAATGTGACGGAGCGAGGAATGCAGCAAAGAAGGAATAGTGCATGGGAAAGGAGATACTCGTATCCCAAAAGAAAATCTTGTCCTTTCCATAGAAACGTTACTCGTTTTAGAAGGAGTAGTCATAGAACCCATAGTATTTCACAGGGACGCAATTTCTGTGTTAATTCGTCAATGTGAGGTAGCGAGGGATGCAGTAAAGAAGGTATAGTGCAGCGGAAAGGAGATATTCGTATCCCAAAAGAAAATTCTGTCGTTTCCATAGAAACGTTACTCGATTAAGAAGGAGAAGTCATAGAACTGATAGTACTCCATAGCGACGCAATTTCTGTGTTAATTCGACAATGTGAGGGAGCGAGGGATGCAGTAAAGACGGAATAGTGCATCGGAAAGGAGATAGGCGTATCCCAGAAGAAAAAACCTGTCCTTTCCATAGACACGTTACTCGATTTAGAATGAACAGTCATAGAACGCATGGAATTTCATAGCGACACAATTTCTGTGTTAATTCGTCATAAAGAGAGATCCAGGGATCCAGTAAAAAGGGAATAGTGCATTGAGAAAGGAGATACTCGTATCCCAAAAGAAAATCCAGTCATTTCCATAGAAACGTTACTCGATTTAGAAGTAGAAGTCATAGAACCCATAGTATTTCATAGCGACGCATTTCGGAGTTGATTCGACAATATTAGGTAGCGAGGGATGCAGTAAAGAAGAAATAGTGCATCGGAAAGGCGATATTCGTATCCAAAAGAAAATCCTTTCGTTTCCATAGAGACGTTACTCGACTTTGAAGGAGAAGTCATACAACACGTAGTATTCCATAGCGACGAAATATCTGTGTTAATTCGTCAGTTTGAGGGAGCGAGGGATGCAGTAAAGAAGGAATAATGCTTCGGAAGGGAGATAGTCGTATCCCAAAAGAAAATATTGTAGTTTCCATAGAAATGTTACTCGCTTTAGAAGGAGGAGTCATAGAACCGATGGAATTTCATAGCGACGCAATTTCTGTGATAATACGTCAATGTTAGGTTGCGAGGGATGCAGTAAAGAACGTATAGTGCATCGGAAAGGAGATATTCGTATCCCAAAAGAAAATCCTGTCGTTTCCATAGAAACCTTACTCGATTAAGAAGGAGAAGTCATAGAACTGTTAGTACTCCATAGCGACGCAATTTCTGTGATAATTCGACAATGTGAGGGAGCGAGGGATGCAGTAAAGTTGGAATAATGCATCGGAAAGGAGACAGGCGTATCCCAAAAGAAAAATCCTGTTCTTTAAATAGACACGTTACTAGGTTTAGAATGAAAAGTCATGGAACGCATAGTATTTCATAGCGACACAATTTCTGTGTTAATTCGTCAATAAGAGGGAGCCAGGGATGCAGTAAAGAGAGAATAGTGCATCGGGGAAGGAGATACTCGTATCCCAAAAGATCATGTCCTTTCCATAGACACGTTACTCGATTTCGAAGCAAAAGTCATAGAACCCATAGCATTTCATAGCGACGCTATATCTGTGCCAATTCGTGAAGGTGAGGGAGCGTGGGAAGCAGTCAAGAAGGAATAGTGCATCGGAAAGGAGATACTCGTATCCTAAAAGAAATTATTGTCGTTTACTTAGAAACGTTACTCGATTTAGAAGGAGATGTCATAGAACCCATAGTATTTCATAGCGACGCAATTTCTGTGTTATTTCAATGTGAGAGAGCGAGGGATTCAGTAGAGAGGGTATAGTGCATCGGAAAGGAAATACTCGTATCCTAAAAGAAAATCCTGTCCTTTCCATAGAAACGTTACTCGATTTAGAAGGAGAAGTCATAGAACCCTTAGTATTTCATAGCGACGCAATTTCTGTGTTACTTCGTCAATGTGTGGGAGCGAGGGAAGCAGTAAAGAGCGAATCGTGCATCGGAGAGGAGGTACTCGTATCCCAGAGGAAAATCCTGTCGTTTCTATAGATACGTTACTCGATTTAGAAGGAGGAGTCATAGAACCCATAGTATTTCATGGCGACGCAATTTCTGTGTTAATTCGTCAGTGTGAGGGAGCGAGGGATGCAGTAAAGAAGGAATCGTGCATCGGAGCGGAGGTAATCGTATCCCAAAGAAAATCCACTAGTTTCCATAGAAACGTTACTCAATTTAAAAATGGGGAGTCATAGATCTGACAGTATTTCATAGCGACGCACTTTCTGTGTTAATTCGTCAATGTGAGGGAGCCAGGGATGCAGTAAAGAAGGAATAGTGCATCGGAAAGAAGATACTCATATTCCAAAAGGAACTCCTGTCGTCTCCATCGAAACATTACTCGATTCAGAAGGAGAAGCCATGGAACACATAGTATTTCATAGCGACACAATTTCTGTGTTAATTCGTCAATGTGAGGGTGCGAGGGATGCAGTAAAGAAGGAATACTGCATCGGAAAGGAGATACTCGTATCCCAAAAGAAAAATCTGTCGTTTCCATAGATACGTTACTCGATTTTAAAAGGGGAAGTCATAGAACCGATAGTATTTCATAGCGACGCACTTTCTGTACTAATTCGTCAAAGTGATGGAGCGAGGGATGCGGTAAACAAGGAATAGTGCATCGGAAAGGAGATACTCGTAACCCAAAGGAAAATCCTGTCGTTTCCATAGAAACGTTACTCGATTTAGAAGGAGAAGTCATAGAACCCTTAGTTTTTCATAGCGAAGCAAATTCTGTGTTAACTCGTCAATGTGAGGGAGCGAGGGATGCAGTAAAGACGGAGTAGCGCATCGGAAAGGAGTTAGTCGTATCCCGAAAGGAAATCCTGTCGTCTCCATAGAAACGTTACTCGATTTAGAAGGAGAAGTCATAAAACGCTTAGTACTTCATAGCGCCGCAATTTCCGTGTTAATTCGTCAATGTGATGGAGCGAGGGATGCAGTAAAGAAGGAATAATGCATAGGAAAGGAGATTGTCGTATCCCAAAAGAAAATTCTGAACGTTCCATAGACACGTTACTCGATTTAGAAGGAGAAGTCATAGAACCCATAGTAAATCATAGCGACCCAATTTCTGTGTTATTTCGTCGATGTGAGGGAGCGAGGAATGTTGTAAAGAAGGGATAATGCATCGGGAAGGGAGATACTCGTATCGCAAAAGAAAATCATGTCGTTACCATAGAAACTTTACTCGATTTAGAAGGTGAAGTCATAGTAATCATAGCATATCATAGCGACGCAATTTCTGTATTAATTCGTCAATGTGAGGGAGCGAGGGTTGCAGTAAAGGATTAGTGCATCGGAAAGGAGATACTCGTGTCCCAAAAGAAAATCCTGTCGTTTCCATAGAAACGTTACTCGATTTAGAAGGAGATGTCATTGAACACGTAGTATTACATAGCACCGAAATTTCTGTGTTAATTCGTCAGTGTGAGGGAGCCAGAGATGCAGTAAAGAAGGAATAGTTCATCGGAGAGGAGATACTCGTACCCCAAAAGGAAATCCTGTCGTTTCCATAGAAACGTTACTCGATTTAGAAGGAGAAGTCATAGAACCCTTAGTTTTTCATAGCGTAGCAAATTCTGTGTTAACTCGTCAATGTGAGGGACCGAGGGATGCTGAAACGAAGGAATAGTGCATCGGAAAGAAGATTGTCGTATCCCTAAAGAAAATCCTCTCGTTTCCATAGAAACCGTTCTCCATTTAGAAGGAGATGTCATAGAACCCAAAGTGTTTCATAGCGACCAATTTCTGAGTTAATTCGTCAATGTGAGGTAGCGAGGGATGCAGTAAAGACGGAGTAGTGCATCGGAAAGGAGTTAGTCGTATCCCAAAAAAAATGCTCTAAGTTCCATAGAAAAACTAATCGATTTAGAAGTAGGAGTCATAGAACTCTAAGTATTTCATAGGGACGCTAATTCTGTTTTAATACGTCAATGCTAGGTAGCGAGGGATGCACTAGAGTAGGAATAGTGCATCGAAAAGGAGATATTCGTATCCCTAAAGAAAATCCTGCCATTTCCATAGAAACGTTACTCGATTTAGAACGATATGTTATAGAACAAATGATATTTCATAGGGTCGCCCTTTCTGTGTTAATTCGTCAATGTGAGGGAGCGAGGGATGCAGTAAAGAAGGAGTCGTGCATCGGAAAGGAGATACTCGTATCCCAAAAGAAAATCCTGTCGTTTCCATAGAAATGTTACTCTATTTAGAAGGAGATGTCATAGAACCCATAGTATTTCATAGGGACGCTATATCTGTGTTAATACGTCAATGTTAGGTAGCGAGCGATGCAGTAAAGTAGGAATAGTGCATCGGAAATTAGATATTCGTATCCCAAAAGAAAATCCTGTCGTCTCCATAGAAACGTACCTCGATTAAGATGGAGAAGTCATAGAACCGATAGTATTCCATAGCGACGCAATTTCTGTGTTAATTCGACAATGTGAAGGAGCGAGGGATGCAGTAAAGACGGAATAGTGCATCGGAAAGGAGATAGGCGTATCCCAATAGAAAATCCCGTCCTTTCCATAGACAAGTTACTCAATTTAGAAGGAGAAGTCATAGAACCCATAGCATTTGCTAGCGACGCAATTACTGTGTCAATTCGTCAATTAGAGGGAGCGTGGGATGCAGTAAAGACGGAATAGTGCATCGGGAAAGGAGATACTCGTATCCCAAAAAAAAAAAAAAACCTGTCGCTTCCATAGAAACGTTACTCGATTAAGAAGGAGAGGTCATAGACACCATAGTATTTCATCGCGACGCAATTTCTGTGTTAATTCGACAGTGTGAGGGAGCGAGGGATGCAGTTAATATGGAATAGTGCATCGGAAAGGAGTTAGATGTATTCCAAAAGAAAATCCTGTCGTTTCCATTGAAACGTACTCGATATAGAAGGAGATGTCATAGGACACATTGTTTTTCATAGCGACGCAATTTCTGTGTTAATTCGTCAGTGTGAGGGAGCGAGGGATGCAGTAAAGAAGGAATAGTGCATCGGAAAGGAGATACTCGTATCCCAAAAGAAAATCCTGTCGTTTCCATAGAAACGTTACTCGATTTTGACGGAGATGTCATAGAACCCATAGTATTTCATAGCGACGCAATTTCTGTGATAATTCGTCAGTGTGAGGGAGCGAGGGATGCAGCAGAGAAGGAATAGTGCATCAGATGTATTCCAAAAGAAAATCCTGTCGTTTCCATTGAAGCGTACTCGATATAGAAGGAGATGTCATAGAACACATAGTTTTTCATAGCGACGCAATTTCTGTGTTAATTCGTCAGTGTGAGGGAGCGAGGGATGCAGTAAAGAAGGAATAGTGCATCGGAAAGGAGATACTCGTATCCCAAAAGAAAATCCTGTCGTTTCCATAGAAACGTTACTCGATTTAGATGGAGATGTCATAGAACCCATAGTATTTCATAGCGACGCAATTTCTGTGATAATTCGTCAGTGTGAGGGAGCGAGGGATGCAGCAGAGAAGGAACAGTGCATCGGAAATAGGTACTCGTATACCAAAAGAAAACCTGTCTATTTCATAGAAACGTTACTCGATTTAGAAGGAGAAGTCATAGAACCCATAGTATTTCATAGCGACGGAATTTCTGTGTTAATTCGTCAATGTGTGGGAGCGAGGGTTGCAGTAAGGAAGGAATGATGCATCGGAAAGGAGATAGACGTTTCCCAAAAGAAATTCCTGTCGTTTACATATAAAGGTTACTCGAGTTGGAAAGAATTGTCATAGAACCCATAGTATTTCATAGCAACGCAATTTCTGTGTTAAATCGTCATTGTGAGTTAGCGAGGGATGCAGTAAAAGAGGAATAATGCATCGGAAAGGAGATGATCGTATCCCAAAAGAAAATCCTGTCGTTTCCATAGAAACGTTACTCAATTTAAAAATGGGGAGTCATATATCTGACAATAATTCATAGCGACGCACTTTCTGTGTTTATTCGTCAATGTGAGGGAGCCAGGGATGCAGTAAAGAAGGAATAGTGCATCGGAAAGAGGATACTCGTTTCTCAAAAGAAAATCATATCGTTTCCATAGAAACGTTACACGATTTAGAAGGAGAAGCCAAAGAAACAATAGTATTTTATAGCGACGCAATTTCTGTGTTAATTCGTCAATGTGAGGTAGCGGGGGATGCAATAAAGAAGGAATAGTGCGTCAGAAAGAATATACTCGTATCCCAAAAGGAACTCCTGTCGTCTCCATAGAAACATTACTCGATTTAGAAGGAGAAGTCATGGAACCCATAGTATTTCATAGCGACGCAATTTCTGTGTTAATTCGTCAATGTGTGGGAGCGGGGGTTGCAGTAAAGAAGGAATGATGCATCGGAAAGGAGATAGACGTTTCCCAAAAGAAATTCCTGTCGTTTACATATAAACGTTACTCGAGTTGGAAAGAAATGTCATAGAACCTATAGTATTTCATAGCAACGCAATATCTGTGTTAATTCGTCATTGTGAGGGAGCGAGGGATGCAGTAAAGAAGGAATACTGCATCGGAAAGGAGATACTCGTATCCCAAAAGAAAAGCCTGTCGTTTCCATAGAAACGTTACTCGATTTTAAAAGGGGAAGTCATAGAACCGATTGTATTTCATAGCGACGCACTTTCTGTATTAATTCGTCAAAGTGATGGAGCAAGGGGTCCAGTAGAGAAGGCATAGTGCATCGGAATGGAGCTACTTGTATCTCAATAGAAAATCCTTTTGTTTCCATAGAAACGTTACTCGATTTAGAAGGAGTATTCATTGAACCCATAGTGTTTCACAGCGATCCATTTCAGAGTTAATTCGTCAATGTGAGAGAGCGAGGTATGCAATAAAGAAGGAATAGAGCATCGGAAAGGAGATACTCGTATCCCAAAAGAAAATCCTGTCGTTTCCATAGAAACGTTCCTCGATGTAGAAGTAGAAGTCATAGAACCCATAGTATTTCATAGCGACGCAATTTCTGTGTTAATTAGACAATGTGAGGGAGCGAGGGATGCAGTAAAGAAGGAATAGTGCATCGGAAAGGAGATAGTCGTATCCCAAAAGAAAATACTGTCGTTTCCATTGAAACAATACTCGATTTAGAATGAGATGTCGTAGACCCCATAGGATTTCTTAGCGACGATATTTTTGTGTTAGTTCGTCAGTGTCAGGGAGCGAGAGATGGAGTAAAGAAGGATTAGTGCATCGGAAAGGTCATAGTCGTATCTCAAAAGAAAATCCTTTCGTTTACATAGAAACGTTACTCGATTTAGAAGGAGATGTTATAGAATCCATAGTATTTCATAGCGACGCAATTTCTGTGTTAATTCGTCAAGGTGAGGGAGCGAGGAATTTAGTAAGAAGGAATTGTGCATCAGGAAAGGAGATACTCGTATCCCAAAAGAAATTCCGGTCGTTTCCATAGAAACGTTAAACGATATAGAAGGAGAAGTAATAAAACCCATAGTACTTCATAGCGACGCATTCTCTTTGTTAATTCGTCAATGTGAGGGAGCGACGAATGCAGTAGAGAAGGTATAGTGCATTGGACAGGAGATACCTGTATCCCAAAAGAAAATTTTGTCCCTTCTATAGAAACGTTACTCGATTTAGAAGGAGAAGTCATAAAACCCATAGTTTTTCACAGACATCAATTTCAGTGTTAATTTGTCAATGTGAGGGAGCAAGGGATGCAGTAAAGACCTAACAGTGCATCGGAAAGGATATAGTCGTATCAGAAAAGAAAATCCTGTGTTTTCCATAGAAACGTTACTCGATTTAGAAGGAGATGTCAAAGAACCCATAGTATTTCATAGCTACGCTATTTCTGTGTTAATTCGTCAATGTGAGGGAGCGATGGATGCAGTAAAGAAGGAATAGAGCATCGTAAAAGGAGATAGTCGTAACCCAAATGAAAATCTTGTCCTTTCCATAGACACGTTACTCGATTTAGAAGGAGAAGCCATAGAACCCATAGTATTTCATAGCGACGCAATTTTTGTTAATTTGTCAATGTGCGGGGGCGAGGGATGCAGTAAAGACGGAATAGTGCATCGGAAAGGAGATACTCGTATCGCAAAAGAAAATGCTGTCGTTTCCATAGAAACATTACTCGATTTAGAAGGAGAAGTCATAGTAATCATAGTATATCGTAACGAAGCAATTTCTGTATTAATTCGTCAATGTGAGGGAGCAAGGGTTGCAGTAAAGAAGGATTAGTGCATCGGAAAGGAGATACTCGTGTCCCAAAAGAAAATCCTGTCGTTTCCATAGAAACGTTACTCGATTTAGAAGGAGATGTCATTGAACACGTAGTATTACATAGCACCGCAATTTCTGTGTTAATTCGTCAGTGTGAGGGAGCCAGAGATGCAGTAAAGAAGGAATAGTTCATCGGAGAGGAGATACTCGTACCCCAAAAGGAAATCCTGTCGTTTCCATAGAAACGTTACTCGATTTAGAAGGAGAAGTCATAGAACCCTTAGTTTTTCATAGCGAAGCAAATTCTGTGTTAACTCGTCAATGTGAGGGACCGAGGGTTGCTGAAAAGATGGAATAGTGCTTCGGAAAGAAGATTGTCGTATCCCTAAAGAAAATCCTCTCGTTTCCATAGAAACCGTTCTCGATTTAGAAGGAGATGTCATAGAACCCAAAGTGTTTCATAGCGACCAATTTCTGAGTTAATTCGTCAATGTGAGGTAGCGAGGGATGCAGTAAAGACGGAGTAGTGCATCGGAAAGGAGTTAGTCGTATCCCAAAAAAGATGCTGTAAGTTCCATAGAAAAACTAATCGATTTAGAAGTAGGAGTCATAGAACTCATAGTATTTCATAGGGACGCTAATTCTGTTTTAATACGTCAATGCTAGGTAACGAGGGATGCACTAGAGTAGGAATAGTGCATCGAAAAGGAGGTATTCGTATCCCTAATGAAAATCCTGTCATTTCCATAGAAACGTTACTCGATTTAGAACGATATGTTATAGAACAAATGATATTTCATAGGGTCGCCCTTTCTGTGTTAATTCGTCAATGTGAGGGAGCGAGGGATGCAGTAAAGAAGGAATCGTGCATCGGAAAGGAGATACTCGTATCCCAAAAGAAAATCCTGTCGTTTCCATAGAAATGTTACTCTATTTAGAAGGAGATGTCATAGAACCCATAGTATTTCATAGGGACGCTATATCTGTGTTAATACGTCAATGTTAGGTAGCGAGCGATGCAGTAAAGTAGAAATAGTGCATCGGAAATTAGATATTCGTATCCCAAAAGAAAATCCTGTCGTCTCCATAGAAACGTACCTCGATTAAGATGGAGAAGTCATAGAACCGATAGTATTTCATAGCGACGCAATTTCTGTGTTAATTCGACAATGTGAAGGAGCGAGGGATGCTGTAAAGAAGGAAAAATGCATCGGAAAGGAGATAGTCGTATCCCAAAAGAAAATCCTGTAGTTTTCTTAGAATCGTTACTCGATATAGAAGGAGAATCATAGAACTCATAGAATTTCATAGCGACGGTATTTCTGTGATAATTCCTCAATGTGAGGGAGCGAGGGATGCAGTAAAGACGGAATAGTGCATCGGAAAGGAGATAGGCGTATCCCAATAGAAAATCCCGTCCTTTCCATAGACAAGTTACTAAATTTAGAAGGAGAAGTCATAGAACCCATAGCATTTGCTAGCGACGCAATTACTGTGTCAATTCGTCAATTAGAGGGAGCGTGGGATGCAGTAAAGACGGAATAGTGCATCGGGAAAAAGGTACTCGTATACCAAAAGAAAATCCTGTCTATTTCATAGAAACGTTACTCGATTTAGAAGGAGAAGTCATAGAACCCATAGTATTATATAGCGACGGAATTTCTGTGTTAATTCGTCAATGTGTGGGAGCGAGGGTTGCAGTAAGGAAGGAATGATGCATCGGAAAGGAGATAGACGTTTCCCAAAAGAAATTCCTGTCGTTTACATGTAAAGGTTACTCGAGTTGGAAAGAATTGTCATAGAACCCATAGTATTTCATAGCAACGCAATTTCTGTGTTAAATCGTCATTGTGAGTTAGCGATTGATGCAGCAATACCAGATCGGATACGTCTAGCATCTTGGCTGTACCTTAACATAACACAAAATCTTTCTCCGTGTCATTCTCCATCTCAGCCATACGACTATGGAACGCGCTCCCCTGTGATCTGCGTCTTATCCAAAACCACTCAACATTCAAGAGGGAACTTAAGACTTACATATTAGGGACGGTATAGCCACCATTGTTGTGCCCCCCCCCCCTCATCTTTTTCTTTCTCCTCTCCATCATAGCTTCGAATTTTACCATTCTGTTTCTCTTCCTCTAACCTATCTACCTCTTCTATATCTCTTTCACCCCATTCCATCGTCTTATGTCTCTGCTTGATGAGAATAACTCACAAGCTGCAAGAATATAACGAGAAAATTCCCAACTAGCAATAGGACTGACACTCATAAAAGAAAAATATGTTTACTTTCATATACATAGTCATTATTATTATTATTATTATCATTATTATTATTTTTATTATTCTTGATTGTTATAATTATTTTTTGATTGTTATAATTATCATTGTACTACTTTTATAATCTCTATTTTTTCCTTTAACATTAATACTGTATAACATGTTATATGTCCTAATTTTCTGTAGACACTGAAATTTGTTGAATCTGAGTATGCCTGGTTAGGTGTAAGAGAGGGCCTGAAGGCCCTAATCTTGCCAGGTAAAATAAATGCATAAATAAATAAATAAATAAATAAAAGAGGAATAATGCATCGGAAAGGAGATGAACGTATCCCAAAAGAAAATCCTGTCGTTTCCATAGAAACGTTACTCAATTTAAAAATGGGGAGTCATAGATCTGACAATAATTCATAGCGACGCACTTTCTGTGTTTATTCGTCAATGTGAGGGAGCCAGGGATGCAGTAAAGAAGGAAGAGTGCATCGGAAAGAAGATACTCGTTTCTCAAAAGAAAATCATATCGTTTCCATAGAAACGTTACACGATTTAGAAGGAGAAGCCAAAGAAACAATAGTATTTTATAGCGACGCAATTTCTGTGTTAATTCGTCAATGTGAGGTAGCGGGGGATGCAATAAAGAAGGAATAGTGCATCAGAAAGAATATACTCGTATCCCAAAAGGAACTCCTGTCGTCTCCATAGAAACATTACTCGATTTAGAAGGAGAAGTCATGGAACCCATAGTATTTCATAGCGACGCAATTTCTGTGTTAATTCGTCAATGTGTGGGAGCGGGGGTTGCAGTAAAGAAGGAATGATGCATCGGAAAGGAGATAGACGTTTCCCAAAAGAAATTCCTGTCGTTTACATACAAACGTTACTCGAGTTGGAAAGAAATGTCATAGAACCTATAGTATTTCATAGCAACGCAATTTCTGTGTTAATTCGTCATTGTGAGGGAGCGAGGGATGCAGTAAAGAAGGAATACTGCATCGGAAAGGAGATACTCGTATCCCAAAAGAAAAGCCTGTCGTTTCCATAGAAACGTTACTCGATTTTAAAAGGGGAAGTCATAGAACCGATTGTATTTCATAGCGACGCACTTTCTGTATTAATTCGTCAAAGTGATGGAGCAAGTGGTGCAGTAGAGAAGGCATAGTGCATCGGAATGGAGCTACTTGTATCTCAATAGAAAATCCTTTTGTTTCCATAGAAACGTTACTCGATTTAGAAGGAGTATTCATTGAACCCATAGTGTTTCATAGCGATCCATTTCAGTGTTAATTCGTCAATGTGAGAGAGCGAGGTATGCAATAAAGAAGGAATAGAGCATCGGAAAGGAGATACTCGTATCCCAAAAGAAAATCCTGTCGTTTCCATAGAAACGTTCCTCGATTTAGAAGTAGAAGTCATAGAACCCATAGTATTTCATAGCGACGCAATTTCTGTGTTAATTAGACAATGTGAGGGAGCGAGGGATGCAGTAAAGAAGGAATAGTGCAGCGGAAAGGAGATAGTCGTATCCCAAAAGAAAATCCTGTCGTTTCCATTGAAACGTTACTCGATTTAGAATGAGATGTCGTAGACCCCATAGTATTTCTTAGCGACGCTATTTTTGTGTTAGTTCGTCAGTGTGAGGGAGCGAGAGATGGAGTAAAGAAGGATTAGTGCATCGGAAAGGACATAGTCGTATCTCAAAAGAAAATCCTTTCGTTTACATAGAAACGTTACTCGATTTAGAAGGAGATGTTATAGAATCCATAGTATTTCATAGCGACGCAATTTCTGTGTTAATTCGTCAATGTGAGGGAGCGAGGAATTTAGTAAGAAGGAATTGTGCATCAGGAAAGGAGATACTCATATCCCAAAAGAAATTCCGGTCGTTTCCATAGAAACGTTAAACGATATAGAAGGAGAAGTAATAAAACCCATAGTACTTCATAGCGACGCAATCTCTTTGTTAATTCGTCAATGTGAGGGAGCGACGAATGCAGTAGAGAAGGTATAGTGCATTGGACAGGAGATACCTGTATCCCAAAAGAAAATTTTGTCCCTTCTATAGAAACGTTACTCGATTTAGAAGGAGAAGTCATAAAACCCATAGTTTTTCACAGACATCAATTTCAGTGTTAATTTGTCAATGTGAGGGAGCAAGGGATGCAGTAAAGACCTAACAGTGCATCGGAAAGGATATAGTCGTATCAGAAAAGAAAATCCTGTGTTTTCCATAGAAACGTTACTCGATTTAGAAGGAGATGTCAAAGAACCCATAGTATTTCGTAGCTACGCTATTTCTGTGGTAATTCGTCAATGTGAGGGAGCGATGGATGCAGTAAAGAAGGAATAGAGCATCGTAAAAGGAGATAGTCGTAACCCAAATGAAAATCCTGTCCTTTCCATAGACACGTTACTCGATTTAGAAGGAGAAGCCATAGAACCCATAGTATTTCATAGCGACGCAATTTTTGTTACTTTGTCAATGTGCGGGGGCGAGGGATGCAGTAAAGACGGATTAGTGCATCGGAAAGGAGATACTCGTATCGCAAAAGAAAATGCTGTCGTTTCCATAGAAACTTTACTCGATTTAGAAGGAGAAGTCATAGTAATCATAGTATATCGTAACGACGCAATTTCTGTATTAATTCGTCAATGTGAGGGAGCGTGGGATGCAGTGAAGAAGGAACAGTGCATCGGGAAGGAGATAGTCGTATCCCAAAAGAAAATCCTGACGTTTCCATAGAAACGTTCCTCGATTTAGAAGTAGAAGTCATAGAACACATAGTCTTTCATAGCGACGCAATTTCTGTGTTAATCAGACAATGTAAGGGAGCGAGGGAAGCAGTAAAGAAGGAATAGTGCATCGGAAAGGAGATACTCGTATCCCAAAAGAAATTCCGGTCGTTTCCATAGAAACGTTACACGATTTAGAAGGAGAAGTAATAAATCCCACAGTACTTCATAGAGACGCAATCTCTTTGTTAATTCGTCAATGTGAGGGAGCGAGGGATGCCGTAAGGACCTAATAGTGCATCGGAAAGGATATAGTCGTATCCCAAAAGAAAATCCTGTCTTTTCCATAGAAACGTTCCTCGATTTAGAATGAGATGTCAATGAACACATAGTATTTCATAGCTACGCTATTTCTGTGTTAATTCGTCAATGTGAGGGAGCGAAGGATGCAGTAAAGAAGGAATAGAGCATCGTAAAAGGAGATAGTCGTAACCCAGATGAAAATCCTGTCCTTTCCATAGATACGTTACTCGATTTAGAAGGAGAAGCCTTAGAACCCATAGTATTTCATAGCGACGCAATTTTTGTTAATTTGTCAATGTGAGGGGGCGAGGGATGCAGTAAAGACGGAATAGTGCATCGGACAGGAGATACTCGTATCTCAAAAGAAAACCCTTTCGTTTCCATAGAAACGTTACTCGATTTAGAAGGAGATGTGATGGAATCCATAGTATTTCATCGCCACGCATTTTCTGTGTTAATTCGTCAATGTGAGGGAGCGTGGGATGCAGTGAAGAAGGAACAGTGCATGGGGAAGGAGATAGTCGTATCCCAAAAGAAAATCCTGTCCTTTATATAGACACGTTACTCGATTTAGAAAGAGAAGTCTTAGAACCCATAGTATTTCTTAGCGACGCAATTTCTGAGTTAATTCGTCATTGTGAGGGAGCGAGGGATGTAGTAAGAAGGAATAGGGCATCGGGAAAGGAGATACTCGTATCTCACGAGAAAAGCCTGTCGTTTCCATAGAAACGTTACAAGATTTAGAAGGAGAAGTAATAGGACCCATAGTATTTCATAGCGACGCAATATCTTTGTTAATTCGTCAATGTGAGGGAGCGTGGGATGCCGTAAAGACCTAATAGTGCATCGGAAAGGAGATAGTCGTATCCCAAAATAAAATCCAGTCTTTTCCATAGAAACGTTACCCGATTTAGAAGGACATGTCATAGAACCCGTAGTATTTCACAGTAACGCAATATCTGTGTTAATTCGTCAATGTGAGGAACCGAGGGATGTAGAAAAGAAGGAATAGTGCGTCGGAAAGAAGATACTCGTTTCTCAAAAGAAAAACCTATCGTTTCCATAGAAACGTTACACGATTTAGAAAGAGAAGTCTTAAAACACACAGTATTTCTTAGCGACGCAATTTCCCTGTTAATTCGTCAGTGTGAGGGAGCGAGGGATGCAGTAATGAAGGATAAGTGCATTGGAAAAAAGATACTCGTATCCCAAAAGAAAATCCTGTCCTTTCTATAGAAACGTTACTCGATTTAGAAGAAGAAGTCTTAGAACCCATGGAGTTCCATAGCGATCAATTTCAGTGTTAATACGTCGATGTGAGGGAGCGAGGGATGCAGTAAAGGAGGAATAGTGCATCGGAAAGAAGATACTCGTTTCCCAAAAGATAATCCTGTAGTTTCCATAGAAACGTTACTCGATTTAGAAGGAGATGTGATTGAACCCGTAGTATTTCATTGCGACGCAATTTCTGTGTTAATTCGACAGTGTGAGGGAGTGAGGTATGCAGTAAGGAAGGAATGGTGCATCGGAAAGGAGATACTCGTATCCCAAAAGAAAATCCTGTCTTTTTCATAGAAACGTTACCTGATTTAGAAGGAGAAGTCACAGAACCAATAGTATTTCATAGCGACGGAATTTCTGTGTTAATTCGTCAATGTGAGGGAGCGAGGGAGGCAGTAAAGAAGGAATAGTGCAAGGGAAAGGAGATACTGGTATACCAAAAGAAAATCTGCCGTTAACATAGAAACGTTACTCTATTTAGAAGGAGAAGTCATAGAACACATAATATTTCATAGCCACGATATTTTTGTGTTAATTCGTCAATGTGAGGGAGTGAGGGATGCAGAAAGGAAGGAATAGTGCATCGGAAAGGAGATACTCGTATCCCAAATGAAAATCCTGTCGTTTTCATAGAAACGTTACTCAATTTAGGAGAAGTCATGGAACACATGGTATTTCTTAGCGGCGCAATTACTGTGTTAATTCGCCAATGTGAGGGAGCGAGGGATGCAGTAAAGAAGGAATAGTGCATCGGAAATTAGATACCCGTATACCAAAAGAAAATCCTGTCGTTTCCATAGAAACCTTACCCGATTTAGAAGGAGCAGTCATAGAACCCATAGGATATCATAGCGACGCAATATCTGTGTTAATACCTCAATGTGCCCCCCCCATGAACCATGGACCTTGCCGTTGGTGGGGAGGCTTGCGTGCCTCAGCGATACAGATGGCCGTACCGTAGGTGCAACCACAACGGAGGGGTATCTGTTGAGAGGCCAGACAAACGTGTGGTTCCTGAAGAGGGGCAGCAGCCTTTTCAGTAGTTGCAAGGGCAACAGTCTGGATGATTGACTGATCTGGCCTTGTAACATTAACCAAAACGGCCTTGCTGTGCTGGTACTGCTAACGGCTGAAAGCAAGGGGAAACTACAGCCGTAATTTTTCCCGAGGGCATGCAGCTTTACTGTATGATTACATGATGATGGCGTCCTCTTGGGTAAAATATTCCGGAGGTAAAATAGTCCCCCATTCGGATCTCCGGGCGGGGACTACTCAAGAGGATGTCGTTATCAGGAGAAAGAAAACTGGCGTTCTACGGATCGGAGCGTGGAATGTCAGATCCCTTAATCGGACAGGTAGGTTAGAAAATTTAAAAAGGGAAATGGATAGGTTGAAGTTAGATATAGTGGGAATTAGTGAAGTTCGGTGGCAGGAGGAACAAGACTTCTGGTCAGGTGACTACAGGGTTATAAACACAAAATCAAATAGGGGTAATGCAGGAGTAGGTTTAATAATGAATAGGAAAATAGGAATGCGGGTAAGCTACTACAAACAACATAGTGAACGCATTATTGTGGCCAAGATAGATACGAAGCCCACACCTACTACAGTAGTACAAGTTTATATGCCAACTAGCTCTGCAGATGAAGAAGAAATTGAAGAAATGTATGATGAAATAAAAGAAATTATTCAGATTGTGAAGGGAGACGAAAATTTAATAGTCATGGGTGACTGGAATTCGAGTGTAGGAAGAGGGAGAGAAGGGAACATAGTAGGTGAATATGGATTGGGGGACAGAAATGAAAGAGGAAGCCGCCTGGTAGAATTTTGCACAGAGCACAACATAATCATAGCTAACACTTGGTTTAAGAATCATGAAAGAAGGTTTTATACATGGAAGAACCCTGGAGATACTAAAAGGTATCAGATAGATTATATAATGGTAAGACAGAGATTTAGGAACCAGGTTTTAAATTGTAAGACATTTCCAGGGGCAGATGTGGACTCTGACCACAATCTATTGGTTATGACCTGTAGATTAAAACTGAAGAAACTGCAAAAAGGTGGGAATTTAAGGAGATGGGACCTGGATAAACTAAAAGAACCAGAGGTTGTACAGAGATTCAGGGAGAGCATAAGGGAGCAATTGACAGGAATGGGGGAAATAAATACAGTAGAAGAAGAATGGGTAGCTTTGAGGGATGAAGTAGTGAAGGCAGCAGTGGATCAAGTAGGTAAAAAGATGAGGGTTAGTAGAAATCCTTGGGTAACAGAAGAAATATTGAATTTAATTGATGAAAGAAGAAAATATAAAAATGCAGTAAGTGAAACGGGCAAAAAGGAATACAAACGTCTCAAAAATGAGATCGACAGGAAGTGCAAAATGGCTAAGCAGGGATGGCTAGAGGACAAATGTAAGGATGTAGAGGCCTATCTCACTAGGGGTAAGATAGATACCGCCTACAGGAAAATTAAAGAGACCTTTGGAGATAAGAGAACGACTTGTATGAATATCAAGAGCTCAGATGGAAATCCAGTTCTAAGCAAAGAAGGGAAAGCAGAAAGGTGGAAGGAGTATATAGAGGGTCTATACAAGGGCGATGTACTTGAGGACAATATTATGGAAATGGAAGAGGATGTAGATGAAGATGAAATGGGAGATATGATACTGCGCGAAGAGTTTGACAGGGCACTGAAAGACCTGAGTCGAAACAATGCCCCCGGAGTAGACAATATTCCATTGGAACTACTGACGGCCGTGGGAGAGCCAGTCCTGACAAAACTCTACCATCTGGTGAGCAAGATGTATGAAACAGGCGAAATACCCACAGACTTCAAGAAGAATATAATAATTCCAATCCCAAAGAAAGCAGGTGTTGACAGATGTGAAAATTACCGAACTATCAGCTTAATAAGTCACAGCTGCAAAATACTAACACGAATTCTTTACAGACGAATGGAAGAACTAGTAGAAGCCAACCTCGGGGAAGATCAGTTTGGATTCCGTAGAAACACTGGAACACGTGAGGCAATACTGACCTTACGACTTATCTTAGAAGAAAGATTAAGGAAAGGCAAACCTACGTTTCTAGCATTTGTAGACTTAGAGAAAGCTTTTGACAAAGTTGACTGGAATACTCTCTTTCAAATTCTAAAGGTGGCAGGGGTAAAATACAGGGAGCGAAAGGCTATTTACAATTTGTACAGAAACCAGATGGCAGTTATAAGAGTCGAGGGACATGAAAGGGAAGCAGTGGTTGGGAAGGGAGTAAGACAGGGTTGTAGCCTCTCCCCGATGTTGTTCAATCTGTATATTGAGCAAGCAGTAAAGGAAACAAAAGAAAAATTCGGAGTAGGTATTAAAATTCATGGAGTAGAAATAAAAACTTTGAGGTTTGCCGATGACATTGTAATTCTGTCAGAGACAGCAAAGGACTTGGAAGAGCAGTTGAATGGAATGGACAGTGTCTTGAAAGGAGGATATAAGATGAACATCAACAAAAGCAAAACAAGGATAATGGAATGTAGTCTAATTAAGTCGGGTGATGCTGAGGGAATTAGATTAGGTAATGAGGCACTTAAAGTAGTAAAGGAGTTTTGCTATTTGGGGAGCAAAATAACTGATGATGGTCGAAGTAGAGAGGATATAAAATGTAGGCTGGCAATGGCAAGGAAGGCGTTTCTGAAGAAGAGAAATTTGTTAACATCCAGCATTGATTTAAGTGTCAGGAAGTCATTTCTGAAAGTATTCGTATGGAGCGTAGCCATGTATGGAAGTGAACATGGAAGATAAATAGTTTGGACAAGAAGAGAATAGAAGCTTTCGAAATGTGGTGCTACAGAAGAATGCTGAAGATTAGATGGGTAGATCACATAACTAATGAGGAAGTATTGAATAGGATTGGGGAGAAGAGAAGTTTGTGGCACAACTTGACTAGAAGAAGGGATCGGTTGGTAGGACATGTTCTGAGGCATCAAGGGATCACCAATTTAGTATTGGAGGGGAGCGTGGAGGGTAAAAATCGAAGAGGGAGACCAAGAGATGAATACACTAAGCAGATTCAGAAGGATGTAGGTTGCAGTAGGTACTGGGAGATGAAAAAGCTTGCACAGGATAGAGTAGCATGGAGAGCTGCATCAAACCAGTCTCAGGACTGAAGACCACAACAACAACAACCTCAATGTGAGGGAGCGAGGGATGCAGTAAAGAAGGAATAGTGAGTCGGAAAGGAGATACTCGTATGCCAAAAGAAAATACTGTCGTTTCCATAGAAACATTACTCGATTGTGAAGGAGAAGTCACAGTACCAATAGTATATCATAGCGACGCAATGTCTGTGTTATTTCGTCAATGTGAGGGAGCGAGGGATGCAGTAAAGAACGAATAGTGCATCGGAAAGGAGGTACTCGTATCCCAAAAGAAAATCCTGTCGTTTCAATGGAAACGTTACTCGATTTAGAAGGAGAAGTCATAGAACCAATAGTATTTCATAGCGACGCAATTTCTGTGTTAAATCGTCAGTGTGAGGAAGCGAGGGTTGCAGTATAGAAGGAATAGGGCATCGGAATGGAGATAGTCGTATCCCAGAAGAAAATTCTGACGTTTCCCTAGTAACGTTACTCTAATTAGAAGGAGAAGTCATTGAACCCATAGTATTTCATAGCGACACAATTTCTGTGTTAATTCGTCAAAGTGTGGGAGCGAGGGATGCAGTTAAGAAGGAATAGTGCATCGGAAAGGAGATACTCGTATACCAAAAGAATACCCTCTCGTTTCCATAGAAACGTTACTCGATGTAGAAGGAGAAGTCATAGAACACATAGTATTCCATAGCGACGCAATTTCTGTGTTCATTCGTCAATGTGAGGGAGCGAGGGAAGCAGTAAAGAAGACATAGTGCATCGGAAAGGAGATACTCGTATCCCAAAAGAAAATCCTGTCGCTTCCATAGAGACGTTACTCTATTTAGAAGGAGAAGTCATAGAACCCATAGTATTTCATAGCGACGCAATCTCTGTGCTTATTCGTCAATGTGAGGGAGCGAGGGATGCAGTAAAGAAGGAATAGTGCATCGGAAAGGAGATACTCGGATACCAAAAGAAAATCCTGTCGTTTCCATTGAAACGTAACTAGATTTAGAAGGAGAAGTCATAGAACCCATAGTATATCATGGAGACGGAATCTGTGTGTTTTTTCGTCAATGTGAGGGAGCGAGGGAGGCAGTAAAGATGGAATAGTGCATCGGAAAGGAGATACTGGTATACCAAATAAAAATCTGCCGTAAACATTGAAACGTTACTCTATTTAGAAAGAGAAGTCATAGAACCCATAGTATTTCATAGCCACGCAATATCTGTGTTAATTCGTCAATGTGAGGGAGCAAGGGATGCAGTAAAGAAGGAGTAGTGCATCGGAAAGGTGATACTCGTATCCCAAAAGAAAAGCCTGTCGGTTCCAAAGAAACGTTACTCGATTTAGAAGGAGAAGTAATAGAACCAATAGTATTTAATAGCGACGCAATTTCTGTGTTAATTTGTCAATGTGAGGGAGGGAGGGACGAAGTAAAAACGGAATAGTGCATCGGAAAGGAGATCCTCGTATGCGAAAAGAACATTCTGTCGTTTCCATAGAAACGTTACTCGATTTAGAAGGAGAAGTCATTGAACCCATAGTATTTCATAGCAACGCAATTTCTGTGTTAATTCGTCAATGTGAGGGAGCGAGGGATGCAGTAATGAAAGAATAGTGCATCGGAAAGGAGATACTCGTTTCCCAAAGAAAATCCTGTCGTTTCCATAGAAACGTAACTAGATTCAGAAGGAGAAGTCATAGAACCCTTGTACTTCGTAGCGACGCAATCTCTTTGCTTAGTCGTAAATGTGAGGGAGTAAGGGAAGCAGTAAAGAAGGAATAGTGCATCGGAAAGGAGATATTGGATTCCCAAAAGAAAATCTGTCGTTTCCATAGAAACGTTATTCGATTTAGAAGGAGATGGCATAGAACCCACAGTATTTCATAGCCACGCAATTTCTGTGCTTATTCGTCAATGTGAGGGAACGAGGGATGCAGTAAAGAAGGAATAGTGCATCGGAAAGGAGATACTCGTATACCAAAAGAAAATCCTGTCATTTCCATTGAAACGTAACTAGATTTAGAAGGAGAAGTCATAGAACCCATAGTATATCATAGAGACGGAATCTGTGTGCTTATTCGTCAATGTGAGGGAGCGAGGGAGGCAGTAAAGATGGAATAGTGCATCGGAAAGGAGATACTGGTATACCAAAAGAAAATCTGCCGTAAACATTGAAACGTTACTCTATTTAGAAGGAGAAGTCATAGAACCCACAGTATTTCATAGCCACGCAATATCTGTATTAATTCGTCAATGTGTGGGAGCAAGGGATGCAGTAAAGAAGGAGTAGTGCATCGGAAAGGTGATACTCGTATCCCAAAAGAAAAGCCTGTCGGTTCCAAAGAAACGTTACTCGATTTAGAAGGAGAAGTCATAGAACCATTAGTATTTAATAGCGACGCAATTTCTGTGATAATTTGTCAATGAGAGGAGGGAGGGACGAAGTAAAAGCGGAATAGTGCATCGGAAAGGAGATCCTCGTATGCGAAATGAAAATTCTGTCGTTTCCATAGAAACGTTACTCGATTTAGAAGGAGATGTCATTGAACCCATAGTATTTCATAGCAACGCAATTTCTGTGTTAATTCGTCAATGTGAGGGAGCGACGGATGCAGTAATGAAAGAATAGTGCATCGGAAAGGAGATACTCGTTTCCCAAAGAAAATCCTGTCGTTTCCATAGAAACGTAACTAGATTCAGAAGGAGAAGTCATAGAACCCTTGTACTTCGTAGCGACGTAATCTCTTTGCTTAGTCGTCAATGTGAGGGAGTAAGGGAAGCAGTAAAGAAGGAATAGTGCATCGGAAAGGAGATATTGGAATCCCAAAAGAAAATCTGTCGTTTCCATAGAAACGTTACTCGATTTAGAAGGAGATGGCATAGAACCCACAATATTTCATAGCCACGCAATTTCTGTGCTTATTCGTCAATGTGAGGGAACGAGGGATGCAGTAAAGAAGGAAAAGTGCATCGGAAAGGAGATAGTCGTATCCCAAAAGAAAATCCTGTCGATTCCATAGAGACGTTACTCGATTAGAAGGAGAAGTCATAGAATCCATAGTAATTCATAGCGACGCAATATCATTGTTAATTCGTCAATGTGAGGGAGCGACGGATGCAATAAAGGAGGAATAGCACATCGGAAAGGAGAAACTTGTATCCCAAAAGAAAATCCTGTCGTTTCCATGGAAACGTTACTCGATTTAGAAGGAGAAGTCATAGAACCCATAGTATTTCATAGCGACGCAATTTCTGTGCTTATTCGTCAATGTGAGGGAACGAGGGATGCAGTAAAGAAGGAATGTTGCATCGGAAAGGAGAAACTCGTATCTTAAAAGAAAATCTGTCGTTTCCATAGAAACGTTACTCAATTAGAAAGACAAGTCATAGAACACATAGTATTTCATAGCCAGGATATATCATTGTTAATTCGACAATGTGAGGGAGCGATCGATGCAGTAAAATAGGAATAGCGCATCGGAAAGGAGAAACTCGTAGCCCTAAAGAAAATCCGGTCATTTCCATAGAAACATTACTAGATTTAGAAGGAGAACTCATAGAACCGGTAGTATTTCATAGCGACGCAATGTCTGTGTTAATTCGTCAATGTGAGGGAGCGACGGAAGCAGTAAAGAAGGAATAGTGCATCGAAAAGGACATACTCGTGTACCAAAAGAAAATGCTGTCGTCTCCATAGTAATGTTACTAAATTTAGAAGGAGAAGTGATAGAACCCATAGTATTTAATAGCCATGCAATTTCTGTCTTAATTCGTCAATGTGAGGGAGCGAAGAATGCAGTAAAGAAGGAATAGTGCATCGGAAAGGAGATACTCGTATCCCAAAAGAAAATCCTACCGTTTCTATTGAAACGATACTTTCTTTAGAAGGAGATGTCGTAGAACCAACAGTATGTGATAGCGACGCAATTTCTGTGCTTATTCGTCAATGTGAGAGAGCGAGGGAAGCAGTAAAGAAGGAATAGTGCATCGGAAAGGACATACTCGTATACCAAAAGAAAATCCTGTCGTTTCCGTAGAAACGTTACTCGAATTAGAAGGAGAAGTCATAGAACCCATAGTACTTCAAAGCCACGCAATTTCTGTCTTAATTCGTCAATGTGAGGGGGCGAGGAATGCAGTAAAGAAGGAATAGAGCATCGGAAAGGACGTAGTCGTATCCCAAAAGAAAATCCTGTCGTTTCTATAGAAACGTTACTTCATTTAGAAGGAGAAGTCATAGAAACAATAGTATTTCATAGCGACGCCATTTCTGTGTTAAGTCGTCAATGTGATGGAGCGAGAGAAGCAGTAAAGAAGGAATAGTGCATCGGAACGGACATACTCGTATACCAAAGGAAAATCCTGTCGTTTCCATAGAAACGTTACTCGATTTAGAAGGAGAATTCATAAAACCCATTGTATTTCGTAGCCACGCAATTTCTGTCGTAATTCGTCAATGTGAGGGAGCTAGGAATGCAGTAAAGCAGGAATAGTGCATCGGAAAGGAGATAGTCGTATCCCAAAAGAAAATCCAGTCGTTTCCATAGAAACGTTACTCGATTTAAAAGGAGAAGACATCGAACACATAGTATATCATAGCGTCGCCATTTCTGTGTTAATTCGTCAATGTGTGGGAGCGAGGGATGAAGTAAAGAAGCATTGGTGCATCGGAAAGGGGATACTAGTATCCCAAAAGAAAATTCTTTCGTTTCCATAGAAATGTTACTTGATTTAGAAGGAGAAGTCATACAACCAATAGTATTTCATAGCGACGCAATTTCTGTGTTAATTCGCCAATGTGAGGGAGTGAGGGAATCAGTACAGAAGGAATAGTGCATCGGAAAGGAGATAGTCGTATCCCAAAAGAAAATCCAGTCGTTTCCATAGAAACGTAACTCGATTTAGGAGGAGGAGTCATAGAACCCATAGTATTTCATAGCGACGCAATTTTCGATTTTATTCGTCTATGTGAGGGATCGAGGTATGAAGTAAAGAAGGAAAACTGCATCGGAATGGAGATACTCGTTTCCCAAAAGAAAATCCTGTCATTTCCATAGAAACGTTACTCGATTTAGAAAGAGAAGTCATAGAACCCATAGTACTTCATAGCCACGCAATTTCTGTTTTAATTCGTCAATATGAGGGAGCGAGGAAGGCCGTATAGAAGGAATAGTGCATCGGAAAGGACATAATCGTATCCCAATAGAAAATCCTGTCGTATCCATAGAAACGTTACTCGATTTAGTAGGAGAACTCATACAACGCGAGTATATCAAAGCGACGTAATTTCTGTGTTTATTCGTCAATGTGAGGGAGCGAGGGATGCAGTAAAGAACCAAGAGTGCATTGGAAAGGAGATCCTCGTATCCCAAAAGAAAATCCTGTCGTTTCCATATAAACGTTGCTCGATTTAGAAGGAGATGTCATAGAACACATAGTTTTTCATAGCGACGCAGTTTCTGTGGTTATTCGTCAATGTGATGGAACGAGGGATGCAGTAAAGAAGGAATATTGCATCGGAAAGGAGATACTCGTATCTTAAAAGAAAATCCTGTCGTTTCCATAGAAACGTTACTCGATTAGAAGGAGAAGTCATAGAACACATAGTATTTCATAGCGACGCTATATCATTGTTAATTCGTCAATGTGAGGGAGCGAGGGATGCAGTAAACAAGGAATAGCACATCGGAAAGGAGAAACTCGTAGCCCAAAAGAATATCCGGTCGTTTCCATAGAAACATTACTAGATTTAGAAGGAGAACTCATAGAACCGCAAGTATTTCACAGCGACGCAATGTCTGTGTTAATTCGTCAATGTGAGGGAGCGAGGGAAGCAGTAAAGAAGGAATAGTGCATCGAAAAGGACATACTCGTATACCAAAAGAAAATCCTGTCGTTTCCATAGAAATGTTACTCGATTTAGAAGGAGAAGTCATAGAACCTATAGTATTTCATAGCCAAGCTATTTCTGTCTTAATTTGGCAATGTGAGGGAGCGAGGAATGCAGTAAAGAAGGAATAGTGCATCGGAATGGAGATACTCGTATCCCAAAAGAAAATCTTACCGTTTCTATTGAAACGATACTTTATTTAGAAGGAGAAGTCGTAGAACCTACAGTATTTGATAGCGACGCAATTTCTGTGCTTATTCGTCAATGTGGGGGAGAGAGGGATGCAGTAAAGAAGGAACAGTGCATCGGAAAGGAGATACTCGTATCCCAAACGATAATCCTGACGTTTCCATAGAAACGATACTCGATTTAGAAGGAGAAGTCATAGAACACATAGTATTTCATAGCGACACAATTTCTGTGCTTATTCGTCAATGTGAGGGAACGAGGGATGCAGTCAAGAAGGAATAGTGCATCGGAAAGGAGATACTCGTATCCCAAAAGAAGATCCTGTCGATTCCATAGAAACGTTGATCGATTAGAAGGAGAAGTCATAGAACCCATAGTATTTCATAGCGACGATATATCATTGTTAATTCGTCAATGTGAATGAGCGAGGGATTCAGTAAAGTAGGAATAGCGCATCGGAAAGGTGAAAGTCGTATCTCAAAAGAAAATCCTGTCGTTTCCATAAAAACGTTACTCGATTAAGAAGGAGAAGTCATAGAACAAGTAGTATTTCATAGCGACGCAATTTCTGTGTTAATTCGTCAATGTGCGGGAGCGAGGGAAGCAGTAAAGAAGGAATAGTGCAACGGAAAGGAGATACCCGTATCCAAAAGAAAATCCTCTCGTTTCCCTAGAAACATTACTCGATTTAGAAGGAGATGCTATAGAGCCCATAGCATTTCATAGCGACGCAATTTCTGTGTTAATACGTCAATGTGAGGGAGCGAGGGATGCAGTGAAGAAGGAATAGTGCATCGGAAAGGAGGTACTCGTATCCCAAAAGAAAATCCTGTCGTTTCAATGGAATCGTTACTCGATTTAGAAGGAGAAGTCATAGAACCAATAGTATTTCATAGCGACGTCATTTCTGTATTAATTCGTCAACGTGATGGAGCGAGAGAAGCAGTAAAGAAGGAATAGCGCATCGGAATGGACATACTCTTATCCCAAAAGAAAATCCTGTCGTTTTCATGGAAACGTTACACGATTTGGAAGTAGAAGTTATAGAACCCATAGTACTTCATAGCCACGCAATTTCTTTGTTATTTCGTCAATATTAAGGAGCGAGGGAAGCAGTAAAGATGGAATAGTGCATCGGAATAGACATACTCGTATCCCAAAAGAAAATCCTGTCGATTTCATAGGAACGTTACTCGATTAGACGGAGAAGTCATTGAACCCATAGTATTTCATAGCGACGCAATATCATTGTTAATACGTCAATGTGAGGGAGCGACGGATGTAGTAAAGAACCGATAGTGCATCGGAAAGGAGGTACTCGTATCCCAAAAGAAAATCCTGTCGTTTCAATGGAAACGTTACTCGATTTAGAAGGAGAAGTCATAGAACCAATAGTATTTCATAGCGACGCAATTTCTGTGTTAAATCGTCAGTGTGAGGAAGCGAGGGTTGCAGTATAGAAGGAATAGGGCATCGGAATGGAGATAGTCGTATCCCAGAAGAAAATTCTGACGTTTCCCTAGTAACGTTACTCTAATTAGAAGGAGAAGTCATTGAACCCATAGTATTTCATAGCGACACAATTTCTGTGTTAATTCGTCAAAGTGTGGGAGCGAGGGATGCAGTTAAGAAGGAATAGTGCATCGGAAAGGAGATACTCGTATACCAAAAGAATATCCTCTCGTTTCCATAGAAACGTTACTCGATGTAGAAGGAGAAGTCATAGAACACATAGTATTCCATAGCGACGCAATTTCTGTGTTCATTCGTCAATGTGAGGGAGCGAGGGAAGCAGTAAAGAAGACATAGTGCATCGGAAAGGAGATACTCGTATCCCAAAAGAAAATCCTGTCGCTTCCATAGAGACGTTACTCTATTTAGAAGGAGAAGTCATAGAACCCATAGTATTTCATAGCGACGCAATCTCTGTGCTTATTCGTCAATGTGAGGGAGCGAGGGATGCAGTAAAGAAGGAATAGTGCATCGGAAAGGAGATACTCGGATACCAAAAGAAAATCCTGTCGTTTCCATTGAAACGTAACTAGATTTAGAAGGAGAAGTCATAGAACCCATAGTATATCATGGAGACGGAATCTGTGTGTTTTTTCGTCAATGTGAGGGAGCGAGGGAGGCAGTAAAGATGGAATAGTGCATCGGAAAGGAGATACTGGTATACCAAATAAAAATCTACCGTAAACATTGAAACGTTACTCTATTTAGAAAGAGAAGTCATAGAACCCATAGTATTTCATAGCCACGCAATATCTGTGTTAATTCGTCAATGTGAGGGAGCAAGGGATGCAGTAAAGAAGGAGTAGTGCATCGGAAAGGTGATACTCGTATCCCAAAAGAAAAGCCTGTCGGTTCCAAAGAAACGTTACTCGATTTAGAAGGAGAAGTAATAGAACCAATAGTATTTAATAGCGACGCAATTTCTGTGTTAATTTGTCAATGTGAGGGAGGGAGGGACGAAGTAAAAACGGAATAGTGCATCGGAAAGGAGATCCTCGTATGCGAAAAGAACATTCTGTCGTTTCCATAGAAACGTTACTCGATTTAGAAGGAGAAGTCATTGAACCCATAGTATTTCATAGCAACGCAATTTCTGTGTTAATTCGTCAATGTGAGGGAGCGAGGGATGCAGTAATGAAAGAATAGTGCATCGGAAAGGAGATACTCGTTTCCCAAAGAAAATCCTGTCGTTTCCATAGAAACGTAACTAGATTCAGAAGGAGAAGTCATAGAACCCTTGTACTTCGTAGCGACGCAATCTCTTTGCTTAGTCGTAAATGTGAGGGAGTAAGGGAAGCAGTAAAGAAGGAATAGTGCATCGGAAAGGAGATATTGGATTCCCAAAAGAAAATCTGTCGTTTCCATAGAAACGTTATTCGATTTAGAAGGAGATGGCATAGAACCCACAGTATTTCATAGCCACGCAATTTCTGTGCTTATTCGTCAATGTGAGGGAACGAGGGATGCAGTAAAGAAGGAATAGTGCATCGGAAAGGAGATACTCGTATACCAAAAGAAAATCCTGTCATTTCCATTGAAACGTAACTAGATTTAGAAGGAGAAGTCATAGAACCCATAGTATATCATAGAGACGGAATCTGTGTGCTTATTCGTCAATGTGAGGGAGCGAGGGAGGCAGTAAAGATGGAATAGTGCATCGGAAAGGAGATACTGGTATACCAAAAGAAAATCTGCCGTAAACATTGAAACGTTACTCTATTTAGAAGGAGAACTCATAGAACCGGTAGTATTTGATAGCGACGCAATTTCTGTGCTTATTCGTCAATGTGGGGGAGAGAGGGATGCAGTAAAGAAGGAATAGTGCATCGGAAAGGACATACTCGTATACCAAAAGAAAATCCTGTCGTTTCCGTAGTCATAGAACCTATAGTATTTCATAGCCAAGCTATTTCTGTCTTAATTCGTCAATGTGAGGGGGCGAGGAATGCAGTAAAGAAGGAATAGAGCATCGGAAAGGACGTAGTCGTATCCCAAAAGAAAATCCTGTCGTTTCTATAGAAACGTTACTTCATTTAGAAGGAGAAGTCATAGAAACAATAGTATTTCATAGCGACGCCATTTCTGTGTTAAGTCGTCAATGTGATGGAGCGAGAGAAGCAGTAAAGAAGGAATAGTGCATCGGAACGGACATACTCGTATACCAAAGGAAAATCCTGTCGTTTCCATAGAAACGTTACTCGATTTAGAAGGAGAATTCATAAAACCCATTGTATTTCGTAGCCACGCAATTTCTGTCGTAATTCGTCAATGTGAGGGAGCTAGGAATGCAGTAAAGCAGGAATAGTGCATCGGAAAGGAGATAGTCGTATCCCAAAACAAAATCCAGTCGTTTCCATAGAAACGTTACTCGATTTAAAAGGAGAAGACATCGAACACATAGTATATCATAGCGTCGCCATTTCTGTGTTAATTCGTCAATTTGTGGGAGCGAGGGATGAAGTAAAGAAGCATTGGTGCATCGGAAAGGGGATACTAGTATCCCAAAAGAAAATTCTTTCGTTTCCATAGAAATGTTACTTGATTTAGAAGGAGAAGTCATACAACCAATAGTATTTCATAGCGACGCAATTTCTGTGTTAATTCGCCAATGTGAGGGAGTGAGGGAATCAGTACAGAAGGAATAGTGCATCGGAAAGGAGATAGTCGTATCCCAAAAGAAAATCCAGTCGTTTCCATAGAAACGTAACTCGATTTAGGAGGAGGAGTCATAGAACCCATAGTATTTCATAGCGACGCAATTTTCGATTTTATTCGTCTATGTGAGGGATCGAGGTATGAAGTAAAGAAGGAAAACTGCATCGGAATGGAGATACTCGTTTCCCAAAAGAAAATCCTGTCATTTCCATAGAAACGTTACTCGATTTAGAAAGAGAAGTCATAGAACCCATAGTACTTCATAGCCACGCAATTTCTGTTTTAATTCGTCAATATGAGGGAGCGAGGAAGGCCGTATAGAAGGAATAGTGCATCGGAAAGGACATAATCGTATCCCAATAGAAAATCCTGTCGTATCCATAGAAACGTTACTCAATTTAGTAGGTGAACTCATACAACGCGAGTATATCAAAGCGACGTAATTTCTGTGTTTATTCGTCAATGTGAGGGAGCGAGGGATGCAGTAAAGAACCAAGAGTGCATTGGAAAGGAGATCCTCGTATCCCAAAAGAAAATCCTGTCGTTTCCATATAAACGTTGCTCGATTTAGAAGGAGATGTCATAGAACACATAGTTTTTCATAGCGACGCAGTTTCTGTGGTTATTCGTCAATGTGATGGAACGAGGGATGCAGTAAAGAAGGAATATTGCATCGGAAAGGAGATACTCGTATCTTAAAAGAAAATCCTGTCGTTTCCATAGAAACGTTACTCGATTAGAAGGAGAAGTCATAGAACACATAGTATTTCATAGCGACGCTATATCATTGTTAATTCGTCAATGTGAGGGAGCGAGGGATGCAGTAAACAAGGAATAGCACATCGGAAAGGAGAAACTCGTAGCCCAAAAGAATATCCGGTCGTTTCCATAGAAACATTACTAGATTTAGAAGGAGAACTCATAGAACCGCAAGTATTTCACAGCGACGCAATGTCTGTGTTAATTCGTCAATGTGAGGGAGCGAGGGAAGCAGTAAAGAAGGAATAGTGCATCGAAAAGGACATACTCGTATACCAAAAGAAAATCCTGTCGTTTCCATAGAAATTTTACTCGATTTAGAAGGAGAAGTCATAGAACCTATAGTATTTCATAGCCAAGCTATTTCTGTCTTAATTTGGCAATGTGAGGGAGCGAGGAATGCAGTAAAGAAGGAATAGTGCATCGGAATGGAGATACTCGTATCCCAAAAGAAAATCTTACCGTTTCTATTGAAACGATACTTTATTTAGAAGGAGAAGTCGTAGAACCTACAGTATTTGATAGCGACGCAATTTCTGTGCTTATTCGTCAATGTGGGGGAGAGAGGGATGCAGTAAAGAAGGAACAGTGCATCGGAAAGGAGATACTCGTATCCCAAACGATAATTCTGACGTTTCCATAGAAACGATACTCGATTTAGAAGGAGAAGTCATAGAACACATAGTATTTCATAGCGACACAATTTCTGTGCTTATTCGTCAATGTGAGGGAACGAGGGATGCAGTCAAGAAGGAATAGTGCATCGGAAAGGAGATACTCGTATCCCAAAAGAAGATCCTGTCGATTCCATAGAAACGTTGATCGATTAGAAGGAGAAGTCATAGAACCCATAGTATTTCATAGCGACGATATATCATTGTTAATTCGTCAATGTGAATGAGCGAGGGATTCAGTAAAGTAGGAATAGCGCATCGGAAAGGTGAAAGTCGTATTTCAAAAGAAAATCCTGTCGTTTCCATAAAAACGTTACTCGATTAAGAAGGAGAAGTCATAGAACAAGTAGTATTTCATAGCGACGCAATTTCTGTGTTAATTCGTCAATGTGCGGGAGCGAGGGAAGCAGTAAAGAAGGAATAGTGCAACGGAAAGGAGATACCCGAATCCAAAAGAAAATCCTCTCGTTTCCCTAGAAACATTACTCGATTTAGAAGGAGATGCTATAGAGCCCATAGCATTTCATAGCGACGCAATTTCTGTGTTAATACGTCAATGTGAGGGAGCGAGGGATGCAGTGAAGAAGGAATAGTGCATCGGAAAGGAGGTACTCGTATCCCAAAAGAAAATCCTGTCGTTTCAATGGAATCGTTACTCGATTTAGAAGGAGAAGTCATAGAACCAATAGTATTTCATAGCGACGTCATTTCTGTATTAATTCGTCAACGTGATGGAGCGAGAGAAGCAGTAAAGAAGGAATAGCGCATCGGAATGGACATACTCTTATCCCAAAGAAAATCCTGTCGTTTTCATGGAAACGTTACACGATTTGGAAGTAGAAGTTATAGAACCCATAGTACTTCATAGCCACGCAATTTCTTTGTTATTTCGTCAATATTAAGGAGCGAGGGAAGCAGTAAAGATGGAATAGTGCATCGGAATAGACATACTCGTATCCCAAAAGAAAATCCCGTCGATTTCATAGGAACGTTACTCGATTAGACGGAGAAGTCATTGAACCCATAGTATTTCATAGCGACGCAATATCATTGTTAATACGTCAATGTGAGGGAGCGACGGATGCAGTAAAGAACCGATAGTGCATCGGAAAGGAGATAGTCGTATCCCAAAAGAAAATCCTGTCGTTTCCATATAATCGTTACTCGATTAGAAAGAGAAGTCATAGAACCCATAGTATTTCATAGGCACGATATATCATTGTTAATTCGTCAATGTGAGAAAGCGAGGGATGCAGTAAAATGGGAATAGCTCATCTTCAGGAGAAACTCGTAGCCCAAAAGAAAATCCGGTCGTTTCCATAGAAACATTACTAGATTTAGAAGGAGAACTCATAGAACCGGTAGTATTTCATAGCGACGCAATGTCTGTGTTAATTCGTCAATGTGAGGGAGCGAGGAATGCAGTAAAGAAGGAATAGTGCATCGGAAATTAGATACTCGTATCCCAAAAGAAAATCCTACCGTTTCTATTCAAACGATACTTTATTTAGAAGGAGAAGTCGTAGAACCTACAGTATTTGATAGCGACGCAATTTCTGTGCTTATTCGTCAATGTGAGGGAGCGAGGGATGCTGTAAAGAAGGAACAGTGCATCGGAAAGGAGATACTCGCATCCCAAACGAAAATCCCGGCGTTTCCATAGAAACGATACTCCATTTAGAAGGAGAAGTCATAGAACACATTGTATTTCATAGCGACACAATTTCTGTGCTTATTCGTCAATGTGAGGGAACGAGGGATGCAGTAAAGAAGGAATAGTTTAACGGAAAGGAGATACTCGTATACCAAAAGAAGATCCTGTCGATTACATAGAAACGTTACTCGATTAGAAGGAGAAGTCATAGAACCCATAGGATTTCATAGCGACGATATATCATTGTGAGGGATCGAGGGATGCAGTAAAGTAGGAATAGCGCATCGGAAAGGAGAAACTTGTATCCCAAAAGAATGTGAGGGAGCGAGGGATGCAGTAAAGTAGGAATAGCGCATCGGAAAGGAGAAACTTGTATCCCAAAAGAAAATCCTGTCGTTTCCATAGAAACATTACTCGATTTAGAAGGAGAAGTCATAGAACCCATAGTACTTCAGAGCGACGCAATTTCTGTGATAATTCGTCAATGTGAGGGAGCGAGATAAGCAGTAAAGAAGGAACAGTGCATCGGAACGGACATACTCGTATACCAAAGGAAAATCCTGTCGTTTCCATAGAAACGTTACTCGATTTAGAAGGAGAATTCATAGAACCCATAGTATTTCATAGCGACGTAATATCATTGTTAATATGTCAATGTGAGGGAGCGACGGATGCAGTAAAGAACCGATAGTGCATCGGAAAGGAGATAGTCGTATCCCAAAAGAAAATCCTGTCGTTTCCATAGAAACGTTACCCGATTTAGAAGGAGAAGTCATAGAACAGATAGTATTTCATAGCGTCGCCATTTCTGTGTTAATTCGTCAATGTGTGGGAGCGAGGGATGAAGTAAAGAAGCATTGGTGCATCGGAAAGGGGATACTAGTATCCCAAAAGAAAATTCTTTCGTTTCCATAGAAATGTTACTTGATTTAGAAGGAGAAGTCATACAACCAATAGTATTTCATAGCGACGCAATTTCTGTGTTAATTCGCCAATGTGAGGGAGTGAGGGAATCAGTACAGAAGGAATAGTGCATCGGAAAGGAGATAGTCGTATCCCAAAAGAAAATCCAGTCGTTTCCATAGAAACGTAACTCGATTTAGGAGGAGGAGTCATAGAACCCATAGTATTTCATAGCGACGCAATTTTCGATTTTATTCGTCTATGTGAGGGATCGAGGTATGAAGTAAAGAAGGAAAACTGCATCGGAATGGAGATACTCGTTTCCCAAAAGAAAATCCTGTCATTTCCATAGAAACGTTACTCGATTTAGAAAGAGAAGTCATAGAACCCATAGTACTTCATAGCCACGCAATTTCTGTTTTAATTCGTCAATATGAGGGAGCGAGGAAGGCCGTATAGAAGGAATAGTGCATCGGAAAGGACATAATCGTATCCCAATAGAAAATCCTGTCGTATCCATAGAAACGTTACTCAATTTAGTAGGTGAACTCATACAACGCGAGTATATCAAAGCGACGTAATTTCTGTGTTTATTCGTCAATGTGAGGGAGCGAGGGATGCAGTAAAGAACCAAGAGTGCATTGGAAAGGAGATCCTCGTATCCCAAAAGAAAATCCTGTCGTTTCCATATAAACGTTGCTCGATTTAGAAGGAGATGTCATAGAACACATAGTTTTTCATAGCGACGCAGTTTCTGTGGTTATTCGTCAATGTGATGGAACGAGGGATGCAGTAAAGAAGGAATATTGCATCGGAAAGGAGATACTCGTATCTTAAAAGAAAATCCTGTCGTTTCCATAGAAACGTTACTCGATTAGAAGGAGAAGTCATAGAACACATAGTATTTCATAGCGACGCTATATCATTGTTAATTCGTCAATGTGAGGGAGCGAGGGATGCAGTAAACAAGGAATAGCACATCGGAAAGGAGAAACTCGTAGCCCAAAAGAATATCCGGTCGTTTCCATAGAAACATTACTAGATTTAGAAGGAGAACTCATAGAACCGCAAGTATTTCACAGCGACGCAATGTCTGTGTTAATTCGTCAATGTGAGGGAGCGAGGGAAGCAGTAAAGAAGGAATAGTGCATCGAAAAGGACATACTCGTATACCAAAAGAAAATCCTGTCGTTTCCATAGAAATTTTACTCGATTTAGAAGGAGAAGTCATAGAACCTATAGTATTTCATAGCCAAGCTATTTCTGTCTTAATTTGGCAATGTGAGGGAGCGAGGAATGCAGTAAAGAAGGAATAGTGCATCGGAATGGAGATACTCGTATCCCAAAAGAAAATCTTACCGTTTCTATTGAAACGATACTTTATTTAGAAGGAGAAGTCGTAGAACCTACAGTATTTGATAGCGACGCAATTTCTGTGCTTATTCGTCAATGTGGGGGAGAGAGGGATGCAGTAAAGAAGGAACAGTGCATCGGAAAGGAGATACTCGTATCCCAAACGATAATTCTGACGTTTCCATAGAAACGATACTCGATTTAGAAGGAGAAGTCATAGAACACATAGTATTTCATAGCGACACAATTTCTGTGCTTATTCGTCAATGTGAGGGAACGAGGGATGCAGTCAAGAAGGAATAGTGCATCGGAAAGGAGATACTCGTATCCCAAAAGAAGATCCTGTCGATTCCATAGAAACGTTGATCGATTAGAAGGAGAAGTCATAGAACCCATAGTATTTCATAGCGACGATATATCATTGTTAATTCGTCAATGTGAATGAGCGAGGGATTCAGTAAAGTAGGAATAGCGCATCGGAAAGGTGAAAGTCGTATTTCAAAAGAAAATCCTGTCGTTTCCATAAAAACGTTACTCGATTAAGAAGGAGAAGTCATAGAACAAGTAGTATTTCATAGCGACGCAATTTCTGTGTTAATTCGTCAATGTGCGGGAGCGAGGGAAGCAGTAAAGAAGGAATAGTGCAACGGAAAGGAGATACCCGAATCCAAAAGAAAATCCTCTCGTTTCCCTAGAAACATTACTCGATTTAGAAGGAGATGCTATAGAGCCCATAGCATTTCATAGCGACGCAATTTCTGTGTTAATACGTCAATGTGAGGGAGCGAGGGATGCAGTGAAGAAGGAATAGTGCATCGGAAAGGAGGTACTCGTATCCCAAAAGAAAATCCTGTCGTTTCAATGGAATCGTTACTCGATTTAGAAGGAGAAGTCATAGAACCAATAGTATTTCATAGCGACGTCATTTCTGTATTAATTCGTCAACGTGATGGAGCGAGAGAAGCAGTAAAGAAGGAATAGCGCATCGGAATGGACATACTCTTATCCCAAAGAAAATCCTGTCGTTTTCATGGAAACGTTACACGATTTGGAAGTAGAAGTTATAGAACCCATAGTACTTCATAGCCACGCAATTTCTTTGTTATTTCGTCAATATTAAGGAGCGAGGGAAGCAGTAAAGATGGAATAGTGCATCGGAATAGACATACTCGTATCCCAAAAGAAAATCCCGTCGATTTCATAGGAACGTTACTCGATTAGACGGAGAAGTCATTGAACCCATAGTATTTCATAGCGACGCAATATCATTGTTAATACGTCAATGTGAGGGAGCGACGGATGCAGTAAAGAACCGATAGTGCATCGGAAAGGAGATAGTCGTATCCCAAAAGAAAATCCTGTCGTTTCCATATAATCGTTACTCGATTAGAAAGAGAAGTCATAGAACCCATAGTATTTCATAGGCACGATATATCATTGTTAATTCGTCAATGTGAGAAAGCGAGGGATGCAGTAAAATGGGAATAGCTCATCTTCAGGAGAAACTCGTAGCCCAAAAGAAAATCCGGTCGTTTCCATAGAAACATTACTAGATTTAGAAGGAGAACTCATAGAACCGGTAGTATTTCATAGCGACGCAATGTCTGTGTTAATTCGTCAATGTGAGGGAGCGAGGAATGCAGTAAAGAAGGAATAGTGCATCGGAAATTAGATACTCGTATCCCAAAAGAAAATCCTACCGTTTCTATTCAAACGATACTTTATTTAGAAGGAGAAGTCGTAGAACCTACAGTATTTGATAGCGACGCAATTTCTGTGCTTATTCGTCAATGTGAGGGAGCGAGGGATGCTGTAAAGAAGGAACAGTGCATCGGAAAGGAGATACTCGCATCCCAAACGAAAATCCCGGCGTTTCCATAGAAACGATACTCCATTTAGAAGGAGAAGTCATAGAACACATTGTATTTCATAGCGACACAATTTCTGTGCTTATTCGTCAATGTGAGGGAACGAGGGATGCAGTAAAGAAGGAATAGTTTAACGGAAAGGAGATACTCGTATACCAAAAGAAGATCCTGTCGATTACATAGAAACGTTACTCGATTAGAAGGAGAAGTCATAGAACCCATAGGATTTCATAGCGACGATATATCATTGTGAGGGATCGAGGGATGCAGTAAAGTAGGAATAGCGCATCGGAAAGGAGAAACTTGTATCCCAAAAGAATGTGAGGGAGCGAGGGATGCAGTAAAGTAGGAATAGCGCATCGGAAAGGAGAAACTTGTATCCCAAAAGAAAATCCTGTCGTTTCCATAGAAACATTACTCGATTTAGAAGGAGAAGTCATAGAACCCATAGTACTTCAGAGCGACGCAATTTCTGTGATAATTCGTCAATGTGAGGGAGCGAGATAAGCAGTAAAGAAGGAACAGTGCATCGGAACGGACATACTCGTATACCAAAGGAAAATCCTGTCGTTTCCATAGAAACGTTACTCGATTTAGAAGGAGAATTCATAGAACCCATAGTATTTCATAGCGACGTAATATCATTGTTAATATGTCAATGTGAGGGAGCGACGGATGCAGTAAAGAACCGATAGTGCATCGGAAAGGAGATAGTCGTATCCCAAAAGAAAATCCTGTCGTTTCCATAGAAACGTTACCCGATTTAGAAGGAGAAGTCATAGAACAGATAGTATTTCATAGCGTCGCCATTTCTGTGTTAATTCGTCAATGTGTGGGAGCGAGGGATGAAGTAAAGAAGCATTGGTGCATCGGAAAGGGGATACTAGTATCCCAAAAGAAAATTCGTTCGTTTCCATAGAAATGTTACTTGATTTAGAAGGAGAAGTCATACAACCAATAGTATTTCATAGCGACGCAATTTCTGTGTTAATTCGCCAATGTGAGGGAGTGAGGGAATCAGTACAGAAGGAATAGTGCATCGGAAAGGAGATAGTCGTATCCCAAAAGAAAATCCAGTCGTTTCCATAGAAACGTAACTCGATTTAGGAGGAGGAGTCATAGAACCCATAGTATTTCATAGCGACGCAATTTTCGATTTTATTCGTCAATGTGAGGGATCGAGGTATGAAGTAAAGAAGGAAAACTGCATCGGAATGGAGATACTCGTTTCCCAAAAGAAAATCCTGTCATTTCCATAGAAACGTTACTCGATTTAGAAAGAGAAGTCATAGAACCCATAGTACTTCATAGCACGCAATTTCTGCTTTAATTCGTCAATATGAGGGAGCGAGGAAGGCCGTATAGAAGGAATAGTGCATCGGAAAGGACATAATCGTATCCCAATAGAAAATCCTGTCGTATCCATAGAAACGTTACTCGATTTAGTAGGAGAACTCATACAACGCGAGTATATCAAAGCGACGTAATTTCTGTGTTTATTCGTCAATGTGAGGGAGCGAGGGATGCAGTAAAGAACCAAGAGTGCATTGGAAAGGAGATCCTCGTATCCCAAAAGAAAATCCTGTCGTTTCCATATAAACGTTGCTCGATTTAGAAGGAGATGTCATAGAACACATAGTTTTTCATAGCGACGCAGTTTCTGTGGTTATTCGTCAATGTGATGGAACGAGGGATGCAGTAAAGAAGGAATATTGCATCGGAAAGGAGATACTCGTATCTTAAAAGAAAATCCTGTCGTTTCCATAGAAACGTTACTCGATTAGAAGGAGAAGTCATAGAACACATAGTATTTCATAGCGACGCTATATCATTGTTAATTCGTCAATGTGAGGGAGCGAGGGATGCAGTAAACAAGGAATAGCACATCGGAAAGGAGAAACTCGTAGCCCAAAAGAATATCCGGTCGTTTCCATAGAAACATTACTAGATTTAGAAGGAGAACTCATAGAACCGCAAGTATTTCATAGCGACGCAATGTCTGTGTTAATTCGTCAATGTGAGGGAGCGAGGGAAGCAGTAAAGAAGGAATAGTGCATCGAAAAGGACATACTCGTATACCAAAAGAAAATCCTGTCGTTTCCATAGAAATGTTACTCGATTTAGAAGGAGAAGTCATAGAACCTATAGTATTTCATAGCCAAGCTATTTCTGTCTTAATTTGGCAATGTGAGGGAGCGAGGAATGCAGTAAAGAAGGAATAGTGCATCGGAATGGAGATACTCGTATCCCAAAAGAAAATCTTACCGTTTCTATTGAAACGATACTTTATTTAGAAGGAGAAGTCGTAGAACCTACAGTATTTGATAGCGACGCAATTTCTGTGCTTATTCGTCAATGTGGGGGAGAGAGGGATGCAGTAAAGAAGGAACAGTGCATCGGAAAGGAGATACTCGTATCCCAAACGATAATTCTGACGTTTCCATAGAAACGATACTCGATTTAGAAGGAGAAGTCATAGAACACATAGTATTTCATAGCGACACAATTTCTGTGCTTATTCGTCAATGTGAGGGAACGAGGGATGCAGTCAAGAAGGAATAGTGCATCGGAAAGGAGATACTCGTATCCCAAAAGAAGATCCTGTCGATTCCATAGAAACGTTGATCGATTAGAAGGAGAAGTCATAGAACCCATAGTATTTCATAGCGACGATATATCATTGTTAATTCGTCAATGTGAATGAGCGAGGGATTCAGTAAAGTAGGAATAGCGCATCGGAAAGGTGAAAGTCGTATTTCAAAAGAAAATCCTGTCGTTTCCATAAAAACGTTACTCGATTAAGAAGGAGAAGTCATAGAACAAGTAGTATTTCATAGCGACGCAATTTCTGTGTTAATTCGTCAATGTGCGGGAGCGAGGGAAGCAGTAAAGAAGGAATAGTGCAACGGAAAGGAGATACCCGAATCCAAAAGAAAATCCTCTCGTTTCCCTAGAAACATTACTCGATTTAGAAGGAGATGCTATAGAGCCCATAGCATTTCATAGCGACGCAATTTCTGTGTTAATACGTCAATGTGAGGGAGCGAGGGATGCAGTGAAGAAGGAATAGTGCATCGGAAAGGAGGTACTCGTATCCCAAAAGAAAATCCTGTCGTTTCAATGGAATCGTTACTCGATTTAGAAGGAGAAGTCATAGAACCAATAGTATTTCATAGCGACGTCATTTCTGTATTAATTCGTCAACGTGATGGAGCGAGAGAAGCAGTAAAGAAGGAATAGCGCATCGGAATGGACATACTCTTATCCCAAAGAAAATCCTGTCGTTTTCATGGAAACGTTACACGATTTGGAAGTAGAAGTTATAGAACGCATAGTACTTCATAGCCACGCAATTTCTTTGTTATTTCGTCAATATTAAGGAGCGAGGGAAGCAGTAAAGATGGAATAGTGCATCGGAATAGACATACTCGTATCCCAAAAGAAAATCCCGTCGATTTCATAGGAACGTTACTCGATTAGACGGAGAAGTCATTGAACCCATAGTATTTCATAGCGACGCAATATCATTGTTAATACGTCAATGTGAGGGAGCGACGGATGCAGTAAAGAACCGATAGTGCATCGGAAAGGAGATAGTCGTATCCCAAAAGAAAATCCTGTCGTTTCCATATAATCGTTACTCGATTAGAAAGAGAAGTCATAGAACCCATAGTATTTCATAGGCACGATATATCATTGTTAATTCGTCAATGTGAGAAAGCGAGGGATGCAGTAAAATGGGAATAGCTCATCTTCAGGAGAAACTCGTAGCCCAAAAGAAAATCCGGTCGTTTCCATAGAAACATTACTAGATTTAGAAGGAGAACTCATAGAACCGGTAGTATTTCATAGCGACGCAATGTCTGTGTTAATTCGTCAATGTGAGGGAGCGAGGAATGCAGTAAAGAAGGAATAGTGCATCGGAAATTAGATACTCGTATCCCAAAAGAAAATCCTACCGTTTCTATTCAAACGATACTTTATTTAGAAGGAGAAGTCGTAGAACCTACAGTATTTGATAGCGACGCAATTTCTGTGCTTATTCGTCAATGTGAGGGAGCGAGGGATGCTGTAAAGAAGGAACAGTGCATCGGAAAGGAGATACTCGCATCCCAAACGAAAATCCCGGCGTTTCCATAGAAACGATACTCCATTTAGAAGGAGAAGTCATAGAACACATTGTATTTCATAGCGACACAATTTCTGTGCTTATTCGTCAATGTGAGGGAACGAGGGATGCAGTAAAGAAGGAATAGTTTAACGGAAAGGAGATACTCGTATACCAAAAGAAGATCCTGTCGATTACATAGAAACGTTACTCGATTAGAAGGAGAAGTCATAGAACCCATAGGATTTCATAGCGACGATATATCATTGTGAGGGATCGAGGGATGCAGTAAAGTAGGAATAGCGCATCGGAAAGGAGAAACTTGTATCCCAAAAGAATGTGAGGGAGCGAGGGATGCAGTAAAGTAGGAATAGCGCATCGGAAAGGAGAAACTTGTATCCCAAAAGAAAATCCTGTCGTTTCCATAGAAACATTACTCGATTTAGAAGGAGAAGTCATAGAACCCATAGTACTTCAGAGCGACGCAATTTCTGTGATAATTCGTCAATGTGAGGGAGCGAGATAAGCAGTAAAGAAGGAACAGTGCATCGGAACGGACATACTCGTATACCAAAGGAAAATCCTGTCGTTTCCATAGAAACGTTACTCGATTTAGAAGGAGAATTCATAGAACCCATAGTATTTCATAGCGACGTAATATCATTGTTAATATGTCAATGTGAGGGAGCGACGGATGCAGTAAAGAACCGATAGTGCATCGGAAAGGAGATAGTCGTATCCCAAAAGAAAATCCTGTCGTTTCCATAGAAACGTTACCCGATTTAGAAGGAGAAGTCATAGAACAGATAGTATTTCATAGCGTCGCCATTTCTGTGTTAATTCGTCAATGTGTGGGAGCGAGGGATGAAGTAAAGAAGCATTGGTGCATCGGAAAGGGGATACTAGTATCCCAAAAGAAAATTCTTTCGTTTCCATAGAAATGTTACTTGATTTAGAAGGAGAAGTCATACAACCAATAGTATTTCATAGCGACGCAATTTCTGTGTTAATTCGCCAATGTGAGGGAGTGAGGGAATCAGTACAGAAGGAATAGTGCATCGGAAAGGAGATAGTCGTATCCCAAAAGAAAATCCAGTCGTTTCCATAGAAACGTAACTCGATTTAGGAGGAGGAGTCATAGAACCCATAGTATTTCATAGCGACGCAATTTTCGATTTTATTCGTCTATGTGAGGGATCGAGGTATGAAGTAAAGAAGGAAAACTGCATCGGAATGGAGATACTCGTTTCCCAAAAGAAAATCCTGTCATTTCCATAGAAACGTTACTCGATTTAGAAAGAGAAGTCATAGAACCCATAGTACTTCATAGCCACGCAATTTCTGTTTTAATTCGTCAATATGAGGGAGCGAGGAAGGCCGTATAGAAGGAATAGTGCATCGGAAAGGACATAATCGTATCCCAATAGGAAATCCTGTCGTATCCATAGAAACGTTACTCAATTTAGTAGGTGAACTCATACAACGCGAGTATATCAAAGCGACGTAATTTCTGTGTTTATTCGTCAATGTGAGGGAGCGAGGGATGCAGTAAAGAACCAAGAGTGCATTGGAAAGGAGATCCTCGTATCCCAAAAGAAAATCCTGTCGTTTCCATATAAACGTTGCTCGATTTAGAAGGAGATGTCATAGAACACATAGTTTTTCATAGCGACGCAGTTTCTGTGGTTATTCGTCAATGTGATGGAACGAGGGATGCAGTAAAGAAGGAATATTGCATCGGAAAGGAGATACTCGTATCTTAAAAGAAAATCCTGTCGTTTCCATAGAAACGTTACTCGATTAGAAGGAGAAGTCATAGAACACATAGTATTTCATAGCGACGCTATATCATTGTTAATTCGTCAATGTGAGGGAGCGAGGGATGCAGTAAACAAGGAATAGCACATCGGAAAGGAGAAACTCGTAGCCCAAAAGAATATCCGGTCGTTTCCATAGAAACATTACTAGATTTAGAAGGAGAACTCATAGAACCGCAAGTATTTCACAGCGACGCAATGTCTGTGTTAATTCGTCAATGTGAGGGAGCGAGGGAAGCAGTAAAGAAGGAATAGTGCATCGAAAAGGACATACTCGTATACCAAAAGAAAATCCTGTCGTTTCCATAGAAATTTTACTCGATTTAGAAGGAGAAGTCATAGAACCTATAGTATTTCATAGCCAAGCTATTTCTGTCTTAATTTGGCAATGTGAGGGAGCGAGGAATGCAGTAAAGAAGGAATAGTGCATCGGAATGGAGATACTCGTATCCCAAAAGAAAATCTTACCGTTTCTATTGAAACGATACTTTATTTAGAAGGAGAAGTCGTAGAACCTACAGTATTTGATAGCGACGCAATTTCTGTGCTTATTCGTCAATGTGGGGGAGAGAGGGATGCAGTAAAGAAGGAACAGTGCATCGGAAAGGAGATACTCGTATCCCAAACGATAATTCTGACGTTTCCATAGAAACGATACTCGATTTAGAAGGAGAAGTCATAGAACACATAGTATTTCATAGCGACACAATTTCTGTGCTTATTCGTCAATGTGAGGGAACGAGGGATGCAGTCAAGAAGGAATAGTGCATCGGAAAGGAGATACTCGTATCCCAAAAGAAGATCCTGTCGATTCCATAGAAACGTTGATCGATTAGAAGGAGAAGTCATAGAACCCATAGTATTTCATAGCGACGATATATCATTGTTAATTCGTCAATGTGAATGAGCGAGGGATTCAGTAAAGTAGGAATAGCGCATCGGAAAGGTGAAAGTCGTATTTCAAAAGAAAATCCTGTCGTTTCCATAAAAACGTTACTCGATTAAGAAGGAGAAGTCATAGAACAAGTAGTATTTCATAGCGACGCAATTTCTGTGTTAATTCGTCAATGTGCGGGAGCGAGGGAAGCAGTAAAGAAGGAATAGTGCAACGGAAAGGAGATACCCGAATCCAAAAGAAAATCCTCTCGTTTCCCTAGAAACATTACTCGATTTAGAAGGAGATGCTATAGAGCCCATAGCATTTCATAGCGACGCAATTTCTGTGTTAATACGTCAATGTGAGGGAGCGAGGGATGCAGTGAAGAAGGAATAGTGCATCGGAAAGGAGGTACTCGTATCCCAAAAGAAAATCCTGTCGTTTCAATGGAATCGTTACTCGATTTAGAAGGAGAAGTCATAGAACCAATAGTATTTCATAGCGACGTCATTTCTGTATTAATTCGTCAACGTGATGGAGCGAGAGAAGCAGTAAAGAAGGAATAGCGCATCGGAATGGACATACTCTTATCCCAAAGAAAATCCTGTCGTTTTCATGGAAACGTTACACGATTTGGAAGTAGAAGTTATAGAACCCATAGTACTTCATAGCCACGCAATTTCTTTGTTATTTCGTCAATATTAAGGAGCGAGGGAAGCAGTAAAGATGGAATAGTGCATCGGAATAGACATACTCGTATCCCAAAAGAAAATCCCGTCGATTTCATAGGAACGTTACTCGATTAGACGGAGAAGTCATTGAACCCATAGTATTTCATAGCGACGCAATATCATTGTTAATACGTCAATGTGAGGGAGCGACGGATGCAGTAAAGAACCGATAGTGCATCGGAAAGGAGATAGTCGTATCCCAAAAGAAAATACTGTCGTTTCCATATAATCGTTACTCGATTAGAAAGAGAAGTCATAGAACCCATAGTATTTCATAGGCACGATATATCATTGTTAATTCGTCAATGTGAGAAAGCGAGGGATGCAGTAAAATGGGAATAGCTCATCTTCAGGAGAAACTCGTAGCCCAAAAGAAAATCCGGTCGTTTCCATAGAAACATTACTAGATTTAGAAGGAGAACTCATAGAACCGGTAGTATTTCATAGCGACGCAATGTCTGTGTTAATTCGTCAATGTGAGGGAGCGAGGAATGCAGTAAAGAAGGAATAGTGCATCGGAAATTAGATACTCGTATCCCAAAAGAAAATCCTACCGTTTCTATTCAAACGATACTTTATTTAGAAGGAGAAGTCGTAGAACCTACAGTATTTGATAGCGACGCAATTTCTGTGCTTATTCGTCAATGTGAGGGAGCGAGGGATGCTGTAAAGAAGGAACAGTGCATCGGAAAGGAGATACTCGCATCCCAAACGAAAATCCCGGCGTTTCCATAGAAACGATACTCCATTTAGAAGGAGAAGTCATAGAACACATTGTATTTCATAGCGACACAATTTCTGTGCTTATTCGTCAATGTGAGGGAACGAGGGATGCAGTAAAGAAGGAATAGTTTAACGGAAAGGAGATACTCGTATACCAAAAGAAGATCCTGTCGATTACATAGAAACGTTACTCGATTAGAAGGAGAAGTCATAGAACCCATAGGATTTCATAGCGACGATATATCATTGTGAGGGATCGAGGGATGCAGTAAAGTAGGAATAGCGCATCGGAAAGGAGAAACTTGTATCCCAAAAGAATGTGAGGGAGCGAGGGATGCAGTAAAGTAGGAATAGCGCATCGGAAAGGAGAAACTTGTATCCCAAAAGAAAATCCTGTCGTTTCCATAGAAACATTACTCGATTTAGAAGGAGAAGTCATAGAACCCATAGTACTTCAGAGCGACGCAATTTCTGTGATAATTCGTCAATGTGAGGGAGCGAGATAAGCAGTAAAGAAGGAACAGTGCATCGGAACGGACATACTCGTATACCAAAGGAAAATCCTGTCGTTTCCATAGAAACGTTACTCGATTTAGAAGGAGAATTCATAGAACCCATAGTATTTCATAGCGACGTAATATCATTGTTAATATGTCAATGTGAGGGAGCGACGGATGCAGTAAAGAACCGATAGTGCATCGGAAAGGAGATAGTCGTATCCCAAAAGAAAATCCTGTCGTTTCCATAGAAACGTTACCCGATTTAGAAGGAGAAGTCATAGAACAGATAGTATTTCATAGCGTCGCCATTTCTGTGTTAATTCGTCAATGTGTGGGAGCGAGGGATGAAGTAAAGAAGCATTGGTGCATCGGAAAGGGGATACTAGTATCCCAAAAGAAAATTCGTTCGTTTCCATAGAAATGTTACTTGATTTAGAAGGAGAAGTCATACAACCAATAGTATTTCATAGCGACGCAATTTCTGTGTTAATTCGCCAATGTGAGGGAGTGAGGGAATCAGTACAGAAGGAATAGTGCATCGGAAAGGAGATAGTCGTATCCCAAAAGAAAATCCAGTCGTTTCCATAGAAACGTAACTCGATTTAGGAGGAGGAGTCATAGAACCCATAGTATTTCATAGCGACGCAATTTTCGATTTTATTCGTCAATGTGAGGGATCGAGGTATGAAGTAAAGAAGGAAAACTGCATCGGAATGGAGATACTCGTTTCCCAAAAGAAAATCCTGTCATTTCCATAGAAACGTTACTCGATTTAGAAAGAGAAGTCATAGAACCCATAGTACTTCATAGCCACGCAATTTCTGCTTTAATTCGTCAATATGAGGGAGCGAGGAAGGCCGTATAGAAGGAATAGTGCATCGGAAAGGACATAATCGTATCCCAATAGAAAATCCTGTCGTATCCATAGAAACGTTACTCGATTTAGTAGGAGAACTCATACAACGCGAGTATATCAAAGCGACGTAATTTCTGTGTTTATTCGTCAATGTGAGGGAGCGAGGGATGCAGTAAAGAACCAAGAGTGCATTGGAAAGGAGATCCTCGTATCCCAAAAGAAAATCCTGTCGTTTCCATATAAACGTTGCTCGATTTAGAAGGAGATGTCATAGAACACATAGTTTTTCATAGCGACGCAGTTTCTGTGGTTATTCGTCAATGTGATGGAACGAGGGATGCAGTAAAGAAGGAATATTGCATCGGAAAGGAGATACTCGTATCTTAAAAGAAAATCCTGTCGTTTCCATAGAAACGTTACTCGATTAGAAGGAGAAGTCATAGAACACATAGTATTTCATAGCGACGCTATATCATTGTTAATTCGTCAATGTGAGGGAGCGAGGGATGCAGTAAACAAGGAATAGCACATCGGAAAGGAGAAACTCGTAGCCCAAAAGAATATCCGGTCGTTTCCATAGAAACATTACTAGATTTAGAAGGAGAACTCATAGAACCGCAAGTATTTCATAGCGACGCAATGTCTGTGTTAATTCGTCAATGTGAGGGAGCGAGGGAAGCAGTAAAGAAGGAATAGTGCATCGAAAAGGACATACTCGTATACCAAAAGAAAATCCTGTCGTTTCCATAGAAATGTTACTCGATTTAGAAGGAGAAGTCATAGAACCTATAGTATTTCATAGCCAAGCTATTTCTGTCTTAATTTGGCAATGTGAGGGAGCGAGGAATGCAATAAAGAAGGAATAGTGCATCGGAATGGAGATACTCGTATCCCAAAAGAAAATCTTACCGTTTCTATTGAAACGATACTTTATTTAGAAGGAGAAGTCGTAGAACCTACAGTATTTGATAGCGACGCAATTTCTGTGCTTATTCGTCAATGTGGGGGAGAGAGGGATGCAGTAAAGAAGGAACAGTGCATCGGAAAGGAGATACTCGTATCCCAAACGATAATCCTGACGTTTCCATAGAAACGATACTCGATTTAGAAGGAGAAGTCATAGAACACATAGTATTTCATAGCGACACAATTTCTGTGCTTATTCGTCAATGTGAGGGAACGAGGGATGCAGTCAAGAAGGAATAGTGCATCGGAAAGGAGATACTCGTATCCCAAAAGAAGATCCTGTCGATTCCATAGAAACGTTGATCGATTAGAAGGAGAAGTCATAGAACCCATAGTATTTCATAGCGACGATATATCATTGTTAATTCGTCAATGTGAATGAGCGAGGGATTCAGTAAAGTAGGAATAGCGCATCGGAAAGGTGAAAGTCGTATCTCAAAAGAAAATCCTGTCGTTTCCATAAAAAAGTTACTCGATTAAGAAGGAGAAGTCATAGAACAAGTAGTATTTCATAGCGACGCAAATTCTGTGTTAATTCGTCAATGTGCGGGAGCGAGGGAAGCAGTAAAGAAGGAATAGTGCAACGGAAAGGAGATACCCGTATCCAAAAGAAAATCCTCTCGTTTCCCTAGAAACATTACTCGATTTAGAAGGAGATGCTATAGAGCCCATAGCATTTCATAGCGACGCAATTTCTGTGTTAATACGTCAATGTGAGGGAGCGAGGGATGCAGTGAAGAAGGAATAGTGCATCGGAAAGGAGGTACTCGTATCCCAAAAGAAAATCCTGTCGTTTCAATGGAATCGTTACTCGATTTAGAAGGAGAAGTCATAGAACCAATAGTATTTCATAGCGACGTCATTTCTGTATTAATTCGTCAACGTGATGGAGCGAGAGAAGCAGTAAAGAAGGAATAGCGCATCGGAATGGACATACTCTTATCCCAAAAGAAAATCCTGTCGTTTTCATGGAAACGTTACACGATTTGGAAGTAGAAGTTATAGAACCCATAGTACTTCATAGCCACGCAATTTCTTTGTTATTTCGTCAATATTAAGGAGCGAGGGAAGCAGTAAAGATGGAATAGTGCATCGGAATAGACATACTCGTATCCCAAAAGAAAATCCTGTCGATTTCATAGGAACGTTACTCGATTAGACGGAGAAGTCATTGAACCCATAGTATTTCATAGCGACGCAATATCATTGTTAATACGTCAATGTGAGGGAGCGACGGATGCAGTAAAGAACCGATAGTGCATCGGAAAGGAGATAGTCGTATCCCAAAAGAAAATCCTGTCGTTTCCATAGAAACGTTACCCGATTTAGAAGGAGAAGTCATAGAACAGATAGTATTTCATTGCGACGTCATTTCTATGTTTATTCGTCAATGTGAGGGAGCGAGGGATGCAGTAAAGAAGGAATAGCGCATCGGATAGGAGAAACTCGTATCCCAAACGAAAATCCAGACGTTTCAATAGAAACGTTACTCGATGTAGAAGGAGAACTCATTGAACGCATAGTATATCATAGCGACCCAATATCTGTGGTTATTCGTCAATGTGTGGGAGCGAGGGATGCAGTAAAAAACCAATAGTGCATTGGAAAGGAGATCCTCGTATCCCAAAAGAAAATACTGTCGTTTCCATAGAAACGTTGCTCGATTTAGAAGGAGATGTCATTGAATACATAGTATTTCATAGCGACGCAGTTTCTGTGCTTATTCGTCAATGTGAGGGAACGAGGGACGCTGTAAAGAAGGAATAGAGCATCGGAAAGGAGGTACTCGTATCCCAAAAGAAAATCCTGTCGTTTCCATAGAAACGTTACTCGATTTAGAAGGAGAAGTCATAGATCACATAGTATTTCATAGCGACGCAATTTCTGTGCGTATTCGTCAGTGTGATGGAACGAGAGATGCAGTAATGAAGGAATATTGCATCGGAAAGGAGATACTCGTATCTTAAAAGAAAATCCTGTCGTTTCCATATAATCGTTACTCGATTAGAAAGAGAAGTCATAGAACCCATAGTATTTCATAGGCACGATATATCATTGTTAATTCGTCAATGTGAGAAAGCGAGGGATGCAGTAAAATGGGAATAGCTCATCTTCAGGAGAAACTCGTAGCCCAAAAGAAAATCCGGTCGTTTCCATAGAAACATTACTAGATTTAGAAGGAGAACTCATAGAACCGGTAGTATTTCATAGCGACGCAATGTCTGTGTTAATTCGTCAATGTGAGGGAGCGAGGAATGCAGTAAAGAAGGAATAGTGCATCGGAAATTAGATACTCGTATCCCAAAAGAAAATCCTACCGTTTCTATTCAAACGATACTTTATTTAAAAGGAGAAGTCGTAGAACCTACAGTATTTGATAGCGACGCAATTTCTGTGCTTATTCGTCAATGTGAGGGAGCGAGGGATGCTGTAAAGAAGGAACAGTGCATCGGAAAGGAGATACTCGCATCCCAAACGAAAATCCCGGCGTTTCCATAGAAACGATACTCCATTTAGAAGGAGAAGTCATAGAACACATAGTATTTCATAGCGACACAATTTCTGTGCTTATTCGTCAATGTGAGGGAACGAGGGATGCAGTAAAGAAGGAATAGTTCAACGGAAAGGAGATACTCGTATCCCAAAAGAAGATCCTGTCGATTACATAGAAACGTTACTCGATTAGAAGGAGAAGTCATAGAACCCATAGGATTTCATAGCGACGATATATCATTGTGAGGGATCGAGGGATGCAGTAAAGTAGGAATAGCGCATCGGAAAGGAGAAACTTGTATCCCAAAAGAATGTGAGGGAGCGAGGGATGCAGTAAAGTAGGAATAGCGCATCGGAAAGGAGAAACTTGTATCCCAAAAGAAAATCCTGTCGTTTCCGTAGAAACATTACTCGATTTAGAAGGAGAAGTCATAGAACCCATAGTACTTCAGAGCGACGCAATTTCTGTGTTAATTCGTCAATGTGAGGGAGCGAGATAAGCAGTAAAAAAGGAACAGTGCATCGGAACGGACATACTCGTATACCAAAGGAAAATCCTGTCGTTTCCATAGAAACGTTACTCGATTTAGAAGGAGAATTCATAGAACCCATAGTATTTCATAGCGACGTAATATCATTGTTAATATGTCAATGTGAGGGAGCGACGGATGCAGTAAAGAACCGATAGTGCATCGGAAAGGAGATAGTCGTATCCCAAAAGAAAATCCTGTCGTTTCCATAGAAACGTTACCCGATTTAGAAGGAGAAGTCATAGAACAGATAGTATTTCATTGCGACGTCATTTCTATGTTTATTCGTCAATGTGAGGGAGCGAGGAATGCTGTAAAGAAGGAATAGCGCAACGGATAGGAGAAACTCGTATCCCAAACGAAAATCCAGACGTTTCCATAGAAACGTTACTCGATTTAGAAGGAGAAGTCATAGAACAGAAAGTATTTCATTGCGACGTCATTTCTATGTTTATTCGTCAATGTGAGGGAGCGAGGGATGCAGCAAAGAAGGAATAGTGCATCGGAAAGGAGATAGTCGTATCCCAAAAGAAAATCCTGTCGTATCCATAGAAACGTTACTCGATTTAGAAGGAGAACTCATTGAACGCATAGTATATCATAGCGACCCAATTTCTGTGGTTATTCGTCAATGTGTGGGAGCGAGGGATGCAGTAAAAAACCAATAGTGCATTGGAAAGGAGATCCTCGTATCCCAAAAGAAAATACTGTCGTTTCCATAGAAACGTTGCTCGATTTAGAAGGAGATGTCGTTGAATCCATAGTATTTCATAGCGACGCAGTTTCTGTGCTTATTCGTCAATGTGAGGGAACGAGGGACGCTGTAAAGAAGAAATAGAGCATCGGAAAGGAGGTACTCGTATCCCAAACGAAAATCCTGTCGTTTCCATATAACCGTTACTCGATTAGAAAGAGAAGTCATAGAACCCATAGTATTTCATAGCCACGATATATCATTGTTAATTCGTCAATGTGAGGGAGCGAGGGATGCAGTAAAATGGGAATAGCGCATCTTCAGGAGAAACTCGTAGCCCAAAAGAAAATCCGGTCGTTTCCATAGAAACATTACTACATTTAGAAGGAGAACTCATAGAACCGGTAGTATTTCATAGCGACGCAATGTCTGTGTTAATTTGTCAATGTGAGGGAGCGAGGAATGCAGTAAAGAAGGAATAGTGCATCGGAAATTAGATACTCGTATCCCAAAAGAAAATCCTACCGTTTCTATTCAAACGATACTTTATTTAGAAGGAGAAGTGGTAGAACCTACAGTATTTGATAGCGACAAAATTTCTGTGCTTAATCGTCAATGTGAGGGAGCGAGGAATGCAGTAAAGCAGGAATAGTGCATCGGAATGAAGATAGTCGTATCCCAAAAGAAAATCCATTCGTTTCCATAGAAACGTTACTCGGTTTAAAAGGAGAAGACATCGAACACATAGTATATTACAGCAACGCTATTTCTGTGTTAATTCGTCAATGTGAGGGAGCGAGGGATGAAGTAAAGAAGCATTAGTGCATCGGAAAGGGGATACTAGTATCCCAAAAGAAAATTCTTTCGTTTCCATAGAAATGTTACTTGATTTAGAAGGAGAAGTCATACAACCAATAGTATTTCATAGCGACGCAATTTCTGTGTTAATTCGCCAATGTGAGGGAGCGAGGGAATCAGTACAGAAGGAATAGTGCATCGGAAAGGAGATAGTCGTATCCCAAAAGAAAATCCAGTCGTTTCCATAGAAATGTTATTCGATTTAGAAGGAGGAGTCGTAGAACCCACAGTACTTCATAGCCACGCAATTTCTGTTTTAATTCGTCAATATGAGGGAGCGAGGAAGGCCGTAAAGAAGGAATAGTGCATCGGAAAAGACATAGTCGTATCCCAATAGAAAATCCTGTCGTATCCATAGAAACGTTACTCGATTTAGTAGGAGAACTCATAGAACGCGAGTATGTCATAGCGACGTAATTTCTGTGGTTATTCGTCAATGTGAGGGAGCGAGGGATGAAGTAAAGAACCAAGAGTGCATTGGAAAGGAGATCCACGTATCCCAAAAGAAAATCCTGTCGTTTCCATATAAACGTTGCTCGATTTAGAAGGAGATGTCATAGAACACATAGTATTTCATAGCGACGCAGTTTCTGTGCTTATTCGTCAATGTGATGGAACGAGGGATGCAGTAAAGAAGGAATATTGCATCGGAAAGGAGATACTCGTATCTTAAAAGAAAATCCTACCGTTTCCATAGAAACGTTACTCGCTTAGAAGGAGAAGTCATAGAACCCATAGTATTTCATAGCGACGCTATATCATTGTTAATTCGTGAATGTGAGGGAGCGAGGGATGCAGTAAACAAGGAATAGTGCATCGGAAAGGAGATACTCGTATCCCAAAAGAAGATCCTGTCGATTCCATAGAAACGTTGATCGATTAGAAGGAGAAGTCATAGAACCCATAGTATTTCATAGCGACGATATATTATTGTTAATTCGTCAATGTGAATGAGCGAGGGATTCAGTAAAGTAGGAATAGCGCATCGGAAAGGTGAAAGTCGTATCTCAAAAGAAAATCCTGTCGTTTCCATAAAAACGTTACGCGATTAAGAAGGAGAAGTCATAGAACAAGTAGTATTTCATAGCGATGCAATTTCTGTGTTAATTCGTCAATGTGCGGGAGCGAGGGAAGCAGTAAAGAAGGAATAGTGCAACGGAAAGGAGATACCCGTATCCAAAAGAAAATCCTCTCGTTTCCCTGGAAACGTTACTCGATTTAGGAGATGCTATAGAGCCCATAGCATTTCATAGCGACGCAATTTCTGTGTTAATACGTCAATGTGAGGGAGCGAGGGATGCAGTAAAGAACGAATAGTGCATCGGAAAGGAGGTACTCGTATCCCAAAAGAAAATCCTGTCGTTTCAATGGAAACGTTACTCGATTTAGAAGGAGAAGTCATAGAACCAATAGTATTTCATAGCGACGTCATTTCTGTATTAATTCGTCAATGTGATGGAGCGAGAGAAGCAGTAAAGAAGGAATAGCGCATCGGAATGGACATACTCGTATCCCAAAAGAAAATCCTGCCGTTTTCATGGAAACGTTACTCGATTTGGAAGTAGAAGTCATAGAACCCATAGTACTTCATAGCCACGCAATTTCTTTGTTATTTCGTTAATATTAAGGAGCGAGGGAAGCATTAAAGATGGAATAGTGCATCGGAATAGACATACTCGTATCCCAAAAGAAAATCCTGTCGATTTCATAGGAACGTTACTCGATTAGACGGAGAAGTCATTGAAGCCATAGTATTTCATAGCGACGCAATATCATTGTTAATACGTCAATGTGAGGGAGCGGCGGATGCAGTAAAGAACCGATAGTGCATCGGAAAGGAGATAGTCGTATCCCAAAAGAAAATCCTGTCGTTTCCATAGAAACGTTACCCGATTTAGAAGGAGAAGTCATAGAACAGGTAGTATTTCATTGCGACGTCATTTCTATGTTTATTCGTCAATGTGAGGGAGCGAGGGATGCAGCAAAGAAGGAATAGTGCATCGGAAAGGAGATAGTCGTATCCCGAAAGAAAATCCTGTCGTATCCATAGAAACGTTTGTCGATTTAGAAGGAGAACTCATTGAACGCATAGTATATCATAGCGACCCAATTTCTGTGGTTAATCGTCAATGTGTGGGAGCGAGGGATGCAGTAAAAAACCAATAGTGCATTGGAAAGGAGATATTCGTATCCCAAAAGAAAATACTGTCGTTTCCATATAATCGTTACTCGATTAGAAAGAGAAGTCATAGAACCCATAGTATTTCATAGGCACGATATATCATTGTTAATTCGTCAATGTGAGAAAGCGAGGGATGCAGTAAAATGGGAATAGCCCATCTTCAGGAGAAACTCGTAGCCCAAAAGAAAATCCGGTCGTTTCCATAGAAACATTACTCGATTTAGAAGGAGAACTCATAGAACCGGTAGTATTTCATAGCGACGCAATGTCTGTGTTAATTCGTCAATGTGAGGGAGCGAGGAATGCAGTAAAGAAGGAATAGTGCATCGGAAATTAGATACTCGTATCCCAAAAGAAAATCCTACCGTTTCTATTCAAACGATACTTTATTTAGAAGGAGAAGTCGTAGAACCTACAGTATTTGATAGCGACGCAATTTCTGTGCTTATTCGTCAATGTGAGGGAGCGAGGGATGCTGTAAAGAAGGAACAGTGCATCGGAAAGGAGATACTCGCATCCCAAACGAAAATCCCGGCGTTTGCATAGAAACGATACTCCATTTAGAAGGAGAAGTCATAGAACACATAGTATTTCATAGCGACACAATTTCTGTGCTTATTCGTCAATGTGAGGGAACGAGGGATGCAGTAAAGAAGGAATAGTGCAACGGAAAGGAGATACTCGTATACCAAAAGAAGATCCTGTCGATTACATAGAAACGTTACTCGATTAGAAGGAGAAGAAATAGAACCCATAGGATTTCATAGCGACGATATATCATTGTGAGGGATCGAGGGATGCAGTAAAGTAGGAATAGCGCATCGGAAAGGAGAAACTTGTATCCCAAAAGAATGTGAGGGAGCGAGGGATGCAGTAAAGTAGGAATAGCGCATCGGAAAGGAGAAACTTGTATCCCAAAAGATAATCCTGTCGTTTCCATAGAAACATTACTCGATTTAGAAGGAGAAGTCATAGAACCCATAGTACTTCAGAGCGACGCAATTTCTGTGTTAATTCGTCAATGTGAGGGAGCGAGATAAGCAGTAAAGAAGGAATAGTGCATCGGAACGGACATACTCGTATACCAAAGGAAAATCCTGTCGTTTCCATAGAAACGTTACTCGATTTAGAAGGAGAATTCATAGAACCCATAGCATTTCATAGCAACGCTATATCATTGTTAATTCGTCAATGTGAGGGAGCGAGGGATGCAGTAAACAAGGAATAGCGCGTCGGAAAGGAGAACCTCGAATCCCAAAAGAAAATCCGGTCGTTTCCACAGAAACGTTACTAGATTTAGAAGGAGAAGTCATAGAACAAGTAATATTTCATAGCGACGCAATTTCTGTGTTAATTCGTCAATGTGCGGGAGCGAGGGAAGCAGTAACGAAGGAATACTGCAACGGAAAGGTGATACCCGTATCCAAAAGAAAATCCTCTCGTTTCCCTAGAAACGTTACTCGATTTAGAAGGAGATGCTATAGAACCCATAGCATTTCATAGCGACGCAATTTCTGTGTTAATACGTCAATGTGAGGGAGCGAGGGATGCAGTAAAGAAGGAATAGTGCATCGGAAATGAGGTACTCGTATCCCAAAAGAAAATCCTGTCGTTTCAATGGAAACGTTACTCGATTTAGAAGGAGAAGTCATAGAACGAATAGTATTTCATAGCGACGTCATTTCTGTATTAATTCGTCAATGTGATGGAGCGAGAGAAGCAGTAAAGAAGGAATAGCGCATCGGAATGGACATACTCGTATCCCAAAACAAAATCCTGTTGTTTTCATGGAAACGTTACTCGATTTGGAAGTAGAAGTCATAGAACCCATAGTACTTCATACCCACGCAATTTCTTTGTTATTTCGTCAATATTAACGAATGAGGGAAGCAGTAAAGATGGAATAGTTAATCGGAATAGACATACTCGTACCCCTAAAGAAAATCCTGTCGATTTCATAGGAACGTTACTCGATTAGAAGGAGAAGTCATTGAAACCATAGTATTTCATAGCGACGCAATATCATTGTTAATACGTCAATGTGAGGGAGCGACGGATGCAGTAAAGAACCGATAGTGCATCGGAAAGGAGATAGTCGTATCCCAAAAGAAAATCCTGTCGTTTCCATAGAAACGTTACCCGATTTAGAAGGAGAAGTCATAGAACAGGTAGTATTTCATTGCGACGTCATTTCTATGTTTATTCGTGAATGTGAGGGAGCGAGGGATGCAGTAAAGAAGGAATAGCGCATCGGATAGGAGAAACTCGTATCCCAAACGAAAATCCAGACGTTTCAATAGAAACGTTACTCGATTTAGATGGAGAAGTCATAGAACAGATAGTATTTCATTGCGACGTCATTTCTATGTTTATTCGTCAATGTGAGGGAGCGAGGGATGCAGCAAAGAAGGAATAGTGCATCGGAAAGGAGATAGTCGTATCCCAAAAGAAAATCCTGTCGTATCCATAGAAACGTTACTCGATTTAGAAGGAGAACTCATTGAACGCATAGTATATCATAGCGACTCAATCTCTGTGGTTAATCGCCAATGTGTGGGAGCGAGGGATGCAGGAAAAAACCAATAGTGCATTGGAAAGGAGATAATCGTATCCCAAAAGAAAATACTGTCGTTTCCATAGAAACGTTGCTCGATTTAGAAGGAGATGTCATTGAATACATAGTATTTCATAGCGACGCAGTTTCTGTGCTTATTCGTCAATGTGAGGGAACGAGGGACGCTGTAAAGAAGGAATAGAGCATCGGAAAGGAGGTACTCGTATCCCAAAAGAAAATCCTGTCGTTTCCATAGAAACGTTACTCGATTTAGGAGGAGAAGTCATAGATCACATAGTATTTCATAGCGACGCAATTTCTGTGCGTATTCGTCAGTATGACGGAACGAGAGATGCAGTAAAGAAGGAATATTGCATCGGAAAGGAGATACTCGTATCTTAAAAGAAAATCCTGTCGTTTCCATATAATCGTTACTCGATTAGAAAGAGAAGTCATAGAACCCATAGTATTTCATAGGCACGATATATCATTGTTAATTCGTCAATGTGACAAAGCGAGGGATGCAGTAAAATGGGAATAGCTCATCTTCAGGAGAAACTCGTAGCCCAAAAGAAAATCCGGTCGTTTCCATAGAAACATTACTAGATTTAGAAGGAGAACTCATAGAACCGGTAGTATTTCATAGCGACGCAATGTCTGTGTTAATTCGTCAATGTGAGGGAGCGAGGAATGCAGTAAAGAAGGAATAGTGCATCGGAAATTAGATACTCGTATCCCAAAAGAAAATCCTACCGTTTCTATTCAAACGATACTTTATTTAGAAGGAGAAGTCGTAGAACCTACAGTATTTGATAGCGTCGCAATTTCTGTGCTTATTCGTCAATGTGAGGGAGCGAGGGATGCTGTAAAGAAGGAACAGTGCATCGGAAAGGAGATACTCGCATCCCAAACGAAAATCCCGGCGTTTCCATAGAAACGATACTCCATTTAGAAGGAGAAGTCATAGAACACATAGTATTTCATAGCGACACAATTTCTGTGCTTATTCGTCAATGTGAGGGAACGAGGGATGCAGTAAAGAAGGAATAGTGCAACGGAAAGGAGATACTCGTATACCAAAAGAAGATCCTGTCGATTACATAGAAACGTTTTCGATTAGAAGTAGAAGTCATAGAACCCATAGGATTTCATAGCGACGAGATATCATTGTGAGGGATCGAGGGATGCAGTAAAGTAGGAATAGCGCATCGGAAAGGAGAAACTTGTATCCCAAAAGAATGTGAGGGAGCGAGGGATGCAGTAAAGTAGGAATAGCGCATCGGAAAGGAGAAACTTGTATCCCAAAAGAAAATCCTGTCGTTTCCATAGAAACATTACTCGATTTAGAAGGAGAAGTCATAGAACCCATAGTACTTCAGAGCGACGCAATTTCTGTGTTAATTCGTCAATGTGAGGGAGCGAGATAAGCAGTAAAGAAGGAATAGTGCATCGGAACGGACATACTCGTATACCAAAGGAAAATCCTGTCGTTTCCATAGAAACGTTACTCGATTTAGAAGGAGAATTCATAGAACCCATAGCATTTCATAGCAACGCTATATCATTGTTAATTCGTCAATGTGAGGGAGCGAGGGATGCAGTAAACAAGGAATAGCGCGTCGGAAAGGAGAACCTCGAATCCCAAAAGAAAATCCGGTCGTTTCCACAGAAACGTTACTAGATTTAGAAGGAGAAGTCATAGGACAAGTAGTATTTCATAGCGACGCAATTTCTGTGTTAATTCGTCAATGTGCGGGAGCGAGGGAAGCAGTAAAGAAGGAATAGTGCAACAGAAAGGAGATACCCGTATCCAAAAGTAAATCCTCTCGTTTCCCTAGAAACGTTACTCGATTTAGAAGGAGATGCTATAGAACCCATAGCATTTCATAGCGACGCAATTTCTGTGTTAATACGTCAATGTGAGGGAGCGAGGGATGCAGTAAAGAAGGAATAGTGCATCGGAAATGAGGTACTCGTATCCCAAAAGAAAATCCTGTCGTTTCAATGGAAACGTTACTCGATTTAGAAGGAGAAGTCATAGAACCAATAGTATTTCATAGCGACGTTATTTCTGTATTAATTCGTCAATGTGATGGAGCGAGAGAAGCAGTAAAGAAGGAATAGCGCATCGGAATGGACATACTCGTATCCCAAAAGAAAATCCTGTTGTTTTCATGGAAACGTTACTGGATTTGGAAGTAGAAGTCATAGAACCCATAGTACTTCATAGCCACGCAATTTCTTTGTTATTTCGTCAATATTAACGAATGAGGGAAGCAGTAAAGATGGAATAGTTAATCGGAATAGACATACTCGTATCCCAAAAGAAAATCCTGTCGATTTCATAGGAACGTTACTCGATTAGAAGGAGAAGTCATTGAACCCATAGTATTTCATAGCGACGCAATATCATTGTTAATACGTCAATGTGAGGGAGCGACGGATGCAGTAAAGAACCGATAGTGCATCGGAAAGGAGATAGTCGTATCCCAAAAGAAAATCCTGTCGTTTCCATAGAAACGTTACCCGATTTAGAAGGAGAAGTCATAGAACAGGTAGTATTTCATTGCGACGTCATTTCTATGTTTATTCGTGAATGTGAGGGAGCGAGGGATGCAGTAAAGAAGGAATAGCACATCGGATAGGAGAAACTCGTATCCCAAACGAAAATCCAGACGTTTCAATAGAAACGTTACTCGATTTAGATGGAGAAGTCATAGAACAGATAGTATTTCATTGCGACGTCATTTCTATGTTTATTCGTCAATGTGAGGGAGCGAGGGATGCAGCAAAGAAGGAATAGTGCATCGGAAAGGAGATAGTCGTATCCCAAAAGAAAATCCTGTCGTATCCATAGAAACGTTACTCGATTTAGAAGGAGAACTCATTGAACGCATAGTATATCATAGCGACCCAATTTCTGTGGTTAATCGTCAATGTGTGGGAGCGAGGGATGCAGGAAAAAACCAATAGTGCATTGGAAAGGAGATAATCGTATCCCAAAAGAAAATACTGTCGTTTCCATAGAAACGTTGCTCGATTTAGAAGGAGATGTCATTGAATACATAGTATTTCATAGCGACGCAGTTTCTGTGCTTATTCGTCAATGTGAGGGAACGAGGGACGCTGTAAAGAAGGAATAGAGCATCGGAAAGGAGGTACTCGTATCCCAAAAGAAAATCCTGTCGTTTCCATAGAAACGTTACTCGATTTAGAAGGAGAAGTCATAGATCACATAGTATTTCATAGCGACGCAATTTCTGTGCGTATTCGTCAGTATGATGGAACGAGAGATGCAGTAAAGAAGGAATATTGCATCGGAAAGGAGATACTCGTATCTTAAAAGAAAATCCTGTCGTTTCCATATAATCGTTAATCGATTAGAAAGAGAAGTCATAGAACCCGTAGTATTTCATAGGCACGATATATCATTGTTAATTCGTCAATGTGAGAAAGCGAGGGATGCAGTAAAATGGGAATAGCTCATCTTCAGGAGAAACTCGTAGCCCAAAAGAAAATCCGGTCGTTTCCATAGAAACATTACTAGATTTAGAAGGAGAACTCATAGAACCGGTAGTATTTCATAGCGACGCAATGTCTGTGTTAATTCGTCAATGTGAGGGAGCGAGGAATGCAGTAAAGAAGGAATAGTGCATCGGAAATTAGATACTCGTATCCCAAAAGAAAATCCTACCGTTTCTATTCAAACGATACTTTATTTAGAAGGAGAAGTCGTAGAACCTACAGTATTTGATAGCGACGCAATTTCTGTGCTTATTCGTCAATGTGAGGGAGCGAGGGATGCTGTAAAGAAGGAACAGTGCATCGGAAAGGAGATACTCGCATCCCAAACGAAAATCCCGGCGTTTGCATAGAAACGATACTCCATTTAGAAGGAGAAGTCATAGAACACATAGTATTTCATAGCGACACAATTTCTGTGCTTATTCGTCAATGTGAGGGAACGAGGGATGGAGTAAAGAAGGAATAGTGCAACGGAAAGGAGATACTCGTATACCAAAAGAAGATCCTGTCGATTACATAGAAACGTTACTCGATTAGAAGGAGAAGTCATAGAACCCATAGGATTTCATAGCGACGAGATATCATTGTGAGGGATCGAGGGATGCAGTAAAGTAGGAATAGCGCATCGGAAAGGAGAAACTTGTATCCCAAAAGAATGTGAGGGAGCGAGGGATGCAGTAAAGTAGGAATATCGCATCGGAAAGGAGAAACTTGTATCCCAAAAGAAAATCCTGTCGTTTCCATAGAAACATTACTCGATTTAGAAGGAGAAGTCATAGAACCCATAGTACTTCAGAGCGACGCAATTTCTGTGTTAATTCGTCAATGTGAGGGAGCGAGATAAGCAGTAAAGAAGGAATAGTGCATCGGAACGGACATACTCGTATACCAAAGGAAAATCCTGTCGTTTCCATAGAAACGTTACTCGATTTAGAAGGAGAATTCATAGAACCCATAGCATTTCATAGCAACGCTATATCATTGTTAATTCGTCAATGTGAGGGAGCGAGGGATGCAGTAAACAAGGAATAGCGCGTCGGAAAGGAGAACCTCGAATCCCAAAAGAAAATGCGGTCGTTTCCACAGAAACGTTACTAGATTTAGAAGGAGAAGTCATAGGATAAGTAGTATTTCATAGCGACGCAATTTCTGTGTTAATTCGTCAATGTGCGGGAGCGAGGGAAGCAGTAAAGAAGGAATAGTGCAACGGAAAGGAGATACCCGTATCCAAAAGTAAATCCTCTCGTTTCCCTAGAAACGTTACTCGATTTAGAAGGAGATGCTATAGAACCCATAGCATTTCATAGCGACGCAATTTCTGTGTTAATACGTCAATGTGAGGGAGCGAGGGATGCAGTAAAGAAGGAATAGTGCATCGGAAATGAGGTACTCGTATCCCAAAAGAAAATCCTGTCGTTTCAATGGAAACGTTACTCGATTTAGAAGGAGAAGTCATAGAACCAATAGTATTTCATAGCGACGTCATTTCTGTATTAATTCGTCAATGTGATGGAGCGAGAGAAGCAGTAAAGAAGGAATAGCGCATCGGAATGGACATACTCGTATCCCAAAAGAAAATCCTGTTGTTTTCATGGAAACGTTACTGGATTTGGAAGTAGAAGTCATAGAACCCATAGTACTTCATAGCCACGCAATTTCTTTGTTATTTCGTCAATATTAAGGAGCGAGGGAAGCAGTAAAGATGGAATAGTGCATCGGAATAGACATACTCGTATCCCAAAAGAAAATCCTGTCGATTTCATAGGAACGTTACTCGATTAGAAGGAGAAGTCATTGAACCCATAGTATTTCATAGCGACGCAATATCATTGTTAATACGTCAATGTGAGGGAGCGACAGATGCAGTAAAGAACCGATAGTGCATCGGAAAGGAGATAGTCGTATCCCAAAAGAAAATCCTGTCGTTTCCATAGAAACGTTACCCGATTTAGAAGGAGAAGTCATAGAACAGGTAGTATTTCATTGCGACGTCATTTCTATGTTTATTCGTGAATGTGAGGGAGCGAGGGATACAGTAAAGAAGGAATAGCGCATCGGATAGGAGAAACTCGTATCCCAAACGAAAATCCAGACGTTTCAATAGAAACGTTAACCGATTTAGATGGAGAAGTCATAGAACAGATAGTATTTCATTGCGACGTCATTTCTATGTTTATTCGTCAATGTGAGGGAGCGAGGGATGCAGCAAAGAAGGAATAGTGCATCGGAAAGGAGATAGTCGTATCCCAAAAGAAAATCCTGTCGTATCCATAGAAACGTTACTCGATTTAGAAGGAGAACTCATTGAACGCATAGTATATCATAGCGACCCAATTTCTGTGGTTAATCGTCAATGTGTGGGAGCGAGGGATGCAGTAAAAAACCAATAGTGCATTGGAAAGGAGATCCTCGTATCCCAAAAGAAAATACTGTCGTTTCCATAGAAACGTTGCTCGATTTAGAAGGAGATGTCATTGAATACATAGTATTTCATAGCGACGCAGTTTCTGTGCTTATTCGTCAATGTGAGGGAACGAGGGACGCTGTAAAGAAGGAATAGAGCATCGGAAAGGAGGTACTCGTATCCCAAAAGAAAATCCTGTCGTTTCCATAGAAACGTTACTCGATTTAGAAGAAGTCATAGATCACATAGTATTTCATAGAGACGCAATTTCTGTGCGTATTCGTCAGTATGATGGAACGAGAGATGCAGTAAAGAACGAATATTGCATCGGAAAGGAGATACTCGTATCTTAAAAGAAAATCCTGTCGTTTCCATATAATCGTTACTCGATTAGAAAGAGAAGTCATAGAACCCATAGTACTTCATAGGCACGATATATCATTGTTAATTCGTCAATGTGAGAAAGCGAGGGATGCAGTAAAATGGGAATAGCTCATCTTCAGGAGAAACTCGTAGCCCAAAAGAAAATCCGGTCGTTTCCATAGAAACATTACTAGATTTAGAAGGAGAACTCATAGAACCGGTAGTATTTCATAGCGACGCAATGTCTGTGTTAATTCGTCAATGTGAGGGAGCGAGGAATGCAGTAAAGAAGGAATAGTGCATCGGAAATTAGATACTCGTATCCCAAAAGAAAATCCTACCGTTTCTATTCAAACGATACTTTATTTAGAAGGAGAAGTCGTAGAACCTACAGTATTTGATAGCGACGCAATTTCTGTGCTTATTCGTCAATGTGAGGGAGCGAGGGATGCTGTAAAGAAGGAACAGTGCATCGGAAAGGAGATACTCGCATCCCAAACGAAAATCCCGGCGTTTCCATAGAAACGATATTCCATTTAGAAGGAGAAGTCATAGAACACATAGTATTTCATTGCGACACAATTTCTGTGCTTATTCGTCAATGTGAGGGAACGAGAGATGCAGTAAAGAAGGAATAGTGCAACGGAAAGGAGATACTCGTATACCAAAAGAAGATCCTGTCGATTACATAGAAACGTTACTCGATTAGAAGGAGAAGTCATAGAACCCATAGGATTTCATAGCGACGAGATATCATTGTGAGGGATCGAGGGATGCAGTAAAGTAGGAATAGCGCATCGGAAAGGAGAAACTTGTATCCCAAAAGAATGTGAGGGAGCGAGGGATGCAGTAAAGTAGGAATAGCGCATCGGAAAGGAGAAACTTGTATCCCAAAAGAAAATCCTGTCGTTTCCATAGAAACATTACTCGATTTAGAATAAGGAGTCATAGAACCCATAGTACTTCAGAGCGACGCAATTTCTGTGTTAATTCGTCAATGTGAGGGAGCGAGATAAGCAGTAAAGAAGGAATAGTGCATCGGAACGGACATACTCGTATACCAAAGGAAAATCCTGTCGTTTCCATAGAAACGTTACTCGATTTAGAAGGAGAATTCATAGAACCCATAGCATTTCATAGCAACGCTATATCATTGTTAATTCGTCAATGTGAGGGAGCGAGGGATGCAGTAAACAAGGAATAGCGCGTCGGAAAGGAGAACCTCGAATCCCAAAAGAAAATCCGGTCGTTTCCACAGAAACGTTACTAGATTTAGAAGGAGAAGTCATAGGACAAGTAGTATTTCATAGCGACGCAATTTCTGTGTTAATTCGTCAATGTGCGGGAGCGAGTGAAGCAGTAAAGAAGGAATAGTGCAACGGAAAGGAGATACCCGTATCCAAAAGAAAATCCTCTCGTTTCCCTAGAAACGTTACTCGATTTAGAAGGAGATGCTATAGAACCCATAGAATTTTATAGCGACGCAATTTCTGTGTTAATACGTCAATGTGAGGGAGCGAGGGATGCAGTAAAGAAGGAATAGTGCATCGGAAATGAGGTACTCGTATCCCAAAAGAAAATCCTGTCGTTTCAATGGAAACGTTACTCGATTTAGAAGGAGAAGTCATACAACCAATAGTAATTCATCGCGACGTCATTTCTGTATTAATTTGTCAATGTGATGGAGCGAGAGAAGCAGTAAAGAAGGAATAGCGCATCGTAATGGACATACTCGTATCCCAAAAGAAAATCCTGTTGTTTTCATGGAAACGTTACTCGATTTGGAAGTAGAAGTCATAGAACCCATAGTACTTCATAGCCACGCAATTTCTTTGTTATTTCGTCAATATTAAGGAGCGAGGGAAGCAGTAAAGATGGAATAGTGCATCGGAATAGACATACTCGTATCCCAAAAGAAAATCCTGTCGATTTCATAGGAACGTTACTCGATTAGAAGGAGAAGTCATTGAACCCATAGTATTTCATAGCGACGCAATATCATTGTTAATACGTCAATGTGAGGGAGCGACGGATGCAGTAAAGAACCGATAGTGCATCGGAAAGGAGATAGTCGTATCCCAAAAGAAAATCCTGTCGTATCCATAGAAACGTTACTCGATTTAGAAGGAGAACTCATTGAACGCATAGTATATCATAGCGACCCAATTTCTGTGGTTATTCGTCAATGTGTGGGAACGAGGGATGCAGTAAAAAACCAATAGTGCATTGGAAAGGAGATCCTCGTATCCCAAAAGGAAATACTGTCATTTCCATAGAAACGTTGCTCGATTTAGAAGGAGATTTCATTGAATCCATAGTATTTCATAGCGACGCAGTTTCTGTGCTTATTCGTCAATGTGAGGGAACGAGGGACGCTGTAAAGAAGGAATAGAGCATCGGAAAGGAGGTACTCGTATCCCAAAAGAAAATCCTGTCGTTTCCATAGAAACGTTACTCGATTTAGAAGGAGAAGTCTTAGATCACATAGTATTTCATAGCGACGCAATTTCTGTGCGTATTCGTCAGTGTGATGGAACGAGAGATGCAGTAAAGAAGGAATATTGCATCGGAAAGGAGATACTCGTATCTTAAAAGAAAATCCTGTCGTTTCCATATAATCGTTACTCGATTAGAAAGAGAAGTCATAGAACCCAAAGTATTTCATAGGCACGATATATCATTGTTAATTCGTCAATGTGAGAAAGCGAGGGATGCAGTAAAATGGGAATAGCTCATCTTCAGGAGAAACTCGTAGCCCAAAAGAAAATCCGGTCGTTTCCATAGAAACATTACTAGATTTAGATGGAGAACTCATAGAACCGGTAGTATTTCATAGCGACGCAATGTCTGTGTTAATTCGTCAACGTGAGGGAGCGAGGAATGCAGTAAAGAAGGAATAGTGCATCGGAAATTAGATACTCGTATCCCAAAAGAAAATCCTACCGTTTCTATTCAAACGATACTTTATTTAGAAGGAGAAGTCGTAGAACCTACAGTATTTGATAGCGACGCAATTTCTGTGCTTATTCGTCAATGTGAGAGAGCGAGGGATGCTGTAAAGAAGGAACAGTGCATCGGAAAGGAGATACTCGCATCCCAAACGAAATTCCCGGCGTTTCCATAGAAACGATACTCGATTTAGAAGGAGAAGTCATAGAACACATAGTATTTCATAGCCACACAGTTTCTGTGCTTATTCGTCAATGTGAGGGAACGAGGGATGCAGTAAAGAAGGAATAGTGCAACGGAAAGGAGATACTCGTATACCAAAAGAAGATCCTGTCGATTACATAGAAGCGTTACTCGATTAGAAGGAGAAGTCATAGAACCCATAGGATTTCATAGCGACGAGATATCATTGTGAGGGATCGAGGGATGCAGTAAAGTAGGAATAGCGCATCGGAAAGGAGAAACTTGTATCCCAAAAGAATGTGAGGGAGCGAGGGATGCAGTAAAGTAGGAATAGCGCATCGGAAAGGAGAAACTTGTATCCCAAAAGAAAATCCTGTCGTTTCCATAGAAACATTACTCGATTTAGAAGGAGAAGTCATAGAACCCATAGTACTTCAGAGCGACGCAATTTCTGTGTTAATTCGTCAATGTGAGGGAGCGAGATAAGCAGTAAAGAAGGAATAGTGCATCGGAACGGACATACTCGTATACCAAAGGAAAATCCTGTCGTTTCCATAGAAACGATACTCGATTTAGAAGGAGAATTCATAGAACCCATAGTATTTCATAGCAACGCTATATCATTGTTAATTCGTCAATGTGAGGGAGCGAGGGATGCAGTAAACAAGGAATAGCGCGTCGGAAATGAGAACCTCGAATCCCAAAAGAAAATCCAGCGTTTCCACAGAAACGTTACTAGATTTAGAAGGAGAAGTCATAGGACAAGTAGTATTTCATAGCGACGCAATTTCTGTGTTAATTCGTCAATGTGCGGGAGCGAGTGAAGCAGTAAAGAAGGAATAGTGCAACGGAAAGGAGATACCCGTATCCAAAAGAAAATCCTCTCGTTTCCCTAGAAACGTTACTCGATTTAGAAGGAGATGCTATAGAACCCATAGCATTTTATAGCGACGCAATTTCTGTGTTAATACGTCAATCTGAGGGAGCGAGGGATGCAGTAAAGAAGGAATAGTGCATCGGAAATGAGGTACTCGTATCCCAAAACAAAATCCTGTCGTTTCAATGGAAACGTTACTCGATTTAGAAGGAGAAGTCATACAACCAATAGTAATTCATCGCGACGTCATTTCTGTGTTAATTTGTCAATGTGATGGAGCGAGAGAAGCAGTAAAGAAGGAATAGCGCATCGTAATGGACATACTCGTATCCCAAAAGAAAATCCTGTTGTTTTCATGGAAACGTTACTCGATTTGGAAGTAGAAGTCATAGAACCCATAGTACTTCATAGCCACGCAATTTCTTTGTTATTTCGTCAATATTAAGGAGCGAGGGAAGCAGTAAAGATGGAATAGTGCATCGGAATAGACATACTCGTATCCCAAAAGAAAATCCTGTCGATTTCATAGGAACGTTACTCGATTAGAAGGAGAAGTCATTGAACCCATAGTATTTCATAGCGACGCAATATCATTGTTAATACGTCAATGTGAGGGAGCGACGGATGCAGTAAAGAACCGATAGTGCATCGGAAAGGAGATAGTCGTATCCCAAAAGAAAATCCTGTCGTTTCCATAGAAACGTTACCCGATTTAGAAGGAGAAGTCATAGAACAGGTAGTATTTCATTGCGACGTCATTTCTATGTTTATTCGTCAATGTGAGGGAGCGAGGGATGCTGTAATGAAGGAATAGCGCATCGGATAGGAGAAACTTGTATCCCAAACGAAAATCCAGACGTTTCCATAGAAACGTTACTCGATTTAGAAGGAGAAGTCATAGAACAGATAGTATTTCATTGCGACGTCATTTCTATGTTTAATCGTCAATGTGAGGGAGCGAGGGATGCAGCAAAGAAGGAATAGTGCATCGGAAAGGAGATAGTCGTATCCCAAAAGAAAATCCTGTCGTATCCATAGAAACGTTACTCGATTTAGAAGGAGAACTCATTGAACGCATAGTATATCATAGCGACCCAATTTCTGTGGTTATTCGTCAATGTGTGGGAGCGAGGGATGCAGTAAAAAACCAATAGTGCATTGGAAAGGAGATCCTCGTATCCCAAAAGGAAATACTGTCATTTCCATAGAAACGTTGCTCGATTTAGAAGGAGATGTCATTGAATCCATAGTATTTCATAGCGACGCAGTTTCTGTGCTTATTCGTCAATGTGAGGGAACGAGGGACGCTGTAAAGAAGGAATAGAGCATCGGAAAGGAGGTACTCGTATCCCAAAAGAAAATCCTGTCGTTTCCATAGGAACGTTACTCGATTTAGAAGGAGAAGTCATAGATCACATAGTATTTCATAGCGACGCAATTTCTGTGCGTATTCGTCAGTGTGATGGAACGAGAGATGCAGTAAAGAAGGAATATTGCATCGGAAAGGAGATACTCGTATCTTAAAAGAAAATCCTGTCGTTTCCATATAATCGTTACTCGATTAGAAAGAGAAGTCATAGAACCCAAAGTATTTCATAGGCACGATATATCATTGTTAATTCGTCAATGTGAGAAAGCGAGGGATGCAGTAAAATGGGAATAGCTCATCTTCAGGAGAAACTCGTAGCCCAAAAGAAAATCCGGTCGTTTCCATAGAAACATTACTAGATTTAGAAGGAGAACTCATAGAACCGGTAGTATTTCATAGCGACGCAATGTCTGTGTTAATTCGTCAATGTGAGGGAGCGAGGAATGCAGTAAAGAAGGAATAGTGCATCGGAAATTAGATACTCGTATCCCAAAAGAAAATCCTACCGTTCCTATTCAAACGATACTTTATTTAGAAGGAGAAGTCGTAGAACCTACAGTATTTGATAGCGACGCAATTTCTGTGCTTATTCGTCAATGTGAGAGAGCGAGGGATGCTGTAAAGAAGGAACAGTGCATCGGAAAGGAGATACTCGCATCCCAAACGAAATTCCCGGCGTTTCCATAGAAACGATACTCGATTTAGAAGGAGAAGTCATAGAACACATAGTATTTCATAGCCACACAGTTTCTGTGCTTATTCGTCAATGTGAGGGAACGATGGATGCAGTAAAGAAGGAATAGTGCAACGGAAAGGAGATACTCGTATACCAAAAGAAGATCCTGACGATTACATAGAAGCGTTACTCGATTAGAAGGAGAAGTCATAGAACCCATAGGATTTCATAGCGACGAGATATCATTGTGAGGGATCGAGGGATGCAGTAAAGTAGGAATAGCGCATCGGAAAGGAGAAACTTGTATCCCAAAAGAATGTGAGGGAGCGAGGGTTGCAGTAAAGTAGGAATAGCGCATCGGAAAGGAGAAACTTGTATCCCAAAAGAAAATCCTGTCGTTTCCATAGAAACATTACTCGATTTAGAAGGAGAAGTCATAGAACCCATAGTACTTCAGAGCGACGCAATTTCTGTGTTAATTCGTCAATGTGAGGGAGCGAGATAAGCAGTAAAGAAGGAATAGTGCATCGGAACGGACATACTCGTATACCAAAGGAAAATCCTGTCGTTTCCATAGAAACGTTACTCGATTTAGAAGGAGAATTCATAGAACCCATAGTATTTCATAGCAACGCTATATCATTGTTAATTCGTCAATGTGAGGGAGCGAGGGATGCAGTAAACAAGGAATAGCGCGTCGGAAAGGAGAACCTCGAATCCCAAAAGAAAATCCGGTCGTTTCCACAGAAACGTTACTAGATTTAGAAGGAGAAGTCATAGAAAAGTAGTATTTCATAGCGACGCAATTTCTGTGTTAATTCGTCAATGTGCGGGAGCGAGGGAAGCAGTCAAGAAGGAATAGTGCAACGGAAAGGAGATACCCGTATCCAAAAGAAAATCCTCTCGTTTCCCTAGAAACGTTACTCGATTTAGAAGGAGATGCTATAGAACCCATAGCATTTCATAACGACGCAATTTCTGTGTTAATACGTCAATGTGAGGGAGCGAGGGATGCAGTAAAGAAGGAATAGTGCATCGGAAAGGAGGTACTCGTATCCCAAAAGAAAATCCTGTCGTTTCAATGGAAACGTTACTCGATTTAGAAGGAGAAGTCATAGAACCAATAGTATTTCATAGCGACGTCATTTCTGTATCAATTCGTCAATGTGATGGAGCGAGAGAAGCAGTAAAGAAGGAATAGCGCATCGGAATGGACATACTCGTATCCCAAAAGAAAATCCTGTTGTTTTCATGGAAACGTTACTCGATTTGGAAGTAGAAGTCATAGAACCCATAGTACTTCATAGCCACACAATTTCTTTGTTATTTCGTCAATATTAAGGAGCGAGGGAAACAGTAAAGATGGAATAGTGCATCGGAATAGACATACTCGTATCCCAAAAGAAAATCCTGACGATTTCATAGGAACGTTACTCGATTAGAAGGAGAAGTCATTGAACCCATAGTATTTCATAGCGACGCAATATCATTGTTAATACGTCAATGTGAGGGAGCGACGGATGCAGTAAAGAACCGATAGTGCATCGGAAAGGAGATAGTCGTATCCCAAAAGAAAATCCTGTCGTTTCCATAGAAACGTTACCCGATTTAGAAGGAGAAGTCATAGAACAGATAGTATTTCATTGCGACGTCATTTCTATGTTTATTCGTCAATGTGAGGGAGCGAGGGATGCTGTAAAGAAGGAATAGCGCATCGGATAGGAGAAACTCGTATCCCAAACGAAAATCCAGACGTTTCCATAGAAACGTTACTCGATTTAGAGGGCGAAGTCATAGAACAGATAGTATTTCATTGCGACGTCATTTCTATGTTTATTCGTCAATGTGAGGGAGCGAGGGATGCAGCAAAGAAGGAATAGTGCATCGGAAAGGAGATAGTCGTATCCCAAAGGAAAATCCTGTCGTATCCATAGAAACGTTACTCGATTTAGAAGGAGAACTCATTGAACGCATAGTATATCATAGCGACCCAATTTCTGTGGTTATTCGTCAATGTGTGGGAGCGAGGGATGCAGTAAAAAACCAATAGTGCACTGGAAAGGAGATCCTCGTATCCCAAAAGAAAATACTGTCGTTTCCATAGAAACGTTGCTCGATTTAGAAGGAGATGTCATTGAATCCATAGTATTTTATAGCGACGCAGTTTCTGTGCTTATTCGTCAATGTGAGGGAACGAGGGACGATGTAAAGAAGGAATAGAGCATCGGAAAGGAGGTACTCGTATCCCAAAAGAAAATCCTGTCGCTTCCATAGACACGTTACTCGATTTAGAAGGACAAGTCATAGATCACATAGTATTTCATAGCGACGCAATTTCTGTGCGTATTCGTCAGTGTGATGGAACGAGGGATGCAGTAAAGAAGGAATATTGCATCGGAAAGGAGATACTCGTATCTTAAAAGAAAATCCTGTCGTTTCCATATAACCGTTACTCGATTAGAAAGAGAAGTCATAGAACCCATAGTATTTCATAGCCACGATATATCATTGTTAATTCGTCAATGTGAGGGAGCGAGGGATGCAGTAAAATGGGAATAGCGCATCTTCAGGAGAAACTCGTAGCCCAAAAGAAAATCCGGTCGTTTCCATAGAAACATTACTACATTTAGAAGGAGAACTCATAGAACCGGTAGTATTTCATAGCGACGCAATGTCTGTGTTAATTTGTCAATGTGAGGGAGCGAGGAATGCAGTAAAGTAGGAATAGTGCATCGGAAATTAGATACTCGTATCCCAAAAGAAAATCCTACCGTTTCTATTCAAACGATACTTTATTTAGAAGGAGAAGTCGTAGAACTTACAGTATTATGATAGCGACGCAATTTCTGTGCTTAATCGTCAATGTGAGGGAGCGAGGGATGCTGTAAAGAAGGAACAGTGCATCGGAAAGGAGATACTCGCATCCCAAACGAAAATCCCGGCGATTCCATAGAAACGATACTCGATATAGAAGGAGAAGTCATAGAACACATAGTATTTCATAGCGACACAATTTCTGTGCTTATTCGTCAATGTGAGGGAACGAGGGATGCAGTCAAGAAGGAATAGTGCATCGGAAAGGAGATACTCGTATACCAAAAGAAGATCCTGTCGATTCCATAGAAACGTTACTCGATTAGAAGGAGAAGTCATAGAACCCATAGGATTTCATAGCGACGCTATATCATTGTTAATTCGTCAATGTGAGGGAACGAGGGACGCTGTAAAGAAGGAATAGAGCATCGGAAAGGAGGTACTCGTATCCCAAAAGAAAATCCTGTCGTTTACATAAAAACGTTACTCGATTTAGAAGGAGAAGTCATAGATCACATAGTATTTCATAGCGACGCAATTTCTGTGCGTATTCGTCAGTGTGATGGAACGAGAGATGCAGTAAAGAAGGAATATTGCATCGGAAAGGAGATACTCGTATCTTAAAAGAAAATCATGTCGTTTCCATATAATCGTTACTCGATTAGAAAGAGAAGTCATAGAACCCATAGTATTTCATAGGCACGATATATCATTGTTAATTCGTCAATGTGAGAATGCGAGGGATGCAGTAAAATGGGAATAGCTCATCTTCAGGAGAAACTCGTAGCCCAAAAGGAAATCCGGTCGTTTCCATAGAAACATTACTAGATTTAGAAGGAGAACTCATAGAACCGGTAGTATTTCATAGCGACGCAATGTCTGTGTTAATTCGTCAATGAGAGGGAGCGAGGAATGCAGTAAAGAAGGAATAGTGCATCGGCAATTAGATACTCGTATCCCAAAAGAAAATCCTACCGTTTCTATTCAAACGATACTTTATTTAGAAGGAGAAGTCGTAGAACCTACAGTATTTGTAGCGACGCAATTTCTGTGCTTATTCGTCAATGTGAGGGAGCGAGGGATGCAGTAAAGAAGGAATAGTGCATCGGAAAGGAGGTACTCGTATCCCAAAAGAAAATCCTGTCGTTTCAATGGAAACGTTACTCGATTTAGAAGGAGAAGTTATAGAACCAATAGTATTTCATAGTGACGTCATTTCTGTATTAATTCGTCAATGTGATGGAACGAGAGAAGCAGTAAAGAAGGAATAGCGCATCGGAATGGACATACTCGTATCCCAAAAGAAAATCCTGTCGTTTTCATGGAAACGTTACTCGATTTGGAAGTAGAAGTCATAGAACCCATAGTACTACATTGCCACGCAATTTCTTTGTTATTTCGTCAATATTAAGGAGCGAGGGAAGCAGTAAAGATGGAATAGTGCATCGGAATAGACATACTCGTATCCCAAAAGAAAATCATGTCGATTTCATAGGAACGTTACTCGATTAGACGGAGAAGTCATTGAACCCATAGTATTTCATAGCGACGCAATATCATTGTTAATACGTCAATGTGAGGGAGCGACGGATGCAGTAAAGAACCGATAGTGCATCGGAAAGGAGATAGTCGTATCCCAAAAGAAAATCCTGTCGTTTCCATAGAAACGTTACCCGATTTAGAAGGAGAAGTCATAGAACAGATAGTATTTCATTGCGACGTCATTTCTATGTTTATTCGTCAATGTGAGGGAGCGAGGGATGCAGTAAAGAAGGAATAGCGCATCGGATAGGAGAAACTCGTATCCCAAACGAAAATCCAGACGTTTCATTAGAAACGTTACTCGATTTAGAAGGAGAACTCATTGAACGCATAGTATATCTTAGCGACCCAATATCTGTGGTTATTCGTCAATGTGTGGGAGCGAGGGATGCAGTAAAAAACCAATAGTGCATTGGAAAGGAGATCCTCGTATCCCAAAAGAAAATACTGTCGTTTCCATAGAAACGTTGCTCGATTTAGAATGAGATGTCATTGAATACATAGTATTTCATAGCGACGCAGTTTCTGTGCTTATTCGTCAATGTGAGGGAACGAGGGACGCTGTAAAGAAGGAATAGAGCATCGGAAAGGAGGTACTCGTATCCCAAAAGAAAATCCTGTCGTTTCCATAGAAACGTTACTCGATTTAGAAGGAGAAGTCATAGATCACATAGTATTTCATAGCGACGCAATTTCAGTGCGTATTCGTCAGTGTGATGGAACGAGAGATGCAGTAAAGAAGGAATATTGCATCGGAAAGGAGATACTCGTATCTTAAAAGAAAATCCTGTCGTTTCCATATAATCGTTACTCGATTAGAAAGAGAAGTCATAGAACCCATAGTATTTCATAGGCACGATATATCATTGTTAATTCGTCAATGTGAGAAAGCGAGGGATGCAGTATAATGGGAATAGCTCATTTTCAGGAGAAACTCGTAGCCCAAAAGAAAATCCGGTCGTTTCCATAGAAACATTACTAGATTTAGAAGGAGAACTCATAGAACCGGTAGTATTTCATAGCGACGCAATGTCTGTGTTAATTCGTCAATGTGAGGGAGCGAGGAATGGAGTAAAGAAGGAATAGTGCATCGGAAATTAGATACTCGTATCCCAAAAGAAAAACCTACCGTTTCTATTCAAACGATACTTTATTTAGAAGGAGAAGTCGTAGAACCTACAGTATTTGATAGCGACGCAATTTCTGTGCTTATTCGTCAATGTGAGGGAGCGAGGGATGCTGTAAAGAAGGAACAGTGCATCGGAAAGGAGATACTCGCATCCCAAACGAAAATCCCGGCGTTTCCATAGAAACGATACTCCATTTAGAAGGAGAAGTCATAGAACACATAGTATTTCATAGCGACACAATTTCTGTGCTTATTCGTCAATGTGAGGGAACGAGGGATGCAGTAAAGAAGGAATAGTTCAACGGAAAGGAGATACCCGTATACCAAAAGAAGATCCTGTCGATTACATAGAAACCTTACTCGATTAGAAGGAGAAGTCATAGAACCCATAGGATTTCATAGCGACGATATATCATTGTGAGGGATCGAGGGATGCAGTAAAGTAGGAATAGCGCATCGGAAAGGAGAAACTTGAATCCCAAAAGAATGTGAGGGAGCGAGGGATGCAGTAAAGTAGGAATAGCGCATCGGAAAGGAGAAACTTGTATCCCAAAAGAAAAACCTGTCGTTTCCATAGAAACATTACTCGATTTAGAAGGAGAAGTCATAGAACCCATAGTACTTCAGAGCGACGCAATTTCTGTGTTAATTCGTCAATGTGAGGGAGCGAGATAAGCAGTAAAGAAGGAATAGTGCATCGGAACGGACATACTCGTATACCAAAGGAAAATCATGTCGTTTCCATGGAAACGTTACTCGATTTAGAAGGAGAATTCATAGAACCCATAGTATTTCATAGCGACGTAATATCATTGTTAATATGTCAATGTGAGGGAGCGACGGATGCAGTAAAGAACCGATAGTGCATCGGAAAGGAGATAGTCGTATCCCAAAAGAAAATCCTGTCGTTTCCATAGAAACGTTACTCGATTTAGAAGGAGAAGTCATAGAACAGAAAGTATTTCATTGCGACGTCATTTCTATGTTTTTTCGTCAATGTGAGGTAGCGAGGGATGCAGCAAAGAAGGAATAGTGCATCGGAAAGGAGATAGTCGTATCCCAAAAGAAAATCCTATCGTATCCATAGAAACGTTACTCGATTTAGAAGGAGAACTCATTGAACGCATAGTATATCATAGCGACCCAATTTCTGTGGTTATTCGTCAATGTGTGGGAGCGAGGGATGCAGTAAAAAACCAATAGTGCATTGGAAAGGAGATCCTCGTATCCCAAAAGAAAATACTGTCGTTTCCATAGAAACGTTGCTCGATTTAGAAGGAGATGTCATTGAATCCATAGTATTTCATAGCGACGCAGTTTCTGTGCTTATTCGTTAATGTGAGGGAACGAGGGACGCTGTAAAGAAGGAATAGAGCATCGGAAAGGAGGTACTCGTATCCCAAAAGAAAATCCTGTCGTTTCCATAGAAACGTTACTCGATTTAGAAGGAGAAGTCATAGATCACATAGTATTTCATAGCGACGCAATTTCTGTGCGTATTCGTCAGTGTGATGGAACGAGGGATGCAGTAAAGAAGGAATATTGCATCGGAAAGGAGATACTCGTATCTTAAAAGAAAATCCTGTCGTTTCCATATAACCGTTACTCGATTAGAAAGAGAAGTCATAGAACCCATAGTATTTCATAGCCACGATATATCATTGTTAATTCGTCAATGTGAGGGAGCGAGGGATGCAGTAAAATGGGAATAGCGCATCTTCAGGAGAAACTCGTAGCCCAAAAGAAAATCCGGTCGTTTCCATAGAAACATTACTACATTTAGAAGGAGAACTCATAGAACCGGTAGTATTTCATAGCGACGCAATGTCTGTGTTAATTTGTCAATGTGAGGGAGCGAGGAATGCAGTAAAGATGGAATAGTGCATCGGAAATTAGATACTCGTATCCCAAAAGAAAATCCTACCGTTTCTATTCAAACGATACTTTATTTAGAAGGAGAAGTCGTAGAACCTACAGTATTTGATAGCGACAAAATTTCTGTGCTTAATCGTCAATGTGAGGGAGCGAGGAATGCAGTAAAGCAGGAATAGTGCATCGGAATGGAGATAGTCGTATCCCAAAAGAAAATCCAGTCGTTTCCATAGAAACGTTACTCGATTTAAAAGGAGAAGACATCGAACACATAGTATATCACAGCGACGCCATTTCTGTGTTAATTCGTCAATGTGAGGGAGCGAGGGATGAAGTAAAGAAGCATTAGTGCATCGGAAAGGGGATACTAGTATCCCAAAAGAAAATTCTTTCGTTTCCATAGAAATGTTACTTGATTTAGAAGGAGAAGTCATACAACCAATAGTATTTCATAGCGACGCAATTTCTGTGTTAATTCGCCAATGTTAGGGAGTGAGGGAATCAGTACAGAAGGAATAGTGCATCGGAAAGGAGATAGTCGTATCCCAAAAGAAAATCCAGTCGTTTCCATAGAAACGTTATTCGATTTAGAAGGAGGAGTCATAGAACCCATAGTACTTCATAGCCACACAATTTCTGTTTTAATTCGTCAATATGAGGGAGCGAGGAAGGCCGTAAAGAAGGAATAGTGCATCGGAAAGGACATAGTCGTATCCCAATAGAAAATCCTGTCGTATCCTTAGAAACGTTACTCGATTTAGTAGGAGAACTCATAGAACGCGAGTATATCATAGCGACGTAATTTCTGTGGTTATTCGTCAATGTGAGGGAGCGAGGGATGAAGTAAAGAACCAAGAGTGCATTGGAAAGGAGATCCACGTATCCCAAAAGAAAATCCTGTCGTTTCCATAGAAACGTTACTCGATTAGAAGGAGAAGTCGTAGAACCCATAGTATTTCATAGCGACGCTATATCATTGTTAATTCGTGAATGTGAGGGAGCGAGGGATGCAGTAAACAAGGAATAGTGCATCGGAAAGGAGATACTCGAATCACAAAAGAAGATCCTTTCGATTCCATAGAAACGTTGATCGATTAGAAGGAGAAGTCATAGAACCCATAGTATTTCATAGCGACGATATATTATTGTTAATTCGTCAATGTGAATGAGCGAGGGATTCAGTAAAGTAGGAATAGCGCATCGGAAAGGTGAAAGTCGTATCTCAAAAGAAAATCCTGTCGTTTCCATAAAAACGTTACGCGATTAAGAAGGAGAAGTCATAGAACAAGTAGTATTTCATAGCGACGCAATTTCTGTGTTAATTCGTCAATGTGCGGGAGCGAGGGAAGCAGTAAACAAGGAATAGTGCAACGGAAAGGAGATACCCGTATCCAAAAGAAAATCCTCTCGTTTCCCTGGAAACGTTACTCGATTTAGAAGGAGATGCCATAGAGCCCATAGCATTTCATAGCGACGCAATTTCTGTGTTAATACGTCAATGTGAGGGAGCGAGAAAAGCAGTAAAGAAGGAATAGCGCATCGGAATGGACATACTCGTATCCCAAAAAAAAATCCTGCCGTTTTCATGGAAACGTTACTCGATTTGGAAGTAGAAGTCATAGAACCCATAGTACTTCATAGCCACGCAATTTCTTTGTTATTTCGTCAATATTAAGGAGCGAGGGAAGCAGTAAAGATGGAATAGTGCATCGGAATGGACATACTCGTATCCCAAAAGAAAATCCTGTCGATTTCATAGGAACGTTACTCGATTAGACGGAGAAGTCATTGAACCCATAGTATTTCATAGCGACGCTGTGGTGTCACCGCCAGACACCACACTTGCTAGAGGGTAGCTTAAATCGGCCGCGGTCCATTTAGTACATGTCCGACCCGCGTGTCGCCACTGTGTAATCGCAGACCTAGCGCCACCACCAAGGCAGGTCTCGTGATACGAGAGAGCACTCGCCCCAGTTGTACGAGAACCTAGCTACCGCCCAGTTGTACGAGAACCTAGCTACCGACCAGATGTACGAAGCCTTTCTCTCTCATTAGCCGAGAGACAGAATAGCCATCAGCTAAGTTAATGGCTACGAACTAGCAAGGCGCCATTTGTATCAGTGCCTATAGCTTACGAGTATTCAAGAGAGATGTATTCCAAGGACTAATTAAAAGATAAGTAATAAGCATCTACATACTTTTCTTCTTATTCATTTATAAGTTCTCATGTTCCAGACTTCACACCCGTCGGCGTTAGCCTTGCGTGCCCTATCGGCTACAGCGTTAGTCTAGCGTTCATTTTCAGCCATATCAACTTCACGGTGTCGGCCCAGCTACCGACACAACAGACGCAATATCATTGTTAATACGTCAATGTGAGGGAGCGACGGATGCAGTAAAGAACCGGGAATAGCGCATCGGAATGGACATACTCGTATCCCAAAAAAAAATCCTGCCGTTTTCATGGAAACGTTACTCGATTTGGAAGTAGAAGTCATAGAAACCATAGTACTTCATAGCCACGCAATTTCTTTGTTATTTAGTCAATATTAAGGAGCGATGGAAGCAGTAAAGATGGAATAGTGCATCGGAATAGACATACTCGTATCCCAAAAGAAAATCCTGTCGATTTCATAGGAACGTTACTCGTTTAGACGGAGAAGTCATTGAACCCATAGTATTTCATAGCGACGCAATATCATTGTTAATACGTCAATGTGAGGGAGCGACGGATGCAGTAAAGAACCGATAGTGCATCGGAAAGGAGATAGTCGTATCCCAAAAGAAAATCCTGTCGTTTCCATAGAAACGTTACCCGATTTAGAAGGAGAAGTCATAGAACAGGTAGTATTTCATTGCGACGTCATTTCTATGTTTATTCGTCAATGTGAGGGAGCGAGGGATACAGTAAAGAAGGAATAGCGCATCGGATAGGAGAAACTCGTATCCCAAACGAAAATCCAGACGTTTCAATAGAAACGTTACTCGATTTAGATGGAGAAGTCATAGAACAGATAGTATTTCATTGCGACGTCATTTCTATGTTTATTCGTCAATGTGAGGGAGCGAGGGATGCAGCAAAGAAGGAATAGTGCATCGGAAAGGAGATAGTCGTATCCCAAAAGAAAATCCTGTCGTATCCATAGAAACGTTACTCGATTTAGAAGGAGAACTCATTGAACGCATAGTATATCATAGCGACCCAATTTCTGTGGTTATTCGTCAATGTGTGGGAGCGAGGGATGCAGTAAAAAACCAATAGTGCATTGGAAAGGAGATCCTCGTATCCCAAAAGAAAATACTGTCGTTTCCATAGAAACGTTGCTCGATTTAGAAGGAGATGTCATTGAATACATAGTATTTCATAGCGACGCAGTTTCTGTGCTTATTCGTCAATGTGAGGGAACGAGGGACGCTGTAAAGAAGGAATAGAGCATCGGAAAGGAGGTACTCGTATCCCAAAAGAAAATCCTGTCGTTTCCATAGAAACGTTACTCGATTTAGAAGGAGAAGTCATAGATCACATAGTATTTCATAGCGACGCAATTTCTGTGCGTATTCGTCAGTGTGATGGAACGAGAGATGCAGTAAAGAAGGAATATTGCATCGGAAAGGAGATACTCCTATCTTAAAAGAAAATCCTGTCGTTTCCATATAATCGTTACTCGATTAGAAAGAGAAGTCATAGAACCCATAGTATTTCATAGGCACGATATATCATTGTTAATTCGTCAATGTGAGAAAGCGAGGGATGCAGTAAAATGGGAATAGCTCATCTTCAGGAGAAACTCGTAGCCCAAAAGAAAATCCGGTCGTTTCCATAGAAACATTACTAGATTTAGAAGGAGAACTCATAGAACCGGTAGTATTTCATAGCGACGCAATGTCTGTGTTAATTCGTCAATGTGAGGGAGCGAGGAATGCAGTAAAGAAGGAATAGTGCATCGGAAATTAGATACTCGTATCCCAAAAGAAAATCCTACCGTTTCTATTCAAACGATACTTTATTTAGAAGGAGAAGTCGTAGAACCTACAGTATTTGATAGCGACGCAATTTCTGTGCTTATTCGTCAATGTGAGGGAGCGAGGGATGCAGTAAAGAAGGAATAGTGCAACGGAAAGGAGATACTCGTATACCAAAAGAAGATCCTGTCGATTACATAGAAACGTTACTCGATTAGAAAGAGAAGTCATAGAACCCATAGGATTTCATAGCGACGATATATTATTGTGAGGGATCGAGGGATGCAGTAAAGTAGGAATAGCGCATCGGAAAGGAGAAACTTGTATCCCAAAAGAATGTGAGGGAGCGAGGGATGCAGTAAAGTAGAAATAGCGCATCGGAAAGGAGAAACTTGTATCCCAAAAGAAAATCCTGTCGTTTCCATAGAAACATTACTCGATTTAGAAGGAGAAGTCATAGAACCCATAGTACTTCAGAGCGACGCAATTTCTGTGTTAATTCGTCAATGTGAGGGAGCGAGATAAGCAGTAAAGAAGGAATAGTGCATCGGAACGGACATACTCGTATACCAAAGGAAAATCCTGTCGTTTCCATAGAAACGTTACTCGATTTAGAAGGAGAATTCATAGAACCCATAGGATTTCATAGCAACGCTATATCATTGTTAATTCGTCAATGTGAGGGAGCGAGGGATGCAGTAAACAAGGAATAGCGCGTCGGAAAGGAGAACCTCGAATCCCAAAAGAAAATCCGGTCGTTTCCACAGAAACGTTACTAGATTTAGAAGGAGAAGTCATAGAACAAGTAGTATTTCATAGCGACGCAATTTCTGTGTTAATTCGTCAATGTGCGGGAGCGAGGGAAGCAGTAAAGAAGGAATAGTGCAACGGAAAGGAGATACCCGTATCCAAAAGAAAATCCTCTCGTTTCCCTAGAAACGTTACTCGATTTAGAAGGAGATGCTATAGAACCCATAGCATTTCATAGCGACGCAATTTCTGTGTTAATACGTCAATGTGAGGGAGCGAGGGATGCAGTAAAGAAGGAATAGTGCATCGGAAATGAGGTACTCGTATCCCAAAAGAAAATCCTGTCGTTTCAATGGAAACGTTACTCGATTTAGAAGGAGAAGTCATAGAACCAATAGTATTTCATAGCGACGCCATTTCTGTATTAATTCGTCAATGTGGTGGAGCGAGAGAAGCAGTAAAGAAGGAATAGCGCATCGGAATGGACATACTCGTATCCCAAAAGAAAATCCTGTTGTTTTCATGGAAACGTTACTGGACTTGGAAGTAGAAGTCATAGAACCCATAGTACTTCATAGCCACGCAATTTCTTTGTTATTTCGTCAATATTAAGGAGCGAGGGAAGCAGTAAAGATGGAATAGTGCATCGGAATAGACATACTCGTATCCCAAAAGAAAATCCTGTCGATTTCATAGGAACGTTACTCGATTAGAAGGAGAAGTCATTGAACCCATAGTATTTCATAGCGACGCAATATCATTGTTAATACGTCAATGTGAGGGAGCGACAGATGCAGTAAAGAACCGATAGTGCATCGGAAAGGAGATAGTCGTATCCCAAAAGAAAATCCTGTCGTTTCCATAGAAACGTTACTCGATTTAGAAGGAGAAGTCATAGATCACATAGTATTTCATAGCGACGCAATTTCTGTGCGTATTCGTCAGTGTGATGGAACGAGAGATGCAGTAAAGAAGGAATATTGCATCGGAAAGGAGATACTCGTATCTTAAAAGAAAATCCTGTCGTTTCCATATAATCGTTACTCGATTAGAAAGAGAAGTCATAGAACCCATAGTATTTCATAGGCACGATATATCATTGTTAATTCGTCAATGTGAGAAAGCGAGGGATGCAGTAAAATGGGAATAGCTCATCTTCAGGAGAAACTCGTAGCCCAAAAGAAAATCCGGTCGTTTCCATAGAAACATTACTAGATTTAGAAGGAGAACTCATAGAACCGGTAGTATTTCATAGCGACGCAATGTCTGTGTTAATTCGTCAATGTGAGGGAGCGAGGAATGCAGTAAAGAAGGAATAGTGCATCGGAAATTAGATACTCGTATCCCAAAAGAAAATCCTACCGTTTCTATTCAAACGATACTTTATTTAGAAGGAGAAGTCGTAGAACCTACAGTATTTGATAGCGACGCAATTTCTGTGCTTATTCGTCAATGTGAGGGAGCGAGGGATGCTGTAAAGAAGGAACAGTGCATCGGAAAGGAGATACTCGCATCCCAAACGAAAATCCCGGCGTTTCCATAGAAACGATACTCGATTTAGAAGGAGAAGTCATAGAACACATAGTATTTCATAGCGACACAATTTCTGTGCTTATTCGTCAATGTGAGGGAACGAGGGATGCAGTAAAGAAGGAATAGTGCAACGGACAGGAGATACTCGTATACCAAAAGAAGATCCTGTCGATTACATAGAAGCGTTACTCGATTAGAAGGAGAAGTCATAGAACCCATAGGATTTCATAGCGACGAGATATCATTGTGAGGGATCGAGGGATGCAGTAAAGTAGGAATAGCGCATCGGAAAGGAGAAACTTGTATCCCAAAAGAATGTGAGGGAGCGAGGGATGCAGTAAAGTAGGAATAGCGCATCGGAAAGGAGAAACTTGTATCCCAAAAGAAAATCCTGTCGTTTCCATAGAAACATTACTCGATTTAGAAGGAGAAGTCATAGAACCCATAGTACTTCAGAGCGACGCAATTTCTGTGTTAATTCGTCAATGTGAGGGAGCGAGATAAGCAGTAAAGAAGGAATAGTGCATCGGAACGGACATACTCGTATACCAAAGGAAAATCCTGTCGTTTCCATAGAAACGTTACTCGATTTAGAAGGAGAATTCATAGAACCCATAGTATTTCATAGCAACGCTATATCATTGTTAATTCGTCAATGTGAGGGAGCGAGGGATGCAGTAAACAAGGAATAGCGCGTCGGAAAGGAGAACCTCGAATCCCAAAAGAAAATCCAGTCGTTTCCACAGAAACGTTACTAGATTTAGAAGGAGAAGTCATAGAAAAGTAGTATTTCATAGCGACGCAATTTCTGTGTTAATTCGTCAATGTGCGGGAGCGAGGGAAGCAGTAAAGAAGGAATAGTGCAACGGAAAGGAGATACCCGTATCCAAAAGAAAATCCTCTCGTTTCCCTAGAAACGTTACTCGATTTAGAAGGAGATGCTATAGAACCCATAGCATTTCATAGCGACGCAATTTCTGTGTTAATACGTCAATGTGAGGGAGCGAGGGATGCAGTAAAGAAGGAATAGTTTATTGGAAAGGAGGTACTCGTATCCCAAAAAAAATCCTGTCGTTTCAATGGAAACGTTACTCGATTTAGAAGGAGAAGTTATAGAACCAATAGTATTTCATAGCGACGTCATTTCTGTATCAATTCGTCAATGTGATGGAGCGAGAGAAGCAGTAAAGAAGGAATAGCGCATCGGAATGGACATACTCGTATCCCAAAAGAAAATATCCTGTTGTTTTCATGGAAACGTTACTCGATTTGGAAGTAGAAGTCATAGAACCCATAGTACTTCATAGCCACGCAATTTCTTTGTTATTTCGTCAATATTAAGGAGCGAGGGAAGCAGTAAAGATGGAATAGTGCATCGGAATAGACATACTCGTATCCCAAAAGAAAATCCTGACGATTTCATAGGAACGTTCCTCGATTAGAAGGAGAAGTCATTGAACCCATAGTATTTCATAGCGACGCAATATCATTGTTAATACGTCAATGTGAGGGAGCGACGGATGCAGTAAAGAACCGATAGTGCATCGGAAAGGAGATAGTCGTATCCCAAAAGAAAATCCTGTCGTTTCCATAGAAACGTTACCCGATTTAGAAGGAGAAGTCATAGAACAGATAGTATTTCATTGCGACGTCATTTCTATGTTTATTCGTCAATGTGAGGGAGCGAGGGATGCTGTAAAGAAGGAATAGCGCATCGGATAGGAGAAACTCGTATCCCAAACGAAAATCCAGACGTTTCCATAGAAACGTTACTCGATTTAGAGGGAGAAGTCATAGAACAGATAGTATTTCATTGCGACGTCATTTCTATGTTTATTCGTCAATGTGAGGGAGCGAGGGATGCAGTAAAGAAGGAATAGTGCATCGGAAATTAGATACTCGTGTCCCAAAAGAAAATCCTACCGTTTCTATTCAAACGATACTTTATTTAGAAGGAGAAGTCGTAGAACCTACAGTATTTGATAGCGACGCAATTTCTGTGCTTATTCGTCAATGTGAGGGAGCGAGGGATGCTGTAAAGAAGGAACAGTGCATCGGAAAGGAGATACTCGCATCCCAAACGAAAATCCCGGCGTTTCCATAGAAACGATACTCCATTTAGAAGGAGAAGTCATAGAACACATAGTATTTCATAGCGACACAATTTCTGTGCTTATTCGTCAATGTGAGGGAACGAGGGATGCAGTAAAGAAGGAATAGTTCAACGGAAAGGAGATACTCGTATACCAAAAGAAGATCCTGTCGATTACATAGAAACGTTACTCGATTAGAAGGAGAAGTCATAGAACCCATAGGATTTCATAGCGACGATATATCATTGTGAGGGATCGAGGGATGCAGTAAAGTAGGAATAGCGCATCGGAAAGGAGAAACTTGTATCCCAAAAGAATGTGAGGGAGCGAGGGATGCAGTAAAGTAGGAATAGCGCATCGGAAAGGAGAAACTTGTATCCCAAAAGAAAATCCTGTCGTTTCCATAGAAACATTACTCGATTTAGAAGGAGAAGTCATAGAACCCATAGTACTTCAGAGCGACGCAATTTCTGTGTTAATTCGTCAATGTGAGGGAGCGAGATAAGCAGTAAAGAAGGAACAGTGCATCGGAACGGACATACTCGTATACCAAAGGAAAATCCTGTCGTTTCCATAGAAACGTTACTCGATTTAGAAGGAGAATTCATAGAACCCATAGTATTTCATAGCGACGTAATATCATTGTTAATATGTCAATGTGAGGGAGCGACGGATGCAGTAAAGAACCGATAGTGCATCGGAAAGGAGATAGTCGTATCCCAAAAGAAAATCCTGTCGTTTCCATAGAAACGTTACCCGATTTAGAAGGAGAAGTCATAGAACAGATAGTATTTCATTGCGACGTCATTTCTATGTTTATTCGTCAATGTGAGGGAGCGAGGAATGCTGTAAAGAAGGAATAGCGCAACGGATAGGAGAAACTCGTATCCCAAACGAAAATCCAGACGTTTCCATAGAAACGTTACTCGATTTAGAAGGAGAAGTCATAGAACAGAAAGTATTTCATTGCGACGTCATTTCTATGTTTATTCGTCAATGTGAGGGAGCGAGGGATGCAGCAATGAAGGAATAGTGCATCGGAAAGGAGATAGTCGTATCCCAAAAGAAAATCCTGTCGTATCCATAGAAACGTTACTCGATTTAGAAGGAGAACTCATTGAACGCATAGTATATCATAGCGACCCAATTTCTGTGGTTATTCGTCAATGTGTGGGAGCGAGGGATGCAGTAAAAAACCAATAGTGCAATGGAAAGGAGATCCTCGCATCCCAAAAGAAAATACTGTCGTTTCCATAGAAACGTTGCTCGATTTAGAAGGAGATGTCGTTGAATCCATAGTATTTCATAGCGACGCAGTTTCTGTGCTTATTCGTCAATGTGAGGGAACGAGGGACGCTGTAAAGAAGAAATAGAGCATCAGAAAGGAGGTACTCGTATCCCAAACGAAAATCCTGTCGTTTCCATATAACCGTTACTCGATTAGAAAGAGAAGTCATAGAACCCATAGTATTTCATAGCCACGATATATCATTGTTAATTCGTCAATGTGAGGGAGCGAGGGATGCAGTAAAATGGGAATAGCGCATCTTCAGGAGAAACTCGTAGCCCAAAAGAAAATCCGGTCGTTTCCATAGAAACATTACTACATTTAGAAGGAGAACTCATAGAACCGGTAGTATTTCATAGCGACGCAATGTCTGTGTTAATTTGTCAATTTTGAGGGAGCGAGGAATGCAGTAAAGAAGGAATAGTGCATCGGAAATTAGATACTCGTATCCCAAAAGAAAATCCAGTCGTTTCCATAGAAACGTTACTCGATTTAAAAGGAGAAGACATCGAACACATAGTATATTACAGCAACGCCATTTCTGTGTTAATTCGTCAATGTGAGGGAGCGAGGGATGAAGTAAAGAAGCATTAGTGCATCGGAAAGGGGATACTAGTATCCCAAAAGAAAATTCTTTCGTTTCCATAGAAATGTTACTTGATTTAGAAGGAGAAGTCATACAACCAATAGTATTTCATAGCGACGCAATTTCTGTGTTAATTCGCCAATGTGAGGGAGCGAGGGAATCAGTACAGAAGGAATAGTGCATCGGAAAGGAGATAGTCGTATCCCAAAAGAAAATCCAGTCGTTTCCATAGAAATGTTATTCGATTTAGAAGGAGGAGTCGTAGAACCCATAGTACTTCATAGCCACGCAATTTCTGTTTTAATTCGTCAATATGAGGGAGCGAGGAAGGCCGTAAAGAAGGAATAGTGCATCGGAAAAGACATAGTCGTATCCCAATAGAAAATCCTGTCGTATCCATAGAAACGTTACTCGATTTAGTAGGAGAACTCATAGAACGCGAGTATGTCATAGCGACGTAATTTCTGTGGTTATTCGTCAATGTGAGGGAGCGAGGGATGAAGTAAAGAACCAAGAGTGCATTGGAAAGGAGATCCACGTATCCCAAAAGAAAATCCTGTCGTTTCCATATAAACGTTGCTCGATTTAGAAGCAGATGTCATAGAACACATAGTATTTCATAGCGACGCAGTTTCTGTGCTTATTCGTCAATGTGATGGAACGAGGGATGCAGTAAAGAAGGAATATTGCATCGGAAAGGAGATACTCGTATCTTAAAAGAAAATCCTACCGTTTCCATAGAAACGTTACTCGATTAGAAGGAGAAGTCATAGAACCCATAGTATTTCATAGCGACGCTATATCATTGTTAATTCGTGAATGTGAGGGAGCGAGGGATGCAGTAAACAAGGAATAGTGCATCGGAAAGGAGATACTCGTATCCCAAAAGAAGATCCTGTCGATTCCATAGAAACGTTGATCGATTAGAAGGAGAAGTCATAGAACCCATAGTATTTCATAGCGACGATATATTATTGTTAATTCGTCAATGTGAATGAGCGAGGGATTCAGTAAAGTAGGAATAGCGCATCGGAAAGGTGAAAGTCGTATCTCAAAAGAAAATCCTGTCGTTTCCATAAAAACGTTACGCGATTAAGAAGGAGAAGTCATAGAACAAGTAGTATTTCATAGCGACGCAATTTCTGTGTTAATTCGTCAATGTGCGGGAGCGAGGGAAGCAGTAAAGAAGGAATAGTGCAACGGAAAGGAGATACCCGTATCCAAAAGAAAATCCTCTCGTTTCCCTGGAAACGTTACTCGATTTAGGAGATGCTATAGAGCCCATAGCATTTCATAGCGACGCAATTTCTGTGTTAATACGTCAATGTGAGGGAGCGAGGGATGCAGTAAAGAACGAATAGTGCATCGGAAAGGAGGTACTCGTATCCCAAAAGAAAATCCTGTCATTTCAATGGAAACGTTACTCGATTTAGAAGGAGAAGTCATAGAACCAATAGTGTTTCATAGCGACGTCATTTCTGTATTAATTCGTCAATGTGATGGAGCGAGAGAAGCAGTAAAGAAGGAATAGCGCATCGGAATGGACATACTCGTATCCCAAAAGAAAATCCTGCCGTTTTCATGGAAACGTTACTCGATTTGGAAGTAGAAGTCATAGAACCCATAGTACTTCATAGCCACGCAATTTCTTTGTTATTTCGTCAATATTAAGGAGCGAGGGAAGCAGTAAAGATGGAATAGTGCATCGGAATAGACATACTCGTATCCCAAAAGAAAATCCTGTCGATTTCATAGGAACGTTACTCGATTAGACGGAGAAGTCATTGAAGCCATAGTATTTCATAGCGACGCAATATCATTGTTAATACGTCAATGTGAGGGAGCGACGGATGCAGTAAAGAACCGATAGTGCATCGGAAAGGAGATAGTCGTATCCCAAAAGAAAATCCTGTCGTTTCCATAGAAACGTTACCCGATTTAGAAGGAGAAGTCATAGAACAGGTAGTATTTCATTGCGACGTCATTTCTATGTTTATTCGTCAATGTGAGGGAGCGAGGGATGCAGTAAAGAAGGAATAGCGCATCGGATAGGAGAAACTCGTATCCCAAACGAAAATCCAGACGTTTCAATAGAAACGTTACTCGATTTAGATGGAGAAGTCATAGAACAGATAGTATTTCATTGCGACGTCATTTCTATGTTTATTCGTCAATGTGAGGGAGCGAGGGATGCAGCAAAGAAGGAATAGTGCATCGGAAAGGAGATAGTCGTATCCCAAAAGAAAATCCTGTCGTATCCATAGAAACGTTTGTCGATTTAGAATGAGAACTCATTGAACGCATAGTATATCATAGCGACCCAATTTCTGTGGTTAATCGTCAATGTGTGGGAGCGAGGGATGCAGTAAAAAACCAATAGTGCATTGGAAAGGAGATACTCGTATCCCAAAAGAAAATACTGTCGTTTCCATATAATCGTTACTCGATTAGAAAGAGAAGTCATAGAACCCATAGTATTTCATAGGCACGATATATCATTGTTAATTCGTCAATGTGAGAAAGCGAGGGATGCAGTAAAATGGGAATAGCTCATCTTCAGGAGAAACTCGTAGCCCAAAAGAAAATCCGGTCGTTTCCATAGAAACATTACTAGATTTAGAAGGAGAACTCATAGAACCGGTAGTATTTCATAGCGACGCAATGTCTGTGTTAATTCGTCAATGTGAGGGAGCGAGAAATGCAGTAAAGAAGGAATAGTGCATCGGAAATTAGATGTATCCCAAAAGAAAATCCTACCGTTTCTATTCAAACGATACTTTATTTAGAAGGAGAAGTCGTAGAACCTACAGTATTTGATAGCGACGCAATTTCTGTGCTTATTCGTCAATGTGAGGGAGCGAGGGATGCTGTAAAGAAGGAACAGTGCATCGGAAAGGAGATACTCGCATCCCAAACGAAAATCCCGGCGTTTGCATAGAAACGATACTCCATTTAGAAGGAGAAGTCATAGAACACATAGTATTTCATAGCGACACAATTTCTGTGCTTATTCGTCAATGTGAGGGAACGAGGGATGCAGTAAAGAAGGAATAGTGCAACGGAAAGGAGATACTCGTATACCAAAAGAAGATCCTGTCGATTACATAGAAACGTTACTCGATTAGAAGGAGAAGTAATAGAACCCATAGGATTTCATAGCGACGATATATCATTGTGAGGGAACGAGGGATGCAGTAAAGTAGGAATAGCGCATCGGAAAGGAGAAACTTGTATCCCAAAAGAATGTGAGGGAGCGAGGGATGCAGTAAAGTAGGAATAGCGCATCGGAAAGGAGAAACTTGTATCCCAAAAGAAAATCCTGTCGTTTCCATAGAAACATTACTCGATTTAGAAGGAGAAGTCATAGAACCCATAGTACTTCAGAGCGACGCAATTTCTGTGTTAATTCGTCAATGTGAGGGAGCGAGATAAGCAGTAAAGAAGGAATAGTGCATCGGAACGGACATACTCGTATACCAAAGGAAAATCCTGTCGTTTCCATAGAAACGTTACTCGATTTAGAAGGAGAATTCATAGAACCCATAGCATTTCATAGCAACGCTATATCATTGTTAATTCGTCAATGTGAGGGAGCGAGGGATGCAGTAAACAAGGAATAGCGCGTCGGAAAGGAGAACCTCGAATCCCAAAAGAAAATCCGGTCGTTTCCACAGAAACGTTACTAGATTTAGAAGGAGAAGTCATAGAACAAGTAATATTTCATAGCGACGCAATTTCTGTGTTAATTCGTCAATGTGCGGGAGCGAGGGAAGCAGTAACGAAGGAATACTGCAACGGAAAGGTGATACCCGTATCCAAAAGAAAATCCTCTCGTTTCCCTAGAAACGTTACTCGATTTAGAAGGAGATGCTATAGAACCCATAGCATTTCATAGCGACGCAATTTCTGTGTTAATACGTCAATGTGAGGGAGCGAGGGATGCAGTAAAGAAGGAATAGTGCATCGGAAATGAGGTACTCGTATCCCAAAAGAAAATCCTGTCGTTTCAATGGAAACGTTACTCAATTTAGAAGGAGAAGTCATAGAACCAATAGTATTTCATAGCGACGTCATTTCTGTATTAATTCGACAATGTGATGGAGCGAGAGAAGCAGTAAAGAAGGAATAGCGCATCGGAATGGACATACTCGTATCCCAAAACAAAATCCTGTTGTTTTCATGGAAACGTTACTCGATTTGGAAGTAGAAGTCATAGAACCCATAGTCCTTCTTAGCCACGCAATTTCTTTGTTATTTCGTCAATATTAAGGAGCGAGGGAAGCAGTAAAGATGGAATAGTGCATCGGAATAGACATACTCGTATCCCAAAAGAAAATCCTGTCGATTTCATAGGAACGTTACTCGATTAGAAGGAGAAGTCATTGAACCCATAGTATTTCATAGCGACGCAATATCATTGTTAATACGTCAATGTGAGGGAGCGACGGATGCAGTAAAGAACCGATAGTGCATCGGAAAGGAGATAGTCGTATCCCAAAAGAAAATCCTGTCGTTTCCACAGAAACGTTACCCGATTTAGAAGGAGAAGTCATAGAACAGGTAGTATTTCATTGCGACGTCATTTCTATGTTTATTCGTGAATGTGAGGGAGCGAGGGATGCAGTAAAGAAGGAATAGCGCATCGGATAGGAGAAACTCGTATCCCAAACGAAAATCCAGACGTTTCAATAGAAACGTTACTCGATTTAGATGGAGAAGTCATAGAACAGATAGTATTTCATTGCGACGTCATTTCTATGTTTATTCGTCAATGTGAGGGAGCGAGGGATGCAGCAAAGAAGGAATAGTGCATCGGAAAGGAGATAGTCGTATCCCAAAAGAAAATCCTGTCGTATCCATAGAAACGTTACTCGATTTAGAAGGAGAACTCATTGAACGCATAGTATATCATAGCGACCCAATTTCTGTGGTTAATCGTCAATGTGTGGGAGCGAGGGATGCAGTAAAAAACCAATAGTGCATTGGAAAGGAGATAATCGTATCCCAAAAGAAAATACTGTCGTTTCCATAGAAACGTTGCTCGATTTAGAAGGAGATGTCATTGAATACATAGTATTTCATAGCGACGCAGTTTCTGTGCTTATTCGTCAATGTGAGGGAACGAGGGACGCTGTAAAGAAGGAATAGAGCATCGGAAAGGAGGTACTCGTATCCCAAAAGAAAATCCTGTCGTTTCCATAGAAACGTTACTCGATTTAGAAGGAGAAGTCATAGATCACATAGTATTTCATAGCGACGCAATTTCTGTGCGTATTCGTTGGTATGATGGAACGAGAGATGCAGTAAAGAAGGAATATTGCATCGGAAAGGAGATACTCGTAATTTAAAAGAAAATCCTGTCGTTTCCATATAATCGTTACTCGATTAGAAAGAGAAGTCATAGAACCCATAGTATTTCATAGGCACGATATATCATTGTTAATTCGTCAATGTGAGAAAGCGAGGGATGCAGTAAAATGGGAATAGCTCATCTTCAGGAGAAACTCGTAGCCCAAAAGTAAATCCGGTCGTTTCCATAGAAACATTACTAGATTTAGAAGGAGAACTCATAGAACCGGTAGTATTTCATAGCGACGCAATGTCTGTGTTAATTCGTCAATGTGAGGGAGCGAGGAATGCAGTAAAGAAGGAATAGTGCATCGGAAATTAGATACTCGTATCCCAAAAGAAAATCCTACCGTTTCTATGCAAACGATACTTTATTTAGAAGGAGAAGTCGTAGAACCTACAGTATTTGATAGCGACGCAATTTCTGTGCTTATTCGTCAATGTGAGGGAGCGAGGGATGCTGTAAAGAAGGAACAGTGCATCGGAAAGGAGATACTCGCATCCCAAACGAAAATCCCGGCGTTTCCATAGAAACGATACTCCATTTAGAAGGAGAAGTCATAGAACACATAGTATTTCATAGCGACACAATTTCTGTGCTTATTCGTCAATGTGAGGGAACGAGGGATGCAGTAAAGAAGGAATAGTGCAACGGAAAGGAGATACTCGTATACCAAAAGAAGATCCTGTCGATTACATAGAAACGTTACTCGATTAGAAGTAGAAGTCATAGAACCCATAGGATTTCATAGCGACGAGATATCATTGTGAGGGATCGAGGGATGCAGTAAAGTAGGAATAGCGCATCGGAAAGGAGAAACTTGTATCCCAAAAGAATGTGAGGGAGCGAGGGATGCAGTAAAGTAGGAATAGCGCATCGGAAAGGAGAAACTTGTATCCCAAAAGAAAATCCTGTCGTTTCCATAGAAACATTACTCGATTTAGAAGGAGAAGTCATAGAACCCATAGTACTTCAGAGCGACGCAATTTCTGTGTTAATTCGTCAATGTGAGGGAGCGAGATAAGCAGTAAAGAAGGAATAGTGCATCGGAACGGACATACTCGTATACCAAAGGAAAATCCTGTCGTTTCCATAGAAACGTTACTCGATTTAGAAGGAGAATTCATAGAACCCATAGCATTTCATAGCAACGCTATATCATTGTTAATTCGTCAATGTGAGGGAGCGAGGGATGCAGTAAACAAGGAATAGCGCGTCGGAAAGGAGAACCTCGAATCCCAAAAGAAAATCCGGTCGTTTCCATAGAAACGTTACCCGATTTAGAAGGAGAAGTCATAGAACAGGTAGTATTTCATTGCGACGTCATTTCTATGTTTATTCGTGAATGTGAGGGAGCGAGGGATGCAGTAAAGAAGGAATAGCGCATCGGATAGGAGAAACTCGTATCCCAAACGAAAATCCAGACGTTTCAATAGAAACGTTACTCGATTTAGATGGAGAAGTCATAGAACAGATAGTATTTCATTGCGACGTCATTTCTATGTTTATTCGTCAATGTGAGGGAGCGAGGGATGCAGCAAAGAAGGAATAGTGCATCGGAAAGGAGATAGTCGTATCCCAAAAGAAAATCCTGTCGTATCCATAGAAACGTTACTCGATTTAGAAGGAGAACTCATTGAACGCATAGTATATCATAGCGACCCAATTTCTGTGGTTAATCGTCAATGTGTGGGAGCGAGGGATGCAGGAAAAAACCAATAGTGCATTGGAAAGGAGATAATCGTATCCCAAAAGAAAATACTGTCGTTTCCATAGAAACGTTGCTCGATTTAGAAGGAGATGTCTTTGAATACATAGTATTTCATAGCGACGCAGTTTCTGTGCTTATTCGTCAATGTGAGGGAACGAGGGACGCTGAAAGAAGGAATAGAGCATCGGAAAGGAGGTACTCGTATCCCAAAAGAAAATCCTGTCGTTTCCATAGAAACGTTACTCGATTTAGAAGGAGAAGTCATAGATCACATAGTATTTCATAGCGACGCAAATTCTGTGCGTATTCGTCAGTATGATGGAACGAGAGATGCAGTAAAGAAGGAATATTGCATCGGAAAGGAGATACTCGTATCTTAAAAGAAAATCCTGTCGTTTCCATATAATCGTTACTCGATTAGAAAGAGAAGTCATAGAACCCATAGTATTTCATAGGCACGATATATCATTGTTAATTCGTCAATGTGACAAAGCGAGGGATGCAGTAAAATGGGAATAGCTCATCTTCAGGAGAAACTCGTAGCCCAAAAGAAAATCCGGTCGTTTCCATAGAAACATTACTAGATTTAGAAGGAGAACTCATAGAACCGGTAGTATTTCATAGCGACGCAATGTCTGTGTTAATTCGTCAATGTGAGGGAGCGAGGAATGCAGTAAAGAAGGAATAGTGCATCGGAAATTAGATACTCGTATCCCAAAAGAAAATCCTACCGTTTCTATTCAAACGATACTTTATTTAGAAGGAGAAGTCGTAGAACCTACAGTATTTGATAGCGACGCAATTTCTGTGCTTATTCGTCAATGTGAGGGAGCGAGGGATGCTGTAAAGAAGGAACAGTGCATCGGAAAGGAGATACTCGCATCCCAAACGAAAATCCCGGCGTTTGCATAGAAACGATACTCCATTTAGAAGGAGAAGTCATAGAACACATAGTATTTCATAGCGACACAATTTCTGTGCTTATTCGTCAATGTGAGGGAACGAGGGATGGAGTAAAGAAGGAATAGTGCAACGGAAAGGAGATACTCGTATACCAAAAGAAGATCCTGTCGATTACATAGAAACGTTACTCGATTAGAAGGAGAAGTCTATAAAATAAATAAAATAAAATAAAATAAAATGAAATATTAATTATTTTTATCTGTCTGATTGGCTCTCCTATGAGTCGTCAGGTTTTGATTATTCGGTATCAGACGCTTGACAATGGCTTTTTCGTAAAGGCAATGTTACTCGTAGTTGACCGTGAAATAAAACTGAAATAATCGGACTTCGTAATTAAATCGTTTCCAAAGACTGCTGCGGTAGGTGCGGACTCATAATCTAAATCTCAATATTACAATAATTTGCCAGCCATGCCAAAACGTCGTACAGAGGTGATTGTCTACTAAACAAAAAATTACACAGTTAGTTAAATCAGATATATTCAATGAATAAGCCTACAGTTCATAATCCTACTTACTTTTATAAATATAAATTCTTTACAGAATCGAGTGCCTAGTATGGTTGCAACTCGCAGTAATTTTCTATATCATGAAATATGGCAGTGTGCCAGACAATAAACTAAAATACGTGCTTCTCGCACCACTTCAACGAGAGCTCTTCCTTTTTTTTTTTTTTAATCAAACATACGACTAACGAAAATGTACTTTTGTTTTATCAGCGACACAGCGCTGCAGTTGTGTGCCAAAGGCTTTATTTATTTGTCACTGATTATTTATTTAATTAATATCTCGCGTTTCCGAGGAAACTCACGCTCGGCATGCAAATGTGCCTTTATAAGTCATAGAACCCATAGGATTTCATAGCGACGAGATATCATTGTGAGGGATCGAGGGATGCAGTAAAGTAGGAATAGCGCATCGGAAAGGAGAAACTTGTATCCCAAAAGAATGTGAGGGAGCGAGGGATGCAGTAAAGTAGGAATAGCGCATCGGAAAGGAGAAACTTGTATCCCAAAAGAAAATCCTGTCGTTTCCATAGAAACATTACTCGATTTAGAAGGAGAAGTCATAGAACCCATAGTACTTCAGAGCGACGCAATTTCTGTGTTAATTCGTCAATGTGAGGGAGCGAGATAAGCAGTAAAGAAGGAATAGTGCATCGGAACGGACATACTCGTATACCAAAGGAAAATCCTGTCGTTTCCATAGAAACGTTACTCGATTTAGAAGGAGAATTCATAGAACCCATAGCATTTCATAGCAACGCTATATCATTGTTAATTCGTCAATGTGAGGGAGCGAGGGATGCAGTAAACAAGGAATAGCGCGTCGGAAAGGAGAACCTCGAATCCCAAAAGAAAATCCGGTCGTTTCCACAGAAACGTTACTAGATTTAGAAGGAGAAGTCATAGGACAAGTAGTATTTCATAGCGACGCAATTTCTGTGTTAATTCGTCAATGTGCGGGAGCGAGGGAAGCAGTAAAGAAGGAATAGTGCAACGGAAAGGAGATACCCGTATCCAAAAGTAAATCCTCTCGTTTCCCTAGAAACGTTACTCGATTTAGAAGGAGATGCTATAGAACCCATAGCATTTCATAGCGACGCAATTTCTGTGTTAATACGTCAATGTGAGGGAGCGAGGGATGCAGTAAAGAAGGAATAGTGCATCGGAAATGAGGTACTCGTATCCCAAAAGAAAATCCTGTCGTTTCAATGGAAACGTTACTCGATTTAGAAGGAGAAGTCATAGAACCAATAGTATTTCATAGCGACGTCATTTCTGTATTAATTCGTCAATGTGATGGAGCGAGAGAAGCAGTAAAGAAGGAATAGCGCATCGGAATGGACATACTCGTATCCCAAAAGAAAATCCTGTTGTTTTCATGGAAACGTTACTGGATTTGGAAGTAGAAGTCATAGAACCCATAGTACTTCATAGCCACGCAATTTCTTTGTTATTTCGTCAATATTAAGGAGCGAGGGAAGCAGTAAAGATGGAATAGTGCATCGGAATAGACATACTCGTATCCCAAAAGAAAATCCTGTCGATTTCATAGGAACGTTACTCGATTAGAAGGAGAAGTCATTGAACCCATAGTATTTCATAGCGACGCAATATCATTGTTAATACGTCAATGTGAGGGAGCGACAGATGCAGTAAAGAACCGATAGTGCATCGGAAAGGAGATAGTCGTATCCCAAAAGAAAATCCTGTCGTTTCCATAGAAACGTTACCCGATTTAGAAGGAGAAGTCATAGAACAGGTAGTATTTCATTGCGACGTCATTTCTATGTTTATTCGTGAATGTGAGGGAGCGAGGGATACAGTAAAGAAGGAATAGCGCATCGGATAGGAGAAACTCGTATCCCAAACGAAAATCCAGACGTTTCAATAGAAACGTTAACCGATTTAGATGGAGAAGTCATAGAACAGATAGTATTTCATTGCGACGTCATTTCTATGTTTATTCGTCAATGTGAGGGAGCGAGGGATGCAGCAAAGAAGGAATAGTGCATCGGAAAGGAGATAGTCGTATCCCAAAAGAAAATCCTGTCGTATCCATAGAAACGTTACTCGATTTAGAAGAAGTCATAGATCACATAGTATTTCATAGCGACGCAATTTCTGTGCGTATTCGTCAGTATGATGGAACGAGAGATGCAGTAAAGAAGGAATATTGCATCGGAAAGGAGATACTCGTATCTTAAAAGAAAATCCTGTCGTTTCCATATAATCGTTACTCGATTAGAAAGAGAAGTCATAGAACCCATAGTATTTCATAGGCACGATATATCATTGTTAATTCGTCAATGTGAGAAAGCGAGGGATGCAGTAAAATGGGAATAGCTCATCTTCAGGAGAAACTCGTAGCCCAAAAGAAAATCCGGTCGTTTCCATAGAAACATTACTAGATTTAGAAGGAGAACTCATAGAACCGGTAGTATTTCATAGCGACGCAATGTCTGTGTTAATTCGTCAATGTGAGGGAGCGAGGAATGCAGTAAAGAAGGAATAGTGCATCGGAAATTAGATACTCGTATCCCAAAAGAAAATCCTACCGTTTCTATTCAAACGATACTTTATTTAGAAGGAGAAGTCGTAGAACCTACAGTATTTGATAGCGACGCAATTTCTGTGCTTATTCGTCAATGTGAGGGAGCGAGGGATGCTGTAAAGAAGGAACAGTGCATCGGAAAGGAGATACTCGCATCCCAAACGAAAATCCCGGCGTTTCCATAGAAACGATACTCCATTTAGAAGGAGAAGTCATAGAACACATAGTATTTCATAGCGACACAATTTCTGTGCTTATTCGTCAATGTGAGGGAACGAGGGATGCAGTAAAGAAGGAATAGTTCAACGGACAGGAGATACTCGTATACCAAAAGAAGATCCTGTCGATTACATAGAAACGTTACTCGATTAGAAGGAGAAGTCATAGAAACCATAGGATTTCATAGCGACGAGATATCATTGTGAGGGATCGAGGGATGCAGTAAAGTAGGAATAGCGCATCGGAAAGGAGAAACTTGTATCCCAAAAGAATGTGAGGGAGCGAGGGATGCAGTAAAGTAGGAATAGCGCATCGGAAAGGAGAAACTTGTATCCCAAAAGAAAATCCTGTCGTTTCCATAGAAACATTACTCGATTTAGAATAAGGAGTCATAGAACCCATAGTACTTCAGAGCGACGCAATTTCTGTGTTAATTCGTCAATGTGAGGGAGCGAGATAAGCAGTAAAGAAGGAATAGTGCATCGGAACGGACATACTCGTATACCAAAGGAAAATCCTGTCGTTTCCATAGAAACGTTACTCGATTTAGAAGGAGAATTCATAGAACCCATAGCATTTCATAGCAACGCTATATCATTGTTAATTCGTCAATGTGAGGGAGCGAGGGATGCAGTAAACAAGGAATAGCGCGTCGGAAAGGAGAACCTCGAATCCCAAAAGAAAATCCGGTCGTTTCCACAGAAACGTTACTAGATTTAGAAGGAGAAGTCATAGGACAAGTAGTATTTCATAGCGACGCAATTTCTGTGTTAATTCGTCAATGTGCGGGAGCGAGTGAAGCAGTAAAGAAGGAATAGTGCAACGGAAAGGAGATACCCGTATCCAAAAGAAAATCCTCTCGTTTCCCTAGAAACGTTACTCGATTTAGAAGGAGATGCTATAGAACCCATAGCATTTTATAGCGACGCAATTTCTGTGTTAATACGTCAATGTGAGGGAGCGAGGGATGCAGTAAAGAAGGAATAGTGCATCGGAAATGAGGTACTCGTATCCCAAAAGAAAATCCTGTCGTTTCAATGGAAACGTTACTCGATTTAGAAGGAGAAGTCATACAACCAATAGTAATTCATCGCGACGTCATTTCTGTATTAATTTGTCAATGTGATGGAGCGAGAGAAGCAGTAAAGAAGGAATAGCGCATCGTAATGGACATACTCGTATCCCAAAAGAAAATCCTGTTGTTTTCATGGAAACGTTACTCGATTTGGAAGTAGAAGTTATTGAACCCATAGTACTTCATAGCCACGCAATTTCTTTGTTATTTCGTCAATATTAAGGAGCGAGGGAAGCAGTAAAGATGGAATAGTGCATCGGAATAGACATACTCGTATCCCAAAAGAAAATCCTGTCGATTTCATAGGAACGTTACTCGATTAGAAGGAGAAGTCATTGAACCCATAGTATTTCATAGCGACGCAATATCATTGTTAATACGTCAATGCGAGGGAGCGACGGATGCAGTAAAGAACCGATAGTGCATCGGAAAGGAGATAGTCGTATCCCAAAAGAAAATCCTGTCGTTTCCACAGAAACGTTACCCGATTTAGAAGGAGAAGTCATAGAACAGGTAGTATTTCATTGCGACGTCATTTCTATGTTTATTCGTCAATGTGAGGGAGCGAGGGATGCTGTAAAGAAGGAATAGCGCATCGGATAGGAGAAACTTGTATCCCAAACGAAAATCCAGACGTTTCCATAGAAACGTTACTCGATTTAGAAGGAGAAGTCATAGAACAGATAGTATTTCATTGCGACGTCATTTCTATGTTTATTCGTCAATGTGAGGGAGCGAGGGATGCAGCAAAGAAGGAATAGTGCATCGGAAAGGAGATAGTCGTATCCCAAAAGAAAATCCTGTCGTATCCATAGAAACGTTACTCGATTTAGAAGGAGAACTCATTGAACGCATAGTATATCATAGCGACCCAATTTCTGTGGTTATTCGTCAATGTGTGGGAGCGAGGGATGCAGTAAAAAACCAATAGTGCATTGGAAAGGAGATCCTCGTATCCCAAAAGGAAATACTGTCATTTCCATAGAAACGTTGCTCGATTTAGAAGGAGATGTCATTGAATCCATAGTATTTCATAGCGACGCAGTTTCTGTGCTTATTCGTCAATGTGAGGGAACGAGGGACGCTGTAAAGAAGGAATAGAGCATCGGAAAGGAGGTACTCGTATCCCAAAAGAAAATCCTGTCGTTTCCATAGAAACGTTACTCGATTTAGAAGGAGAAGTCATAGATCACATAGTATTTCATAGCGACGCAATTTCTGTGCGTATTCGTCAGTGTGATGGAACGAGAGATGCAGTAAAGAAGGAATATTGCATCGGAAAGGAGATACTCGTATCTTAAAAGAAAATCCTGTCGTTTCCATATAATCGTTACTCGATTAGAAAGAGAAGTCATAGAACCCAAAGTATTTCATAGGCACGATATATCATTGTTAATTCGTCAATGTGAGAAAGCGAGGGATGCAGTAAAATGGGAATAGCTCATCTTCAGGAGAAACTCGTAGCCCAAAAGAAAATCCGGTCGTTTCCATAGAAACATTACTAGATTTAGAAGGAGAACTCATAGAACCGGTAGTATTTCATAGCGACGCAATGTCTGTGTTAATTTGTCAATGTGAGGGAGCGAGGAATGCAGTAAAGAAGGAATAGTGCATCGGAAATTAGATACTCGTATCCCAAAAGAAAATCCTACCGTTTCTATTCAAACGATACTTTATTTAGAAGGAGAAGTCGTAGAACCTACAGTATTTGATAGCGACGCAATTTCTGTGCTTATTCGTCAATGTGAGAGAGCGAGGGATGCTGTAAAGAAGGAACAGTGCATCGGAAAGGAGATACTCGCATCCCAAATGAAATTCCCGGCGTTTCCATAGAAACGATACTCGATTTAGAAGGAGAAGTCATAGAACACATAGTATATCATAGCCACACAGTTTCTGTGCTTATTCGTCAATGTGAGGGAACGAGGGATGCAGTAAAGAAGGAATAGTGCAACGGAAAGGAGATACTCGTATACCAAAAGAAGATCCTGTCGATTACATAGAAGCGTTACTCGATTAGAAGGAGAAGTCATAGAACCCATAGGATTTCATAGCGACGAGATATCATTGTGAGGGATCGAGGGATGCAGTAAAGTAGGAATAGCGCATCGGAAAAGAGAAACTTGTATCCCAAAAGAATGTGAGGGAGCGAGGGATGCAGTAAAGTGGGAATAGCGCATCGGAAAGGAGAAACTTGTATCCCAAAAGAAAATCCTGTCGTTTCCATAGAAACATTACTCGATTTAGAAGGAGAAGTCATAGAACCCATAGTACTTCAGAGCGACGCAATTTCTGTGTTAATTCGTCAATGTGAGGGAGCGAGATAAGCAGTAAAGAAGGAATAGTGCATCGGAACGGACATACTCGTATACCAAAGGAAAATCCTGTCGTTTCCATTGAAACGTTACTCGATTTAGAAGGAGAATTCATAGAACCCATAGTATTTCATAGCAACGCTATATCATTGTTAATTCGTCAATGTGAGGGAGCGAGGGATGCAGTAAACAAGGAATAGCGCGTCGGAAAGGAGAACCTCGAATCCCAAAAGAAAATCCGGTCGTTTCCACAGAAACGTTACTAGATTTAGAAGGAGAAGTCATAGGACAAGTAGTATTTCATAGCGACGCAATTTCTGTGTTAATTCGTCAATGTGCGGGAGCGAGTGAAGCAGTAAAGAAGGAATAGTGCAACGGAAAGGAGATACCCGTATCCAAAAGAAAATTCTCTCGTTTCCCTAGAAACGTTACTCGATTTAGAAGGAGATGCTATAGAACCCATAGCATTTTATAGCGACGCAATTTCTGTGTTAATACGTCAATGTGAGGGAGCGAGGGATGCAGTAAAGAAGGAATAGTGCATCGGAAATGAGGTACTCGTATCCCAAAAGAAAATCCTGTCGTTTCAATGGAAACGTTACTCGATTTAGAAGGAGAAGTCATACAACCAATAGTAATTCATCGCGACGTCATTTCTGTATTAATTTGTCAATGTGATGGAGCGAGAGAAGCAGTAAAGAAGGAATAGCGCATCGTAATGGACATACTCGTATCCCAAAAGAAAATCCTGTTGTTTTCATGGAAACGTTACTCGATTTGGAAGTAGAAGTCATAGAACCCATAGTACTTCATAGCCACGCAATTTCTTTGTTATTTCGTCAATATTAAGGAGCGAGGGAAGCAGTTAAGATGGAATAGTGCATCGGAATAGACATACTCGTATCCCAAAAGAAAATCCTGTCGATTTCATAGGAACGTTACTCGATTAGAAGGAGAAGTCATTGAACCCATAGTATTTCATAGCGACGCAATATCATTGTTAATACGTCAATGTGAGGGAGCGACGGATGCAGTAAAGAACCGATAGTGCATCGGAAAGGAGATAGTCGTATCCCAAAAGAAAATCCTGTCGTTTCCATAGAAACGTTACACGATTTAGAAGGAGAAGTCATAGAACAGGTAGTATTTCATTGCGACGTCATTTCTATGTTTATTCGTCAATGTGAGGGAGCGAGGGATGCTGTAAAGAAGGAATAGCGCATCGGATAGGAGAAACTTGTATCCCAAAGGAAAATCCAGACGTTTCCATAGAAACGTTACTCGATTTAGAAGGAGAAGTCATAGAACAGATAGTATTTCATTGCGACGTCATTTCTATGTTTATTCGTCAATGTGAGGGAGCGAGGGATGCAGCAAAGAAGGAATAGTGCATCGGAAAGGAGATACTCGTATCTTAAAAGAAAATCCTGTCGTTTCCATATAATCGTTACTCGATTAGAAAGAGAAGTCATAGAACCCAAAGTATTTCATAGGCACGATATATCATTGTTAATTCGTCAATGTGAGAAAGCGAGGGATGCAGTAAAATGGGAATAGCTCATCTTCAGGAGAAACTCGTAGCCCAAAAGAAAATCCGGTCGTTTCCATAGAAACATTACTAGATTTAGAAGGAGAACTCATAGAACCGGTAGTATTTCATAGCGACGCAATGTCTGTGTTAATTCGTCAATGTGAGGGAGCGAGGAATGCAGTAAAGAAGGAATAGTGCATCGGAAATTAGATACTCGTATCCCAAAACAAAATCCTACCGTTCCTATTCAAACGATACTTTATTTAGAAGGAGAAGTCGTAGAACCTACAGTATTTGATAGCGACGCAATTTCTGTGCTTATTCGTCAATGTGAGAGAGCGAGGGATGCTGTAAAGAAGGAACAGTGCGTCGGAAAGGAGATACTCGCATCCCAAACGAAATTGCCGGCGTTTCCATAGAAACGATACTCGATTTAGAAGGAGAAGTCATAGAACACATAGTATTTCATAGCCACACAATTTCTGTGCTTATTCGTCAATGTGAGGGAACGAGGGATGCAGTAAAGAAGGAATAGTGCAACGGAAAGGAGATACTCGTATACCAAAAGAAGATCCTGTCGATTACATAGAAGCGTTACGCGATTAGAAGGAGAAGTCATAGAACCCATAGGATTTCATAGCGACGAGATATCATTGTGAGGGATCGAGGGATGCAGTAAAGTAGGAATAGCGCATCGGAAAGGAGAAACTTGTATCCCAAAAGAATGTGAGGGAGCGAGGGATGCAGTAAAGTAGGAATAGCGCATCGGAAAGGAGAAACTTGTATCCCAAAAGAAAATCCTGTCGTTTCCATAGAAACATTACTCGATTTAGAAGGAGAAGTCATAGAACCCATAGTACTTCAGAGCGACGCAATTTCTGTGTTAATTCGTCAATGTGCGGGAGCGAGGGAAGCAGTAAAGAAGGAATAGTGCAACGGAAAGGAGATACCCGTCTCCAAAAGAAAATCCTCTCGTTTCCCTAGAAACGTTACTCGATTTAGAAGGAGATGCTATAGAACCCATAGCATTTCATAGCGACGCAATTTCTGTGTTAATACGTCAATGTGAGGGAGCGAGGGATGCAGTAAAGAAGGAATAGTGCATCGGAAAGGAGGTACTCGTATCCCAAAAGAAAATCCTGTCGTTTCAATGGAAACGTTACTCGATTTAGAAGGAGAAGTCATAGAACCAATAGTATTTCATAGCGACGTCATTTCTGTATCAATTCGTCAATGTGATGGAGCGAGAGAAGCAGTAAAGAAGGAATAGCGCATCGGAATGGACATACTCGTATCCCAAAAGAAAATCCTGTTTGTTTCATGGAAACGTTACTCGATTTGGAAGTAGAAGTCATAGAACCCATAGTACTTCATAGCCACACAATTTCTTTGTTATTTCGTCAATATTAAGGAGCGAGGGAAACAGTAAAGATGGAATAGTGCATCGGAATAGACATACTCGTATCCCAAAAGAAAATCCTGACGATTTCATAGGAACGTTACTCGATTAGAAGGAGAAGTCATTGAACCCATAGTATTTCATAGCGACGCAATATCATTGTTAATACGTCAATGTGAGGGAGCGACGGATGCAGTAAAGAACCGATAGTGCATCGGAAAGGAGATAGTCGTATCCCAAAAGAAAATCCTGTCGTTTCCATAGAAACGTTACCCGATTTAGAAGGAGAAGTCATAGAACAGGTAGTATTTCATTGCGACGTCATTTCTATGTTTATTCGTCAATGTGAGGGAGCGAGGGATGCTGTAAAGAAGGAATAGCGCATCGGATAGGAGAAACTTGTATCCCAAACGAAAATCCAGACGTTTCCATAGAAACGTTACTCGATTTAGAAGGAGAAGTCATAGAACAGATAGTATTTCATTGCGACGTCATTTCTATGTTTATTCGTCAATGTGAGGGAGCGAGGGATGCAGCAAAGAAGGAATAGTGCATCGGAAAGGAGATAGTCGTATCCCAAAAGAAAATCCTGTCGTATCCATAGAAACGTTACTCGATTTAGAAGGAGAACTCATTGAACGCATAGTATATCATAGCGACCCAATTTCTGTGGTTATTCGTCAATGTGTGGGAGCGAGGGATGCAGTAAAAAACCAATAGTGCATTGGAAAGGAGATCCTCGTATCCCAAAAGGAAATACTGTCATTTCCATAGAAACGTTGCTCGATTTAGAAGGAGATGTGATTGAATCCATAGTATTTCATAGCGACGCAGTTTCTGTGCTTATTCGTCAATGTGAGGGAACGAGGGACGCTGTAAAGAAGGAATAGAGCATCGGAAAGGAGGTACTCGTATCCCAAAAGAAAATCCTGTCGTTTCCATAGAAACGTTACTCGATTTAGAAGGAGAAGTCATAGATCACATAGTATTTCATAGCGACGCAATTTCTGTGCGTGTTCGTCAGTGTGATGGAACGAGAGATGCAGTAAAGAAGGAATATTGCATCGGAAAGGAGATACTCGTATCTTAAAAGAAAATCCTGTCGTTTCCATATAATCGTTACTCGATTAGAAAGAGAAGTCATAGAACCCAAAGTATTTCATAGGCACGATATATCATTGTTAATTCGTCAATGTGAGAAAGCAAGGGATGCAATAAAATGGGAATAGCTCATCTTCAGGAGAAACTCGTAGCCCAAAAGAAAATCTGGTCGTTTCCATAGAAACATTACTAGATTTAGAAGGAGAACTCATAGAACCGGTAGTATTTCATAGCGACGCAATGTCTGTGTTAATTCGTCAATGTGAGGGAGCGAGGAATGCAGTAAAGAAGGAATAGTGCATCGGAAATTAGATACTCGTATCCCAAAAGAAAATCCTACCGTTCCTATTCAAACGATACTTTATTTAGAAGGAGAAGTCGTAGAACCTACAGTATTTGATAGCGACGCAATTTCTGTGCTTATTCGTCAATGTGAGAGAGCGAGGGATGCTGTAAAGAAGGAACAGTGCATCGGAAAGGAGATACTCGCATCCCAAACGAAATTCCCGGCGTTTCCATAGAAACGATACTCGATTTAGAAGGAGAAGTCATAGAACACATAGTATTTCATAGCCACACAGTTTCTGTGCTTATTCGTCAATGTGAGGGAACGAGGGATGCAGTAAAGAAGGAATATTGCAACGGAAAGGAGATACTCGTATACCAAAAGAAGATCCTGTCGATTACATAGAAGCGTTACTCGATTAGAAGGAGATGTCATAGAACCCATAGGATTTCATAGCGACGAGATATCATTGTGAGGGATCGAGGGATGCAGTAAAGTAGGAATAGCGCATCGGAAACGAGAAACTTGTATCCCAAAAGAATGTGAGGGAGCGAGGGATGCAGTAAAGTAGGAATAGCGCATCGGAAAGGAGAAACTTGTATCCCAAAAGAAAATCCTGTCGTTTCCATAGAAACATTACTCGATTTAGAAGGAGAAGTCATAGAACCCATAGTACTTCAGAGCGACGCAATTTCTGTGTTAATTCGTCAATGTGAGGGAGCGAGATAAGCAGTAAAGGAGGAATAGTGCATCGGAACGGACATACTCGTATACCAAAGGAAAATCCTGTCGTTTCCATAGAAACGTTACTCGATTTAGAAGGAGAATTCATAGAACCCATAGTATTTCATAGCAACGCTATATCATTGTTAATTCGTCAATGTGAGGGAGCGAGGGATGCAGTAAACAAGGAATAGCGCGTCGGAAAGGAGAACCTCGAATCCCAAAAGAAAATCCGGTCGTTTCCACAGAAACGTTACTAGATATAGAAGGAGAAGTCATAGAAAAGTAGTATTTCATAGCGACGCAATTTCTGTGTTAATTCGTCAATGTGCGGGAGCGAGGGAAGCAGTAAAGAAGGAATAGTGCAACGGAAAGGAGATACCCGTATCCAAAAGAAAATCCTCTCGTTTCCCTAGAAACGTTACTCGATTTAGAAGGAGATGCTATAGTACCCATAGCATTTCATAGCGACGCAATTTCTGTGTTAATACGTCAATGTGAGGGAGCGAGGGATGCAGTAAAGAAGGAATAGTGCATCGGAAAGGAGGTACTCGTATCCCAAAAGAAAATCCTGTCGTTTCAATGGAAACGTTACTCGATTTAGAAGGAGAAGTCATAGAACCAATAGTATTTCATAGCGACGTCATTTCTGTATCAATTCGTCAATGTGATGGAGCGAGAGAAGCAGTAAAGAAGGAATAGCGCATCGGAATGGACATACTCGTATCCCAAAAGAAAATCCTGTTGTTTTCATGGAAACGTTACTCGATTTGGAAGTAGAAGTCATAGAACCCATAGTACTTCATAGCCACACAATTTCTTTGTTATTTCGTCAATATTAAGGAGCGAGGGAAACAGTAAAGATGGAATAGTGCATCGGAATAGACATACTCGTATCCCAAAAGAAAATCCTGACGATTTCATAGGAACGTTACTCGATTAGAAGGAGAAGTCATTGAACCCATAGTATTTCATAGCGACGCAATATCATTGTTAATACGTCAATGTGAGGGAGCGACGGATGCAGTAAAGAACCGATAGTGCATCGGAAAGGAGATAGTCGTATCCCAAAAGAAAATCCTGTCGTTTCCATAGAAACGTTACCCGATTTAGAAGGAGAAGTCATAGAACAGATAGTATTTCATTGCGACGTCATTTCTATGTTTATTCGTCAATGTGAGGGAGCGAGGGATGCTGTAAAGAAGGAATAGCGCATCGGATAGGAGAAACTCGTATCCCAAACGAAAATCCAGACGTTTCCATAGAAACGTTACTCGATTTAGAGGGCGAAGTCATAGAACAGATAGTATTTCATTGCGACGTCATTTCTATGTTTATTCGTCAATGTGAGGGAGCGAGGGATGCAGCAAAGAAGGAATAGTGCATCGGAAAGGAGATAGTCGTATACCAAAAGAAAATCCTGTCGTATCCATAGAAACGTTACTCGATTTAGAAGGAGAACTCATTGAACGCATAGTATATCATAGCGACCCAATTTCTGTGGTTATTCGTCAATGTGTGGGAGCGAGGGATGCAGTAAAAAACCAATAGTGCACTGGAAAGGAGATCCTCGTATCCCAAAAGAAAATACTGTCGTATCCATAGAAACGTTGCTCGATTTAGAAGGAGATGTCATTGAATCCATAGTATTTTATAGCGACGCAGTTTCTGTGCTTATTCGTCAATGTGAGGGAACGAGGGACGATGTAAAGAAGGAATAGAGCATCGGAAAGGAGGTACTCGTATCCCAAAAGAAAATCCTGTCGCTTCCATAGACACGTTACTCGATTTAGAAGGACAAGTCATAGATCACATAGTATTTCATAGCGACGCAATTTCTGTGCGTATTCGTCAGTGTGATGGAACGAGGGATGCAGTAAAGAAGGAATATTGCATCGGAAAGGAGATACTCGTATCTTAAAAGAAAATCCTGTCGTTTCCATATAACCGTTAATCGATTAGAAAGAGAAGTCGTAGAACCCATAGTATTTCATAGCCACGATATATCATTGTTAATTCGTCAATGTGAGGGAGCGAGGGATGCAGTAAAATGGGAATAGCGCATCTTCAGGAGAAACTCGTAGCCCAAAAGAAAATCCGGTCGTTTCCATAGAAACATTACTACATTTAGAAGGAGAACTCATAGAACCGGTAGTATTTCATAGCGACGCAATGTCTGTGTTAATTTGTCAATGTGAGGGAGCGAGGAATGCAGTAAAGTAGGAATAGTGCATCGGAAATTAGATACTCGTATCCCAAAAGAAAATCCTACCGTTTCTATTCAAACGATACTTTATTTAGAAGGAGAAGTCGTAGAACTTACAGTATTTGATAGCGACGCAATTTCTGTGCTTAATCGTCAATGTGAGGGAGCGAGGGATGCTGTAAAGAAGGAACAGTGCATCGGAAAGGAGATACTCGCATCCCAAACGAAAATCCAGGCGATTCCATAGAAACGATACTCGATATAGAAGGAGAAGTCATAGAACACATAGTATTTCATAGCGACACAATTTCTGTGCTTATTCGTCAATGTGAGGGAACGAGGGATGCAGTCAAGAAGGAATAGTGCATTGGAAAGGAGATACTCGTATACCAAAAGAAGATCCTGTCGATTCCATAGAAACGTTGCTCGATTAGAAGGAGAAGTCATAGAACCCATAGGATTTCATAGCGACGATATATCATTGTTAATTCGTCAATGTGAGGGAACGAGGGACGCTGTAAAGAAGGAATAGAGCATCGGAAAGGAGGTACTCGTATCCCAAAAGAAAATCCTGTCGTTTACATAAAAACGTTACTCGATTTAGAAGGAGAAGTCATAGATCACATAGTATTTCATAGCGACGCAATTTCTGTGCGTATTCGTCAGTGTGATGGAACGAGAGATGCAGTAAAGAAGGAATATTGCATCGGAAAGGAGATACTCGTATCTTAAAAGAAAATCATGTCGTTTCCATATAATCGTTACTCGATTAGAAAGAGAAGTCATAGAACCCATAGTATTTCATAGACACGATCTATCATTGTTAATTCGTCAATGTGAGAAAGCGAGGGATGCAGTAAAATGGGAATAGCTCATCTTCAGGAGAAACTCGTAGCCCAAAAGGAAATCCGGTCGTTTCCATAGAAACATTACTAGATTTAGAAGGAGAACTCATAGAACCGGTAGTATTTCATAGCGACGCAATGTCTGTGTTAATTCGTCAATGTGAGGGTGCGAGGAATGCAGTAAAGAAGGAATAGTGCATCGGCAATTAGATACTCGTATCCCAAAAGAAAATCCTACCGTTTCTATTCAAACGATACTTTATTTAGAAGGAGAAGTCGTAGAACCTACAGTATTTGTAGCGACGCAATTTCTGTGCTTATTCGTCAATGTGAGGGAGCGAGGGATGCAGTAAAGAAGGAATAGTGCATCGGAAAGGAGGTACTCGTATCCCAAAAGAAAATCCTGTCGTTTCAATGGAAACGTTACTCGATTTAGAAGGAGAAGTCATAGAACCAATAGTATTTCATAGCGACGTCATTTCTGAATTAATTCGTAAATGTGATGGAGCGAGAGAAGCAGTAAAGAAGGAATAGCGCATCGGAATGGACATACTCGTATCCCAAAAGAAAATCCTGTCGTTTTCATGGAAACGTTACTCGATTTGGAAGTAGAAGTCATAGAACCCATAGTACTACATTGCCACGCAATTTCTTTGTTATTTCGTCAATATTAAGGAGCGAGGGAAGCAGTAAAGATGGAATAGTGCATCGGAATAGACATACTCGTATCCCAAAAGAAAATCATGTCGATTTCATAGGAACGTTACTCGATTAGACGGAGAAGTCATTGAACCCATAGTATTTCATAGCGACGCAATATCATTGTTAATACGTCAATGTGAGGGAGCGACGGATGCAGTAAAGAACCGATAGTGCATCGGAAAGGAGATAGTCGTATCCCAAAAGAAAATCCTGTCGTTTCCATAGAAACGTTACCCGATTTAGAAGGAGAAGTCATAGAACAGATAGTATTTCATTGCGACGTCATTTCTATGTTTATTCGTCAATGTGAGGGAGCGAGGGATGCAGTAAAGAAGGAATAGCGCATCGGATAGGAGAAACTCGTATCCCAAACGAAAATCCAGACGTTTCAATAGAAACGTTACTCGATTTAGAAGGAGAACTCATTGAACGCATAGTATATCATAGCGACCCAATATCTGTGGTTATTCGTCAATGTGTGGGAGCGAGGGATGCAGTAAAAAAACAATAGTGCATTGGAAAGGAGATCCTCGTATCCCAAAAGAAAATACTGTCGTTTCCATAGAAACGTTGCTCGATTTAGAAGGAGATGTCATTGAATACATAGTATTTCATAGCGACGCAGTTTCTGTGCTTATTCGTCAATGTGAGGGAACGAGGGACGCTGTAAAGAAGGAATAGAGCATCGGAAAGGAGGTACTCGTATCCCAAAAGAAAATCCTGTCGTTTCCATAGAAACGTTACTCGATTTAGAAGGAGAAGTCATAGATCACATAGTATTTCATAGCGACGCAATTTCTGTGCGTATTCGTCAGTGTGATGGAACGAGAGATGCAGTAAAGAAGGAATATTGCATCGGAAAGGAGATACTCGTATCTTAAAAGAAAATCCTGTCGTTTCCATATAATCGTTACTCGATTAGAAAGAGAAGTCATAGAACCCATAGTATTTCATAGGCACGATATATCATTGTTAATTCGTCAATGTGAGAAAGCGAGGGATGCAGTATAATGGGAATAGCTCATCTTCAGGAGAAACTCGTAGCCCAAAAGAAAATCCGGTCGTTTCCATAGAAACATTACTAGATTTAGAAGGAGAACTCATAGAACCGGTAGTATTTCATAGCGACGCAATGTCTGTGTTAATTCGTCAATGTGAGGGAGCGTGGAATGGAGTAAAGAAGGAATAGTGCATCGGAAATTAGATACTCGTACCCCAAAAGAAAAACCTACCGTTTCTATTCAAACGATACTTTATTTAGAAGGAGAAGTCGTAGAACCTACAGTATTTGATAGCGACGCAATTTCTGTGCTTATTCGTCAATGTGAGGGAGCGAGGGATGCTGTAAAGAAGGAACAGTGCATCGGAAAGGAGATACTCGCATCCCAAACGAAAATCCCGGCGTTTCCATAGAAACGATACTCCATTTAGAAGGAGAAGTCATAGAACACATAGTATTTCATAGCGACACAATTTCTGTGCTTATTCGTCAATGTGAGGGAACGAGGGATGCAGTAAAGAAGGAATAGTTCAACGGAAAGGAGATACCCGTATACCAAAAGAAGATCCTGTCGATTACATAGAAACCTTACTCGATTAGAAGGAGAAGTCATAGAACCCATAGGATTTCATAGCGACGATATATCATTGTGAGGGATCGAGGGATGCAGTAAAGTAGGAATAGCGCATCGGAAAGGAGAAACTTGTATCCCAAAAGAATGTGAGGGAGCGAGGGATGCAGTAAAGTAGGAATAGCGCATCGGAAAGGAGAAACTTGTATCCCAAAAGAAAATCCTGTCGTTTCCATAGAAACATTACTCGATTTAGAAGGAGAAGTCATAGAACCCATAGTACTTCAGAGCGACGCAATTTCTGTGTTAATTCGTCAATGTGAGGGAGCGAGATAAGCAGTAAAGAAGGAATAGTGCATCGGAACGGACATACTCGTATACCAAAGGAAAATCCTGTCGTTTCCATAGAAACGTTACTCGATTTAGAAGGAGAATTCATAGAACCCATAGTATTTCATAGCGACGTAATATCATTGTTAATATGTCAATGTGAGGGAGCGACGGATGCAGTAAAGAACCGATAGTGCATCGGAAAGGAGATAGTCGTATCCCAAAAGAAAATCCTGTCGTTTCCATAGAAACGTTACTCGATTTAGAAGGAGACGTCATAGAACAGAAAGTATTTCATTGCGACGTCATTTCTATGTTTTTTCGTCAATGTGAGGTAGCGAGGGATGCAGCAAAGAAGGAATAGTGCATCGGAAAGGAGATAGTCGTATCCCAAAAGAAAATCCTATCGTATCCATAGAAACGTTACTCGATTTAGAAGGAGAACTCATTGAACGCATAGTATATCATAGCGACCCAATTTCTGTGGTTATTCGTCAATGTGTGGGAGCGAGGGATGCAGTAAAAAACCAATAGTGCATTGGAAAGGAGATCCTCGTATCCCAAAAGAAAATACTGTCGTTTCCATAGAAACGTTGCTCGATTTAGAAGGAGATGTCATTGAATCCATAGTATTTCATAGCGACGCAGTTTCTGTGCTTATTCGTTAATGTGAGGGAACGAGGGACGCTGTAAAGAAGGAATAGAGCATCGGAAAGGAGGTACTCGTATCCCAAAAGAAAATCCAGTCGTTTCCATAGAAACGTTACTCGATTTAGAAGGAGAAGTCATAGATCACATAGTATTTCATAGCGACGCAATTTCTGTGCGTATTCGTCAGTGTGATGGAACGAGGGATGCAGTAAAGAAGGAATATTGCATCGGAAAGGAGATACTCGTATCTTAAAAGAAAATCCTGTCGTTTCCATATAACCGTTACTCGATTAGAAAGAGAAGTCATAGAACCCATAGTATTTCATAGCCACGATATATCATTGTTAATTCGTCAATGTGAGGGAGCGAGGGATGCAGTAAAATGGGAATAGCGCATCTTCAGGAGAAACTCGTAGCCCAAAAGAAAATCCGGTCGTTTCCATAGAAACATTACTACATTTAGAAGGAGAACTCATAGAACCGGTAGTATTTCATAGCGACGCAATGTCTGTGTTAATTTGTCAATGTGAGGGAGCGAGGAATGCAGTAAAGATGGAATAGTGCATCGGAAATTAGATACTCGTATCCCAAAAGAAAATCCTACCGTTTCTATTCAAACGATACTTTATTTAGAAGGAGAAGTCGTAGAACCTACAGTATTTGATAGCGACAAAATTTCTGTGCTTAATCGTCAATGTGAGGGAGCGAGGAATGCAGTAAAGCAGGAATAGTGCATCGGAATGGAGATAGTCGTATCCCAAAAGAAAATCCAGTCGTTTCCATAGGAACGTTACTCGATTTAAAAGGAGAAGACATCGAACACTTAGAATATCACAGCGACGCCATTTCTGTGTTAATTCGTCAATGTGAGGGAGCGAGGGATGAAGTAAAGAAGCATTAGTGCATCGGAAAGGGGATACTAGTATCCCATTAGAAAATTCTTTCGTTTCCATAGAAATGTTACTTGATTTAGAAGGAGAAGTCATACAACCAATAGTATTTCATAGCGACGCAATTTCTGTGTTAATTCGCCAATGTTAGGGAGTGAGGGAATCAGTACAGAAGGAATAGTGCATCGGAAAGGAGATAGTCGTATCCCAAAAGAAAATCCAGTCGTTTCCATAGAAACGTTATTCGATTTAGAAGGAGGAGTCATAGAACCCATAGTACTTCATAGCCACGCAATTTCTGTTTTAATTCGTCAATATGAGGGAGCGAGGAAGGCCGTAAAGATGGAATAGTGCATCGGAAAGGACATAGTCGTATCCCAATAGAAAATCCTGTCGTATCCATAGAAACGTTACTCGATTTAGTAGGAGAACTCATAGAACGCGAGTATATCATAGCGACGTAATTTCTGTGGTTATTCGTCAATGTGAGGGAGCGAGGGATGAAGTAAAGAACCAAGAGTGCATTGGAAAGGAGATCCACATATCCCAAAAGAAAATCCTGTCGTTTCCATAGAAACGTTACTCGATTAGAAGGAGAAGTCGTAGAACCCATAGTATTTCATAGCGACGCTATATCATTGTTAATTCGTGAATGTGAGGGAGCGAGGGATGCAGTAAACAAGGAATAGTGCATCGGAAAGGAGATACTCGTATCACAAAAGAAGATCCTTTCGATTCCATAGAAACGTTGATCGATTAGAAGGAGAAGTCATAGAACCCATAGTATTTCATAGCGACGATATATTATTGTTAATTCGTCAATGTGAATGAGCGAGGGATTCAGTAAAGTAGGAATAGCGCATCGGAAAGGTGAAAGTCGTATCTCAAAAGAAAATCCTGTCGTTTCCATAAAAACGTTACGCGATTAAGAAGGAGAAGTCATAGAACAAGTAGTATTTCATAGCGACGCAATTTCTGTGTTAATTCGTCAATGTGCGGGAGCGAGGGAAGCAGTAAACAAGGAATAGTGCAACGGAAAGGAGATACCCGTATCCAAAAGAAAATCCTCTCGTTTCCCTGGAAACGTTACTCGATTTAGAAGGAGATGCTATAGAGCCCATAGCATTTCATAGCGACGCAATTTCTGTGTTAATACGTCAATGTGAGGGAGCGAGAGAAGCAGTAAAGAAGGAATAGCGCATCGGAATGGACATACTCGTATCCCAAAAAAAAATCCTGCCGTTTTCATGGAAACGTTACTCGATTTGGAAGTAGAAGTCATAGAACCCATAGTACTTCATAGCCACGCAATTTCTTTGTTATTTCGTCAATATTAAGGAGCGAGGGAAGCAGTAAAGATGGAATAGTGCATCGGAATGGACATACTCGTATCCCAAAAGAAAATCCTGTCGATTTCATAGGAACGTTACTCGATTAGACGGAGAAGTCATTGAACCCATAGTATTTCATAGCGACGCTGTGGTGTCACCGCCAGACACCACACTTGCTAGAGGGTAGCTTAAATCGGCCGCGGTCCATTTAGTACATGTCGGACCCGCGTGTCGCCACTGTGTAATCGCAGACCTAGCGCCACCACCAAGGCAGGTCTCGTGATACGAGAGAGCACTCGCCCCAGTTGTACGAGAACCTAGCTACCGCCCAGTTGTACGAGAACCTAGCTACCGACCAGATGTACGAAGCCTTTCTCTCTCATTAGCCGAGAGACAGAATAGCCATCAGCTAAGTTAATGGCTACGAACTAGCAAGGCGCCATTTGTATCAGTGCCTATAGCTTACGAGTATTCAAGAGAGATGTATTCCAAGGACTAATTAAAAGATAAGTAATAAGCATCTACATACTTTTCTTCTTATTCATTTATAAGTTCTCATGTTCCAGACTTCACACCCGTCGGCGTTAGCCTTGCGTGCCCTATCGGCTACAGCGTTAGTCTAGCGTTCATTTTCAGCCATATCAACTTCACGGTGTCGGCCCAGCTACCGACACAACAGACGCAATATCATTGTTAATACGTCAATTTGAGGGAGCGACGGATGCAGTAAAGAACCGGGAATAGCGCATCGGAATGGACATACTCGTATCCCAAAAAAAAAATCCTGCCGTTTTCATGGAAACGTTACTCGATTTGGAAGTAGAAGTCATAGAAACCATAGTACTTCATAGCCACGCAATTTCTTTGTTATTTCGTCAATATTAAGGAGCGATGGAAGCAGTAAAGATGGAATAGTGCATCGGAATAGACATACTCGTATCCCAAAAGAAAATCCTGTCGATTTCATAGGAACGTTACTCGATTAGACGGAGAAGTCATTGAACCCATAGTATTTCATAGCGACGCAATATCATTGTTAATACGTCAATGTGAGGGAGCGACGGATGCAGTAAAGAACCGATAGTGCATCGGAAAGGAGATAGTCGTATCCCAAAAGAAAATCCTGTCGTTTCCATAGAAACGTTACCAGATTTAGAAGGAGAAGTCATAGAACAGGTAGTATTTCATTGCGACGTCATTTCTATGTTTATTCGTCAATGTGAGGGAGCGAGGGATACAGTAAAGAAGGAATAGCGCATCGGATAGGAAATACTCGTATCCCAAACGAAAATCCAGACGTTTCAATAGAAACGTTACTCGATTTAGATGGAGAAGTCATAGAACAGATAGTATTTCATTGCGACGTCATTTCTATGTTTATTCGTCAATGTGAGGGAGCGAGGGATGCAGCAAAGAAGGAATAGTGCATCGGAAAGGAGATAGTCGTATCCCAAAAGAAAATCCTGTCGTATCCATAGAAACGTTACTCGATTTAGAAGGAGAACTCATTGAACGCATAGTATATCATAGCGACCCAATTTCTGTGGTTATTCGTCAATGTGTGGGAGCGAGGGATGCAGTAAAAAACCAATAGTGCATTGGAAAGGAGATCCTCGTATCCCAAAAGAAAATACTGTCGTTTCCATAGAAACGTTGCTCGATTTAGAAGGAGATGTCATTGAATACATAGTATTTCATAGCGACGCAGTTTCTGTGCTTATTCGTCAATGTGAGGGAACGAGGGACGCTGTAAAGAAGGAATAGAGCATCGGAAAGGAGGTACTCGTATCCCAAAAGAAAATCCTGTCGTTTCCATAGAAACGTTACTCGAGTTAGAAGGAGAAGTCATAGATCACATAGTATTTCATAGCGACGCAATTTCTGTGCGTATTCGTCAGTGTGATGGAACGAGAGATGCAGTAAAGAAGGAATATTGCATCGGAAAGGAGATACTCCTATCTTAAAAGAAAATCCTGTCGTTTCCATATAATCGTTACTCGATTAGAAAGAGAAGTCATAGAACCCATAGTATTTCATAGGCACGATATATCATTGTTAATTCGTCAATGTGAGAGAGCGAGGGATGCAGTAAAATGGGAATAGCTCATCTTCAGGAGAAACTCGTAGCCCAAAAGAAAATCCGGTCGTTTCCATAGAAACATTACTAGATTTAGAAGGAGAACTCATAGAACCGGTAGTATTTCATAGCGACGCAATGTCTGTGTTAATTCGTCAATGTGAGGGAGCGAGGAATGCAGTAAAGAAGGAATAGTGCATCGGAAATTAGATACTCGTATCCCAAAAGAAAATCCTACCGTTTCTATTCAAACGATACTTTATTTAGAAGGAGAAGTCGTAGAACCTACAGTATTTGATAGCGACGCAATTTCTGTGCTTATTCGTCAATGTGAGGGAGCGAGGGATGCAGTAAAGAAGGAATAGTGCAACGGAAAGGAGATACTCGTATACCAAAAGAAGATCCTGTCGATTACATAGAAACGTTACTCGATTAGAAAGAGAAGTCATAGAACCCATAGGATTTCATAGCGACGATATATTATTGTGAGGGATCGAGGGATGCAGTAAAGTAGGAATAGCGCATCGGAAAGGAGAAACTTGTATCCCAAAAGAATGTGAGGGAGCGAGGGATGCAGTAAAGTAGGAATAGCGCATCGGAAAGGAGAAACTTGTATCCCAAAAGAAAATCCTGTCGTTTCCATAGAAACATTACTCGATTTAGAAGGAGAAGTCATAGAACCCATAGTACTTCAGAGCGACGCAATTTCTGTGTTAATTCGTCAATGTGAGGGAGCGAGATAAGCAGTAAAGAAGGAATAGTGCATCGGAACGGACATACTCGTATACCAAAGGAAAATCCTGTCGTTTCCATAGAAACGTTACTCGATTTAGAAGGAGAATTCATAGAACCCATAGGATTTCATAGCAACGCTATATCATTGTTAATTCGTCAATGTGAGGGAGCGAGGGATGCAGTAAACAAGGAATAGCGCGTCGGAAAGGAGAACCTCGAATCCCAAAAGAAAATCCGGTCGTTTCCACAGAAACGTTACTAGATTTAGAAGGAGAAGTCATAGAACAAGTAGTATTTCATAGCGACGCAATTTCTGTGTTAATTCGTCAATGTGCGGGAGCGAGGGAAGCAGTAAAGAAGGAATAGTGCAACGGAAAGGAGATACCCGTATCCAAAAGAAAATCCTCTCGTTTCCCTACAAACGTTACTCGATTTAGAAGGAGATGCTATAGAACCCATAGCATTTCATAGCGACGCAATTTCTGTGTTAATACGTCAATGTGAGGGAGCGAGGGATGCAGTAAAGAAGGAATAGTGCATCGGAAATGAGGTACTCGTATCCCAAAAGAGAATCCTGTCGTTTCAATGGAAACGTTACTCGATTTAGAAGGAGAAGTCATAGAACCAATAGTATTTCATAGCGACGCCATTTCTGTATTAATTCGTCAATGTGGTGGAGCGAGAGAAGCAGTAAAGAAGGAATAGCGCATCGGAATGGACATACTCGTATCCCAAAAGAAAATCCTGTTGTTTTCATGGAAACGTTACTGAACTTGGAAGTAGAAGTCATAGAACCCATAGTACTTTATAGCCACGCAATTTCTTTGTTATTTCGTCAATATTAAGGAGCGAGGGAAGCAGTAAAGATGGAATAGTGCATCGGAATAGACATACTCGTATCCCAAAAGAAAATCCTGTCGATTTCATAGGAACGTTCCTCGATTAGAAGGAGAAGTCATTGAACCCATAGTATTTCATAGCGACGCAATATCATTGTTAATACGTCAATGTGAGGGAGCGACGGATGCAGTAAAGAACCGATAGTGCATCGGAAAGGAGATAGTCGTATCCCAAAAGAAAATCCTGTCGTTTCCATAGAAACGTTACCCGATTTAGAAGGAGAAGTCATAGAACAGATAGTATTTCATTGCGACGTCATTTCTATGTTTATTCGTCAATGTGAGGGAGCGAGGGATGCTGTAAAGAAGGAATAGCGCATCGGATAGGAGAAACTCGTATCCCAAACGAAAATCCAGACGTTTCCATAGAAACGTTACTCGATTTAGAGGGAGAAGTCATAGAACAGATAGTATTTCATTGCGACGTCATTTCTATGTTTATTCGTCAATGTGAGGGAGGGAGGGATGCAGCAAAGAAGGAATAGTGCATCGGAAAGGAGATAGTCGTATCCCAAAAGAAAATCCTGTCGTATCCATAGAAACGTTACTCGATTTAGAAGGAGAACTCATTGAACGCATAGTATATCATAGCGACCCAATTTCTGTGGTTATTCGTCAATGTGTGGGAGCGAGGGATGCAGTAAAAAACCAATAGTGCACTGGAAAGGAGATCCTCGTATCCCAAAAGAAAATACTGTCGTTTCCATAGAAACGTTGCTCGATTTAGAAGGAGATGTCATTGAATCCATAGTATTTTATAGCGACGCAGTTTCTGTGCTTATTCGTCAATGTGAGGGAACGAGGGACGCTGTAAAGAAGGAATAGAGCATCGGAAAGGAGGTACTCGTATCCCAAAAGAAAATCCTGTCGTTTCCATAGACACGTTACTCGATTTAGAAGGAGAAGTCATAGATCACATAGTATTTCATAGCGACGCAATTTCTGTGCGTATTCGTCAGTGTGATGGAACGAGGGATGCAGTAAAGAAGGAATATTGCATCGGAAAGGAGATACTCGTATCTTAAAAGAAAATCCTGTCGTTTCCATATAACCGTTACTCGATTAGAAAGAGAAGTCATAGAACCCATAGTATTTCATAGCCACGATATATCATTGTTAATTCGTCAATGTGAGGGAGCGAGGGATGCAGTAAAATGGGAATAGCGCATCTTCAGGAGAAACTCGTAGCCCAAAAGAAAATCCGGTCGTTTCCATAGAAACATTACTACATTTAGAAGGAGAACTCATAGAACCGGTAGTATTTCATAGCGACGCAATGTCTGTGTTAATTTGTCAATGTGAGGGAGCGAGGAATGCAGTAAAGTAGGAATAGTGCATCGGAAATTAGATACTCGTATCCCAAAAGAAAATCCTACCGTTTCTATTCAAACGATACTTTATTTAGAAGGAGAAGTCGTAGAACTTACAGTATTTGATAGCGACGCAATTTCTGTGCTTAATCGTCAATGTGAGGGAGCGAGGGATGCTGTAAAGTAGGAACAGTGCATCGGAAAGGAGATACTCGCATCCCAAACGAAAATCCCGGCGATTCCATAGAAACGATACTCGATTTAGAAGGAGAAGTCATAGAACACATAGTATTTCATAGCGACACAATTTCTGTGCTTATTCGTCAATGTGAGGGAACGAGGGATGCAGTAAAGAAGGAATAGTGCATCGGAAAGGAGATACTCGTATACCAAAAGAAGATCCTGTCGATTCCATAGAAACGTTACTCGATTAGAAGGAGAAGTCATAGAACCCATAGGATTTCATAGCGACCATATATCATTGTTAATTCGTCAATGTGAGGGAGCGAGGGATGCAGAAAAGTAGGATTAGCGCATCGGAAAGGAGAAACTTGTATCCCAAAAGAAAATCCTGTCGTTTCCATAGAAACATTACTCGATTTAGAAGGAGAAGTCATAGAACCCATAGTACTTCAGAGCGACGCAATTTCTGTGTTAATTCGTCAATGTGACGGAGCGAGATACGCAGTAAAGAAGGAATAGTGCATCGGAACGGACATACTCGTATACCAAAGGAAAATCCTGTCGTTTCCATAGAAACGTTACTCGATTTAGAAGGAGAATTCATAAAACGCACTGTATTTCGTAGCCACGCAATTTCTGTCTTAATTCGTCAACGTGAGGGAGCGAGGAATTCAGTAAAGCAGGAATAGTGCATCGGAAAGGACATACTCGTATACCAAAGGAAAATCCTGTCGTTTCCGTAGAAACGTTACTCGATTTACAAGGAGAATTCATAAAACCCGTTGTATTTCGTAGCCACGCAATTTCTGTCGTAATTCGTCAATGTGAGGGAGCGAGGAATGCAGCAAAGCAGGAATAGTGCATCGGAATGGAGATAGTCGTATCCGAAAAGAAAATCCATTCGTTTCCATAGAAACGTTACTCGATTTAAAAGGAGAAGACATCGAACACATAGTATATCACAGCGACGCCATTTCTGTGTTAATTCGTCAATGTGAGGGAGCGAGGGATGTAGTAAAGAAGCATTAGTGCATCGGAAAGGGGATACTAGTATCCCAAAAGAAAATTCTTTCGTTTCCATAGAAATGTTACTTGATTTAGAAGGAGAAGTCATACAACCAATAGTATTTCATAGCGACACAATTTCTGTGTTAATTCGCCAATGTGAGGGAGTGAGGGAAGCAGTACAGAAGGAATAGTGCATCGGAAAGGAGATAGTCGTATCCCAAAAGAAAATCCAGTCGTTTCCATAGAAACGTAACTCGATTAAGAAGGAGGAGTCATAGAACCCATAGTACTTCATAGCCACGCAATTTCTGTTTTAATTCGTCAATATGAGGGAGCGAGGAAGGCCGTAAAGAAGGAATAGTGCATCGGAAAGGACTTAGTCGTATCCCAATAGAAAATCCTGTCGTATCCATAGAAACGTTACTCGATTTAGTAGGAGACCTCATAGAACGCGAGTATATCATAGCGACGTAATTTCTGTGGTTATTCGTCAATGTGAGGGAGCGAGGGATGAAGTAAAGAAACAAGAGTGCATTGGAAAGGAGATCCACGTATCCCAAAAGAAAATCCTGTCGTTTCCATATAAACGTTGCTCGATTTAGAAGGAGATGTCATAGAACACATAGTATTTCATATCGACACAATTTCTGTGCTTATTCGTCAGTGTGAGGGAACGAGGGATGCAGTCAAGAAGGAATAGTGCATCGGAAAGGAGATACTCGTATCCCAAAAGAAGATCCTGTCGATTCCATAGAAACGTTGATCGTTTAGAAGAAGAAGTCATAGAACCCATAGTATTTCATAGCGACGATATTTCATTGTTAATTCGTCAATGTGAGGGAGCGAGGGATGCAGTAAACAAGGAATAGCGCATCGGAAAGGAGAAACTCGTAGCCCAAAAGAATATCCGGTCGTTTCCATAGGAACATTACTAGATTTAGAAGGAGAACTCATAGAACCGCTAGTATTTCATAGCGACGCAATGTCTGTGTTAATTCGTCAATGTGAGGGAGCGAGGGAAGCAGTAAAGAAGGAATAGTGCATCGAAAAGGACATACTCGTATACCAAAAGAAAATCCTGTCGTTTCCATAGAAATGTTACTCGATTTAGAAGGAGAAGTCATAGAACCTATAGTATCTCATAGCCAAGCAATTTCTGTCTTAATTCGGCAATGTGAGGGAGCGAGGAATGCCGTAAAGAAGGAATAGTGCATCGGAATGGAGATACTCGTATCCCAAAAGAAAATCCTACCGTTTCTATTGAAACGATACTTTATTTAGAAGGAGAATTCGTAGAACCTACAGTATTTGATAGCGACGCAATTTCTGTGCTTATTCGTGAATGTGGGGGAGAGAGGGATGCAGTAAAGAAGGAACAGTGCATCGGAAAGGAGATACTCGTATCCCAAACGATAATCCTGACGATTCCATAGAAACGATACTCGATTTAGAAGGAGAAGTCATAGAACACATAGTATTTCATAGCGACACAATTTCTGTGCTTATTCGTCAGTGTGAGGGAACGAGGGATGCAGTCAAGAAGGAATAGTGCATCGGAAAGGAGATACTCGTATCCCAAAAGAAGATCCTGTCGATTCCATAGAAACGTTGATCGTTTAGAAGAAGAAGTCATAGAACCCATAGTATTTCATAGCGACGATATATCATTGTTAATTCGTCAATGTGAATGAGCGAGGGATGCAGTAAAGTAGGAATAGCGCATCGAAAAGGTGAAAGTCGTATCCCAAAAAAATCCTGTCGTTTCCATAGAAACGGTACGCGATTTAGAAGGAGAAGTCATAGAACCCATAGTATTTCATAGCAACGCTATATCATTGTTAATTCGTCAATGTGAGGGAGCGAGGGATGCAGTAAACAAGGAATAGCGCGTCGGAAAGGAGAAACTCGAATGCCAAAAGAAAATCCGGTCATTTCCACAGAAACGTTACTAGATTTAGAAGGATAAGTCATAGAACAAGTAGTATTTCATAGCGACGCAATTTCTGTGTTAATTCGTCAATGTGCGGGAGCGAGGGAAGCAGTAAAGAAGGAATAGTGCAACGGAAAGGAGATACCCGTATCCAAAAGAAAATCCTCTCGTTTCCCTACAAACGTTACTCGATTTAGAAGGAGATGCTATAGAACCCATAGCATTTCATAGCGACGCAATTTCTGTGTTAATACGTCAATGTGAGGGAGCGAGGGATGCAGTAAAGAAGGAATAGTGCATCGGAAAGGAGGTACTCGTATCCCAAAAGAAAATCCTGTCGTTTCAATGGAAACGTTACTCGATTTAGAAGGAGAAGTCATAGAACCAATAGTATTTCATAGCGACGTCATTTCTGTATTAATTCGTCAATGTGATGGAGCGAGAGAAGCAGTAAAGATGGAATAGTGCATCGGAATAGACATCCTCGTATCCCAAAAGAAAATCCTGTCGATTTCATAGGAACGTTACTCGATTAGAAGGAGAAGTCATTGATCCCATAGTATTTCATAGCGACGCAATATCATTGTTAATACGTCAATGTGAGGGAGCGACGGATGCATTAAAGAACCGATAGTGCATCGGAAAGGATATAGTCGTATCCCAAAAGAAAATCCTGTCGTTTCGATAGAAACGTTACCCGATTTAGAAGGAGAAGTCATAGAACAGATAGTATTTCATTGCGACGTCATTTCTATGTTTATTCGTCAATGTGAGGGAGCGAGGGATGCAGCAAAGAAGGAATAGTGCATCGGAAAAGAGATAGTCGTATCCCAAAAGAAAATCCTGTCGTATCCATAGAAACGTTACTCGATTTAGAAGGAGAACTCATTGAACGCATAGTATATCATAGCGACCCAATTTCTGTGGTTATTCGTCAATGTGAGGGAGCGAGGGATGCAGTAAAGAAGGAGTAGTGCATCGGAAAGGAGGTACTCGTATCCCAAAAGAAAATCCTGTCGTTTCAATGGAAACGTTACTCGATTTAGAAGGAGAAGTCATAGAACCAATAGTATTTCATAGCGACGTCATTTCTGTATTAATTCGTCAATGTAATGGAGCGAGAGAAGCAGTAAAGAAGGAATAGCGCATCGGAATGGACAAACTCGTATCCCAAAAGAAAATCCTGTCGTTTTCATGGAAACGTTACTTGATTTGGAACTAGAAGTCATAGAACCCATAGTACTTCATAGCCACGCAATTTCTTTGTTATTTCGTCAATATTAAGGAGCGAGGGAAGCAGTAAAGCAGGAATAGTGCATCGGAAAAGAGATACTCGTATACCAAAAGAAAATCCTTTCGTGTCCATAGAAACGTTACTCCATTTTGAAGGAGATGTCATAGAACAAATAGTATTTCAAAGCGACCCAATCTCTGTGTTAATTCGTCGATGTGAGGGAGCGAGGGATGCAGTAAAGAAGGATTAGTGCATCGGAAAAGAGATACTCGTATACCAAATGAAAACCTGTCGTTTCCATAGAAACGTTGCTCGATTTAGAAGGAGATGTCATAGAACACATAGTATTTCATAGCGACGCAGATTCTGTGCTTATTCGTCAATGTGGGGGAACGTGGGATGCATTAAAGAAGGAATAGTGCATCAGAAAGGAGGTACTCGTATCCCAAAAGAAAATCCTGTCGTTTCCATAGAAACGTTACTCGATTTAGAAGGAGAAGTCATAGATCACATAGTATTTCATAGCGACGCAATTTCTGTGCTTATTCGTCAATGTGATGGAACGAGGGATGCAGTAAAGAAGGAATATTGCATCGGAAAGGAGATACTCGTATCTTAAAAGAAAATCTTGTCGTTTCCATAGAAACGTTACTCGATTAGAAGGAGAAGTCATGGAACCCATAGTACATCTACATCTACATCTATACTCCGCGAGCCACCTTACGGTGTGTGGCGGAGGGTACTTATTGTACCACTATCTGATCCCCCCTTCCCTGTTCCATTCACGAATTGTGCGTGGGAAGAACGACTGCTTGTAAGTCTCCGTATTTGCTCTAATTTCTCGGATCTTTTCGTTGTGATCATTACGCGAGATATATGTGGGCGGTAGTAATATGTTGCCCATCTCTTCCCGGAATGTGCTCTCTCGTAATTTCGATAATAAACCTCTCCGTATTGCGTAACGCCTTTCTTGAAGTGTCCGCCACTGGAGCTTGTTCAGCATCTCCGTAACGCTCTCGCGCTGACTAAATGTCCCCATGACGAATCGCGCTGCTTTTCGCTGGATCATGTCAATCTCTTCTATTAATCCAACCTGGTAAGGGTCCAATACTGATGAGCAATACTCAAGAATCGGACGAACAAGCGTTTTGTAAGCTACTTCTTTCGTCGATGAGTCACATTTTCTTAGAATTCTTCCTATGAATCTCAACCTGGCGCCTGCTTTTCCCACTATTTGTTTTATGTGATCATTCCACTTCAGATCGCTCCGGATAGTAACTCCTAAGTATTTTACGGTCGTTACCGCTTCCAATGATTTATCACCTATGGCATAATCGTACTGGAATGGATTTCTGCCCCTATGTATGTGCATTATATTACATTTATCTACGTTTAGGGAAAGCTGCCAGCTGTCGCACCATGCATTAATCCTCTGCAAGTCCTCCTGGAGTACGTACGAGTCTTCTGATGTTGCTACTTTCTTGTAGACAACCGTGTCATCTGCAAATAGCCTCACGGAGCTACCGATGTTGTCAACTAAGTCATTTATGTATATTGTAAACAATAAAGGTCCTATCACGCTTCCTTGCGGTACTCCCGAAATTACCTCTACATCTGGAGATTTTGAACCGTTAAGAATGACATGTTGTGTTCTTTCTTCTAGGAAATCCTGAATCCAATCACAAACCTGGTCCGATATTCCGTAAGCTCGTATTTTTTTCACTAAACGTAAGTGGGGAACCGTATCAAATGCCTTCCTGAAGTCCAGGAATACGGCATCAATCTGCTCGCCAGTGTCTACAGCACTGTGAATTTCTTGGGCAAATAGGGCGAGCTGAGTTTCACATGATCTCTGTTTGCGGAATCCATGTTGGTTATGATGAAGGAGATTTGTATTATCTAAGAACGTCATAATACGAGAACACAAATATGTTCCATTATTCTACAACAGATTGACGTAAGCGAAATAGGCCTATAATTATTCGCATCTGATTTATGACCCTTCTTGAAAATGGGAACGACCTGCGCTTTCTTCCAGTCGCTAGGTACTTTACGTTCTTCCAGCGATCTACGATAAATTGCTGATAGAAAGGGGGCAAGGTCTTTAGCATAATCACTGTAGAATCTTAAGGGTATCTCGTCTGGTCCGGATGCTTTTCCGCTACTAAGTGATAGCAGTTGTTTTTCAATTCCGATATCGTTTATTTCAATATTTTCCATTTTGGCGTCCGTGCGACGGCTGAAGTCAGGGACCGTGTTACGATTTTCCGCAGTGAAACAGTTTCGGAACACTGAATTCAGTATTTCTGCCTTTCTTCGGTCGTCCTCTGTTTCGGTGCCATCGTGGTCAACGAGTGACTGAATAGGGGATTTAGATCCGCTTACCGATTTTACATATGACCAAAACTTTTTAGGGTTCTTGTTTAGATTGTTTGCCAATGTTTTATGTTTGAATTCGTTGAATGCTTCTCTCATTGCTCTCTTTTCGCTCTTTTTCGCTTCGTTCAGCTTTTCCTTATCAGCTATGATTCGACTACTCTTAAACCTATGATGAAGCTTTCTTTGTTTCCGTAGTACCTTTCGTACATGATTGTTATACCACGGTGGATCTTTCCCCTCGCTTTGGACCTTAGTCGGTACGAACTTATCTAAGGCGTACTGGACGATGTTTCTGAATTTTTTCCATTTTTGTTCCACATCCTCTTCCTCAGAAATGAACGTTTGATGGTGGTCACTCAGATATTCTGCGATTTGTGCCCTATCACTCTTGTTAAGCAAATATATTTTCCTTCCTTTCTTGGCATTTCTTATTACACTTGTAGTCATTGATGCAACCACTGACTTATGATCACTGATACCCTCTTCTACATTCACGGAGTCGAAAAGTTCCGGTCTATTTGTTGCTATGAGGTCTAAAACGTTAGCTTCACGAGTTGGTTCTCTAACTATCTGCTCGAAGTAATTCTCGGACAAGGCAGTCAGGATAATGTCACAAGAGTCTCTGTCCCTGGCTCCAGTTCTGATTGTGTGACTATCCCATTCTATACCTGGTAGATTGAAGTCTCCCCCTATTACAATAGTATGATCACGAAACTTCTTCACGACGTTCTGCAGGTTCTCTCTGAGGCGCTCAACTACTACGGTTGCTGATGCAGGTGGTCTATAGAAGCATCCGACTATCATATCTGACCCACCTTTGATACTTAACTTAACCCAGATTATTTCACATTCGCATTCGCTAATAACTTCACTGGATATTATTGAATTCTTTACTGCTATAAATACTCCTCCACCATTGGCGGTTATCCTATCCTTGCGGTATATATTCCATTCTGTGTCTAGGATTTCGTTACTGTTCACTTCCGGTTTTAACCAACTTTCCGTTCCTAATACTATATGCGCACTATTTCCTTCAATAAGAGATACTAATTCAGGAACCTTGCCCTGGATACTCCTGCAGTTTACCAATATTACGTTAACTTTTCCTGTTTTTGGTCTCTGAGGACGGACGTTCTTTATCAACGATGATAATGTTCTCTCTGGTAAGCCGTCAGGTATTTTATCGTTTCGCCCAAGGGGGGGTCCCTCTAACCTAAAAAATCCCCGTGTGCACGCCACACGTACTCTGCTACCCTAGTAGCTGCTTCCGGTGTGTAGTGCACGCCTGACCTGTCTAGGGGGGCCCTACAGTTCTCCACCCAATAACGGAGGTCGATGAATTTGCAACCATTATAGTCGCAGAGTCGTCTGAGCCTCTGGTTTAGACCCTCCACACGGCTCCAAACCAGAGGACCGCGATCGACTCTGGGCACTATGCTGCAGATATTAAGCTCAGCTTGCACTCCGCGTGCGATGCTGGTTGTCTTCACCAAATCAGCCAGCCGCCGGAAGGAACCAAGGATGGCCTCAGAACCCAAGCGGCAGGCGTCATTCGTTCCGACATGTGCTACTATCTGCAGCCGGTCACACCCAGTGCGTTCAATAGCTGCCGGAAGGGCCTCCTCCACATTACGGACGAGACCCCCCGGCAAGCACACCGAGTGCACACTGGCATTCTTCCCCGACCTACCCGCTATTTTCCTGAGGGGCTCCATAACCCGCCTAACGTTGGAGCTCCCTATAACTAATAGGCCCGCCCTCTGTGACTGTCGGGACCTTGCCGGAGAATCGGCCACTGGCCCAACAGGCGAGGCATCCTGTGGTGGCTCGGAAACGATGTCATCACCACTAGGAAGCACCCCGTACCTGTTGGAAAGGGGTAAGGCAGCTGCCACGCGGCCAGATCCCACCTTCGCCTTTCGGCCAGGCACGCGCGAGCCCACCACTGTCCGCCATTCACCCTGGAGTGATAGCTGACCGGTAAGATGCTCACTGCCGAAAGACGCAGCGACATCAGGGGTTCCATGTGATTCCAAGGCCACCGAAGTAGGCATAGGTCTCACCACAGTTGCCCCAACGCCACTACGAGCCGACGCCTGCGCCTCGAGCTCGATGAGCCTAACAGACAAAGCCTCCACCTGCCCCCGAAGAGTGGCCAATTCTCCTTGCGTCCGCTCACAACAACCACAGTCCCTACACATGACTATGTTTACCCTACTCTATACGGTGACAAATTCCCAAGATAATCTTCTGATGAGCTACTCTGATAATCAAGAAACACTCACTGAAATACGAGACGCGAAAACTACGCTAGGTTTTCCCAGAAAAACTATTTAAAAGCTAAGCGCAGCAAATAAGTACAAAAACGCTTTATACAAACAGTACTCGCTGCTGCTGGTGCTCTCGCTCTGGCTGTCACAAGACAACTGCTGATTCAAGTGACTAGTGGCTAACGGCCGCGAAACAAACAAAAGACGGTTTTAGGGCGCTTTCTGTTCTAAACTATCAAGAAAACACTAAGAAATCTAACACGAAAACTACGTAAGGTTTTACCAAGAACTGTTAGTTACTATGCAGAGCAGATAAACACAAATAGAATCCCTTCCTTAGTGGAAGGTCGTAAACAAAATGCAAAATAAACGCTTTATACAAACAGTACTCGCTGCTGCTGGTGCTCTCGCTCTGGCTGTCACAAGACAGTATTTCATAGCGACGCTATATCATTGTTAATTCGTCAATGTGAGGGAGCGAGGGATGCAGTAAAGAAGGACCAGTGCATCGGATAGGAGATACTCGTATGCCAAACGAAAATCCTGACGTTTCCATAGAAACGATACTCGATTTAGAAGGAGAAGTCATAGAACACATAGTATTTCATAGCGACACAATTTCGGTGCTTATTCGTCAATGTAAGGGATCGAGGGATGCAGTAAAGAAATAATAGTGCATTGGAAAGGAGGTACTCGTATCCCAAAAGTAGATCCTGTCGATTCCATAGAAACGTTACTCGATTAGAAGGAGAAGTAATAGAACCCATAGTATCTCATAGTGACGATATATCATTGTTAATTCGTCAATGTGAGGGAGCTAGGGATGCAGTAAAGAAGGAATAGCGCATCGGAAAGGAGAAACTCGATTCCCAAAAGAAAATCCTGTCGTTTCCATAGAAACGTTACTCGATTTAGAAGGAGAAGTCATAGAACCCATAGTATTTCATAGCGACGCAATTTCTGTGTTAATTCGTCAATGTGAGGGAGCGAGGGAAGCAGTAACGAAGGAATAGTGCATCGGAAAGGACATACTCGTATACCAAAGGAAAATCCTGTCGTTTCCATAGAAACGTTACTCGATTTAGAAGGAGAATTCATAAAACCCATAGTATTTCGTAGCCACGCAATTTCTGTCTTAATTCGTCAATGTGAGGGAGCGAGAAATGCAGTAAAGAAGGGAATAGTGCATCGGAAAGGAGATACTCGTATCCCAAAAGAAAAACGTGTCGTTTCCATAAAATCGTTACTCCATTTTGAAGAAGATGTCATAGAACAAATAGTATTTCATAGCGACGCAATTTCTGTGTTAATTCGTCCATGTGAGGTAGCGAGGGATGCAGTAAAGAAGGAATAATGCATCGGAAGGAGGTACTCGTATCCCTAAAGAAATTCGTGACGTTTCCATAGAAACGTTACTGGATTTAAAAGGAGAAGACATCGAACACATAGTATATCATAGCGACGCCATTTCTTTGTAATTCGTCAAAGTGAGGGAGCGAGGGATGCAGTAAAGAAGCATTAGTGCATAGGAAAGAGGATACTCGTATCCCAAAAGAAAATCCTTTCGTTTCCATAGAAACGTTACTTGATTTAGAAGGAGAAGGCATAGAACCAATAGTATTTGATAGCGACGCAATTTCTGTGCGTATTCGTCAGTGTGATCGAGCGAGGGATGGAGTAAAGAACCAATAGTGCATCGGAAAGGAGATAGTCGTATCCCAAATGAAAATCCTGTCGTTTCCATAGAAACGTTACTCGGTTTAGCATGAGCAGTCATAGGACCCATCGTATTTCATAGCGACGCAATTTCTGTGTTAATTCGCCAATTTGAGGGAGTGAGGGAATCAGTACAGAAGGAATAGTGCATCGGAATGGAGATAGTCGTATCCCAATAGAAAATCCTGTCGTTTCCATAGAAACGTTACTCGATTTAGATGGAGAAGCCATAGAGACCATAGTATTTCATAGCGACGCTATTTCTGTGTTAATACGTAAATGTGAGGGAGCGTGGGATGCAGTAAAGAGGGAATAGTGCATCGGAAAAGGAGATACTCGTATCCCAAAAGAAAATCCTGTCGTTTCCATAGAAACGTTACTCGATTTAGAAGGAGAAGTCATAGAACCCATAGTATTTCATAGCGACGCTATTTCTGTGCTTATTCGTCATTGTGAGGGAGCGATGGTTGCAGGAAAGAAGGATTAGTGCATCGGAAAAGAGATACTCGTAAACCAAAACAAAATCCTTTCGTTTCCATAGAAACAATACTCGACTGAGAAGGAGAAGTCATAGAACCCATAGTATTTCATAGCGACGCTATATCATTGTTATGAAAATCTGGTCGTTTCCATAGAAACGTTACTAGATTTAGAAGGAGAAGTCATAGAACCCGTAGTATTTCATAGCGACGCAATTTCTGTGTTAATTCGTCAATGTGCGGGAGCGAGCGATGCAGTAAAGAAGGAATAGTGCATCGAAAGGACATACTCGTATACCTAAAGAAAGTCCCGTCGTGTCCATCGAAAAGTTACTCGATTTAGAAGGAGAAGTCATAGAACCCATAGTATATCATAGCGACGGAATATCTGTGCTTATTCGTCTATGTGAGGGAACGAGGAATGCAGTAAAGAAGGAATGGTGCATCGGAAAGGATACACTCGTATCCCACAAGAAAATCCTTTAGTTTCCATAGAAACGTTACTCGATTTAGGAGGAGAAGTCATAGAACACATCGTATTTAATATCGACGCAATTTCTGTGCTTATTCGTCAATTTGAGGAAACGAGGGATGCAGTAGAGAAGGAAGAGTGCATCGGAGGGATATACTCGTATCCCAAAAGAAAATCCTGTCGTTTCCATAGAAACATTACTCGAATTAGAAGGAGAAGTCATAGAACACATAGTATTTCATAGCGACGCAATATCTGTGCTTATTCGTCAATGTGAGGGGACGAGGGATGCAGTAAAGAAGGAATGGTGCATCGGAAAGGAGATACTCGTATTCAAAAGAAAATCCTGTCGTTTCCATAGAAACGTTACTCGATTAGAAGGAGAAGTCATAGAACTCATAGTATTTCATAGCGACGCTATTTCATTGTTAATTCGTCAATGTGAGGGAGCGAGGGATGCACTGAACAAGGAATAGCGCATCGGAAAGGAGAAACTCGTATCCCAAAGGAAATTCCGGTCGTTTCCATTGAAACGTTACTAGATTTAGAAGGAGAGGTCATAGAACCCGTAGTACATCATAGCGACGCAATTTCTGCGTTAACTCGTCAATGTGAGTTAGCGAGGGAAGCAGTGAAGAAGGAATAGTGCACCGAAAAGGACATACTCGTATACCAAAATAATATCCTGTCGTTTCCATAGAAACGTTACCCGATTTAGAAGGAGAAGTCATAGAACCCATAGTATTTCATAGCGACGCAATTTCTGTGCTTATTCGTCATTGTGAGGGAGCGATGGGTGCAGGAAAGAAGGATTAGTGCATCGGAAAAGGGATACTCGTATACCAAAAGCAAATCCTTTCGTTTCCATAGAAACGATACTCGACTGAGAAGGAGAAGTCATAGAACCCATAGTATTTCATAGCGACGCTATATCATTGTTAATTCGTCAATGTGAGGGAGCGAGGGATGCAGTAAACAAGGAATAGCGCATCGCAAAGGAGAAACTCGTATCCCAAAAGAAACTCCGGTCGTTTCCAAAGAAGTGTTACTAGATTTAGAAGGAGAAGTCATAGAACCCTTAGTATTTCATAGCGACGCAATTTCTGTGTTAATTCGTCAATGTGCGGGAGCGAGGGAAGCAGTAAAGAAGGAATAGTGCATCAAAAGGACATACTCGTATACCTAAAGAAAATCCCGTCGTTTCCGTCGAAATGTTACTCGATTTAGAAGGAGAAGTCATAGAACACATAGTATTACATAGCGACGCAATATCTGTACTTATTCGTCAATGTGAGGGAACGATGGATGCAGTAAAGAAGGAATGCTGCATCGGTAAGGAGATACTCGTATTCCAAAAAAAAATCCTGTCGTTTCCATTGAAACGTTACTCGATTAGAAGGAGAAGACATAGAACACATAGTATTTCATACCGACGCAATATCTGTACTTATTCGTCAATGTGAGGGAACGATGGATGCAGTAAAGAAGGAATGCTGCATCGGTAAGGAGATACTCGTATTCCAAAAAAAAATCGCGTCGTTTCCATAGAAACGTTACTCGATTTAGGAGGAGAAGTCATAGAACAGATCGTATTTCATAGCGACGCAATTTCTGTGCTTATTCGTCAATGTGAGGGAACGAGGGATGCAGTAGAGAAGGAATAGTGCATCGGAAAGGATATACTCGTATCCCAAAAGAAAATCCTGTCGTTTCCATAGAAACGATACTCGAATTAGAAGGAGAAGTCATAGAACACATAGTATTTCATAGCGACGCAATATCTGTGCTTAGTCATCAATGTGAGGGGACGAGGGATGCAGCAAAGAAGGAATGGTGCATCGGAAAGGAGATACTCGTATTCCAAATGAAAATCCTGTCGTTTCCATAGAAACGTTACTCGATTAGAAGAAGAAGTCATAGAACACATAGTATTTCATAGCGACGCTATTTCATTGTTAATTCGTCAAAGTGAGGGAGCGAGGGATGCACTGAACAAGGAATCGCGCATCGGAAAGGAGAAACTCGTATCCCAAAGGAAATTCCGGTCGTTTCCATAGAAACGTTACTAGATTAAGAAGGAGAGGTCATAGAACCCGTAGTACATCATAGCGACGCAATTTCTGGGTTAACTCGTCAATGTGATGGAGCGAGGGAAGCAGTGAAGAAGGAATAGTGCATCGGAATGGAAGTACTCGTACCCCAAAAGAAAATCCTGTCGTTTCAATACAAACGTTACTCGATTTAGATGGAGAATTCATAAAACCCATAGTATTTCATAGCCACGCAATTTCTGTGTTAATTCGTCAATGTGAGGGAGCGAGGGATGCAGTAAAGAAGCATTAGTGCATCGGAAACGGGAAACGCGTATTCCAAAAGATAATCCTGTCGATTCCATAGAAACGTTGCTTGATTTAGAAGGAGAAGTGATAGAACCAATAGTATTTCATAGCGTCGCAACTTCTGTGTTAATTCGTCAATGTGGGGGAGCGAGGGGAGCAGTAAAGAAGGAATAGTGCATCGGAAACGACATACTCGTATACCAAAGGAAAATTCAGTCGTTTCCATAGAAACGTTACTCGATTTAAATGGAGAATTCATAAAACCCATAGTATTTCATAGCCACGCAATTTCTGTCTTAATTCGTCCATGTGAGGTAGCGAGGGATGCAGTAAAGAAGGAATAGTGCATCGCAAGGAGGTACTCGTACCCCTAAAGATATTCCTGACGTTTCCATAGAAACGTTACTCGATTTAAAAGGAGAAGACATCGATCACATAGTATTTCATAGCGACGCCATTTCTGTGTTAATTCGTCAATGTGAGGGAGCGAGGGATGCAGCAAATAAGCATTAAAGCATCGGAAAAGGGAAACTCGTATCCCAAAAGATAATCCTTTCGTTTCCATAGAAACGTTACTTGATTTAGAAGGAGAAGTCATAGAACCAATAGTATTTCATAGCGACGCAATTTCTGTGCGTATTCGTTAATGTGATCGAGCGAGGGATGCAGTAAAGAACCAATAGCGCATCGGAAAGGAGATAGTCGTATCCCAATAGAAAATCCAGTCGTTTCCATAGAAACGTTACTCGATTTAGCGGGAGGTGTCATAGAACTCTTAGTATTTCATACGACGCAAATTCTGAGTTAAATCGTCAATGTGAGGGAGCGAGGCATGCAGTAAAGAAGGAATAGTGCATCGGAAAGAAGATACTCGTATCCCAGAAGAAAATCCAGTCGTTTCCATAGAAACGTAACTCGTTTTTGAAGGAGGATTCATAGAACCCATAGTATTACATAGCGACGCAATTTCTGAGCTTATTCGTCAATGTGAAGGAGCGAGGGATGATGTAAAGAAGGGATTATACATCGGAAAGGAGATACTCGTATCCTAAAAGAAAAACCTCTCGTTTCCATAGAAACATTACTCGATTTAGATGGAGAAGCCATACAAACCATAGTATTTCATAGCGACGCAATTTCTGTGTTAATACGTAAATGTGAGAGAGCGAGGGATGCAGTAAAGAGGGATTAGTTCATCGGAAAAGGAGATACTCGTATCCCAAAAGAAAATCCTGTCGTTTCCATAGAAACGTTACTCGATTTAGAAGGAGAAGTCATAGAACCCATAGTATTTCATAGCGACGCAATATCTGTGATTATTCGTCATTGTGAGGGAGCGATGGTTGCAATAACGAAGGATTAGTGCATCGGAAAAGAGATACTCGTACACCAAAAGAAAACCCTTTCGTTTCCATAGAAACAATACTCGAATGAGAAGGAGAAGTAATAGAACCCATAGTATTTCATAGCGACGCTATATCATTGTTAAGTCGACAAAGTGAGGGAGCGAGGGATGCAGTTAACAAGGAATAGCGCTTCGGAAAGGAGATACTCGTATTCCAAAAAGAAATCCTGTCGTTTCCATAGAAACGTTACTCGAATTAGACGGAGAAGTCATAGAACACATAGTATTTCATAGCGTCGCAATATCTGTGCTTATTCGTCATTGTGAGGGAACGAGGAATGCAGTAAAGAAGGAATGATGCATCGGAAAGGAGATACTCGTATTCCAAAAGAAAATCCTGTCGTTTCCATAGAAACGTTACTCGATTAGAAGGAGAATTCATAGAACACATAGTATTTCATAGCGACGCAATATCTGTGCTTATTCGTCAATGTGAGGGAACGAGGGATGCAGTAAAGAAGGAGTGGTGCATCGGAAAGGAGATACTCGTATTACAAAAGAAAATCCTGTTGTTTCCATATAAACGTTACTCGATTATAAGGAGAAGTCATAGAACCCATAGTTTTTCATAGCGACGCTATTTCATTGTTAATTCGTCAATGTGAGGGAGCGAGGGATGCACTAAACTAGGAATAGCGCATCGGAAACGAGAAACTCGTATCCCAAAGGAAATTCCGGTCGTTCATATAGAAACGTTACAAGATTTAGAAGGAGAGGTCATAGAACCCATAGTATGTCATAGCGACGCAATTTCTGCGATAATTCGTCAATGTGAGGGAGCGAGGAATGCAGTAAAGAAGGAATAGTGCATCGGAAAGGAAATACTCGTACCCCAAAAGAAAATCCTATTGTTTCAATACAAAGGTTACTCGATTTAGAAGGAGAAGTCATAGATCCCATAGTATTTCATAGCGACGCAATTTCTGTGCTTATTCGTAAATGTGAGAGAAGGAGGGATGCAGTAAAGAAGGAATAGTGCATCGGAAAGGATATACGCGTATCCAAGTTGTATTCCTGTCGTTTCCATAGAAATGTTACTCGAATTAGAAGGAGAAGTCATAGAACACATAGTATTTCATAGCGACGCAATATCTGTGCTTATTCGTCAATGTGAGGGAACGAGGGATGCAGTAAAGAAGGAATAGTGCATCGAAAAGGAGATACTCGTATCCCAAAAGAAAATCCATTTCGTTTCCATTGAAACGTTACCCGATTTAGAAGGAGCAGTCATAGAACCCATAGGACATCATAGCGACGCAATTTCTGTGTTAATTCGTCAATGCGAGGGAGCGAGGGAAGCAGTAAAGAAGGAATAGTGTATCGGAATGGACATACTCGTATACCAAAGGAAAATCCAGTCGTTTCCATAGAAACGTTAATCGATTTAGATGGAGAATTCATATAACCCATAGTATTTCATAGCCACGCAATTTCTGTCTTCATTCGTCAATGTGAGGGAGCGAGGAATGCAATGAAGCAGGAGTAGTGCATCGGAAAGGAGATACTCGTATCCCAATACAAAATCCTGTCGTTTCCGTAGAAACGTTACTTGATTTTGAAGGAGATGTCATAGAACAAATAGTATTTCGTAGCGACGCAATTTCTGTGTTAATTCGACGATGTGAGGGAGCGAGGGATGCAGTAACGAAGGAATAGTGCATCGGAAGGAGGTACTCGTATCCCTCAAGAAATTCCTGACGTTTCCATAGAAACGTTACTCGATTTAAAAGGAGAAGACATCGAACACATAGTATTTCATAGCGACGCCATTTCTGTGTTAATTCGTCGATGTGAGGGAGCGAGGGATGCAGTAAAGAAGCATTGGTGCATCGGAAAAGGGAAACTCGTATCCCAAAAGATAATCCTTTCGATTCCATAGAAACGTTACTTGATTTAGATGGAGAAGTCATAGAACAAATAGTATTTCATAGCGACGCAATTTCTGTGCTTATTCGTCAATGTGAGGGAACGAGGGTTGCAGTAGTGAAGGAATAGTGCCTCGGAAAGGAGATAATCGTATGCAAAAAGAACATCCTTTCGTTTCCATAGAAACGTTACTCGATTTAGAAGGAGAAGTAGTACAACCCATAGTATTTCATAGCCACCCAATTTCTGTCTTAATTCGTCAATGTGTGGGAACGAGGGATGCAGTAAAGAAGGAATGGTTCATCGGAAAGGAGATACTCGTATTCCAAAAGAAAATCGTGTCGTTTCCATAGAAACGTTACTCGGTTTAGAAGGAGAAGCCATAGAACCCATAGTATTTCATAGCCCCCAATTTCTGTCTTAATTCGTCAATGTGAGGGAGCGAGGAATGCAGTAAAGAAGCAATAGTGCACCGGAAATGGGATACTCGTATCCCAAAGGAAAATCCTTTTGCTTCCATAGAAACGTTACTTGATGTTGAAGGAGAAGTCATAGAACCAAAAGTATTTGATAGCGACGGAATTTCTGTGCGTATTCGTCAATGTGATCGAGTGAGGGATGCTGTAAAGAACCAATAGTGCATCGGAAAGGAGATACTCGTATCCCGAAAGAAAATCCTGTCGTTTCCACAGAAACGTTACTCGATTTAGAAGGAGAAGTCATAGAACGCATAGTAATTCATGGCTACGCAGTATCTGTGTTTTTTCGTCAATGTGAGGGAGCGTAGGATGCAGTAAACAAGGAATACTGCATCGGAAAGGAGATACTCGTATACCAAAAGAGAATTCTGTCGTTTCCAAAGAAACGTTACTCGATTAGAAGGAGACGTCATAGTACCCATAGAATTACATAGCGACGCTATATCATTGATAATTCGTCAAGGTGAGGGAGCGAGGGATGCAGTTAACAAGGAATAGCGCATCGGAAAGGAGAAACTCGTATCCCAAAAGAAAATCCGGTCGTTTCCATAGAAACGTTCCTAGATTTAGAAGGAGAACTCATAGAGCCCATAGTATTTCATAGCGACCCAATCTCTGTGTTAATTCGTCAATGTGAGGGAGCGAGGGATGCAGTAAAGAAGGAACAGTGCATCGGAAAGGAGATACTCGTATTCCAAATGAAAATCCTGACGTTTCCATAGAAACGTTACTCGATTTAGAAGGAGAAGTCATAGAACCCATAGTATCTCATAGCGACGCAATTTCTGTGCTTATTCGTCAATGTGACGGAACGAGGGATGCATTAAAGAAGGAATAGTGCATCGGAAAGGAGATACTCGTATCCCAAAAGAAGATGCTGTCGTTTCCATAGAAACGTTACTCGATCAGAAGGAGTAGTCATAGAACCCATAGTATTTCATAGCGACGATATATCATTGTTAATTCGTCAATGTGAGGGAGTGAGGAATGCAGTAAGGAAGGAATAGCGCATCGGAATGGAGAAACTCGTATCTCAAAAGGAAATCCTGTCCTTTCCATAGAAACGTTACTCGATTTAGAAGGAGAAGTCATAGAACCCATAGTATTTCATAGCGACGCAATTTCTGTGTTAATTCGTCCATGTGAGGTAGCGAGGGATGCAGTAAAGAAGGAATAGTGCATCGGAAGGAGGTACTCGTATCCCAGAAGAATATCCTGTCGTTTCTTCGAAACGTTACTCGATTTAGAAGGAGAAGTAATAGAACCCATAGCATTTCATAGCCACCCAATTTCTCTCTTAATTCGTCAATGTGAGGGAGCGACGAATGCAGTAAAGAAGCAATAGTGCATCGGAGATGGGATACTCGTATCCCAAAAGAAAATCCTTTTGCTTCCATAGAAACGTTACTTGACTTAGAAGGAGAAGTCATAGAACCAAAAGTATTTGATAGCGACGCAATTTCTGTGCGTATTCGTCAATGTGATCGAGCGAGGGATGCAGTAAAGAACCAATAGTGCATCGGAAAGGAGATAGTCGTATCCCAAATGAAAATCCTGTCGTTTCCATAGAAACGTTATTCGGTTTAGAAGGTGAAGTCATAGAACCCATAGTATTTCATAGCCCCGCAATTTCTGTCCTAATTCGTCAATGTGAGGGAGCGAGGAATGCAGTAAAGAAGGAATAGTGCATCGGAAAGGAGATACTCGTATCCCAAAAGAAATTCATGTAGTTTTATGAGAAACGTTACTCGATTTAGAAGGGGAAGTCATAGAACCCATAGTATTTCATAGCGACAATTTCTGTGTTAATTCGTCAATGTGAGGGAGCGATGGATGCAGTAAAGAAGGAATAGTGCATCGGAAAGGAGATACTCGTATCCCAAAAGAAAATCATGTCGTTTCCATAGAAACGTTACTCGATTTAGAAGGAGAAGTAATAGAACCCATAGTATTTCTTAGCCACCCAATTTCTGTCTTAATTCGTCAATGTGAGGGAGCGAGGAATGCAGTAAAGAAGCAATAGTGCATCGGAAATGGGATACTCGTATTCCAAAAGAAAATCCTTTTGCTTCCATAGAAACGTTACTTGATTTAGAAGGAGAAGTCATACAACCAAAAGTATTTGATAGCGACGCAATTTTTGTCCGTATTCGTCAGTGTGATCGAGCGAGGGATGCAGCAAAGAACCAATGGTGCATCGGAAAGCAGATAGTCGTAACCCAAATGAAAATCCTGTCGTCTCCATAGAAACGTTACTCGGTTTAGAAGGAGAAGTCATAGAACCCATGGTATTTCATAGTGACGAAATTTCTGTGTTAATTCGCCTATGAGAGAGAGTGAGGGAATCAGTACACAAGGAATAGGACATCGGAAAGGAGATAGTGGTATCGCAATTTAAAAATCCTGTCGTTTCCATAGAAACGTTACTCGATTTAGAAGCATATATCATAGAAACCAAGGTATTTCATAGCGATGCAATTTCTGTGTTATTTCGCCAATGTGAGGGCGTGAGGGAATCAGTACACAAGGAATAGTGCATCAAAATGGAGATAGTCGTATCCCAAAAGAAACTCCGTCGTTTCCATAGAAGCGTTTCACGATGTAGAAGGAGAAGTTATAGAACCCATAGAATGTTATAGCGACGCAATTTCTCTGTGAATTTGTCAATGTGAGGGAGCGAGGGATGCAATACAGAAGGAACAGTGCAACGGAAAGGAGATACTCGTATACCAAAAGAAAATCCTGTCGTTTCCATAGAAACGTTACTCGATTAGAAGGAGATGTCATAGAACCCATAGTATATCATAGCGACGCTATATCATTGATAATTCGTCAAGGTGAGGGAGTGAGGGATGCAGTAAACAAGGAATAGCGCATCGGAAAGGAGAAACTCGTATCCCAAAAGAAAATCCGGTCGTTTCCATACAAACGTTCCTAGATTTAGAAGGAGAAGTCATAGAACCCGTAGCATTTCATAGCGACGCAAATTCTGTGTTAATTCGTCAATGTGAGGGAGCAAGGGAAGCAGTAAAGAAGGAATAGTGCATCGGAAAGGACATACTCGTATACCAAAAGAAAATCCTGTCGTTTTCATAGAAATGTTACTCGATTAAGAAGGAGACGTCATAGAACTCAAAGTATTTCATAGCCAAGCAATTTCTGCCTTACTTCGTCAATGTAAGGGAGCGAGGAATGCAGTAAAGACGGAATAGTGCATCGGAAAGGAAGTACTCGTACCCAAAAAGAAAATCCAGTCGTTTCAATAGAAACGTTAATCGATTTAGAAGGAGAACTCATAGAACCCATAGTATTTCATAGCGACGCAATTTCTGTGTCTTATTCGTCAATGTGAGGGAACGAGGGATGCAGTAAAGAAGGAATAGTGCATCGGAAAGGAGATACTCGTATCCCAAAAGAAGTTCCTGTCGTTTCCATTGAAACGTTAGTCGATCAGAAGGAGAAGTCATAGAACCCATAGTATTTCATAGCGACGATATATCATTGTTAATTCGTCGATGTAAGGGAGTGAGGAATGCAGTTAAGAAGGAATAGCGCATCGGAAAGTAGAAACTCGTATCCCAAAAGAAAATCCTGTCGTCTCCATAATAACGTTACTCGATTTAGAAGGAGAAGTAATAGATCCCGTAGTATTTCATAGCCACCCAATTTCTGTCTTAATTCGCCAATGTGAGGGAGTGAGTGAAGCAGTACAGAAGGAATAGAGCATCGGTAAGGAGATAGTCGTATCCCAATAGAAAATCCTGTCGTTACGAAAGAAACGTTACTCGATTTAGAAGGAGATGTCATAGAACCCATAGTATTTCATAGCGACGCAAATTCTGAGTTAAATCGTCAATGTGAGGGAGCGAGGGATGCAGTAAAGAAGGAATAGTGCATCGAAAAGGAGATACTCGTATCCCAAAAGAAAATCCAGTCGTTTCCATAGAAACCTAACTCGATTTAGAAGGAGGAGTCATAGAACCCATAGTATTTAATAGCGACGCAATTTCTGAGCATATTTGTCAATGTGAGGGAGCGAGGGATGAAGTAAAGAAGGAATAGTGCATCGGCAAAGAGATACTCGTATCCCAAATGAAAAACCTTTCGTTTCCAAAGAAACGTTACTCGATTTAGAAGGGGAAGTAATAGAACACATAGTATTTCATAGCCACCCAATTTCTGTCTTAATTCGTCAATGTGAGGGAGCGAGGAATGCAGTAAAGAAGCAATAGTGCATCGGAAATGGGATACTCGTATTCCAAAAGAAAATCCTTTTGCTTCCATAGAAACGTTAATTGATTTAGAAGGAGAAGTCATACAACCAAAAGTATTTGATAGCGACGCAATTTCTGTCCGTATTCGTCAGTGTGATCGAGCGAGGGATGCAGTAAAGAACCAATGGTGCATCGGAAAGCAGATAGTCGTAACCCAAATGAAAATCCTGTCGTCTCCATAGAAACGTTACTCGGTTTAGAAGGAGAAGTCATAGAACCCATGGTATTTCATAGCGACGCAATTTCTGTGTTAATTCGCCTATGAGAGGGAGTGAGGGAATCAGTACACAAGGAATAGTGCATCGGAAAGGAGACACTCGTATCCCAAAAGAAAATCCTTTTGCTTCCATAGAAACGTTACTTGATTTAGAAGGAGAAGTCATAGAACCAAAAGTATTTGATAGCGACGCAATTTCTGTGCGTATTCGTCAATGTGATCGAGCGAGGGATGCAGTAAAGAACCAATAGTGCATCGGAAAGGACATAGTCGGATCCCAAATTAAAATCCTGTCGCTTCCATAGAAGTGTTACTCGGTTTAGAAGGAAAGGTCATAGAACTCATGGTATTTCATAGCGACGCAATTTCTGTGTTAATTCGCCAATGTGAGGGAGTGAGGGATTCAGTACTGAAGGAATAGAGCATCGGAAAGGAGATAGTCGTATCCCAATAGAAAATCCTGTCGTTTCCATAGAAACGTTACTCGATTTAGAAGGAGATGCCATAGACCCCATAGTATTTCTTAGCGACGCAAATTCTGAGTTAAATCGTCAATGTGAGGGAGCGAGGGATGCAGTAAAGAAGGAATAGTGCATCGGAAAGGAGATACTCGTATCCCAAAAGAAAATCCAGTCCTTTCCATCGAGACCTAACTCGATTTAGAAGGAGGAGTCATAGAACCCATAGTAATTCATCGCGACGCAATTTCTGAGCTTATTCGTCTATGTGAGGGAGCGAGGGATGAAGTAAAGAAGGAATAGTGCATCGGAAAGGAGATAGTCGTATCCCAAAAGGAAATCCTTTCGTTTCCATAGAAACGTTACTCGAGTTAGAAGGAGAGGTAATAGAACACATAGTATTTCATAGCGACGCAATTTCTGTGTTAATTTGTCAATGTGAGGGAGCGAGGGATGCAGTAAAGAGGTAATAGTGCATCGGAAAGGAGAAACCCGTATCCCAAAAGAAAATGCTGTCGTTTCCATAGACACGTTACTCGATTTAGAAGGAGAAGTCATAGAAAGCATAGTATTTCAAGGCTACGCAGTATCTGTGTTAATTCGTCAATGTGAGGGAGCGAAGGATGCAGTAAAGAAGGAATAGTGCATCGGAAAGGAGATACTCATAAACCAAAAGAAAATCCTGTCGTTTCCATAGAAACCATACTCGATTAGAATGAGGAGGCATAGAACCCATAGTATTTCATAGCGACGCTATATCATTGATAATTGGTCAAGGTGAGGGAACGAGGGATGCAGTAAACAAGGAATAGCGCATCGGAAAGGAGAAATTCGTATCCCAAATGAAAATCCGTTCGTTACCATAGAAACGTTCCTAAATTTAGAAGGAGAAGTCATAGAACCCGTAGTATTTCATAGCGACGCAATTTCTGTGTTAATTCGTCAATGTGAGGGGGCGAGGATTGCAGTAAAGAAGAGATTGCGCATTGGAAAGGGGATACTCGTATCCCAAAAGAAAATCCTTTCGTTTCCATAGAAACGATACTTGATTAAGAAGGAGAAGTCATAGAACCAATAGTATTTGATAGCGACGCAATTTTTGTGCGTATTCGTCGATGTGATCGAGCGAGGGATGCAGTAAAGAACCAATAGTGCATCGGAAAGGAGATAGTCGTATCCCAAATGAAAATCCTGTCGTTTCCATAGAAATGTTACTCGGTTTAGAAGGAGAGGTCATAGAACTCATGGTATTTCATAGCGACGCAATTTCTGTGTTATTTCGCCAATGTGAGGGAGTGAGGGAATCAGTACTGAAGGAATAGAGCATCGGAAAGGAGATAGTCGTATCCCAATAGAAAATCCTGTCGTTTCCATAGAAACGTTACTCGATTTAGAAGGAGATGTCATAGACCCCATAGTATTTCATAGCGACGCAAATTCTGAGTTAAATCGTCAATGTGAGGGAGCGAGGGATGCAGTAAAGAAGGAATAGTGCATCGGAAGGAGGTACTCGTATCCCAAAAGGAAATCCTGTCGTTTCATAGAAACGTTACTCGATTTAGAAGGAGAAGTAATAGAACCCATAGTATTTCATAGCCACCCAATTTCTCTCTTAATTCGTCAATGTGAGGGAGCGAGGAATGCAGTAAAGAAGCAATAGTGCATCGGAGATGGGATACTCGTATCCCAAAAGAAAATCCTTTTGCTTCCATAGAAACGTTACTTGACTTAGAAGGAGAAGTCATAGAACCAAAAGTATTTGATAGCGACGCAATTTCTGTGCTTATTCGTCAATGTGATCGAGCGAGGGATGCAGCAAAGAACCAATAGTGCATCGGAAAGGAGGTAGTCGTATCCCAAATGAAAATCCTGTCGTTTCCATAGAAACGTTACTCGGTTTAGAAGGTGAAGTCATAGAACCCATAGTATTTCATAGCCACGCAATTTCTGTCCTAATTCGTCAATGTGAGGGAGCGAGGAATGCAGTAAAGAAGGAATAGTGCATCGGAAAGGAGATACTCGTATCCCAAAAGAAATTCATGTAGTTTTATGGGAAACTTTACTCGATTTAGAAGGGGAAGTCATAGAACCCATAGTATTTCATAGCGACAATTTCTGTGTTAATTCGTCAATGTGAGGGAGCGAGGGATGCAGTAAAGATGGAATAGTGCATCGGAAAGGAGATACTCGTATCCCAAAAGAAAATCATGTCGTTTCCGTAGAAACGTTACTCGATTTAGAAGGAGAAGTAATAGAACCCATAGTATTTCATAGCCACCCAATTTCTGTCTTAATTCGTCAATGAGAGGGAGCGAGGAATGCAGTAAAGAAGCAATAGTGCATCGGAAATGGGATACTCGTATTCCAAAGGAAAATCCTTTTGCTTCCATAGAAACGTTACTTGATTTATAAGGAGAAGTCATACAACCAAAAGTATTTGATAGCGACGCAATTTCTGTCCGTATTCGTCAGTGTGATCGAGCGAGGGATGCAGTAAGGAACCAATGGTGCATCGGAAAGCAGATAGTCGTAACCCAAATGAAAATCCTGTCGTCTCCATAGAAACGTTACTCGGTTTAGAAGGAGAAGTAATAGATCCCGTAGTATTTCATAGCCACCCAATTTCTGTCTTAATTCGCCAATGTGAGGGAGTGAGTGAATCAGTACAGAAGGAATAGAGCATCGGTAAGGAGATAGTCGTATCCCAATAGAAAATCCTGTCGTTTCGAAAGAAACGTTACTCGATTTAGAAGGAGATGTCATAGAACACATAGTATTTCATAGCGACGCAAATTCCGAGTTAAATCGACAATGTGAGGGAGCGAGGAATGCAGTAAAGACGGAATAGTGCATCGGAAAGGAAGTATTCGTACCCAAAAAGAAAATCCAGTCGTTTCAATAGAAACGTTAATCGATTTAGAAGGAGAACTCATAGAACCCATAGTATTTAATAGCGACGCAATTTCTGAGCATATTCGTCAATGTGAGGGAGCGAGGGATGAAGTAAAGAAGGAATAGTGCATCGGCAAAGAGATACTCGTGTCCCAAATGAAAAACCTTTCGTTTCCATAGAAACGTTACTCGATTTAGAAGGAGAAGTAATAGAACACATAGTATTTCATAGCGACGCAATTTCTGTGTTAATTCGTCAATGTGAGGGAGCGATAGATGCAGTAAAGATGTAATAGTGCATCGGAAAGGAGATACTCGTATCCCAAAAGAAAATCCTGTCGTTTCCATAGAAACGTTACTCGATTTAGAAGGAGAAGTCATAGAACGCATAGTATTTCAAAGCTACGCAGTATCTGTGTTAATTCGTCAATGTGAGGGAGCGAAGGATGCAAAACAGAAAGAATAGTGCATCAAAATGGAGATAGTCGTATCACATAAGAAACCCCGTCGTTTCCATAGAAGTGTTACCCGATGTAGAAGGAGAAGTTATAGAACCCATAGTATGTTATAGCGACGCAATTTCTCTGAATTCGTCAATGTGAGGGAGCGAGGGATGCAATACAGATGGAATAGTGCATCGGAAAGGAGATACTCGTATCCGAAAAGAAAATCCTGTCGTTAACATAGAAACGTTACTCGATTAGAAGGAGATGTCATAGAACCCATAGTATTTCATAGCGACGCTATATCATTGATAATTCGTCAAGGTGAGTGTGCGAGGGATGCAGTAAACAAGGAATAGCGCATCGGAAAGGAGAAACTCGTATCCCAAAAGAAAATCCGGTCGTTTCCATACAAACGTTCCTAGATTTAGAAGCAGAAGTCATAGAACCAGTAGTATTTCATTGCGACGAAAATTCTGTGTTAATTCGTCAATGTGATGGAGCGAGGGAAGCAATAAAGAAGGAATAGTGCATCGAAAAGGACATACTCGTATACCAAAAGAAAATCCTGTCGTTTTCATAGAAATGTTACTCGATTAAGAAGGAGAAATCATAGAACCCAAAGTATTTCATAGCGACGCAATTTCTGTCCTTATTCGTCAATGTGAGGGAACGAGGGATGCAGTAAAGAAGGAATAGTGCATCGGAAAGGAGATACTCGTATCCCAAAAGAAGATCTTGTCGTTTCCATTGAAACGTTAGTCGATCAGAAGGAGAAGTCATAGAACCAATAGTATTTCATTGCGACGATATATCATTGTTAATTCGTCGATGTGAGGGAGTGAGGAATGCAGTTAAGAAGGAATAGCGCATCGGAAAGGAGAAACTCGTATCCCAAAAGAAAATCCTGTCGTCTCCATAGAAACGTTACTCGATTTAGAAGGAGAAGTAATAGATCCCGTAGTATTTCATAGCCACCCAATTTCTTTCTTAATTCGCCAATGTGAGGGAATGAGTGAATCAGTACAGAAGGAATAGAGCATCGGTAAGGAGATAGTCGTATCCCAATAGAAAATCCTGTCGTTTCGAAAGAAACGTTACTCAATTTAGAAGGAGATGTCATAGAACCCATAGTATTTCATAGCGACGCAAATTCTGAGTTAAATCGTCAATGTGAGGGAGCGAGGGATGCAGTAAAGAAGGAATAGTGCATCGGCAAAGAGATACTCGTATCCCAAATGAAAAACCTTTCGTTTCCATAGAAACGTTACTCGATTTAGAAGGAGAAGTAATAGAACACATAGTATTTCATAGCGACGCAATTTCTGTGTTAATTCGTCAATGTGAGGGAGCGATAGATGCAGTAAAGATGTAATAGTGCATCGGAAAGGAGATACTCGTATCCCAAAAGAAAATCCTGTCGTTTCCATAGAAACGTTACTCGATTTAGAAGGAGAAGTCATAGAACGCATAGTATTTCAAAGCTACGCAGTATCTGTGTTAATTCGTCAATGTGAGGGAGCGAAGGATGCAAAACAGAAAGAATAGTGCATGAAAATGGAGATAGTCGTATCCCATAAGAAACCCCGTCGTTTCCATAGAAGCGTTACCCGATGTAGAAGGAGAAGTTATAGAACCCATAGTATGTTATAGCGACGCAATTTCTCTGAATTCGTCAATGTGAGGGAGCGAGGGATGCAATACAGAAGGAATAGTGCATCGGAAAGGAAATACTCGTATCCGAAAAGAAAATCCTGTCGTTAACATAGAAACGTTACTCGATTAGAAGGAGAAGTCATAGAACCCATAGTTTTTCATAGCGACGCTATAGCATTGTTAATTCGTCAAGGTGAGGGAGCGAGGGATGCAGTAAACAAGGAATAGCACATCGGAAAGGAGAAACTCGTATCCCAAAAGAAAATGCTGTCGTTTCCATAGAAACGTTACTCGATTTAGAAGGAGAAGTCATAGAACCCATAGTATTTCATAGCGACGCAATTTCTGTGCTTATTCGTCAATGTGAGGGAACGAGGCATGCAGTAAAGAAGGAATAGTGCATCGGAAAGGAGATACTCGTATCCCAAAAGATGATCCTGTCGTTTCCATAGAAACGTTAGTCGATCAGAAGGAGAAGTCATAGAACCCATAGTATTACATAGCCACGCAATTTCGGTCTTAATTCGTCAATGTGAGGGAGCGAGGAATGCAGTAAAGAAGGAATAGAGCATCGGAAAGGAAGTACTCGTACCCCAAAAGAAAATCCTGTCGTTTCAATAGAAACGTTACTCGATTTAGAAGGAGAACTCATAGAACCCATAGGATTTCATAGCGACCCAATCTCTGTGTTAACTCGTCCATGTGAGGCAGTGAGGAATGCAGTAAAGAAGGAATAGCGCATCGGAAAGGAGAAACTCGTATCCCAAAAGAAAATCCTGTCGTTTCCATAGAAACGTTACTCGATTTAGAAGGGGAAGTCATAGAACCCATAGTATTTCATAGCGACGCAATTTCTGTGTTAATTCGTCAATGTGAGGGAGACAGGGAAGCAGTAAAGAAGGAATAGTGCATCGGAAAGGAGACACTCGTATCCCAAAAGAAAATCCTTTTGCTTCCATAGAAACGTTACTTGAATAGAAGCAGAAGTCATAGAACCAAAAGTATTTGATAGCGACGCAATTTCTGTGCGTATTCGTCAATGTGATCGAGCGAGGGATGCAGTAAAGAACCAATAGTGCATCGGAAAGGAGATAGTCGTATCCCAAATGAGAATCCTGTCGTTTCCATAGAAATGTTACTCGGTTTAGAAGGAGAGGTCATAGAACTCATGGTATTTCATAGCGACGCAATTTCTGTGTTAATTCGCCAATATGAGGGAGTGAGGGAATCAGTACTGAAGGAATAGAGCATCGGAAAGGAGATAGTCGTATCCCAATAGAAAATCCTGTCGTTTCGAAAGAAACGTTACTCAATTTAGAAGGAGATGTCATAGAACCCATAGTATTTCATAGCGACGCAAATTCTGAGTTAAATCGTCAATGTGAGGGAGCGAGGGATGCAGTAAAGAAGGAATAGTGCATCGGAAAAGAGATACTCGTATCCCAAAAGAAAATCCAGTCCTTTCCATAAGGACCTAACTCGATTTAGAAGGAGGAGTCATAGAACCCATAGTATTTCATCGCGACGCAATTTCTGAGCTTATTCGTCTATGTGAGGGAGCGAGGGATGAAGTAAAGAAGGAATAGTGCATCGGAAAGGAGATACTCGTATCCCAAAAGAAAATCCTTTCGTTTCCATAGAAACGTTACTCGAGTTAGAAGGAGAGGTAATAGAACACATAGTATTTCATAGCGACGCAATTTCCGTGTTAATTCGTCAATGTGAGGAAGCGAGGGATGCAGTAAAGAGGTAATAGTGCATCGGAAAGGAGATATTCGTATCCTAAAAGAAAATCCTGTCGTTTCCATTGAAACGTTACTCGATTTAGAAGGAGAAGTCATAGAAAGCATAGTATTTCAAGGCTACGCAGTATCTGTGTTAATTCGTCAATGTAAGGGAGCGAAGGATGCAATACAGAAGGAATAGTGCATCAAAATGGAGATAGTCGTATCTCAAAAGAAACCCCGTCGTTTCCATAGAAGCGTTACCCGATATAGAAGGAGAAGTTATAGAACTCATAGTATGTTATAGCGACGCAATTTCGGTGTGAATTCTTCAATGTGAGGAAGCGAGGGATTCAATACAGAAGGAATAGTGCATCGGAAAGGAGATACTCGTATCCGAAAAGAAAATCCTGTCGTTAACATAGAAACGTTACTCGATTAGAAGGAGACGTCATAGAACCCATAGTATTTCATAGCGACGATATAGCATTGTTAATTCGTCAAGGTGAGGGAGCGAGGGATGCAGTAAACTAGGAATAGCGCATCGGAAAGGAGAAACCCGTATCCCAAAAGAAAATGCTGTCGTTTCCATAGACACGTTACTCGATTTAGAAGGAGAAGTCATAGCTCCCATAGTACTTCATAGCGACGCAATTTCTGTGCATATTCGTCAATGTGAGGGAACGAAGGATGCAGTAAAGAAGGAATAGTGCATCGGAAAGGAGATACTCATAAACCAAAAAAAAATCCTGTCGTTTCCATAGAAACCGTACTCGATTAGAAGGAGAAGGCATAGAACCCATAGTATTTCATATCGACGCTATATCATTGATAATTCGTCAAGGTGAGGGAACGAGGAATGCAGTAAACAAGGAATAGCGCATCGGAAAGGAGAAACTCGTATCCCAAAAGAAAATCCGTTCGTTACCATAGAAACGTTCCTAAATTTAGAAGGAGAAGTCATAGAACCCGTAGTATTTCATAGCGACGCAATTTCTGTGTTAATTCGTCAATGTGAGGGGGCGAGGAATGCAGTAAAGAAGAGATTGCGCATTGGAAAGGGGATACTCGTATCCCAAAAGAAAATCCTTTCGTTTCCATAGAAACGATACTTGATTAAGAAGGAGAAGTCATAGAACCAATAGTATTTGATAGCGACGCAATTTCTGTGCGTATTCCTCAATGTGATCGAGCGGGGGATGCAGTAAGGAACCAATAGTGCATCGGAGAGGAGATAGACGTATGCCAGAGGAAAATCCTATCGTTTCCACAGAAACGTTACTCGGTTTAGAAGGAGAAGTCATAGAACCCCTGGTTTTTCATAGCGACGCAATTTCTGTGTTAATTCGCCAATGTGAGGGATAGAGGGAATCAGTACAGAAGGAATAGTGCATCGGAAAGGAGATAGTCGTATCCCAAAAGAAAATCCTGTCCTTTCCATAGAAACGTTACTCGATTTGGAAGGAGATTTCATAGAACCCATAGTATTTCATAGCGACGAAAATTCCGAGTTAAATCGACAATGTGAGGAAGCGAGGGATGCAGTAAAGAAGGAATAGTGCATCCGAAAGGAGATACTCGTATCCCAAAAGAAAATCCAGTCGCTTCCATAGAAACGTAACTCGATTTAGAAGGAGGAGTCACAGAACCCATAGTATCTTATAGCGACGCAATTTCTGAGCTTATTCGTCAATTTGATGGAGCGAGGGATGCAGTAAAGAAGGAATACTGCTTCGGAAAGGAGATACTCGTATCCCAAAATAATTTCCTGTCGTTTCCACAGAAACGGTACTCGATTTAGATGGAGGAGCCATAGAAACCATAGTATTTCATAGCCACGCAATTTCTGTCGTAATTCGTCAGTGTGAGGGAGCGAGGAATGCAGTAAGAAGGAATAGTGCATCCGAAAGGAGATACTCGTATCCCAAAAGAAAATCCTGTAGTTTCAATAGAAACGTTACTCGATTTACAAGGAGATGTCATAGAACTCATAGTATTTCATAGCGACGCAATATCATTGTTAATTCGTCAATGTGATTGAGCGAGGGATGCAGTAAAGAAGGAATATCGCATCGGAATGGAGAAACTCGTATCCCAAAAGAAAATCCTGTCGTTGCCATAGAAACGTTACTCGATTTGGAAGGAGAAGTCATAGAACCCATAGTATTTCATAGCGACGCAATTTCTGTGTTAACTCGTCAATGTGAGGGAGCGAGGGAAGCAGTAAAGAAGGAATAGTGCATCGGCAAGGTCATACTCGTATCCCAAAAGAAAATCCTGTCGTTTCCATAGAAACGTCATATGATTTAGAAAGAGAAGTCATAGAACCCATAGTATTACGTAGCCACGCAATGTCTGTCTTGATTCGTCAATGTGAGGGACCGAGGAATGCAGTAAAGAAGGAATAGTGCATCGGAAAGGAGATACTCGTATCACAAAAGATAAACCTGTCGTTTTCTTAGAAACGTTACTCAATTTTGAAAGAGATGTCATAGAACAAATAGTATTTCATAGCGGCGCAATTACTGTGTTAATTCGACAATGTGAGGGAGCGAGGGATGCAGTAAAGGAGGAATAGTGCATCGGAAGGAGATACTCGTATCCCAAGTGAAAATCCTGTCGTTTCCATAGAAACGTTACTCGATTTAGATGGAGAAGCCATAAAACCCATAGTATTTCATAGCGACGCCATTTCTGTGCTTATTCGTCACTGTTAGGGAGCGAGGGATGCAGTAAAGAAGGAATAGTGCATCGGAAAAGAGATACTCGTATCCCAAAAGAAAATCCTGTCGTTTCCATCGAAACGTAACTAGATTTAGAAGGAGAAGTAATAGAACCCATAGTATTTCATAGCGACGCAATCTCTGTGTTAATTCGTTAATGTGAGGGAGCGAGGGATGCAGTAAAGAGGTAATAGTGCATCGGAAAGGAGTTACTTGTATCCCAAAAGAAAATCCTGTCGTTTCCATTAAAAAGTTAGTAGAGCTTGAAGAAGTCATAGAACGCATAGTATTTCAAGGCTACGCAACTTCTGTGTTAATTCATCAATGTGAGGGAGCGAGGGATGCAATACAGAAGGAATAGTGCATCGAAAAGGAGATACCCGTATCCCAAAAGCAAATCCTGTCGTTTCCATAGAAACGTTTCTCGATTTAGAGGGAGAAGTCATACAACCCATAGTATTTCATAGCGACGCAATTTCTGTGTTAATTCGTTTATGTGAGTAGGCGAGGGATGCAGTAAAGAAGGAATTGTGCATCGGAAGGGAGATAGTCGTATCCCAAAAGAAAATCCTGTCGTTTACATAGAAGCGTTACTCGATTTAGATGGAGAAGCCACAGAACCCATATTAATTCGTAGCGACGCAATTTCTCTGTTAATACGACAATGTGAGGGAGCGAGGGATGCAGTAAAGAAGGAATAGTGCATCTGAAAGGATATACCTGTATCCCAAAAGAAGATCCAGTCGTTTCCATAGAAACGTTACTCGATTAGAAGGAGAATTCCTAGAACCCAAAGTATTTCATAGCGACAATATATCATTGTTAATTCGTCAATGTGAGAGAGCGAGGGATGCAGTAAAGAAGGAATATCGCATCGGAATGGAGAAACTCGTATCCCAAAAGAAAATCCTGTCGTTTCCATAGAAACGTTACTCGATTTAGAAGGAGAAGTCATAGAACCCATAGCATTTCATAGCGACGCAATTTCTGTGTTAACTCGTCAATGTGAGGGAGCGAGGGAAGCAGTAAAGAAGGAATAGTGCATCAGAAAGGTCATAATCGTATCCCAACAGAAAATCCTGTCGTTTCCATAGAAACGTCATATTATTTTGAAGGAGAAGTCATAGAACACATAGTATTACATAGCCACGCAATGTCTGTCTTGATTCGTCAATGTGAGGGAGCGAGGGATGCAGTAAAGAAGGAATAGTGCATCTGAAAGGATATACCTGTATCCCAAAAGAAGATCCTGTCGTTTCCATAGAAACGTTACTCGATTAGAAGGAGAATTCCTAGAACCCATAGTATTTCATAGCGACGATATATCATTGTTAATTCGTCAATGTGAGGAGCGAGGGATGCAGTAAAGAAGGAATATCGCATCGGAATGGAGAAACTCGTATCCCAAAAGAAAATCCTGTCGTTTCCATAGAAACGTTACTCGATTTAGAAGGAGAAGTCATAGAACCCATAGTATTTCATAGCGACGCAATTTCTGTGTTAACTCGTCAATGTGAGGGAGCGAGGGAAGTAGTAAAGAAGGAATAGTGCATCAGAAAGGTCATACTCGTATCCCAACAGAAAATCCTGTCGTTTCCATAGAAACGTTACTCGATTTGGAAGGAGATTTCATAGAACCCATAGTATTTCATAGCGACGCAAATTCCGAGTTAAATCAACAATGTGAGGGAGCGAGGGATGCAGTAAAGAAGGAATAGTGCATCGGAAAGGAGATACTCGTATCCCAAAAGAAAATCCAGTCGCTTCCATAGAAACGTAACTCGATTTAGAAGGAGGAGTCATAGAACCCATAGTATCTTATAGCGACGCAATTTCTGAGCTTATTCGTCAATGTGATGGAGCGAGGGATGCAGTAAAGAAGGAATACTGCTTCGGAAAGGAGATACTCGTAACCCAAAAGAATATCCTGTCGTTTCCACAGAAACGGTACTCGATTAAGATGGAGGAGCCATAGAAACCATAGTATTTCATAGCCACGCAATTTCTGTCGTAATTCGTCTGTCTGAGGGAGCGAGGAATGCAGTAAGAAGGAATAGTGCATCCGAAAGGAGATACTCGTATCCCAAAAGAAAATCCTGTAGTTTCAATAGAAACGTTACTCGGTTTAAAAGGAGAAGTCATAGAACCCATAGTATTTCATAGCCACGCAATTTCTGTCTTAATTCGTCAATGTGAGGGAGCGAGGAATGCAGTAAAGAAGGAATAGTGCATCAGAAAGGAAGTACTCGTACCCCAAAAGAAAATCCTGTCGTTTCCATAGAAACGTTACTCGATTTAGAAGGAGAAGTCATAGAACGCATAGTATTTCAAGGCTACGCAATATCTGTGTTAAATCATCAATGTGAGGGAGCGACGGCCGCAATACAGAAGGAATAGTGCATCAAAATGGAGATAGTCGTATATCAAAAGGAACCCTGTCGTTTCCATTGAAACGTTACTCGATTAGAAGGAGAAGTCATAGAACTCATAGTATTTCATAGCGACGCAATATCATTGTTAATTCGTCAATGTGATTGAGCGAGGGATGCAGTAAAGAAGGAATATCGCATCGGACTGGAGAAACTCGTATCCCAAAAGAAAATCCTGTCGTTTCCATAGAAACGTTACTCGATTTGGAAGGAGAAGTCATAGAACCCATAGTATTTCATAGCGACGCAATTTCTGTGTTAACTCGTCAATGTGAGGGAGCGAGGGAAGCAGTAAAGAAGGAATAGTGCATCGGCAAAGTCATACTCGTATCCCAAAAGAAAATCCTGTCGTTTCCATAGAAACGTCATATGATTTAGAAGGAGAAGTCATAGAACCCATAGTATTACATAGCCACGCAATATCTGTCTTGATTCGTCAATGTGAGTTACCGAGGAATGCAGTAAAGAAGGAATAGTGCATCGGAAAGGAGATACTCGTATCCCAAAAGATAAACCTGTCGTTTCCTTAGAAACGTTACTTGATTTTGAAGGAGATGACATAGAACAAATAGTATTTCATAGCGCCGCAATTACTGTGTTAATTCGACAATGTGAGGGAGCGAGGGATGCAGTAAAGAAGGAATAGTTCATCGGAAGGAGATACTCGTATCCCAAGTGAAAATCCTGTCGTTTCCATAGAAACGTTACTCGATTTAGATGGAGAAGCCATAAAACCCATAGTATTTCATAGCGACGCCATTTCTGTGCTTATTCGTCACTGTGAGGGAGCGAGGGATGCAGTAAAGAAGGAATAGTGCATCGGAAAAGAGATACTCGTATCCCAAAAAAAAATCCTGTCGTTTCCATCGAAACGTAACTAGATTTAGAAGGAGAAGTAATAGAACCCATAGTATTTCATAGCGACGCAATCTCTGTGTTATTTCGTTAATGTGAGGGAGCGAGGGATGCAGTAAAGAGGTAATAGTGCATCGGAAAGGAGTTACTTGTATCCCGAAAGAAAATCCTGACGTTTCCATTGAAAAGTTAGTCGATTTTGAAGAAGTCATAGAACGCATACTATTTCAAGGCTACGCAACTTCTGTGTTAATTCATCAATGTGAGGGAGCGAGGGATGCAATACAGAAGGAATAGTGCATCGGAAAGGAGATACCCGTATCCCAAAAGCAAATCCTGTCGTTTCCATTGAAACGTTGCTCGATTTAGAGGGAGACGTCATAGAACCCATAGTATTTCATAGCGACGCAATTTCTGTCATAATTCGTTTATGTGAGTAGGCGAGGGATGCAGTAAAGAAGGAATTGTGCATCGGAAGGGAGATAGCCGTATCCCAAAAGAAAATCCTGTCGTTTACATAGAAGCCTTACTCGATTTAGATGGAGAAGCCACAGAACCCATATTAATTCGTAGCGACGCAATTACTCTGTTAATACGACAATGTCAGGGAGCGAGGGATGCAGTAAAGAAGGAATAGTGCATCTGAAAGGATATACCTGTATCCCAAAAGAAGATCCTGTCGTTTCCATAGAAACGTTACTCGATTAGAAGGAGAATTCCTAGAACCCATAGTATTTCATAGCGACGATATATCATTGTTAATTCGTCAATGTGAGGAGCGAGGGATGCAGTAAAGAAGGAATATCGCATCGGAATGGAGAAACTCGTATCCCAAAAGAAAATCCTGTCGTTTCCATAGAAACGTTACTCGATTTAGAAGGAGAAGTCATAGAACCCATAGTATTTCATAGCGACGCAATTTCTGTGTTAACTCGTCAATGTGAGGGAGCGAGGGAAGTAGTAAAGAAGGAATAGTGCATCAGAAAGGTCATACTCGTATCCCAACAGAAAATCCTGTCGTTTCCATAGAAACGTTACTCGATTTGGAAGGAGATTTCATAGAACCCATAGTATTTCATAGCGACGCAAATTCCGAGTTAAATCAACAATGTGAGGGAGCGAGGGATGCAGTAAAGAAGGAATAGTGCATCGGAAAGGAGATACTCGTATCCCAAAAGAAAATCCAGTCGCTTCCATAGAAACGTAACTCGATTTAGAAGGAGGAGTCATAGAACCCATAGTATCTTATAGCGACGCAATTTCTGAGCTTATTCGTCAATGTGATGGAGCGAGGGATGCAGTAAAGAAGGAATACTGCTTCGGAAAGGAGATACTCGTAACCCAAAAGAATATCCTGTCGTTTCCACAGAAACGGTACTCGATTAAGATGGAGGAGCCATAGAAACCATAGTATTTCATAGCCACGCAATTTCTGTCGTAATTCGTCTGTCTGAGGGAGCGAGGAATGCAGTAAGAAGGAATAGTGCATCCGAAAGGAGATACTCGTATCCCAAAAGAAAATCCTGTAGTTTCAATAGAAACGTTACTCGGTTTAAAAGGAGAAGTCATAGAACCCATAGTATTTCATAGCCACGCAATTTCTGTCTTAATTCGTCAATGTGAGGGAGCGAGGAATGCAGTAAAGAAGGAATAGTGCATCAGAAAGGAAGTACTCGTACCCCAAAAGAAAATCCTGTCGTTTCCATAGAAACGTTACTCGATTTAGAAGGAGAAGTCATAGAACGCATAGTATTTCAAGGCTACGCAATATCTGTGTTAAATCATCAATGTGAGGGAGCGACGGCCGCAATACAGAAGGAATAGTGCATCAAAATGGAGATAGTCGTATATCAAAAGGAACCCTGTCGTTTCCATTGAAACGTTACTCGATTAGAAGGAGAAGCCATAGAACTCATAGTATTTCATAGCGACGCAATATCATTGTTAATTCGTCAATGTGATTGAGCGAGGGATGCAGTAAAGAAGGAATATCGCATCGGACTGGAGAAACTCGTATCCCAAAAGAAAATCCTGTCGTTTCCATAGAAACGTTACTCGATTTGGAAGGAGAAGTCATAGAACCCATAGTATTTCATAGCGACGCAATTTCTGTGTTAACTCGTCAATGTGAGGGAGCGAGGGAAGCAGTAAAGAAGGAATAGTGCATCGGCAAAGTCATACTCGTATCCCAAAAGAAAATCCTGTCGTTTCCATAGAAACGTCATATGATTTAGAAGGAGAAGTCATAGAACCCATAGTATTACATAGCCACGCAATATCTGTCTTGATTCGTCAATGTGAGTTACCGAGGAATGCAGTAAAGAAGGAATAGTGCATCGGAAAGGAGATACTCGTATCCCAAAAGATAAACCTGTCGTTTCCTTAGAAACGTTACTTGATTTTGAAGGAGATGACATAGAACAAATAGTATTTCATAGCGCCGCAATTACTGTGTTAATTCGACAATGTGAGGGAGCGAGGGATGCAGTAAAGAAGGAATAGTTCATCGGAAGGAGATACTCGTATCCCAAGTGAAAATCCTGTCGTTTCCATAGAAACGTTACACGATTTAGATGGAGAAGCCATAAAACCCATAGTATTTCATAGCGACGCCATTTCTGTGCTTATTCGTCACTGTGAGGGAGCGAGGGATGCAGTAAAGAAGGAATAGTGCATCGGAAAAGAGATACTCGTATCCCAAAAAAAAATCCTGTCGTTTCCATCGAAACGTAACTAGATTTAGAAGGAGAAGTAATAGAACCCATAGTATTTCATAGCGACGCAATCTCTGTGTTATTTCGTTAATGTGAGGGAGCGAGGGATGCAGTAAAGAGGTAATAGTGCATCGGAAAGGAGTTACTTGTATCCCGAAAGAAAATCCTGACGTTTCCATTGAAAAGTTAGTCGATTTTGAAGAAGTCATAGAACGCATACTATTTCAAGGCTACGCAACTTCTGTGTTAATTCATCAATGTGAGGGAGCGAGGGATGCAATACAGAAGGAATAGTGCATCGGAAAGGAGATACCCGTATCCCAAAAGCAAATCCTGTCGTTTCCATTGAAACGTTGCTCGATTTAGAGGGAGACGTCATAGAACCCATAGTATTTCATAGCGACGCAATTTCTGTCATAATTCGTTTATGTGAGTAGGCGAGGGATGCAGTAAAGAAGGAATTGTGCATCGGAAGGGAGATAGCCGTATCCCAAAAGAAAATCCTGTCGTTTACATAGAAGCCTTACTCGATTTAGATGGAGAAGCCACAGAACCCATATTAATTCGTAGCGACGCAATTACTCTGTTAATACGACAATGTCAGGGAGCGAGGGATGCAGTAAAGAAGGAATAGTGCATCTGAAAGGATATACCTGTATCCCAAAAGAAGATCCTTTCGTTTCCATAGAAACGTTACTCGATTAGAAGGAGAATTCATAGAACCCATAGTATTTCATAGCGACGATATATCATTGTTAATTCGGCAATGTGAGGGAGCGAGGGATACAGTAAAGAAGGAATATCGCATCGGATTGGAGAAACTCGTATCCCAAAAGAAAATCCTGTCGTTTCCATAGAAACGTTACTCGATTTAGAAGGAGAAGTCATAGAACCCATAGTATTTCATAGCGACGCAATTTCTGTGTTAACTCGTCAATGTGAGGGAGCGAGGGAAGCAGTAAAGAAGGAATAGTGCATCGGAAAGGTCATACTCGTATCCCAACAGAAAATCCTGTCGTTTCCATAGAAACGTCATATGATTTAGAAGGAGAAGTCATAGAACCCATAGTATTACATAGCCACGCATTGTCTGTCTTGATTCGTCAATGTGAGGGAGCGAGGGATGCAGTAAAGAAGGAATAGTGCATCTGAAAGGATATACCTGTATCCCAAAAGAAGATCCTGTCGTTTCCATAGAAACGTTACTCGATTAGAAGGAGAATTCCTAGAACCCATAGTATTTCATAGCGACGATATATCATTGTTAATTCGTCAATGTGAGGAGCGAGGGATGCAGTAAAGAAGGAATATCGCATCGGAATGGAGAAACTCGTATCCCAAAAGAAAATCCTGTCGTTTCCATAGAAACGTTACTCGATTTAGAAGGAGAAGTCATAGAACCCATAGTATTTCATAGCGACGCAATTTCTGTGTTAACTCGTCAATGTGAGGGAGCGAGGGAAGTAGTAAAGAAGGAATAGTGCATCAGAAAGGTCATACTCGTATCCCAACAGAAAATCCTGTCGTTTCCATAGAAACGTTACTCGATTTGGAAGGAGATTTCATAGAACCCATAGTATTTCATAGCGACGCAAATTCCGAGTTAAATCAACAATGTGAGGGAGCGAGGGATGCAGTAAAGAAGGAATAGTGCATCGGAAAGGAGATACTCGTATCCCAAAAGAAAATCCAGTCGCTTCCATAGAAATGTAACTCGATTTAGAAGGAGGAGTCATAGAACCCATAGTATCTTATAGCGACGCAATTTCTGAGCTTATTCGTCAATGTGAGGGATCGAGGGATGCAGTAAAGAAGGAATACTGCTTCGGAAAGGAGATACTCGTATCCCAAAAGAATATCCTGTCGTTTCCACAGAAACGGTACTCGATTAAGATGGAGGAGCCTTAGAAACCATAGTATTTCATAGCCACGCAATTTCTGTCGTAATTCGTCTGTCTGAGGGAGCGAGGAATGCAGTAAGAAGGAATAGTGCATCCGAAAGGAGATACTCGTATCCCAAAAGAAAATCCTGTAGTTTCAATAGAAACGTTACTCGATTTACAAGGAGATGTCATAGAACCCATAGTATTTCATAGCCACACAATTTCTGTCGTTATTCGTCAGTGTGAGGGAGCGAGGAATGCAGTAAAGAAGGAATAGTGCATCCGAAAGGAGATACTCGTATCCCAAAAGAAAATCCTGTAGTTTCAATAGAAACGTTACTCGGTTTAAAAGGAGAAGTCATAGAACCCATAGTATTTCATAGCCACGCAATTTCTGTCTTAATTCGTCAATGTGAGGGAGCGAGGAATGCAGTAAAGAAGGAATAGTGCATCAGAAAGGAAGTACTCGTACCCCAAAAGAAAATCCTGTCGTTTCCATAGAAACGTTACTCGATTTAGAAGGAGAAGTCCTAGAACGCATAGTATTTCAAGGCTACGCAATATCTGTGTTAAATCATCAATGTGAGGGAGCGACGGCCGCAATACAGAAGGAATAGTGCATCAAAATGGAGATAGTCGTATATCAAAAGGAACCCTGTCGTTACCATAGAAACGTTACTCGATTTAGAAGGAGAAGTCATAGAACACATAGTATTTTATTTTGACGCAATTTCTGTGCTTATTCGTCAATGTGAGGGAACGTGGGATGCAGTAAAGAAGGTATAGTGTATCGGAAAGGAGAAACTCATATCCCAAAAGAAAATCCTTTCGTTTCCATTGAAACGTTACTCGATTAGAAGGAGAAGTCATAGAACTCATAGTATTTCATAGCGACGCAATATCATTGTTAATTCGTCAATGTGATTGAGCGAGGGATGCAGTAAAGAAGGAAAATCGCATCGGACTGGAGAAACTCGTATCCCAAAAGAAAATCCTGTCGTTTTCATAGAAACGTTCCTCGATTTGGAAGGAGAAGTCATAGAACCCATAGTATTTCATAGCGACGCAATTTCTGTGTTAACTCGTCAATGTGAGGGAGCGAGGGAAGCAGTAAAGAAGGAATAGTGCATCGGCAAAGTCATACTCGTATCCCAAAAGAAAATTCCGTCGTTTCCATAGAAACGTCATATGATTTAGAAGGAGAAGTCATAGAACCCATAGTATTACATAGCCACGCAATATCTGTCTTGATTCGTCAATGTGAGTTACCGAGGAATGCAGTAAAGAAGGAATAGTGCATCGGAAAGGAGATACTCGTATCCCAAAAGATAAACCTGTCGTTTCCTTAGAAACGTTACTTGATTTTGAAGGAGATGTCATAGAACAAATAGTATTTCATAGCGGCGCAATTACTGTGTTAATTCGACAATGTGAGGGAGCGAGGGATGCAGTAAAGAAGGAATGGTTCATCGGAAGGAGATACTCGTATCCCAAGTGAAAATCCTGTCGTTTCCATAGAAACGTTACTCGATTTAGATGAAGAAGCCATAAAACCCATACTATTTCATAGCGACGCCATTTCTGTGCTTATTCGTCACTGTGAGGGAGCGAGGGATGCAGTAAAGAAGGAATAGTGCATCGGAAAAGAGATACTCGTATCCCAAAAGAAAATCCTGTCGTTTCCATCGAAACGTAACTAGATTTAGAAGGAGAAGTAATAGAACCCATAGTATTTCATAGCGACGCAATCTCTGTGTTATTTCGTTAATGTGAGGGAGCGAGGGATGCAGTGAAGAGGTAATAGTGCATCGGAAAGGAGTTACTTGTATCCCGAAAGAAAATCCTGACGTTTCCATTGAAAAGTTAGTCGATTTTGAAGAAGTCATAGAACGCATAGTATTTCAAGGCTACGCAACTTCTGTGTTAATTCATCAATGTGAGGGAGCGAGGGATGCAATACAGAAGGAATAGTGCATCGGAAAGGAGATACCCGTATCCCAAAAGCAAATCCTGTCGTTTCCATTGAAACGTTGCTCGATTTAGAGGGAGACGTCATAGAACCCATAGTATTTCATTGCGACGCAATTTCTGTCATAATTCGTTTATGTGAGTAGGCGAGGGATGCAGTAAAGAAGGAATTGTGCATCGGAAGGGAGATAGTCGTATCCCAAAAGAAAATCCTGTCGTTTACATAGAAGCGTTACTCGATTTAGATGGAGAAGCCACAGAACCCATATTAATTCGTAGCGACGCAATTACTATGTTAATACGACAATGTGAGGGAGCGAGGGATACAGTAAAGAAGGAATATCGCATCGGATTGGAGAAACTCGTATCCCAAATGAAAATCCTGTCGTTTCCATAGAAACGTTACTCGATTTAGAAGGAGAAGTCATAGAACCCATAGTATTTCATAGCGACGCAATTTCTGTGTTAACTCGTCAATGGGAGGGAGCGAGGGAAGCAGTAAGGAAGGAATAGTGCATCGGAAAGGTCATACTCGTATCCCAACAGAAAATCCTGTCGTTTCCATAGAAACGTCATATGATTTAGAAGGAGAAGTCATAGAACCCATTGTATTACATAGCCACGCAATGTCTGTCTTGATTCGTCAATGTGAGGGAGCGTGGAATGCAGTAAAGAAGGAATAGTGCATCGGAAAGGAGATACTCGTATCCCAAAAGAAAATCCTGTCGTTTCCTTAGAAACGTTACTCGATTTTGAAGGAGATGTCATAGAACAAATAGTACTTCATAACGGCGCAATTACTGTGTTAATTCGACAATGTGAGGGAGCGAGGGATGCAATACAGAAGGAATAGAGCATCGGAAAGGAGATACCCGATTCCCAAAAGAAAATCCTGTCGTTTCCAAAGAAACGTTACTCGATTTAGAAGGAGAAGTCATAGCACCCATAGTATTTCATAGCGACGGCATTTCTGTGTTTATTCGTCATTATGAGGTAGCGAGAGATGCAGTTAAGAAGGAATAGTGCATCGGAAAGGAGATACTCCTACACCAAAAGAAAATCCTGTCGTTTAAATAGACACGTTTCTCGATTTAGAGGGAGAAGCCATAGAGCCCATAGTATTTCGTAGCGACGCAATTTCTGTGTTAATACGACAATGTGAGGGACCGATTAATGCAGTAAAGAAGGAATAGTGCATCTGAAAGGATATACCCGTATCCCAAAAGAAAATCCTGTCGTTTCCATAGAAACGTTACTCGATTTAGAAGGAGAAGTCATAGAACCCATAGTTTATCATAGTGACGCGATTTCTGTGTTTATTCGTCATTATGAGGGAGCGAGAGATGCAGTTAAGAAGGAATAGTGCATCGGAAAGGAGATACTCCTACACCAAAAGAAAATCCTGTCGTTTAAATAGAAACGTTTCTCTGTTTAGAGGGAGAAGCCATAGAGCCAATAGTATTTCGTAGCGACGCAATTTCTGTGTTAATACGACAATGTGAGGGAGCGAGGGATGCAGTAAAGAAGGAATAGTGCTTCTGAAAGGATATACCCGTATCCCAAAACAAAATCCTGTCGTTTCCATAGAAACATTACTCGATTTAGAAGGAGAAGTCATAGAACCCATAGTATTTCGTAGCGACGCCATTTCTGTGTTTATTCGACATTATGAAGGAGCGAGAGATGCAGTTAAGAAGGAATAGTGCATCTGAAAGGATATACCCGTATCCCAAAAGAAAAACCTGTCGTTTCCATAGGAACGTTACTCGATTTGGAGGGAGAAGTCATAGAACCCATATTATTTCATAGCGACACAGTTTCTGTGTTAATTCGTCAATGTGGGGAACGAGGGATGCAGTAAAGAAGGAATAGTGCATCGGAAAAGAGATACTCGTATCCCAAAAGAAAATCCTGTCGTTGCCATAGAAAAGTTACTCGATTTAGATGGAGAAGCCATATAGCCCATAGTATTTCGTAGCGACGCAATTTCTGTGTTTATACGACAATGTGAGGGAGCGAGGGATGCAGTAAAGAAGGAATAGTGCATCTGAAAGGATATACCCGTATCCCAAAAGAAAATCCTGTCGTTTCCATAGAAACGATAATCGATTTAGAAGGAGAAGTCATAGAACCCATAGTATTTCATAGCGACGCCATTTCTGTGTTTGTTCGTCATTATGAGGGAGCGAGAGATGCAGTTAAGAAGGAATAGTGCTTCGGAAAGGAGATACTCGTACTCCAAAAGAAAATCCTGTCGTTTCAATAGAAACGTTTCTCGATTTAGAGGGAGAAGCCATAGAGGCCATAGTAGTTCATAGCGACGCCATTTCTGTGTTTATTCGTCATTATGAGGGAACGAGAGTTGCAGTTAAGAAGGAATAGTGCAGCTGAAAGGATATACCCGTATCCCAAAAGAAAAACCTGTCGTTTCCATAGTAACGTTACTCGATTTAGAGGGAGAAGTCATAGAACCCATAGTATTTTATAGCGACACAGTTTCTGTGTTAATTCGTCAATGTGAGGAACGAGGGATGCAGTAAAGAAGGAATAGTGCATCGGAAAAGAGATACTTGTATCCCAAAAGAAAATCCTGTTGTTTCCATAGAAATGTTACTCGATTTAGATGGAGAAGCCATAGAGCCCATAGTATTTCGTAGCGACGCAATTTCTGTGTTAATACGACAATGTGAGGGAGCGAGGGATGCAGTAAAGAAGGAATAGTGCATCTGAACGGATATACCCGTATCCCAAAAGAAAATCCTGTCGTTTCCATAGAAACGTTACTCGATTTAGAGGGAGAAGCCATAGAACCCATAGTATTTCATAGCGACGCCATTTATGTGTTTATTCGTCATTATGAGGGAGCGAGAGCTGCAGTTAAGAAGGAATAGTGCATCGGAAAGGAGATACTCGTACTCCAAAAGAAAATCCTGTCGTTTCAGTTGAAACGTTTCTTGATTTAGAGGGAGAAGCCATAGAGCCCATAGTATTTCGTAGTGACGTAATTTCTGTGTTAATACGACAATGTGAGGGAGCGAAGGATGCAGTAAAGAAGGAATAGTGCATCTGAAAGGATATACACGTATCCCAAAAGAAAATCCTTTCGTTTCCATAGAAACGTTAATCGATTTAGAAGGAGAAGTCATAGAACCCATAGTATATCATAGCGACGCCATTGCTGTGTTTATTCGTCATTATGAGGGAGCGAGAGATGCAGTTAAGAAGGAATAGTGCATCGGAAAGGAGAGTCTCGTACTCCTAAAGAAAATCCTGTCGTTTCAATAGAAACGTTTCTCGTTTTAGAGGGAGAAGCCATGGAGCCCATAGTATTTCGTAGCGTCGCAATTTCTGTGCTAATACGACAATGTGAGGGACCGAGGGATGCAGTAAAGAAGGAATAGTGCATCTGAAAGAATAAACCCGTATCCCAAAAGCAAATCCTGTCGTTTCCATAGAAAAGTTACTCGATTTAGAAGGAGAAGTCATGGAACCCATCGTATTTCATAGCGACGCCATTTCTGTGTTTGTTCGTCATTATGAGGGTGCGAGAGAAGCAGTTAAGAAGGAATAGGGCATCGGAAAGGAGATACTCGTACTCCAAAAGAAAATCCTGTCGTTTCCATAGAAATGTTACTCGATTTAGATGGAGAAGCCATAGAGCCCATAGTATCTCGTAGCGACAGAATTTCTGTGTTAATACGACAATGTGAGGGAGCGAGGGATGCAGTGAAGAAGGAATAGTGCATCTGAAAAGATATACCAGTATTCCAAAAGAAAATCCTGTCGTTTCCGTAGAAACGTTACTTGATTTAGAAGGAGAAGTCATAGAACCCATAGTATTTCATAGCGACGCCATTTCTGGGTTTATTCGTCATTATGAGGGAGCGAGAGATGCAGTTAAGAAGGAATAGTGCATCGGAAAGGAGATACTCGTACTCCAAAAGAAAATCCAGTCGTTTCAATAGAAACGTTTGTCGATTTAGAGGGAGAAACCATAGAGCCCATAGTATTTCGTAGCGACGCAATTTCAGTGTTAATACGACAATGTGAGGGAGTGAGGGATGCAGTAAAGAAGGAATAGTGCATCTGAAAAGTTATACCCGTATCCCAAAAGAAAATCCTGTCGTTTCAATAAAAACGTTACTCGATTTAGAAGGAGAAGTCATAGAACCCATAGTATTTCATAGCGACGCCATTTCTGTGTTTATTCGTCATTATGAGGGAGCGAGAGATGCAGTTAAAAAGGAATAGTGCATCTGAAACGATATACTCGTATCCCAAAAGAAAAACGTGTCGTTTCCATAGCAACGTTACTCGATTTAGAGGAAGAAGTCTTAGAACCCTTAGTAATTCATAGCGACACAGTTTCTGTGTTAATTCGTCAATGTGAGGAACGAGGGATGCAGTAAAGAAGGAATATTGCATCGGAAAAGAGATACTCGTATCCCAAAAGAAAATCCTGTTGTTTCCATAGAAATGTTACTCGATTTAGATGGAGAATCCATAGAGCCCATAGTATTTCGTAGCGACTCAATTTCTGTGTTAATACGAGAATGTGAGGGAGCGAGGGAGGCAATAAAGAAGGAATAGTGCATGTGAAAGGATATACCGTATCCCAAAAGACAATCCTGTCGTTTCCATAGAAACGTTACTCGATTTAGAAGGAGAAGTCATAGAACCCATAGTATTTCATAGCGACGCCATTTCTGTGTTTATTCGTCATTATGAGGGAGCGAGAGATGCAGTTGAGAAGGAATAGTGCATCTGAAAGGATATACCCGTATCCCAAAAGAAAAACCTGTCGTTTCCATTGCAACAATACTCAATTTAGAGGGAGATGTCATAGAACCCATAGTATTTCATAGCGACACATTTTCTGTGTTAATTCGTCAATGTGAGGAACGAGGGATGCAGTAAAGAAGGAATAGTGCGTCGGAAAAGAGATACTCGTATCCCAAAAGAAAATCCTTTCGTTTCCATAGAAACGTTACTCGATTTAGATGGAGAAGCCATAGAGCCCATTGTATTTCGTAGCGACGCAATTTCTGTGTTAATACGACAATGTGAGGGAGCGAGGGATGCAGTAAAGAAGGAATAGTGCATCTGAAAGGATATACCCGTATCCCAAAACAAAATCCTGTCGTTTCCATAGAAACGTTACTCGATTTAGAAGGAGAAGTCATAGAACACATAGTATTTCATAGCGTCGCCATGTCTGTGTTTATTCGTCATTATGAGGGAGCGAGAGATGCAGTTAAGAAGGAATAGTGCATCGGAAAGGAGATACTCGTACTCCAAAAAAAAATCCTGTCGTTTCAATAGAAACGTTACTCGATTTAGATGGAGAAGCCATAGAGCCCATAGTATTTCGTAGCGACGCAATTTCTGTGTTAATACGACAATGTGAGGGAGCGAGGGATGCAGTAAAGAAGGAATAGTGCATCTGAAAGGATATACCAGTATCCCAAAAGAAAATACTGTCGTTTCCATAGAAACGTTACTCGATTTAGAAGGAGAAGTCATAGAACCCATAGTATTTCATAGCGACGCCATTTCTGTGTTTATTCGTCATTATGAGGGTGCGAGAGAAGCAGTTAAGAAGGAATAGTGCATCGGAAAGGAGATACTCGTACTCCAAAAGAATATCCTGTCGTTTCCATAGAAATGTTACTCGATTTAGATGGAGAAGCCATAGAGCCCATAGTATCTCGTACCGACGCAATTTCTGTGTTAATACAACAATGTGAGGGAGCGAGGGATGCAGTAAAGAAGTAATAGTGCATATGAAAGGATATACCCGTATCCCAAAAGAAAATCCTGTCGTTTCCATAGAAACGTTACTCGATTTAGAAGGAAAAGTCATAGAACCCATAGTATTTCATAGTGACGCCATTTCTGTGTTTATTCGTCATTATGAGGGAGCGAGTGATGCAGTTAAGAAGGAATAGTGCATCTGAAAGGATATACCTGTATCCCAAAAGAAAAACCTGTCGTTTCCATAGCAACGTTACTCGATTTAGAGGGAGAAGTCATAGAACCCATAGTATTTCATAGCGACACAGTTTCTGTGTTAATACGAGGATGTGAGGGAGCGAGGGATGCAGTAAAGAAGAAATAGTGCATCTGAAAGGATATACCCGTATCCCAAAAGAAAATCCTGTCGTTTCCATAGAAACGTTACTCGATTTAGAAGGAGAAGTCATAGAACCCATAGTTTTTCATAGCGACGCCATTTCTGTGTTTATTCGTTATTATGAGTGAGCGAGAGATGCAGTTAAGAAGGAATAGTGCATCGGAAAGGAGATACTCGTACTCCAAAAGAAAATCCTGTCGTTTCCATAGAAATGTTACTCGATTTAGATGGAGAGGCCATAGAGCCCATAGTATTTCTTAGCAACGCAATTTCTGTGTTAACACGACAATGTGAGGGAGCGAGGGATGCAGTAAAGAAGGAATAGTGCATCTGAAAAGATATACCCGTATCCCAAATGAAAATCCTGTCGTTGCCATATAAACGTTACTCGATTTAGAAGGAGAAGTCAGAGAACCCATAGTATTTCATAGCGACGCCATTTCTGTGTTTATTCGTCATTATAAGTGAGCCAGAGATGCAGTTAAGAAGGTATAGTGCATCAGAAAGGAGATACTCGTACTCCAAAAGAAAATCCTGTCGTTTCAATAGAAACGTTACTCGATTTAGATGGAGAAGGCATAGAACACATAGTATTTCGTAGCGACGCAATTTCTGTGTTAATACGACAATGTGAGGGAGCGAGGGATGCAGTAAAGAAGGAATAGTGCATCTGAACGGATATACCCGTATCCCAAAAGAAAATCCTGTCGTTTCCATAGAAACGTTACTCGATTTAGAGGGAGAAGCCATAGAACCCATAGTATTTCATAGCGACGCCATTTATGTATTTATTCGTCATTATGAGGGAGCGAGAGATGCAGTTAAGAAGGAATAGTGCATCGGAAAGGAGATACTCGTACTCCAAAAGAAAATCCTGTCGTTTCAGTTGAAACGTTTCTCGATTTAGAGGGAGAAGCCATAGAGCCCATAGTATTTCGTAGCGACGTAATTTCTGTGTTAATACGACAACGTGAGGGAGCGAAGGATGCAGTAAAGAAGGAATAGTGCATCTGAAAGGATATACACGTATCCCAAAAGAAAATCCTGTCGTTTCCATAGAAACGTTAATCGATTTAGAAGGAGAAGTCATAGAACACATAGTATATCATAGCGACGCCATTGCTGTGTTTATTCGTCATTATGAGGGAGCGAGAGATGCAGTTAAGAAGGAATAGTGCATCGGAAAGGAGAGTCTCGTACTCCTAAAGAAAATCCTGTCGTTTCAATCGAAACGTTTCTCGTTTTAGAGGGAGAAGCCATGGAGCCCATAGTATTTCGCAGCGTCGCAATTTCTGTGCTAATACGACAATGTGAGGGACCGAGGGATGCTGTAAAGAAGGAATAGTGCATCTGAAAGAATAAACCCGTATCCCAAAAGCAAATCCTGTCGTTTCCATAGAAAAGTTACTCGATTTAGAAGGAGAAGTCATAGAACCCATAGTATTTCATAGCGACGCCATTTCTGTGTTTATTCGTCATTCTGAGGGTGCGAGAGAAGGAGTTAAGAAGGAATAGGGCATCGGAAAGGAGATACTCGTACTCCAAAAGAAAATCCTGTCGTTTCCATAGAAATGTTACTGGATTTAGATGGAGAAGCCATAGAGCCCATAGTATCTCGTAGCGACGCAATTTCTGTGTTAATACGACAATGTGAGGGAGCGAGGGATGCAGTGAAGAAGGAATAGTGGATCTGAAAAGATATACCCGTATTCCAAAAGAAAATCCTGTCGTTTCCGTAGAAACGTTACTTGATTTAGAAGGAGAAGTCATAGAACCAATAGTATTTCATAGCGACGACATTTCTGTGTTTATTCGTCATTATGAGGGAGCGAGAGATGCAGTTAAAAAGGAATAGTGCATCTGAAAGGATATACCCGTATCCCAAAAGAAAAACTTGTCGTTTCCATAGCAACGTTACTCGATTTAGAGGGAGAAGTCTTAGAACCCTTAGTAATTCATAGCGACACAGTTTCTGTGTTAATTCGTCAATGTGAGGAACGAGGGATGCAGTAAAGAAGGAATAAAGCGTCGGAAAAGAGATACTCGTATCCCAAAAGAAAATCCTTTCGTTTCCATAGAAACGTTACTCGATTTAGATGGAGAAGCCATAGAGCCCATTGTCTTTCGTAGCGACGCAATTTCTGTGTTAATACGACAATGTGAGGGAGCGAGGGATGCAGTAAAGAAGGAATAGTGCATCTGAAAGGATATACCCGTATCCCAAAACAAAATCCTGTCGTTTCCATAGAAACGTTACTCGATTTAGAAGGAGAAATCATAGAACCCACAGTATTTCATAGCGACGCCATTTCTGTGTTTATTCGTCATTATGAGGGTGCGAGAGAAGCAGTTAAGAAGGAATAGTGCATCGGAAAGGAGATACTCGTACTCCAAAAGAATATCCTGTCGTTTCAATAGAAACGTTACTCGATTTAGATGGAGAAGCCATAGAGCCCATAGTATTTCGTAGCGACGCAATTTCTGTGTTAATACGACAATGTGAGGGAGCGAGGGATGCAGTAAAGAAGGAATAGTGCATCTGAAAGGATATACCCGTATCCCAAAAGAAAATATTGTCGTTTCCATAGAAACGTTACTCGATTTAGAAGGAGAAGTCATAGAACCCATAGTATTTCATAGCGACGCCATTTCTGTGTTTATTCGTCATTATGAGGGTGCGAGAGAAGCAGTTAAGAAGGAATAGTGCATCGGAAAGGAGATACTCGTACTCCAAAAGAATATCCTGTCGTTTCCATAGAAATGTTACTCGATTTAGATGGAGAAGCCATAGAGCCCATAGTATCTCGTACCGACGCAATTTCTGTGTTAATACAACAATGTGAGGGAGCGAGGGATGCAGTAAAGAAGGAATAGTGCATATGATAGGATATACCCGTATCCCAAAAGAAAATCCTGTCGTTTCCATAGAAACGTTACTCGATTTAGAAGGAGAAGTCATAGAACACATAGTATTTCATAGCGTCGCCATGTCTGTGTTTATTCGTCATTATGAGGGAGCGAGAGATGCAGTTAAGAAGGAATAGTGCATCGGAAAGGAGATACTCGTACTCCAAAAAAAAATCCTGTCGTTTCAATAGAAACGTTACTCGATTTAGATGGAGAAGCCATAGAGCCCATAGTATTTCGTAGCGACGCAATTTCTGTGTTAATACGACAATGTGAGGGAGCGAGGGATGCAGTAAAGAAGGAATAGTGCATCTGAAAGGATATACCAGTATCCCAAAAGAAAATACTGTCGTTTCCATAGAAACGTTACTCGATTTAGAAGGAGAAGTCATAGAACCCATAGTATTTCATAGCGACGCCATTTCTGTGTTTATTCGTCATTATGAGGGTGCGAGAGAAGCAGTTAAGAAGGAATAGTGCATCGGAAAGGAGATACTCGTACTCCAAAAGAATATCCTGTCGTTTCCATAGAAATGTTACTCGATTTAGATGGAGAAGCCATAGAGCCCATAGTATCTCGTACCGACGCAATTTCTGTGTTAATACAACAATGTGAGGGAGCGAGGGATGCAGTAAAGAAGGAATAGTGCATATGAAAGGATATACCCGTATCCCAAAAGAAAATCCTGTCGTTTCCATAGAAACGTTACTCGATTTAGAAGGAAAAGTCATAGAACCCATAGTATTTCATAGTGACGCCATTTCTGTGTTTATTCGTCATTATGAGGGAGCGAGTGATGCAGTTAAGAAGGAATAGTGCATCTGAAAGGATATACCTGTATCCCAAAAGAAAAACCTGTCGTTTCCATAGCAACGTTACTCGATTTAGAGGGAGAAGTCATAGAACCCATAGTATTTCATAGCGACACAGTTTCTGTGTTAATACGAGGATGTGAGGGAGCGAGGGATGCAGTAAAGAAGAAATAGTGCATCTGAAAGGATATACCCGTATCCCAAAAGAAAATCCTGTCGTTTCCATAGAAACGTTACTCGATTTAGAAGGAGAAGTCATAGAACCCATAGTTTTTCATAGCGACGCCATTTCTGTGTTTATTCGTTATTATGAGTGAGCGAGAGATGCAGTTAAGAAGGAATAGTGCATCGGAAAGGAGATACTCGTACTCCAAAAGAAAATCCTGTCGTTTCCATAGAAATGTTACTCGATTTAGATGGAGAGGCCATAGAGCCCATAGTATTTCTTAGCAACGCAATTTCTGTGTTAACACGACAATGTGAGGGAGCGAGGGATGCAGTAAAGAAGGAATAGTGCATCTGAAAAGATATACCCGTATCCCAAATGAAAATCCTGTCGTTGCCATATAAACGTTACTCGATTTAGAAGGAGAAGTCAGAGAACCCATAGTATTTCATAGCGACGCCATTTCTGTGTTTATTCGTCATTATAAGTGAGCCAGAGATGCAGTTAAGAAGGTATAGTGCATCAGAAAGGAGATACTCGTACTCCAAAAGAAAATCCTGTCGTTTCAATAGAAACGTTACTCGATTTAGATGGAGAAGGCATAGAACACATAGTATTTCGTAGCGACGCAATTTCTGTGTTAATACGACAATGTGAGGGAGCGAGGGATGCAGTAAAGAAGGAATAGTGCATCTGAACGGATATACCCGTATCCCAAAAGAAAATCCTGTCGTTTCCATAGAAACGTTACTCGATTTAGAGGGAGAAGCCATAGAACCCATAGTATTTCATAGCGACGCCATTTATGTATTTATTCGTCATTATGAGGGAGCGAGAGATGCAGTTAAGAAGGAATAGTGCATCGGAAAGGAGATACTCGTACTCCAAAAGAAAATCCTGTCGTTTCAGTTGAAACGTTTCTCGATTTAGAGGGAGAAGCCATAGAGCCCATAGTATTTCGTAGCGACGTAATTTCTGTGTTAATACGACAACGTGAGGGAGCGAAGGATGCAGTAAAGAAGGAATAGTGCATCTGAAAGGATATACACGTATCCCAAAAGAAAATCCTGTCGTTTCCATAGAAACGTTAATCGATTTAGAAGGAGAAGTCATAGAACACATAGTATATCATAGCGACGCCATTGCTGTGTTTATTCGTCATTATGAGGGAGCGAGAGATGCAGTTAAGAAGGAATAGTGCATCGGAAAGGAGAGTCTCGTACTCCTAAAGAAAATCCTGTCGTTTCAATCGAAACGTTTCTCGTTTTAGAGGGAGAAGCCATGGAGCCCATAGTATTTCGCAGCGTCGCAATTTCTGTGCTAATACGACAATGTGAGGGACCGAGGGATGCTGTAAAGAAGGAATAGTGCATCTGAAAGAATAAACCCGTATCCCAAAAGCAAATCCTGTCGTTTCCATAGAAAAGTTACTCGATTTAGAAGGAGAAGTCATAGAACCCATAGTATTTCATAGCGACGCCATTTCTGTGTTTATTCGTCATTCTGAGGGTGCGAGAGAAGGAGTTAAGAAGGAATAGGGCATCGGAAAGGAGATACTCGTACTCCAAAAGAAAATCCTGTCGTTTCCATAGAAATGTTACTGGATTTAGATGGAGAAGCCATAGAGCCCATAGTATCTCGTAGCGACGCAATTTCTGTGTTAATACGACAATGTGAGGGAGCGAGGGATGCAGTGAAGAAGGAATAGTGGATCTGAAAAGATATACCCGTATTCCAAAAGAAAATCCTGTCGTTTCCGTAGAAACGTTACTTGATTTAGAAGGAGAAGTCATAGAACCAATAGTATTTCATAGCGACGACATTTCTGTGTTTATTCGTCATTATGAGGGAGCGAGAGATGCAGTTAAAAAGGAATAGTGCATCTGAAAGGATATACCCGTATCCCAAAAGAAAAACTTGTCGTTTCCATAGCAACGTTACTCGATTTAGAGGGAGAAGTCTTAGAACCCTTAGTAATTCATAGCGACACAGTTTCTGTGTTAATTCGTCAATGTGAGGAACGAGGGATGCAGTAAAGAAGGAATAAAGCGTCGGAAAAGAGATACTCGTATCCCAAAAGAAAATCCTTTCGTTTCCATAGAAACGTTACTCGATTTAGATGGAGAAGCCATAGAGCCCATTGTCTTTCGTAGCGACGCAATTTCTGTGTTAATACGACAATGTGAGGGAGCGAGGGATGCAGTAAAGAAGGAATAGTGCATCTGAAAGGATATACCCGTATCCCAAAACAAAATCCTGTCGTTTCCATAGAAACGTTACTCGATTTAGAAGGAGAAGTCATAGAACCCACAGTATTTCATAGCGACGCCATTTCTGTGTTTATTCGTCATTATGAGGGTGCGAGAGAAGCAGTTAAGAAGGAATAGTGCATCGGAAAGGAGATACTCGTACTCCAAAAGAATATCCTGTCGTTTCAATAGAAACGTTACTCGATTTAGATGGAGAAGCCATAGAGCCCATAGTATTTCGTAGCGACGCAATTTCTGTGTTAATACGACAATGTGAGGGAGCGAGGGATGCAGTAAAGAAGGAATAGTGCATCTGAAAGGATATACCCGTATCCCAAAAGAAAATACTGTCGTTTCCATAGAAACGTTACTCGATTTAGAAGGAGAAGTCATAGAACCCATAGTATTTCATAGCGACGCCATTTCTGTGTTTATTCGTCATTATGAGGGTGCGAGAGAAGCAGTTAAGAAGGAATAGTGCATCGGAAAGGAGATACTCGTACTCCAAAAGAATATCCTGTCGTTTCCATAGAAATGTTACTCGATTTAGATGGAGAAGCCATAGAGCCCATAGTATCTCGTACCGACGCAATTTCTGTGTTAATACAACAATGTGAGGGAGCGAGGGATGCAGTAAAGAAGGAATAGTGCATATGATAGGATATACCCGTATCCCAAAAGAAAATCCTGTCGTTTCCATAGAAACGTTACTCGATTTAGAAGGAAAAGTCATAGAACCCATAGTATTTCATAGTGACGCCATTTCTGTGTTTATTCGTCATTATGAGGGAGCGAGTGATGCAGTTAAGAAGGAATAGTGCATCTGAAAGGATATACCCGTATCCCAAAAGAAAAACCTGTCGTTTCCATAGCAACGTTACTCGATTTAGAGGGAGAAGTCATAGAACCCATAGTATTTCATAGCGACAAAGTTTCTGTGTTAATACGACGATGTGAGGGAGCGAGGGATGCAGTAAAGAAGAAATAGTGCATCTGAAAGGATATACCCGTATCCCAAAAGAAAATCCTGTCGTTTCCATAGAAACGTTACTCGATTTAGAAGGAGAAGTCATAGAACCCATAGTTTTTCATAGCGACGCCATTTCTGTGTTTATTCGTTATTATGAGTGAGCGAGAGATGCAGTTAAGAAGGAATAGTGCATCGGAAAGGAGATACTCGTACTCCAAAAGAAAATCCTGTCGTTTCCATAGAAATGTTACTCGATTTAGACGGAGAGGCCATAGAGCCCATAGTATTTCTTAGCAACGCAATTTCTGTGTTAACACGACAATGTGAGGGAGCGAGGGATGCAGTAAAGAAGGAATAGTGCATCTGAAAAGATATACCCGTATCCCAAATGAAAATCCTGTCGTTGCCATATAAACGTTACTCGATTTAGAAGGAGAAGTCATAGAACCCATAGTATTTCATAGCGACGCCATTTCTGTGTTTATTCGTCATTATAAGGGAGCCAGAGATGCAGTTAAGAAGGTATAGTGCATCTGAAAGGAGATACTCGTACTCCAAAAGAAAATCCTGTCGTTTCAATAGAAACGTTACTCGATTTAGATGGAGAAGGCATAGAACCCATATTATTTCGTAGCGACGCAATTTCTGTGTTAATACGACAATGTGAGGGAGCGAGGGATGCAGTAAAGAAGGAATAGTGCATCTGAACGGATATACCCGTATCCCAAAAGAAAATCCTGTCGTTTCCATAGAAACGTTACTCGATTTAGAGGGAGAAGCCATAGAACCCATAGTATTTCATAGCGACGCCATTTATGTGTTTATTCGTCATTATGAGGGAGCGAGAGATGCAGTTAAGAAGGAATAGTGCATCGGAAAGGAGAGTCTCGTACTCCTAAAGAAAATCCTGTCGTTTCAATAGAAACGTTTCTCGTTTTAGAGGGAGAAGCCATGGAGCCCATAGTATTTCGTAGCGTCGCAATTTCTGTGCTAATACGACAATGTGAGGGACCGAGGGATGCTGTAAAGAAGGAATAGTGCATCTGAAAGAATAAACCCGTATCCCAAAAGCAAATCCTGTCGTTTCCATAGAAAAGTTACTCGATTTAGAAGGAGAAGTCATAGAACCCATAGTATTTCATAGCGACGCCATTTCTGTGTTTATTCGTCATTCTGAGGGTGCGAGAGAAGCAGTTAAGAAGGAATAGGGCATCGGAAAGGAGATACTCGTACTCCAAAAGAAAATCCTGTCGTTTCCATAGAAATGTTACTGGATTTAGATGGAGAAGCCATAGAGCCCATAGTATCTCGTAGCGACGCTATTTCTGTGTTAATACGACAATGTGAGGGAGCGAGGGATGCAGTGAAGAAGGAATAGTGCATCTGAAAAGATATACCCGTATTCCAAAAGAAAATCCGGTCGTTTCCGTAGAAACGTTACTTGATTTAGAAGGAGAAGTCATAGAACCCATAGTATTTCATAGCGACGACATTTCTGTGTTTATTCGTCATTATGAGGGAGCGAGAGATGCAGTTAAGAAGGAATAGTGCATCGGAAAGGAGATACTCGTACTCCAAAAGAAAATCCAGTCGTTTCAATAGAAACGTTTGTCGTTTTAGAGGGAGAAACCATAGAGCCCATAGTATTTCGTAGCGACGCAATTTCAGTGTTAATACGACAATGTGAGGGAGCGAGGGATGCAGTAAAGAAGGAATAGTGCATCTGAAAAGATATACCCGTATCCCAAAAGAAAATCCTGTCGTTTCCATAAAAACGTTACTCGATTTAGAAGGAGAAGTCATAGAACCCATAGTATTTCATAGTGACGCCATTTCTGTGTTTATTCGTCATTATGAGGGAGCGAGTGATGCAGTTAAGAAGGAATAGTGCATCTGAAAGGATATACCCGTATCCCAAAAGAAAAACCTGTCGTTTCCATAGCAACGTTACTCGATTTAGAGGGAGAAGTCATAGAACCCATAGTATTTCATAGCGACAAAGTTTCTGTGTTAATACGACGATGTGAGGGAGCGAGGGATGCAGTAAAGAAGAAATAGTGCATCTGAAAGGATATACCCGTATCCCAAAAGAAAATCCTGTCGTTTCCATAGAAACGTTACTCGATTTAGAAGGAGAAGTCATAGAACCCATAGTTTTTCATAGCGACGCCATTTCTGTGTTTATTCGTTATTATGAGTGAGCGAGAGATGCAGTTAAGAAGGAATAGTGCATCGGAAAGGAGATACTCGTACTCCAAAAGAAAATCCTGTCGTTTCCATAGAAATGTTACTCGATTTAGATGGAGAGGCCATAGAGCCCATAGTATTTCTTAGCAACGCAATTTCTGTGTTAACACGACAGTGTGAGGGAGCGAGGGATGCAGTAAAGAAGGAATAGTGCATCTGAAAAGATATACCCGTATCCCAAATGAAAATCCTGTCGTTGCCATATAAACGTTACTCGATTTAGAAGGAGAAGTCATAGAACCCATAGTATTTCATAGCGACGCCATTTCTGTGTTTATTCGTCATTATAAGGGAGCCAGAGATGCAGTTAAGAAGGTATAGTGCATCTGAAAGGAGATACTCGTACTCCAAAAGAAAATCCTGTCGTTTCAATAGAAACGTTACTCGATTTAGATGGAGAAGGCATAGAACCCATATTATTTCGTAGCGACGCAATTTCTGTGTTAATACGACAATGTGAGGGAGCGAGGGATGCAGTAAAGAAGGAATAGTGCATCTGAACGGATATACCCGTATCCCAAAAGAAAATCCTGTCGTTTCCATAGAAACGTTACTCGATTTAGAGGGAGAAGCCATAGAACCCATAGTATTTCATAGCGACGCCATTTATGTGTTTATTCGTCATTATGAGGGAGCGAGAGATGCAGTTAAGAAGGAATAGTGCATCGGAAAGGAGAGTCTCGTACTCCTAAAGAAAATCCTGTCGTTTCAATAGAAACGTTTCTCGTTTTAGAGGGAGAAGCCATGGAGCCCATAGTATTTCGTAGCGTCGCAATTTCTGTGCTAATACGACAATGTGAGGGACCGAGGGATGCTGTAAAGAAGGAATAGTGCATCTGAAAGAATAAACCCGTATCCCAAAAGCAAATCCTGTCGTTTCCATAGAAAAGTTACTCGATTTAGAAGGAGAAGTCATAGAACCCATAGTATTTCATAGCGACGCCATTTCTGTGTTTATTCGTCATTCTGAGGGTGCGAGAGAAGCAGTTAAGAAGGAATAGGGCATCGGAAAGGAGATACTCGTACTCCAAAAGAAAATCCTGTCGTTTCCATAGAAATGTTACTGGATTTAGATGGAGAAGCCATAGAGCCCATAGTATCTCGTAGCGACGCAATTTCTGTGTTAATACGACAATGTGAGGGAGCGAGGGATGCAGTGAAGAAGGAATAGTGCATCTGAAAAGATATACCCGTATTCCAAAAGAAAATCCGGTCGTTTCCGTAGAAACGTTACTTGATTTAGAAGGAGAAGTCATAGAACCCATAGTATTTCATAGCGACGACATTTCTGTGTTTATTCGTCATTATGAGGGAGCGAGAGATGCAGTTAAGAAGGAATAGTGCATCGGAAAGGAGATACTCGTACTCCAAAAGAAAATCCAGTCGTTTCAATAGAAACGTTTGTCGTTTTAGAGGGAGAAACCATAGAGCCCATAGTATTTCGTAGCGACGCAATTTCAGTGTTAATACGACAATGTGAGGGAGCGAGGGATGCAGTAAAGAAGGAATAGTGCATCTGAAAAGATATACCCGTATCCCAAAAGAAAATCCTGTCGTTTCCATAAAAACGTTACTCGATTTAGAAGGAGAAGTCATAGAACCCATAGTATTTCATAGCGACGCCATTTCTGTGTTTATTCGTCATTATGAGGGAGCGAGAGATGCAGTTAAAAAGGAATAGTGCATCTGAAAGGATATACCCGTATCCCAAAAGAAAAACCTGTCGTTTCCATAGCAACGTTACTCGATTTAGAGGGAGAAGTCTTAGAACCCTTAGTAATTCATAGCGACACAGTTTCTGTGTTAATTCGTCAATGTGAGGAACGAGGGATGCAGTAAAGAAGGAATAGTGCGTCGGAAAAGAGATACTCGTATCCCAAAAGAAAATCCTTTCGTTTCCATAGAAACGTTACTCGATTTAGATGGAGAAGCCATAGAGCCCATTGTATTTCGTAGTGACGCAATTTCTGTGTTAATACGACAATGTGAGGGAGCGAGGGATGCAGTAAAGAAGGAATAGTGCATCTGAAAGGATATACCCGTATCCCAAAACAAAATCCTGTCGTTTCCATAGAAACGTTACTCGATTTAGAAGGAGAAGTCATAGAACCCATAGTATTTCATAGCGACGCCATTTCTGTGTTTATTCGTCATTATGAGGGTGCGAGAGAAGCAGTTAAGAAGGAATAGTGCATCGGAAAGGAGATACTCGTACTCCAAAAGAATATCCTGTCGTTTCCATAGAAATGTTACTCGATTTAGATGGAGAAGCCATAGAGTCCATAGTATCTCGTACCGACGCAATTTCTGTGTTAATACAACAATGTGAGGGAGCGAGGGATGCAGTAAAGAAGGAATAGTGCATATGAAAGGATATACCCGTATCCCAAAAGAAAATCCTGTCGTTTCCATAGAAACGTTACTCGATTTAGAAGGAAAAGTCATAGAACCCATAGTATTTCATAGTGACGCCATTTCTATGTTTATTCGTCATTATGAGGGAGCGAGAGATGCAGTTAAAAAGGAATAGTGCATCTGAAACGATATACTCGTATCCCAAAAGAAAAACGTGTCGTTTCCATAGCAACGTTACTCGATTTAGAGGAAGAAGTCTTAGAACCCTTAGTAATTCATAGCGACACAGTTTCTGTGTTAATTCGTCAATGTGAGGAACGAGGGATGCAGTAAAGAAGGAATATTGCATCGGAAAAGAGATACTCGTATCCCAAAAGAAAATCCTGTTGTTTCCATAGAAATGTTACTCGATTTAGATGGAGAATCCATAGAGCCCATAGTATTTCGTAGCGACGCAATTTCTGTGTTAATACGAGAATGTGAGGGAGCGAGGGATGCAATAAAGAAGGAATAGTGCATGTGAAAGGATATACCGTATCCCAAAAGACAATCCTGTCGTTTCCATAGAAACGTTACTCGATTTAGAAGGAGAAGTCATAGAACCCATAGTATTTCATAGCGACGCCATTTCTGTGTTTATTCGTCATTATGAGGGAGCGAGAGATGCAGTTGAGAAGGAATAGTGCATCTGAAAGGATATACCCGTATCCCAAAAGAAAAACCTGTCGTTTCCATTGCAACAATACTCAATTTAGAGGGAGATGTCATAGAACCCATAGTATTTCATAGCGACAAATTTTCTGTGTTAATTCGTCAATGTGAGGAACGAGGGATGCAGTAAAGAAGGAATAGTGCGTCGGAAAAGAGATACTCGTATCCCAAAAGAAAATCCTTTCGTTTCCATAGAAACGTTACTCGATTTAGATGGAGAAGCCATAGAGCCCATTGTATTTCGTAGCGACGCAATTTCTGTGTTAATACGACAATGTGAGGGAGCGAGGGATGCAGTAAGGAAGGAATAGTGCATCTGAAAGGATATACCCGTATCCCAAAACAAAATCCTGTCGTTTCCATAGAAACGTTACTCGATTTAGAAGGAGAAGTCATAGAACACATAGTATTTCATAGCGTCGCCATTTCTGTGTTTATTCGTCATTATGAGGGAGCGAGAGATGCAGTTAAGAAGGAATAGTGCATCGGAAAGCAGATACTCGTACTCCAAAAAAAAATCCTGTCGTTTCAATAGAAACGTTACTCGATTTAGATGGAGAAGATATAGAGCCCATAGTATTTCGTAGCGACGCAATTTCTGTGTTAATACGACAATGTGAGGGACCGAGGGATGCAGTAAAGAAGGAATAGTGCGTCTGAAAGGATATACCCGTATCCGAAAAGAAAATACTGTAGTTTCCATAGAAACGTTACTCGATTTAGAGGGAGAAGTCATAGAACCCATAGTATTTCATAGCGACGCCATTTCTGTGTTTATTCGTCATTATGAGGGTGCGAGAGAAGCAGTTAAGAAGGAATAGTGCATCGGAAAGGAGATACTCGTACTCCAAAAGAATATCCTGTCGTTTCCATAGAAATGTTACTCGATTTAGATGGAGAAGCCATAGAGCCCATAGTATCTCGTACCGACGCAATTTCTGTGTTAATACAACAATGTGAGGGAGCGAGGGATGCAGTAAAGAAGGAATAGTGCATATGAAAGGATATACCCGTATCCCAAAAGAAAATCCTGTCGTTTCCATAGAAACGTTACTCGATTTAGAAGGAAAAGTCATAGAACCCATAGTATTTCATGGTGACGCCATTTCTGTGTTTATTCGTCATTATGAGGGAGCGAGTGATGCAGTTAAGAAGGAATAGTGCATCTGAAAGGATATACCCGTATCCCAAAAGAAAAACCTGTCGTTTCCATAGCAACGTTACTCGATTTAGAGGGAGAAGTCATAGAACCCATAGTATTTCATAGCGACACAGTTTCTGTGTTAATACGACGATGTGAGGGAGCGAGGGATGCAGTAAAGAAGAAATAGTGCATCTGAAAGGATATAACCGTATCCCTAAAGAAAATCCTGTCGTTTCCATAGAAACGTTACTCGATTTAGAAGGAGAAGTCATAGAACCCATAGTTTTTCATAGCGACGCCATTTCTGTGTTTATTCGTTATTATGAGTGAGCGAGAGATGCAGTTAAGAAGGAATAGTGCATCGGAAAGGAGATACTCGTACTCCAAAAGAAAATCCTGTCGTTTCCATAGAAATGTTACTCGATTTAGATGGAGAGGCCATAGAGCCCATAGTATTTATTAGCAACGCAATTTCTGTGTTAACACGACAATGTGAGGGAGCGAGGGATGCAGTAAAGAAGGAATAGTGCATCTGAAAAGATATACCCGTATCCCAAATGAAAATCCTGTCGTTGCCATATAAACGTTACTCGATTTAGAAGGAGAAGTCATAGAACCCATAGTATTTCATAGCGACGCCATTTCTGTGTTTATTCGTAATTATAAGGGAGCCAGAGATGCAGTTAAGAAGGTATAGTGCATCTGAAAGGAGATACTCGTACTCCAAAAGAAAATCCTGTCGTTTCAATAGAAACGTTACTCGATTTAGATGGAGAAGGCATATAACCCATAGTATTTCGTAGCGACGCAATTTCTGTGTTAATACGACAATGTGAGGGAGCGAGGGATGCAGTAAAGAAGGAATAGTGCATCTGAACGGATATACCCGTATCCCAAAAGAAAATCCTGTCGTTTCCATAGAAACGTTACTCGATTTAGAGGGAGAAGCCATAGAACCCATAGTATTTCATAGCGACGCCATTTATGTGTTTATTCGTCATTATGAGGGAGCGAGAGATGCAGTTAAGAAGGAATAGTGCATCGGAAAGGAGATACTCGTACTCCAAAAGAAAATCCTGTCGTTTCAGTTGAAACGTTTCTCGATTTAGAGGGAGAAGCCATAGAGCCCATAGTATTTCGTAGCGACGTAATTTCTGTGTTAATACGACAATGTGAGGGAGCGAAGGATGCAGTAAAGAAGGAATAGTGCATCTGAAAGGATATACACGTATCCCAAAAGAAAATCCTGTCGTTTCCATAGAAACGTTAATCGATTTAGAAGGAGAAGTCATAGAACCCATAGTATATCATAGCGACGCCATTGCTGTGTTTATTCGTCATTATGAGGGAGCGAGAGATGCAGTTAAGAAGGAATAGTGCATCGGAAAGGAGAGTCTCGTACTCCTAAAGAAAATCCTGTCGTTTCAATAGAAACGTTTCTCGTTTTAGAGGGAGAAGCCATGGAGCCCATAGTATATCGTAGCGTCGCAATTTCTGTGCTAATACGACAATGTGAGGGACCGAGGGATGCTGTAAAGAAGGAATAGTGCATCTGAAAGAATAAACCCGTATCCCAAAAGCAAATCCTGTCGTTTCCATAGAAAAGTTACTCGATTTAGAAGGAGAAGTCATAGAACCCATAGTATTTCATAGCGACGCCATTTCTGTGTTTATTCGTCATTCTGAGGGTGCGAGAGAAGCAGTTAAGAAGGAATAGGGCATCGGAAAGGAGATACTCGTACTCCAAAAGAAAATCCTGTCGTTTCCATAGAAATGTTACTGGATTTACATGGAGAAGCCATAGAGCCCATAGTATCTCGTAGCGACGCAATTTCTGTGTTAATACGACAATGTGAGGGAGCAAGGGATGCAGTGAAGAAGGAATAGTGCATCTGAAAAGATATACCCGTATTCCAAAAGAAAATCCTGTCGTTTCCGTAGAAACGTTACTTGATTTAGAAGGAGAAGTCATAGAACGCATAGTATTTCATAGCGACGACATTTCTGTGTTTATTCGTCATTATGAGGGAGCGAGAGATGCAGTTAAGAAGGAATAGTGCATCGGAAAGGAGATACTCGTACTCCAAAAGAAAATCCAGTCGTTTCAATAGAAACGTTTGTCGTTTTAGAGGGAGAAACCATAGAGCCCATAGTATTTCGTAGCGACGAAATTTCAGTGTTAATACGACAATGTGAGGGAGCGAGGGATGCAGTAAAGAAGGAATAGTGCATCTGAAAAGATATACCCGTATCCCAAAAGAAAATCCTGTCGTTTCCATAAAAACGTTACTCGATTTAGAAGGAGAAGTCATAGAACCCATAGTATTTCATAGCGACGCCATTTCTGTGTTTATTCGTCATTATGAGGGAGCGAGAGATGCAGTTAAAAAGGAATAGTGCATCTGAAAGGATATACCCGTATCCCAAAAGAAAAACCTGTCGTTTCCATAGCAACTTTACTCGATTTAGAGGGAGAAGTCTTAGAACCCTTAGTAATTCATAGCGACACAGTTTCTGTGTTAATTCGTCAATGTGAGGAACGAGGGATGCAGTAAAGAAGGAATAGTGCGTCGGAAAAGAGATACTCGTATCCCAAAAGAAAATCCTTTCGTTTCCATAGAAACGTTACTCGATTTAGATGGAGAAGCCATAGAGCCCATTGTATTTCGTAGCGACGCAATTTCTGTGTTAATACGACAATGTGAGGGAGCGAGGGATGCAGTAAAGAAGGAATAGTGCATCTGAAAGGATATACCCGTATCCCAAAACAAAATCCTGTCGTTTCCATAGAAACGTTACTCGATTTAGAAGGAGAAGTCATAGAACCCATAGTATTTCATAGCGACGCCATTTCTGTGTTTATTCGTCATTATGAGGGTGCGAGAGAAGCAGTTAAGAAGGAATAGTGCATCGGAAAGGAGATACTCGTACTCCAAAAGAATATCCTGTCGTTTCCATAGAAATGTTACTCGATTTAGATGGAGAAGCCATAGAGTCCATAGTATCTCGTACCGACGCAATTTCTGTGTTAATACAACAATGTGAGGGAGCGAGGGATGCAGTAAAGAAGGAATAGTGCATATGAAAGGATATACCCGTATCCCAAAAGAAAATCCTGCCGTTTCCATAGAAACGTTACTCGATTTAGAAGGAAAAGTCATAGAACCCATAGTATTTCATAGTGACGCCATTTCTATGTTTCTTCGTCATTATTAGGGTGCGAGAGATGCAGTTAAGAAGGAATAGTGTATCTGAAAGGATATACCCGTATCCCAAAAGAAAAACCTGTCGTTTCCATAGCAACGTTACTCGATTTAGAGGGAGAAGTCATAGAACCCATAGTATTTCATAGCGACACAGTTTCTGTGTTAATACGACGATGTGAGGGAGCGAGGGATGCAGTAAAGAAGGAATAGTGCATCTGAAAGGATATACCCGTATCCCAAAAGAAAATCCTTTCGTTTCCATAGAAACGTTACTCGATTTAGAAGGAGAAGTCATACAACCCATAGTTTTTCATAGCGACGCCATTTCTGTGTTTATTCGTTATTATGAGTGAGCGAGAGATGCAGTTAAGAAGGAATAGTGCATCGGAAAGGAGATACTCGTACTCCAAAAGAAAATCCTGTCGTTTCCATAGAAATGTTACTCGATTTAGATGGAGAGGCCATAGAGCCCATAGTATTTCATAGCAACGCAATTTCTGTGTTAACACGACAATGTGAGGGAGCGAGGGATGCAGTAAAGAAGGAATAGTGCATCTGAAAAGATATACCTGTATCCCAAATGAAAATCCTGTCGTTTCCATATTAACGTTACTCGATTTAGAAGGAGAAGTCATAGAACACATAGTACTTCATTGCGACGCCATTTCTGTGTTTATTCGTCATTATGAGGGAGCGAGAGATGCAGTTAAGAAGGAATAGTGCATCGGAAAGGAGATACTCGTACTCCAAAAAAAATCCTGTCGTTTCAATAGAAACGTTACTCGATTTAGATAGAGAAGCCATAGAGCCCATAGTATTTCGTAGCGACGCAATTTCTGTGTTAATACGACAATGTGAGGGAGCGAGGGATGAAGTACAGAAGGAAAAGTGCATCTGAAAGGATATACCCGTATCCCAAAACGAAATCCTGTCGTTTCCATAGAAACGTTACTCGATTTAGAAGGAGAAGTCATAGAACACATAGTATTTCATAGCGACGCCATTTTTGTGTTTATTCGTCATTATGAGGGAGCGAGAGATGCAGTTAAGAAGGAATAGTGCATCTGAAAGGATATACCCGTATCCCTAGAGAAAAACTTTCGTTTCCATAGCAACGTTACTCGATTTAGAGGGAGAAGTCATAGAACCCATAGTATTTCATAGCGACACAGTTTCTGTGTTATTTCGTCAATGTGAGGAACGAGGGATGCAGTAAAGAAGGAATAGTGCATCGGAAAAGAGATACTCGTATCCCAAAAGAAATGCCTGTCGTTTCCATAGAAATGTTACTCGATTTAGATGGAGAAGCCTTATAGCCCATAGTATTTCGTAGCGACGCAATTTCTGTGTTAATACGACAATGTGAGGGAGCGAGGGATGCAGTAAAGAAGAAATAGTGCATCTGAAAGGATATACCCGTATCCCAAAAGGAAATCCTGTCGTTTCCATAGAAACGTTACTCGATCTAGAAGGAGAAGTCATAGAACCCATAGTATTTCATAGCGACGCCATTTCTGTGTTTATTCGTCATTATGAGGGAGCGAGAGATGCAGTTAAGAAGGAATAGTGCATCGGAAAGGAGATCCTCGTACTCCAAAAGGAAATCCTGTCGTTTCAATAGAAACGTTTCTCGATTTAGAGGGAGAAGCCATAGAGCCCATAGTATTTCGTAGCGACGCAATTTCTGTGTCAATACGACAATGTGAGGGAGCGAGGGATGAAGTAAAGAAGGAATAGTACACCTGAAAGGATATACCCGTATCCCAAAAGAAAATCCTGTCGTTTCCATAGAAACGTTACTCGATTTAGAAGGAGAAGTCATAGAACCCATAGTATTTCATAGCGACGCCATTTCTGTGTTTATTCGTCATTATGAGGGAGCGAGAGATGCAGTTAAGAAAGAATAGTGCATCGGAAAGGAGATACTCGTACTCCAAAAGAAAATCCTGTCGTTTCAATAGAAACATTTCTCGATTTAGAGGGAGAAGCCATAGAGCCCATAGTATTTCGTAGCGACGCAATTTCTGTGCTAATACGACAATGTGAGGGAGCGAGGGATGCAGTAATGAAAGAATAGTGCATCTGAAAGGATATACCCGTATCCCAAAAGGAAATCCTTTCGTTTCCATAGAAACGTTACTCGATTTAGAAGGAGAAGTCATAGAACGCATAGAATTTCATAGCGACGCCATTTCTGTGTTTATTCGTCATTATGAGGGAGCGAGAGATGCAGTTAAGAAGGAATAGTGCATCTGAAAGGATATACCCGTATCCCAAAAGAAAAACCTGTCGTTTCCATAGCAACGTTACTCGATTTAGAGGGAGAAGTCATAGAACCCATAGTATTACATAGCGACACAGTTTCTGTGTTAATTCGTCAATGTGAGGAACGAGGGATGCAGTAAAGAAGGAATAGTGCATTGAATAGAGATAATGGTATCCCAAAAGAAAAGCCTGTCGTTTCCATAGAAATGTTACCCGATTTAGATGGAGAAGCCATAAAGCCCATAGTATTTCGTAGCGACGCTATTTCTGTGTTAATACGACAATGTGAGGGAGCAAGGGATGCAGTAAAGAAGGAATAGTGCATCTGAAAGGATATACCCGTATCCCAAAAGAAAATCCTGTCGTTTCCATAGAAACGTTACTCGATTTAGAAGGAGAAGTCATAGAACCCATAGTATTTCATAACGACGCCATTTCTGTGTTTACTCGTCATTATGAGGGAGCGAGGGATGCAGTAAAGAAGGAATAGTGCATCTGAAAGGATATACCCGTATCCCAAAAGGAAATCCTTTCGTTTCCATAGAAACGTTACTCGATTTAGATGGAGAAGCCATAGAGCCCATAGTATTTCGTAGCGACGCAATTTCTGTGTTAATACGACAATGTGAGGGAGCGAGGGATGCAGTAAAGAAGGAATAGTGCATCTGAAAGGGTATACCCGTATCCCAAAAGAAAATACTGTTGTTTCCATAGAAACGTTACTCGATTTAGAAGGAGAAGTCATAGAACCCATAGTATTTCATAGCGACGCCATTTCTGTGTTTATTCGTCATTATGAGGGTGCGAGAGAAGCAGTTAAGAAGGAATAGTGGATCGGAAAGGAGATACTCGTACTCCAAAAGAATATCCTGTCGTTTCCATAGAAATGTTACTGGATTTAGATGGAGAAGCCATAGAGCCCATAGTATCTCGTACCGACGCAATTACTGTGTTAATACAACAATGTGAGGGAGCGAGGGATGCAGTAAAGAGGGAATAGTGCATATGAAAGGATATACCCGTATCCTAAAAGAAAATCCTGTCGTTTCCATAGAAACGTTACTCGATTTAGAAGGAAAAGTCATAGAACCCATAGTATTTCATAGTGACGCCATTTCTGTGTTTATTCGTCATTATGAGGGAGCGAGTGATGCAGTTGAGAAGGAATAGTGCATCTGAAAGGATATACCCGTATCCCAAAAGAAAATCCTGTCGTTTCCATAGAAACGTTACTCGATTTAGAAGGAGAAGTCATAGAATCCATAGTTTTTCATAGCGACGCCATTTCTGTGTTTATTCGTCATTATGAGTGAGCGAGAGATGCAGTTAAGAAGGAATAGTGCATCGGAAAGGAGATACTCGTACTCAAAAAGAATATCCTGTCGTTTCCATAGAAATGTTTCTCGATTTGGATGGAGAGGCCATAGAGCCCATAGTATTTCGTAGCAACGCAATTTCTGTGTTAACACGACAATGTGAGGGAGCGAAGGATGCAGTAAAGAAGGAATAGTGCATCTGAAAAGATATACCCGTATCCCAAAAGAAAATCCTGTCGTTTCCATAGAAACGTTACTCGATTTAGAAGGAGAAGTCACAGAACACATAGTATTTCATTGCGACGCCATTTCTGTGTTTATTCGTCATTATGAGGGAGCGAGAGATGCAGTTAAGAAGGAATAGTGCATCGGAAAGGAGATACTCGTACTCCAAAAGAAAATCCTGTCGTTTCAATAGAAACGTTTCTGGATGTAGAGGGAGTAGCCATAGGGCCCATAGTATTACGTAGCGACGCAATTTCTCTGTTAATACGACAATGTGAGGGAGCGAGGGATAAAGTACAGAAGGAAAAGTGCATCTGAAAGGATATACCCGTATCCCAAAAGGAAATCCTGTCGTTTCCATAGAAACGTTACTCGATTTAGAAGGAGAAGTCATAGAACCCATAGTATTTCATAGCGACGCCATTTCTGTGTTTATTCGTCATTATGAGGGAGCGAGAGATGCTGTTAAGAAGGAATAGTGCATCTGAAAGGATATACCCGTTTCCCTAAAGAAAAACCTGTCGTTTCCATAGCAACGTTACTCGATTTAGAAGGAGAAGTCATAGAACCCATAGTATTTCATAGCGACGCAATTTCTGTGTTAATACGACAATGTGAGGGAGCGAGGGATGCAGTAAAGAAGGAATAGTGCATCTGAAAGGATATACCCGTATCCCAAAAGAAAATCCTGTCGTTTCCATAGAAACGTTACTCGATCTAGAAGGAGAAGTCATAGAACCCATAGTATTTCGAAGCGACGCCATTTCTGTGTTTATTCGTCATTATGGGGGAGCGAGAGATGCAGTTAAGAAGGAATAGTGCATCGGAAAGGAGATCCTCGTACTCCAAAAGGAAATCCTGTCGTTTCCATAGAAACGTTACTCGATTAAGAAGGGGAAGTCATAGAACCCATAGTATATCATAGCGACGCCATTTCTGTGTTTATTCGTCATTATGAGGGAGCGAGAGATGCAGTTAAGAAGGAATAGTGCATCTGAAAGGCGATACCCGTATCCCAAAAGAAAAACCTGTACTTGCCATAGCAACGTTACTCGATTTAGAGGGAAAAGTCATAGAACCCATAGTATTTCATAGCGACACAGTTTCTGTGTTAAATCATCAATGTGAGGAACGAGGGATCCAGTAAAGAAGGAGTAGTGCATCGGAAAAGAGATACTCGTATCCCAAAAGAAAAGCCTGTCGTTTCCATAGAAATGTTACTCGATTTAGATGGAGAAGCCATATAGCCCATAGTATTTCGTAGCGACGCAATTTCTGTGTTAATACGACAATGTGAGGGAGCGAGGGATGCAGTAAAGAAGGAATAGTGCATCTGAAAGGATATACCCGTATCCCAAAAGAAAATCCTGTCGTTTCCATAGAAACGTTACTCGATTTAGAAGGAGAAGTCATAGAACCCATAGTATTTCATAACGACGCCATTTCTGTGTTTACTCGTCATTATGAGGGAGCGAGGGATGCAGTAAAGAAGGAATAGTGCATCTGAAAGGATATACCCGTATCCCAAAAGGAAATCCTGTCGTTTCCATAGAAACGTTACTCGATTTAGAAGGAGAAGTCATAGAACACATAGTATTTCATAGCGACGCCATTTCTGTGTTTATTCGTCATAATGAGGGAGCGAGAGAAGCAGTTAAGAAGGAATAGAGCATCTGAAAGGATATACCCGTATCCCAAAAGAAAAACCTGTCGTTTCCACAGCAACGTTACTCGATTTAGAGGGAGAAGTCATAGAACCCATAGTATTTAATAGCGACACAGTTTCTGTGTTAATTCGTCAATGTGAGGAACGAGGAATGCTGTAAAGAAGGAATAGTGCATCGCAAAAGAGATACTAGTATCCCAAAAGAAAAGCCTGTCGTTTCCATAGAAATGTTACTCGATTTAGATGGGGAAGCCATATAGCCCATAGTATTTCGTAGCGACGCAATTTCTGTGTTAATACGACAATGTGAGGGAGCGAGGGATGCAGTAAAGAAGGAATAGTGCATCTGAAAGGATATACCCGTATCCGAAAAGAAAATCCTGTCGTTTCCATAGAAACGTTACTCGATTTAGAAGGAGAAGTCATAGAACCCATAGTATTTCATAGCGACGCCATTTCTGTGTTTATTCGTCATTATGAGGGAGCTAGAGATGCAGTAAAGAAGGAATAGTGCATCGGAAAGGAGATACTCGTACTCCAAAAGAGAATACTGTCGTTTCAATAGAAACGTTTCTCGATTTAGAGGGAGAAGCGATAGAGCCCATAGTATTTCGTAGCGACGCAATTTCTGTGTTAATACGACCATGTGAGTGAGCGAGGGATGCAGCTAAGAAGGAATAGTGCATCAGAAAGAATATACCCGTATCGCAAAAGAAAATCCTGTCGTTTCCATAGAAACGTTACTCGAGTTAGAAGGAGAAGTCATAGAACCCATAGTATTTCATAGCGACACATTTTCTGTGTTAATTCGTCAATGTGATGAACGAGGGATGCAGTAAAGAAGGAATAGTGCATCTGAAAGGATATACCCGTATCCCAAAAGAAAATCCTGTCGTTTCCATAGAATCGTTACTCGATTTAGAAGGAGAAGGCATAGAACCCATAGTATTCCATAGCTACGCCTTTTCTGTGTTTATTCGTCATTATGAAGGAGCGAGAGATGCAGTTAAGAAGGAATGGTGCATCTGAAAGGATATACCGTATCCCAAAAGGAAAACCTGTCGTTTCTATAGCAACGTTACTCGATTTAGTGGGGGAAGTCATAGAACCCACAAAATTTCATAGCGACACAGTTTCTGTGTTCATTCGTCAATGTGAGGAACGAGGGATGCAGTAAAGAAGGAATAGTTCATCGGAAAAGAGATACTCGTATCCCAAAAGAAAATGCTGTCGTTTCCATAGAAACGTTACTCGATTTAGAAGGAGAAGCCATAGAGCCCATAGTATTTCGTAGCGACGCAATTTCTGTGTTAATACGACAGTGTGAGGGAGCGAGGGATGCAGTAAAGAAGGAATAGTGCATCTGAAAGGATATACCCGTATCACAAAAGAAAATCCTGTCGTTTCCATAGAAACGTTACTCGATTTAGAAGATGAAGTCATAGAACCCATAGTATTTCATAGCGACGCCATTTCTGCGTTTATTGGTCATTAGGAGGGAGCGAGAGATGCAGTTGAGAAGGAATAGAGCATCTGAAAGGATATACCCGTATCCCAAAATAAAAACCTGTCGTTTCCATAGCAACGTTACTCGATTTAGAGGGAGAAGTCATAGAACCCATAGTATTTCATAGCGACACAGTTTCTGTGTTTATTCGTCATTATGAGGGAGCGAGAGATGCAGTTAAGAAGTAATAGTGCATCTGAATGGATATACCCGTATCCCAAAAGAAAAACCTGTCGTTTCCATAGCAACGTTACTCGATTTACAGGGAGAAGTCATAGAACCCATAGTAACTCATAGCGACACAGTTTCTGTATTAATTCGTCAATGAGAGGAACGAGGGATGCAGTAAAGAAGGAATAGTGCATCTGAAAAGATATACCCGTATCCCAAAAGAAAACCCTGTCGTTTCCATAGAAACGTAACTCGATTTAGAAGGAGAAGTCATAGAACCCATAGTATTTCATAGCGACGCCAAATCTGTGTTTATTCGTCATTATGAGGGAGCGAGAGATGCAGTTATGAAGTAATAGTGCATCTGAAAGGATATACCCGGATCCCAAAAGAAAAACCTGTCGTTTCCATTGCAACGTTACTCGATTTAGAGGGAGAAGCCATAGAACCCATAGTATTTCATAGCGACACTGCTTCCTTGTTAATTCGTCAATGTGAGGATCGAGGGAAGCATGAAAGAAGGAATAGTGCATCGGAAAAGAGATACTCGTATCCTAAAAGAAAATCCTGTCGTTTCCATAGAAACGTTACTCGATTTAGATATAGAAACCATAGAGCCCATAGTATTTCGTAGCGACGCAATTTCTGTGTTAATACGACAATGTGAGGGAACGAGGGAAGCAGTAAAGAAGGAAAAGTGCATCTGAAAGGATATACCTGTATCCCAAAAGAAAATCCAGTCGTTTCCATAGAAACGTTACTCGATTTAGAAGGAGAATTCATAGAACCCATAGTATTTCATAGCGACACCATTTCTGTGTTTACTCGTCATTATGAGGGAGCGAGAGATGGAGTTACGAAGGAATAGTGCATCTGAATGGATATACCCGTATCCCAAAAGAAAAACCTGTCGTTTCCATAGCAACGTTACTCGATTTCGAGGGAGAAGTCATAGAACCCATAGTAATTCATAGCGACACAGTTTCTGTGTTAATTCGTCAATGTGAGGAACGAGGGATGCAGTAAAGAAGGAATAGTGTATCTGAAAAGATATACCCGTATCCCAAAAGATATTCCTGTCGTTTCCATAGAAACGTAACGCGATTTAGATGGAGAAGTCATAGAACCCATAGTATTTCATAGCGACGCCATTTCTGTGTTTATTCGTCATTCTGAGGGAGCCAGAGATGCAGTTATGAAGGAATAGTGCATCTGAAAGGATATACCCGTATCATAAAAGAAAAACTTGTTGTTTCAATAGCAACGTTACTCGATTTAGAGGGAGAAGTCAAAGAACCCATAGTATTTCATAGCGACACTGTTGCTGTGTTAATTCGTCAATGTGAGGAACGAGGGATGCAGTAAAGCAGGAATAGTGCATCGGATAAGAGAAACTCGTATCCCAAAAGAAAATCCTGTCGTTTCCATAGAAATGTTACTCGATTTAGAATGAGAAGCCATAGAGCCCATAGTATTTCGTAGCGACGCAATATCTGTGTCAATACGGCAATGTGAGGGAGCGAGGGATGCAGTAAGGAAGGAATAGTGCATCTGAAAGGATATACCCGTATCCCAAAAGAAAATCCTGTCGTTTCCATAGAAACGTTTCTCGATTTAGAAGGAGAAGTCATAGAACCCATAGTATTTCATAGTGACGCCATTTCTGTGTTTATTCGTCATTGTGAGGGAGCGAGAGATGCAGTTAAGAAGGAATAGTGCATCTGAAAGGATATACCCGTATCCCAAAAGAAAAACCTGTCGTTTCCATAGCAACGTTACTCGATTTAGAGGGAGAAGTCATAGAACCCATAGTATTTCATAGCGACACAGTTTCTGTGTTAATAGGACAATGTGAGGGAGCGAGGGAAGCAGTAAAGAAGGAATAGTGCATCTGAAAAGATATACCCGTATCCCAAAAAAAATCCTGTCGTTTCCGTAGAAACGTTACTCGATTTAGAAGGAGAAGTCATAGAACACATAGTATTTCATAGCGACGCCATTTCTGTGTTTATTCGTCATTATGAGGGAGCGAGAGATGCAGTTAAGAAGGAATGGTGCATCGGAAAGGAGATACTCGTACTCCAAAAGAAAATCCTGTCGTTTCAATAGAAACGTATCCCGATTTAGGGGGAGAAGCGATAGAGCCCATAGTATGTCGTAGCGACGCAATTTCTGTGTTAATACGAGAATGTGAGGGAGCGAGAGATGCAGTAAAGAAGGAATAGTGCATCTGAAAGGTTATACCCGTATCCCAAAAGAAATTCCTGTCGTTTCCATAGAAACGTTACTCGATTTAGAAGGAGAAGTCATAGATCCCATAGTATTTCATATCGACGCCATTTCTATGTTTATTCGTCATTATGAGGGAGCGAGAGATGCAGTTAAGAAGGAATAGTGCATCTGAAAGGATATACCCGTATCCCAAAAGAAAAACCTGTCGTTTCCATAGCAACGTTACTCGATTTAGAGGGAGAAGTCAAGAACCTATAGTATTTTATATCGACGCCTTTCCTGTGTTTATTCGTCATTATGAGGGAGCGAGAGATGCAGTTAAGAAGGAATAGTGCATCTGAAAGGATATACCCGTATTCCAAAAGGAAAACCTGTCGTTTCTATAGCAACGTTACTCGATTTAGAGGGGGAAGTCATAGAACCCACAGTATTTCATAGCGACACAGTTTCTGTGTTCATTCGTCAATGTGAGGAACGAGGGATGCAGTAAAGAAGGAATAGTTCATCGGAAAAGAGATACTCGTATCCCAAAAGAAAATGCTGTCACTTCCATAGAAACGTTACTCGATTTAGATAGAGAAGCCATAGAGCCCATAGTATTTCGTAGCGACGCAATTTCTGTGTTAATACGACAATGTGAGGGAGCGAGGGATGCAGTAAAGAAGGAATAGTGCATCTGAAAGGATATACCCGTATCCCAAAAGAAAATCCTGTCGTTTCCATAGAAACGTTACTCGATTTAGAAGGAGAAGTCATAGAACCCATAGTATTTCATAGCGACGCCATTTCTGCGTTTATTGGTCATTATGAGGGAGCGAGAGATGCAGTTAAGAAGGAATAGAGCATCTGAAAGGATATACCCGTATCCCAAAAGAAAAACCTGTCGTTTCCATAGCAACGTTACTCGATTTAGAGGGAGAAGTCATAGAACCCATAGTATTTCATAGCGACACAGTTTCTGTGTTAATATTGTCAATGTGAGGAACGAGGGATGCAGTAAAGTAGGAATAGTGACTCGGATAAGAGATACTCGTATCCCAAAAGAAAATCCTGTCGTTTCCATAGAAACGTTACTCGATTTAGAAGGAGAAGTCATAGAACCCATAGTATTTCATAGCGACGCTATTTCTGTGTTTATTCGTCATTATGAGGGAGCGAGAGATGCAGTTAAGAAGGAATAGTGCAACTGAAAGGATATACCCGTATCCCAAAAGAAAAACCTGTCGTTTCCATAGCAACGTTACTCGATTTAGAGGGAGAAGTCATAGAACCCATAGTATTTCATAGCGACACAGTTTCTGTGTTAATAGGACAATGTGAAGGAGCGAGGGAAGCAGTAAAGAAGGAATAGTGCATCTGAAAGGATATACCCGTATCCCAAAAGAAAATCCAGTCGTTTCTGTAGAAACGTTACTCGATTTAGAAGGAGAAGTCATAGAACTCATAGAATTTCATAGCGACGCCATTTCAGTGTATATTCGACATTATGAGGGAGCGAGAGGTGCAGTTAAGAAGGAATAGTGCATCGGAAAGGAGATACTCGTACTCCAAATGAAAATAATATCGTTTCCATAGAAATGTTACTCGATTTAGATGGAGAGGCCATAGAGCCCATAGTGTTTCGTGGCGACGCAATTTCTGTGTTAATACGACAATGTGAGGGAGCGAGGGATGCAGTAAAGAAGGAATAGTGCATCTGAAAAGATATACCCGTATCCCAAAAGAAAATCCTGTCGTTTCCATAGAATCGTTACTCGATTTAGAAGGAGAAGTCATAGAACCCATAGTATTTCATAGCGACGCCATTTCTGTGTTTTTTCGTCATTATGAGGGAGCGAGAGATGCCGTTAAGAAGGAATAGTGCATCGGAAAGGAGATACTCGTACTCCAAAAGAGAATCCTGTCGTTTCAATAGAAACGTTTCTCGATTTAGTGGGACAAGCCATAGAGCCCATAGTATTTCGTAGCGACGCAATTTCTGTGTTAATACGACAATGTGAAGGAGCGAGGGATGCAGTAAAGAAGGAATAGTGCATCTGAAAGGATATAACCGTATCCCAAAAGGAAATCCTGTCGTTTCCATAAAAACGTTACTCGATTTAGAAGGAGTAGTCATAGAACCCATAGTATTTCATAGCGACGCCATTTCTGTGTTTATTCGTCATTATGAGAGAGCGAGAGATGCAGTTAACAAGGAATAGTGCATCTGAAAGGATATACCCGTATCCCAAGAGAAAAACCTGTCGTTTCCATAGCAACGTTACTCGATTTAGAGGGAGAAGTCATAGAACCCATAGTATTTCATAGCGACACAGTTTCTGTGTTAAATCGTCAATGTGAGGAACGAGGGATGCAGTAAAGAAGGAATAGTGCATCGGAAATGAGATACTCGTATCCCAAAAGAAAATCCTGTCGTTTCCATATAAATGTTACTCGATTTAGATGGAGAAGCCATATAGCCCATAGTATTTCGTAGCGACGCAATTTCTGTGTTAATACGACAATGTGAGGGAGCGAGGGATGCAGTAAAGAAGGAATAGTGTATCTGAAAGGATATACCCGTATCCCAAAAGAAAATCCTGTCGTTTCCATAGAAACGATACTCGATTTAGAAGGGGAAGTCATAGAACCCATAGTATTTCATAGCGACGCCATTTCTGTGTTTATTCGTCATTATGAGGGAGCGAGAGATGCAGTTAAGAAGGAATAGTGCATCGGAAAGGAGATACTCGAACTCCAAAAGAAAATTCTGTCGTTTCAATAGAAACGTATTCCGATTTAGAGGGAGAAGTCAAGAACCTATAGTATTTTATAGCGACGCCTTTTCTGTGTTTATTCGTCATTATGAGGGAGCGAGAGATGCCGTTAAGAAGGAATAGTGCATCTGAAAGGATATACCCGTATCCCAAAAGGAAAACCTGTCGTTTCATTAGCAACGTTACTCGATTTAGAGGGGGAAGTCATAGAACCCACAGTATTTCATAGCGACACAGTTACTGTGTTCATTCGTCAATGTGAGGAACGAGGGATGCAGTAAAGAAGGAATAGTTCATCGGAAAAGAGATACTCGTATCCCAAAAGAAAATGCTGTCGCTTCCATAGAAACGTTACTCGATTTAGATGGAGAAGCCATAGAGCCCATAGTATTTCGTAGCGACGCAATTTCTGTGTTAATACGACAATGTGAGGGAGCGAGGGATGCAGTAAAGAAGGAATAGTGCATCTGAAAGGATATACCTGTATCGCAAAAGAAAATCCTGTCGTTTCCATAGAAACGTTACTCGATTTAGAGGGAGAAGTCATAGAACCCATAGTATTGAATAGCGACACCATTTCTGTGTTTATTCGTCATTATGAGGGAGCGAGAGATGCAGTTAAGAAGTAATAGTGCATCTGAATGGATATACCCGTATCCCAAAAGAAAAACCTGTCGTTTCCATAGCAACGTTACTCAATTTACAGGGAGAAGTCATAGAACTCATAGTAATTCATAGCGACACAGTTTCTGTGTTAATTCGTCAATGTGAGGAACGAGGGATGCAGTAAAGAAGGAATAGTGCATCTGAAAAGATATACCCGTATCCCAAAAGAAAACCCTGTCGTTTCCATAGAAACGTAACTCGATTTAGAAGGAGAAGTCATAGAACCCATAGTATTTCATAGCGAAACTGTTTCCGTGTTAATTCGTCAACGTGAGGATCGAGGGATGCAGTACAGAAGGAATAGTGCATCGGAAAAGAGATACCCGTATCCCAAAAGAAAATCCTGTCGTTTCCATTGAAACGTTACTCGATTTACAAGGAGAAGTCATAGAACCCATAGTATTTCATAGCGACACCATTTCTGTGTTTTTTCAGTCATTATGAGGGGCGAGATATGCAGTTAAGAAGGAATAGTGCATCGGAAAGGAGATACTCGTACTCCAAAAGAAAATCCTGTCGTTTCAATAGAAACGTTTCTCGATTTAGAGGGAGAAGCCATAGAGCCCATAGTATTTCGTAGCGACGCAATTTCTGTGTTAATACGACAATGTGAGGGAGCGAGGGATGCAGTAAAGAAGGAATAGTGCATCTGAAAAGATATACCCGTATCCCAAAAGAAAATCCTTTCGTTTCCATAGAAACGTTACTCGATTTAGAAGGAGAAGTCATAGAACCCATAGTATTTCATAGCGACGCCATTTCTGTGTTTATTCGTCATTATGAGGGAGCGAGAGATGCAGTTAAGAAGGAATAGTGCATCTGAAAGGATATACCCGTATCACAAAAGAAAAACCTGTCGTTTCTATAGCAACGTTACTCGATTTAGAGGGAGAAGTCATAGAACCCATAGAATTTCATTGCGACACAGTTTCTGTGTTAATACGTTAATGTGAGGAACGAGGTATGCAGTAAAGAAGGAATAGTGCATCGGAAAAGAGATACTCGTATCCCAAAAATAAGCCTGTCGTTTCCATAGAAATGTTTTTCGATTTAGATGGAGAAGCCATATAGCCCATAGTATTTCGTAGCGACGACATTTCTGTGTTAATACGACAATGTGAGGGAGCGACGGATGCAGTAAAGAAGGAATAGTGCATCTGAAAGGATATACCCGTATCCCAAAAGATAATCCTGTCGTTTCCATAGAAACGTTACTCGATTTAGAAGGAGAAGTCATAGAACCCATAGTATTTCATAGCGACACAGTTTCTGTGTTAATTCGTCAATGTGAGGAACGAGGGATGCAGTAAAGAAGGAATAGTGCATCTGAAAGGATATACCCGTATCCCAAAAGAAAATCCTGTCGTTTCCATAGAAGCGTTACACGATTTAGAAGGAGAAGTCATAGATCCCATAGTATTTCATATCGACGCCATTTCTATGTTTATTCGTCATTATGAGGGAGCGAGAGATGCAGTTAAGAAGGAATAGTGCATCTGAAAGGATATACCCGTATCCCAAAAGAAAAACCTGTCGTTTAAATAGCAACGTTACTCGATTTAGAGGGGGAAGTCATAGAACCCATAGTAATTCATAGCGACACAGTTTCTGTGTTAATTCGTCAATGTGAGGAACGAGGTATGCAGTAAAGAAGGAATAGTGCATCTGAAAAGATATACCCATATCCCAAAAGAAAACCCTGTCGTTTCCATAGAAACGTAACCCGATTTAGAAGGAGAAGTCATAGAACCCATAGTATTTCATAGCGACACTGTTTCCGTGTTAATTCGTCAACGTGAGAATCGAGGGATGCAGTAAAGAAGGAATAGTGCATCTTTAAGGATATACCTGTATCCCAAAAGAAAATCCTGTCGTTTCCATTGAAACGTCTCTCGATTTAGAGGGAAAAGTCATAGAACCCATAGTATATAATAGCGACACCATTTCTGTGTTTATTCGTCATTATGAGGGAGCGAGAGATGCAGTTAAGAAGTAATAGTGCATCTGAATGGATATACCCGTATACCAAAAGAAAAACCTGTCGTTTCCATAGCAACGTTACTCAATTTACAGGGAGAAGTCATAGAACCCATAGTAATTCATAGCGACACAGTTTCTGTGTTAATTCGTCAATGTGAGGAACGAGGTATGCAGTAAAGAAGGAATAGTGCATCTGAAAAGATATACCCATATCCCAAAAGAAAACCCTGTCGTTTCCATAGAAACGTAACTCGATTTAGAAGGAGAAGTCATAGAACCCATAGTATTTAATAGCGACACTGTTTCCGTGTTAATTCGTCAACGTGAGAATCGAGGGATGCAGTAAAGAAGGAATAGTGCATCGGAAAAGAGATACTCGTATCCCAAAAGAAAATCCTTTCGTTTCCATAGGAACGTTACTCGATTTAGATGAAGAAGCCATAGAGCCCATGGTATTTCGTCGCGACGCAATTTCTGTGTTAATACGACAATGTGAGGGAGCGAGGGATGCAGTAAAGAAGGAATAGTGCATCTGAAAGGATATACCCGTATCCCAAAAGAAAATCCTGTCGTTTCCTTTGAAACGTTACTCGATTTACAAGGAGAAGTCATAGAACCCATAGTATTTCATAGCGACACCATTTCTGTGTTTTTTCAGTCATTATGAGGGGCGAGATATGCAGTTAAGAAGGAATAGTGCATCGGTAGGAGATACTCGTACTAAAAAAGAAAATCCTGTCGTTTCAATAGAAACGTCTCTCGATTTAGAGGGAGAAGCCATAGAGCCCATAGTATTTCGTAGCGACGCAATTTCTGTGTCAATACGACAATGTGAGGGAGCGAGGGATGCAGTAAAGAAGGAATAGTGCATCTGAAAGGATATACCCGTATCCCAAAAGAAAATCCTGTCGTTTCCATAGAAACGTTACTCGATTTAGAAGGAGAAGTCATAGAACCCATAGTATCTCATAGTGACGCCATTTCTGTGTTTATTCGTCATTATGAAGGAGCGAGAGATGCAGTTAAGAAGGAATAGTGCATCTGAAAGGATATACCCGTATCCCAAAAGAAAAACCTGTCGTTTCCATAGCAACGTTACTCGATTTAGAGGGAGAAGTCATAGAACTCATAGTATTTCATAGCGACACAGTTTCTGTGTTAATACGACAATGTGAGGGAGCGAGGAATGCAGTAAAGAAGGAATAGTGCATCTGAAAGGATATACCCGTATCCCAAAAGAAAATCCTGTCGTTTCCATAGAAACGTTACTCGATTTAGAAGGAGAAGTCATAGAACCCATAGTATTTCATAGCGACGCCATTTCTGTGTTTATTCGTCATTATGAGGGAGCGAGAGATGCAGTTATGAAGGAATAGTGTATCGGAAAGGAGATACTCGTACTCCAAAAGAAAATCATGTCGTTTCCATAGAAATGTTACTCGATTTAGATGGAGAGGCCATAGAGCCCATAGTATTTCGTGGCGACGCAATTTCTGTGTTAATACGACAATGTGAGGGAGCGAGGGATGCAGTAAAGAAGGAATAGTGCATTTGAAAAGATATACCCGTATCCCAAAAGAAAATCCTGTCGTTTCCATAGAAAAGTTACTCGATTTAGAAGGAGAAGTCATAGAACCCATAGTATTTCATAGCGACGCCATTTCTGTGTTTATTCGTCATTATGAGGGAGCGAGAGATGCAGTTAAGAAGGAATAGTGCATCTGAAAGGATATACCCGTATCCCAAAAGAAAAACCTGTCGTTTCCATAGCAACGTTACTCGATTTAGAGGGAGAAGTCATAGAACTCATAGTATTTCATAGGGACACAGTTTCTGTGTTAATACGACAATGTAAGGGAGCGAGGGATGCAGTAAAGAAGGAATAGTGCATTGAAAGGATATACCCGTATCCCAAAAGAAAATCCTGTCGTTTCCATAGAAACGTTACTCGATTTAGAAGGAGAAGTCATAGAACCCGTGGTATTTCATAGCCACGCCATTTCTGTGTTTATTCGTCATTATGAGGGAGCGAGAGATGCAGTTAAGAAGGAATAGTGTATCGGAAAGGAGATACCCGTATCCCAAAAGTAAAACCTGTCGTTTCCATAGCAACGTTACACGTTTTAGAGGGAGAAGTCGTAGAACCCATAGTATTTCATAGCGACACAGTTTCTGTGTTAATTCGTCAATGTGAGGAACGAGGGATGCAGTAAGAAGTGACTCGGATAAGAGATACCCGTATCCTAAAAGAAAATCCTGTCGTTTCCATAGAAATGTTACTCGATTTAGATGGAGAAGCCATAGAGCCCATAGTATTTCGTAGCGACGCAATTTCTGTGTTAATACGACAATGTGAGGGAGCGAGGGATGCAGTAAGAAGGAATAGTGCATCTTTAAGGATATACCTGTATCCCAAAAGAAAATCCTGTCGTTTCCATAGAAACGTTACTCGATTTAGAGGGAAAAGTCATAGAACCCATAGTATTTCATATCGACACCATTTCTGTGTTTTTTCAGTCATTATGAGGGGCGAGATATGCAGTTAAGAAGGAATAGTGCATCGGTAGGAGATACTCGTACTCCAAAAGAAAATCCTGTCGTTTCAATAGAAACGTCTCTCGATTTAGAGGGAGAAGCCATAGAGCCCATAGTATTTCGTAGCGACGCAATTTCTGTGTCAATACGACAATGTGAGGGAGCGAGGGATGCAGTAAAGAAGGAATAGTGCATCTGAAAGGATATACCCGTATCCCAAAAGAAAATCCTGTCGTTTCCATAGAAACGTTACTCGATTTAGAAGGAGAAGTCATAGAACCCATAGTATTTCATAGTGACGCCATTTCTGTGTTTATTCGTCATTATGAGGGAGCGAGAGATGCAGTTAAGAAGGAATAGTGCATCTGAAAGGATATACCCGTATCCCAAAAGAAAAACCTGTCGTTTCCATAGCAACGTTACTCGATTTAGAGGGAGAAGTCATAGAACTCATAGTATTTCATAGCGACACAGTTTCTGTGTTAATACGACAATGTGAGGGAGCGAGGGATGCAGTAAAGAAGGAATAGTGCATCTGAAAGGATATACCCGTATCCCAAAAGAAAATCCTGTCGTTTCCATAGAAACGTTACTCGATTTAGAAGGAGAAGTCATAGAACCCATAGTATTTCATAGCGACGCCATTTCTGTGTTTATTCGTCATTATGAGGGAGCGAGAGATGCAGTTAAGAAGGAATAGTGTATCGGAAAGGAGATACTCCTACTCCAAAAGAAAATCATATCGTTTCCATAGAAATGTTACTGGATTTAGATGGAGAGGCCATAGAGCCCATAGTATTTCGTGGCGACCCAATTTCTGTGTTAATACGACAATGTGAGGGAGCGAGGGATGCAGTAAAGAAGGAATAGTGCATTTGAAAAGATATACCCGTATCCCAAAAGAAAATCCTGTCGTTTCCATAGAAAAGTTACTCGATTTAAAAGGAGAAGTCATAGAACCCATAGTATTTCATAGCGACGCCATTTCTGTGTTTATTCGTCATTATGAGGGAGCGAGAGATGCAGTTAAGAAGGAATAGTGCATCTGAAAGGATATACCCGTATCCCAAAAGAAAAACCTGTCGTTTCCATAGCAACGTTACTCGATTTAGAGGGAGAAGTCATAGAACTCATAGTATTTCATAGGGACACAGTTTCTGTGCTAATACGACAATGTAAGGGAGCGAGGGATGCAGTAAAGAAGGAACAGTGCATTGAAAGGATATACCCGTATCCCAAAAGAAAATCCTGTCGTTTCCATAGAAACGTTACTCGATTTAGAAGGAGAAGTCATAGAACCCATGGTATTTCATAGCCACGCCATTTCTGTGTTTATTCGTCATTATGAGGGAGCGAGAGATGCAGTTAAGAAGGAATAGTGTATCGGAAAGGAGATACTCGTACTCCAAAAGAAAATGCTGTCGTTTCCATAGAAATGTTACTCGATTTAGATGGAGAGGCCATAGAGCCCATAGTATTTCGTGGCGACGCAATTTCTGTGTTAATACGACAACGTGAGGGAGCGAGGGATGCTGTAAAGAAGGAATAGTGCATCTGAAAAGATATACCCGTATCCCAAAAGAAAATCCTGTCGTTTCCATAGAAACGTTACTCGATTTAGAAGGAGAAGTCATAGAACTCATAGTATTTCATAGCGACGCCATTTCTGTGTTTATTCGTCATTATGAGGGAGCGAGAGATGCAGTTAAGAAGGAATAGTGCATCTGAAAAGATATACCCGTATCCCAAAAGAAAAACCTGTCGTTTCCATAGCAACCTTACTCGATTTACAGGGAGAAGTCATAGAACCCATAGAATTTCATTGCGACACAGTTCCTGTGTTAATACGACAATGTGAGGGAGCGAGGGATGCAGTAAAGAAGGAATAGTGCATCTGAAAAGATATACCCGTATCCCAAAAGAAAAACCTGTCGTTTCCATAGCAACGTTACTCGATTTAGAGGGAGAAGTCATAGAACCCATAGAATTTCATTGCGACACAGTTTCTGTGTTAATTCGTCAATGTGAGGAACGAGGTATGCAGTAAAGAAGGAATAAAGCATCGGAAAAGAGATACTCGTATCCCAAAAATAAGCCTGTCGTTTCTATAGAAATGTTACTCGATTTAGATGGAGAAGCCATATAGCCCATAGTATTTCGTAGCGACGACATTTCTGTGTTAATACGACAATGTGAGGGAGCGACGGATGCAGTAAAGAAGGAATAGTGCATCTGAAAGTATATACCCGTATTCCAAAAGAAAATCCTGTCGTTTCCATAGAAACGTTACTCGATTTAGAAGGAGAAGTCATAGAACCCATAGTATTTCATAGCGACACAGTTTCTGTGTTAATTCGTCAATGTGAGGAGCGAGGGATGCAGTAAAGAAGGAATAGTGCATCTGAAAGGATATACCCGTATCAAAAAAGAAAATTCTGTCCTTTCCATAGAAGCGTTACTCGATTTACAAGGAGAAGTCATAGAACCCATAGTATTTCATAGCGACACCATTTCTGTGTTTATTCGTCTTTATGAGGGAGCGAGAGATGCAGTTAAGAAGGAATAGTGCATCGGAAAGGAGATACTCGTACTCCAAAAGAAAATCCTGTCGTTTCAATAGAAACGTTTCTCGATTTAGAGGGAGAAGCGATAGAGCCCATAGTATTTCGTAGCGACGCAATTTCTGTGTTAATACGACAATGTGAGGGAGCGAGGGATGCAGTAAAGAAGGAATAGTGCATCTGAAAGGATATACCCGTATCCCAAAAGAAAATCCTTTCGTTTCCATAGAAACGTTACTCGATTTAGAAGGAGAAGTCATAGAACCCATAGTATTTCATAGCGACGCCATTTCTGTGATTATTCGTCATTATGAGGGAGCCAGAGATGCAGTTAAGAAGGAATAGAGTATCGGAAAGGAGATACTCGTACTCCAAAAAAAAATCCTGTCGTTTCCATAGAAATGTTACTCGATTTAGATGGAGAGGCCATAGAGCCCATAGTATTTCGTGGCGACGCAATTTCTGTGTTAATACGACAATGTGAGGGAGCGAGGGATGCAGTAAAGAAGGAATAGTGCATCTGAAAAGATATACCCGTATCCCAAAAGAAAATCCTGTCGTTTCCATAGAAACGTTACTCGATTTAGAATGAGAAGTCATAGAACCCATAGTATTTCATAGCGACACCATTTCAGTGATTATTCGTCATTATGAGGGAGCGAGAGATGCAGTTATGAAGGAACAGTGCATCTGAATGAATATACCCGTATCCCAAAAGAAAAACCTGACGTTTCCATAGCTACGTTACTCGATTTAGAGGGAGAAGTCATAGAACCCATAGTAATTCATAGCGACACAGTTTCTGTGTTAATTCGTCAATCTGAGGAACGAGGGATGCAGTAAAGAAGGAATAGTGCATCTGAAAAGATATACCCGTATCCCAAAAGAAAATCCTGTCGTTTCCATAGAAACGTAACTCGATTTAGAAGGAGAAGTCATAGAACCCATAGTATTTCATAGCGACGCCATTTCTGTGTTTATTCGTCATTATGAGGGGCGAGAGATGCAGTTAAGAAGGAATAGTGCATCGGAAAGGAGATACTCGTACTCCAAAAGAAAATCCTGTCGTTTCAATAGAAACGTTTATCGATTTAGAGGCAGAAGCCATAGAGCCCATAGTATTTCGTAGCGACGCAATTTCTGTGTCAATACGACAATGTGAGGGAGCGAGGGATGCAGTAAAGAAGGAATAGTGCATCTGAAAGGATATTCCCGTATCCCAAAAGAAAATCCTGTCGTTTCCATAGAAACGTTACTCGATTTAGAAGGAGAAGTCATAGAACCCATAGTATTTCATAGTGACGCCATTTCTGTGTTTATTCGTCATTATGAGGGAGCGAGAGATGCAGTTAAGAAGGAATAGTGTATCGGAAAGGAGATACTCGTACTCCAAAAGAAAATCCTGTCGTTTCCATAGAAATGTTACTCGATTTAGATGGAGAGGCCATAGACCCCATAGTATTTGGTGGCGACGCAATTTCTGTGTTAATACGACAATGTGAGGGAGCGAGGGATGCAGTAAAGAAGGAATAGTGCATCTTAAAAGATATACCCGTATCCCAAAAGAAAATCCTGTCGTTTCCATAGAAACGTAACTCGATTTACAAGGAGAAGTCATAGAACCCATAGTATTTCATAGCGACGCCATTTCTGTGTTTATTCGTCATTATGAGGGAGCGAGAGATGCAGTTAAGAAGGAATAGTGCATCGGAAAGGAGATACTCGTACTCCAAAAGAAAATCCTGTCGTTTCAATAGAAAATTTTCTCGATTTAGTGGGAGAAGCCATAGAGCCCATAGTATATCGTAACGACGCAATTTCTGTGTTAATACGACAATGTGAGGGAGCGAGGGATGCAGTAAAGATGGAATAGTGCATCTGAAAGGATATACCCGTATCACAAAAGGAAATCCTGTCGTTTCCATAGAAACGTTACTCGACTTAGAAGGAGAAGTCATAGAACCCATAGTATTTCATAGCGACGCCATTTCTGTGTTTATTCGTCATTATGAGGGAGCGAGAGATGCAGTTAAGAAGGAATAGTGCATCTGAAAGGATATACCCGTATCCCAAAGAAAAACCTGTCGTTTCCATAGCAACGTTACTCGATTTAGAGGGAGAAGTCATAGAACCCATAGTATATCATTGCGACACAGTTTCTGTGTTAATTCGTCAATGTGAGGAACGAGGTATGCAATAAAGAAGGAATAGTGCATCGGAAAAGAGATACTCGTATCCCAAAAATAAGCCTGTCGTTTCCATAGAAATGTTACTCGATTTAGATGGAGAAGCCATATAGCCCATAGTATTTCGTAGCGACGCAATTTCTGTGTTAATACGACAATGTGAGGGAGCGAGGGATGCAGTAAAGAAGGAATAGTGCATCTGAAAGAATATACCCGTATCCCAAAAGAAAATCCTGTCGTTTCCATAGAAACGTTACTCTATTTAGAAGGAGAAGTCATATAACCCATAGTAGTTCATAACGACACAGTTTCTGTGTTAATTCGTCAATGTGAGGAACGAGGGATGCAGTAAAGAAGGAATAGTGCATCTGAAAGGATATACCCGTATCCCAAAAGAAAATCCTGTCGTTTCCATAGAAGCGTTACTCGATTTAGAAGGAGAAGTCATAGAACCCATAGTATTTCATAGCGACACCATTTCTGTGTTTATTCGTCATTATGAGGGAGCGAGAGATGCAGATAAGAAGGAATAGTGCATCGGAAAGGAGATACTCGTACTCCAAAAGAAAATCCTGTCGTTTCAATAGAAACGTTTCTCGATTTAGAGGGAGAAGCGATAGAACCCATAGTATTTCATATCGACGCCATTTCTGTGTTTATTCGTCATATGAGGGAGCGAGAGATGCAGTTAAGAAGGAATAGTGCATCTGAAAGGATATACCCGTATCCCAAAAGAAAATCCTGTCGTTTCCATAGCAACGTTACTCGATTTAGAGGGAGAAGTCATAGAACCCATAGTATTTCATAGCGACACAGTTTCTGTGTTAATTCGTCAATGTGAGGAACGAGGGATGCAGTAAAGAAGGAATAGGGCATCTGAAAGGATATACCCGTATCCCAAAAGAAAATCCTGTCGTTTCCATAGAAACGTTACTCGATTTAGAAGGAGAAGTCATAGAACCCATAGTATTTCATAGTGACGCCATTTCTGTGTTTATTCGTCATTATGAGGGAGCGAGAGATGCAGTTAAGAAGGAATAGTGCATCTGAAAGGATATACCCGTATCCCAAAAGAAAATTCTGTAGTTTCCATAGAAACGTTACTCGATTTAGAAGGAGAAGTCATAGAACCCATAGTATTTCATAGCGACGCCATTTCTGTGTCTACTCGACATTATGAGGGAGCGAGAGATGCAGTTAAGAAGGAATAGTGCATCTGAAAGGATATACCCGTATCCCAAAAGAAAAACCTGTCGTTTCCATAGCAACATTACTCGATTTAGAGGGAGAAGTCATAGAACTCATAGTATTTCATAGCGACACAGTTTCTGTGTTAATACGACAATGTGAGGGAGCGAGGGATGCAGTAAAGAAGGAATAGTGCATCTGAAAGGATATACCCGTATCCCAAAAGAAAATCCTGTCGTTTCCATAGAAACGTTACTCGATTTAGAAGGAGAAGTCATAGAACCCATAGTATTTCATAGCGACGCCATTTCTGTGTTTATTCGTCATTGTGAGGGAGCGAGAGACGCAGTTAAGAAGGAATAGTGTATCGGAAAGGAGATACTCGTACTCCAAAAGAAAATCCTGTCATTTCCATAGAAATGTTACTCGATTTAGATGGAGAGGCCATAGAGCCCATAGTATTTCGTGGCGACCCAATTTCTGTGTTAATACGACAATGTGAGGGAGCGAGGGATGCAGTAAAGAAGGAATAGTGCATCTGAAAGGATATACCCGTTTCCCAAAAGAAAAACCTGTCGTTTCCATAGAAACGTTACTCGATTTAGAAGGAGAAGTCATAGTACCCATAGTATTTCATAGCGACGCCATTTCTGTGTTTATTCGTCATTATGAGGGAGCGAGAGATGCAGTTCAGAAGGAATAGTGCATCTGAAAGGATATACCCGTATCCCAAAAGAAAAACCTGTCGTTTCCATAGCAACGTTACTCGATTTAGAGGGAGAAGTTATAGAACTCATAGTATTTCATAGCGACACAGTTTCTGTGTTAATACGACAATGTGAGGGAGCGAGGAATGCAGTAAAGAAGGAATAGTGCATCTGAAAGGATATACCCGTATCCCAAAAGAAAATCCTGTCGTTTCCATAGAAACGTTACTCGATTTAGAAGGAGAAGTCATAGAACCCATAGTATTTCATAGCGACGCCATTTCTGTGCTTATTCGTCATTATGAGGGAGCGAGAGATGCAGTTAAGAAGGAATAGTGTATCGGAAAGGAGATACTCGTACTCCAAAAGAAAATTATGTCGTTTCCATAGAAATGTTACTGGATTTAGATGGAGAGGCCATAGAGCCCATAGTATTTCGTGGCGACGCAATTTCTGTATTAATACGACAATGTGAGGGAGCGAGGGATCCAGTAAAGAAGGAATAGTGCATCTGAAAAGATATACCCGTATCCCAAAAGAAAATCCTGTCGTTTCCATAAAAACGTTACTCGATTTAGATGGAGAAGTCATAGAACCCATAGTATTTCATAGCGACGCCATTTCTGTGTTTATTCGTCATTGTGAGGGAGCGAGAGATGCAGTTAAGAAGGAATAGTGTATCGGAAAGGAGATACTCGTACTCCAAAAGAAAATCCTGTCATTTCCATAGAAATGTTACTCGATTTAGATGGAGAGGCCATAGAGCCCATAGTATTTCGTGGCGACCCAATTTCTGTGTTAATACGACAATGTGAGGGAGCGAGGGATGCAGTAAAGAAGGAATAGTGCATCTGAAAGGATATACCCGTTTCCCAAAAGAAAAACCTGTCGTTTCCATAGAAACGTTACTCGATTTAGAAGGAGAAGTCATAGTACCCATAGTATTTCATAGCGACGCCATTTCTGTGTTTATTCGTCATTATGAGGGAGCGAGAGATGCAGTTAAGAAGGAATAGTGCATCTGAAAGGATATACCCGTATCCCAAAAGAAAAACCTGTCGTTTCCATAGCAACGTTACTCGATTTAGAGGGAGAAGTTATAGAACTCATAGTATTTCATAGCGACACAGTTTCTGTGTTAATACGACAATGTGAGGGAGCGAGGAATGCAGTAAAGAAGGAATAGTGCATCTGAAAGGATATACCCGTATCCCAAAAGAAAATCCTGTCGTTTCCATAGAAACGTTACTCGATTTAGAAGGAGAAGTCATAGAATCCATAGTATTTCATAGCGACGCCATTTCTGTGTTTATTCGTCATTATGAGGGAGCGAGAGATGCAGTTAAGAAGGAATAGTGTATCGGAAAGGAGATACTCGTGCTCCAATAGAAAATCCTGTCGTTTCCGTAGAAATGTTACTCGATTTAGATGGAGAGGCCATAGAGCCCATAGTATTTCGTGGCGACGCAATTTCTGTGTTAATACGACAATGTGAGGGAGGGAGGGATGCAGTAAAGAAGGAATAGTGCATCTGAAAAGACATACCCGTATCCCAAAAGAAAATCCAGTCGTTTCCATAGAAACGTTACTCGATTTAGAAGGAGAAGTCATAGAACCCATAGTATTTCATAGCGACGCCATTTCTGTGTTTATTCGTCATTATGAGGGAGCGAGAGATGCAGTTAAGAAAGAATAGTGCATCTGAAAGGATATACCCGTATCCCAAAAGAAAAACCTGTCGTTTCCATAGCAACGTTACTCTATTTAGAGGGAGAAGTCATAGAACCCATAGAATTTCATTGCGACACAAATTCTGTGTTAATTCGTCAATGTGAGGAACGAGGTATGCAGTAAAGAGGGAATAGTGCATCGGAAAAGAGATACTCGTATCCCAAAAATAAGCCTGTCGTTTCCATAGAAACGTTACTCGATTTAGATGGAGAAGCCATATAGCCCATAGTATTTCGTAGCGACGACATTTCTGTGTTAATACGACAATGTGAGGGAGCGACGGATGCAGTAAAGAAGGAATAGTGCATCTGAAAGGATATACCCGTATCCCAAAAGAAAATCCTGTCGTTTCCATAGGAACGTTACTCGATTTAGAAGGAGAAGTCATAGAACCCATAGTATTTCATAGCGACACCATTTCTGTATTTATTCGTCATTATGAGGGAGCGAGAGATGCAGTTAAAAGGAATAGTGCATCGGAAAGGAGATACTCGTACTCCAAAAGAAAATCCTCTCGCTTCAATAGAAACGTTTCTCGATTTAGAGGGAGAAGCGATAGAGCCCATAGTATTTCGTAGCGACGCAATTTCTGTGTTAATACGACAATATGAGGGAGCGAGGGATGCAGTAAAGAAGGAATAGTGCATCTGAAAGGATATACCCGTATCCCAAAAGAAAATCCTGTCGTTTCCATAGAAACGTTACTCGATTTAGAAGGAGAAGTCATAGAACCCATAGTATTTCATAGCGACGCCATTTCTGTGTTTATTCGTCATTATGAGGGAGCGAGAGATGCAGTTAAGAAGGAATAGTGTATCGGAAAGGAGATACTCGTACTCCAAAAGAAAATTATGTCGTTTCCATAGAAATGTTACTGGATTTAGATGGAGAGGCCATAGAGCCCATAGTATTTCGTGGCGACGCAATTTCTGTGTTAATACGACAATGTGAGGGAGCGAGGGATGCAGTAAAGAAGGAATAGTGCATCTGAAAAGATATACCCGTATCCCAAAAGAAAATCCTGTCGTTTCCATAGCAACGTTACTCGATTTAGAAGGAGAAGTCATAGAACCCATAGTATTTCATAGTGACGCCATTTCTGTGATTATTCGTCATTATGAGGGAGCGAGAGATGCAGTTAAGAAGGAATAGTGCATCTGAAAGGATATACCCGTATCCCAAAAGGAAAACCTGTCGTTTCTATAGCAACGTTACTCGATTTAGAGGGGAAGTCATAGAACCCACAGTATTTCATAGCGACACAGTTTCTGTGTTCATTCGTCAATGTGAGGAACGAGGGATGCAGTAAAGAAGGAATAGTTCATCCGAAAAGAGATACTCGTAACCCAAAAGAAAATGCTGTCGTTTCCATAGAAACATTACTCGATTTAGATGGAGATGCCATAGAGCCCATAGTATTTCGTAGCGACGCAATTTCTGTGTCAATACGACAATGTGAGGGAGCGAGGGATGCAGTAAAGAAGGAATAGTGCATCTGAAAGGATATACCCGTATCCCAAAAGAAAATCCTGTCGTTTCCATAGAAACGTTAATCGATTTAGAAGGAGAAGTCATAGAACCCATAGTATTTCATAGTGACGCCATTTCTGTGTTTATTCGTCATTATGAGGGAGCGAGAGATGCAGTTAAGAAGGAATAGTGCATCTGAAAGGATATACCCGTATCCCAAAAGAAAAACCTGTCGTTTCCATAGCAACGTTACTCGATTTAGAGGGAGAAGTCATAGAACTCATAGTATTTCATAGCGACACAGTTTCTGTGTTAATACGACAATGTGAGGGAGCGAGGGATGCAGTAAAGAAGGAATAGTGCATCTGAAAGGATATACCCGTATCCCAAAAGAAAATCCTGTCGTTTCCATAGAAACGTTACTCGATTTAGAAGGAAAAGTCATAGAACCCATAGTATTTCATAGCGACGCCATTTCTGTGTTTATTCGTCATTATGAGGGAGCGAGAGATGCAGTTAAGAAGGAATTGTGTATCGGAAAGGATATACTCGTACTCCAAAAGAAAATCCTGTCATTTCCATAGAAATGTTACTCGATTTAGATGGAGAGGCCATAGAGCCCATAGTATTTCGTGGCGACCCAATTTCTGTGTTAATACGACAATGTGAGGGAGCGAGGGATGCAGTAAAGAAGGAATAGTGCATCTGAAAGGATATACCCGTTTCCCAAAAGAAAAACCTGTCGTTTCCATAGAAACGTTACTCGATTTAGAAGGAGAAGTCATAGTACCCATAGTATTTCATAGCGACGCCATTTCTGTGTTTATTCGTCATTATGAGGGAGCGAGAGATGCAGTTAAGAAGGAATAGTTCATCTGAAAGGATATACACGTATCCCAAAAGAAAAACCTCTCGTTTCCATAGCAACGTTACTCGATTTAGAGGGAGAAGTCATAGAACTCATAGTATTTCATAGCGACACAGTTTCTGTGTTAATACGACAATGTGAGGGAGCGAGGGATGCAGTAAAGAAGGAATAGTGCATCTGAAAGGATATACCCGTATCCCAAAAGAAAAACCTGTCGTTTCCATAGAAACGTTAACGATTTAGAAGGAGAAGTCATAGAACCCATAGTATTTCATAGCGACGCCATTTCTGTGTTTATTCGTCATTATGAGGGAGCGAGAGATGCAGTTAAGAAGGAATAGTGTATCGGAAAGGAGATACTCGTACTCCAAAAGAAAATCCTGTCGTTTCCATAGAAATGTCACTGGATTTAGATGGAGAGGCCATAGAGCCCATAGTATTTCGTGGCGACGCAATTTCTGTGTTAATACGACAATGTGAGGGAGCGAGGGATGCAGTAAAGAAGGAATAGTGCATCTGAAAAGATATACCCGTATCCCAAAAGAGAATCCTGTCGTTTCCATAGAAACGTTAGTCGATTAAGAAGGAGAAGTCATAGAACTCATAGTATTTCAAAGCGACGCCATTTCTGTGTTTATTCGTCATTATGAGGGAGCGAGAGATGCAGTTAAGAAGGAATAGTGCATCTGAAAGGATATACCCGTATCCCAAAGAAAAACCTGTCGTTTCCATAGCAACGTTACTCGATTTAGAGGGTGAAGTCATAGAACCCATAGTATTTCATGGCGACACAGTTGCTGTGTTAATTCGTCAATGTGAGGAACGAGCGATGCAGTAAAGAAGGAATAGGGCATCTGAAAGGATATACCCGTATCCCAAAAGAAAATCCTGTCGTTTCCATAGAAACGTTACTCGATTTAGAAGGAAAAGTCATAGAACCCATAGTATTTCATAGCGACGCCATTTCTGTGTTTATTCGTCATTATGAGGGAGCGAGAGATGCAGTTAAGAAGGAATAGTGTATCGGAAAAGAGATACTCGTATCCCAAAAATAAGCCTGTCGTTTCCATAGAAATGTTACTCGATTTAGATGGAGAAGCCATATTGCCCATAGTATTTCGTAGCGACGACATTTCTGTGTTAATACGACAATGTGAGGGAGCGACGGATGCAGTAAAGAAGGAATGGTGCATCTGAAAGGATATACCCGTATCCCAAAGGAAAATCCTTTCGTTTCCATAGAAACGTTACTCGATTTAGAAGGAGAAGTCATAGAACCCATAGTATTTCATAGCGACACCATTTCTGTGTTTATTCGTCATTATGTGGGAGCGAGAGATGCAGTTAAAAGGAATAGTGCATCGGAAGGGAGATACTCGTACTCCAAAAGAAAATCCTGTCGCTTCAATAGAAACGTTTCTCGATTTAGAGGGAGAAGCGATAGAGCCCATAGTATTTCGTAGCGACGCAATTTCTGTGTTAATACGACAATATGAGGGAGCGAGGGATGCAGTAGAGAAGGAATAGTGCATCTGAAAGGATATACCCGTATCCCAAAAGAAAATCCTGTCGTTTCCATAGAAACGTTACTCGATTTAGAAGGAGAAGTCATAGAACCCATAGTATTTCATAGCGACGCCATTTCTGTGTTTATTCGTCATTATGAGGGAGCGAGAGATGCAGTTAAGAAGGAATAGTGTATCGGAAAGGAGATACTCGTACTCCAAAAGAAAATCCTGTCGTTTCCATAGAAATGTTACTCGATTTAGATGGAGAGGCCATAGACCCCATAGTATTTGGTGGCGACGCAATTTCTGTGTTAATACGACAATGTGAGGGAGCGAGGGATGCAGTAAAGAAGGAATAGTGCATCTTAAAAGATATACCCGTATCCCAAAAGAAAATCCTGTCGTTTCCATAGAAACGTAACTCGATTTACAAGGAGAAGTCATAGAACCCATAGTATTTCATAGCGACGCCATTTCTGTGTTTATTCGTCATTATGAGGGAGCGAGAGATGCAGTTAAGAAGGAATAGTGCATCGGAAAGGAGATACTCGTACTCCAAAAGAAAATCCTGTCGTTTCAATAGAAAATTTTCTCGATTTAGTGGGAGAAGCCATAGAGCCCATAGTATATCGTAACGACGCAATTTCTGTGTTAATACGACAATGTGAGGGAGCGAGGGATGCAGTAAAGATGGAATAGTGCATCTGAAAGGATATACCCGTATCACAAAAGGAAATCCTGTCGTTTCCATAGAAACGTTACTCGACTTAGAAGGAGAAGTCATAGAACCCATAGTATTTCATAGCGACGCCATTTCTGTGTTTATTCGTCATTTTGAGGGAGCGAGAGATGCAGTTAAGAAGGAATAGTGCATCTGAAAGGATATACCCGTATCCCAAAGAAAAACCTGTCGTTTCCATAGCAACGTTACTCGATTTAGAGGGAGAAGTCATAGAACCCATAGTATATCATTGCGACACAGTTTCTGTGTTAATTCGTCAATGTGAGGAACGAGGTATGCAGTAAAGAAGGAATAGTGCATCGGAAAAGAGATACTCGTATCCCAAAAATAAGCCTGTCGTTTCCATAGAAATGTTACTCGATTTAGATGGAGAAGCCATATAGCCCATAGTATTTCGTAGCGACGCAATTTCTGTGTTAATACGACAATGTGAGGGAGCGAGGGATGCAGTAAAGAAGGAATAGTGCATCTGAAAGAATATACCCGTATCCCAAAAGAAAATCCTGTCGTTTCCATAGAAACGTTACTCTATTTAGAAGGAGAAGTCATAGAACCCATAGTAGTTCATAACGACACAGTTTCTGTGTTAATTCGTCAATGTGAGGAACGAGGGATGCAGTAAAGAAGGAATAGTGCATCTGAAAGGATATACCCGTATCCCAAAAGAAAATCCTGTCGTTTCCATAGAAGCGTTACTCGATTTAGAAGGAGAAGTCATAGAACCCATAGTATTTCATAGCGACACCATTTCTGTGTTTATTCGTCATTATGAGGGAGCGAGAGATGCAGATAAGAAGGAATAGTGCATCGGAAAGGAGATACTCGTACTCCAAAAGAAAATCCTGTCGTTTCAATAGAAACGTTTCTCGATTTAGAGGGAGAAGCGATAGAACCCATAGTATTTCATATCGACGCCATTTCTGTGTTTATTCGTCATATGAGGGAGCGAGAGATGCAGTTAAGAAGGAATAGTGCATCTCAAAGGATATACCCGTATCCCAAAAGAAAATCCTGTCGTTTCCATAGCAACGTTACTCGATTTAGTGGGAGAAGTCATAGAACCCATAGTATTTCATAGCGACACAGTTTCTGTGTTAATTCGTCAATGTGAGGAACGAGGGATGCAGTAAAGAAGGAATAGGGCATCTGAAAGGATATACCCGTATCCCAAAAGAAAATCCTGTCGTTTCCATAGAAACGTTACTCGATTTAGAAGGAGAAGTCATAGAACCCATAGTATTTCATAGTGACGCCATTTCTGTGTTTATTCGTCATTATGAGGGAGCGAGAGATGCAGTTAAGAAGGAATAGTGCATCTGAAAGGATATACCCGTATCCCAAAAGGAAAACCTGTCGTTTCTATAGCAACGTTACTCGTGTTTAGAGGGGGAAGTCATAGAACCCACAGTATTTCATAGCGACACAGTTTCTGTGTTCATTCGTCAATGTGAGGAACGAGGGAAGCAGTAAAGAAGGAATAGTTCACCGAAAAGAGATACTCGTAACCCAAAAGAAAATGCTGTCGTTTCCATAGAAACATTACTCGATTTCGATGGAGAAGCCATAGAGCCCATAGTATTTCGTAGCGACGCAATTTCTGTGTCAATACGAGAATGTGAGGGAGCGAGGGATGCAGTAAAGAAGGAATAGTGGATCTGAAAGGATATACCCGTATCCCAAAAGAAAATCCTGTCGTTTCCATAGAAACGTTACTCGATTTAGATGGAGAAGTCATAGAACCCATAGTATTTCATAGTGACGCCATTTCTGTGTTTATTCGCCATTATGAGGGAGCGAGAGATGCAGTTAAGAAGGAATAGTGCATCTGAAAGGATATACCCGTATCCCAAAAGAAAAACCTGTCGTTTCCATAGCAACATTACTCGATTTAGAGGGAGAAGTCATAGAACTCATAGTATTTCATAGCGACACAGTTTCTGTGTTAATACGACAATGTGAGGGAGCGAGGGATGCAGTAAAGAAGGAATAGTGCATCTGAAAGGATATACCCGTATCCCAAAAGAAAATCCTGTCGTTTCCATAGAAACGTTACTCGATTTAGAAGGAGAAGTCATAGAACCCATAGTATTTCATAGCGACGCCATTTCTGTGTTTATTCGTCATTGTGAAGGAGCGAGAGACGCAGTTAAGAAGGAATAGTGTATCGGAAAGGAGATACTCGTACTCCAAAAGAAAATCCTGTCATTTCCATAGAAATGTTACTCGATTTAGATGGAGAGGCCATAGAGCCCATAGTATTTCGTGGCGACCCAATTTCTGTGTTAATACGACAATGTGAGGGAGCGAGGGATGCAGTAAAGAAGGAATAGTGCATCTGAAAGGATATACCCGTTTCCCAAAAGAAAAACCTGTCGTTTCCATAGAAACGTTACTCGATTTAGAAGGAGAAGTCATAGTACCCATAGTATTTCATAGCGACGCCATTTCTGTGTTTATTCGTCATTATGAGGGAGCGAGAGATGCAGTTAAGAAGGAATAGTGCATCTGAAAGGATATACCCGTATCCCAAAAGAAAAACCTGTCGTTTCCATAGCAACGTTACTCGATTTAGAGGGAGAAGTTATAGAACTCATAGTATTTCATAGCGACACAGTTTCTGTGTTAATACGACAATGTGAGGGAGCGAGGAATGCAGTAAAGAAGGAATAGTGCATCTGAAAGGATATACCCGTATCCCAAAAGAAAATCCTGTCGTTTCCATAGAAACGTTACTCGATTTAGAAGGAGAAGTCATAGAACCCATAGTATTTCATAGCGACACCATTTCTGTATTTATTCGTCATTATGAGGGAGCGAGAGATGCAGTTAAAAGGAATAGTGCATCGGAAAGGAGATACTCGTACTCCAAAAGAAAATCCTGTCGCTTCAATAGAAACGTTTCTCGATTTAGAGGGAGAAGCGATAGAGCCCATAGTATTTCGTAGCGACGCAATTTCTGTGTTAATACGACAATATGAGGGAGCGAGGGATGCAGTAAAGAAGGAATAGTGCATCTGAAAGGATATACCCGTATCCCAAAAGAAAATCCTGTCGTTTCCATAGAAACGTTACTCGATTTAGAAGGAGAAGTCATAGAACCCATAGTATTTCATAGCGACGCCATTTCTGTGTTTATTCGTCATTATGAGGGAGCGAGAGATGCAGTTAAAAAGGAATAGTGTATCGGAAAGAAGATACTCGTACTCCAAAAGAAAATCCTGTCGTTTCCATAGAAATGTTACTCGATTTAGATGGAGAGGCCATAGAGCCCATAGTATTTCGTGGCGACGCAATTTCTGTGTTAATACGACAATGTGAGGGAGCGAGGGATGCAGTAAAGAAGGAATAGTGCATCTGAAAAGATATACCCGTATCCCAAAAGAAAATCCTGTCGTTTCCATAGCAACGTTACTCGATTTAGAAGGAGAAGTCATAGAACCCATAGTATTTCATAGTGACGCCATTTCTGTGATTATTCGTCATTATGAGGGAGCGAGAGATGCAGTTAAGAAGGAATAGTGCATCTGAAAGGATATACCCGTATCCCAAAAGGAAAACCTGTCGTTTCTATAGCAACGTTACTCGATTTAGAGGGGAAGTCATAGAACCCACAGTATTTCATAGCGACACAGTTTCTGTGTTCATTCGTCAATGTGAGGAACGAGGGATGCAGTAAAGAAGGAATAGTTCATCCGAAAAGAGATACTCGTAACCCAAAAGAAAATGCTGTCGTTTCCATAGAAACATTACTCGATTTAGATGGAGAAGCCATAGAGCCCATAGTATTTCGTAGCGACGCAATTTCTGTGTCAATACGACAATGTGAGGGAGCGAGGGATGCAGTAAAGAAGGAATAGTGCATCTGAAAGGATATACCCGTATCCCAAAAGAAAATCCTGTCGTTTCCATAGAAACGTTACTCGATTTAGAAGGAGAAGTCATAGAACCCATAGTATTTCATAGTGACGCCATTTCTGTGTTTATTCGTCATTATGAGGGAGCGAGAGATGCAGTTAAGAAGGAATAGTGCATCTGAAAGGATATACCCGTATCCCAAAAGAAAAACCTGTCGTTTCCATAGCAACGTTACTCGATTTAGAGGGAGAAGTCATAGAACTCATAGTATTTCATAGCGACACAGTTTCTGTGTTAATACGACAATGTGAGGGAGCGAGGGATGCAGTAAAGAAGGAATAGTGCATCTGAAAGGATATACCCGTATCCCAAAAGAAAATCCTGTCGTTTCCATAGAAACGTTACTCGATTTAGAAGGAAAAGTCATAGAACCCATAGTATTTCATAGCGACGCCATTTCTGTGTTTATTCGTCATTATGAGGGAGCGAGAGATGCAGTTAAGAAGGAATTGTGTATCGGAAAGGATATACTCGTACTCCAAAAGAAAATCCTGTCATTTCCATAGAAATGTTACTCGATTTAGATGGAGAGGCCATAGAGCCCATAGTATTTCGTGGCGACCCAATTTCTGTGTTAATACGACAATGTGAGGGAGCGAGGGATGCAGTAAAGAAGGAATAGTGCATCTGAAAGGATATACCCGTTTCCCAAAAGAAAAACCTGTCGTTTCCATAGAAACGTTACTCGATTTAGAAGGAGAAGTCATAGTACCCATAGTATTTCATAGCGACGCCATTTCTGTGTTTATTCGTCATTATGAGGGAGCGAGAGATGCAGTTAAGAAGGAATAGTGCATCTGAAAGGATATACCCGTATCCCAAAAGAAAATCCTGTCGTTTCCATAGAAACGTTACTCGATTTAGAAGGAGAAGTCATAGAACCCATAGTATTTCATAGCGACACCATTTCTGTGTTTATTCGTCATTATGTGGGAGCGAGAGATGCAGTTAAAAGGAATAGTGCATCGGAAGGGAGATACTCGTACTCCAAAAGAAAATCCTGTCGCTTCAATAGAAACGTTTCTCGATTTAGAGGGAGAAGCGATAGAGCCCATAGTATTTCGTAGCGACGACATTTCTGTGTTAATACGACAATGTGAGGGAGCGACGGATGCAGTAAAGAAGGAATGGTGCATCTGAAAGGATATACCCGTATCCCAAAGGAAAATCCTTTCGTTTCCATAGAAACGTTACTCGATTTAGAAGGAGAAGTCATAGAACCCATAGTATTTCATAGCGACACCATTTCTGTGTTTATTCGTCATTATGTGGGAGCGAGAGATGCAGTTAAAAGGAATAGTGCATCGGAAGGGAGATACTCGTACTCCAAAAGAAAATCCTGTCGCTTCAATAGAAACGTTTCTCGATTTAGAGGGAGAAGCGATAGAGCCCATAGTATTTCGTAGCGACGCAATTTCTGTGTTAATACGACAATATGAGGGAGCGAGGGATGCAGTAGAGAAGGAATAGTGCATCTGAAAGGATATACCCGTATCCCAAAAGAAAATCCTGTCGTTTCCATAGAAACGTTACTCGATTTAGAAGGAGAAGTCATAGAACCCATAGTATTTCATAGCGACGCCATTTCTGTGTTTATTCGTCATTATGAGGGAGCGAGAGATGCAGTTAAGAAGGAATAGTGTATCGGAAAGGAGATACTCGTACTCCAAAAGAAAATTATGTCGTTTCCATAGAAATGTTACTGGATTTAGATGGAGAGGCCATAGAGCCCATAGTATTTCGTGGCGACGCAATTTCTGTGTTAATACGACAATGTGAGGGAGCGAGGGATGCAGTAAAGAAGGAATAGTGCATCTGAAAAGATATACCCGTATCCCAAAAGAAAATCCTGTCGTTTCCATAGAAACGTTAGTCGATTTAGAAGGAGAAGTCTTAGAACCCATAGTATTTCATAGTGACGCCATTTCTGTATTTATTCGTCATTATGAGGGAGCGAGAGATGGAGTTAAGAAGGAATAGTGCATCTGAAAGGATATACCCGTATCCCAAAAGAAAAACCTCTCGTTTCCATAGCAACGTTACTCGATTTAGAGGGAGAAGTCATAGAACTCATAGTATTTCATAGCGACACAGTTTCTGTGTTAATACGACAATGTGAGGGAGCGAGGGATGCAGTAAAGAAGGAATAGTGCATCTGAAAGGATATACCCGTATCCCAAAAGAAAATCCTGTCGTTTCCATAGAAACGTTACTCGATTTAGAAGGAGAAGTCATAGAATCCATAGTATTTCATAGCGAAGCCATTTCTGTGTTTATTCATCATTATGAGGGAGCGAGAGATGCAGTTAAGAAGGAATAGTGTATCGGAAAGGAGATACTCGTACTCCAAAAGAAAATCCTGTCGTTTCCATAGAAATGTTACTGGATTTAGATGGAGAGGCCATAGAGCCCATAGTATTTCGTGGCGACGCAATTTCTGTGTTAATACGACAATATGAGGGAGCGAGGGATGCAGTAAAGAAGGAATAGTGCATCTGAAAAGATATACCCGTATCCCAAAAGAAAATCCTGTCGTTTCCATAGAAACGTTAGTCGATTTAGAAGGAGAAGTCATAGAACCCATAGTATTTCATAGTGACGCCATTTCTGTATTTATTCGTCATTATGAGGGAGCGAGAGATGGAGTTAAGAAGGAATAGTGCATCTGAAAGGATATACCCGTATCCCAAAAGATAAACCTCTCGTTTCCATAGCAACGTTACTCGATTTAGAGGGAGAAGTCATAGAACTCATAGTATTTCAAAGCGACACAGTTTCTGTGTTAATACGACAATGTGAGGGAGCGAGGGATGCAGTAAAGAAGGAATAGTGCATCTGAAAGGATATACCCGTATCCCAAAAGAAAATCCTGTCGTTTCCATAGAAACGTTACTCGATTTAGAAGGAGAAGTCATAGAATCCATAGTATATCATAGCGAAGCCATTTCTGTGTTTATTCGTCATTATGAGGGAGCGAGAGATGCAGTTAAGAAGGAATAGTGTATCGGAAAGGAGATACTCGTACTCCAAAAGAAAATCCTGTCGTTTCCATAGAAATGTTACTCGATTTAGATGGAGAGGCCACAGAGCCCATAGTATTTCGTGGCGACGCAATTTCTGTGTTAATTCGTCAATGTGAGGAACGAGGTATGCAGTAAAGAAGGAATAGTGCATCGGAAAGGAGATACTCGTATCCCAAAAATAAGCCTGTCATTTCCATAGAAATGTTACTCGATTTAGATGGAGAAGCCATATAGCCCATAGTATTTCGTAGCGACGACATTTCTGTGTTAATACGACAATGTGAGGGAGCGACGGATGCAGTAAATAAGGAATAGTGCATCTGAAAGGATATACCCGTATCCCATAAGAAAATCCTGTCGTGTCCATAGAAACGTTACTCGATTTAGAAGGAGAAGTCATAGACCCCCAGAGTATTTCATAGCGACACAGTTTCTGTGTTAATTCGTCAATGTGAGGAACGAGGGATGCAGTAAAGAAGGAATAGTGCATCTGAAAGGATATACCCGTATCCCAAAGGAAAATCCTGTCGTTTCCATAGAATCGTTACTCGATTTAGAAGTAGAAGTCATAGAACCCATAGTATTTCATAGCGACACCATTTCTGTGTTTATTCGTCATTATGAGGGAGCGAGAGATGCAGTTAAGAAGGAATAGTGCATCGGAAAGGAGATACTCGTACTCCAAAAGAAAATCCTGTCGCTTCAATAGAAACGTTTCTCGATTTAGAGGGAGAAGCGATAGAGCCCATAGTATTTCGTAGCGACGCAATTTCTGTGTTAATACGACAATATGAGGGAGCGAGGGATGCAGTAAAGAAGGAATAGTGCATCTGAAAGGATATACCCGTATCCCAAAAGAAAATCCTGTCGTTTCCATAGAAACGTAACTCGATTTAGAAGGAGAAGTCATAGAACCCATAGTATTTCATAGCGACGCCATTTCTGTGTTTATTCGTCATTATGAGGGAGCGAGAGATGCAGTTAAAAAGGAATAGTGGATCGGAAAGGAGATACTCGTACTCCAAAAGAAAATCCTGTCGTTTCCATAGAAATGTTACTCGATTTAGATGGAGAGGCCATAGAGCCCATAGTATTTCGTGGCGACGCTATTTCTGTGTTAATACGACAATGTGAGGGAGCGAGGGATGCAGTAAAGAAGGAATAGTGCATCTGAAAAGATATACCCGTTTCCCAAAAGAAAATCCTGTCGTTTCCATAGAAACGTTACTCGATTTAGAAGGAGAAGTCATAGAACCCATAGTATTTCATAGCGACGCCATTTCTGTGTTTATTCGTCATTATGAGGGAGCGAGAGATGCAGTTAAGGAGGAATAGTGTATCGGAAAGGAGATACTCGTACTCCAAAAGAAAATTATGTCGTTTCCATAGAAATGTTACTGGATTTAGATGGAGAGGCCATAGAGCAAATAGTATTTCGTGGCGACGCAATTTCTGTGTTAATACGACAATGTGAGGGAGCGAGGGATGCAGTAAAGAAGGAATAGTGCATCTGAAAAGATATAACCGTATCCCAAAAGAAAATCCTGTCGTTTCCATAGAAACGTTAGTCGATTTAGAAGTCATAGAACCCATAGTATTTCATAGTGACGCCATTTCTGTATTTATTCGTCATTATGAGGGAGCGAGAGATGGAGTTAAGAAGGAATAGTGCATCTGAAAGGATATACCCGTATCCCAAAAGAAAAACCTCTCGTTTCCATAGCAACGTTACTCGATTTAGAGGGAGAAGTCATAGAACTCATAGTATTTCATAGCGACACAGTTTCTGTGTTAATTCGTCAATGTGAGGAACGAGGGATGCAGTAAAGAAGGAATAGTGCATCTGAAAGGATATACCCGTATCCCAAAAGAAAATCCTATCGTTTCCATAGAATCGTTACTCGATTTAGAAGTAGAAGTCATAGAACCCATAGTATTTCATAGCGACGCCATTTCTGTGTTTATTCGTCATTATGAGGGAGCGAGAGATGCAGTTAAAAAGGAATAGTGGATCGGAAAGGAGATACTCGTACTCCAAAAGAAAATCCTGTCGTTTCCATAGAAATGTTACTCGATTTAGATGGAGAGGCCATAGAGCTCATAGTATTTCGTGGCGACGCAATTTCTGTGTTAATACGACAATGTGAGGGAGCGAGGGATGCAGTAAAGAAGGAATAGTGCATCTGAAAAGATATACCCGTTTCCCAAAAGAAAATCCTGTCGTTTCCATAGAAACGTTACTCGATTTAGAATGAGAAGTCATAGAACCCATAGTATTTCATAGCGACACCATTTCAGTGATTATTCGTCATTATGAGGGAGCGAGAGATGCAGTTATGAAGGAATAGTGCATCTGAATGAATATACCCGTATCCCAAAAGAAAAACCTGACGTTTCCATAACTACGTTACTCGATTTACAGGGAGAAGTCATAGAACTCATAGTATTTCATAGCGACACAGGTTCTGTGTTAATACGACAATGTGAGGGAGCGAGGGATGCAGTAAAGAAGGAATAGTGCATCTGAAAGGATATACCCGTATCCCAAAAGAAAATCCTGTCGTTTCCATAGAAACGTTACTCGATTTAGAAGGAGAAGTCATAGAACCCATAGTATTTCATAGCGACGCCATTTATGTGTTTATTCGTCATTATGAGGGAGCGAGAGATGCAGTTAAGAAGGAATAGTGTATCGGAAGGGAGATACTCGTACTCCAAAAGAAAATCCTGTCGTTTCCATAGAAATGTTACTGGATTTAGATGGAGAGGCCATAGAGCCCATAGTATTTCGTGGCGACGCAATTTCTGTGTTAATACGACAATATGAGGGAGCGAGGGATGCAGTAAAGAAGGAATAGTGCATCTGAAAGGATATACCCGTATCCCAAAAGAAAATCCTGTCGATTCCATAGAAACGTAACTCGATTTAGAAGGAGAAGTCATAGAACCCATAGTATTTCATAGCGACGCCATTTCTGTGTTTATTCTTCATTATGAGGGAGCGAGAGATGCAGTTAAAAAGGAATAGTGGATCGGAAAGGAGATACTCGTACTCCATAAGAAAATCCTGTCGTTTCCATAGAAATGTTACTCGATTTAGATGGAGAGGCCATAGAGCCCATAGTATTTCGTGGCGACGCAATTTCTGTGTTAATACGACAATGTGAGGGAGCGAGGGATGCAGTAAAGAAGGAATAGTGCATCTGAAAAGATATACCCGTATCCCAAAAGAAAATCCTGTCGTTTCCGTAGCAACGTTACTCGATTTAGAAGGAGAAGTCATAGAACCCATAGTATTTCATAGTGACGCCATTTCTGTGTTTATTCGTCATTATGAGGGAGCGAGAGATGCAGTTAAGAAGGAATAGTGCATCTGAAAGGATATACCCGTATCCCAAAAGGAAAACTTGTCGTTTCTATAGCAACGTTACTCGATTTAGAGGCGGAAGTCATAGAACCCACAGTATTTCATAGCGACACAGTTTCTGTGGTCATTCGTCAATGTGAGGAACGAGGGATGCAGTAAAGAAGGAATAGTTCATCCGAAAAGAGATACTCGTAACCCAACAGAAAATGCTGTCGTTTCCATAGAAACATTACTCGATTTAGATGGAGAAGCAATAGAGCCCATAGTATTTCGTAGCGTCGCAATTTCTGTGTCAATACGACAATGTGAGGGAGCGAGGGATGCAGTAAAGAAGGAATAGTGCATCTGAAAGGATATACCCGTATCCCAAAAGAAAATCCTGTCGTTTCCATAGAAACGTTACTCGATTTAGAAGGAGAAGTCATAGAACCCATAGTATTTCATAGTGACGCCATTTCTGTGTTTATTCGTCATTATGAGGGAGCGAGAGATGCAGTTAAGAAGGAATAGTGCATGTGAAAGGATATACCCGTATCCCAAAAGAAAAACCTGTCGTTTCCATAGCTACGTTACTCGATTTAGAGGGAGAAGTCATAGAACTCATAGTATTTCATAGCGACACAGTTTCTGTGTTAATACGACAATGTGAGGGAGCGAGGGATGCAGTTAAGAAGGAATAGTGCATCTGAAAGGATATACCCGTATCCCAAAAGAAAATCCTGTCGTTTCCATAGAAACGTTACTCGATTTAGAAGGAGAAGTCATAGAACCCATAGTATTTCATAGCGACGCCATTTCTGTGTTTATTCGTCATTATGAGGGAGCGAGAGATGCAGTTAAGAAGGAATAGTGTATCGGAAAGGAGATACTCGTACTCCAAAAGAAAATCCTGTCATTTCCATAGAAATGTTACTCGATTTAGATGGAGAGGCCATAGAGACCATAGTATTTCGTGGCGACCCAATTTCTGTGTTAATACGACAATGTGATGGAGCGAGGGATGCAGTAAAGAAGGAATAGTGCATCTGAAAGGATATACCCGTTTCCCAAAAGAAAAACCTGTCGTTTCCATAGAAACGTTACTCGATTTAGAAGGAGAAGTCATAGTACCCATAGTATTTCATAGCGACGCCATTTCTGTGTTTATTCGTCATTATGAGGGAGCGAGAGAAGCAGTTAAGAAGGAATAGTGCATCTGAAAGGATATACCCGTATCCCAAAAGAAAAACCTGTCGTTTCCATAGCAACGTTACTCGATTTAGAGGGAGAAGTTATAGAACTCATAGTATTTCATAGCGACACAGTTTCTGTGTTAATACGACAATGTGAGGGAGCGAGGGATGCAGTAAAGAAGGAATAGTGCATCTGAAAGGATATACCCGTATCCCAAAAGAAAATCCTGTCGTTTCCATAGAAACGTTACTCGATTTAGAAGGAGAAGTCATAGAACCCATAGTATTTCATAGCGACGCCATTTCTGTGTTTATTCGTCATTATGAGGGAGCGAGAGATGCAGTTAAGAAGGAATAGTGTATCGGAAAGGAGATACTCGTACTCCAAAAGAAAATCCTGTCGTTTCCATAGAAATGTTACTGGATTTAGATGGGGAGGCCATAGAGCCCATAGTATTTCGTGGCGACGCAATATCTGTGTTAATACGACCGTAAGAGGGAGCGAGGGATGCAGTAAAGAAGGAATAGTGCATCTGAAAAGATATACCCGTATCCCAAAAGAAAATCCTGTCGTTTCCATAGAAACGTTAGTCAATTTAGAAGGAGAAGTCATAGAACCCATAGTATTTCATAGTGACGCCATTTCTGTATTTATTCGTCATTATGAGGGAGCGAGAGATGGAGTTAAGAAGGAATAGTGCATCTGAAAGGATATACCCGTATCCCAAAAGAAAAACCTCTCGTTTCCATAGCAACGTTACTCGATATAGAGGGAGAAGTCATAGAACTCATAGTATTTCATAGCGACACAGTTTCTGTGTTAATACGACAATGTGAGGGAGCGAGGGATGCAGTAAAGAAGGAATAGTGCATCTGAAAGGATATACCCGTATCCCAAAAGAAAATCCTGTCGTTTCCATAGAAACGTTACTCGATTTAGATGGAGAAGCCATATAGCTCATAGTATTTCGTAGCGACGACATTTCTGTGTTAATACGACAATGTGAGGGAGCGACGGATGCAGTAAAGAAGGAATAGTGCATCTGAAAGGATATACCCGTATCCCATAAGAAAATCCTGTCGTGTCCATAGAAACGTTACTCGATTTAGAAGGAGAAGTCATAGACCCCCAGAGTATTTCATAGCGACACAGTTTCTGTGTTAATTCGTCAATGTGAGGAACGAGGGATGCAGTAAAGAAGGAATAGTGCATCTGAAAGGATATACCCGTATCCCAAAAGAAAATCCTGTCGTTTCCATAGAATCGTTACTCGATTTAGAAGTAGAAGTCATAGAACCCATAGTATTTCATAGCGACACCATTTCTGTGTTTATTCGTCATTATGAGGGAGCGAGAGATGCAGTTAAGAAGGAATAGTGCATCGGAAAGGAGATACTCGTACTCCAAAAGAAAATCCTGTCGCTTCAATAGAAACGTTTCTCGATTTAGAGGGAGAAGCGATAGAGCCCATAGTATTTCGTAGCGACGCAATTTCTGTGTTAATACGACAATATGAGGGAGCGAGGGATGCAGTAAAGAAGGAATAGTGCATCTGAAAGGATATACCCGTATCCCAAAAGAAAATCCTGTCGTTTCCATAGAAACGTAACTCGATTTAGAAGGAGAAGTCATAGAACCCATAGTATTTCATAGCGACGCCATTTCTGTGTTTATTCGTCATTATGAGGGAGCGAGAGATGCAGTTATGAAGGAATAGTGCATCTGAATGAATATACCCGTATCCCAAAAGAAAAACCTGACGTTTCCATAACTACGTTACTCGATTTAGAGGGAGAAGTCATAGAACCCATAGTATTTCATAGTGACGCCATTTCTGTGTTTATTCGTCATTATGAGGGAGCGAGAGATGCAGTTAAGAAGGAATAGTACATCTGAAAGGATATACCCGTATCCCAAACGGAAAACCTGTCGTTTCTATAGCAACGTTACTCGATTTAGAGGCGGAAGTCATAGAACCCACAGTATTTCATAGCGACACAGTTTCTGTGGTCATTCGTCAATGTGAGGAACGAGGGATGCAGTAAAGAAGAAATAGTTCATCCGAAAAGAGATACTCGTAACCCAACAGAAAATGCTGTCGTTTCCATAGAAACATTACTCGATTTAGATGGAGAAGCAATAGAGCCCATAGTATTTCGTAGCGTCGCAATTTCTGTGTCAATACGACAATGTGAGGGAGCGAGGGATGCAGTAAAGAAGGAATAGTGCATCTGAAAGGATATACCTGTATCCCAAAAGAAAATCCTGTCGTTTCCATAGAAACGTTACTCGATTTAGAAGGAGAAGTCATAGAACCCATAGTATTTCATAGTGACGCCATTTCTGTGTTTATTCGTCATTATGAGGGAGCGAGAGATGCAGTTAAGAAGGAATAGTGCATCTGAAAGGATATACCCGTATCCCAAAAGAAAAACCTGTCGTTTCCATAGCAACGTTACTCGATTTAGAGGGAGAAGTCATAGAACTCATAGTATTTCATAGCGACACAGTTTCTGTGTTAATACGACAATGTGAGGGAGCGAGGGATGCAGTTAAGAAGGAATAGTGCATCTGAAAGGATATACCCGTATCCCAAAAGAAAATCCTGTCGTTTCCATAGAAACGTTACTCGATTTAGAAGGAGAAGTCATAGAACCCATAGTATTTCATAGCGACGCCATTTCTGTGTTTATTCGTCATTATGAGGGAGCGAGAGATGCAGTTAAGAAGGAATAGTGTATCGGAAAGGAGATACTCGTACTCCAAAAGAAAATCCTGTCATTTCCATAGAAATGTTACTCGATTTAGATGGAGAGGCCATAGAGACCATAGTATTTCGTGGCGACCCAATTTCTGTGTTAATACGACAATGTGAGGGAGCGAGGGATGCAGTAAAGAAGGAATAGTGCATCTGAAAGGATATACCCGTTTCCCAAAAGAAAAACCTGTCGTTTCCATAGAAACGTTACTCGATTTAGAAGGAGAAGTCATAGTACCCATAGTATTTCATAGCGACGCCATTTCTGTGTTTATTCGTCATTATGAGGGAGCGAGAGAAGCAGTTAAGAAGGAATAGTGCATCTGAAAGGATATACCCGTATCCCAAAAGAAAAACCTGTCGTTTCCATAGCAACGTTACTCGATTTAGAGGGAGAAGTTATAGAACTCATAGTATTTCATAGCGACACAGTTTCTGTGTTAATATGACAATGTGAGGGAGCGAGGGATGCAGTAAAGAAGGAATAGTGCATCTGAAAGGATATACCCGTATCCCAAAAGAAAATCTTGTCGTTTCCATAGAAACGTTACTCGATTTAGAAGGAGAAGTCATAGAACCCATAGTATTTCATAGCGACGCCATTTCTGTGTTTATTCGTCATTATGAGGGAGCGAGAGATGCAGTTAAGAAGGAATAGTGTATCGGAAAGGAGATACTCGTACTCCAAAAGAAAATCCTGTCGTTTCCATAGAAATGTTACTGGATTTAGATGGAGAGGCCATAGAGCCCATAGTATTTCGTGGCGACGCAATTTCTGTGTTAATACGACCATAAGAGGGAGCGAGGGATGCAGTAAAGAAGGAATAGTGCATCTGAAAAGATATACCCGTATCCCAAAAGAAAATCCTGTCGTTTCCATAGAAACGTTAGTCGATTTAGAAGGAGAAGTCATAGAACCCATAGTATTTCATAGTGACGCCATTTCTGTATTTATTCGTCATTATGAGGGAGCGAGAGATGGAGTTAAGAAGGAATAGTGCATCTGAAAGGATATACCCGTATCCCAAAAGAAAAACCTCTCGTTTCCATAGCAACGTTACTCGATTTAGAGGGAGAAGTCATAGAACTCATAGTATTTCATAGCGACACAGTTTCTGTGTTAATACGACAATGTGAGGGAGCGAGGGATGCAGTAAAGAAGGAATAGTGCATCTGAAAGGATATACCCGTATCCCAAAAGAAAATCCTGTCGTTTCCATAGAAACGTTACTCGATTTAGAAGGAGAAGTCATAGAATCCATAGTATTACATAGCGAAGCCATTTCTGTGTTTATTCGTCATTATGAGGGAGCGAGAGATGCAGTTAAGAAGGAATAGTGTATCGGAAAGGAGATACTCGTACTCCAAAAGAAAATCCTGTCGTTTCCATAGAAATGTTACTCGATTTAGATGGAGAGGCCATAAAGCCCATAGGTTTTCGTGGCGACGCAATTTCTGTGTTAATTCGTCAATGTGAGGAACGAGGTATGCAGTAAAGAAGGAATAGTGCATCGGAAAAGAGATACTCGTATCCCAAAAATAAGCCTGTCGTTTCCATAGAAATGTTACTCGATTTAGATGGAGAAGCCATATAGCCCATAGTATTTCGTAGCGACGACATTTCTGTGTTAATACGACAATGTGAGGGAGCGACGGATGCAGTAAAGAAGGAATAGTGCATCTGAAAGGATATACCCGTATCCCATAAGAAAATCCTGTCGTGTCCATAGAAACGTTACTCGATTTAGAAGGAGAAGTCATAGACCCCCAGAGTATTTCATAGCGACACAGTTTCTGTGTTAATTCGTCAATGTGAGGAACGAGGGATGCAGTAAAGAAGGAATAGTGCATCTGAAAGGATATACCCGTATCCCAAAAGAAAATCCTGTCGTTTCCATAGAATCGTTACTCGATTTAGAAGTAGAAGTCATAGAACCCAAAGTATTTCATAGCGACACCATTTCTTTGTTTATTCGTCATTATGAGGGAGCGAGAGATGCAGTTAGGAAGGAATAGTGCATCGGAAAGGAGATACTCGTACTCCAAAAGAAAATCCTGTCGCTTCAATAGAAACGTTTCTCGATTTAGAGGGAGAAGCGATAGAGCCCATAGTATTTCGTAGCGACGCAATTTCTGTGTTAATACGACAATATGAGGGAGCGAGGGATGCAGTAAAGAAGGAATAGTGCATCTGAAAGGATATACCCGTATCCCAAAAGAAAATCCTGTCGTTTCCATAGAAACGTAACTCGATTTAGAAGGAGAAGTCATAGAACTCATAGTATTTCATAGCGACGCCATTTCTGTGTTTATTCGTCATTATGAGGGAGCGAGAGATGCAGTTAAAAAGGAATAGTGGATCGGATTGGAGATACTCGTACTCCAAAAGAAAATCCTGTCGTTTCCATAGAAATGTTACTCGATTTAGATGGAGAGGCCATAGAGCCCATAGTATTTCGTGGCGACGCAATTTCTGTGTTAATACGACAATGTGAGGGAGCGAGGGATGCAGTAAAGAAGGATTAGTGCATCTGAAAAGATATACCCGTTTCCCAAAAGAAAATCCTGTCGTTTCCATAGAAACGTTACTCGATTTAGAATGAGAAGTCATAGAACCCATAGTATTTCATAGCGACACCATTTCAGTGATTATTCGTCATTATGAGGGAGCGAGAGATGGAGTTATGAAGGAATAGTGCATCTGAATGAATATACCCGTATCCCAAAAGAAAAACCTGACGTTTCCATAACTACGTTACTCGATTTAGAGGGAGAAGTCATAGAACCCATAGTAATTCATAGCGACACAGTTTCTGTGTTAATTCGTCAATGTGAGGAACGAGGGATGCAGTAAAGAAGGAATAGTGCATCTGAAAAGATATACCGGTATCCCAAAAGAAAATCCTGTCGTTTCCATAGAAACGTAACTCGATTTAGAAGGAGAAGTCATAGAACCCATAGTATTTCATAGCGACGCCATTTCTGTGTTTATTCGTCATTATGAGGGGCGAGAGATGCAGTTAAGAAGGAATAGTGCATCGGAAAGGAGATACTCGTACTCCAAAAGAAATTCCTGTCGTTTCAATAGAAACGTTTCTCGATTTAGAGGGAGAAGCCATAGAGCCCATAGTATTTCGTAGCGACGCAATTTCTGTTTCAATACGACAATGTGAGGGAGCGAGGGATGCAGTAAAGAAGGAATAGTGCATCTGAAAGGATATACCCGTATCCCAAAAGAATATCCTGTCGTTTCCATAGAAACGTTACTCGATTTAGAATGAGAAGTCATAGAACCCATAGTATTTCATAGTGACGCCATTTCTGTGTTTATTCGTCATTATAAGGGAGCGAGAGATGCAGTTAAGAAGGAATAGTGCATCTGAAAGTATATACCCGTATCCCAAAAGAAAAACCTGTCGTTTCCATAGCAACGTTACTCGATTTAGAGAGAGAAGGCATAGAACTCATAGTATTTCATAGCGACACAGTTTCTGTGTTAATACGACAATGTGAGGGAGCGAGGGATGCAGTAAAGAAGGAATAGTGCATCTGAAAGGATATTCCCGTATCCCAAAAGAAAATCCTGTCGTTTCCATAGAAACGTTACTCGATTTAGAAGGAGAAGTCATAGAACCCATAGTATTTCATAGTGACGCCATTTCTGTGTTTATTCGTCATTATGAGGGAGCGACAGATGCAGTTAAGAAGGAATAGTGCATCTGAAAGGATATACCCGTATCCCAAAAGAAAAACCTGTCGTTTCCATAGCAACGTTACTCGATTTAGAGGGAGAAGTCATAGAACTCATAGTATTTCATAGCGACATAGTTTCTGTGTTAATACGACAATGTGAGGGAGCGAGGGATGCAGTTAAGAAGGAATAGTGCATCTGAAAGGATATACCCGTATCCCAAAAGAAAATCCTGTCGTTTCCATAGAAACGTTACTCGATTTAGAAGGAGAAGTCATAGAACCCATAGTATTTCATAGCGACGCCATTTCTGTGTTTATTCGTCATTATGAGGGAGCGAGAGATGCAGTTAAGAAGGAATAGTGTATCGTAAAGGAGATACTCGTACTCCAAAAGAAAATCCTGTCATTTCCATAGAAATGTTACTCGATTTAGATGGAGAGGCCATAGAGCCCATAGTATTTCTTGGCGACCCAATTTCTGTGTTAATACGACAATGTGAGGGAGCGAGGGATGCAGTAAAGAAGGAATAGTGCATCTGAAAGGATATACCCGTTTCCCAAAAGAAAAACCTGTCGTTTCCATAGAAACGTTACTCGATTTAGAAGAAGAAGTCATAGTACCCATAGTATTTCATAGCGACGCCATTTCTGTGTTTATTCGTCATTTTGAGGGAGCGAGAGATGCAGTTAAGAAGGAATAGTGCATCTGAAAGGATATACCCGTATCCCAAAAGAAAAACCTGTCGTTTCCATAGCAACGTTACTCGATTTAGAGGGAGAAGTTATAGAACTCATAGTATTTCATAGCGACACAGTTTCTGTGTTAATACGACAATGTTAGGGAGCGAGGGATGCAGTAAAGAAGGAATAGTGCATCTGAAAGGATATACCCGTATCCCAAAAGAAAATCCTGTCGTTTCCATAGAAACGTTACTCGATTTAGAAGGAGAAGTCATAGAACCCATAGTATTTCATAGCGACGCCATTTCTGTGTTTATTCGTCATTATGAGGGAGCGAGAGATGCAGTTAAGAAGGAATAGTGTATCGGAAAGGAGATACTCGTACTCCAAAAGAAAATCCTGTCGTTTCCATAGAAATGTTACTGGATTTAGATGGAGAGGCCATAGAGCCCATAGTATTTCGTGGCGACGCAATTTCTGTGTTAATACGACAATATGTGGGAGCGAGGGATGCAGTAAAGAAGGAATAGTGCATCTGAAAAGATATACCCGTATCCCAAAAGAAAATCCTGTCGTTTCCATAGAAACGTTAGTCGATTTAGAAGGAGAAGTCATAGAACCCATAGTATTTCATAGTGACGCCATTTCTGTATTTATTCGTCATTATGAGAGAGCGAGAGATGGAGTTAAGAGGGAATAGTGCATCTGAAAGGATATACCCGTATCCCAAAAGAAAAACCTCTCGTTTCCATAGCAACGTTACTCGATTTAGAGGGAGAAGTCATAGAACTCATAGCATTTCATAGCGACACAGTTTCTGTGTTAATACGACAATGTGAGGGAGCGAGGGATGCAGTAAAGAAGGAATAGTGCATCTGAAAGGATATACCCGTATCCCAAAAGAAAATCCTGTCGTTTCCATAGAAACGTTACTCGATTTAGAAGGAGAAGTCATAGAATCCATAGTATTTCATAGCGAAGCCATTTCTGTGTTTATTCGTCATTATGAGGGAGCGAGAGATGCAGTTAAGAAGGAATAGTGTATCGGAAAGGAGATACTCGTACTCCAAAAGAAAATCCTGTCGTTTCCATAGAAATGTTACTCGATTTAGATGGAGAGGCCATAGAGCCCATAGTATTTCGTGGCGACGCAATTTCTATGTTAATTCGTCAATGTGAGGAACGAGGTATGCAGTAAAGAAGGAATAGTGCATCGGAAAAGAGATACTCGTATCCCAAAAATAAGCCTGTCGTTTCCATAGAAATGTTACTCGATTTAGATGGAGAAGCCATATAGCCCATAGTATTTCGTAGCGACGACATTTCTGTGTTAATACGACAATGTGAGGGAGCGACGGATGCAGTAATGAAGGAATAGTGCATCTGAAAGGATATACCCGTATCCCATAAGAAAATCCTGTCGTGTCCATAGAAACGTTACTCGATTTAGAAGGAGAAGTCATAGACCCCCAGAGTATTTCATAGCGACACAGTTTCTGTGTTAATTCGTCAATGTGAGGAACGAGGGATGCAGTAAAGAAGGAATAGTGCATCTGAAAGGATATACCCGTATCCCAAAAGAAAATCCTGTCGTTTCCATAGAATCGTTACTCGATTTAGAAGTAGAAGTCATAGAACCCATAGTATTTCATAGCGACACCATTTCTGTGTTTATTCGTCATTATGAGGGAGCGAGAGATGCAGTTAAGAAGGAATAGTGCATCGGAAAGGAGATACTCGTACTCCAAAAGAAAATCCTGTCGCTTCAATAGAAACGTTTCTCGATTTAGAGGGAGAAGCGATAGAGCCCATAGTATTTCGTAGCGACGCAATTTCTGTGTTAATACGACAATATGAGGGAGCGAGGGATGCAGTTAAGAAGGAATAGTGCATCTGAAAGGATATACCCGTATCCCAAAAGAAAATCCTGTCGTTTCCATAGAAACGTTACTCGATTTAGAAGGAGAAGTCATAGAACCCATAGTATTTCAGAGCGACGCCATTTCTGTGTTTATTCGTCATTATGAGGGAGCGAGAGATGCAGTTAAAAAGTAATAGTGGATCGGAAAGGAGATACTCGTACTCCAAAAGAAAATCCTGTCGTTTCCATAGAAATGTAACTCGATTTAGATGGAGAGGCCATAGAGCCCATAGTATTTCGTGGCGACGCAATTTCTGTGTTAATACGACAATGTGAGGGAGCGAGGGATGCAGTAAAGAAGGAATAGTGCATCTGAAAAGATATACCCGTTTCCCAAAAGAAAATCCTGTCGTTTCCATAGAAACGTTACTCGATTTAGAATGTGAAGTCATAGAACCCATAGTATTTCATAGCGACACCATTTCAGTGATTATTCGTCATTATGAGGGAGCGAGAGATGCAGTTATGAAGGAATAGTGCATCTGAATGAATATACCCGTATCCCAAAAGAAAAACCTGACGTTTCCATAACTACGTTACTCGATTTAGAGGGAGAAGTCATAGAACCCATAGTAATTCATAGCGACACTGTTTCTGTGTTAATTCGTCAATGTGAGGAACGAGGGATGCAGTAAAGAAGGAATAGTGCATCTGAAAAGATATACCCGTATCCCAAAAGAAAATCCTGTCGTTTCCATAGAAACGTAACTCGATTTAGAAGGAGAAGTCATAGAACCCATAGTAGTTCATAACGACACAGTTTCTGTGTTAATTCGTCAATGTGAGGAACGAGGGATGCAGTAAAGAAGGAATAGTGCATCTGAAAGGATATACCCGTATCCCAAAAGAAAATCCTGTCGTTTCCATAGAAGCGATACTCGATTTAGAAGGAGAAGTCATAGAACCCATAGTATTTCATAGCGACACCATTTCTGTGTTTATTCGTCATTATGAGGGAGCGAGAGATGCAGTTAAGAAGGAATAGTGCATCGGAAAGGAGATACTCGTACTCCAAAAGAAAATCCTGTCGTTTCAATAGAAACGTTTCTCGATTTAGAGGGAGAAGCGATAGAACCCATAGTATTTCATATCGACGCCATTTCTGTGTTTATTCGTCATAATGAGGGAGCGAGAGATGCAGTTAAGAAGGAATAGTGCATCTGAAAGGATATACCCGTATCCCAAAAGAAAAACCTGTCGTTTCCATAGCAATGTTACTCGATTTAGAGGGAGAAGTCATAGAACCCATAGTATTTCATAGCGACACAGTTTCTGTGTTAATTCGTCAATGTGAGGAACGAGGGATGCAGTAAAGAAGGAATAGGGCATCTGAAAGGATATACCCGTATCCCAAAAGAAAATCCTGTCGTTTCCATAGAAACGTTACTCGATTTAGAAGGAGAAGTCATAGAACCCATAGTATTTCATAGTGACGCCATTTCTGTGCTTATTCGTCATTATGAGGGAGCGAGAGATGCAGTTAAGAAGGAATAGTGCATCTGAAAGGATATACCCTTATCCCAAAAGGAAAACCTGTCGTTTCTATAGCAACGTTACTCGATTTAGAGGGGGAAGTCATAGAACCCACAGTATTTCATAGCGACACAGTTTCTGTGTTCATTCGTCAATGTGAGGAACGAGGGATGCAGTAAAGAAGGAATAGTTCATTCGAAAAGAGATACTCGTAACCCAAAAGAAAATGCTGTCGTTTCCATAGAAACATTACTCGATTGAGATGGAGAAGCCATAGAGCCCATAGTATTTCGTGGCGACGCAATTTCTGTGTCAATACGACAATGTGAGGGAGCGAGGGATGCAGTAAAGAAGGAATAGTGCATCTGAAAGGATATACCCGTATCCCAAAAGAAAATCCTGTCGTTTCCATAGAAACGTTACTCGATTTAGAAGGAGAAGTCATAGAACCCATATTATTTCATAGTGACGCCATTTCTGTGTTTATTCGTCATTATGAGGGAGCGAGAGGTGCAGTTAAGAAGGAATAGTGCATCTGAAAGGATATACCCGTATCCCAAAAGAAAAACCTGTCGTTTCCATAGCAACGTTACTCGATTTAGAGGGAGAAGTCATAGAACTCATAGTATTTCATAGCGACACAGTTTCTGTGTTAATACGACAATGTGAGGGAGCGAGGGATGCAGTAAAGAAGGAATAGTGCATCTGAAAGGATATACCCGTATCCCAAAAGAAAATCCTGTCGTTTCAATAGAAACGTTACTCGATTTAGAAGGAGAAGTCATAGAACCCATAGTATTTCATAGCGACGCCATTTCTGTGTTTATTCGTCTTTATGAGGGAGCGAGAGATGCAGTTAAGAAGGAATAGTGTATCGGAAAGGAGATACTCGTACTCCAAAAGAAAATCCTGTCATTTCCATAGAAATGTTACTCGATTTAGATGGAGAGGCCATAGAGCCCATAGTATTTCGTGGCGACCCAATTTCTGTGTTAATACGACAATGTGAGGGAGCGAGGGATGCAGTAAAGAAGGAATAGTGCATCTGAAAGGATATACCCGTTTCCCAAAAGAAAAACCTGTCGTTTCCATAGAAACGTTACTCGATTTAGAAGGAGAAGTCGTAGTACCCATAGTATTTCATAGCGACGCCATTTCTGTGTTTATTCGTCATTATGAGGGAGCGAGAGATGCAGTTAAGAAGGAATAGTGCATCTGAAAGGATATACCCGTATCCCAAAAGAAAAACCCGTCGTTTCCATAGCAACGTTACTCGATTTAGAGGGAGAAGTTATAGAACTCATAGTATTTCATAGCGACACAGTTTCTGTGTTAATACGACAATGTGAGGGAGCGAGGGATGCAGTAAAGAAGGAATAGTGCATCTGAAAGGATATACCCGTATCCCAAAAGAAAATCCTGTCGTTTCCATAGAAACGTTACTCAATTTAGAAGGAGAAGTCATAGAACCCATAGTATTTCATAGCTACGCCATTTCTGTGTTTATTCGTCATTATGAGGGAGCGAGAGATGCAGTTAAGATGGAATAGTGTATCGGAAAGGAGATACTCGTACTCCAAAAGAAAATCCTGTCGTCTCCATAGAAATGTTACTCGATTTAGATGGAGAGGCCATAGAGTCCATAGTATTTCGTAGTGACGCAATTTCTGTGTTAATACGACAATGTGAGGGAGCGAGGGATGCAGTAAAGAAGGAATAGTGCATCTGAAAGGATATACCCGTATCCCAAAAGGAAATCCTGTCGTTTCCATTAAAACGTTACTCGACTTAGAAGGAGAAGTCATAGAACCCATAGTATTTCAAAGCGACGCCATTTCTGTGTTTATTCGTCATTATGAGGGAGCGAGAGATGCAGTTAAGAAGGAATAGTCAATCTGAAAGGATATACCCGTATCCCAAAAGAAAAACCTGTCGTTTCCATAGCAACGTTACTCGATTTAGAGGGAGAAGTCATAGAACTCATAGTATTTCATAGCGACACAGTTTCTGTGTTAATACGACAATGTGAGGGAGCGAGGGATGCAGTAAAGAAGGAATAGTGCATCTGAAAGGATATACCCGTATCCCAAAAGAAAATCCTGTCGTTTCCATAGAAACGTTACTCGATTTAGAAGGAGAAGTCATAGAACCCATAGTATTTCATAGCGACGCCATTTCTGTGTTTATTCGTCATTATGAGGGAGCGAGAGATGCAGTTAAGAAGGAATAGTGTATCGGAAAGGAGATACTCGTACTCCAAAAGAAAATCCTGTCATTTCCATAGAAATGTTACTCGATTTAGATGGAGAGGCCATAGAGCCCATAGTATTTCGTGGCGACCCAATTTCTGTGTTAATACGACAATGTGAGGGAGCGAGGGATGCAGTAAAGAAGGAATAGTGCATCTGAAAGGATATACCCGTTCCCCAAAAGAAAAACCTGTCGTTTCCATAAGAACGTTACTCGATTTAGAAGGAGAAGTCATAGTACCCATAGTATTTCATAGCGACGCCATTTCTGTGTTTATTCGTCATTATGAGGGAGCGAGAGATGCAGTTAAGAAGGAATAGTGCATCTGAAAGGATATACCCGTATCCCAAAAGAAAAACCTGTCGTTTCCATAGCAACGTTACTCGATTTTGAGGGACAAGTTATAGAACTCATTGTATTTCATAGCGACACTGGTTCTTTGTTAATACGACAATGTGAGGGAGCGAGGGATGCAGTAAAGAAGGAATAGTGCATCTGAAAGGATATACCCGTATCCCAAAAGAAAATCCTGTCGTTTCCATAGAAACGTTACTCGATTTAGAAGGAGAAGTCATAGAACCCATAGTATTTCATAGTGACCCCATTTCTGTATTTATTCGTCATTACGAGGGAGCGAGAGATGCAGTTAAGAAGGAATAGTGCATCTGAAAGGATATACCCGTATCCGAAAAGAAAAACCTGTCGTTTCCATAGCAACGTTACTCGATTTAGAGGGAGAAGTCATAGAACTCATAGTATTTCATAGCGACACAGTTTCTGACTTAATACGACAATGTGAGGGAGCGAGGGTTGCAGTAAAGAAGGAGTAGTGCATCTGAAAGGATATACCCGTATCCCAAAAGAAAATCCTGTCGTTTCCATAGAAACGTTACTCGATTTAGATGGAGAAGTCATAGAACCCATAGTATTTCATAGCGACGCCATTTCTGTGTTTATTCGTCATTATGAGGGAGCGAGAGATGCAGTTAAAAAGGAATAGTGTATCGGAAAGGAGATACTCGTACTCCAAAAGAAAATTATGTCGTTTCCATAGAAATGTTACTGGATTTAGATGGAGAGGCCATAGAGCCGATAGTATTTCGTGGCGACGCAATTTCTGTGTTAATACGACAATGTGAGGGAGCGAGGGATGCAGTAAAGAAGGAATAGTGCATCTGAAAAGATATACCCGTATCCCAAAAGAAAATCCTGTCGTTTCCATAGAAACGTTAGTCGATTTAGAAGGAGAAGTCATAGAACCCATAGTATTTCATAGTGACCCCATTTCTGTATTTATTCGTCATTACGAGGGAGCGAGAGATGCAGTTAAGAAGGAATAGTGCATCTGAAAGGATATACCCGTATCCGAAAAGAAAAACCTGTCGTTTCCATAGCAACGTTACTCGATTTAGAGGGAGAAGTCATAGAACTCATAGTATTTCATAGCGACACAGTTTCTGACTTAATACGACAATGTGAGGGAGCGAGGGTTGCAGTAAAGAAGGAGTAGTGCATCTGAAAGGATATACCCGTATCCCAAAAGAAAATCCTGTCGTTTCCATAGAAACGTTACTCGATTTAGATGGAGAAGTCATAGAATCCATAGTATTTCATAGCGACGCCATTTCTGTGTTTATTCGTCATTATGAGGGAGCGAGAGATGCAGTTAAGAAGGAATAGTGTATCGGAAAGGAGGTACTCGTACTCCAAAAGAAAATCCTGTCGTTTCCATAGAAATGTTACTCGATTTAGATGGAGAGGCCATAGAGCCCATAGTATTTCGTGGCGACGCAATTTCTGTGTTAATACGACAATGTGAGGGAGGGAGGGATGCAGTAAGGAAGGAATAGTGCATCTGAAAAGATATACCCGTATCCCAAAAGAAAATCCTGTCGTTTGCATAGAAACGTTACTCGATTTAGATGGAGAAGTCATAGAACCCATAGTATTTCATAGCGACGCCATTTCTGTGTTTATTCGTCATTATGAGGGAGCGAGAGATGCAGTTAAGAAGGAATAGTGCATCTGAAAGGATATACCCGTATCCCAAAAGAAAAACCTGTCGTTTCCATAGCAACGTTACTCTATTTAGAGGGAGAAGTCATAGAACCCAAAGAATTTCATTGCGACACAGATTCTGTGTTAATTCGTCAATGTGAGGAACGAGGTATGCAGTAAAGATGGAAAAGTGCATCGGAAAAGAGATACTCGTATCCCAAAAATAAGCCTGTCGTTTCCATAGAAATGTTACTCGATTTAGATGGAGAAGCCATATAGCCCATAGTATTTCGTAGCGACGACATTTCTGTGTTAATACGACAATGTGAGGGAGCGACGGATGCAGTAAGGAAGGAATAGTGCATCTGAAAGGATATACCCGTATCCCAAAGGAAAATCCTGTCGTTTCCATAGAAACGTTACTCGATTTAGAAGGAGAAGTCATAGAACCCCAGAGTATTTCATAGCGACACAGTTTCTGTGTTAATACGTCAATGTGAGGAACGAGGGATGCAGTAAAGAAGGAATAGTGCATCTGAAAGGATATACCCGTATCCCAAAAGAAAATCCTGTCGTTTCCATAGAATCGTTACTCGATTTAGAAGTAGAAGTCATAGAACCCATAGTATTTCATATCGACACCATTTCTGTGTTTATTCGTCATTATGAGGGAGCGAGAGATGCAGTTAAGAAGGAATAGTGCATCGGAAAGGAGATACTCGTACTCCAAAAGAAAATCCTGTCGCTTCAATAGAAAAGTTTCTCGATTTAGAGGGAGAAGCGATAGAGCCCATAGTATTTCGTAGCGACGCAATTTCTGTGTTAATACGACAATATGAGGGAGCGAGGGATGCAGTAAAGAAGGAATAGTGCATCTGAAAGGATATACCCGTATCCCAAAAGAAAATCCTGTCGTTTCCATAGAAACGTTACTCGATTTAGAAGGAGAAGTCATAGAACCCATAGTATTTCATAGTGACGCCATTTCTGTGTTTATTCGTCATTATAAGGGAGCGAGAGATGCAGTTAAGAAGGAATAGTGCATCTGAAAGTATATACCCGTATCCCAAAAGAAAATCCTGTCGTTTCCATAGAAACGTTACTCGATTTAGAAGGAGAAGTCATAGAACCCATAGTATTTCATAGCGACGCCATTTCTGTGTTTATTCGTCATTATGAGGGAGCGAGAGATGCAGTTAAAAAGGAATAGTGGATCGGAAAGGAGATACTCGTACTCCAAAAGAAAATCCTGTCGTTTCCATAGAAATGTTACTCGATTTAGATGGAGAGGCCATAGAGCCCATAGTATTTCGTGGCGACGCAATTTCTGTGTTAATACGACAATGTGAGGGAGCGAGGGATGCAGTAAAGAAGGAATAGTGCATCTGAAAAGATATACCCGTTTCCCAAAAGAAAATCCTGTCGTTTCCATAGAAACGTTACTCGATTTAGAATGAGAAGTCATAGAACCCATAGTATTTCATAGCGACACCATTTCAGTGATTATTCGTCATTATGAGGGAGCGAGAGATGCAGTTATGAAGGAATAGTGCATCTGAATGAATATACCCGTATCCCAAAAGAAAAACCTGACGTTTCCATAACTACGTTACTCGATTTAGAGGGAGAAGTCATAGAACCCATAGTAATTCATAGCGACACAGTTTCTGTGTTAATTCGTCAAAGTGAGGAACGAGGGATGCAGTAAAGAAGGAATAGTGCATCTGAAAAGATATACCCGTATCCCAAAAGAAAATCCTGTCGTTTCCATAGAAACGTAACTCGATTTAGAAGGAGAAGTCATAGAACCCATAGTATTTCATAGCGACGCCATTTCTGTGTTTATTCGTCATTATGAGGGGCGAGAGATGCAGTTAAGAAGGAATAGTGCTTCGGAAAGGAGATACTCGTACTCCAAAAGAAATTCCTGTCGTTTCAATAGAAACGTTTCTCGATTTAGAGGGAGAAGCCATAGAGCCCATAGTATTTCGTAGCGACGCAATATCTGTTTCAATACGACAATGTGAGGGAGCGAGGGATGCAGTAAAGAAGGAATAGTGCATCTGAAAGGATATACCCGTATCCCAAAAGAAAATCCTGTCGTTTCCATAGAAACGTTACTCGATTTAGAAGGAGAAGTCATAGAACCCATAGTATTTCATAGTGACGCCATTTCTGTGTTTATTCGTCATTATAAGGGAGCGAGAGATGCAGTTAAGAAGGAATAGTGCATCTGAAAGTATATACCCGTATCCCAAAAGAAAAACATGTCGTTTGCATAGCAACGTTACTCGATTTAGAGGGAGAAGTCATAGAACTCATAGTATTTCATAGCGACACAGTTTCTGTGTTAATACGACAATGTGAGGGAGCGAGGGATGCAGTAAAGGAGGAATAGTGCATCTGAAAGGTTATTCCCGTATCCCAAAAGAAAATCCTGTCGTTTCCATTGAAACGCTACTCGATTTAGAAGAAGAAGTCATAGAACCCATAGTATTTCATAGCTACGCCATTTCTGTGTTTATTCGTCATTATGAGGGAGCGAGAGATGCAGTTATGAAGGAATAGTGCATCTGAATGAATATACCCGTATCCCAAAAGAAAAACCTGACGTTTCCATAACTACGTTACTCGATTTAGAGGGAGAAGTCATAGAACCCATAGTAATTCATAGCGACACAGTTTCTGTGTTAATTCGTCAATGTGAGGAACGAGGGATGCAGTAAAGAAGGAATAGTGCATCTGAAAAGATATACCCGTATCCCAAAAGAAAATCCTGTCGTTTCCATAGAAACGTAAGTCGATTTAGAAGGAGAAGTCATAGAACCCATAGTATTTCATAGCGACGCCATTTCTGTGTTTATTCGTCATTATGAGGGGCGAGAGATGCAGTTAAGAAGGAATAGTGCATCGGAAAGGAGATACTCGTACTCCAAAAGAAATTCCTGTCGTTTCAATAGAAACGTTTCTCGATTTAGAGGGAGAAGCCATAGAGCCCATAGTATTTCGTAGCGACGCAATTTCTGTTTCAATACGACAATGTGAGGGAGCGAGGGATGCAGTAAAGAAGGAATAGTGCATCTGAAAGGATATACCCGTATCCCAAAAGAAAATCCTGTCGTTTCCATAGAAACGTTACTCGATTTAGAAGGAGAAGTCATAGAACCCATAGTATTTCATAGTGACGCCATTTCTGTGTTTATTCGTCATTATAAGGGAGCGAGAGATGCAGTTAAGAAGGAATAGTGTATCGGAAAGGAGATACACGTACTCCAAAAGAAAATCCTGTCGTTTCCATAGAAATGTTACTCGATTTAGATGGAGAGGCCATAGAGCCCATAGTATTTCGTGGCGACGCAATTTCTGTGTTAATACGACAATGTGAGGGAGCGAGGGATGCAGTAAAGAAGGAAAAGTGCATCTGAAAAGATATACCCGTATCCCAAAAGAAAATCCTGTCGTTTCCATAGAAACGTTACTCGATTTACAAGGAGAAGTCATAGAACCCATAGTATTTCATAGCTACGCCATTTCTGTGTTTATTCGTCATTATGAGGGAGCGAGAGATGCAGTTAAGAAGGAATAGTGCATCGGAAAGGAGATACTCGTACTCCAAAAGAAAATCCTGTCGTTTCAATAGAAAATTTTCTCGATTTAGTGGGAGAAGCCATAGAGCCCATAGTATATCGTAACGACGCAATTTCTGTGTTAATACGACAATGTGAGGGAGCGAGGGATGCAGTAAAGAAGGAATAGTGCATCTGAAAGGATATACCCGTATCCCAAAAGGAAATCCTGTCGTTTCCATAGAAACGTTACTCGACTTAGAAGGAGAAGTCATAGAACCCATAGTATTTCATAGCAACGCCATTTCTGTGTTTATTCGTCATTATGAGGGAGCCAGAGATGCAGTTAAGAAGGAATAGTGCATCTGAAAGGATATACCCGTATCCCAAAAGAAAAACCTGTCGTTTCCATAGCAACGTTACTCGATTTAGAGGGAGAAGTCATAGAACCCATAGTATTTCATTGCGACACAGTTTCTGTGTTAATTCGTCAATGTGAGGAACGAGGTATGCAGTAAAGAAGGAATAGTGCATCGGAAAAGAGATACTCTTATCCCAAAAATAAGCCTGTCGTTTCCACAGAAATGTTACTCGATTTAGATGGAGAAGCCATATTGCCCATAGTATTTCGTAGCGACGCAATTTCTGTGTTAATACGACAATGTGAGGGAGCGAGGGATGCAGTAAAGAAGGAATAGTGCATCTGAAAGGATATACCCGTATCCCAAAAGAAAATCCTGTCGTTTCCATAGAAACGTTACTCGATTTAGAAGGAGAAGTCATAGAACCCATAGTATTTTATAACGACACAGTTTCTGTGTTAATTCGTCAATGTGAGGAACGAGGGATGAAGTAAAGAAGGAATAGTGCATCTGAAAGGATATACCCGTATCCCAAAAGAAAATCCTGTCGTTTCCATAGAAGCGTTACTCGATTTAGAAGGAGAAGTCATAGAACCCATAGTATTTCATATCGACGTCATTTCTGTGTTTATTCGTCATTATGAGGGAGCGAGAGATGCAGTTAAGAAGGAATAGTGCATCTGAAAGGATATACCCGTATCCCAAAAGAAAAAACCTGTCGTTTCCATAGCAACGTTACTCGATTTAGAGGGAGAAGTCATAGAACCATAGTATTTCATAGCGACACAGTTTCTGTGTTAATTCGTCAATGTGAGGAACGAGGGATGCAGTAAAGAAGGAATAGGGCATCTGAAAGGATATACCCGTATCCCAAAAGAAAATCCTGTCGTTTCCATAGAAACGTTACTCGATCTAGAAGGAGAAGTCATAGAACCCATAGTATTTCATAGCGACGCCTTTTCTGTGTTTATTCGTCATTATGAGGGAGCGAGAGATGCAGTTAAGAAGGAATAGTGCATCTGAAAAGATATACCCGTATCCCAAAAGGAAAACCTGTCGTTTCTATAGCAACGTTACTCGATTTAGAGGGGGAAGTCATAGAACCCACAGTATTTCATAGCGACACAGTTTCTGTGTTCATTCGTCAATGTGAGGAACGAGGGATGCAGTAAAGAAGGAATAGTTCATCCGAAAAGAGATACTCGTAACCCAAAAGAAAATGCTGTCGTTTCCATAGAAACGTTACTCGATTTAGATGGAGAAGCCATAGAGCCCATAGTATTTCGTAGCGACGCAATTTCTGTGTTAATACGACAATGTGAGGGAGCGAGGGATGCAGTAAAGAAGGAATAGTGCATCTGAAAGGATATACCCGTATCCCAAAAGAAAATCCTGTCGTTTCCATAGAAACGTTACTCGATTTAAAAGGAGAAGTCATAGAACCCATAGTATTTCATAGCGACGCCATTTCTGCGTATATTCGTCATTATGAGGGAGCGAGAGATGCAGTTAAGAAGGAATAGAGCATCTGAAAGGATATACCCGTATCCCAAAAGAAAAACCTGTTGTTTCCATAGCAACGTTACTCGATTCAGAGGGAGAAGTCATAGAACCCATAGTATTTCATAGCGACACAGTTTCTGTGTTAATTCGTCGATGTGAGGAACGAGGGATGCAGTAAAGAAGGAATAGTGCATCTGAAAAGATATACCCGTATCCCAAAAGAAAATCCTGTCGTTTCCATAGAAACGTAACTCGATTTAGAAGGAGAAGTCATAGAACCCATAGTATTTCATAGCGACGCCATTTCTGTGTTTATTCGTCATTATGAGGGGCGAGAGATGCAGTTAAGAAGGAATAGTGCATCGGAAAGGAGATACTCGTACTCCAAAAGAAATTCCTGTCGTTTCAATAGAAACGTTTCTCGATTTAGAGGGAGAAGCCATAGAGCCCATAGTATTTCGTAGCGACGCAATTTCTGTTTCAATACGACAATGTGAGGGAGCGAGGGATGCAGTAAAGAAGGAATAGTGCATCTGAAAGGATATACCCGTATCCCAAAAGAAAATCCTGTAGTTTCCATAGAAACGTTACTCGATTTAGAAGGAGAAGTCATAGAACCCATAGTATTTCATAGTGACGCCATTTCTGTGTTTATTCGTCATTATAAGGGAGCGAGAGATGCAGTTAAGAAGGAATAGTGCATCTGAAAGTATATACCCGTATCCCAAAAGAAAAACCTGTCGTTTCCATAGCAACGTTACTCGATTTAGAAGGAGAAGTCATAGAACTCATAGTAATTCATAGCGACACAGTTTCTGTGTTAATACGACAATGTGAGGGAGCGAGGGATGCAGTAAAGAAGGAATAGTGCATCTGAAAGGATATTCCCGTATCCCAAAAGAAAATCCTGTCGTTTCCATTGAAACGTTACTCGATTTAGAAGAAGAAGTCATAGAACCCATAGTATTTCATAGCTACGCCATTTCTGTGTTTATTCGTCATTATGAGGGAGCGAGAGATGCAGTTAAGAAGGAATAGTGTATCGGAAAGGAGATACACGTACTCCAAAAGAAAATCCTGTCGTTTCCATAGAAATGTTACTCGATTTAGATGGAGAGGCCATAGAGCCCATAGTATTTCGTGGGGACGCAATTTCTGTGTTAATACGACAATGTGAGGGAGCGAGGGATGCAGTAAAGAAGGAAAAGTGCATCTGAAAAGATATACCCGTATCCCAAAAGAAAATCCTGTCGTTTCCATAGAAACGTTACTCGATTTACAAGGAGAAGTCATAGAATCCATAGTATTTCATAGCGACGCCATTTCTGTGTTTATTCGTCATTATGAGGGAGCGAGAGATGCAGTTAAGAAGGAATAGTGCATCGGAAAGGAGATACTCGTACTCCAAAAGAAAATCCTGTCGTTTCAATAGAAAATTTTCTCGATTTAGTGGGAGAAGCCATAGAGCCCATAGTATATCGTAACGACGCAATTTCTGTGTTAATACGACAATGTGAGGGAGCGAGGGATGCAGTAAAGAAGGAATAGTGCATCTGAAAGGATATACCCGTATCCCAAAAGGAAATCCTGTCGTTTCCATAGAAACGTTACTCGACTTAGAAGGAGAAGTCATAGAACCCATAGTATTTCATAGCAACGCCATTTCTGTGTTTATTCGTCATTATGAGGGAGCCAGAGATGCAGTTAAGAAGGAATAGTGCATCTGAAAGGATATACCCGTATCCCAAAAGAAAAACCTGTCGTTTCCATAGCAACGTTACTCGATTTAGAGGGAGAAGTCATAGAACCCATAGTATTTCATTGCGACACAGTTTCTGTGTTAATTCGTCAATGTGAGGAACGAGGTATGCAGTAAAGAAGGAATAGTGCATCGGAAAAGAGATACTCTTATCCCAAAAATAAGCCTGTCGTTTCCACAGAAATGTTACTCGATTTAGATGGAGAAGCCATATTGCCCATAGTATTTCGTAGCGACGCAATTTCTGTGTTAATACGACAATGTGAGGGAGCGAGGGATGCAGTAAAGAAGGAATAGTGCATCTGAAAGGATATACCCGTATCCCAAAAGAAAATCCTGTCGTTTCCATAGAAACGTTACTCGATTTAGAAGGAGAAGTCATAGAACCCATAGTATTTTATAACGACACAGTTTCTGTGTTAATTCGTCAATGTGAGGAACGAGGGATGAAGTAAAGAAGGAATAGTGCATCTGAAAGGATATACCCGTATCCCAAAAGAAAATCCTGTCGTTTCCATAGAAGCGTTACTCGATTTAGAAGGAGAAGTCATAGAACCCATAGTATTTCATAGCGACACCATTTCTGTGTTTATTCGTCATTATGAGGGAGCGAGAGATGCAGTTAAGAAGGAATAGTGCATCGGAAAGGAGATACTCGTACTCCAAAAGAAAATCCTGTCGTTTCAATAGAAACGTTTCTCGATTTAGAGGGAGAAGCGATAGAACCCATAGTATTTCATATCGACGTCATTTCTGTGTTTATTCGTCATTATGAGGGAGCGAGAGATGCAGTTAAGAAGGAATAGTGCATCTGAAAGGATATACCCGTATCCCAAAAGAAAAAACCTGTCGTTTCCTTAGCAACGTTACTCGATTTAGAGGGAGAAGTCATAGAACCATAATATTTCATAGCGACACAGTTTCTGTGTTAATTCGTCAATGTGAGGAACGAGGGATGCAGTAAAGAAGGAATAGGGCATCTGAAAGGATATACCCGTATCCCAAAAGAAAATCCTGTCGTTTCCATAGAAACGTTACTCGATCTAGAAGGAGAAGTCATAGAACCCATAGTATTTCATAGCGACGCCTTTTCTGTGTTTATTCGTCATTATGAGGGAGCGAGAGATGCAGTTAAGAAGGAATAGTGCATCTGAAAAGATATACCCGTATCCCAAAAGGAAAACCTGTCGTTTCTATAGCAACGTTACTCGATTTAGAGGGGGAAGTCATAGAACCCACAGTATTTCATAGCGACACAGTTTCTGTGTTCATTCGTCAATGTGAGGAACGAGGGATGCAGTAAAGAAGGAATAGTTCATCCGAAAAGAGATACTCGTAACCCAAAAGAAAATGCTGTCGTTTCCATAGAAACGTTACTCGATTTAGATGGAGAAGCCATAGAGCCCATAGTATTTCGTAGCGACGCAATTTCTGTGTTAATACGACAATGTGAGGGAGCGAGGGATGCAGTAAAGAAGGAATAGTGCATCTGAAAGGATATACCCGTATCCCAAACGAAAATCCTGTCGTTTCCATAGAAACGTTACTCGATTTAAAAGGAGAAGTCATAGAACCCATAGTATTTCATAGCGACGCCATTTCTGCGTATATTCGTCATTATGAGGGAGCGAGAGATGCAGTTAAGAAGGAATAGAGCATCTGAAAGGATATACCCGTATCCCAAAAGAAAAACCTGTTGTTTCCATAGCAACGTTACTCGATTTAGAGGGAGAAGTCATAGAACCCATAGTATTTCATAGCGACACAGTTTCTGTGTTAATTCGTCGATGTAAGGAACGAGGGATGCAGTAAAGAAGGAATAGTGCATCTGAAAAGATATACCCGTATCCCAAAAGAAAATCCTGTCGTTTCCATACAAACGTTACTCGATTTAGAAGGAGAAGTCATTGATCCCATAGTATTTCATAGTGACGCCATTTCTGTGTTTATTCGTCATTATGAGGGAGCGAGAGATGCAGTTAAGAAGGAATAGTACATCTGAAAGGATATACCCGTATCCCAAAAGAAAAACCTGTCGTTTCCATAGCAACGTTACTCGATTTAGAGGGAGAAGTCATAGCACTCATAGTATTTCATAGCGACACAGTTTCTGTGTTAATACGACAATGTGAGGGAGCGAGGGATGCAGTAAAGAAGGAATAGTGCATCTGAAAGGATATACCCGTATCCCAAAAGAAAATCCTGTCGTTTCCATTGAAACGTTACTCGATTTAGAAGGAGAAGTCATAGAACCCATAGTATTTCATAGCGACGCCATTTCTGTGTTTATTCGTCATTATGAGGGAACGAGAGATGCACTTAAGAAGGAATAGTGCATAGGAAAGGAGATTCTCGTACTCCAAAATAAATCCTGTCGTTTCAATAGAAACTTTTCTCGATTTAGTGGGAGAAGCCATAGAGCCCATAGTATATCGTAACGACGCAGTTTCTGTGTTAATACGACAATGTGAGGGAGCGAGGGATGCAGTAAAGAAGGAATAGTGCATCTGAAAGGATATACCCGTATCCCAAGAGGAAATCCTGTCGTTTCCATAGAAACGTTACTCGACTTAGAAGGAGAAGTCATAGAACCCATAGTGTTTCATAGCGACGCCATTTCTGTGTTTATTCATCATTATGAGGGAGCGAGAGATGCAGTTAAGAAGGAATAGTGCATCTGAAAGGATATACCCGTATCCCAAAAGAAAATCCTGTCGTTTCCATAGAAACGTTACTCGATTTAGAAGGAGAAGTCATAGAACCCATAGTATTTCATTGCGACACAGTTTCTGTGTTAAATCGTCAATGTGAGGAACGAGGTATGCAGTAAAGAAGGAATAGTGCATCGGAAAAGAGATACTCGTATCCCAAAAATAAGCCTGTCGTTTCCATAGAAATGTTACTCGATTTAGATGGAGAAGCCATATAGCCCATAGTATTTCGTAGCGACGCAATTTCTGTGTTAATACGACAATGTGAGGGAGCGAGGGATGCAGTAAAGAAGGAATAGTGCATCTGAAAGGATATACCCGTATCCCAAAAGAAAATCCTGTCGTTTCTATAGAAACGTTACTCGATTTAGAAGGAGAAGTCATAGAACCCATAGTATTTCATAGCGACACAGTTTCTGTGTTAATTCGTCAATGTGAGGAACGAGGGATGCAGTAAAGAAGGTATAGTGCATCTGAAAGGATATACCGGTATCCCAAAAGAAAATCCTGTCGTTTCCTTAGAAGCGTTACTCGATTTAGAAGGAGAAGTCATAGAACCCATAGTATTTCATAGCGACACCATTTCTGTGTTTATTCGTCATTATGAGGGAGCGAGAGATGCAGTTAAGAAGGAATAGTGCATCGGAAAGGAGATACTCGTACTCCAAAAGAAAATCCTGTCGTTTCAATAGAAACGTTTCTCGATTTAGAGGGAGAAGCGATAGAGCCCATAGTATTTCGTAGCGACGCAATTTCTGTGTTAATACGACAATGTGAGGGAGCGAGGGATGCAGTAAAGAACGAATAGTGCATCTGAAAGATATACCCGTACCCCAAAAGAAAATCCTGTCGTTTCCATAGAAACGTTACTCGATTTAGAATTAGAAGTCATAGAACCCATAGTATTTCATAGCGACACCATTTCTGTGTTTATTCGTCATTATGAGGGAGCGAGAGATGCTGTTAAGAAGGAATAGTGCATCGGAAAGGAGATACTCGTACTCCAAAAGAAAATCCTTTCGTTTCAATAGAAACGTTTCTCGATTTAGAGGGAGAAGCGATAGAGCCCATAGTATTTCGTAGCGACGCAATTTCTATGTTAATACGACAATGTGAGGGGGCGAGGGATGCAGTAAAGAAGGAATAGTGCATCTGAAATGGATATTCCCGTATCCCAAAAGAAAATCCTGTCGTATCCATAGAAACGTTACTCGATTTAGAAGGAGAAGTCATAGAACCCATAATATTTCATAGCGACGCCATTTCTGTGTTTATTCGTCATTATGAGGGAGCGAGAGATGCAGTTAAGAAGGAATAGTGTATCGGAAAGGAGATACTCGTACTCCAAAAGAAAATCCTGTCGTTTCCATAGAAATGATACTCGATTTAGATGGAGAGGCCGTAGAGCCCATAGTATTTCGTGGCGACGCAATTTCTGTGTTAATACGACAATGTGAGGAAGCGAGGGATGCAGTAAAGAAGGAATAGTGCATCTGAAAAGATATACCCGTATCCCAAAAGAAACTCCTGTCGTTTCCATAGAAACGTTACTCGATTTAAAAGGAGAAGTCATAGAACCCATAGTATTTCATTGCGACGCCATTTCTGCGTTTATTCGTCATTATGAGGGAGCGAGAGATGCAGTTAAGAAGGAATAGAGCATCTGAAAGGATATACCCGTATCCCAAAAGAAAAACCTGTCGTTTCCATAGCAACGTTACTCGATTTAGAGGGAGAAGTCATAGAACCCATAGTATTTCATAGCGACACAGTTTCTGTGTCAATTCGTCAATGTGAGGAACGAGGGATGCAGTAAAGAAGGAATAGTGCATCTGAAAAGATATACCCGTATCCCAAAAGAAAATCCTGTCGTTTCCATAGAAACGTCACTCGATTTAGAAGGAGAAGTCATAGAACCCATAGTATTTCATAGTGACTCCATTTCTGTGTTTATTCGTCATTATGAGGGAGCGAGAGATGTAGTTAAGAAGGAATAGTGCATCTGAAAGGATATACCCGTATCCCAAAAGAAAAACCTGTCGTTTCCATAGCAACGTTACTCGATTTACAGGGAGAAGTCATAGAACTCATAGTATTTCATAGCGACACAGTTTCTGTGTTAATACGACAATGTGAGGGAGCGAGGGATGCAGTAAAGAAGGAATAGTGCATCTGAAAGGATCGACCCGTATCCCAAAAGAAAATCCTGTCGTTTCCATAGAAACGTTACTCGATTTAGAAGGAGAAGTCAGAGAACTCATAGTATTTCATAGCGACGCCATTTCTGTGTTTATTCGTCATTATGAAGGAGCGAGAGATGCAGTTAAGAAGGAAAAGTGTATCGGAAAGGAGATACTCGTACTCCAAAAGAAAATCCTGTCGTTTCCATAGAAATGTTACCTGATTTAGATGGAGAGGCCATAGAGAACATAGTATTTCGTGGCGACGCAATTTCTGTGTTAATACGACAATGTGAGGGAGCGAGGGATGCAGTAAAGAAGGAATAGTGCATCTGAAAAGATATACCCGTATCCCAAAAGAAAATCATGTCGTTTCCATAGAAACGTTACTCGATTTCGAAGGAGAAGTCATATAACCCATAGTATTTCATAGCGACGCCATTTCTGTGTTTATTCGTCATTATGAGGGAGCGAGAGATGCAGTTAAGAAGGAATAGTGCATCTGAAAGGATATACCCGTATCCCAAAAGAAAATCCTGTCGTTTCCATAGAAACGTCACTCGATTTAGAAGGAGAAGTCATAGAACCCATAGTATTTCATAGTGACGCCATTTCTGTGTTTATTGGTCATTATGAGGGAGCGAGAGATGTAGTTAAGAAGGAATAGTGCATCTGAAAGGATATACCCGTATCCCAAAAGAAAAACCTGTCGTTTCCATAGCAACGTTACTCGATTTAGAGGGAGAAGTCATAGAACTCATAGTATTTCATAGCGACACAGTTTCTGTGTTAATACGACAATGTGAGGGAGCGAGGGATGCAGTAAAGAAGGAATAGTGCATCTGAAAGGGTATACCCGTATCCCAAAAGAAAATCCTGTCGTTTCAATAGAAACGTTTCTCGATTTAGAGGGAGAAGCGATAGAGCCCATAGTATTTCGTAGCGACGCAATTTCTGTGTTAATACGACAATGTGAGGGAGCGAGGGATGCAATAAAGAAGGAACAGTGAATCTGAAAGGATATACCCGTATCCTTCCATAGAAACGTTACTCGATTTAGAAGGAGAAGTCATAGAACCCATAGTATTTCATAGCGACGCAATTTCTATGTTTATTCGTCATTATGAGGGAGCGAGAGATGCAGTTAAGAAGGAATAGTGTATCGGAAAGTAGATACTCGTACTCGAAAAGAAAATCCTGTCGTTTCCATAGAAACGTAACTCGAATTAGAAGGAGAAGTCATAGAACCCATAGTATTTCATAGCGACACCATTTCAGTGATTATTCGTCATTATGAGGGAGCGAGAGATGCACTTATGAAGGAATAGTGCATCTGAATGAATATACCCGTATCCCAAAAGAAAAACCTGACGTTTCCATAGCTACGTTACTCGATTTAGAGGGAGAAGTCATAGAACCCATAGTAATTCATAGCGACACAGTTTCTGTGTTAATTCGTCAATGTGAGGAACGAGGGATGCAGTAAAGAAGGAATAGTGCATCTGAAAAGATATACCCGTATCCCAAAAGAAAATCCTGTCGTTTCCATAGAAACGTAACTCGAATTAGAAGGAGAAGTCTTAGAACCCATAGTATTTCATAGCGACGCCATTTCTGTGTTTATTCGTCATTATGAGGGGCGAGAGATGCAGTTAAGAATGAATAGTGCATCGGAAAGGAGATACTCGTACTCCAAAAGAAAATCCTGTCGTTTCAATAGAAACGTTTCTCGAGTTAGTGGGAGAAGCCATAGAGCCCATAGTATTTCGTAGCGACGCAATTTCTGTGTCAATACGACAATGTGAGGGAGCGAGGGATGCAGTAAAGAAGGAATAGTGCATCTGAAAGGATATACCCGTATCCCAAAAGAAAATCCTGTCGTTTCCATAGAAACGTTACTCGATTTAGAACGAGAAGTCATAGAACCCATAGTATTTCATGGTGACGCCATTTCTGTGTTTATTCGTCATTATAAGGGAGCGAGAGATGCAGTTAAGAAGGAATAGTGCATCTGAAAGTATATACCCGTATCCCAAAAGAAAAACTTTTCGTTTCCATAGTAACGTTACTCGATTTAGAGGGTGAAGTCAAAGAACTCATAGTAGTTCATAGCGACACAGTTTCTGTGTTAATACGACAATGTGAGGGAGCATGGGATGCAGTAAAGAAGGTATAGTGCATCTGAAAGGATATACCCGTATCCCAAAAGAAAATCCTGTCGTTTCCATAGAAACGTTACTCGATTTAGTGGGAGAAGCCATAGAGCCCATAGTATATCGTAACGACACAGTTTCTGTGTTAATTCGTCAATGTGAGGAACGAGGAATGCAGTAAAGAAGGAATAGTGCATCTGAAAGGATATACCCGTATCCCAAAAGAAAATCCTGTCGTTTCCATAGAAGCCTTACTCGATTTAGAAGAAGAAGTCATAGAACCCATAGTATTTCATAGCGACACAATTTCTGTGTTTATTCGTCATTATGAGGGAGCGAGAGATGCAGTTAAGAAGGAATAGTGCATCGGAAAGGAGATACTCGTACTCCAAAAGAAAACCTGTCGTTTCCATAGAAATGTTACTCGAGTTAGAGGGAGAAGCGATAGAACCCATAGTATTTCATATCGACGCCATTTCTGTGTTTATTCGTCATTATTAGGGAGCGAGAGATGCAGTTAAGAAGGAATAGTGCATCTGAAAGGATATACCCGTATCCCAAAAGAAAAACCTGTCGTTTCCATAGCAACGTTACTCGATTTGGAGGGAGAAGTCATAGAACCCATAGTATTTCGTTGCGACACAGTTTCTGTGTTAAATCGTCAATGTGAGGAACGAGGTATGCAGTAAAGAAGGAATAGTGCATCGGAAAAGAGATACTCGTATCCCAAAAGAAAATCCTGTCGTTTCCATAGAAACGTTACTCGATTTAGAAGGAGAAGTCATAGAACCCATAGTATTTCATAACGACACAGTTTCTGTGTTAATTCGTCAATGTGAGGAACGAGGAATGCAGTAAAGAAGGAATAGTGCATGTGAAAGGATATACCCGTATCCCAAAAGAAAAACCTGTCGTTTCCATAGCAACGTTACTCGATTTAGAGGGAGAAGTCATAGAACCCATGGTATTTCATAGCGACACAGTTTCTGTGTTAATTCGTAAATGTGAGGAACGAGGGATGCAGTAAAGAAGGAATAGGGCATCTGAGAGGATATACCCGTATCCCAAAAGAAAATCCTGTCGTTTCCATAGAAACGTTACTCGATCTAGAAGGAGAAGTCATAGAACCCATAGTATTTCATAGCGACGCCTTTTCTGTGTTTATTCGTCATTATGAGGGAGCGAGAGATGCAGTTAAGAAGGAATAGTGCATCTGAAAGGATATACCCGTATCCCAAAAGGAATACCTGTCGTTTCTATAGCAACGTTACTCGATTTAGAGGGGGAAGTCATAGAACCCACAGTATTTCATAGCGACACAGTTTCTGTGTTAATTCGTCAATGTGAGGAACGAGGGATGCAGTAAAGAAGGAATAGTTCATCGGAAAAGAGATACTCGTAACCCAAAAGAAAATGCTGTCGTTTCCATAGAAACGTTACTCGATTTAGATGGAGAAGCCATAGAGCCCATAGTATTTCGTAGCGACGCAATTTCTGTGTTAATACGACAATGTGAGGGAGCGAGTTATACAGTAAAGAAGGAATAGTGCATCTGAAAGGATATACCCGTATCCCAAAAGAAATTCCTCTCGTTTCCATAGAAACGTTACTCGATTTAAAAGGAGAAGTCATAGAACCCATAGTATTTCATAGCGACGCCATTTCTGCGTTTATTCGTCATTATGAGGGAGCGAGAGATGCAGTTAAGAAGGAATAGAGCATCTGAAAGGATATACCCGTATCCCAAAAGAAAAACCTGTCGTTTCCATAGCAACGTTACTCGATTTAGAGGGAGAAGTCATAGAACCCATAGTATTTCTTTGCGACACAGTTTCTGTGTTAATTCGTCAATGTCAGGAACGAGGGATGCAGTAAAGAAGGTATAGTGCATCTGAAAAGATATACCCGTATCCCAAAAGAAAACCCTGACGTTTCCATAGAAACGTAACTCGATTTAGAAGGAGAAGTCATAGAACCCATAGTATTTCATAGCGACGCCAAATCTGTGTTTATTCGTCATTATGAGGGAGCGAGAGATGCAGTTAACAAGGAATAGTGCATCTGAAGGGATATACCCGTATCCCAAAAGAAAAACCTGTCGTTTCCATAGCAACGTTATTTGATTTAGAGGGAGAAGTCATAGAACCCATAGTATTTCATAGCGACACTGTTTCTGTGTTAATTCGTCAATGTGAGGAACGAGGGATGCAGTAAAGAAGGAATAGTGCATCGGAAAAGACATACTCGGATCCCAAAAGAAAAATCCTGTCGTTTCCATAGAAACGTTACTCGATTTAGATGGAGAAGCCATAGAGCCCATAGTATTTCGTAGCGAAGCAATTTCTGTGTTAATACGACAATGTGAGGGAGCGAGGGATGCAGTAAAGAAGGAATAGTGCATCTGAAAGGATATACCCGTATCCCAAAAGAAAATCCTGTCGTTTCCATAGAAACGTTACTCGATTTAGAAGGAGAAGTCATAGAACCCACAGTATTTCATAGCGACACCATTTCAGTGATTATTCGTCATTATGAGGGAGCGAGAGATGCAGTTAAGAAAGAATAGTGCATCTGAATGGATATACCCGTATCCCAAAAGAAAAACCTGTCGTTTCCATAGCAACGTTACTCGATTTAGAGGGAGAAGTCATAGAACCCATAGTAATTCATAGCGACACAGTTTCTGTGTTCATTCGTCAATGTGAGGAACGAGGGATGCAGTAAAGAAGGAATAGTGCATCTGAAAAGATATACCCGTATCCCACAAGAAAATCCTGTCGTTTCCATAAAAACGTAACTCGATTTAGAAGGAGAAGTCATAGAACCCATAGTATTTCATCGCGACGCCATTTCTGTGTTTATTCGTCATTATGAGGGAGCGAGAGATGCAGTTAAGAAGGAATAGTGCATCGGAAAGGAGATACTCGTACTCCAAAAGATAATCCTGTCGTTTCAAGAGATACTTTTCTCGATTTAGAGGGAGAAGCCATAGAGCCCATAGTATTTTGTAGCGACGCCATTTCTGTGTTTATTCGTCATTATGAGGGAGCGAGGGATGCAGTAAAGAAGGAATAGTGCATCTGAAAGTTTATACCCGTATCCCAAAAGAAAATCCTGTCGTTTCCATAGAAACGTTACTCGATTTAGAATGAGAAGTCATAGAACCCATAGTATTTCATAGTGACGCCATTTCTGTGTTTATTCGTCATTATGAGGGAGCGAGAGATGCAGTTAAGGAGGAATAGTGCATCTGAAAGGATATACCCGTATCCCAAAAGAAAAACCTGTCGTTTCCATAGCAACGTTACTCGATTTAGAGGGAGAAGTCATAGAACTCATAGTATTTCATAGCGACACAGTTTCTGTGTTAATACGACAATGTGAGGGAGCGAGGGATGCAGTAAAGAAGGAATAGTGCATCTGAAGGGATATACCCGTATCCCAAAAGAAAATCCTGTCATTTCCATAGAAACGTTACTCGATTTAGAAGGAGAAGTCATAGAACCCATAGTATTTCATAGCGACGCCAATTCTGTGTTTTTTCGTCATTATGAGGGAGCGAGAGATGCAGTTAAGAAGGAATAGTGCATCGGAAAGGAGATACTCGTACTCCAAAAGAAAATCCTGTTGTTTCCATAGAAATGTTACTCGATTTAGATGGAGAGGCCATAGAGCCCATAGTATTTCGTGGCGACGCAATTTCTGTGTTAATACGACAATGTGAGGGAGCGAGGGATGCAGTAAAGAAGGAATAGTGCATCTGAAAAGATATACCCGTATCCCAAAGGAATATCCTGTCGTTTCCATAGAAACGTTACTCGATTTAGAAGGAGAAGTCATAGAACCCATAGTATTTCATAGCGACGATATTTCTGTGTTCATTCGTCATTATGAGGGAGCGAGAGATGCAGTCAAGAAGGAATAGTGCATCGGAAAGGACATACTCGTACACCAAAAGAAAATCCTGTCGTTTCAATAGAAACTTTTCTCGATTTAGTGGGAGAAGCCATAGAGCCTGTAGTATTTCGTAACGACGCAATTTCTGTGTTAATACGACAGTGTGAGGGAGCGAGGGATGCAGTAAAGAAGGAATAGTACATCTGAAAGGATATACCCTTATCCCAGAAGAAAATCCTGTCGTTTCCATAGAAACGTTACTTGATTTAGAAGGAGAAGTCATAGAACCCATAGTATTTCATAGCGACGCCATTTCTGTGTTTATTCGTCATTGTGAGGGAGCGAGAGATGCAGTTAAGAAGGAATAGTGCATCTGAAAGGATATACCCGTATCCCAAAAGAAAATCCTGTCGTTTCCATCAAAGCGTTACTCGATTTAGAAGGAGAAGACATAGAACCCATAGTATTTCATAGCGACGCCTTTTCTGTGTTTATTCGTCATTATGAGGGAGCGAGTGATGCAGTTAAGAAGGAATAGTGCATCTGAAAGTATATACCCGTATTCGAAAAGGAAAACCTGTCGTTTCTATAGCAACGTTACTCGATTTAGAGGGAGAAGTCATAGAACCCACAGTATTTCATAGCGACACAGTTTCTGTGTTCATTCGTCAATGTGAGGAACGCGCATTCAGTAAAGAAGGTATAGTGCAGCGGAATAGAGACACTCGAATCCCAAAAGAAAATCCTGTCGTTTCCATAGAAACGTTACTCGATGTAGATGGAGAAGCCATAGAGCCCATAGTATTTCGTAGCGACGCATTTTCTGTGTTAATACGACAATGTGAGGGAGCGAGGGATGCAGTAAAGAAGGAATAGTGCATCTGAAAGGATATACCCATATCCCAAAACAATATCCTGTCGTTTTCATAGAAACGTTACACGATTTAGAAGGAGAAGTCATAGAACCCATAGTATTTCATAGCGACCCCATTTCTGCGTTTATTCGTCATTATGAGGGAGCGAGAGATGCTGTTAAGAAGGAATAGAGCATCTGAAAGGATATACCCGTATCCCAAAAGAAAAACCTGTCGTTTCCATAGCAACGTTACTCGATTTAGAGGGAGAAATCATAGAACCCATAGTATTTCATAGGGACACAGTTTCTGAGTTAATTCGTCAATGTGAGGAACGAGGGATGCAGTAAAGAAGGAATAGTGCATCTGAAAGGATATACCCGTATCCCAAAAGATAATCCTGTCGTTTCCATAGAAACGTAACTCGATTTAGAAGGAGAAGTCATAGAACCCATAGTATTTCATAGCGACGCTATTTCTGTGTTTATTCGTCATTATGAAGAAGCGAGAGATGCAGTTATAAAGGAATAGTGCATCTGAAAGGATATACCCGTATCCCAAAAGAAAAACCTGTCGTTTCCATAGCAACGTTACTCGATTTAGAGGGAGAAGTCATAGAACCCATAGTATTTCATAGCGACACTGTTTCTGTGTTAATTCGTCGTCATTATGAGGGAGCGAGAGATGCAGTTAAGAAGGAATAGTGCATCTGAAAGGATATACCCGTATCCCAAACGAAAAACCTGTCGTTTCCATTGCAACGTTACTCGATTTACAGGGAGGAGTCATAGAACCCATAGTATTTCATAGCGACACAGTTTCTGTGATAATTCGTCAATGTGAGGAACGAGGGATGCAGTAAAGAAGGATTTGTGCATCGGAAAAGATACACTCGTATCCCAAAAGGAAATCCTGTCGTTTCCATTGAATCGTTACTCGATTTAGATGGAGAAGCCATAGAGCCCATAGTATTTCGTAGCGACGCAATTTCTGTGTTAATACGACAATGTGAGGGAGCGAGGGATGCAGTAAAGAAGGAATAGTGCATCTGAAGGGATATACCCGTATCCCAAAAGAAAATCCTGTTGTTTCTATAGATACGTTACTCGATTTAGAAGGAGAAGTCATAGACCCCATAGTATTTCATAGCGACGCCATTTCTGTGTTTATTCGTCATTATGAGGGAGCGAGAGATGCAGTTAAGAAGCAATAGTGCATCTGAAAGGATATACCCGTATCCCAAAAGAAAAAGCTGTCTTTTCCTTAGCAACGTTACTCGATCTAAAATGGCTCTGAGCACTATGGGACTCAACTGCTGAGGTCATTAGTCCCCTAGAACTTAGAACTAGTTAAACCTAACTAACCTAAGGACATCACAAACATCCATGCCCGAGGCAGGATTCGAACCTGCGGCCGTAGCGGTCTTGCGGTTCCATACTGCAGCGCCTTTAACCGCACGGCCACTTCGGCCGGCGTTACTCGATCTAGAGGGTGAAGTCATAGAACCCATAGTATTTCATAGCGACACAGTATTTGTGTTAACTCGTCAATGTGAGGAACGAGGGATGCAGTAAAAAAGGAATAGTGCATCTGAAAGGATATACCCGTATCCCAAAAGAAAAACCTGTCGGTACCATAGAAACGTTACTAGATTTAGAAGGAGAAGTCATAGAACCCATAGTATTTCATAGCGACGCCATTTCCGTGTTTATTCGTCATTATGAGGGAGCGGGAGATGCATTTAAGAAGTAATAGTGCATCTGAAAGGATATACCCGTATCCCAATAGAAAAACCTGTCGTTTCCATAGCAACGCTACTCGATTTAGAGGGAGAAGTCATAGGACCCATAGTATTTCATAGCGACACAGTTTCTGTGTTAATTCGTCAATGTGAGGATCGAGGGATGCAGTAAAGAAGGAATAGTGCGTCGGAAAAGAGATGCTCGTATCCCAAAAGAAAATCCTGTCGTTTCCATAGAAACGTTACTCGATTTAGATGGAGAAGCCATAGAGCACATAGTATTTCATAGCGACGCAATTTCTGAGTTAATACGACAATGTGAGGGAGCGAGGGATGTAGTAAAGAAGGAATTTTGCATCTGAAAGGATACAAACGTATCCCAAAAGAAAAACCTGTCGTTTCCATAGCAACGTTACTCGATTTAGAGGGAGAAGTCATAGAACCCATACTATTTCATAGCGACACAGTTTCTGTGTTAATTCGTCAATGTGAGGAACGAGGGATGCGGTAAAGAAGGAATAGTGCATCTGAAAGGATATACCCGTATCCCAGAAGAAAATCCTGTCGTTTCCATAGATACGTTACTCGATTTAGAAGGAGAAGACATAGAACCCATAGTATTTCATAGCGACGCCATTTCTGTGTTTATTCGTCATTATGAGGGAGCGAGAGATGCAGATAAGAAGGAATAGTGCATCTGAAAGGATATACCCGTATCCCAAACGAAAAACCTGTCGTTTCCATTGCAACGTTACTCGATTTACAGGGAGGAGTCATAGAACCCATAGTATTTCATAGCGAAACAATTTCTGTGTTAATTCGTCAATGTGAGGAATGAGGGATGCAGTACAGAAGGAATAGTGCATCGGAAAAGAGATACTCGTATCCGAAAAGAAAATCCTGTCGTTTCCATACAAACGTTACGCGATTTGGATGCAGAAGCCATAGAGCCCATAGTATTTCGTAGGGACACAATTTCTGAGTTAATACGACAATGTGAGGGAGCGAGGGCTGCAGTAAAGAAGGAATAGTGCATCTGAAAAGATATACCCGTATCCCAAAAGAAAATCCTGTCGTTTCCATAGAAACGGTACTCGATTTAGAAGGAGAAGTCATAGAACACATAGTATTTCATAGCGACGCCATTTCTGTGTTTATTCGTCATTATGAGGGAGCGAGAGATGCAGTTAAGAAGCAATAGTGCATCTGAAAGGATATACCCGTATCCCAAAAGAAAAACCTGTCGTTTCCATAGCAACGTTACTCGATTTAGAGGGAGAAGTCATAGAACCCATAGTATTTCATAGTGACACAGTTTCTGTGTTAATTCGTCAATGTGAGGACGCGGGATGCAGTAGAGAAGGAATAGTGCATCGGAAAAAAGATACTCGTATCACAAGAGAAAATCCTGTCGTTTCCATAGAAATGTCGCTCGATTTAGATGGAGAAGCCATAGAGCCCATAGTATTTAGTAGCTACGCAATTTCTGCGTTAATACGACAATGTGAGGGAGCGAGGGATCCAGTAGAGAAGGATTAGTGCATCTGAAAGGATATACCCGTATCCCAAAAGAAAATCCTGTCGTTTCCATAGAAACGTTACTCGATTTAGAAGGAGAAGTCATAGAAGCCATAGTATTTCATAGCGACGCCATTTCTGTGTTTATTCTTCATTATGAGAGAGCGAGAGATGCAGTTAAGATAGAATAGTGCATCTGAAAGGATATACCCGTATCCCAAAAGAAAAACCTGTCGTTTCCATAGCAACGTTACTCGATTTAGAGGGAGAAGTCATAGAACCCATAGTATTTCATAGCGACACAGTTTCTGTGTTCATTCGTCAATGTGTGGAACGAGGGATGCAGTAAAATAGGAATAGTGCAGTGGAAAAGAGATACTCGTATTCCAAAAGAAAATCCTGTCGTTTCCATAGAAATGTTAGTCGATTTAGATGGAGAAGCCATAGAGCCCATAGTATTTCATAGCGACGCCATTTCTGTGTTTATTCGTCATTATGAGGGAGCGAAAGATGCAGTTAAGAAGGAATAGTGCATCTGAAAGGATATACCCGTATCCCAAAAGAAAAAGCTGTCTTTTCCGTAGCAACGTTACTCGATCTAGAGGGAGAAGTCATAGAACCCATAGTATTTCATAGCGACACAGTATCTGTGTTAATTCGTCAATGTGAGGAACGAGGGATGCAGTAAAAAAGGAATAGTGCATCTGAAAGGAACTACCCGTATCCCAAAAGAAAAACCTGTCGTTACCATAGAAACGTTATTCGATTTAGAAGGAGAAGTCATAGAACCCATAGTATTTCATAGCGACGCCATTTCCGTGTTTATTCGTCATTATGAGGGAGCGAGAGATGCAGCTAAGAAGGAATAGTGCATCTGAAAGGATATACCCGTATCCCAAAAGAAAAACCTGTCGTTTCCATAGCAACGCTACTCGATTTAGAGGGAGAAGTCATAGGACCCATAGTATTTCATAGCGACACAGTTTCTGTGTTAATTCGTCAATGTGAGGATCGAGGGATGCAGTAATGAAGGAATAGTGCGTCGGATAAGAGATGCTCGTATCCCAAAAGAAAATCCTGTCGTTTCCACAGAAACGTTACTCGATTAAGATGGAGAAGCCATAGAGCACATAGTATTTCATAGAGACGCAATTTCTGTGTTAATACGACAATGTGAGGGAGCGAGGGATGTAGTAAAGAAGGAATAGTGCATCTGAAAGGATATAAACGTATCCCAAAAGAAAAACCTGTCGATTCCATAGCAATGTTACTCGATTTAGAGGGAGAAGTCATAGAACCCATACTATTTCATAGCGTCACAGTTTCTGTGTTAATTCGTCAATGTGAGGAACGAGGGATGCGGTAAAGAAGGAATAGTGCATCTGAAAGGATATACCCGTATCCCAGAAGAAAATCCTGTCGTTTCCATAGAAACGTTACTCGATTTAGAAGGAAAAGACATAGAACCCATAGTATTTCATAGCGACGCCATTTCTGTGTTTATTCGTCATTATGAGGGAGCGAGGGATGCAGTTAAGAAGGAATAGTGCATCTGAAAGGATATACCCGTATCCCAAACGAAAAACCTGTCGTTTCCATAGCAACGTTACTCGATTTAGAGGGAGGAGTCATAGAACCCATAGTATTTCATAGCGAAACAGTTTCTGTGTTAATTCGTCAATGTGAGGAACGAGGGATGCAGTACAGAAGGAATAGTGCATCGGAAGAGAGATACTCGTATCCGAAAAGAAAATCCTGTCGTTTCCATACAAACGTTACTCGATTTAGATGGAGAAGCCGTAGAGCCCATAGTATATCGTAGCGGCGCAATTTCTGTGTTAATACGACAATGTGAGGAAGCGAGGGATGCAGTAAAGAAGGAATAGTGCATCTGATAGGATATACCCGTATCCCAAAAGAAAATCCTGTCGTTTCCATAGAAACGTTACTCGATTTAGAAGGAGAAGTCATAGAACACATAGTATTTCATAGCGACGGCATTTCTATGTTTATTCGTCATTATGGGGGAGCGAGAGATGCAGTTAAGAAGGAATAGTGCATCTGAAAGGATATACCCGTAACCCAAAAGAAAATCCTGTCGTTTCCATAGAAACGTTACTCGATTTAGAAGGAGAAGTCATAGAACACATAGTATTTCATAGCGACGCCATTTCTATGTTTAATCGTCATTATGAGGGAGCGTGAGATGCAGTTAAGAGGGAATAGTGCATCTGAAAGGATATACCCGTATCCCAAAAGAAAAACCTGACGATTCCTTAGCAACGTTACTCGATTTAGAGGGAGAAGTCATAGAATCCATAGTATTTCATGGCGACACAGTTTCTGTGTTAATTCGTCAATGTGAGGAACGAGGGATGCAGTAAAGAAGGAATAGTGCATCGGAAAGAGATACTCGTATCCCAAAAGAAAATCCTGTCGTTTCCATAGAAACGTTACTCGATTTAGATGGAGAAGCCATATAGCCTTTAGTATTTCGTAGCGACGCAATTTCTTTGTTAATACGACAATGTGAGGGAGCAAGGGAGGCAGTAGAGAAGGAATAGTGCATCTGAACGGTTATACCCGTATCCCATAAGAAAATCCTGTCGTTTCCATAGAAACGTTACTCGATTTAGAAGGAGAAGTCATAGAACCCATAGTATTTCATAGCGACGCCATTTCTGTGTTTATTCGTCATTATGAGGGAGCGAGAGATGCAGTTAAGAAGGATTAGTGCATCTGAAAGGATATACCCGAATCCCAAAAGAAAAACCTGTCGTTTCCATAGCAACGTTACTCGATTTAGAGGGAGAAGTCATAGAACCCATAGTATTTCATAGCGACACAGTTTCTGTGTTAATTCGTCATTGTGAGAAACGAGGGATGCAGTAAAGAAGGAATAGTGCAACGGAAAAGAGATACTCGTATCCCAAAACAAAATCCATTCGTTTCCATAGAAACGTTACTCGATTTAGATGGAGAAGCCATAAAGCCCATAGTATTTCGTAGCGACGCAATTTCTCTGTTAATACGACAATGTGAGGGAGCGAGGGATGCAGTAAAGAAGGAATAGTGCATCTGAAAGGATATACCCGTATCCCAAAAGAAAATCCTGTCGTTTCCATAGAAACGATACTCGATTTCAAAGGAGAAGTCATAGAACCCATAGTATTTCATAGCGACGCCATTTCTGTGTTTATTCGTCATTATGAGGAAGCGAAAGATGCAGTTAAGAAGGAATAGTGCATCTGACAGGATATACCCGTATTCCACTAGAAAAACCTGTCGTTTCCATAGCAACGTTACTCGATTTAGAGGGAGAAGTCATAGAACCCATAGTATTTCATAGCGGCACAGTTTCTGCGTTAATTCGTCAATGTGAGGAACGAGGGATGCAGTAAAGAAGGAATAGTGCATCGGAAAAGAGATACTCGTATCCCAAAAGAAAATCCTGTCGTTTCTATAGAAACGTTACTCGATTTAGATGGAGAAACCATAGAGCCAATAGTATTTCGTAGCGACGCAAATTCTGTGTTAATACGACAATGTAAGGGAGCGAGGGATGCAGTAAAGAAGGAATAGTGCATCTGAAAGTATATACCCGTATCCCAAATTAAAATCCTGTCGTTTCCATAGAAACGTTACTCGATTTAGAAGGAGAAATCATTGAACCCATAGTATTTCATAGCGACGCCATTTCTGTGTTTATTCGTCATTAAGAGAGAGCGAGAGATGCAGTTAAGAAGGAATAGTGCATCTGAAAGGATATACCGGTATCCGAAAAGAAAAACCTGTCGTTTCCATAACAACGTTACTCGATTTAGAGGGAGAAGTCATAGAACCCATAGTATTTCATAGCGACACAGTTTCTGTGTTAATTCGTCAATGTGAGGAACGAGTGATGCAGTAAAGAAGGAATAGTGCATCGGAAAAGAGATACTCGTATCCCAAAAGAAAATCCTGTCGTTTCTATAGAAACGTTACTCGATTTAGATGGAGAAACCATAGAGCCAATAGTATCTCGTAGCAACGCAATTACTGTGTTAATACGACAATGTGAGGGAGCGAGGGATGCAGTAAAGAAGGAATAGTGCATCTGAAAGGATATACCTGTATCCCAAAAGAAAATCCTTTCGTTTCCATAGAAACGTTACTCGATTTAGAAGGAGAAGTCATAGAGCCCATAGTATTACGTAGCGACGCAATTTCTGTGTTAATACGACAATGTGAGGGAGCGAGGGATGCAGTAAAGAAGGAATAGTGCATCTGAAAGGATATACCCGTATCCCAAAAGAAAATCCTGTCGTTTCCGTAGAAACGTTACTCGATTTAGAAGGAGAAGTCATAGAACACATAGTATTTCATAGCGACGCCATTTCTGTGTTTATTCGTCATTATGAGGGAGCGAGAGATGCAGTTAAGAAGCAATAGTGCATCTGAAAGGATATACCCGTATCCCAAAAGAAAAACCTGTCGTTTCCATAGCAACGTTACTCGATTTAGAGGGAGAAGTCATAGAACCCACAGTATTTCATAGTGACACAGTTTCTGTGTTAATTCGTCAATGTGAGGACGCGGGATGCAGTAGAGAAGGAATAGTGCATCGGAAAAAAGATACTCGTATCACAAGAGAAAATCCTGTCGTTTCCATAGAAATGTCGCTCGATTTAGATGGAGAAGCCATAGAGCCCATAGTATTTAGTAGCTACGCAATTTCTGCGTTAATACGACAATGTGAGGGAGCGAGGGATCCAGTAGAGAAGGATTAGTGCATCTGAAAGGATATACCCGTATCCCAAAAGGAAATCCTGTCGTTTCCATAGAAACGTTACTCGATTTAGAAGGAGAAGTCATAGAAGCCATAGTATTTCATAGCGACGCCATTTCTGTGTTTATTCTTCATTATGAGGGAGCGAGAGATGCAGTTAAGATAGAATAGTGCATCTGAAAGGATATACCCGTATCCCAAAAGAAAAACCTGTCGTTTCCATAGCAACGTTACTCGATTTAGAGGGAGAAGTCATAGAACCCATAGTATTTCATAGCGACACAGTTTCTGTGTTCATTCGTCAATGTGTGGAACGAGGGATGCAGTAAAATAGGAATAGTGCAGTGGAAAAGAGATACTCGTATTCCAAAAGAAAATCCTGTCGTTTCCATAGAAATGTTAGTCGATTTAGATGGAGAAGCCATAGAGCCCATAGTATTTCATAGCGACGCCATTTCTGTGTTTATTCGTCATTATGAGGGAGCGAAAGATGCAGTTAAGAAGGAATAGTGCATCTGAAAGGATATACCCGTATCCCAAAAGAAAAAGCTGTCTTTTCCGTAGCAACGTTACTCGATCTAGAGGGAGAAGTCATAGAACCCATAGTATTTCATAGCGACACAGTATCTTTGTTAATTCGTCAATGTGAGGAACGAGGGATGCAGTAAAAAAGGAATAGTGCATCTGAAAGGAACTACCCGTATCCCAAAAGAAAAACCTGTCGTTACCATAGAAACGTTATTCGATTTAGAAGGAGAAGTCATAGAACCCATAGTATTTCATAGCGACGCCATTTCCGTGTTTATTCGTCATTATGAGGGAGCGAGAGATGCAGCTAAGAAGGAATAGTGCATCTGAAAGGATATACCCGTATCCCAAAAGAAAAACCTGTCGTTTCCACAGAAACGTTACTCGATTAAGATGGAGAAGCCATAGAGCACATAGTATTTCATAGAGACGCAATTTCTGTGTTAATACAACAATGTGAGGGAGCGAGGGATGTAGTAAAGAAGGAATAGTGCATCTGAAAGGATATAAACGTATCCCAAAAGAAAAACCTGTCGATTCCATAGCAACGTTACTCGATTTAGAGGGAGAAGTCATAGAACCCATACTATTTCATAGCGACACAGTTTCTGTGTTAATTCGTCAATGTGAGGAACGAGGGATGCGGTAAAGAAGGAATAGTGCATCTGAAAGGATATACCCGTATCCCAGAAGAAAATCCTGTCGTTTCCATAGAAACGTTACTCGATTTAGAAGGAGAAGACATAGAACCCATAGTATTTCATAGCGACGCCATTTCTGTGTTTATTCGTCATTATGAGGGAGCGAGGGATGCAGTTAAGAAGGAATAGTGCATCTGAAAGGATATACCCGTATCCCAAACGAAAAACCTGTCGTTTCCATAGCAACGTTACTCGATTTAGAGGGAGGAGTCATAGAACCCATAGTATTTCATAGCGAAACAGTTTCTGTGTTAATTCGTCAATGTGAGGAACGAGGGATGCAGTACAGAAGGAATAGTGCATCGGAAAAGAGATACTCGTATCCGAAAAGAAAATCCTGTCGTTTCCATACAAACGTTACTCGATTTAGATGGAGAAGCCGTAGAGCCCATAGTATATCGTAGCGGCGCAATTTCTGTGTTAATACGACAATGTGAGGAAGCGAGGGATGCAGTAAAGAAGGAATAGTGCATCTGATAGGATATACCCGTATCCCAAAAGAAAATCGTGTCGTTTCCATAGAAACGTTACTCGATTTAGAAGGAGAAGTCATAGAACACATAGTATTTCATAGCGACGCCATTTCTATGTTTATTCGTCATTATGGGGGAGCGAGAGATGCAGTTAAGAAGGAACAGTGCATCTGAAAGGATATACCCGTAACCCAAAAGAAAATCCTGTCGTTTCCATAGAAACGTTACTCGATTTAGAAGGAGAAGTCATAGAACACATAGTATTTCATAGCGACGCCATTTCTATGTTTAATCGTCATTATGAGGGAGCGAGAGATGCAGTTAAGAAGGAATAGTGCATCTGAAAGGATATACCCGTATCCCAAAAGAAAAACCTGACGATTCCTTAGCAACGTTACTCGATTTTGAGGGAGAAGTCATAGAATCCATAGTATTTCATGGCGACACAGTTTCTGTGTTAATTCGTCAATGTGAGGAACGAGGGATGCAGTAAAGAAGGAATAGTGCATCGGAAAAGAGATACTCGTATCCCAAAAGAAAATCCTGTCGTTTCCATAGAAACGTTACTCGATTTAGATGGAGAAGCCATAGAGCCTTTAGTATTTCGTAGCGACGCAATTTCTTTGTTAATACGACAATGTGAGGGAGCAAGGGAGGCAGTAGAGAAGGAATAGTGCATCTGAACGGTTATACCCGTATCCCATAAGAAAATCCTGTCGTTTCCATAGAAACGTTACTCGATTTAGAAGGAGAAGTCATAGAACCCATAGTATTTCATAGCGACGCCATTTCTGTGTTTATTCGTCATTATGAGGGAGCGGGAGATGCAGTTAAGAAGGATTAGTGCATCTGAAAGGATATACCCGTATCCCAAAAGAAAAACCTGTCGTTTCCATAGCAACGTTACTCGATTTAGAGGGAGAAGTCATAGAACCCATAGTATTTCATAGCGACACAGTTTCTGTGTTAATTCGTCATTGTGAGAAACGAGGGATGCAGTAAAGAAGGAATAGTGCAACGGAAAAGAGATACTCGTATCCCAAAACAAAATCCTTTCGTTTCCATAGAAACGTTACTCGATTTAGATGGAGAAGCCATAGAGCCCATAGTATTTCGTAGCGACGCAATTTCTCTGTTAATACGACAATGTGAGGGAGCGAGGGATGCAGTAAAGAAGGAATAGTGCATCTGAAAGGATATACCCGTATCCCAAAAGAAAATCCTGTCGTTTCCATAGAAACGATACTCGATTTCAAAGGAGAAGTCATAGAACCCATAGTATTTCATAGCGACGCCATTTCTGTGTTTTTTCGTCATTATGAGGAAGCGAAAGATGCAGTTAAGAAGGAATAGTGCATCTGAAAGGATATACCCGTATCCCACTAGAAAAACCTGTCGTTTCCATAGCAACGTTACTCGATTTAGAGGGAGAAGTCATAGAACCCATAGTATTTCATAGCGGCACAATTTCTGCGTTAATTCGTCAATGTGAGGAACGAGGGATGCAGTAAAGAAGGAACAGTGCATCGGAAAAGAGATACTCGTATCCCAAAAGAAAATCCTGTCGTTTCTATAGAAACGTTACTCGATTTAGATGGAGAAACCATAGAGCCAATAGTATTTCGTAGCGACGCAAATTCTGTGTTAATACGACAATGTAAGGGAGCGAGGGATGCAGTAAAGAAGGAATAGTGCATCTGAAAGTATATACCCGTATCCCAAATTAAAATCCTGTCGTTTCCATAGAAACGTTACTCGATTTAGAAGGAGAAATCATTGAACCCATAGTATTTCATAGCGACGCCATTTCTGTGTTTATTCGTCATTAAGAGAGAGCGAGAGATGCAGTTAAGAAGGAATAGTGCATCTGAAAGGATATACCGGTATCCGAAAAGAAAAACCTGTCGTTTCCATAACAACGTTACTCGATTTAGAGGGAGAAGTCATAGAACCCATAGTATTTCATAGCGACACAGTTTCTGTGTTAATTCGTCAATGTGAGGAACGAGTGATGCAGTAAAGAAGGAATAGTGCATCGGAAAAGAGATACTCGTATCCCAAAAGAAAATCCTGTCGTTTCTATAGAAACGTTACTCGATTTAGATGGAGAAACCATAGAGCCAATAGTATCTCGTAGCAACGCAATTACTGTGTTAATACGACAATGTGAGGGAGCGAGGGATGCAGTAAAGAAGGAATAGTGCATCTGAAAGGATATACCTGTATCCCAAAAGAAAATCCTTTCGTTTCCATACAAACGTTACTCGATTTAGAAGGAGAAGTCATAGAGCCCATAGTATTACGTAGCGACGCAATTTCTGTGTTAATACGACAATGTGAGGGAGCGAGGGATGCAGTAAAGAAGGAATAGTGCATCTGAAAGGATATACCCGTATCCCAAAAGAAAATCCTGTCGTTTCCGTAGAAACGTTACTCGATTTAGAAGGAGAAGTCATAGAACACATAGTATTTCATAGCGACGCCATTTCTGTGTTTATTCGTCATTATGAGGGAGCGAGAGATGCAGTTAAGAAGCAATAGTGCATCTGAAAGGATATACCCGTATCCCAAAAGAAAAACCTGTCGTTTCCATAGCAACGTTACTCGATTTAGAGGGAGAAGTCATAGAACCCATAGTATTTCATAGTGACACAGTTTCTGTGTTAATTCGTCAATGTGAGGACGCGGGATGCAGTAGAGAAGGAATAGTGCATCGGAAAAAAGATACTCGTATCACAAGAGAAAATCCTGTCGTTTCCATAGAAATGTCGCTCGATTTAGATGGAGAAGCCATAGAGCCCATAGTATTTAGTAGCTACGCAATTTCTGCGTTAATACGACAATGTGAGGGAGCGAGGGATCCAGTAGAGAAGGATTAGTGCATCTGAAAGGATATACCCGTATCCCAAAAGAAAAACCTGTCGTTTCCATAGCAACGTTACTCGATTTAGAGGGAGAAGTCATAGAACCCATAGTATTTCATAGCGACACAGTTTCTGTGTTCATTCGTCAATGTGTGGAACGAGGGATGCAGTAAAATAGGAATAGTGCAGTGGAAAAGAGATACTCGTATTCCAAAAGAAAATCCTGTCGTTTCCATAGAAATGTTAGTCGATTTAGATGGAGAAGCCATAGAGCCCATAGTATTTCATAGCGACGCCATTTCTGTGTTTATTCGTCATTATGAGGGAGCGAAAGATGCAGTTAAGAAGGAATAGTGCATCTGAAAGGATATACCCGTATCCCAAAAGAAAAAGCTGTCTTTTCCGTAGCAACGTTACTCGATCTAGAGGGAGAAGTCATAGAACCCATAGTATTTCATAGCGACACAGTTTCTGTGTTAATTCGTCAATGTGAGGATCGAGGGATGCAGTAATGAAGGAATAGTGCGTCGGATAAGAGATGCTCGTATCCCAAAAGAAAATCCTGTCGTTTCCACAGAAACGTTACTCGATTAAGATGGAGAAGCCATAGAGCACATAGTATTTCATAGAGACGCAATTTCTGTGTTAATACGACAATGTGAGGGAGCGAGGGATGTAGTAAAGAAGGAATAGTGCATCTGAAAGGATACAAACGTATCCCAAAAGAAAAACCTGTCGATTCCATAGCAACGTTACTCGATTTAGAGGGAGAAGTCATAGAACCCATACTATTTCATAGCGACACAGTTTCTGTGTTAATTCGTCAATGTGAGGAACGAGGGATGCGGTAAAGAAGGAATAGTGCATCTGAAAGGATATACCCATATCCCAGAAGAAAATCCTGTCGTTTCCATAGAAACGTTACTCGATTTAGAAGGAGAAGACATAGAACCCATAGTATTTCATAGCGACGCCATTTCTGTGTTTATTCGTCATTATGAGGGAGCGAGGGATGCAGTTAAGAAGGAATAGTGCATCTGAAAGGATATACCCGTATCCCAAACGAAAAACCTGTCGTTTCCATAGCAACGTTACTCGATTTAGAGGGAGGAGTCATAGAACCCATAGTATTTCATAGCGAAACAGTTTCTGTGTTAATTCGTCAATGTGAGGAACGAGGGATGCAGTACAGAAGGAATAGTGCATCGGAAAAGAGATACTCGTATCCGAAAAGAAAATCCTGTCGTTTCCATACAAACGTTAGTCGATTTAGATGGAGAAGCCGTAGAACCCATAGTATATCGTAGCGGCGCAATTTCTGTGTTAATACGACAATGTGAGGAAGCGAGGGATGCAGTAAAGAAGGAATAGTGCATCTGATAGGATATACCCGTATCCCAAAAGAAAATCCTGTCGTTTCCATAGAAACGTTACTCGATTTAGAAGGAGAAGTCATAGAACACATAGTATTTCATAGCGACGCCATTTCTATGTTTATTCGTCATTATGGGGGAGCGAGAGATGCAGTTAAGAAGGAATAGTGCATCTGAAAGGATATACCCGTAACCCAAAAGAAAATCCTGTCGTTTCCATAGAAACGTTACTCGATTTAGAAGGAGAAGTCATAGAACACATAGTATTTCATAGCGACGCCATTTCTATGTTTAATCGTCATTATGAGGGAGCGAGAGATGCAGTTAAGAAGGAATAGTGCATCTGAAAGGATATACCCGTATCCCAAAAGAAAAACCTGACGATTCCTTAGCAACGTTACTCGATTTAGAGGGAGAAGTCATAGAATCCATAGTATTTCATGGCGACACAGTTTCTGTGTTAATTCGTCAATGTGAGGAACGAGGGATGCAGTAAAGAAGGAATAGTGCATCGGAAAAGAGATACTCGTATCCCAAAAGAAAATCCTGTCGTTTCCATAGAAACGTTACTCGATTTAGATGGAGAAGCCATAGAGCCTTTAGTATTTCGTAGCAACGCAATTTCTTTGTTAATACGACAATGTGAGGGAGCAAGGGAGGCAGTAGAGAAGGAATAGTGCATCTGAACGGTTATACCCGTATCCCATAAGAAAATCCTGTCGTTTCCATAGAAACGTTACTCGATTTAGAAGGAGAAGTCATAGAACCCATAGTATTTCATAGCGACGCCATTTCTGTGTTTATTCGTCATTATGAGGGAGCGAGAGATGCAGTTAAGAAGGATTAGTGCATCTGAAAGGATATACCCGTATCCCAAAAGAAAAACCTGTCGTTTCCATAGCAACGTTACTCGATTTAGAGGGAGAAGTCATAGAACCCATAGTATTTCATAGCGACACAGTTTCTGTGTTAATTCGTCATTGTGAGAAACGAGGGATGCAGTAAAGAAGGAATAGTGCAACGGAAAAGAGATACTCGTATCCCAAAACAAAATCCTTTCGTTTCCATAGAAACGTTACTCGATTTAGATGGAGAAGCCATAGAGCCCATAGTATTTCGTAGCGACGCAATTTCTCTGTTAATACGACAATGTGAGGGAGCGAGGGATGCAGTAAAGAAGGAATAGTGCATCTGAAAGGATATACCCGTATCCCAAAAGAAAATCCTGTCGTTTCCATAGAAACGATACTCGATTTCAAAGGAGAAGTCATAGAACCCATAGTATTTCATAGCGACGCCATTTCTGTGTTTATTCGTCATTATGAGGAAGCGAAAGATGCAGTTAAGAAGGAATAGTGCATCTGAAAGGATATACCCGTATCCCACTAGAAAAACCTGTCGTTTCCATAGCAACGTTACTCGATTTAGAGGGAGAAGTCATAGAACCCATAGTATTTCATAGCGGCACAGTTTCTGCGTTAATTCGTCAATGTGAGGAACGAGGGATGCAGTAAAGAAGGAATAGTGCATCGGAAAAGAGATACTCGTATCCCAAAAGAAAATCCTGTCGTTTCTATAGAAACGTTACTCGATTTAGATGGAGAAACCATAGAGCCAATAGTATTTCGTAGCGACGCAAATTCTGTGTTAATACGACAATGTAAGGGAGCGAGGGATGCAGTAAAGAAGGAATAGTGCATCTGAAAGTATATACCCGTATCCCAAATTAAAATCCTGTCGTTTCCATAGAAACGTTACTCGATTTAGAAGGAGAAATCATTGAACCCATAGTATTTCATAGCGACGCCATTTCTGTGTTTATTCGTCATTAAGAGAGAGCGAGAGATGCAGTTAAGAAGGAATAGTGCATCTGAAAGGATATACCGGTATCCGAAAAGAAAAACCTGTCGTTTCCATAACAACGTTACTCGATTTAGAGGGAGAAGTCATAGAACCCATAGTATTTCATAGCGACACAGTTTCTGTGTTAATTCGTCAATGTGAGGAACGAGTGATGCAGTAAAGAAGGAATAGTGCATCGGAAAAGAGATACTCGTATCCCAAAAGAAAATCCTGTCGTTTCTATAGAAACGTTACTCGATTTAGATGGAGAAACCATAGAGCCAATAGTATTTCGTAGCAACGCAATTACTGTGTTAATACGACAATGTGAGGGAGCGAGGGATGCAGTAAAGAAGGAATAGTGCATCTGAAAGGATATACCTGTATCCCAAAAGAAAATCCTTTCGTTTCCATAGAAACGTTACTCGATTTAGAAGGAGAAGTCATAGAGCCCATAGTATTACGTAGCGACGCAATTTCTGTGATAATACGACAATGTGAGGGAGCGAGGGATGCAGTAAAGAAAGAATAGTGCATCTGAAAGGATATACCCGTATCCCAAAAGAAAATCCTGTCGTTTCCGTAGAAACGTTACTCGATTTAGAAGGAGAAGTCATAGAACCCATAGTATTTCATAGCGACGCCATTTCTGTGTTTATTCGTCATTAAGACAGAGCGAGAGATGCAGTTAAGAAGGAATAGTGCATCTGAAAGGATATACCAGTATCCCAAAAGAAAAACCTGTCGTTTCCATATCAACGTTACTCGATTTAGAGGGAGAATTAATAGAACCCATAGTATTTCATAGCGGCACAGTTTCTGTGTTAATTCGTCAATGTGAGGAACGAGGGATGCAGTAAAGAAGGAATAGTGCATCTGAAAGGATATACCCGTATCCCAAAAGAAAATCCTGTCGATTCCATAGAAACGTTACTCGATTTAGAAGGAGAAGTCATAGAACCCGTAGTATTTCATATCGACGCCATTTCTGTTTTTATTCGTCAATATGTGGGAGCGAGAGATGCAGTTCAGAAGGAATAGTGCATCTGAAAGAAATACCCGTATCCCAAAAGAAAAAACTGTCGTTTCCATAGCAACGTTACTCGATTTAGAGGGAGAAGTCATAGAACCCATAGTATTTCATAGCGACACAGTTTCTGTGTTAATTCGTCATTGTGAGGAACAAGGGATGCAGTAAAGAAGGAATAGTGCATCGGAAAAGAGATACTCGTATCCCAAAAGAAAATCCTGTCGTTTCCATAGAAACGTTACTCGATTTAGATGGAGAAGCCATAGAGCCCATAGTATTTCGTAGCGACGCAATTTCTGTGTTAATACGACAATGTGAGGGAGCGAGGGATGCAGTAAAGAAGGAATAGTGCATCTGAAAGTATATACCCGTATCCCAAATTAAAATCCTGCCGTTTCCATAGAAACGTTACTCGATTTAGAAGGAGAAATCATTGAACCCATAGTATTTCATAGCGACGCCATTTCTGTGTTTATTCGTCATTAAGAGAGAGCGAGAGATGCAGTTAAGAAGGAATAGTGCATCTGAAAGGATATACCGGTATCCGAAAAGAAAAACCTGTCGTTTCCATAACAACGTTACTCGATTTAGAGGGAGAAGTCATAGAACCCATAGTATTTCATAGCGACACAGTTTCTGTGTTAATTCGTCAATGTGAGGAACGAGTGATGCAGTAAAGAAGGAATAGTGCATCGGAAAAGAGATACTCGTATCCCAAAAGAAAATCCTGTCGTTTCTATAGAAACGTTACTCGATTTAGATGGAGAAACCATAGAGCCAATAGTATCTCGTAGCAACGATATTACTGTGTTAATTCGACAATGTGAGGGAGCGAGGGATGCAGTAAAGAAGGAATAGTGCATCTGAAAGGATATACCTGTATCCCAAAAGAAAATCCTGTCGATTCCATAGAAACGTTACTCGATTTAGAAGGAGAAGTCATAGAACCCGTAGTATTTCATATCGACGCCATTTCTGTTTTTATTCGTCAATATGTGGGAGCGAGAGATGCAGTTCAGAAGGAAAAGTGCATCTGAAAGAAATACCCGTATCCCAAAAGAAAAAACTGTCGTTTCCATAGCAACGTTACTCGATTTAGAGGGAGAAGTCATAGAACCCATAGTATTTCATAGCGACACAGTTTCTGTGTTAATTCGTCATTGTGAGGAACAAGGGATGCAGTAAAGAAGGAATAGTGCATCGGAAAAGAGATACTCGTATCCCAAAAGAAAATCCTGTCGTTTCCATAGAAACGTTACTCGATTTAGATGGAGAAGCCATAGAGCCCATAGTATTTCGTAGCGACGCAATTTCTGTGTTAATACGACAATGTGAAGGAGCGAGGGATGCAGTAAAGAAGGAATAGTGCATCTGAAAGGATATACCCGTATCCCAAAAGAAAATCCTGTCGTTTCCATGGAAACGTTACTCGATTTAGAAGGAGAAGTCATAGAACCCATAGTATTTCATAGCGACGCCATTTCTGTGTTTATTCGTCATTATGAGGGAGCGAGAGATGCAGTTAAGAAGGAAAAGTGCATCTGAAAGAATATACCCGTATCCCAAAAGAAAAACCTGTCGTTTCCATAGCAACGTTACTCGATTTAGAGGGAGAAGTCATAGAACCCATAGTATTTCATAGCGACACAGTTTCTGTGTTAATTCGTCAATGTGAGGAACGAGGGATGCAGTAAAGAAGGAATAGTGCATCTGAAAGGATATACCCGTATCCCAAAAGAAAAACCTGTCGTTTCCATAGCAACGTTACTCGATTTAGAGGGAGAGGTCATAGAACCCATAGTATTTCATAGCGACACAGTTTCTGTGTCAATTCGTCAATGTGAGGAACGAGGGATGCAGTAAAGAAGGAATAGTGCATCGGAAAAGGGATACTCGTATCAAAAAAGAAAATCCTGTCGTTTCCATAGAAACGTTACTCGATTTAGATGGAGAAGCCATAGAGCCCATAGTATTTCGTTCGACGGAATTTCTGTGTTAATACGACAATGTGAGGGAGCGAGGGATGCAGTAAAGAAGGAATAGTGCATCTGATAGGATATACCCGTATCCCAAAAGAAAATCCTGTCGTTTCCATAGAAACGTTACTCGATTTAGAAGGAGAAGTCATAGAACACATAGTATTTCATAGCGACGCCATTTCTATGTTTATTCGTCATTATGAGGCAGCGAGAGATGCAGTTAAGAAGGAATAGTGCATCTGAAAGGATATACCCGTATCCCAAAAGAAAAACCTGTCGATTCCTTAGCAACGTTACTCTGTTTAGAGGGAGAAGTCATAGAACCCATAGTATTTCATGGCGTTACAGTTTCTGTGTTAATTCGTCAATGTGAGGAACGAGGGATGCAGTAAAGAAGGAATAGTGCAACGGAAAAGAGATACTCGTATCCCAAAAGAAAATCCTATCGTTTCCATAGAAACGTTACTCGATTTAGATGGAGAAGCCATAGAGCCCATAGTATTTCGTAGCGACGCAATTTCTGTGTTAATACGACAATGTGAGGGAGCGAGGGATGCGGTAAAGAAGGAATAGTGCATCTGAAAGGATATACCCGTATCCCAAAATAAAATCCTGTCGTTTCCATAGGAACGTTACTCGATTTCGAAGGAGAAGTCATAGAAGCCATAGTATTTCATAGCGACGCCATTTCTGTGTTTATTCGTCATTATGAGGGAGCGAAAGATGCAGTTAAGAAGGAATAGTGCATCTGAAAGGATATACCCGTATCCCAAAAAAAAAAAACCTGTCGTTTCCATAGCAACGTTACTCGATTTAGAGGGAGAAGTCATAGAACCCATAGTATTTCATAGCGACACAGTTTCTGTGTTAATTCGTCAATGTGAGGAACGAGGGATGCAGTAAAGAAGGAATAGTGCATCGGAAAAGAGATACTCGTATCCCAAAAGAAAATACTGTCGTTTCCATAGAAACGTTACTCGATTTAGATGGAGAAGCCATAGAGCCCATAGTATTTCGCAGCGACGCAATTTCTGTGTTAATACGACAATGTGAGGGAGCGAGGGATGCAGTAAAGAAGGAATAGTGCATCTGAAAGGATATACCCGTATCCCAAAAGAAAATCCTCTCGTTTCCATTGAAACGTTACTCGATTTAGAAGGAGAAGTCATAGAACCCATAGTATTTCATAGCGACGCCATTTCTGTGTTTATTCGTCATTATGAGGGAGCGATAGATGCAGTTAAGAAGCAATAGTGCATCTGAAAGGATATACCGGTATCTGAAAAGAAAAACCTGTCGTATCCATAGCAACGTTACTCGATTTAGAGGGAGAAGTCATAGAACCCATAGTATTTCATAGCAACACAGTTTCTGTGTTAATTCGTCAATGTGAGGAACGAAGGATGCAGTAAAGAAGGAATAGTGCATCGGAAAAGAGATACTCGTATCCCTAAAGAAAATCCTATCGTTTCTATAGAAACGTTACTTGATTTAGATGGAGAAACCATAGAGCCAATAGTATACTGTAGCGACGCAATTACTGTGTTAATACGACAATGTGAGGGAGCGAGGGATGCAGTAAAGAAGGAATAGTGCATCTGAAAGGATATACCCGTATCCCAAAAGAAAATCCTGTCGTTTCCATGGAAACGTTACTCGATTTAGAAGGAGAAGTCATAGAACCCATAGTATTTCATAGCGACGCCATTTCTGTGTTTATTCGTCATTATGAGGGAGCGAGAGATGCAGTTAAGAAGGAATAGTGCATCTGAAAGGATATACCCGTATCCCAAAAGAAAAACCTGTCGTTTCCATAGCAACGTTACTCGATTTAGAGGGAGAAGTCATAGAACCCATAGTATTTCATAGCGACACAGTTTCTGTGTTAATTCGTCAATGTGAGGAACAAGGGATGCAGTAAAGAAGGAATAGTGCATCTGAAAGGATATACCCGTATCCCAAAAGAAAAACCAGTCGTTTCCGAAGCAACGTTACTCGATTTAGAGGGAGAGGTCAAAGAACCCATAGTATTTCATAGCGAGACAGTTTCTGTGTTAATTCGTCAATGTGAGGAACGAGGGATGCAGTAAAGAAGGAATAGTGCATCGGAAAAGAGATACTCGTATCCCAAAAGAAAATCCTGTCGTTTCCATAGAAACGTTACTCGATTTAGATGGAGAATCCATAGAGCCCATAGTATTTCGTAGCGACGCAATTTCTGTGTTAAAACGACAATGTGAGGGAGCGAGGGATGCAGTAAAGAAGGAATAGTGCATCTGAAAGTATATACCCGTATCCCAAAAGAAAATCCTGTCGTTTCTATAGAAACGTTACTCGATTTAGAAGGAGAAGTCATAGAACCCATAGTATTTCATAGCGACGGCATTTCTGTGTTTATTCGTCATTATGAGAGAGCGAGAGATGCAGTAAAGAAGGAATAGTCCATCTGAAAGGATATACCCGTATCCCAAAAGAAAATCGTATCGTTTCCATAGAAACGTTACTCGATTTAGAGGGAGAAGTCATAGACCCCATAGTATTTCATAGCGACGCAATTTCTGTGTTAATACGACAATGTGAGGGAGCGAGGGATGCAGTAAAGAAGGAATAGTGCATCTGAAACGATATACCCGTATCCCAAAAGAAAAACCTCTCGTTTCCATAGCAACGTTACTCGATTTAGAGGGAGAAGTCATAGAACCCATGGTATTACATAGCGACACAGTTTCTGTGTCAATTCGTCATTATGAGGGAGCGATAGATGCAGTTAAGAAGGAATAGTGCATCTGAATGGATATACCCGTATCCCAAAAGAAGAACCTGTCGTTTCCATAGCAAAGCTACTCGATTTAGAGGGAGAAGTCATAGAACCCATAGTACTTCATAGTGACACAGTTTATGTGTTAATTCGTCAATGTGAGGAACGAGGGATGCAGTAAAGAAGGAATAGTGCATCGGAAAAGAGATACTCGTATCCCAAAAGAAAATCCTGTCGTTTCCAGAGAAACGTTACTCGATTTCGATGGAGAAGCCATAGAGCCCATTGTATTTCGTAGCGACGCAATTTCTGAGTTAATACGACAATGTGAGGGAGCGAGGGATGCAGTAAAGAAGGAATAGTGCATCTGAAAGGATATACCCGTATCCCAAAAGAAAATCCTGTCGTTTCCATAGAAACGTTATACGATTTTGAAGGAGAAGTCATAGAACCCATAGTATTTCATAGCGACGCCATTTCTGTGTTTATTCTTCATTATGAGGGAGCGAGAGATGCAGTTAAGAAGGAATAGTGCACCTGAAAGGATATACCCGTATCCCAAAAGAAAATCCTGTCGTTTCTATAGCAACGTTACTCGATTTAGAGGGAGAAGTCATAGAACCCATAGTATTTCATAGCGACACAGTTTCTGTGTTAATTCGTCAATGTGAGGAACGAGGGATGCAGTAAGGAAGGAATAGTGCATCGGAAAAGAGATACTCGTATCCCAAAAGAAAATCCTGTCGTTTCCATAGAAACGTTACTCGATTTCGATGGAGAAGCCATAGTGCCCATAGTATATCGTAGCGACGCAATTTCTGTGTTAATACGACAATGTGAGGGAGCGAGGGATGCAGTAAAGAAGGTATAGTGCATCTGAAAGGATATACCCGTATCCCAAAAGAAAATCCTGTCGTTTCCATAGAAACGTTACTCGATTTAGAAGGAGAAGTCATAGAACCCATAGTATTTCATAGCGACGCCATTTCTGTGTTTATTCGTCATTATGAGGGAGCGATAGATGCAGTTAAGAAGGAATAGTGCATCTGAATGGATATACCCGTATCCCAAAAGAAGAACCTGTCGTTTCCATAGCAAAGCTACTCGATTTAGAGGGAGAAGTCATAGAACCCATAGTACTTCATAGTGACACAGTTTATGTGTTAATTCGTCAATGTGAGGAACGAGGGATGCAGTAAAGAAGGAATAGTGCATCGGAAAAGAGATACTCGTATCCCAAAAGAAAATCCTGTCGTTTCCATAGAAACGTTACTCGATTTAGATGGAGAAGCCATAGAGCCCATTGTATTTCGTAGCGACGCAATTTCTGAGTTAATACGACAATGTGAGGGAGCGAGGGATGCAGTAAAGAAGGAATAGTGCATCTGAAAGGATATACCCGTATCCCAAAAGAAAATCCTGTCGTTTCCATAGAAACGTTATACGATTTTGAAGGAGAAGTCATAGAACCCATAGTATTTCATAGCGACGCCATTTCTGTGTTTATTCTTCATTATGAGGGAGCGAGAGATGCAGTTAAGAAGGAATAGTGCATCTGAAAGGATATACCCGTATCCCAAAAGAAAATCCTGTCGTTTCTATAGCAACGTTACTCGATTTAGAGGGAGAAGTCATAGAACCCATAGTATTTCATTGCGACACAGTTTCTGTGTTAATTCGTCAATGTGAGGAACGAGGGATGCAGTAAAGAAGGAATAGTGCATCGGAAAAGAGATACTCGTATCCCAAAAGAAAATCCGGTCGTTTCCATAGAAACGTTACTCGATTTCGATGGAGAAGCCATAGTGCCCATAGTATATCGTAGCGACGCAATTTCTGTGTTAATACGACAATGTGAGGGAGCGAGGGATGCAGTAAAGAAGGTATAGTGCATCTGAAAGGATATACCCGTATCCCAAAAGAAAATCCTGTCGTTTCCATAGAAACGTTACTCGATTTAGAAGGAGAAGTCATAGAACCCATAGTATTTCATAGCGACGCCATTTCTGTGTTTATTCTTCATTATGAGGGAGCGAGAGATGCAGTTAAGGAGGAATAGTGCATCTGAAAGGATATACCCGTATCCCAAAAGAAAAACCTGTCGTTTCCATAGCAACGTTACTCGATTTAGAGGGAGAACTCATAGAATCCATAGTATTTCATAGCGACACAGTTTCTGTGTTAATTCGTCAGTGTGAGGAACGAACGATGCAGTAAAGAAGGAATAGTGCATCTGAAAGGATATACACGTATCCCAAAAGAAAATCCTGTAGTTTCCATAGAAACGTTACTCGATTTAGAAAGAGAAGTCATAGAACCCATAGTAGTTCATAGCGACGCCATTTCTGTGTCTACTCGACATTATGAGGGAGCGAGAGATGCAGTTAAGAACGAATAGTGCATCTGAAATGATATACCCGTATCCCAAAAGAAAAACCTGTCGTTTCCATAGCAACGTTACTCGATTTAGAGGGAGAAGTCATAGAACCCGTAGTATTTCATAGCGACACAGTTTCTGTGTTAACTCATCAATGTGAGGAACGAGGAATGCAGTAAAGAAGGAATAGTGCATCGGAAAAGAGATATTCGTATCCCAAAAGAAAATCCTGTCGTTTCCATACAAACGTTACTCGATTTAGATGGAGAAGCCATAGAGCCCATAGTATTTCGTAGCGACGCTATTTCTGTGTTAATACGACAATGTGAGGGAGCGAGGGATGCAGTAAAGAAGGAATAGTGCATCTGAAACGATATACCCGTATCCCAAAAGAAAAACCAGTCGTTTCCGAAGCAACGTTACTCGATTTAGAGGGAGAGGTCAAAGAACCCATAGTATTTCATAGCGAGAGAGTTTCTGTGTTAATTCGTCAATGTGAGGAACGAGGGATGCAGTAAAGAAGGAATAGTGCATCGGAAAAGAGATACTCGTATCCCAAAAGAAAATCCTGTCGTTTCCATAGAAACGTTACTCGATTTAGATGGAGAATCCATAGAGCCCATAGTATTTCGTAGCGACGCAATTTCTGTGTTAAAACGACAATGTGAGGGAGCGAGGGATGCAGTAAGGAAGGAATAGTGCATCTGAAAGGATATACCAGTATCCCAAAAGAAAAACCTGTCGCTTCCATATCAACGTTACCCGATTTAGAGGCAGAAGTCATAGAACCCATAGTATTTCATAGCGACACAGTTTCTGTGTTAATTCGTCAATGTGAGGAACGAGGGATGCAGTAAAGAAGGAATAGTGCATCTGAAAGGATATACCCGTATCCCAAAAGAAAATCCTGTCGTTTCCATAGAAACGTTACTCGATTTAGAAGGAGAAGTCATAGAACACATAGTTCTTCATAGCGACGCCATTTCTGTGTTTATTCGTCAACATGAGGGAGCGAGAGATGCAGTTGAGAAGGAATAGTGCATCTGAAAGGAATACCCGTATCCCAAAAGAAAAACGTGTCATTTCCATAGCAACGTTACTCGATTTAGAGGGAGAAGTCATAGAACGCATAGTATTTCGTAGCGACGCAATTTCTGTGTTAATACGACAATGTGAGGGAGCGAGGGATGCAGTAAAGAAGGAATAGTGCATCTGAAACGATATACCCGTATCCCAAAAGAAAAACCAGTCGTTTCCGAAGCAACGTTACTCGATTTAGAGGGAGAGGTCATAGAACCCATAGTATTTCATAGCGAGACAGTTTCTGTGTTAATTCGTCAATGTGAGGAACGAGGGATGCAGTAAAGAAGGAATAGTGCATCGGAAAAGAGATACTCGTATCCCAAAAGAAAATCCTGTCGTTTCCATAGAAACGTTACTCGATTTAGAGGGAGAAGTCATAGAACCCATAGTATTTCGTAGCGACGCAATTTCTGTGTTAATACGACAATGTGAGGGAGCGAGGGATGCAGTAAAGAAGGAATAGTGCATCTGAAACGATATACCCGTATCCCAAAGGAAAAACCTCTAGTTTCCATAGCAACGTTACTCGATTTAGAGGGAGAAGTCATAGAACCCATAGTATTACATAGCGACACAGTTTCTGTGTCTATTCGTCAATGTGAGGAACGAGGGATGCAGTTAAGAAGGAATAGTGCATCGGAAAAGAGATACTCGAATCCCAAAAGAAAATCCTGTCGTTTCCATAGAAACGTTACTCGATTTAGATGGAGAAGCCATAGAACCCATAGTATTTCATAGTGACACAGTTTCTGTGTCAATTCGTCATTATGAGGGAGCGAGAGATGCAGTTAAGAAGGAATAGTGCATCTGAAAGGATATACCCGTATCCCAAAAGAAGAACCTGTCGTTTCCATAGCAAAGTTACTCGATTTAGAGGGAGAAGTCATAGAACCCATAGTATTTCATAGCGACACAGTTTCTGTGTTAATTCGTCAATGTGAGGAACGAGGGATGCAGTAAAGAAGGAATAGTGCATCGGAAAAGAGATACTCGTATCCCAAAAGAAAATCCTGTCGTTTCCATAGAAACGTTACTCGATTTAGATGGAGAAGCCATAGAGCCCATAGTATATCGTAGCGACGCAATTTCTGTGTTAATACGACAATGTGAGGGAGCGAGGGATGCAGTAAAGAAGGTATAGTGCATCTGAAAGGATATACCCGTATCCCAAAAGAAAATCCTGTCGTTTCCATAGAAACGTTACTCGATTTAGAAGGAGAAGTCATAGAACCCATAGTATTTCATAGCGACGCCATTTCTGTGTTTATTCGTCATTATGAGGGAGCGAGAGATGCAGTTAAGGAGGAATAGTGCATCTGAAAGGAAATACCTTTATCCCAAAAGAAAAAACTGTCGTTTCCATAGCAACGTTACTCGATTTAGAGGGAGAAGTCATAGAACCCGTAGTATTTCATAGCGACACAGTTTCTGTGTTAATTCATCAATGTGAGGAACGAGGAATGCAGTAAAGAAGGAATAGTGCATCGGAAAAGAGATATTCGTATCCCAAAAGAAAATCCTGTCGTTTCCATACCAACGTTACTCGATTTAGATGGAGAAGCCATAGAGCCCATAGTATTTCGTAGCGACGCTATTTCTGTGTTAATACGACAATGTGAGGGAGCGAGGGATGCAGTAAAGAAGGAATAGTGCATCTGAAAGGATATACCCGTATCCCAAAAGAAAATCCTTTCGGGTCCATAGAAACGTTACTCGATTTAGAAGGAGAAGTCATAGAACCCATAGTATTTCATAGCGACGCCATTTTTGTGTTTATTCGTCATTATGAGGGAGCGAGAGATGCAATTAAGAAGGAATAGTGCATCAGAAAGGATATACCCGTATCCCAAAAGAAAAACCTGTCGATTCCATAGCAACGTTACTCGATTTAGAGGGAGAAGTCATAGAACCCATAGTATTTCATAGCGACAAAGTTTCTGAGTTAATTCGTCAATGTGAGGAACGACGAATGCAGTAAAGAAGGAATAGTGCATCGGAAAAGAGATACTCGTATCCTAAAAGAAAATCCTGTCGTTTCCATAGAAACGTTACTCGATTTAGAGGGAGAAGTCATAGAACCCATAGTATTTCGTAGCGACGCAATTTCTGTGTTAATACGACAATGTGAGGGAGCGAGGGATGCAGTAAAGAAGGAATAGTGCATCTGAAACGATATACCCGTATCCCAAAGGAAAAACCTCTAGTTTCCATAGCAACGTTACTCGATTTAGAGGGAGAAGTCATAGAACCCATAGTATTACATAGCGACACAGTTTCTGTGTCTATTCGTCAATGTGAGGAACGAGGGATGCAGTTAAGAAGGAATAGTGCATCGGAAAAGAGATACTCGAATCCCAAAAGAAAATCCTGTCGTTTCCATAGAAACGTTACTCGATTTAGATGGAGAAGCCATAGAACCCATAGTATTTCATAGTGACACAGTTTCTGTGTCAATTCGTCATTATGAGGGAGCGAGAGATGCAGTTAAGAAGGAATAGTGCATCTGAAAGGATATACCCGTATCCCAAAAGAAGAACCTGTCGTTTCCATAGCAAAGTTACTCGATTTAGAGGGAGAAGTCATAGAACCCATAGTACTTCATAGTGACACAGTTTCTGTGTTAATTCGTCAATGTGAGGAACGAGGGATGCAGTAAAGAAGGAATAGTGCATCGGAAAAGAGATACTCGTATCCCAAAAGAAAATCCTGTCGTTTCCATAGAAACGTTACTCGATTTCGATGGAGAAGCCATAGAGCCCATTGTATTTCGTAGCGACGCAATTTCTGTGTTAATACGACAATGTGAGGGAGCGAGGGATGCAGTAAAGAAGGAATAGTGCATCTGAAAGGATATACCCGTATCCCAAAAGAAAATCCTGTCGTTTCCATTGAAACGTTACACGATTTTGAAGGAGAAGTCATAGAACCCATAGTATTTCATAGCGACGCCATTTCTGTGTTTATTCGTCATTATGAGGGAGCGAGAGATGCAGTTAAGAAGGAATAGTGCATCTGAAAGGATATACCCGTATCCCAAAAGAAAATCCTGTCGTTTCTATAGCAACGTTACTCGATTTAGAGGGAGAAGTCATAGAACCCATAGTATTTCATAGCGACACAGTTTCTGTGTTAATTCGTCAATGTGAGGAACGAGGGATGCAGTAAAGAAGGAATAGTGCATCGGAAAAGAGATACTCGTATCCCAAAAGAAAATCCTGTCGTTTCCATAGAAACGTTACCCGATTTAGATGGAGAAGCCATAGAGCCCATAGTATATCGTAGCGACGCAATTTCTGTGTTAATACGACAATGTGAGGGAGCGAGGGATGCAGTAAAGAAGGTATAGTGCATCTGAAAGGATATACCCGTATCCCAAAAGAAAATCCTGTCGTTTCCATAGAAACGTTACTCGATTTAGAAGGAGAAGTCATAGAACCCATAGTATTTCATAGCGACGCCATTTCTGTGTTTATTCGTCATTATGAGGGAGCGAGAGATGCAGTTAAGGAGGAATAGTGCATCTGAAAGGAAATACCTTTATCCCAAAAGAAAAAACTGTCGTTTCCATAGCAACGTTACTCGATTTAGAGGGAGAAGTCATAGAACCCGTAGTATTTCATAGCGACACAGTTTCTGTGTTAATTCATCAATGTGAGGAACGAGGAATGCAGTAAAGAAGGAATAGTGCATCGGAAAAGAGATATTCGTATCCCAAAAGAAAATCCTGTCGTTTCCATACCAACGTTACTCGATTTAGATGGAGAAGCCATAGAGCCCATAGTATTTCGTAGCGACGCTATTTCTGTGTTAATACGACAATGTGAGGGAGCGAGGGATGCAGTAAAGAAGGAATAGTGCATCTGAAAGGATATACCCGTATCCCAAAAGAAAATCCTTTCGGGTCCATAGAAACGTTACTCGATTTAGAAGGAGAAGTCATAGAACCCATAGTATTTCATAGCGACGCCATTTTTGTGTTTATTCGTCATTATGAGGGAGCGAGAGATGCAATTAAGAAGGAATAGTGCATCAGAAAGGATATACCCGTATCCCAAAAGAAAAACCTGTCGATTCCATAGCAACGTTACTCGATTTAGAGGGAGAAGTCATAGAACCCATAGTATTTCATAGCGACAAAGTTTCTGAGTTAATTCGTCAATGTGAGGAACGACGAATGCAGTAAAGAAGGAATAGTGCATCGGAAAAGAGATACTCGTATCCTAAAAGAAAATCCTGTCGTTTCCATAGAAACGTTACTCGATTTAGATGGAGAAGCCATAGAGCCCATAATATTTCGTAGCGACGCAATTTCTAAGTTAATACGACAATGTGAGGGAGCGAGGGATGCAGTAAAGAAGGAATAGTGCATCTGAAAGGATATACCCGTATCCCAAAAGAAAATCCTGTCGTTTCCATAGAAACGTTACTCGATTTAGAAGGAGAAGTCATAGAACCCATAGTATTTCATAGCGACGCCATTTCGGTGTTTATTCGTCATTATGAGGGAGCGAGAGATGCAGTTAAGAAGGAATAGTGCATCTGAAAGGATATACCCGTATCCCAAAAGAAAATCCTGTCGTTTCCATAGCAACGTTACCCGATTTAGAGGGAGAAGTCATAGAACCCATAGTATTTCATAGCGTCACAGTTTCTGTGTTAATTCGTCAATGTGAGGAACGAGGGATGCAGTAAAGAAGGAATAGTGCATCTGAAAGGATATACCCGTATCCCAAAAGAAAAACCAGTCGTTTCCGAAGCAACGTTACTCGATTTAGAGGGAGAGGTCAAAGAACCCATAGTATTTCATAGCGAGAGAGTTTCTGTGTTAATTCGTCAATGTGAGGAACGAGGGATGCAGTAAAGAAGGAATAGTGCATCGGAAAAGAGATACTCGTATCCCAAAAGAAAATCCTGTCGTTTCCATAGAAACGTTACTCGATTTAGATGAAGAATCCATAGAGCCCATAGTATTTCGTAGCGACGCAATTTCTGTGTTAAAACGACAATGTGAGGGAGCGAGGGATGCAGTAAGGAAGGAATAGTGCATCTGAAAGGATATACCCGTATCCCAAAAGAAAAACCTGTCGCTTCCATATCAACGTTACCCGATTTAGAGGGAGAAGTCATAGAACCCATAGTATTACATAGCGACACAGTTTCTGTGTCTATTCGTCAATGGGAGGAACGAGGGATGCAGTTAAGAAGGAATAGTGCATCGGAAAAGAGATACTCGAATCCCAAAAGAAAATCCTGTCGTTTCCATAGAAACGTTACTCGATTTAGATGGAGAAGCCATAGAACCCATAGTATTTCATAGTGACAAAGTTTCTGTGTCAATTCGTCATTATGAGGGAGCGAGAGATGCAGTTAAGAAGGAATAGTGCATCTGAAAGGATATACCCGTATCCCAAAAGAAGAACCTGTCGTTTCCATAGCAAAGTTACTCGATTTAGAGGGAGAAGTCATAGAACCCATAGTACTTCATAGTGACACAGTTTCTGTGTTAATTCGTCAATGTGAGGAACGAGGGATGCAGTAAAGAAGGAATAGTGCATCGGAAAAGAGATACTCGTATCCCAAAAGAAAATCCTGTCGTTTCCATAGAAACGTTACTCGATTTAGATGGAGAAGCCATAGAGCCCATTGTATTTCGTAGCGACGCAATTTCTGTGTTAATACGACAATGTGAGGGAGCGAGGGATGCAGTAAAGAAGGAATAGTGCATCTGAAAGGATATACCCGTATCCCAAAAGAAAATCCTGTCGTTTCCATAGAAACGTTACACGATTTTGAAGGAGAAGTCATAGAACCCATAGTATTTCATAGCGACGCCATTTCTGTGTTTATTCGTCATTATGAGGGAGCGAGAGATGCAGTTAAGAAGGAATAGTGCATCTGAAAGGATATACCCGTATCCCAAAAGAAAATCCTGTCGTTTCTATAGCAACGTTACTCGATTTAGAGGGAGAAGTCATAGAACCCATAGTATTTCATAGCGACACAGTTTCTGTGTTAATTCGTCAATGTGAGGAACGAGGGATGCAGTAAAGAAGGAATAGTGCATCGGAAAAGAGATACTCGTATCCCAAAAGAAAATCCTGTCGTTTCCATAGAAACGTTACTCGATTTAGAAGGAGAAGTCATAGAACACATAGTATTTCATAGCGACGCCATTTCTGTGTTTATTCGTCATTATGAGGGAGCGAGAGATGCAGTTAAGGAGGAATAGTGCATCTGAAAGGAAATACCTTTATCCCAAAAGAAAAAACTGTCGTTTCCATAGCAACGTTACTCGATTTAGAGGGAGAAGTCATAGAACCCATAGCATTTCATAGCGACACAGTTTCTGTCTTAATTCGTCAATGTGAGGAACGAGGGATGCAGTAAAGCAGGAATAGTGCATCGGAAAAGAGATACTCGTATCCCAGAAGAAAATCCTGTCGTTTCCATAGAAACGTTACTCGATTTAGATGGAGAAGCCATAGAGCCCATAGTATTTCGTAGCGACGCAATTTCTGTGTTAATACGACAAAGTGAGGGAGCGAGGGATGCAGTAAAGAAGGAAAAGTGCATCTGAAAGAATATACCCGTATCCCAAAAGAAAATCCTGTCGTTTCCATAGAAACGTTACTCTATTTAGAAGGAGAAGTCATAGAACCCATAGTATTTCATAGCGACACCATTTCTGTGGTTATTCGACATTATGAGGGAGCGAGAGATGCAGTTAAGAAGGAATAGTGCATCTGAAAGGATATACCCGTATCCCAAAAGAAAAACCTGTCGTTTCCATAGCAACGTTACTCGATTTAGAGGGAGAACTCATAGAATCCATAGTATTTCATAGCGACACAGTTTCTGTGTTAATTCGTCAGTGTGAGGAACGAACGATGCAGTAAAGAAGGAATAGTGCATCTGAAAGGATATACCCGTATCCCAAAAGAAAATCCTGTAGTTTCCATAGAAACGTTACTCGATTTAGAAGGAGAAGTCATAGAAACCATAGTATTTCATAGCGACGCCATTTCTGTGTCTACTCGACATTATGAGGGAGGGAGAGATGCAGTTAAGAAGGAATAGTGCATCTGAAATGATATACCCGTATCCCAAAAGAAAAACCTGTCGTTTCCATAGCAACGTTACTCGATTTAGAGGGAGAAGTCATAGAACCCATAGTATTTCATAGCGACACAGTTTCTGTGTTAATTCATCAATGTGAGGAACGAGGAATGCAGTAAAGAAGGAATAGTGCATCGGAAAAGAGACATTCGTATCCCAAAAGAAAATCATGTCGTTTCCAAACAAACGTTACTCGATTTAGATGGAGAAGCCATAGAGCCCATAGTATTTTGTAGCGACGCTATTTCTGTGTTAATACGACAATATGAGGGAGCGAGGGATGCAGTAAAGAAGGAATAGTGCATCTGAAAGGATATACCCGTATCCCAAAAGAAAATCCTTTCGGCTCCATTGAAACGTTACTCGATTTAGAAGGAGAAGTCATAGAACCCATAGTATTTCATAGCGACGCCATTTCTGTGTTTATTCGTCATTATGAGGGAGCGAGAGATGCAATTAAGAAGGAATAGTGCATCAGAAAGGATATACCCGTATCCCAAAAGAAAAACCTGTCGATTCCATAGCAACGTTACTCGATTTAGAGGGAGAAGTCATAGAACCCATAGTATTTCATAGCGACACAGTTTCTGTGTTAATTCGTCAATGTGAGGAACGAGGAACGCAGTAAAGAAGGAATAGTGCATCGGAAAAGAGATACTCGTATCCTAAAAGAAAATCCTGTCGTTTCCATAGAAACGTTACTCGATTTAGATGGAGAAACCATAGAGCCCATAATATTTCGTAGCGACGCAATTTCTGTGTTAATACGACAATGTGAGGGAGCGAGGGATGCAGTAAAGAAGGAATAGTGCATCTGAAAGGATATACCCGTATCCCAAAAGAAAATCCTGTCGTTTCCATAGAAACGTTACTCGATTTAGAAGGAGAAGTCATAGAACCCATAGTATTTCATAGCGACGCCATTTCGGTGTTTATTCGTCATTATGAGGGAGCGAGAGATGCAGTTAAGAAGGAATAGTGCATCTGAAAGGATATACCCGTATCCCAAAAGAAAATCCTGTCGTTTCCATAGCAACGTTCCTCGAATTAGAGGAAAAAGTCATAGAACCCATAGAATTTCATAGCGACACAGTTTCTGTGTTAATTCGTCAATGTGAGGAACGAGGGATGCAGTAAAGAAGGAATAGTGCATCGGAAAAGAGATACTCGTATCCCAAAAGAAAATCCTGTCGGTTCCATAGAAACGTTACTCGATTTAGATGGAGAAGCCATAGAGCCCATAGTATATCGTAGCGACGCAATTTCTGTGTTAATACGACAATGTGAGGGAGCGAGGGATGCAGTAAAGAAGGTATAGTGCATCTGAAAGGATATACCCGTATCCCAAAAGAAAATCCTGTCGTTTCCATAGAAACGTTACTCGATTTAGAAGGAGAAGTCATAGAACCCATAGTATTTCATAGCGACGCCATTTCGGTGTTTATTCGTCATTATGAGGGAGCGAGAGATGCAGTTAAGGAGGAATAGTGCATCTGAAAGGATATACCCGTATCCCAAAAGAAAATCCTGTCGTTTCCATAGAAACGTTACTCTATTTAGAAGGAGAAGTCATAGAACCCATAGTATTTCATAGCGACGCCATTTCTGTGGTTATTCGACATTATGAGGGAGCGAGAGATGCAGTTAAGAAAGAATAGTGCATCATAAAGGATATACCCGTATCCCAAAAGAAAAACCTGTCGTTTCCATAGCAACGTTACTCGATTTAGAGGGAGAACTCATAGAATCCATAGTATTTCATAGCGACACAGTTTCTGTGTTATTTCGTCAGTGTGAGGAACGAACGATGCAGTAAAGAAGGAATAGTGCATCTGAAAGGATATACCCGTATCCCAAAAGAAAATTCTGTAGTTTCCATAGAAACGTTACTCGATTTAGAAGGAGAAGTCATAGAACCCATAGTATTTCATAGCGACGCCATTTCTGTGTCTACTCGACATTATGAGGGAGCGAGAGATGCAGTTAAGAAGGAATAGTGCATCTGAAATGATATACCCGTATCCCAAAAGAAAAACCTGTCGTTTCCATAGCAACGTTACTCGATTTAGAGGGAGAAGTCATAGAACCCATAGTATTTCATAGCGACACAGTTTCTGTGTTAATTCATCAATGTGAGGAACGAGGAATGCAGTAAAGAAGGATTAGTGCATCGGAAAAGAGATATTCGTATCACAAAAGAAAATCATGTCGTTTCCATACAAACGTTACTCGATTTAGATGGAGAAGCCATAGAGCCCATAGTATTTCGTAGCGACGCAATTTCTGTGTTAATACGACAATGTGAGGGAGCGAGGGATGCAGTAAAGAAGGAATAGTGCATCTGAAAGGATATACCCGTATCCCAAAAGAAAATCCTGTCGTTTCCATAGAAACGTTACTCGATTTAGAAGGAGAAGTCATAGAACTCATAGTATTTCATAGCGACGTCATTTCGGTGTTTATTCGTCATTATGAGGGAGCGAGAGATGCAGTTGAGAAGGAATAGTGCATCTGAAAGGATATACCCGTATCCCAAAAGAAAATCCTGTCGTTTCCATAGCAACGTTCCTCGAATTAGAGGAAAAAGTCATAGAACCCATAGAATTTCATAGCGACACAGTTTCTGTGTTAATTCGTCAATGTGAGGAACGAGGGATGCAGTAAAGAATGAATAGTGCATCTGAAAGGATATACCCGTATCCCAAAAGAAAAACCTGTCGTTTCCATAGCAACGTTTCTCGATTTAGAGGGAGAAGACATAGAATCCATAGTATTTCATAGCGACACAGTTTCTGTGTTAATTCGTCAATGTGAGGAACGAACGATACAGTAAAGTAGGAATAGTGCATCTGAAAGGATATACCCGTATCCCAAAAGAAAATCCTGTCGTTTCCATAGAAACGTTACTCGATTTAGAAGGAGAAGTCACAGAACCCATAGTATATCATAGCGACGACTTTTCTGTGTTTATTCGTCATTATGAGGGAGCGAGAGATGCAGTTAAGAAGGAATAGTGCATCTGAAAGGATATACCCGTATCTCAAAAGAAAATCCTGTCGTTTCCTTTGAAACGTTACTCGATATAGATGGAGAAGCCATAGAGCCCATAGTATTTCGTAGTGACGCAATTTCTGTGTTAATACGACAATGTGAGGGAGCGAGGGATGCAGTAAAGAGGGAATAGTGCATCTGAAAGGATATACCCGTATCCCAGAAGAAAATGCTGTCGTTTCCATAGAAACGTTACTCGATTTAGATGGAGAAGCCATAGAGCCGATAGTATTTCGTAGCGACGCAATTGCTGTGTTAATACGACAATGTGAGGGAGCGAGGGATGCAGTAAAGAAGGAATAGTGCATCTGAAAGCATATACCCGAATCCCAAAAGGTAATCCTGTCGTTTCCATAGAAACGTTACTCGATTTAGAAGGAGAAGTCATAGAACCCATAGTATTTCATAGCGACGCCATTTCTGTGTTTATTCGTCATTATGAGGGAGCGAGAGTTGCAGTTAAGAAGGAATTGTGCATCTGAAAGGATATACCCGTATCCCAAAAGAAAAACCTGTCGTTTCCATAGCAACGATACTCGATTTAGAGGGAGAAGTCATAGAACCCATAGTACTGCATAGCTACACAGTTTCTGTGTTAATTCGTCAATGTGAGGAACGAGTGATGCAGTAAAGAAGGAATAGTGCATCGGAAAAGGGATACTCGTATCCCAAAAGAAAATCCTGTCGTTTCCATAGAAACGTTACTCGGCTTAGATGGAGAAGCCATAGAGCCCATAGTATTTCGTAGCGACGCAATTTCTGTGTTAATACGACAATGTGATGGAGCGAGGGATGCAGTAAAGAAGGAATAGTGCATCTGAAAGGATATACCCGTATCCCAAAAGAAAATCCAGTCGTTTGAATAGAAACGTTACTCGATTTAGAAGGAGAAGTCATAGAACCCATAGTATTTCATAGCGTCGCCATTTCTGTGTTTATTCGTCATTATGAGGGAGCGAGAGATGCAGTTAAGAAGGAATAGTGCATCTGAAAGGATATATCCGTATCCCAAAAGAAAAACCTGTCGTTTCCAAAGCAACGTTGCTCGATTTTGAGGGAGAAGACATAGAACCCATAGTATTTTATAGCGACACAGTTTCTGTGTTAATTCGTCAATGTGAGGAACGAGGGATGCAGTAAAGAAGGAAAAGTGCATCGGAAAAGAGATACACGTATCCCAAAAGAAAATCCTGTCGTTTCCACAGAAATATTACTCGATATTGATGGAGAAGCCATAGAGCCCATAGTATTTCGTAGCGACGCAATTTCTGTGTTAATACGACAATGTGAGGGAGCGAGGGATGCAGTAAAGAAGGAATAGTGCATCTGAAAGGATATACCCGTACCCTAAAAGAAAATCCAGTCGTTTCCATAGAAACGATCCTCGATTTAGAAGGAGAAGTCATAGAACCCATAGTATTTCATAGCTACGCCATTTCTGTGTTTATTCGTCATTATGAGGGAGCGAGAGATGCAGTTAAGAAGGAATAGTGCATCTGAAAGCATATACCCGTATCCTAAAGAAAAACCTGTCGTTTCCATAGCAACGTTACTTGATTTAGAGGGAGAAGTCATAGAACCCATAGTATTTCATAGCGACACAGTTTCTGTGTTAATACGTCAATGTGAGGATCGAGGGATGCAGTAAAGAAGGAATAGTGCATCGGAAAAGAGATACTCGTATCCCAAAAGAAAATCCTGTCTTTTCCATTGAAATGTTACTCGATTTAGATGGAGAAGCCATAGAGCCCATAGTATTTCGTAGCGACGCAATTTCTATGTTAATACGACAATGTGAGGGAGCGAGGGATGCAGTAAAGAAGGAATAGTGCATCTGAAAGGATATACCCGTATCCCAAAAGAAAAATCTGTCGTTTCCATAGAGACGTTACTCGATTTAGATGGAGAAGCCATAGAGCCCATAGTATTTCATAGCGACGCAATTTCTGTGTTAATACGACCATGTGAGGGAGCGAGGGATACAGTAAAGAAGGAATAGTGCATCTGAAAGGATATACCCGTATCCCAAAAGAAAATCCTGTCATTTCCATAGAAACGTTACTCGATTTAGATGGAGAAGCCATAGAGCCCATAGTATTTCGTAGCGACGCAATTTCGGTGCTAATACGACAATGTGAGGGAGCGAGGGATGCAGTAAAGAAGGAATAGTGCACCTGAAAGGATACACCCGTGTCCCAAAAGAAAATCCTGTCGTTTCCATAGAAATGTTACTCGATTTAGAAGGAGAAGTCATAAAACCCTCAGTATTTCATAGCGACGCCATTTCTGTGTTTATTCGCCATTATGAGGGAGCGAGAGATGCAGTTGAGAAGGAATACTGCATCTGAAAGGATATACCCGCATCCCAAAAGAAAAACCTGTCGTTTCCATAGCAACGTTACTCGATTTAGAGGGAAAAGTCATAGAACCCATTGTATTTCATAGCGACACAGTTTATGTGTTAATTCGTCAATGTGAGGAACGAGGGATGCAGTAAAGAAGGAATAGTGCATCGGAAAAGAGATGCTCGTATCCCAAAAGAAAATTCTGTGGTTTCCATAGAAATGTTACTCGATTTAGATGGAGAAGCCATAGAGCCCATAGTATTTCGTATCGTCGCAATTTCTGTGTTGATACGACAATGTGAGGGAGCGAGGGATACAGTAAAGAAGGAATAGTGCATCTGAAAGGATATACCCGTATCCCAAAAGAAAATCCTGTCGTTTCCATAGAAACGTTACTCGATTTTGAAGGAGAAGTCATAGAAAGCATAGTATTTCATAGCGACGCCGTTTCTGGGTTTATTCGTCATTATGAGGGAGCGAGAGATGCAGTTAAGAAGGAATAGTGCATCTGAAAGGGTATACCCGTATCCCAAAAGAAAATCCTGTCGTTTCCATAGAAACGTTACTCGATTTATATGGAGATGCCATAGAGCCCATAGTATTTCATAGCGACGAAATTTGTGTGTTAATACGACAATGTGAGGGAGCGAGGGATGCAGTTACGAAGGAATAGTGCATCTGAAAGGATATACGCGTATCCAAAAAGAAAATCCTGTCGTTTCCATAGAACCGTTAAACGATTTAGATGGAGAAGCCATAGAGCCCATAGTATTTCGTAGCGACGCAATTTCTGTGTTAATACGACAATGTGAGGGTGCGAGGGATGCAGTAAAGAAGGAATAGTGCATCTGAAAGGATATACCCGTATCCCAAAAGAAAATCCTGTCGTTTCCATAGAAACGTTACTCGATTTAGAAGGAGAAGTCATAGAACCCATCGTATTTCATAGCGACGCCATTTCTGTGTTTATTCGTCATTATGAGGGAGCGAGAGATGAAGTTAAGAAGGAATAGTGCATCTGAAAGGATATACCCGTATCCCAAAAGAAAAACCTGTCGTTTCCATAGCAACGTTACTCGATTTAGAGGGAGAAGTCATAGAATCCATACTATTTCATAGCGACACAGTTTCTGTGTTAATTCGTCAATGTGAGGATTGAGGGATGCAGTAAAGAAGGAATAGTGCATCGGAAAAGAGATACTCGTATCCCAAAAGAAAATCCTGTGGTTTTCATAGAAATGTTACTCGATTTAGATGGAGAAGCCATAGAGCCCATAGTATTTCGTAGCGACGCAATTTCTGTGTTTATACGACAATGTGAGGGAGCGAGGGATGCTGTAAAGAAGGAATAGTGCATCTAAAAGGATATACCCGTATCCCAAAAGAAAATCCTGTCGTTTCCATAGAAACGTTACTCGATTTAGATGGAGAAGCCATAGAGCCCATAGTATTTCATAGCGACGCAATTTCTGTGTTAATACGACAATATGAGGGAGCGAGGGATGCAGTAACGAAGGAATAGTGCATCTGAAAGGATATACCCGTATCCCAAAAGAAAATCCTGTCGTTTCCATAGAAACGTTACTCGATTTAGATGGAGAAGCCATAGAGCCCATAGTATTTCGTAGCGACGCAATTTCTGTGTTAATACGACAATGTGAGGGAGCGAGGGATGCAGTAAAGAAGGAATAGTGCATCTGAAAGGATATACCCGTGTCCCAAAAGAAAATCCTGTCGTTTCCATAGAAACGTTACTCGATTTAGAAGGAGAAGTCATAGAACCCACAGTATTTCATAGCGACGCCATTTCTGTGTTTATTCGTCATTATGAGGGAGCGAGAGATGCAGTTAAGAAGGAATACTGCATCTGAAAGGATATACCCGTATCCCAAAAGAAAAACCTGTCGTTCCCATTGCAACGCTACTCGATTTAGATGGAGAAGTCATAGAACCCATTGTATTTCATAGCGACACAGTTTCTGTGTCAATTCGTCAATGTGAGGATTGAGGGATGCAGTAAAGAAGGAATAGTGCATCGGAAAAGAGATACTCGTATCCCAAAAGAAAATCCTGTTGTTTCCATAGAAATGTTACTCGATTTAGATGGAGAAGCCATAGACCCCGTAGTATTTCGTAGCGACGCAATTTCTGTGTTAATACGACAATGTGAGGGAGCGAGGGATGCAGAAAAGAAGGAATAGTGCATCTGAAAGGATATACGCGTATCCCAAAAGAAAATCCTGTCGTTTCCATAGAAACGTTACTCGATTTAGATGGAGAAGCCATAGAGCCCATAGTATTTCATGGCGACGCAATTTCTGTGTTAATACGACAATGTGAGGGAGCGAGGGATGCAGTAAAGAAGGAATAGTGCATCTGAAAGGATATACCCGTATCCCAAAAGAATATCCTGTCGTTTCCATAGAAACGTTACTCGATTTAGAAGGAGAAGTCATAGAACCCATAGTATTTCATAGCGACGCCATTTCTGTGTTTATTCGTCATTATGAGGGAGCGAGAGATGCAGTTAAGAAGGAATAGTGCATCTGAAAGGATATACCCGTATGCCAAAAGAAAAACCGGTCGTTTCCATAGCAACGTTACTCGATTTAGAGGGAGAAGTCATAGAACCCATAGTACTTCATAGCGAAACAGTTTCTGTGTTAATTCGTCAATGTGAATAACGAGGGATGCAGTAAAGAAGGAATAGTGCAACGGAAAGAGCTACTCGTATCCCAAAAGAAAATCCTGTCGTTTCCATAGAAACGTTACTCGATTTAGATGGAAAAGCCATAGAGCCCATAGTATATCATGGCGACGCAATTTCTGTGTTAATACGACAATGTGAGGGAGCGAGGGATCCAGTAAAGACGGAATAGTGCAACTGAAAGGATATACCCGTATCCCAAAAGAAAATCCTGTCGTGTCCATAGAAACGTTACTCGATTTAGATGGAGAAGCCATAGAGCCCATAGTATTTCATGGCGATGCAATTTCTGTGTTAATACGACAATGTGAGGGAGCGAGGGATGCAGTAAAGAAGGAATAGTGCATCTGAAAGGATATACCCGTATCCCAAACGAAAATCCTGTCGTGTCCATAGAAACGTTACTCGATATAGATGGAGAAGCCATAGAGCCCATAGTATTTCGTAGCTACGCAATTTCTGTGTTAATACGACAATGTGAGGGAGCGAGGGATGCAGTAAATAAGGAATAGTGCATCTGAAAGGATATACCCGTATCCCAAAAGAAAATCCTGTCGTTTCCATAAAAACGATACTCGATTTAGAAGGAGAAGTCATAGAACACATAGTATTTCATAGCGACGCCATTTCTGTGTTTATTCGTCATTATGAGGGAGCGAGAGATGCAGTTAAGAAGGAATAGTGCATCTGAAAGGATATACCCGTTTCCCAAAAGAAAAACCTTTCGTTTCCATAGCAACGTTACTCGATTTAGAGGGAGAAGTCATAGAACCCATTGTATTTCATAGCGACACAGTTTCTGTGTTAATTCGTCAATGTTTGGAGCGAGGGATGCAGTAAAGAAGGAATAGTGCATCGGAAAAGAGATAGTCGTATCCCAAAAGAAAATTCTGTGGTTTCCATAGAAATGTTACTCGATTCAGATGGAGAAGCCATAGAGCCCATAGTATTTCGTAGCGACGCAATTTCTGTGTTGATACGACAATGTGAGGGAGCGAGGGATGCAGTGAAGAAGGAATAGTGCATCTGAAAGGATATACCCGTATCCCAAAAGATAAACCTGTCGTTTCCATAGAAACGTTACTCGATATAGATGGAGGGGCCATAGAGCCCATAGTAATTCGTAGCGACGCAATTTCTGTGTTAATACGACAATGTGGTGGAGCGAGCGAGGGATGCAGTAAAGAAGGAATAGTGCATCTGAAAGGATATACCCGTATCCCAAAAGAAAATCCTGTCGTTTCCATAGAAACGTTACTCGATTTAGAAGGAGAAATCATAGAACGGATAGTATTTCATAGCGACGGCGTTTCTGTGTTTATTCGTCATTATGAGGGAGCGAGAGATGCAGTTAAGAAGGAATACTGCATCTGAAAGTGTGGTGTCACCGCCAGACACCACACTTGCTAGGTGGTAGCTTAAATCGGCCGCGGTCCATTTAGTACATGTCGGACCCGCGTGTCGCGACTGTGTAATCGCAGACCTAGCGCCACCACCAAGGCAGGTCTCGTGATACGAGAGAGCACTCGCCCCAGTTGGACGAGAACCTAGCTACCGCCCAGTTGTACGAGAACCTAGCTACCGACCAGATGTACGAAGCCTTTCTCTCTCATTAGCCGAGAGACAGAATAGCCTTCAGCTAAGTTAATGGCTACGAACTAGCAAGGCGCCATTAGCCATACAGTGATTGTACTTAAAGTCTCCTGTGTATCGTCAAGATCGATGTACCTCAATGATATTAAAGATAAGTATTAATCAAGCTACGTACTTTTATTCTTAACATTAAATACGTAGCCTGTTCCAGTACTTCACGCCCGTCTGCTTTAGTCTTGCGTGCATTTTCAGCCATCTCAACTTCACGGTGTCGGCCCAGATACCGACACAACAGAAAGGATATACCCGCATCCCAAAAGAAAAACCTGTCGTTTCCATAGCAACATTACTGGACTTAGAGGGAGAAGTCATAGAACCCATAGTATTCCATAGCTACACAGTTTCTGTGTTAATTCGTCAATGTGAGGAACGAGGGATGCAGTAAAGAAGGAATAGTGCATCGGAAAAGAGATACTCGTATCCCAAAAGAAAATCCTGTCGTTTCCATAGAAACGTTACTCGATTTAGATGGAGAAGCCATAGAGCCCATAGTATTTCGTAGCGACGCAATTTCTGTGTTAATACGACGATGTGAGGGAGCGAGGGATGCAGTAAAGAAGGAATAGTACATCTGAAAGGATATACCCGTATCCCAAAAGAAAATCCTGTCGTTGCCATAGAAACGTTACGCGATTTAGAAGGAGAAGTCATAGAACCAATAGTATTTCGTAGCGACGCCATTTCTGTGTTTATTCGTCATTATGAGGGAGCGAGAGATGCAGTTAAGAAGGAATAGTGCATCTGAAAGGATTAACCCGTATCCCAAAAGAAAAACCTGTCGTTTCCATAGCAACGTTACTCGATTTAGATGGACAAGCCATAGAGCCCATAGTATTTCGTAGCGACGCAATTTCTGTGTTAATACGACAATGTAAGGGAGTGAGGGATGCAGTAAAGAAGAAATAGTGCATCTGAAGGGATATACCCGTATCCCAAAAGAAAATCCTGTCGTTTCCATAGAAACGTTACTCGATTTAGATGGAGAAGCCATAGAGCCCATAGTATTTCATAGCGACGCAATTTCTGTGTTAATACGACAATGTGAGGGAGCGAGGGATGCAGTAACGAAGGAATAGTGCATCTGAAAGTATATACCCGTATCCCAAAAGAAAATCCTGTCGTTTCAACAGAAACGTTACTCGATTTAGATGGAGAGGCCATAGAGCCCATAGTATTTCGTAGCGACGCTATTTCTGTGTTAATACGACAATGTGAGGGAGCGAGGGATGCAGTAAAGAAGGAATAGTGCATCTGAAAGGATATACCCGTATCCCAAAAGAAAATCCTGTCGTTTCCATAGAAACGTTACTCGATTTAGAAGGAGAAGTCATAGAACCCATAGTATTTCATAGCGACGCGATTTCTGTGTTTATTCGTCATTATGAGGGAGCGAGAGATGAAGATACGAAGGAATAGTGCATCTGAAAGGATATACCCGTATCACAAAAGAATATCCTGTCGTTTCCATAGAAACGTTACTCGATTTAGACGGAGAAGCCATAGAGCCCATAGTATTTCGTAGCGACGCAATTTCTGTGTTAATACGACAATGTAGGGAGCGAGGGATGCAGTAAAGAAGGAATAGTGCATCAGAAAGGATATACCCGTATCCCAAGAGAAAATCCTGTCGTTTCCATAGAAACGTTACTCGATTTAGATGGAGAAGTCATAGAACCCATAGTATTTCGTAGCGGCGCCATTTCTGTGTTTATTCGCCATTATGAGGGAGCGAGAGATGCAGTTAAGAAGGAATAGTGCATCGGAAAGGAGATACTCGTACTCCAAAAGAAAATCCTGTCGTTTCAATAGAAACGTTACTCGATTTAGATGGAGGAGCCAAAGAGCCCATAGTATTTCGTAGCGACGCAATTTCTGTGTTAATACGACAATGTGAGGGAGCGAGGGATGCAGTAATTAAAGGAATAGTGTATCTGAAAGGATATACCCGCATCCCAAAAGAAAATCCTGTCGTTTCCATAGAAACGTTACTCGATTTAGAAGGAGAAGTCATAGAACCCATAGTATTTCATAGCGTCGCCAATTCTGTGTTTATTCGTCATTATGAGGGAGCGAGAGATGCAGTTAAGAAGGAATAGTGAATCGGAAAGGAGATACTCGTACTCCAAAAGAAAGCCCTGTCGTTTCAATAGAAACGTTACTCGATTTAGATGGAGAAGCCATAGAGCGCATAGTATTTCGTAGCGACGCAATTTCTGTGTTAATACGAACATATGAGGGAGCGAGGGATGCAGTAAAGAAAGAATAGTGCATCAGAAAGGATATACCCGTAACCCAAAAGAAAATCATGTCGTTTCCATAGAAACGTTACTCGATTTAGATGGAGAAGACATAGAAACCATGGTATTTCGTAGCGACGCCATTTCTGTATTTATTCGCCATTATGAGGGAGCGAGAGATACAGTTAAGAAGGAATAGTGCATCGGAAAGGAGATACCCGTACTCCAAAGAAAATACTGTCGTTTCAATAGAAACGTTACTCGATTTAGATAGGGAAGCCATAGAGCCCATAGTATTTCGTAGCGACGCAATTTCTGTGTTAATACGACAATGTGAGGGAGGGAGGAATGCAATAAAGGAGGAATAGTGCATCTGAAAGGATATACCCGTATCCCAAAAGAAAATCCTGTCGTTTCCATAGAAACGTTACTCGATTTAGAAGGAGAAGTCATAGAACCCATAGTATTTCATAGCGACGCCATTTCTGTGTTTATTCGTCATTATGAGGGAGCGAAGGATGCAGTTAAGAAGGAATAGTGCATCGGAAAGGAGATACTCGTACTATGAAAGAAAATCCTGTCGTTTCAATAGAAACGTTACTCGATTTAGATGGAGGAGCCATAGAGTCCATAGTATTTCGTAGCGACGCAATTTCTGTGTTAATACGACAATGTGAGGGAGCGAGGGATGCAGTAAAGACGGAATAGTGCATCTGAAAGGATATACCCGTATCCCAAAAGAAAATCCTGTCGTTTCCATAGAAACGTTACTCGATTTAGATGGAGAAGTCATAGAACCCATAGTATTTCGTAGCGACGCCATTTCTGTATTTATTCGCCATTATGAGGGAGCGAGAGATGCAGTTAAGAAGGAATAGTGCATCGGAAAGGAGATACTCGTACTCCAAAAAAAATACTGTCGTTTCAATAGAAACGTTACTCGATTTAGATAGAGAAGCCATAGAGCCCATAGTATTTCGTAGCGACGCAATTTCTGTGTTAATACGACAATGTGACGGAGCGAGGGATGCAGTAAATAAGGAATAGTGCATCTGAAAGGATATACCCGTATCCCAAAAGAAAATCCTGTCGTTTCCATAGAAACGATACTCGATTTAGAAGGAGAAGTCATAGAACCCATAGTATTTCATAGCGACGCCATTTCTGTGTTTATTTGTCATTATGAGGGAGCGAGAGATGCAGTTAAGAAGGAATAGTGCATCTGAAAGGATATACGCGTTTCCCAAAAGAAAAACCTGTCGTTTCCATAGCAACGTTACTCGATTTAGAGGGAGAATTCATAGAACCCATAGAATTTCATAGCGACGCCAATTCTGTGTTTATTCGTCATTATGAGGGAGCGAGAGATGCAGTTAAGAAGGAATATTGAATCGGAAAGGAGATACTCGTACTCCAAAAGAAAGCCCTGTCGTTTCAATAGAAACGTTACTCGATTTCGATGGAGAAGCCATAGAGCGCATAGTATTTCGTAGCGACGCAATTTCTGTGTTAATACGACCATATGAGGGAGCGAGGGATGCAGTAAAGAAAGAATAGTGCATCAGAAAGGATATACCCGTATCCCAAAAGAAAATCCTGTCGTTTCCATAGAAACGTTACTCGATTTAGATGGAGAAGTCATAGAACCCATAGTATTTCGTAGCGACGCCATTTCTGTATTTATTCGCCATTATGAGAGAGCGAGAGATGCAGTTAAGAAGGAATAGTGCATCGGAAAGGAGATACTCGTACTCCAAAAAAAATCCTGTCGTTTCAATAGAAACGTTACTCGATTTAGATAGGGAAGCCATAGAGCCCATAGTATTTCGTAGCGACGCAATTTCTGTGTTAATACGACAATGTGAGGGAGCGAGGAATGCAATGAAGGAGGAATAGTGCATCTGAAAGGATATACCCGTATCCCAAAAGAAAATCCTGTCGTTTCCATAGAAACGTTACTCGATTTAGATGGAGGAGTGATAGAGTCCATAATATTTCGTAGCGACGCAATTTCTTTGTTCATACGACAATGTGAGGGAGCGAGGGATGCAGTAAAGAAGGAATAGTGCATCTGAAAGGATATACCCGTATTCCAAAAGAAAATCCTGTCTTTTCCATAGAAACGTTACTCGATTTAGAAGGAGAAGTCATAGAACACATAGTATTTCATAGCAACGCCATTTCTGTGATTATTCGCCATTATGAGGGAGCGAGAGATGCAGTTAAGAAGGAATAGTGCATCGGAAAGTAGATACTCGTACTCCAAAAAAAATCCTGTCGTTTCAATAGAAATGTTACTCGATTTAGATGGAGAAGCCATAGAGCCCATAGTATTTCGTAGCGACGTAATTTCTGTGTTAATACGACAATGTGAGGGAGCGAGGGATGCAGTAAAGAAGGAATAGTGCATCTGAAAGGATATACTCGTATCCCAAAAGAAAATCATGTCGTTTCCGTAGAAACGTTACTCGATTTAGAAGGAGAAGTCATAGAACCCATAGTATTTCATAGCGACGCCATTTCTGTTTTTATTCGTCATTATGAGGGAGCGAGAGATGCAGTTAAGAAGGAATAGTGCATCGTAAAGGAGCTACTCGTACTCCAAAAGAAAATCCTGTCGTTTCAACAGAAACGTTACTCGATTTAGTTGGAGAAGCTATAGAGCCCATAGTATTTTGTAGCGACGCAATTTCTGTGTTAATACGACAATGTGAGGGAGCAGGGGTTGCAGTATAGAAGGAATAGTGCATCTGAAAGTATATACCCGTATCCCAAAAGAAAAACCTGTCGTTTCCATAGAAACGTTACTCGATTTAGATGGAGAAGTAATAGAACCCATAGTATTTCGTAGCGACGCCATTTCTGTGTTTATTCGCCATTATCAGGGAGCGAGAGATGCAGTTAAGAAGGAATAGTGCATCGGAAAGGAGATACTCGTACTCCAAAAGAAAATCCTGTCGTTTCAATAGAAACGTTACTCGATTTAGATGGAGGAGACATAGAGCCCATAGTATTTCGTAGCGACGCAATTTCTGTGTTAATACGACAATGTGAGGGAGCGAGGGATGTAGTAAAGAAGGAATAGTGTATCTGAAAGGATATACCCGTATCCCAAAAGAAAATCCAGTCGTTTCCATAGAAACGTTACTCGATTTAGAAGGAGAAGTCATAGAACCCATAGTATTTCATAGCGACGCCAATTCTGTGTTTATTCGTCATTATGTGGGAGCGAGAGATGCAGTTAAGAAGGAATAGTGAATCGGAAAGGAGATACTCGTACTCCAAAAGAAAGCCCTGTCGTTTCAATAGAAACGTTACTCGATTTAGATGGAGAAGCCATAGAGCGCATAGTATTTCGTAGCGACGCAATTTCTGTGTTAATACGACCATATGAGGGAGCGAGGGATGCAGTAAAGAAAGAATAGTGCATCAGAAAGGATATACCCGTATCCCAAAAGAAAATCCTGTCGTTTCCATAGAAACGTTACTCGATTTAGATGGAGAAGTCATAGAACCCATAGTATTTCGTAGCGACGCCATTTCTGTATTTATTCGCCATTATGAGGGAGCGAGAGATGCAGTTAAGAAGGAATAGTGCATCGGAAAGGAGATACTCGTATTCCAAAAAAAATAATGTCGTTTCAATAGAAACGTTACTCGATTTAGAAGGAGAAGTCATAGAACCCATAGTATTTCATAGCGACGCCATTTCTGTGTTTATTCGTCATTATGAGGGAGCGAAGGATGCAGTTAAGAAGGAATAGTGCATCGGAAAGGAGATACTCGTACTCCAAAAGAAAACCCTGTCGTTTCAATAGAAACGTTACTCGATTTAGATGGAGAAGCCATAGAGCCCATAGTATTTCGTAGCGACGCAATTTCTGTGTTAATACGACAATGTGAGGGAGCGAGGGATGCAGTAAAGAAAGAATAGTGCATCAGAAAGGATATACCCGTATCCCAAAAAAAAATCCTGTCGTTTCCATTGAAACGTTTCTCGATTTAGATGGAGAAGTCATAGAACCCATTGTATTTTGTAGCGACGCCATGTCTGTGTTTATTCGCCATTATGAGGGAGCGAGAGATGCAGTTAAGGAGGAATAGTGCAACGGAAAGGAGATACTCGTACTCCAAAAGAAAATCCTGTCGTTTCAATAGAAACGTTATTCGATTTAGATGGAGGAGCCATAGAGCCCATAGTATTTCGTAGCGACGCGATTTCTGTGTTAATACGACAATGTGAGGGAGCGAGGGATGCAGTAAAGAAGTAATAGTGTATCTGAAAGGATATACCCGTATCCCAAAAGAAAATCCTGTCGTTTCCATAGAAACGGTACTCGATTTAGAAGGAGAAGTCATAGAACCCATAGTATTTCATAGCGACGCCAATTCTGTGTTTATTCGTCATTATGAGGGAGCGAGAGATGCAGTTAAGAAGGAATAGTGAATCGGAAAGGAGATACTCGTACTCCAAAAGAAAGCCCTGTCGTTTCAATAGAAACGTTACTCGATTTAGATGGAGAAGCCATAGAGAGCATAGTATTTCGTAGCGGCGCAATTTCTGTGTTAATACGACCATATGAGGGAGCGAGGGATGCAGTAAAGAAAGAATAGTGCATCAGAAAGGATATACCCGTATCCCAAAAGAAAATCCTGTCGTTTCCATAGAAACGTTACTCGATTTAGATGGAGAAGTCATAGAACCCATAGTATTTCGTAGCGACGCCATTTCTGTATTTATTCGCCATTATGAGGGAGCGAGAGATGCAGTTAAGAAGGAATAGTGCATCGGAAAGGAGATACTCGTACTCCAAAAAAAATACTGTCGTTTCAATAGAAACGTTACTCGATTTAGATAGAGAAGCCATAGAGCCCATAGTATTTCGTAGCGACGCAATTTCTGTGTTAATACGACAATGTGAGGGAGCGAGGAATGCAATAAAGGAGGAATAGTGCATCTGAAAGGATATACCCGTATCCCAAAAGAAAATCCTGTCGTTTCCATAGAAACGTTACCCGATTTAGAAGGAGAAGTCATAGAACCCATAGTATTTCATAGCAACGCCATTTCTGTGTTTATTCGCCATTATGAGGGAGCGAGAGATGCAGTTAAGAAGGAATAGTGCATCGGAAAGGAGATACTCCTACTCCAAAAAAAATCATGTCGTTTCAATAGAAACGTTACTCGATTTAGATGCAGAAGCCTTAGAGCCCATAGTATTTCGTAGCGACGTAATTTCTGTGTTCATACGACAATGTGAGGGAGCGAGGGATGCAGTAAAGAAGGAATAGTGCATCTGAAAGGATATACTCGTATCCCAAAATAAAATCCTGTCGTTTCCATAGAAACGTTACTCAATTTAGAAGGAGAACTCATAGAACCCATAGTATTTCATAGCGACGCCATTTCTGTGTTTATTCGTCATTATGAGGGAGCGAGAGATGCAGTTAAGAAGGAATAGTGCATCGTAAAGGAGCTACTCGTACTCCAAAGGAAAATCCTGTCGTTTCAACAGAAACGTTACTCGATTAAGATGGAGAAGCTATAGAGCCCATAGTATTTTTTAGCGACGCAATTTCTGTGTTAATACGACAATGTGAGGGAGCAGGCGTTGCAGTAAAGAAGGAATAGTGCATCTGAAAGCATATACCCGTATCCCAAAAGAAAATCCTGTCGTTTCCATAGAAACGTTACTCGATTTAGAAGGAGAAGTCATAGAACCCATAGTATTTCATAGCAACGCCATTTCTGTGTTTCTTCGCCATTATGAGGGAGCGAGAGATGCAGTTAAGAAGGAATAGTGCATCGGAAAGGAGATACTCGTACTCCAAAAAAAATCCTGTCGTTTCAATAGAAACGTTACTCGATTTAGATGGAGAAGCCATAGAGCCCATAGTATTTCGTAGCGACGCAATTTCTGTGTTAATACGACAATGTGAGGGAGCGAGGGATACAGTAAAGAACGAATAGTGCATCTGAAAGGATATGCCCGTATCCCAAAAGAAAATCCTGTCGTTTCCATAGAAACGTTACTCGATTTAGAAGGAGAAGTCATTGAACCCATAGCATTTCATAGCGACGCCATTTCTGTGTTTATTCGTCATTATGAGGGAGCGAGAGATGCAGTTAAGAAGGAATAGTGCATAGGAAAGGAGATACTCGTACTCCAAAAGAAAATCCTGTCGTTTCAATAGAAACGTTACTCGATTTAGGTGGATGAGCCATAGAGCCCATAGTATTTCGTAGCGACGCAATTTCTGTATTAATACGACAATGTGAGGGAGCGAGGGATGCAGTAAAGAAGGAATAGTGCATCTGAAAGGATATACCCGTATCCCAAAAGAAAATCCTGTCGTTTCCATAGAAACGTTACTCGATTTAGATGGAGAAGTCATAGAACCCATAGTATTTCGTAGCGACGCCATTTCTGTATTTATTCGTCATTATGAGGGAGCGAGAGATGCTGTTAAGAAGGAATAGTGCATCGGAAAGGAGATACTCGTACTCCAAAAAAAATACTGTCGTTTCAATAGAAACGTTACTCGATTTAGAAGGAGAAGTCATAGAACCCATAGTATTTCATAGCGACGCCATTTCTGTGTTTATTCGTCATTATGAGGGAGCGAAGGATGCAGTTAAGAAGGAATAGTGCATCGGAAAGGAGATACTCGTACTCCAAAAGAAAATCCTGTCGTTTCAATAGAAACGTTACTCGATTTAGATGGAGGAGCCATAGAGTCCATAGTATTTCGTAGCGACGAAATTTCTGTGTTAATACGACAATGTGAGGGAGCGAGGGATGCAGTAAAGAAGGAATAGTGCATCTGAAAGGATATACCCGTATCCCAAAGAAAATCCTGTCGTTTCCATAGAAACGTTACTCGATTTAGATGGAGAAGTCATAGAACCCATAGTATTTCGTAGCGACGCCATTTCTGTATTTATTCGCCATTATGAGGGAGCGAGAGATGCAGTTAAGAAGGAATAGTGCATCGGAAAGGAGATACTCGTACTCCAAAAAAAATACTGTCGTTTCAATAGAAACGTTACTCGATTTAGATAGAGAAGCCATAGAGCCCATAGTATTTCGTAGCGACGCAATTTCTGTGTTAATACGACAATGTGACGGAGCGACGGATGCAGTAAATAAGGAATAGTGCATCTGAAAGGATATACCCGTATCCCAAAAGAAAATCCTGTCGTTTCCATAGAAACGATACTCGATTTAGAAGGAGAAGTCATAGAACCCATAGTATTTCATAGCGACGCCATTTCTGTGTTTATTTGTCATTATGAGGGAGCGAGAGATGCAGTTAAGAAGGAATAGTGCATCTGAAAGGATATACCCGTTTCCCAAAAGAAAAACCTGTCGTTTCCATAGCAACGTTACTCGATTTAGAGGGAGAAGTCATAGAACCCATTGTATTTCATAGCGACACAGTTTCTGTGTTAATTCGTCAATGTGAGGAGCGAGGGATGCAGTAAAGAAGGAATAGTGCATCGGAAAGGAGATACTCGTACTCCAAAAGAAAACCCTGTCGTTTCAATAGAAACGTTACTCGATTTAGATGGAGAAGCCATAGAGCCCATAGTATTTCGTAGCGACGCAATTTCTGTGTTAATACGACAATGTGAGGGAGCGAGGGATGCAGTAAAGAAAGAATAGTGCATCAGAAAGGATATACCCGTATCCCAAAAAAAATCCTGTCGTTTCCATAGCAACGTTTCTCGATTTAGATGGAGAAGTCATAGAACCCATTGTATTTCGTAGCGACGCCATGTCTGTGTTTATTCGCCATTATGAGGGAGCGAGAGATGCAGTTAAGAAGGAATAGTGCATCGGAAAGGAGATACTCATACTCCAAAAGAAAATCCTGTCGTTTCAATAGAAACGTTATTCGATTTAGATGGAGGAGCCATAGAGCCCATAGTATTTCGTAGCGACGCGAATTCTGTGTTAATACGACAATGTGAGGGAGCGAGGGATGCAGTAAAGAAGGAATAGTGTATCTGAAAGGATATACCCGTATCCCAAAAGAAAATCCTGTCGTTTCCATAGAAACGTTACTCGATTTAGAAGGAGAAGTCATAGAACCCATAGTATTTCATAGCGACACCAATTCTGTGTTTATTCGTCATTATGAGGGAGCGAGAGATGCAGTTAAGAAGGAATAGTGAATCGGAAAGGAGATACTCGTACTCCAAAAGAAAGCCCTGTCGTTTCAATAGTAACGTTACTCGATTTAGATGGAGAAGCCATAGAGCGCATAGTATTTCGTAGCGACGCAATTTCTGTGTTAATACGACCATATGAGGGAACGAGGGATGCAGTAAAGAAAGAATAGTGCATCAGAAAGTATATACCCGTATCCCAAAAGAAAATCCTGTCGTTTCCATAGATACGTTACTCGATTTAGATGGAGAAGTCATAGAACCCATAGTATTTCGTAGCGACGCCATTTCTGTATTTATTCGCCATTATGAGGGAGCGAGAGATGCAGTTAAGAAGGAATAGTGCATCGGAAAGGAGATACTCGTAATCCAAAAAAAAAAATACTGTCGTTTCAATAGAAACGTTACTCGATTTAGATAGAGAAGCCATAGAGCCCATAGTATTTCGTAGCTACGCAATTTCTGTGTTAATACGACAATGTGAGGGAGCGAGGAATGCAATAAAGGAGGAATAGTGCATCTGAAATAATATACCCGTATCCCAAAAGAAAATCCTGTCGTTTCCATGGAAACGTTACTCGATTTAGAAGGAGAAGTCATAGAACCCATTGTATTTCATAGCGACGCCATTTCTGTGTTTATTCGTCATTATGAGGGAGCGAAGGATGCAGTTAAGAAGGAATACTGCATCGGAAAGGAGATACTCGTACTCCAAAAGAAAATCCTGTCGTTTCAATAGAAACGTTACTCGATTTAGATGGAGGAGCCATAGAGTCCATAGTATTTCGTAGCGACGCAATTTCTGTGTTAATACGACAATGTGAGGGGGCGAGGGATGCAGTAAAGAAGGAATAGTGCATCTGAAAGGATATACTCGTATCCCAAAAGAAAATCCTGTCGTTTCCATAGAAACGTTACTTGATTTAGAAGGAGAACTCATAGAACGCATAGTATTTCATAGCGACGCCATTTCTGTGTTTATTCGTCATTATGAGGGAGCGAGAGATGCAGTTAAGAAGGAATAGTGCATCGTAAAGGAGCTACTCGTACTCCAAAAGAAAATCCTGTCGTTTCAACAGAAACGTTACTCGATTAAAATGGAGAAGCTATAGAGCCCATAGTATTTTGTAGCGACACAATTTCTGTGTTAATACGACAATGTGAGGGAGCAGGGGTTGCAGTAAAGAAGGAATAGTGCATCTGAAAGGATATACCCGTATCCCAAAAGAAAATCCTGTCGTTTCCATAGAAACGTTACTCGATTTAGAAGGAGAAGTCATAGAACCCATAGTATTTCATAGCAACGCCATTTCTGTGTTTATTCGCCATTATGAGGGAGCGAGAGATGCAGTTAAGAAGGAATAGTGCATCGGAAAGGAGATGCTCGTACTCCAAAAAAAATCCTGTCGTTTCAATGGAAACGTTACTTGATTTAGATGGAGAAGCCATAGAGCCCATAGTATTTCGTAGCGACGCAATTTCTGTGTTAATACGACAATGTGAGGGAGCGAGGGATACAGTAAAGAACGAATAGTGCATCTGAAAGGATATACCCGTATCCCAAAAGAAAATCCTGTCGTTTCCATAGAAACGTTACTCGATTTAGAAGGAGAAGTGATTGAACCCATAGCATTTCATAGCGACGCCATTTCTTTGTTTATTCGTCATTATGAGGGAGCGAGAGATGCCGTTAAGAAGGAATAGTGCATAGGAAAGGAGATACTCGTACTCCAAAAGAAAATCCTGTCGTTTCAATAGAATCGTTACTCGATTTAGATGGAGGAGCCATAGAGCCCATAGTATTTCGTAGCGACGCAATTACTGTGTTAATACGACAATGTGAGGGAGCGAGGGATGCAGTAAAGAAGGAATAGTGCATCTGAAAGGATATACCCGTATCCCAAAATAAAATCCTGTCGTTTCCATAGAAACGTTACTCGATTTAGAAGGAGAAGTCATAGAACCCATAGTATTTCATAGCGACGCTATTTCTGTGTTTATTCGTCATTATGAGGGAGCGAAAGATGCAGTTAAGAAGGAATAGTGCATCGGAAAGGAGCTACTCGTACTCCAAAAGAAAATCCTGTCGTTTGAATAGAAACGTTACTCGATTTAGATGGAGAAGCCATAGAGCACATTGTATTTGTTGGCGACGCAATTTCTATGTTAATACGACAATGTGAGGGAGCGAGGGATGCAGTAAAGAAGGAATAGTGCATCTGAAAGGATATACCCGTATCCCGAAAGAAAATCCTGTCGTTTCCATAGAAACGTTACCCGATTTAGGAGGAGAAGTAATACAACTCATAGTATTTCATAGCGACGCCATTTCTGTGTTTATTCGTCATTATGAGGGAGCGAGAGATGCTGTTAAGAAGGAATAGTGCATCGGAAAGGAGATACTCGTACTCCAAAAGAAAATCCCGTCGTTTCAATAGAAACGTTACTCGATTTAGATGGAGAAGCCATAGAGCCCATAGTATTTCGTAGCGACGCAATTTCTGTGTTAATACGACAATGTGAGGGAGCGAGGGATGCAGTAAATAAGGAATAGTGCATCTGAAAGGTTATACCCGTATCCCAAAAGAAAATCCTGTCGTTTCCATAGAAACGTTACTCGATTTAGAAGGAGAAGTCATAGAACCCATAGTGTTTCATAGCGACGCCATTTCTGTGTTTATTCGTCATTATGAGGGAGCGAGAGATGCAGTTAAGAAGGAATAGTGCATCGGAATGGAGATACTGGTACTCCAAAAGAAAATCCTGTCGTTTCAATAGAAACGTTACTCGATTTTGATGGAGAAGCCATAGAGCCCATAGTATTTCGTAACGACGCAATTTCTGTGTTAATACGATAATGTGAGGGAGCGAGGGATGCAGTAAAGAAGGAATAGTGGATCTGAAAGAATATACCCGTATCCCAAAAGAAAATCCAGTCGTTTCCATAGAAACGTTACTCGATTTAGAAGGAGAAGTCATAGAACCCATAGTATTTCATAGCGCCGCCAATTCTGTGTTTATTCGTCATTATGAGGGAGCCAGAGATGCAGTTAATAAGGAATAGTGCATCGGAAAGGAGATACTTGTACTCCAAAAGAAAACCCTGTCGTTTCAATAGAAACGTTACTCGATTTAGATGGAGCAGCCATAGAGCCCATAGTATTTCGTAGCGACGCAATTTCTGTGTTAATACGACAATGTGAGGGAGCGAGGGATGCAGTAAAGAAAGAATAGTGCATCAGAAAGGATATACCCGTATTCCAAGAGAAAAACCTGTCGTTTCCATAGAAACGTTACTCGATTTAGATGGAGAAGTCATAGAACACACAGTATTTCGTAGCGACGCCATTTCTGTGTTTATTCGCCATTACGAGGGAGCGAGAGATGCAGTTAAAAAGGAATGGTGCATCGGAAAGGAACTACTCGTACTCCAAAAGAAAATCCTGTCGTTTCAATAGAAACGTTACTCGATTTTGATGGAGGAGTAAGAGACCATGGTATTTCGTCTCGACGCAATTTCTGTGTTAATACGACAATGTGCGGGAGTGAGGGATGCTGTAAAGAAGGAATAGTTTATCTGAAAGGATATACCCGTATCCCAAAAGAAAATCCTGTCGTTTCCATAGAAACGTTACTCGATTTAGAAGGAGAAGTCATAGAACCCATAGTATTTCATAGCGACGCCATTTCTGTGTTTATTCGACATTATGAGGGAGCGAGAGATGCGGTTAAGAAGGAATAGTGCATCGGAAATGAGATACTCGTCTCCAAAAGAAAATCCTGTCGTTTCAACAGAAACGTTACTCGATTTAGATGGAGAAGTCATAGAGCCCATAGTATTTTGTAGCGACGCAATTCCTGTGTTAATACGACAATGTGAGGGAGCGAGGGATGCAGTAAAGAAGGAATAGTGCATCTGAAAGGATATACCCGTATCCCAAAAGAAAATCTGGTCGTTTCCAAAGAAACGTTACTCGATTTAGAAGGAGAAGTCATAGAACCCATAGTATTTCATAGCAACGCCATTTCTGTGTTTATTCGCCATTATGAGAGAGCGAGAGATGCAATTAAGAAGGAATAGTGCATCGGAAATTAGATAATCGTACTCCAAAAAAAATCCTGTCGTTTCAATAGAAACGTTACTCGATTTAGATGGAGAAGCCATAGAGCCTATAGTATTTCGTAGCGACGCAATTTCTGTGTTAATACGACAATGTGAGGGAGCGAGGGATGCAGTAAAGAAGGAATAGTGCATCTGAAAAGATATACCCGTATCCCAAAAGAAAATCCTGTCGTTTCCATAGAAACGTTACTCGATTTAGAAGGAGAAGTCATAGAACCCATAGTATTTCATAGCGACGCCATTTCTGTGTTTATTCGTCAATATGAGGGAGCGAGAGATGCAGTTAAGAAGGAATAGTGCATCGGAAAGGAGATACTCGTACTCCAAAAGAAAATCCTGTCGTTTCAACAGAAACGTTACTCGATTTAGATGGAGAAGCCATAGAGCCCATAGTATTTTGTAGCGACGCAATTTCTGTGTTAATACGACAATGTGAGGCAGCAAGGGATGCAGTAAAGAAGGAATAGTGCATCTGAAAGGATATACCCGTATACCAAAAGAAAATCCTGTCGTTTCCATAGAAACGTTACTCCATTTAGAGGGAGAAGTCATAGAACCCATAGTATTTCATAGCAACGCCATTTCTGTGTTTATTCGCCATTATGAGGGAGCGAGAGATGCAGTTAAGAAGGAATAGTGCATCGGAAAGGAGATACTCGTACTCCAAAAAAAATCCTGTCGTTTCAATAGAAACGTTACTCGATTTTGATGGAGAAGTCTTAGAGCCCATAATTTTTCGTAGCGATGCAATTTCTGTGTTAATACGACAATGTGAGGGAGCGAGGGATACAGTAAAGAACGAATAGTGCATCTGAAAGGATATACCCGTATCCCAAAAGAAAATCCTGTCGTTTCCATAGAAACGTTACTCGATTTAGAAGGAGAAGTCATAGAACCCGTAGTATTTCATAGCAACGCTATTTCTGTGTTTATTCGCCATTATGAGGGAGCGAGAGATGCAGTTAAGACGGAATAGTGCATCGGAAAGAAATACTCGAACTCCAAAAAAAATCCTGTCGTTTCAATAGAAACGTTACTCGATTTAGATGGAGAATCCATAGAGCCCATAGTATTTCGTAGCGACGCAATTTCTGTGTTAATACGACAATGTGAGGGAGCGAGGGATGCAGTAAAGAAGGAATAGTGTATCTGAAAGGATATACCCGTTCCCAAAAGAAAATCCTGTCGTTTCCATACAAACGTTACTCGATTTAGAAGGAGAAGTCATAGAACCCATAGAATTTCATAGCAACGCCATTTCTGTGTTTATTCGCCATTATGAGGGAGCGAGAGATGGAGTTAAGAAGGAATAGTGCATTGGAAATTAGATACTCGTACTCCAAAAAAAATCCTGTCGTTTCAATAGAAACGTTTCTCGATTTAGATGGAGAAGCCATAGAGCCCATAGTATTTCGTAGCGACGCAATTTCTGTGTTAATACGGCAATGTGAGGGAGCGAGGGATGCAGTAAAGAAGGAATAGTGCATCTGAAAGGATATACCCGTATCCCAAAAGAAAATCCTGTCGTTTCCATAGAAACGTTACTCGATTTAGAAGGAGAAGTCATAGAATCCATAGTATTTCATAGCGACGCCATTTCTGTGTTTATTCGTCAATATGAGGGAGCGAGAGATGCAGTTAAGAAGGAATAGTGCATCGGAAAGGAGATACTCGTACTCCAAAAGAAAATCCTGTCGTTTCAACAGAAACGTTACTCGATTTAGATGGAGAAGCCATAGAGCCCATAGTATTTCGTAGCGACGCAATTTCTGTGTTAATACGACAATGTGAGGCAGCAAGGGATGCAGTAAAGAAGGAATAGTGCATCTGAAAGGATATACCCGTATCCCAAAAGAAAATCCTTTCGTTTCCATAGAAACGTTACTCGATTTAGAGGGAGAAGTCATAGGACCCATAGTATTTCATAGCAACGCCATTTCTGTGTTTATTCGCCATTATGAGGGAGCGAGAGATGCAGTTAAGAAGGAATAGTGCATCGGAAAGGAGATACTCGTACTCCAAAAAAAATCCTGTCGTTTCAATAGAAACGTTACTCGATTTAGATGGAGAAGTCATAGTGCCCATAGTATTTCGTAGCGACGCAATTTCTGTGTTAATACGACAATGTGAGGGAGCGAGGGATACAGAAAAGAACGAATAGTGCATCTGAGAGGATATACCCGTATCCCAAAAGAAAATCCTGTCGTTTCCATAGAAACGTTACTCGATTTAGAAGGAGAAGTCATAGAACCCATAGTATTTCATAGCGACGCTATTTCTGTGTTTATTCGTCATTATGAGGGAGCGAAAGATGCAGTTAAGAAGGAATAGTGCATCGGAAAGGAGATACTCGTACTCCAAAAGAAAATCCTGTCGTTTGAATAGAAACGTTACTCGATTTAGATGGAGAAGCCATAGAGCACATTGTATTTGTTGGCGACGCAATTTCTATGTTAATACGACAATGTGAGGGAGCGAGGGATGCAGTAAAGAAGGAATAGTGCATCTGAAAGGATATACCCGTATCCCAAAAGAAAATCCTGTCGTTTCCATAGAAACGTTACCCGATTTAGGAGGAGAAGTAATACAACTCATAGTATTTCATAGCGACGCCATTTCTGTGTTTATTCGTCATTATGAGGGAGCGAGAGATGCTGTTAAGAAGGAATAGTGCATCGGAAAGGAGATACTCGTACTCCAAAAGAAAATCCCGTCGTTTCAATAGAAACGTTACTCGATTTAGATGGAGAAGCCATAGAGCCCATAGTATTTCGTAGCGACGCAATTTCTGTGTTAATACGACAATGTGAGGGAGCGAGGGATGCAGTAAATAAGGAATAGTGCATCTGAAAGGTTATACCCGTATCCCAAAAGAAAATCCTGTCGTTTCCATAGAAACGTTACTCGATTTAGAAGGAGAAGTCATAGAACCCATAGTGTTTCATAGCGACGCCATTTCTGTGTTTATTCGTCATTATGAGGGAGCGAGAGATGCAGTTAAGAAGGAATAGTGCATCGGAATGGAGATACTGGTACTCCAAAAGAAAATCCTGTCGTTTCAATAGAAACGTTACTCGATTTTGATGGAGAAGCCATAGAGCCCATAGTATTTCGTAACGACGCAATTTCTGTGTTAATACGATAATGTGAGGGAGCGAGGGATGCAGTAAAGAAGGAATAGTGGATCTGAAAGAATATACCCGTATCCCAAAAGAAAATCCTGTCGTTTCCATAGAAACGTTACTCGATTTAGAAGGAGAAGTCATAGAACCCATAGTATTTCATAGCGACGCCAATTCTGTGTTTATTCGTCATTATGAGGGAGCCAGAGATGCAGTTAATAAGGAATAGTGCATCGGAAAGGAGATACTCGTACTCCAAAAGAAAACCCTGTCGTTTCAATAGAAACGTTACTCGATTTAGATGGAGCAGCCATAGAGCCCATAGTATTTCGTAGCGACGCAATTTCTGTGTTAATACGACAATGTGAGGGAGCGAGGGATGCAGTAAAGAAAGAATAGTGCATCAGAAAGGATATACCCGTATTCCAAGAGAAAAACCTGTCGTTTCCATAGAAACGTTACTCGATTTAGATGGAGAAGTCATAGAACACACAGTATTTCGTAGCGACGCCATTTCTGTGTTTTTTCGCCATTACGAGGGAGCGAGAGATGCAGTTAAAAAGGAATGGTGCATCGGAAAGGAACTACTCGTACTCCAAAAGAAAATCCTGTCGTTTCAATAGAAACGTTACTCGATTTTGATGGAGGAGTAAGAGACCATGGTATTTCGTCTCGACGCAATTTCTGTGTTAATACGACAATGTGCGGGAGTGAGGGATGCAGTAAAGAAGGAATAGTGTATCTGAAAGGATATACCCGTATCCCAAAAGAAAATCCTGTCGTTTCCATAGAAACGTTACTCGATTTAGAAGGAGAAGTCATAGAACCCATAGTATTTCATAGCGACGCCATTTCTGTGCTTATTCGACATTATGAGGGAGCGAGAGATGCGGTTAAGAAGGAATAGTGCATCGGAAATGAGATACTCGTCTCCAAAAGAAAATCCTGTCGTTTCAACAGAAACGTTACTCGATTTAGATGGAGAAGTCATAGAGCCCATAGTATTTTGTAGCGACGCAATTCCTGTGTTAATACGACAATGTGAGGGAGCGAGGGATGCAGTAACGAAGGAATAGTGCATCTGAAAGGATATACCCGTATCCCAAAAGAAAATCTGGTCGTTTCCAAAGAAACGTTACTCGATTTAGAAGGAGAAGTCATAGAACCCATAGTATTTCATAGCAACGCCATTTCTGTGTTTATTCGCCATTATGAGGGAGCGAGAGATGCAATTAAGAAGGAATAGTGCATCGGAAATTAGATAATCGTACTCCAAAAAAAATCCTGTCGTTTCAATAGAAACGTTACTCGATTTAGATGGAGAAGCCATAGAGCCCATAGTATTTCGTAGCGCGCAATTTCTGTGTTAATACGACAATGTGAGGGAGCGAGGGATGCAGTAAAGAAGGAATAGTGCATCTGAAAAGATATACCCGTATCCCAAAAGAAAATCCTGTCGTTTCCATAGAAACGTTACTCGATTTAGAAGGAGAAGTCATAGAACCCATAGTATTTCATAGCGACGCCATTTCTGTGTTTATTCGTCAATATGAGGGAGCGAGAGATGCAGTTAAGAAGGAATAGTGCATCGGAAAGGAGATACTCGTACTCCAAAAGAAAATCCTGTCGTTTCAACAGAAACGTTACTCGATTTAGATGGAGAAGCCATAGAGCCCATAGTATTTCGTAGCGACGCAATTTCTGTGTTAATACGACAATGTGAGGCAGCAAGGGATGCAGTAAAGAAGGAATAGTGCATCTGAAAGGATATACCCGTACCCCAAAAGAAAATCCTTTCGTTTCCATAGAAACGTTACTCGATTTAGAGGGAGAAGTCATAGGACCCATAGTATTTCATAGCAACGCCATTTCTGTGTTTATTCGCCATTATGAGGGAGCGAGAGATGCAGTTAAGAAGGAATAGTGCATCGGAAAGGAGATACTCGTACTCCAAAAAAAATCCTGTCGTTTCAATAGAAACGTTACTCGATTTAGATGGAGAAGCCATAGTGCCCATAGTATTTCGTAGCGACGCAATTTCTGTGTTAATACGACAATGTGAGGGAGCGAGGGATACAGTAAAGAACGAATAGTGCATCTGAAAGGATATACCCGTATCCCAAAAGAAAATCCTGTCGTTTCCATAGAAACGTTACTCGATTTAGAAGGAGAAGTCATAGAACCCATAGTATTTCATAGCGACGCTATTTCTGTGTTTATTCGTCATTATGAGGGAGCGAAAGATGTAGTTAAGAAGGAATAGTGCATCGGAAAGGAGATACTCGTACTCCAAAAGAAAGTCCTGTCGTTTGAATAGAAACGTTACTCGATTTAGATGGAGAAGCCATAGAGCACATTGTATTTGTTGGCGACGCAATTTCTATGTTAATACGACAATGTGAGGGAGCGAGGGATTCAGTAAAGAAGGAATAGTGCATCTGAAAGGATATACCCGTATCCCAAAAGAAAATCCTGTCGTTTCCATAGAAACGTTATCCGATTTAGGAGGAGAAGCAATACAACTCATAGTATTTCATAGCGACGCCATTTCTGTGTTTATTCGTCATTATGAGGGAGCGAGAGATGCTGTTAAGAAGGAATAGTGCATCGGAAAGGAGATACTCGTACTCCAAAAGAAAATCCCGTCGTTTCAATAGACACGTTACTCGATTTAGATGGAGAAGCCATAGAGCCCATAGTATTTCGTAGCGACGTAATTTCTGTGTTCATACGACAATGTGAGGGAGCGAGGGATGCAGTAAATAAGGAATAGTGCATCTGAAAGGTTATACCCGTATCCCAAAAGAAAATCCTGTCGTTTCCATAGAAACGTTACTCGATTTAGAAGGAGAAGTCATAGAACCCATAGTGTTTCATAGCGACGCCATTTCTGTGTTTATTCGTCATTATGAGGGAGCGAGAGATGCAGTTAAGAAGGAATAGTGCATCGGAATGGAGATACTGGTACTCCAAAAGAAAATCCTGTCGTTTCAATAGAAACGTTACTCGATTTTGATGGAGAAGCCATAGAGCCCATAGTATTTCGTAACGACGCAATTTCTGTGTTAATACGATAATGTGAGGGAGCGAGGGACGCAGTAAAGAAGGAATAGTGTATCTGAAAGGATATACCCGTATCCCAAAAGAAAATCTGGTCGTTTCCAAAGAAACGTTACTCGATTTAGAAGGAGAAGTCATAGAACCCATAGTATTTCATAGCGACGCCAATTCTGTGTTTATTCGTCATTATGAGGGAGCCAGAGATGCAGTTAATAAGGAATAGTGCATCGGAAAGGAGATACTCGTACTCCAAAAGAAAACCCTGTCGTTTCAATAGAAACGTTACTCGATTTAGATGGAGCAGCCATAGAGCCCATAGTATTTCGTAGCGACGCAATTTCTGTGTTAATACGACAATGTGAGGGAGCGAGGGATGCAGTAAAGAAAGAATAGTGCATCAGAAAGGATATACCCGTATTCCAAGAGAAAAACCTGTCGTTTCCATAGAAACGTTACTCGATTTAGATGGAGAAGTCATAGAACACACAGTATTTCGTAGCGACGCCATTTCTGTGTTTATTCGCCATTACGAGGGAGCGAGAGATGCAGTTAAAAAGGAATGGTGCATCGGAAAGGAACTACTCGTACTCCAAAAGAAAATCCTGTCGTTTCAATAGAAACGTTACTCGATTTTGATGGAGGAGTAAGAGACCATGGTATTTCGTCTCGACGCAATTTCTGTGTTAATACGACAATGTGCGGGAGTGAGGGATGCAGTAAAGAAGGAATAGTGTATCTGAAAGGATATACCCGTATCCCAAAAGAAAATCCTGTCGCTTCCATAGAAACGTTACTCGATTTAGAAGGAGAAGTCATAGAACCCATAGTATTTCATAGCGACGCCATTTCTGTGTTTATTCGACATTATGAGGGAGCGAGAGATGCGGTTAAGAAGGAATAGTGCATCGGAAATGAGATACTCGTCTCCAAAAGAAAATCCTGTCGTTTCAACAGAAACGTTACTCGATTTAGATGGAGAAGTCATAGAGCCCATAGTATTTTGTAGCGACGCAATTCCTGTGTTAATACGACAATGTGAGGGAGCGAGGGATGCAGTAAAGAAGGAATAGTGCATCTGAAAGGATATACCCGTATCCCAAAAGAAAATCTGGTCGTTTCCAAAGAAACGTTACTCGATTTAGAAGGAGAAGTCATAGAACCCATAGTATTTCATGGCAACGCCATTTCTGTGTTTATTCGCCATTATGAGGGAGCGAGAGATGCAATTAAGAAGGAATAGTGCATCGGAAATTAGATAATCGTACTCCAAAAAAAATCCTGTCGTTTCAATAGAAACGTTACTCGATTTAGATGGAGAAGCCATAGAGCCCATAGTATTTCGTAGCGACGCAATTTCTGTGTTAATACGACAATGTGAGGGAGCGAGGGATGCAGTAAAGAAGGAATAGTGCATCTGAAAAGATATACCCGTATCCCAAAAGAAAATCCTGTCGTTTCCATAGAAACGTTACTCGATTTAGAAGGAGAAGTCATAGAACACATAGTATTTCATAGCGACGCCATTTCTGTGTTTATTCGTCAATATGAGGGAGCGAGAGATGCAGTTAAGAAGGAATAGTGCATCGGAAAGGAGCTACTCGTACTCCAAAAGAAAATCCTGTCGTTTCAACAGAAACGTTACTCGATTTAGATGGAGAAGCCATAGAGCCCATAGTATTTTGTAGCGACGCAATTTCTGTGTTAATACGACAATGTGAGGCAGCAAGGGATGCAGTAAAGAAGGAATAGTGCATCTGAAAGGATATACCCGTATACCAAAAGAAAATCCTGTCGTTTCCATAGAAACGTTACTCCATTTAGAGGGAGAAGTCATAGAACCCATAGTATTTCATAGCAACGCCATTTCTGTGTTTATTCGCCATTATGAGGGAGCGAGAGATGCAGTTAAGAAGGAATAGTGCATCGGAAAGGAGATACTCGTACTCCAAAAAAAATCCTGTCGTTTCAATAGAAACGTTACTCGATTTTGATGGAGAAGTCTTAGAGCCCATAATTTTTCGTAGCGATGCAATTTCTGTGTTAATACGACAATGTGAGGGAGCGAGGGATACAGTAAAGAACGAATAGTGCATCTGAAAGGATATACCCGTATCCCAAAAGAAAATCCTGTCGTTTCCATAGAAACGTTACTCGATTTAGAAGGAGAAGTCATAGAACCCATAGTATTTCATAGCAACGCCATTTCTGTGTTTATTCGCCATTATGAGGGAGCGAGAGATGCAGTTAAGACGGAATAGTGCATCGGAAAGAGATACTCGAACTCCAAAAAAAATCCTGTCGTTTCAATAGAAACGTTACTCGATTTAGATGGAGAATCCATAGAGCCCATAGTATTTCGTAGCGACGCAATTTCTGTGTTAATACGACAATGTGAGGGAGCGAGGGATGCAGTAAAGAAGGAATAGTGTATCTGAAAGGATATACCCGTTCCCAAAAGAAAATCCTGTCGTTTCCATACAAACGTTACTCGATTTAGAAGGAGAAGTCATAGAACCCATAGAATTTCATAGCAACGCCATTTCTGTGTTTATTCGCCATTATGAGGGAGCGAGAGATGCAGTTAAGAAGGAATAGTGCATTGGAAATTAGATACTCGTACTCCAAAAAAAATCCTGTCGTTTCAATAGAAACGTTTCTCGATTTAGATGGAGAAGCCATAGAGCCCATAGTATTTCGTAGCGACGCAATTTCTGTGTTAATACGGCAATGTGAGGGAGCGAGGGATGCAGTAAAGAAGGAATAGTGCATCTGAAAGGATATACCCGTATCCCAAAAGAAAATCCTGTCGTTTCCATAGAAACGTTACTCGATTTAGAAGGAGAAGTCATAGAACCCATAGTATTTCATAGCGACGCCATTTCTGTGTTTATTCGTCAATATGAGGGAGCGAGAGATGCAGTTAAGAAGGAATAGTGCATCGGAAAGGAGATACTCGTACTCCAAAAGAAAATCCTGTCGTTTCAACAGAAACGTTACTCGATTTAGATGGAGAAGCCATAGAGCCCAAAGTATTTTGTAGCGACGCAATTTCTGTGTTAATACGACAATGTGAGGCAGCAAGGGATGCAGTAAAGAAGGAATAGTGCATCTGAAAGGATATACCCGTATCCCAAAAGAAAATCCTGTCGTTTCCATAGAAACGTTACTCGATTTAGAAGGAGAAGTCATAGAACCCATAGTATTTCATAGCGACGCCAATTCTGTGTTTATTCGTCATTATGAGGGAGCCAGAGATGCAGTTAATAAGGAATAGTGCATCGGAAAGGAGATACTCGTACTCCAAAAGAAAACCCTGTCGTTTCAATAGAAACGTTACGCGATTTAGATGGAGCAGCCATAGAGCCCATAGTATTTCGTAGCGACGCAATTTCTGTGTTAATACGACAATGTGAGGGAGCGAGGGATGCAGTAAAGAAAGAATAGTGCATCAGAAAGGATATACCCGTATTCCAAGAGAAAAACCTGTCGTTTCCATAGAAACGTTACTCGATTTAGATGGAGAAGTCATAGAACACACAGTATTTCGTAGCGACGCCATTTCTGTGTTTATTCGCCATTACGAGGGAGCGAGAGATGCAGTTAAAAAGGAATGGTGCATCGGAAAGGAACTACTCGTACTCCAAAAGAAAATCCTGTCGTTTCAATAGAAACGTTACTCGATTTTGATGGAGGAGTAAGAGACCATGGTATTTCGTCTCGACGCAATTTTTTGTGTTAATACGACAATGTGCGGGAGTGAGGGATGCAGTAAAGAAGGAATAGTTTATCTGAAAGGATATACCCGTATCCCAAAAGAAAATCCTGTCGTTTCCATAGAAACGTTACTCGATTTAGAAGGAGAAGTCATAGAACCCATAGTATTTCATAGCGACGCCATTTCTGTGTTTATTCGACATTATGAGGGAGCGAGAGATGCGGTTAAGAAGGAATAGTGCATCGGAAATGAGATACTCGTCTCCAAAAGAAAATCCTGTCGTTTCAACAGAAACGTTACTCGATTTAGATGGAGAAGTCATAGAGCCCATAGTATTTTATAGCGACGCAATTCCTGTGTTAATACGACAATGTGAGGGAGCGAGGGATGCAGTAAAGAAGGAATAGTGCATCTGAAAGGATATACCCGTATCCCAAAAGAAAATCTGGTCGTTTCCAAAGAAACGTTACTCGATTTAGAAGGAGAAGTCATAGAACCCATAGTATTTCATAGCAACGCCATTTCTGTGTTTATTCGCCATTATGAGGAAGCGAGAGATGCAATTAAGAAGGAATAGTGCATCGGAAATTAGATAATCGTACTCCAAAAAAAATCCTGTCGTTTCAATAGAAACGTTACTCGATTTAGATGGAGAAGCCATAGAGCCCATAGTATTTCCTAGCGACGCAATTTCTGTGTTAATACGACAATGTGAGGGAGCGAGGGATGCAGTAAAGAAGGAATAGTGCATCTCAAAGGATATACCCGTATACCAAAAGAAAATCCTGTCGTTTCCATAGAAACGTTACTCCATTTAGAGGGAGAAGTCATAGAACCCATAGTATTTCATAGCAACGCCATTTCTGTGTTTATTCGCCATTATGAGGGCGCGAGAGATGCAGTTAAGAAGGAATAGTGCATCGGAAAGGAGATACTCGTACTCCAAAAAAAATCCTGTCGTTTCAATAGAAACGTTACTCGATTTTGATGGAGAAGTCTTAGAGCCCATAATTTTTCGTAGCGATGCAATTTCTGTGTTAATACGACAATGTGAGGGAGCGAGGGATACAGTAAAGAACGAATAGTGCATCTGAAAGGATATACCCGTATCCCAAAAGAAAATCCTGTCGTTTCCATAGAAACGTTACTCGATTTAGAAGGAGAAGTCATAGAACCCATAGTATTTCATAGCAACGCCATTTCTGTGTTTATTCGCCATTATGAGGGAGCGAGAGATGCAGTTAAGAAGGAATAGTGCATCGGAAAGGAGATACTCGTACTCCAAAAAAAATCCTGTCGTTTCAATAGAAACGTTACTCGATTTAGATGGAGAAGTCATAGAGCCCATAGTATTTCGTAGCGACGCAATTTCTGTGTTAATACGACAATGTGAGGGAGCGAGGGATACAGTAAAGAACGAATAGTGCATCTGAAAGGATATACCCGTATCCCAAAAGAAAATCCTGTCGTTCCCATACAAACGTTACTCGATTTAGAAGGAGAAGTCATAGAACCCATAGAATTTCATAGCAACGCCATTTCTGTGTTTATTCGCCATTACGAGGGAGCGAGAGATGCAGTTAAGAAGGAATAGTGCATCGGAAATTAGATACTCGTACTCCAAAAAAAATCCTGTCGTTTCAATAGAAACGTTACTCGATTTAGATGGAGAAGCCATAGAGCCCATAGTATTTCGAAGCGACGCAATTTCTGTGTTAATACGACAATGTGAGGGAGCGAGGGATGCAGTAAAGAAGGAATAGTGCATCTGAAAGGATATACCCGTATCCCAAAAGAAAATCCTGTCGTTTCCATAGAAACGTTACTCGATTTAGAAGGAGAAGTCATAGAACCCATAGTATTTCATAGCAACGCCATTTCTGTGTTTATTCGCCATTATGAGGGAGCGAGAGATGCAGTTAAGACGGAATAGTGCATCGGAAAGGAGATACTCGTACTCCAAAAAAAATCCTGTCGTTTCAATAGAAACGTTACTCGATTTAGATGGAGAATCCATAGAGCCCATAGTATTTCGTAGCGACGCAATTTCTGCTTTAATACGACAATGTGAGGGAGCGAGGGATGCAGTAAAGAAGGAATAGTGTATCTGAAAGGATATACCCGTATCCCAAAAGAAAATCCTGTCGTTCCCATACAAACGTTACTCGATTTAGAAGGAGAAGTCATAGAACCCATAGAATTTCATAGCAACGCCATTTCTGTGTTTATTCGCCATTACGAGGGAGCGAGAGATGCAGTTAAGAAGGAATAGTGCATCGGAAATTAGATACTCGTACTCCAAAAAAAATCCTGTCGTTTCAATAGAAACGTTACTCGATTTAGATGGAGAAGCCATAGAGCCCATAGTATTTCGAAGCGACGCAATTTCTGTGTTAATACGACAATGTGAGGGAGCGAGGGATGCAGTAAAGAAGGAATAGTGCATCTGAAAGGATATACCCGTATCCCAAAAAGAAAATCCTGTCGTTCACATAGAAACGTTACTCGATTTAGAAGGAGAAGCCATAGAACTCATAGTATTTCATAGCGACGCCATTTCTGTGTTTATTCGTCAATATGAGGGAGCGAGAGATGCAGTTAAGAAGGAATAGTGCATCGGAAAGGAGATACTCGTACTCCAAAAGAAAATCCTGTCGTTTCAACAGAAACGTTACTCGATTTAGATGGAGAAGCCATAGAGCCCAAAGTATTTTGTAGCGACGCAATTTCTGTGTTAATACGACAATGTGAGGCAGCAAGGGATGCAGTAAAGAAGGAATAGTGCATCTGAAAGGATATACCCGTATCCCAAAAGAAAATCCTGTCGTTTCCATAGAAACGTTACTCGATTTAGAAGGAGAAGTCATAGAACCCATAGTATTTCATAGCGACGCCAATTCTGTGTTTATTCGTCATTATGAGGGAGCCAGAGATGCAGTTAATAAGGAATAGTGCATCGGAAAGGAGATACTCGTACTCCAAAAGAAAACCCTGTCGTTTCAATAGAAACGTTACGCGATTTAGATGGAGCAGCCATAGAGCCCATAGTATTTCGTAGCGACGCAATTTCTGTGTTAATACGACAATGTGAGGGAGCGAGGGATGCAGTAAAGAAAGAATAGTGCATCAGAAAGGATATACCCGTATTCCAAGAGAAAAACCTGTCGTTTCCATAGAAACGTTACTCGATTTAGATGGAGAAGTCATAGAACACACAGTATTTCGTAGCGACGCCATTTCTGTGTTTATTCGCCATTACGAGGGAGCGAGAGATGCAGTTAAAAAGGAATGGTGCATCGGAAAGGAACTACTCGTACTCCAAAAGAAAATCCTGTCGTTTCAATAGAAACGTTACTCGATTTTGATGGAGGAGTAAGAGACCATGGTATTTCGTCTCGACGCAATTTTTTGTGTTAATACGACAATGTGCGGGAGTGAGGGATGCAGTAAAGAAGGAATAGTTTATCTGAAAGGATATACCCGTATCCCAAAAGAAAATCCTGTCGTTTCCATAGAAACGTTACTCGATTTAGAAGGAGAAGTCATAGAACCCATAGTATTTCATAGCGACGCCATTTCTGTGTTTATTCGACATTATGAGGGAGCGAGAGATGCGGTTAAGAAGGAATAGTGCATCGGAAATGAGATACTCGTCTCCAAAAGAAAATCCTGTCGTTTCAACAGAAACGTTACTCGATTTAGATGGAGAAGTCATAGAGCCCATAGTATTTTATAGCGACGCAATTCCTGTGTTAATACGACAATGTGAGGGAGCGAGGGATGCAGTAAAGAAGGAATAGTGCATCTGAAAGGATATACCCGTATCCCAAAAGAAAATCTGGTCGTTTCCAAAGAAACGTTACTCGATTTAGAAGGAGAAGTCATAGAACCCATAGTATTTCATAGCAACGTCATTTCTGTGTTTATTCGCCATTATGAGGAAGCGAGAGATGCAATTAAGAAGGAATAGTGCATCGGAAATTAGATAATCGTACTCCAAAAAAAATCCTGTCGTTTCAATAGAAACGTTACTCGATTTAGATGGAGAAGCCATAGAGCCCATAGTATTTCCTAGCGACGCAATTTCTGTGTTAATACGACAATGTGAGGGAGCGAGGGATGCAGTAAAGAAGGAATAGTGCATCTCAAAGGATATACCCGTATACCAAAAGAAAATCCTGTCGTTTCCATAGAAACGTTACTCCATTTAGAGGGAGAAGTCATAGAACCCATAGTATTTCATAGCAACGCCATTTCTGTGTTTATTCGCCATTATGAGGGCGCGAGAGATGCAGTTAAGAAGGAATAGTGCATCGGAAAGGAGATACTCGTACTCCAAAAAAAATCCTGTCGTTTCAATAGAAACGTTACTCGATTTTGATGGAGAAGTCTTAGAGCCCATAATTTTTCGTAGCGATGCAATTTCTGTGTTAATACGACAATGTGAGGGAGCGAGGGATACAGTAAAGAACGAATAGTGCATCTGAAAGGATATACCCGTATCCCAAAAGAAAATCCTGTCGTTTCCATAGAAACGTTACTCGATTTAGAAGGAGAAGTCATAGAACCCATAGTATTTCATAGCAACGCCATTTCTGTGTTTATTCGCCATTATGAGGGAGCGAGAGATGCAGTTAAGACGGAATAGTGCATCGGAAAGAGATACTCGAACTCCAAAAAAAATCCTGTCGTTTCAATAGAAACGTTTCTCGATTTAGATGGAGAAGCCATAGAGCCCATAGTATTTCGTAGCGACGCAATTTCTGTGTTAATACGGCAATGTGAGGGAGCGAGGGATGCAGTAAAGAAGGAATAGTGCATCTGAAAGGATATACCCGTATCCCAAAAGAAAATCCTGTCGTTTCCATAGAAACGTTACTCGATTTAGAAGGAGAAGTCATAGAACCCATAGTATTTCATAGCGACGCCATTTCTGTGTTTATTCGTCAATATGAGGGAGCGAGAGATGCAGTTAAGAAGGAATAGTGCATCGGAAAGGAGATACTCGTACTCCAAAAGAAAATCCTGTCGTTTCAACAGAAACGTTACTCGATTTAAATGGAGAAGCCATAGAGCCCATAGTATTTCGTAGCGACGCAATTTCTGTGTTAATACGACAATGTGAGGCAGCAAGGGATGCAGTAAAGAAGGAATAGTGCATCTCAAAGGATATACCCGTATCCCAAAAGAAAATCCTTTCGTTTCCATAGAAACGTTACTCGATTTAGAGGGAGAAGTCATAGGACCCATAGTATTTCATAGCAACGCCATTTCTGTGTTTATTCGCCATTATGAGGGAGCGAGAGATGCAGTTAAGAAGGAATAGTGCATCGGAAAGGAGATACTCGTACTCCAAAAAAAATCCTGTCGTTTCAATAGAAACGTTACTCGATTTAGATGGAGAAGTCATAGAGCCCATAGTATTTCGTAGCGACGCAATTTCTGTGTTAATACGACAATGTGAGGGAGCGAGGGATACAGTAAAGAACGAATAGTGCATCTGAAAGGATATACCCGTATCCCAAAAGAAAATCCTGTCGTTTCCATAGAAACGTTACTCGATTTAGAAGGAGAAGTCATAGAACCCATAGTATTTCATAGCAACGCCATTTCTGTGTTTATTCGCCATTATGAGGGAGCGAGAGATGCAGTTAAGACGGAATAGTGCATCGGAAAGGAGATACTCGTACTCCAAAAAAAATCCTGTCGTTTCAATAGAAACGTTACTCGATTTAGATGGAGAATCCATAGAGCCCATAGTATTTCGTAGCGACGCAATTTCTGCTTTAATACGACAATGTGAGGGAGCGAGGGATGCAGTAAAGAAGGAATAGTGTATCTGAAAGGATATACCCGTATCCCAAAAGAAAATCCTGTCGTTCCCATACAAACGTTACTCGATTTAGAAGGAGAAGTCATAGAACCCATAGAATTTCATAGCAACGCCATTTCTGTGTTTATTCGCCATTATGAGGGAGCGAGAGATGCAGTTAAGAAGGAATAGTGCATCGGAAATTAGATACTCGTACTCCAAAAAAAATCCTGTCGTTTCAATAGAAACGTTACTCGATTTAGATGGAGAAGCCATAGAGCCCATAGTATTTCGAAGCGACGCAATTTCTGTGTTAATACGACAATGTGAGGGAGCGAGGGATGCAGTAAAGAAGGAATAGTGCATCTGAAAGGATATACCCGTATCCCAAAAGAAAATCCTGTCGTTCACATAGAAACGTTACTCGATTTAGAAGGAGAAGCCATAGAACTCATAGTATTTCATAGCGACGCCATTTCTGTGTTTATTCGTCAATATGAGGGAGCGAGAGATGCAGTTAAGAAGGAATAGTGCATCGGAAAGGAGATACTCGTACTCCAAAAGAAAATCCTGTCGTTTCAACAGAAACGTTACTCGATTTAGATGGAGAAGCCATAGAGCCCAAAGTATTTTGTAGCGACGCAATTTCTGTGTTAATACGACAATGTGAGGCAGCAAGGGATGCAGTAAAGAAGGAATAGTGCATCTGAAAGGATATACCCGTATCCCAAAAGAAAATCCTGTCGTTTCCATAGAAACGTTACTCGATTTAGAAGGAGAAGTCATAGAACCCATAGTATTTCATAGCGACGCCAATTCTGTGTTTATTCGTCATTATGAGGGAGCCAGAGATGCAGTTAATAAGGAATAGTGCATCGGAAAGGAGATACTCGTACTCCAAAAGAAAACCCTGTCGTTTCAATAGAAACGTTACGCGATTTAGATGGAGCAGCCATAGAGCCCATAGTATTTCGTAGCGACGCAATTTCTGTGTTAATACGACAATGTGAGGGAGCGAGGGATGCAGTAAAGAAAGAATAGTGCATCAGAAAGGATATACCCGTATTCCAAGAGAAAAACCTGTCGTTTCCATAGAAACGTTACTCGATTTAGATGGAGAAGTCATAGAACACACAGTATTTCGTAGCGACGCCATTTCTGTGTTTATTCGCCATTACGAGGGAGCGAGAGATGCAGTTAAAAAGGAATGGTGCATCGGAAAGGAACTACTCGTACTCCAAAGGAAAATCCTGTCGTTTCAATAGAAACGTTACTCGATTTTGATGGAGGAGTAAGAGACCATGGTATTTCGTCTCGACGCAATTTTTTGTGTTAATACGACAATGTGCGGGAGTGAGGGATGCAGTAAAGAAGGAATAGTTTATCTGAAAGGATATACCCGTATCCCAAAAGAAAATCCTGTCGTTTCCATAGAAACGTTACTCGATTTAGAAGGAGAAGTCATAGAACCCATAGTATTTCATAGCGACGCCATTTCTGTGTTTATTCGACATTATGAGGGAGCGAGAGATGCGGTTAAGAAGGAATAGTGCATCGGAAATGAGATACTCGTCTCCAAAAGAAAATCCTGTCGTTTCAACAGAAACGTTACTCGATTTAGATGGAGAAGTCATAGAGCCCATAGTATTTTATAGCGACGCAATTCCTGTGTTAATACGACAATGTGAGGGAGCGAGGGATGCAGTAAAGAAGGAATAGTGCATCTGAAAGGATATACCCGTATCCCAAAAGAAAATCTGGTCGTTTCCAAAGAAACGTTACTCGATTTAGAAGGAGAAGTCATAGAACCCATAGTATTTCATAGCAACGCCATTTCTGTGTTTATTCGCCATTATGAGGAAGCGAGAGATGCAATTAAGAAGGAATAGTGCATCGGAAATTAGATAATCGTACTCCAAAAAAAATCCTGTCGTTTCAATAGAAACGTTACTCGATTTAGATGGAGAAGCCATAGAGCCCATAGTATTTCCTAGCGACGCAATTTCTGTGTTAATACGACAATGTGAGGGAGCGAGGGATGCAGTAAAGAAGGAATAGTGCATCTCAAAGGATATACCCGTATACCAAAAGAAAATCCTGTCGTTTCCATAGAAACGTTACTCCATTTAGAGGGAGAAGTCATAGAACCCATAGTATTTCATAGCAACGCCATTTCTGTGTTTATTCGCCATTATGAGGGCGCGAGAGATGCAGTTAAGAAGGAATAGTGCATCGGAAAGGAGATACTCGTACTCCAAAAAAAATCCTGTCGTTTCAATAGAAACGTTACTCGATTTTGATGGAGAAGTCTTAGAGCCCATAATTTTTCGTAGCGATGCAATTTCTGTGTTAATACGACAATGTGAGGGAGCGAGGGATACAGTAAAGAACGAATAGTGCATCTGAAAGGATATACCCGTATCCCAAAAGAAAATCCTGTCGTTTCCATAGAAACGTTACTCGATTTAGAAGGAGAAGTCATAGAACCCATAGTATTTCATAGCAACGCCATTTCTGTGTTTATTCGCCATTATGAGGGAGCGAGAGATGCGGTTAAGAAGGAATAGTGCATCGGAAAGAGATACTCGAACTCCAAAAAAAATCCTGTCGTTTCAATAGAAACGTTTCTCGATTTAGATGGAGAAGCCATAGAGCCCATAGTATTTCGTAGCGACGCAATTTCTGTGTTAATACGGCAATGTGAGGGAGCGAGGGATGCAGTAAAGAAGGAATAGTGCATCTGAAAGGATATACCCGTATCCCAAAAGAAAATCCTGTCGTTTCCATAGAAACGTTACTCGATTTAGAAGGAGAAGTCATAGAACCCATAGTATTTCATAGCGACGCCATTTCTGTGTTTATTCGTCAATATGAGGGAGCGAGAGATGCAGTTAAGAAGGAATAGTGCATCGGAAAGGAGATACTCGTACTCCAAAAGAAAATCCTGTCGTTTCAACAGAAACGTTACTCGATTTAAATGGAGAAGCCATAGAGCCCATAGTATTTCGTAGCGACGCAATTTCTGTGTTAATACGACAATGTGAGGCAGCAAGGGATGCAGTAAAGAAGGAATAGTGCATCTCAAAGGATATACCCGTATCCCAAAAGAAAATCCTTTCGTTTCCATAGAAACGTTACTCGATTTAGAGGGAGAAGTCATAGGACCCATAGTATTTCATAGCAACGCCATTTCTGTGTTTATTCGCCATTATGAGGGAGCGAGAGATGCAGTTAAGAAGGAATAGTGCATCGGAAAGGAGATACTCGTACTCCAAAAAAAATCCTGTCGTTTCAATAGAAACGTTACTCGATTTAGATGGAGAAGTCATAGAGCCCATAGTATTTCGTAGCGACGCAATTTCTGTGTTAATACGACAATGTGAGGGAGCGAGGGATACAGTAAAGAACGAATAGTGCATCTGAAAGGATATACCCGTATCCCAAAAGAAAATCCTGTCGTTTCCATAGAAACGTTACTCGATTTAGAAGGAGAAGTCATAGAACCCATAGTATTTCATAGCAACGCCATTTCTGTGTTTATTCGCCATTATGAGGGAGCGAGAGATGCAGTTAAGACGGAATAGTGCATCGGAAAGGAGATACTCGTACTCCAAAAAAAATCCTGTCGTTTCAATAGAAACGTTACTCGATTTAGATGGAGAATCCATAGAGCCCATAGTATTTCGTAGCGACGCAATTTCTGCTTTAATACGACAATGTGAGGGAGCGAGGGATGCAGTAAAGAAGGAATAGTGTATCTGAAAGGATATACCCGTATCCCAAAAGAAAATCCTGTCGTTCCCATACAAACGTTACTCGATTTAGAAGGAGAAGTCATAGAACCCATAGAATTTCATAGCAACGCCATTTCTGTGTTTATTCGCCATTATGAGGGAGCGAGAGATGCAGTTAAGAAGGAATAGTGCATCGGAAATTAGATACTCGTACTCCAAAAAAAATCCTGTCGTTTCAATAGAAACGTTACTCGATTTAGATGGAGAAGCCATAGAGCCCATAGTATTTCGAAGCGACGCAATTTCTGTGTTAATACGACAATGTGAGGGAGCGAGGGATGCAGTAAAGAAGGAATAGTGCATCTGAAAGGATATACCCGTATCCCAAAAGAAAATCCTGTCGTTCACATAGAAACGTTACTCGATTTAGAAGGAGAAGCCATAGAACTCATAGTATTTCATAGCGACGCCATTTCTGTGTTTATTCGTCAATATGAGGGAGCGAGAGATGCAGTTAAGAAGGAATAGTGCATCGGAAAGGAGATACTCGTACTCCAAAAGAAAATCCTGTCGTTTCAACAGAAACGTTACTCGATTTAGATGGAGAAGCCATAGAGCCCAAAGTATTTTGTAGCGACGCAATTTCTGTGTTAATACGACAATGTGAGGCAGCAAGGGATGCAGTAAAGAAGGAATAGTGCATCTGAAAGGATATACCCGTATCCCAAAAGAAAATCCTGTCGTTTCCATAGAAACGTTACTCGATTTAGAAGGAGAAGTCATAGAACCCATAGTATTTCATAGCGACGCCAATTCTGTGTTTATTCGTCATTATGAGGGAGCCAGAGATGCAGTTAATAAGGAATAGTGCATCGGAAAGGAGATACTCGTACTCCAAAAGAAAACCCTGTCGTTTCAATAGAAACGTTACGCGATTTAGATGGAGCAGCCATAGAGCCCATAGTATTTCGTAGCGACGCAATTTCTGTGTTAATACGACAATGTGAGGGAGCGAGGGATGCAGTAAAGAAAGAATAGTGCATCAGAAAGGATATACCCGTATTCCAAGAGAAAAACCTGTCGTTTCCATAGAAACGTTACTCGATTTAGATGGAGAAGTCATAGAACACACAGTATTTCGTAGCGACGCCATTTCTGTGTTTATTCGCCATTACGAGGGAGCGAGAGATGCAGTTAAAAAGGAATGGTGCATCGGAAAGGAACTACTCGTACTCCAAAAGAAAATCCTGTCGTTTCAATAGAAACGTTACTCGATTTTGATGGAGGAGTAAGAGACCATGGTATTTCGTCTCGACGCAATTTTTTGTGTTAATACGACAATGTGCGGGAGTGAGGGATGCAGTAAAGAAGGAATAGTTTATCTGAAAGGATATACCCGTATCCCAAAAGAAAATCCTGTCGTTTCCATAGAAACGTTACTCGATTTAGAAGGAGAAGTCATAGAACCCATAGTATTTCATAGCGACGCCATTTCTGTGTTTATTCGACATTATGAGGGAGCGAGAGATGCGGTTAAGAAGGAATAGTGCATCGGAAATGAGATACTCGTCTCCAAAAGAAAATCCTGTCGTTTCAACAGAAACGTTACTCGATTTAGATGGAGAAGTCATAGAGCCCATAGTATTTTATAGCGACGCAATTCCTGTGTTAATACGACAATGTGAGGGAGCGAGGGATGCAGTAAAGAAGGAATAGTGCATCTGAAAGGATATACCCGTATCCCAAAAGAAAATCTGGTCGTTTCCAAAGAAACGTTACTCGATTTAGAAGGAGAAGTCATAGAACCCATAGTATTTCATAGCAACGCCATTTCTGTGTTTATTCGCCATTATGAGGGAGCGAGAGATGCAATTAAGAAGGAATAGTGCATCGGAAATTAGATAATCGTACTCCAAAAAAAATCCTGTCGTTTCAATAGAAACGTTACTCGATTTAGATGGAGAAGCCATAGAGCCCATAGTATTTCCTAGCGACGCAATTTCTGTGTTAATACGACAATGTGAGGGAGCGAGGGATGCAGTAAAGAAGGAATAGTGCATCTGAAAGGATATACCCGTATACCAAAAGAAAATCCTGTCGTTTCCATAGAAACGTTACTCCATTTAGAGGGAGAAGTCATAGAACCCATAGTATTTCATAGCAACGCCATTTCTGTGTTTATTCGCCATTATGAGGGAGCGAGAGATGCAGTTAAGAAGGAATAGTGCATCGGAAAGGAGATACTCGTACTCCAAAAAAAATCCTGTCGTTTCAATAGAAACGTTACTCGATTTTGATGGAGAAGTCTTAGAGCCCATAATTTTTCGTAGCGATGCAATTTCTGTGTTAATACGACAATGTGAGGGAGCGAGGGATACAGTAAAGAACGAATAGTGCATCTGAAAGGATATACCCGTATCCCAAAAGAAAATCCTGTCGTTTCCATAGAAACGTTACTCGATTTAGAAGGAGAAGTCATAGAACCCATAGTATTTCATAGCAACGCCATTTCTGTGTTTATTCGCCATTATGAGGGAGCGAGAGATGCAGTTAAGACGGAATAGTGCATCGGAAAGAGATACTCGAACTCCAAAAAAAATCCTGTCGTTTCAATAGAAACGTTACTCGATTTAGATGGAGAATCCATAGAGCCCATAGTATTTCGTAGCGACGCAATTTCTGTGTTAATACGACAATGTGAGGGAGCGAGGTATGCAGTAAAGAAGGAATAGTGTATCTGAAAGGATATACCCGTTCCCAAAAGAAAATCCTGTCGTTTCCATACAAACGTTACTCGATTTAGAAGGAGAAGTCATAGAACCCATAGAATTTCATAGCAACGCCATTTCTGTGTTTATTCGCCATTATGAGGGAGCGAGAGATGCAGTTAAGAAGGAATAGTGCATTGGAAATTAGATACTCGTACTCCAAAAAAAATCCTGTCGTTTCAATAGAAACGTTTCTCGATTTAGATGGAGAAGCCATAGAGCTCATAGTATTTCGTAGCGACGCAATTTCTGTGTTAATACGACAATGTGAGGGAGCGAGGGATGCAGTAAAGAAGGAATAGTGCATCTGAAAGGATATACCCGTATCCCAAAAGAAAATCCTGTCGTTTCCATAGAAACGTTACTCGATTTAGAAGGAGAAGTCATAGAACCCATAGTATTTCATAGCGACGCCATTTCTGTGTTTATTCGTCAATATGAGGGAGCGAGAGATGCAGTTAAGAAGGAATAGTGCATCGGAAAGGAGATACTCGTACTCCAAAAGAAAATCCTGTCGTTTCAACAGAAACGTTACTCGATTTAGATGGAGAAGCCATAGAGCCCATAGTATTTCGTAGCGACGCAATTTCTGTGTTAATACGACAATGTGAGGCAGCAAGGGATGCAGTAAAGAAGGAATAGTGCATCTGAAAGGATATACCCGTATCCCAAAAGAAAATCCTTTCGTTTCCATAGAAACGTTACTCGATTTAGAGGGAGAAGTCATAGGACCCATAGTATTTCATAGCAACGCCATTTCTGTGTTTATTCGCCATTATGAGGGAGCGAGAGATGCAGTTAAGAAGGAATAGTGCATCGGAAAGGAGATACTCGTACTCAAAAAAAAATCCTGTCGTTTCAATAGAAACGTTACTCGATTTAGATGGAGAAGTCATAGTGCCCATAGTATTTCGTAGCGACGCAATTTCTGTGTTAATACGACAATGTGAGGGAGCGAGGGATACAGTAAAGAACGAATAGTGCATCTGAAAGGATATACCCGTATCCCAAAAGAAAATCCTGTCGTTTCAATAGAAACGTTACTCGTTTTAGAAGGAGAAGTCATAGAACCCATAGTATTTCATAGCGACGCTATTTCTGTGTTTATTCGTCATTATGAGGGAGCGAAAGATGCAGTTAAGAAGGAATAGTGCATCGGAAAGGAGATACTCGTACTCCAAAAGAAAATCCTGTCGTTTGAATAGAAACGTTACTCGATTATGATGGAGAAGCCATAGAGCACATTGTATTTGTTGGCGACGCAATTTCTATGTTAATACGACAATGTGAGGGAGCGAGGGATGCAGTAAAGAAGGAATAGTGCATCTGAAAGGATATACCCGTATCCCAAAAGAAAATCCTGTCGTTTCCATAGAAACGTTACCCGATTTAGGAGGAGAAGTAATACAACTCATAGTATTTCATAGCGACGCCATTTCTGTGTTTATTCGTCATTATGAGGGAGCGAGAGATGCTGTTAAGAAGGAATAGTGCATCGGAAAGGAGATACTCGTACTCCAAAAGAAAATCCCGTCGTTTCAATAGAAACGTTACTCGATTTAGATGGAGAAGCCATAGAGCCCATAGTATTTCGTAGCGATGCAATTTCTGTGTTAATACGACAATGTGAGGGAGCGAGGGATGCAGTAAATAAGGAATAGTGCATCTGAAAGGTTATACCCGTATCCCAAAAGAAAATCCTGTCGTTTCCATAGAAACGTTACTCGATTTAGAAGGAGAAGTCATAGAACCCATAGTGTTTCATAGCGACGCCATTTCTGTGTTTATTCGTCATTATGAGGGAGCGAGAGATGCAGTTAAGAAGGAATAGTGCATCGGAATGGAGATACTGGTACTCCAAAAGAAAATCCTGTCGTTTCAATAGAAACGTTACTCGATTTTGATGGAGAAGCCATAGAGCCCATAGTATTTCGTAACGACGCAATTTCTGTGTTAATACGATAATGTGAGGGAGCGAGGGATGCAGTAAAGAAGGAATAGTGGATCTGAAAGAATATACCCGTATCCCAAAAGAAAATCCTGTCGTTTCCATAGAAACGTTACTCGATTTAGAAGGAGAAGTCATAGAACCCATAGTATTTCATAGCGACGCCAATTCTGTGTTTATTCGTCATTATGAGGGAGCCAGAGATGCAGTTAATAAGGAATAGTGCATCGGAAAGGAGATACTCGTACTCCAAAAGAAAACCCTGTCGTTTCAATAGAAACGTTACTCGATTTAGATGGAGCAGCCATAGAGCCCATAGTATTTCGTAGCGACGCAATTTCTGTGTAAATACGACAATGTGAGTGAGCGAGGGATGCAGTAAAGAAAGAATAGTGCATCAGAAAGGATATACCCGTATTCCAAGAGAAAAACCTGTCGTTTCCATAGAAACGTTACTCGATTTAGATGGAGAAGTCATAGAACACACAGTATTTCGTAGCGACGCCATTTCTGTCTTTATTCGCCATTACGAGGGAGCGAGAGATGCAGTTAAAAAGGAATGGTGCATCGGAAAGGAACTACTCGTACTCCAAAAGAAAATCCTGTCGTTTCAATAGAAACGTTACTCGATTTTGATGGAGGAGTAAGAGACCATGGTATTTCGTCTCGACGCAATTTCTGTGTTAATACGACAATGTGCGGGAATGAGGGATGCAGTAAAGAAGGAATAGTGTATCTGAAAGGATATACCCGTATCCCAAAAGAAAATCCTGTCGTTTCCATAGAAACGTTACTCGATTTAGAAGGAGAAGTCATAGAACCCATAGTATTTCATAGCGACGCCATTTCTGTGTTAATACGACAATGTGCGGGAGTGAGGGATGCAGTAAAGAAGGAATAGTGTATCTGAAAGGATATACCCGTATCCCAAAAGAAAATCCTGTCGTTTCCATACAAACGTTACTCGATTTAGAAGGATAAGTCATAGAACCCATAGTATTTCATAGCGACGCCATTTCTGTGTTTATTCGTCAATATGAGGGAGCGAGAGATGCAGTTAAGAAGGAATAGTGCATCGGAAAGGAGATACTCGTACTCCAAAAGAAAATCCTGTCGTTTCAACAGAAACGTTACTCGATTTAAATGGAGAAGCCATAGAGCCCATAGTATTTCGTAGCGACGCAATTTCTGTGTTAATACGACAATGTGAGGCAGCAAGGGATGCAGTAAAGAAGGAATAGTGCATCTCAAAGGATATACCCGTATCCCAAAAGAAAATCCTTTCGTTTCCATAGAAACGTTACTCGATTTAGAGGGAGAAGTCATAGGACCCATAGTATTTCATAGCAACGCCATTTCTGTGTTTATTCGCCATTATGAGGGAGCGAGAGATGCAGTTAAGAAGGAATAGTGCATCGGAAAGGAGATACTCGTACTCCAAAAAAAATCCTGTCGTTTCAATAGAAACGTTACTCGATTTAGATGGAGAAGTCATAGAGCCCATAGTATTTCGTAGCGACGCAATTTCTGTGTTAATACGACAATGTGAGGGAGCGAGGGATACAGTAAAGAACGAATAGTGCATCTGAAAGGATATACCCGTATCCCAAAAGAAAATCCTGTCGTTTCCATAGAAACGTTACTCGATTTAGAAGGAGAAGTCATAGAACCCATAGTATTTCATAGCAACGCCATTTCTGTGTTTATTCGCCATTATGAGGGAGCGAGAGATGCAGTTAAGACGGAATAGTGCATCGGAAAGGAGATACTCGTACTCCAAAAAAAATCCTGTCGTTTCAATAGAAACGTTACTCGATTTAGATGGAGAATCCATAGAGCCCATAGTATTTCGTAGCGACGCAATTTCTGCTTTAATACGACAATGTGAGGGAGCGAGGGATGCAGTAAAGAAGGAATAGTGTATCTGAAAGGATATACCCGTATCCCAAAAGAAAATCCTGTCGTTCCCATACAAACGTTACTCGATTTAGAAGGAGAAGTCATAGAACCCATAGAATTTCATAGCAACGCCATTTCTGTGTTTATTCGCCATTATGAGGGAGCGAGAGATGCAGTTAAGAAGGAATAGTGCATCGGAAATTAGATACTCGTACTCCAAAAAAAATCCTGTCGTTTCAATAGAAACGTTACTCGATTTAGATGGAGAAGCCATAGAGCCCATAGTATTTCGAAGCGACGCAATTTCTGTGTTAATACGACAATGTGAGGGAGCGAGGGATGCAGTAAAGAAGGAATAGTGCATCTGAAAGGATATACCCGTATCCCAAAAGAAAATCCTGTCGTTCACATACAAACGTTACTCGATTTAGAAGGAGAAGCCATAGAACTCATAGTATTTCATAGCGACGCCATTTCTGTGTTTATTCGTCAATATGAGGGAGCGAGAGATGCAGTTAAGAAGGAATAGTGCATCGGAAAGGAGATACTCGTACTCCAAAAGAAAATCCTGTCGTTTCAACAGAAACGTTACTCGATTTAGATGGAGAAGCCATAGAGCCCAAAGTATTTTGTAGCGACGCAATTTCTGTGTTAATACGACAATGTGAGGCAGCAAGGGATGCAGTAAAGAAGGAATAGTGCATCTGAAAGGATATACCCGTATCCCAAAAGAAAATCCTGTCGTTTCCATAGAAACGTTACTCGATTTAGAAGGAGAAGTCATAGAACCCATAGTATTTCATAGCGACGCCAATTCTGTGTTTATTCGTCATTATGAGGGAGCCAGAGATGCAGTTAATAAGGAATAGTGCATCGGAAAGGAGATACTCGTACTCCAAAAGAAAACCCTGTCGTTTCAATAGAAACGTTACGCGATTTAGATGGAGCAGCCATAGAGCCCATAGTATTTCGTAGCGACGCAATTTCTGTGTTAATACGACAATGTGAGGGAGCGAGGGATGCAGTAAAGAAAGAATAGTGCATCAGAAAGGATATACCCGTATTCCAAGAGAAAAACCTGTCGTTTCCATAGAAACGTTACTCGATTTAGATGGAGAAGTCATAGAACACACAGTATTTCGTAGCGACGCCATTTCTGTGTTTATTCGCCATTACGAGGGAGCGAGAGATGCAGTTAAAAAGGAATGGTGCATCGGAAAGGAACTACTCGTACTCCAAAAGAAAATCCTGTCGTTTCAATAGAAACGTTACTCGATTTTGATGGAGGAGTAAGAGACCATGGTATTTCGTCTCGACGCAATTTTTTGTGTTAATACGACAATGTGCGGGAGTGAGGGATGCAGTAAAGAAGGAATAGTTTATCTGAAAGGATATACCCGTATCCCAAAAGAAAATCCTGTCGTTTCCATAGAAACGTTACTCGATTTAGAAGGAGAAGTCATAGAACCCATAGTATTTCATAGCGACGCCATTTCTGTGTTTATTCGACATTATGAGGGAGCGAGAGATGCGGTTAAGAAGGAATAGTGCATCGGAAATGAGATACTCGTCTCCAAAAGAAAATCCTGTCGTTTCAACAGAAACGTTACTCGATTTAGATGGAGAAGTCATAGAGCCCATAGTATTTTATAGCGACGCAATTCCTGTGTTAATACGACAATGTGAGGGAGCGAGGGATGCAGTAAAGAAGGAATAGTGCATCTGAAAGGATATACCCGTATCCCAAAAGAAAATCTGGTCGTTTCCAAAGAAACGTTACTCGATTTAGAAGGAGAAGTCATAGAACCCATAGTATTTCATAGCAACGCCATTTCTGTGTTTATTCGCCATTATGAGGGAGCGAGAGATGCAATTAAGAAGGAATAGTGCATCGGAAATTAGATAATCGTACTCCAAAAAAAATCCTGTCGTTTCAATAGAAACGTTACTCGATTTAGATGGAGAAGCCATAGAGCCCATAGTATTTCCTAGCGACGCAATTTCTGTGTTAATACGACAATGTGAGGGAGCGAGGGATGCAGTAAAGAAGGAATAGTGCATCTGAAAGGATATACCCGTATACCAAAAGAAAATCCTGTCGTTTCCATAGAAACGTTACTCCATTTAGAGGGAGAAGTCATAGAACCCATAGTATTTCATAGCAACGCCATTTCTGTGTTTATTCGCCATTATGAGGGAGCGAGAGATGCAGTTAAGAAGGAATAGTGCATCGGAAAGGAGATACTCGTACTCCAAAAAAAATCCTGTCGTTTCAATAGAAACGTTACTCGATTTTGATGGAGAAGTCTTAGAGCCCATAATTTTTCGTAGCGATGCAATTTCTGTGTTAATACGACAATGTGAGGGAGCGAGGGATACAGTAAAGAACGAATAGTGCATCTGAAAGGATATACCCGTATCCCAAAAGAAAATCCTGTCGTTTCCATAGAAACGTTACTCGATTTAGAAGGAGAAGTCATAGAACCCATAGTATTTCATAGCAACGCCATTTCTGTGTTTATTCGCCATTATGAGGGAGCGAGAGATGCAGTTAAGACGGAATAGTGCATCGGAAAGAGATACTCGAACTCCAAAAAAAATCCTGTCGTTTCAATAGAAACGTTACTCGATTTAGATGGAGAATCCATAGAGCCCATAGTATTTCGTAGCGACGCAATTTCTGTGTTAATACGACAATGTGAGGGAGCGAGGTATGCAGTAAAGAAGGAATAGTGTATCTGAAAGGATATACCCGTTCCCAAAAGAAAATCCTGTCGTTTCCATACAAACGTTACTCGATTTAGAAGGAGAAGTCATAGAACCCATAGAATTTCATAGCAACGCCATTTCTGTGTTTATTCGCCATTATGAGGGAGCGAGAGATGCAGTTAAGAAGGAATAGTGCATTGGAAATTAGATACTCGTACTCCAAAAAAAATCCTGTCGTTTCAATAGAAACGTTTCTCGATTTAGATGGAGAAGCCATAGAGCCCATAGTATTTCGTAGCGACGCAATTTCTGTGTTAATACGACAATGTGAGGGAGCGAGGGATGCAGTAAAGAAGGAATAGTGCATCTGAAAGGATATACCCGTATCCCAAAAGAAAATCCTGTCGTTTCCATAGAAACGTTACTCGATTTAGAAGGAGAAGTCATAGAACCCATAGTATTTCATAGCGACGCCATTTCTGTGTTTATTCGTCAATATGAGGGAGCGAGAGATGCAGTTAAGAAGGAATAGTGCATCGGAAAGGAGATACTCGTACTCCAAAAGAAAATCCTGTCGTTTCAACAGAAACGTTACTCGATTTAGATGGAGAAGCCATAGAGCCCATAGTATTTCGTAGCGACGCAATTTCTGTGTTAATACGACAATGTGAGGCAGCAAGGGATGCAGTAAAGAAGGAATAGTGCATCTGAAAGGATATACCCGTATCCCAAAAGAAAATCCTTTCGTTTCCATAGAAACGTTACTCGATTTAGAGGGAGAAGTCATAGGACCCATAGTATTTCATAGCAACGCCATTTCTGTGTTTATTCGCCATTATGAGGGAGCGAGAGATGCAGTTAAGAAGGAATAGTGCATCGGAAAGGAGATACTCGTACTCAAAAAAAAATCCTGTCGTTTCAATAGAAACGTTACTCGATTTAGATGGAGAAGTCATAGTGCCCATAGTATTTCGTAGCGACGCAATTTCTGTGTTAATACGACAATGTGAGGGAGCGAGGGATACAGTAAAGAACGAATAGTGCATCTGAAAGGATATACCCGTATCCCAAAAGAAAATCCTGTCGTTTCAATAGAAACGTTACTCGTTTTAGAAGGAGAAGTCATAGAACCCATAGTATTTCATAGCGACGCTATTTCTGTGTTTATTCGTCATTATGAGGGAGCGAAAGATGCAGTTAAGAAGGAATAGTGCATCGGAAAGGAGATACTCGTACTCCAAAAGAAAATCCTGTCGTTTGAATAGAAACGTTACTCGATTATGATGGAGAAGCCATAGAGCACATTGTATTTGTTGGCGACGCAATTTCTATGTTAATACGACAATGTGAGGGAGCGAGGGATGCAGTAAAGAAGGAATAGTGCATCTGAAAGGATATACCCGTATCCCAAAAGAAAATCCTGTCGTTTCCATAGAAACGTTACTCCATTTAGAGGGAGAAGTCATAGAACACATAGTATTTCATAGCAACGCCATTTCTGTGTTTATTCGCCATTATGAGGGAGCGAGAGATGCAGTTAAGAAGGAATAGTGCATCGGAAAGGAGATACTCGTACTCCAAAAAAAATCCTGTCGTTTCAATAGAAACGTTACTCGATTTTGATGGAGAAGTCTTAGAGCCCATAATTTTTCGTAGCGATGCAATTTCTGTGTTAATACGACAATGTGAGGGAGCGAGGGATACAGTAAAGAACGAATAGTGCATCTGAAAGGATATACCCGTATCCCAAAAGAAAATCCTGTCGTTTCCATAGAAACGTTACTCGATTTAGAAGGAGAAGTCATAGAACCCATAGTATTTCATAGCAACGCCATTTCTGTGTTTATTCGCCATTATGAGGGAGCGAGAGATGCAGTTAAGACGGAATAGTGCATCGGAAAGAGATACTCGAACTCCAAAAAAAATCCTGTCGTTTCAATAGAAACGTTACTCGATTTAAATGGAGAATCCATAGAGCCCATAGTATTTCGTAGCGACGCAATTTCTGTGTTAATACGACAATGTGAGGGAGCGAGGTATGCAGTAAAGAAGGAATAGTGTATCTGAAAGGATATACCCGTTCCCAAAAGAAAATCCTGTCGTTTCCATACAAACGTTACTCGATTTAGAAGGAGAAGTCATAGAACCCATAGAATTTCATAGCAACGCCATTTCTGTGTTTATTCGCCATTATGAGGGAGCGAGAGATGCAGTTAAGAAGGAATAGTGCATTGGAAATTAGATACTCGTACTCCAAAAAAAATCCTGTCGTTTCAATAGAAACGTTTCTCGATTTAGATGGAGAAGCCATAGAGCCCATAGTATTTCGTAGCGACGCAATTTCTGTGTTAATACGACAATGTGAGGGAGCGAGGGATGCAGTAAAGAAGGAATAGTGCATCTGAAAGGATATACCCGTATCCCAAAAGAAAATCCTGTCGTTTCCATAGAAACGTTACTCGATTTAGAAGGAGAAGTCATAGAACCCATAGTATTTCATAGCGACGCCATTTCTGTGTTTATTCGTCAATATGAGGGAGCGAGAGATGCAGTTAAGAAGGAATAGTGCATCGGAAAGGAGATACTCGTACTCCAAAAGAAAATCCTGTCGTTTCAACAGAAACGTTACTCGATTTAGATGGAGAAGCCATAGAGCCCATAGTATTTCGTAGCGACGCAATTTCTGTGTTAATACGACAATGTGAGGCAGCAAGGGATGCAGTAAAGAAGGAATAGTGCATCTGAAAGGATATACCCGTATCCCAAAAGAAAATCCTTTCGTTTCCATAGAAACGTTACTCGATTTAGAGGGAGAAGTCATAGGACCCATAGTATTTCATAGCAACGCCATTTCTGTGTTTATTCGCCATTATGAGGGAGCGAGAGATGCAGTTAAGAAGGAATAGTGCATCGGAAAGGAGATACTCGTACTCAAAAAAAAATCCTGTCGTTTCAATAGAAACGTTACTCGATTTAGATGGAGAAGTCATAGTGCCCATAGTATTTCGTAGCGACGCAATTTCTGTGTTAATACGACAATGTGAGGGAGCGAGGGATACAGTAAAGAACGAATAGTGCATCTGAAAGGATATACCCGTATCCCAAAAGAAAATCCTGTCGTTTCAATAGAAACGTTACTCGTTTTAGAAGGAGAAGTCATAGAACCCATAGTATTTCATAGCGACGCTATTTCTGTGTTTATTCGTCATTATGAGGGAGCGAAAGATGCAGTTAAGAAGGAATAGTGCATCGGAAAGGAGATACTCGTACTCCAAAAGAAAATCCTGTCGTTTGAATAGAAACGTTACTCGATTATGATGGAGAAGCCATAGAGCACATTGTATTTGTTGGCGACGCAATTTCTATGTTAATACGACAATGTGAGGGAGCGAGGGATGCAGTAAAGAAGGAATAGTGCATCTGAAAGGATATACCCGTATCCCAAAAGAAAATCCTGTCGTTTCCATAGAAACGTTACCCGATTTAGGAGGAGAAGTAATACAACTCATAGTATTTCATAGCGACGCCATTTCTGTGTTTATTCGTCATTATGAGGGAGCGAGAGATGCTGTTAAGAAGGAATAGTGCATCGGAAAGGAGATACTCGTACTCCAAAAGAAAATCCCGTCGTTTCAATAGAAACGTTACTCGATTTAGATGGAGAAGCCATAGAGCCCATAGTATTTCGTAGCGATGCAATTTCTGTGTTAATACGACAATGTGAGGGAGCGAGGGATGCAGTAAATAAGGAATAGTGCATCTGAAAGGTTATACCCGTATCCCAAAAGAAAATCCTGTCGTTTCCATAGAAACGTTACTCGATTTAGAAGGAGAAGTCATAGAACCCATAGTGTTTCATAGCGACGCCATTTCTGTGTTTATTCGTCATTATGAGGGAGCGAGAGATGCAGTTAAGAAGGAATAGTGCATCGGAATGGAGATACTGGTACTCCAAAAGAAAATCCTGTCGTTTCAATAGAAACGTTACTCGATTTTGATGGAGAAGCCATAGAGCCCATAGTATTTCGTAACGACGCAATTTCTGTGTTAATACGATAATGTGAGGGAGCGAGGGATGCAGTAAAGAAGGAATAGTGGATCTGAAAGAATATACCCGTATCCCAAAAGAAAATCCTGTCGTTTCCATAGAAACGTTACTCGATTTAGAAGGAGAAGTCATAGAACCCATAGTATTTCATAGCGACGCCAATTCTGTGTTTATTCGTCATTATGAGGGAGCCAGAGATGCAGTTAATAAGGAATAGTGCATCGGAAAGGAGATACTCGTACTCCAAAAGAAAACCCTGTCGTTTCAATAGAAACGTTACTCGATTTAGATGGAGCAGCCATAGAGCCCATAGTATTTCGTAGCGACGCAATTTCTGTGTAAATACGACAATGTGAGTGAGCGAGGGATGCAGTAAAGAAAGAATAGTGCATCAGAAAGGATATACCCGTATTCCAAGAGAAAAACCTGTCGTTTCCATAGAAACGTTACTCGATTTAGATGGAGAAGTCATAGAACACACAGTATTTCGTAGCGACGCCATTTCTGTGTTTATTCGCCATTACGAGGGAGCGAGAGATGCAGTTAAAAAGGAATGGTGCATCGGAAAGGAACTACTCGTACTCCAAAAGAAAATCCTGTCGTTTCAATAGAAACGTTACTCGATTTTGATGGAGGAGTAAGAGACCATGGTATTTCGTCTCGACGCAATTTCTGTGTTAATACGACAATGTGCGGGAGTGAGGGATGCAGTAAAGAAGGAATAGTGTATCTGAAAGGATATACCCGTATCCCAAAAGAAAATCCTGTCGTTTCCATAGAAACGTTACTCGATTTAGAAGGAGAAGTCATAGAACCCATAGTATTTCATAGCGACGCCATTTCTGTGTTAATACGACAATGTGCGGGAGTGAGGGATGCAGTAAAGAAGGAATAGTGTATCTGAAAGGATATACCCGTATCCCAAAAGAAAATCCTGTCGTTTCCATACAAACGTTACTCGATTTAGAAGGATAAGTCATAGAACCCATAGTATTTCATAGCGACGCCATTTCTGTGTTTATTCGACATTATGAGGGAGCGAGAGATGCGGTTAAGAAGGAATAGTGCATCGGAAATGAGATACTCGTCTCCAAAAGAAAATCCTGTCGTTTCAACAGAAACGTTACTCGATTTAGATGGAGAAGTCATAGAGCCCATAGTATTTTGTAGCGACGCAATTCCTGTGTTAATACGACAGTGTGAGGGAGCGAGGGATGCAGTAAAGAAGGAATAGTGCATCTGAAAGGATATACCCGTATCCCAAAAGAAAATCTGGTCGTTTCCAAAGAAACGTTACTCGATTTAGAAGGAGAAGTCATAGAACCCATAGTATTTCATAGCAACGCCATTTCTGTGTTTATTCGCCATTATGAGGGAGCGAGAGATGCAATTAAGAAGGAATAGTGCATCGGAAATTAGATAATCGTACTCCAAAAAAAATCCTGTCGTTTCAATAGAAACGTTACTCGATTTAGATGGAGAAGCCATAGAGCCCATAGTATTTCGTAGCGACGCAATTTCTGTGTTAATACGACAATGTGAGGGAGCGAGGGATGCAGTAAAGAAGGAATAGTGCATCTGAAAAGATATACCCGTATCCCAAAAGAAAATCCTGTCGTTTCCATAGAAACGTTACTCGATTTAGAAGGAGAAGTCATAGAACCCATAGTATTTCATAGCGACGCCATTTCTGTGTTTATTCGTCAATATGAGGGAGCGAGAGATGCAGTTAAGAAGGAATAGTGCATCGGAAACGAGATACTGGTACTCCAAAAGAAAATCCTGTCGTTTCAACAGAAACGTTACTCGATTTAGATGGAGAAGCCATAGAGCCCATAGTATTTTGTAGCGACGCAATTTCTGTGTTAATACGACAATGTGAGGCAGCAAGGGATGCAGTAAAGAAGGAATACTGCATCTGAAAGGATATACCCGTATACCAAAAGAAAATCCTGTCGTTTCCATAGAAACGTTACTCCATTTAGAGGGAGAAGTCATAGAACCCATAGTATTTCATAGCAACGCCATTTCTGTGTTTATTCGCCATTATGAGGGAGCGAGAGATGCAGTTAAGAAGGAATAGTGCATCGCAAAGGAGATACTCGTACTCCAAAAAAAATCCTGTCGTTTCAATAGAAACGTTACTCGATTTTGATGGAGAAGTCTTAGAGCCCATAATTTTTCGTAGCGATGCAATTTCTGTGTTAATACGACAATGTGAGGGAGCGAGGGATACAGTAAAGAACGAATAGTGCATCTGAAAGGATATACCCGTATCCCAAAAGAAAATCCTGTCGTTTCCATAGAAACGTTACTCGATTTAGAAGGAGAAGTCATAGAACCCATAGTATTTCATAGCAACGCCATTTCTGTGTTTATTCGCCATTATGAGGGAGCGAGAGATGCAGTTAAGACGGAATAGTGCATCGGAAAGAGATACTCGAACTCCAAAAAAAATCCTGTCGTTTCAATAGAAACGTTACTCGATTTAGATGGAGAATCCATAGAGCCCATAGTATTTCGTAGCGACGCAATTTCTGTGTTAATACGACAATGTGAGGGAGCGAGGGATGCAGTAAAGAAGGAATAGTGTATCTGAAAGGATATACCCGTTCCCAAAAGAAAATCCTGTCGTTTCCATACAAACGTTACTCGATTTAGAAGGAGAAGTCATAGAACCCATAGAATTTCATAGCAACGCCATTTCTGTGTTTATTCGCCATTATGAGGGAGCGAGAGATGCAGTTAAGAAGGAATAGTGCATTGGAAATTAGATACTCGTACTCCAAAAAAAATCCTGTCGTTACAATAGAAACGTTTCTCGATTTAGATGGAGAAGCCATAGAGCCCATAGTATTTCGTAGCGACGCAATTTCTGTGTTATTACGGCAATGTGAGGGAGCGAGGGATGCAGTAAAGAAGGAATAGTGCATCTGAAAGGATATACCCGTATCCCAAAAGAAAATCCTGTCGTTTCCATAGAAACGTTACTCGATTTAGAAGGAGAAGTCATAGAACCCATAGTATTTCATAGCGACGCCATTTCTGTGTTTATTCGTCAATATGAGGGAGCGAGAGATGCAGTTAAGAAGGAATAGTGCATCGGAAAGGAGATACTCGAACTCCAAAAGAAAATCCTGTCGTTTCAAAAGAAACGTTACTCGATTTAAATGGAGAAGCCATAGAGCCCATAGTATTTCGTAGCGACGCAATTTCTGTGTTAATACGACAATGTGAGGCAGCAAGGGATGCAGTAAAGAAGGAATAGTGCATCTGAAAGGATATACCCGTATCCCAAAAGAAAATCCTTTCGTTTCCATAGAAACGTTACTCGATTTAGAGGGAGAAGTCATAGGACCCATAGTATTTCATAGCAACGCCATTTCTGTGTTTATTCGCCATTATGAGGGAGCGAGAGATGCAGTTAAGAAGGAATAGTGCATCGGAAAGGAGATACTCGTACTCCAAAAAAAATCCTGTCGTTTCAATAGAAACGTTACTCGATTTAGATGGAGAAGTCATAGAGCCCATAGTATTTCGTAGCGACGCAATTTCTGTGTTAATACGACAATGTGAGGGAGCGAGGGATACAGTAAAGAACGAATAGTGCATCTGAAAGGATATACCCGTATCCCAAAAGAAAATCCTGTCGTTTCCATAGAAACGTTACTCGATTTAGAAGGAGAAGTCATAGAACCCATAGTATTTCATAGCAACGCCATTTCTGTGTTTATTCGCCATTATGAGGGAGCGAGAGATGCAGTTAAGAAGGAATAGTGCATCGGAAAGGAGATACTCGTACTCCAAAAAAAATCCTGTCGTTTCAATAGAAACGTTACTCGATTTAGATGGAGAATCCATAGAGCCCATAGTATTTCGAAGCGACGCAATTTCTGCTTTAATACGACAATGTGAGGGAGCGAGGGATGCAGTAAAGAAGGAATAGTGTATCTGAAAGGATATACCCGTATCCCAAAAGGAAATCCTGTCGTTCCCATACAAACGTTACTCGATTTAGAAGGAGAAGTCATAGAACCCATAGAATTTCATAGCAACGCCATTTCTGTGTTTATTCGCCATTATGAGGGAGCGAGAGATGCAGTTAAGAAGGAATAGTGCATCGGAAATTAGATACTCGTACTCCAAAAAAAATCCTGTCGTTTCAATAGAAACGTTACTCGATTTAGATGGAGAAGCCATAGAGCCCATAGTATTTCGAAGCGACGCAATTTCTGTGTTAATACGACAATGTGAGGGAGCGAGGGATGCAGTAAAGAAGGAATAGTGCATCTGAAAGGATATACCCGTATCCCAAAAGAAAATCCTGTCGTTTCCATAGAAACGTTACTCGATTTAGAAGGAGAAGCCATAGAACTCATAGTATTTCATAGCGACGCCATTTCTGTGTTTATTCGTCAATATGAGGGAGCGAGAGATGCAGTTAAGAAGGAATAGTGCATCGGAAAGGAGATACTCGTACTCCAAAAGAAAATCCTGTCGTTTCAACAGAAACGTTACTCGATTTAGATGGAGAAGCCATAGAGCCCAAAGTATTTTGTAGCGACGCAATTTCTGTGTTAATACGACAATGTGAGGCAGCAAGGGATGCAGTAAAGAAGGAATAGTGCATCTGAAAGGATATACCCGTATCCCAAAAGAAAATCCTGTCTTTTCCATAGAAACGTTACTCGATTTAGAGGGAGAAGTCATAGGACCCATAGTATTTCATAGCAACGCCATTTCTGTGTTTATTCGCCATTATGAGGGAGCGAGAGATGCAGTTAAGAAGGAACAGTGCATCGGAAAGGAGATACTCGTACTCCAAAAAAAATCCTGTCGTTTCAATAGAAACGTTACTCGATTTAGATGGAGAAGTCATAGAGCCCATAGTATTTCGTAGCGACGCAATTTCTGTGTTAATACGACAATGTGAGGTAGCGAGGGATACAGTAAATAACGAATAGTGCATCTGAAAGGATATACCCGTATCCCAAAAGAAAATCCTGTCGTTTCCATAGAAACGTTACTCGATTTAGAAGGAGAAGTCATAGAACCCATAGTATTTCATAGCAACGCCATTTCTGTGTTTATTCGCCATTATGAGGGAGCGAGAGATGCAGTTAAGACGGAATAGTGCATCGGAAAGGAGATACTCGTACTCCAAAAAAAATCCTGTCGTTTCAATAGAAACGTTACTCGATTTAGATGGAGAATCCATAGAGCCCATAGTATTTCGTAGCGACGCAATTTCTGTGTTAATACGACAATGTGAGGGAGCGAGGGATGCAGTAAAGAAGGAATAGTGTATCTGAAAGCATATACCCGTATCCCAAAAGAAAATCCTGTCGTTTCCATACAAACGTTACTCGATTTAGAAGGAGAAGTCATAGAACCCATAGTATTTCATAGCGACGCCATTTCTGTGTTTCTTCGACATTATGAGGGAGCGAGAGATGCAGTTAAGAAGGAATAGTGCATCGGAAAGGAGATACTCGTCTCCAAAAGAAAATCCTGTCGTTTCAACAGAAACGTTACTCGATTTAGATGGAGAAGCCATAGAGCCCATAGTATTTTGTTGCGACGCAATTTCTGTGTTAATACGACAATGTGAGGGAGCGAGGGATACAGTAAAAAAGGAATAGTGCATCTGAAAGTTTATACCCGTATCCCAAAAAAAAATCCTGTCGTTTCCATAGAAACGTTACTCGATTTAGAAGGAGAAGTCATAGAACCCATAGTATTTCATAGCAACGCCATTTCTGTGTTTATTCGCCATTATGAGGGAGCGAGAGATGCAGTTAAGAAGGAATAGTGCATCGGAAATTAGATACTCGTACTCCAAAAAAAATCCTGTCGTTTCAATAGAAACGTTACTCGATTTAGATGGAGAAGCCATAGAGCCCATAGTATTTCGTAGCGACGCAATTTCTGTGTTAATACGACAATGTGAGGGAGCGAGGGACACAGTAAGGAACGAATAGTGCATCTGAAAGGATATACCCGTATCCCAAAAGAAAATCCTGTCGTTTCCATAGAAACGTTACTCGATTTAGAAGGAGAAGTCATAGAACCCATAGTATTTCATAGCAACGCCATTTCTGTGTTTATTCGCAATTATGAGGGAGCGAGAGATGCAGTTAAGACGGAATAGTGCATCGGAAAGGAGATACTCGTACTCAAAAAAAAAATCCTGTCGTTTCAATAGAAACGTTACTCGATTTAGATGGAGAATCCATAGAGCCCATAGTATTTCGTAGCGACGCAATTTCTGTGTTAATACGACAATGTGAGGGGGCGAGGGATGCAGTAAAGAAGGAATAGTGTATCTGAAAGGATATACCCGTATCCCAAAAGAAAATCCTGTCGTTTCCATACAAACGTTACTCGATTTAGAAGGAGACGTCATAGAACCCATAGAATTTCATAGCAACGCCATTTCTGTGTTTATTCGCCATTATGAGGGAGCGAGAGATGCAGTTAAGAAGGAATAGTGCATCGGAAAGGAGATACTCGTACTCCAAAAAAAATCCTGTCGTTTCAACAGAAACGTTACTCGATTTAGATGGAGAAGCCATAGAGCCCATAGTATTTTGTAGCGACGCAATTTCTGTGTTAATAGGACAATGTGAGGCAGCAAGGGATGCAGTAAAGAAGGAATAGTGCATTTGAAAGGATATACCCGTATCCCAAAAGAAAATCCTGTCGTTTCCATAGAAACGTTACTCGATTTAGAGGGAGAAGTCATAGGACCCATAGTATTTCATAGCAACGCCATTTCTGTGTTTATTCGCCATTATGAATGAGCGAGAGATGCAGTTAAGAAGGAATAGTGCATCGGAAAGGAGATACTCGTACTCCAAAAAAAATCCTGTCGTTTCAATAGAAACGTTACTCGATTTAGATGGAGAAGTCATAGAGCCCATAGTATTTCGTAGCGACGCAATTTCTGTGTTAATACGACAATGTGAGGGAGCGAGGGATACAGTAAAGAACGAATAGTGCATCTGAAAGGATATACCCGTATCCCAAAAGAAAATCCTGTCGTTTCCATAGAAACGTTACTCGATTTAGAAGGAGAAGTCATAGAACCCATAGTATTTCATAGCAACGCCAATTCTGTGTTTATTCGCCATTATGAGGGAGCGAGAGATGCAGTTAAGACGGAATAGTGCATCGGAAAGGAGATACTCGTACTCCAAAAAAAATCCTGTCGTTTCAATAGAAACGTTACTCGATTTAGATGGAGAATCCATTGAGCCCATAGTATTTCGTAGCGACGCAATTTCTGTGTTAATACGACAATGTGAGGGAGCGAGGGATGCAGTAAAGAAGGAATACTGTATCTGAAAGGATATACCCGTATCCCAAAAGAAAATCCTGTCGTTTCCATACAAACGTTACTCGATTTAGAAGGAGAAGTCATAGAACCCATAGTATTTCATAGCGACGCCATTTCTGTGTTTCTTCGACATTATGAGGGAGCGAGAGATGCAGTTAAGAAGGAATAGCGCATCGGAACGGAGATACTCGTCTCCAAAAGAAAATCCTGTCGTTTCAACAGAAACGTTACTCGATTTAGATGGAGAAGCCATAGAGCCCATAGTATTTTGTTGCGACGCAATTTCTGTGTTAATACGACAATGTGAGCGAGCGAGGGATACAGTAAAGAAGGAATAGTGCATCTGAAAGGTTATACCCGTATCCCAAAAAAAAATCCTGTCGTTTCCATAGAAACGTTACTCGATTTAGAAGGAGAAGTCATAGAACCCATAGTATTTCATAGCAACGCCATTTCTGTGTTTATTCGCCATTATGAGGGAGCGAGAGATGCAGTTAAGAAGGAATAGTGCATCGGAAATTAGATACTCGTACTCCAAAAAAAATCCTGTCGTTTCAATAGAAACGTTACTCAATTTAGATGGAGAAGCCATAGAGCCCATAGTATTTCGTAGCGACGCAATTTCTGTGTTAATACGACAATGTGAGGGAGCGAGGGACACAGTAAAGAACGAATAGTGCATCTGAAAGGATATACCCGTACCCCAAAAGAAAATCCTGTAGTTTCCATAGAAACGTTACTCGATTTAGAAGGAGAAGTCATAGAACCCATAGTATTTCATAGCAACGCCATTTCTGTGTTTATTCGCCATTATGAGGGAGCGAGAGATGCAGTTAAGAAGGAATAGTGCATCGGAAAGGAGATACTTGTACTCCAAAAAAAATCCTGTCGTTTCAATAGAAACGTTACTCGATTTAGATGGAGAAGCCATAGAGCCCATAGTATTTCGTAGCGACGCTATTTCTGTGTTAATACGACAATGTGAGGGAGCGAGGGATGCAGTAAAGAAAGAATAGTGCATCTGAAAGGATATACTCGTATCCAAATAGAAAATCCTGTCGTTTCCATAGAAACGTTACTCGATTTAGAAGGAGAAGTCATAGAACCCATAGTATTTCATAGCGACGCCATTTCTGTGTTTATTCGTCATTATGAGGGAGCGAGAGATGCAGTTAAGAAGAAATAGTGCATCGGAAAGGAGCTACTCGTACTCCAAAAGAAAATCCTGTCGTTTCAATAGAAACGTTACTCGATTTAGATGGAGAAGCCATAGAGCACACAGTATTTAGTAGCGACGCAATTTCCGTGTTAATACGACAATGTGAGGGAGCAAGGGATGCAGTAAAGAAGGACTAGTGCATCTGAAAGGATAAACCCGTATCCCAAAAGAAAATCCTGTCGTTTCCATAGAAACGTTACTCGATTTGGAAGGAGAAGTCATAGAACCCGTAGTATTACATAGCAACGCCATTTCTGTGTTTATTCGTCTTTATGAGGGAGCGAGAGATGCAGTTAAGAAGGAATAGTGCATCGGAAAGGAGATACTCGTACTCCAAAAATAATCCTGTCGTTTCAATAGAAACGTTACTCGATTTAGATGGAGAAGCCATAGAGCCCATAGTATTTCGTAGCGACGCAATTTCTGTGTTAATACGACAATGTGAGGGAGCGAGGGATATAGTAAAGAACGAATAGTGCATCTGAAAGGATATACCCGTATCCCAAAAGAAAATCCTGTCGTTTCCATAGAAACGTTATCGATTTAGAACGAGAAGTCATAGAACCCATAGTATTTCATAGCGACGCCATTTCTGTGTTTATTGGTCATTATGAGGCAGCGAGAGATGCAGTTAAGAAGGAATAGTGCATCGGAAAGGAGATACTCGTACTCCAAAAGAAAATCCTGTCGTTTCAATAGAAACGTTACTCGATTTAGATGGAGGAGCCATGGAGCACATTGTATTTCGTGGCGACGCAATTTCTGTGTTAATACGACAATGTGAGGGAGCGAGGGATGCAGTAAAGAAGGAATAGTGCATCTGAAAGAATATACCCGTATCCCAAAAGAAAATCCTGTCGTTTCCATAGAAACGTTACTCGATTTAGAAGGAGAATCAATAGAACTCATAGTATTTCATGGCGACGCCATTTCTGTGTTTATTCGTCATTATGAGGGAGCGAGTGATGCTGTTAAGAAGGAATAGTGCATCGGAAAGGAGATACTCGTACTCCAAAAGAAAATCCTGTCGTTTCAATAGAAACGTTACTCGATTTAGATGGAGAAGCCATAGAGCCCATAGTATTTCGTAGCGACGCAATTTCTGTGTTAATACGACAATGTGAGGGAGCGAGGGATGCAGTAAAGAAGGAATAGTGCATCTGTAAGGTTATACCCGTATCCCAAAAGAAAATCCTTTCGTTTCCATAGAAACGTTACTCGATTTGGAAGGAGAAGTCATAGAACCCGTAGTATTACATAGCAACGCCATTTCTGTGTTTATTCGTCATTATGAGGGAGCGAGAGATGCAGTTAAGAAGGAATAGTGCATCGGAATGGAGATACTGGTACTCCAAAAGAAAATCCTGTCGTTTCAATATAAACGTTACTCGATTTTGATGGAGGAGCCATAGAGCCCATAGTATTTCGTAACGACGCAATTTCTGTGTTAATACGACAATGTGAGGGAGCGAGGGATGCAGTAAAGAAGGAATAGTGGATCTGAAATAATATACCCGTATCCCAAAAGAAAATCCTGTCGCTTCCATAGAAACGTTACTCGATTTAGAAGGAGAAGTCATAGAACCCATAGTATTTCATAGCGACGCCAATTCTGTGTTTATTCGTCATTATGAGGGAGCGAGAGATGCAGTTAAGAAGGAATAGTGCATCGGAAAGGAGATACTCGTACTCCAAAAGAAAACCCTGTCGTTTCAATAGAAACGTTACTCGATTTAGATGGAGAAGCCATAGAGCCCATACTATTTCGTAGCGACGCAATTTCTGAGTTAATACGACAATGTGAGGTAGCGAGGAATGCAGTAAAGAAGGAATAGTGTATCTGAAAGGATATACCCGTATCCCAAAAAAAATCCTGTCTTTTCCATAGAAACGTTACTCGATTTAGAAGGAGAAGTCATAGGGCCCATAGTATTTCATAGCGACGCCAATTCTGTGTTTATTCGTCATTATGAGGGAGCGAGAGATGCAGTTATGAAGGAATAGTGCATCGGAAAGGAGATACTCGTACTCCAAAAGGAAACCCTGTCGTTTCAATAGAAACGTTACTCGATTTAGATGGAAAAGCCATAGAGCCCATAGTATTTCGTAGCGACGCAATTTCTCTGTTAATACGACAATGTGAGGGAGCGAGGGATGCAGTAAAGAAAGAATAGTGCATCAGAAAGGATATACCCGTATCCTAAAAGAAAATCCTGTCGTTTCCATAGAAACGTTACTCGATTTAGATGGTGAAGTCATAGAACCAATAGTATTTCGTAGCGACGCCATTCTGTGTTTATTCGCCATTATGAGGGAGCGAGAGATGCAGTGAAGAAGGAATAGTGCATCGGAAAGGAGATACTCGTACTCCAAAAAAAATACTGTCGTTTCAATAGAAACGTTACTCGATTTAGATAGAGAAGCCATAGAGCCCATTGTATTTCGTAGCGACGCAATTTCTGTGTTAATACGACAATGTGAGGGAGAGAGGAATGCAATAAAGGAGGAATAGTGCATCTGATAGGATATACCCGTATCCCAAAAGATAATCCTTTCGTTTCCATAGAAACGTTACTCGATTTAGAAGGAGAAGTCATAGAACCCATAGTATTTCATAGCGACGCAATTTCTGTGTTTATTCGTCATTATGAGGGAGCGAGAGATGCAGTTAAGATGGAATAGTGCATCGGAAAGGAGATACTCGTACTCCAAAAGAAAATCCGGTCGTTTCAACAGAAACGTTACTCGATTTAGATGGAGAAGCAATAGAGCCAATAGTATTTTGTAGCGACGCAATTTCTTTGTTAATACGACAATGTGAGGGAGCGAGGGATGCAGTAAAGAAGGAATAGTGCATCTGAAAGGTTATACCCGTATCCCAAAAGAAAATCCTGTCGTTTCCATAGAAACGTTACTCGATTTAGAAGGAGAAGTCATAGAACCCATAGTGTTTCATAGCGACGCCATTTCTGTGTTTATTCGTCATTATGAGGGAGCGAGAGATGCAGATAAGAAGGAATAGTGCATCGGAATGGAGATACTGGTACTCCAAAAGGAAATCCTGTCGTTTCAATAGAAACGTTACTCGATTTTGATGGAGATCCCAGAGAGCCCATAGTATTTCGTAACGACGCAATTTCTGTGTTAATACGACAATGTGAGGGAGCGAGGGATGCAGTAAAGAAGGAATAGTGGATCTGAAAGAATATACCCGTATCCCAAAAGAAAATCCTGTCGTTTCAATAGATACGTTACTCGATTTAGATGGAGAAGCCATAGAGCCCATAGTATTTCGTAGCGACGCAATTTCTGTGTTAATACGACAATGTGAGTGAGCAAGGGATGCAGTAAAGAAAGAATAGTGCATCAGAAACGATATACCCGTATCCCAAAAGAAAATCCTGTCGTTTCCATAGAAACGTTACTCGATTTAGATGGAGAAGTCATAGAACACATAGTATTTCGTAGCGACGCCATTTCTGTGTTTATTCGCCATTATGAGGGAGCGAGAGATGCAGTTAAGAAGGAATGGTGCATCGGAAAGGAGATACTCGTACTCCAAAAGAAAATCCGTTCGTATCAATAGAAACGTTATTCGAATTAGATGGAGGAGCCATAGAGCCCATAGTATTTCATAGCGACGCAATTTCTGTGTTAATACGACAATGTGAGGGAGCGAGGGATGCAGTAAAGAAGGAATAGTGTATCTGAAAGGATATACCCGTATCCCAAAAGAAAATCTTGTCGTTTCCATAGAAACGTTACTCGATTTAGAAGGAGTAGTCATAGAACCCATAGTATTTCATAGCGACGCCATCTCTGTGTTTATTCGTCATTATGAGGGAGCGAGAGATGCAGTTAAGAAGGAATAGTGCATCGGAAAGGAGATACTCGTCTCCAAAAGAAAATCCTGTCGTTTCAACAGAAACGTTACTCGATTTAGATGGAGAAGCCATAGAGCCCATAGTATTTCGTAGCGACGCAATTTCTCTGTTAATACGACAATGTGAGGGAGCGAGGGATGCAGTAAAGAATCAATTGTGCATCTGAAAGGTTATACCCGTATCCCAAAAGAAAATCCTGTCGTTTCCATAGAAACGTTACTCGATTTAGAAGGAGAAGTCATAGAACCCATAGTATTTCATAGCGACGATATCTCTGTGTTTATTCGTCATCATGAGGGAGCGAAGGATGCAGTTAAGAAGGAATAGTGCATCTGAAAGGATATACCCGTATCCCAAAAGAAAAACCTGTCGTTTCCATAGAAACGTTACTCGATTTAGAAGGAGAAGTCATAGAACCCATAGTATTTTATAGCAACACCATTTCTGTGTTTATTCGTCATTATGAGGGAGCGAGAGATGCAGTTAAGAAGGAATAGGGCATCGGAAAGGAGATACTCGTACTCCAAAATAAAATCCTGTCGTTTCAATAGAAACGTTACTCGATTTAGATGGAGAAGCCATGAACCCATAGTATTTCATAGCGACGCCATTTCTGTGCTTATTCGTCATTGTGAGGGAGCGAGGGATGCAGTAAAGAAGGAATAGTGCATCGTAAAAGATATACTCGTATCCCAAAAGAAAATCCTGTCGTTTCCATAGAAACGTTACTCGATTAGAAGGAGAAGTCATTGAATCCATAGTATTTCATAGCGACGCAATATCATTGTTAATTCGTCAATGTGATTGAGCGAGGGATGCAGTAAAGAAGGAATATCGCATCGGAAAGGAGAAACTCGTATCCCAAAAGAAATTTCTCACGTTTCCATAGAAACTTCACTCGATTAAAATGGAGAAGACATGGAACACATACTATTTCATATCGACGGCATTTCTGTGTTAATTCGTCAATGTGAGGGAGCGAGGGATGCAGTAAAGAAGCAATAGTGCATCGGAAAGGAGATACCCTTATCCCAAAAGAAAATCCTGTCGTTTCCATAGAAACGTTACTCGATTTAGTTGGACAAGCCATAGAACCCATAGTATTTCATAGCGACGCAAGTTCTGTGCTTATTCGTCATTGTGAGGGAGCGAGGGATGCAGTAAAGATGGAACAGTGCATCGGAAAGTTCATACTCGTATCCCAAAAGAAGATCCTGTCGTTTCCATAGAAAAATTACTCGATTAGAAGGATAAGTCGTAGAACCCATAGTATTTCATAGCGACGAAATATCATTGTTAATTCGAAAATGTGTGGGAGCGAGGGATGCAGTAAAGAGGGAATAGGGCACCGGAAAGGAGAAACTCGTACCCAAAAGAAAATCCTGTCGTTTCCATAGAAACGTTACTCGATTTTGAAGGAGAAGTCATAGAACCCATAGTATTTCATAGCGACTCAATTTCTGTGTTAATTCGTCAATGTGAGGGAGCGAGGGATGCAGTAAAGGAGGAATAGTGCATCGGAAAGGACATACTCGTATACCAAATGAAAATCCTGTCGTTTCCATAGAAACGTTACTCGATTTAGAAGGAGAAGTCATAGAACACATAGTATTTTATAGCCACGAAATTTCTGTCTTAATTCGTCAATGTAAGGGAGCGAGGAATGCAGTAAAGAAGGAATAGTGCATCGGAAAAGAGATACTCGTATCCCAAAAGTAAATCATGTGGTTTCAATAGAAACGTTACTCGATTTAGAAGGAGATGTCATAGAACCCATAGTATTTCATAGCGACAATATCTGTCTTATTTCGTCAATGTGAGGGGGCGAGGGATGCAGTAAACAAGGAAAAGTGCATCGGAAAGGAGGTACTCGTATCCCAAAAGAAAATCCTGTCGTTTCCATAGAAACGTTACTCGATTTAGAAGAAGTCATAGAACCCATAGTATTTCATAGCGACGCAATTTCTGTGTTAATTCGTCAATGTGAGGGAGCGAGGGTAGCAGTAAAGAAGGAATAGTGCATCGGAAAGGAGATACTCGTATCCCTAAAGAAAATCCTGTCGTTTCCTTAGAGACGTTACTCGATTTTGGAGGAGATGTCATAGAACAAATAGTATTTCATAGCGACGCAATTTCTGTGTTAATTCGTCAATCTGAGGGAACGAGGGATGCAGTAAAGGAGGAATAGTGCATCGGAGCGGTGAAACTCGTATCCCAAAAGAAAATCCTGTCGTTTCCATAGAATCGTTACTCGATTAGAATGAGAAGTCATATAATCCATAGTATTTTATAGCGACTGAATATCATTGTTAATTCGTCAATGTGATTGAGCAACGGATGCAGTAAAGAAGGAATAGGGCATCGGAAAGAAGAAACGCGTATCCCGAAAGAAAATCCTGTCGTTTCCATAGAAACGTTACTCGATTAGAAGAAAAAGTCATAGAACCAATAGTATTTCATACCGACGATATATCATTATTAATTCGTAATTGTGAGGGAGCGAGGGATGCAGTAAAGAGGGATTAGCGCACCGGAAGGGAGAAAGTCGTATCCCAAAAGAAAATCCTGTCGTTTCCATAGAAACGTTACTCGATTTAGAAGGAGAAGTCATAGAACCATAGTATTTCATAGCGACGCAATTACTGTGTTAATTCGTCAATGTGAGGGAGCGAGGGAAGCAGTAAAGGAGGAATAGTGCATCGGAAAGGACATACTCGTATACCAACAGAAAATCCTGTCGTTTCCATAGAAACGTTACACGATTTACAAGGAGAACTCATAGTACACATAGTATTTTACAGCCACAAAATTTCTTTCTTAATTCGTCAATGTAAGGGTGCGAGGAATGCAGTAAAGAAGGAATAGTGCATCGGAAAGGAGATTCTCGTATCCCAAAAGAAAATCCGGTCGTTTCCTTAGAGACGTTTCTCGATTTTGGAGGAGATGTCATAGAACAAATAGTATTTCATAGCGACGCAATTTCTGTGTTAATTCGTCAATCTGAGGGAGCGAGGGAAGCAGTAAAGAAGCAATAGTGCATCGGAAAGGAGATACTCGCATCCCAAAAGAAATTCCTGACGTTTCCATAGAAACGTAACTCGATTTAAAAGGAGAAGACATAGAACACATAGTATTTCATAGCGACGCCATTTCTGTGTTAATTCGTCAATCTGAGGGAGCGAGGGAAGCAGTAAAGAAGCAATAGTGCATCGGAAAGGAGATACTCGTATCCCAAAAGAAAATCCTGTCGTTTCCATAGAAACGTTACTCGATTTAGATGGAGAAGCCCTAGAACCCATAGTATTTCATAGCGACGCCATTTCTGTGCTTATTCGTCATTGTGAGGGAGCGAGGGATGCAGTAAAGATGGAATAGTGCATCGGAAAAGAGATACTCGTATCCCAAAAGAAAATCCTGTCGTTTCCATAGAAACGTAACTAGATTTAGATGGAGAAGTAATAGAACCCATAGTATTTCATAGCAACGCAATTTCTGTGTTAATTCGTCAATGTGAGGGAGCGAGGGATGCAGTAAAGAGGTAATAGTGCATCGGAAGGGAGATACTCGTATCCCAAAAGAAAATCCTGTCGTTTCCATAGATACGTTATTCGATTTTGAAAAAGTCATAGTACGCATAGTATTTCAAGGCGACGCAATATCTGTGTTAATTCGTCAATGTGAGGGAGCGACGGATGCAATACAGAAGGAATAATGCATCAAAAAGGAGATAGTCGTATCCCAAAAGAAACCCTGGCGTTTCCAAAGAAGCGTTACCCGATACAGAAATAGAAGTTATAGAACACATTGTATGTTATAGCGACGCAATTTCTGTGTGAATTCGTCAATGTGAGGTAGCAAGGGATGCAGTAAAGCAGGAATAGTGCATCGGAAAGGAGATACTCGTATCCCAAAAGAAAATCCTGTCGTTTCCATAGAAACGTTACTCGATTTTGAAGGGGATGTCATAGAACAAATAGTATTTCATAGCGACGCAATTTCTGTGTTAATTCGTCAATGTGAAGGAGCGTGGGATGCAGTATAGAAGGAATAGTGCTTCGGAAGGAGATACTCGTATCCCGAAAGAAATTCCTGACGTTTCCATATAAACGATACTCGATTTAAAAGGAGAAGACATAGAACACATAGTATATCATAGCGCCGACATTTCTGTGTTAATTCGTCAATGTGAGGGAGCGAGGGATGCAGTAAAGAAGGAATAGTGCATCGGAAAGCAGATCCTCGTATCAAAAAAGAAGTTCGTGTCATTTCCATAGAAACGTAACTCTAATTAGAAGGAGAATTCATAGAACCCATAGCATTCCATAGCGATGCAATTTCTGTGTTAATTTATCAGTGTGAGGGAGCCAGGGATGCAGTAAAGTAGTAATAGTGCATCGGAAAGGAGATACTCGTATCCCAAAAGAAAATCCTGGCGTTTCCATAGAAACGTTACTCGATTTAGAAGGAGATGTCATAGAACCCATAGTATTTCATAGCGTCGCAAATTCTGTTTTAATTCGTCAATTTGAGGGAGCGAGGGATGCAGTAAAGAAGGAATAGTGTATCGGGAAGGAGATACTCGTATCCCAAAGGAAAATCCTGTCGTTTCCATAGAAACGTTACTCGATTTAGAGGGAGGAGTCATAGAATGAATAGTATTTCATGACGACGCAATTTCTGTGTTAATTCGTCAATGTGATGGAGCGAGGGATGCAGAAAAGAAGGAATAGTTCATCAAAAAGAAGATACTCGTATCCCAAAAGAAAATCCTCTCGTTTCCATAGAAACGTTACTCGATTTAGAAGGAGATGTCATAGAACCCATAGTATTTCATAGCGTCGCAAATTCTGTTTTAATTCGTCAATGTGAGGGAGCGAGGGATGCAGTAAAGAAGGAATAGTGTATCGGGAAGGAGATACTCGTATCCCAAAAGAAAATCCTGTCGTTTTCATAGAAACAAAACTCGATTTAGATGGAGAAGTCATATAACACATAGTATTTCACAGCGACGCAATTTCTGTGTTAATTTGTCAATGTGAGGGAGCGAGGGATGCAGTAAAGACGGAATAGTGCATATAAAAGGAGATACTCGTATCCCAAAACGAAATACTATCGTTTCCATAGCAACGTTCCTCGATTTAGAAGGAGAAGCCATAGAACCCATAGTATTTCATAGCGACGAAAGTTCTTTGCTTATTCGTCATTGTGAGGGAGGGAGGGATGCAGTAAAGAAGGAACAGTGCATCGGAAAGGAGATACTCGTATCCCAGAAGAAGATCCTGTCGTTTCCATAGAAATTTTACTCGATTTTGAAGGAGTAGTCATAGAACCCATAGTATTTCATAGCAACGCAATTTCTGTGTTAATTCGTCAATGTGAGGGAGCGAGGGAAGCAGTAAAGGAGGAATAGTGCATCGGAAAGGACATACTCGTATACCAAAAGAAAATCCTGTCGTTTTCATAGAAACGTTACTCGTTTTAGAAGGAGAAGTCATAGAACACATAGTATTTTATAGCCACGAAATTTCTGTCTTAATTCGCCAATCTAAGTGAGCGAGGAATGCAGTAAAGAAGGAATAGTGCATCGGAAAGGAGATACTCGTATCCCAAAAGTAAATCATGTGGTTTCAATAGAAACGTTGCTCGATTTAGAAGGAGATGTCATAGAACCCATAGTATTTCATAGCGTCAATTTCTGTCTTATTTCGTCAATGTGAGGGGGCGGAGGATGCAGTAAACAAGGAAACGTGCATCGGAAAGGAGATACTCGTAACCCAAAAGAAAATCCTGTCGTTTCCATAGAAACGTTACCCGATTAGAAGGAGAAGTCATTGAATCCATAGTATTTCATAGCGACGCAATATCATTGTTACTTCGTCAATGTGATTGAGCGAGGGATGCCGTAAAGAAGGAATATCGCATCGGAAAGGAGAAACTCGTATCCCAAAAGAAAATCCTGTCGTTTCCATAGAAACGTTACTCGATTTAGAAGAATTCATAGATCCCATAGTATTTCATAGCGACGCAATTTCTGTGTTAATTCGTCAATGTGAGGGAGCGAGGGAAGCAGTAAAGAAGGAATAGTGCATCGGAAAGGACATACACGTATCCCAAAAGAAAATCCTGTCGTTTCCATAGAAACGTTACTTGATTTAGAAGTAGAAATCATAGAACCCATAGTATTTCATAGCCACGCAATTTCTGTCGTAATTCGTCAATGTGAGTGAGCGAGGGATGCAGTAATGAAGGAATAGTGCATCGGAAAGGAGATACCCTTATCCCAAAAGAAAATCCTGTCGTTTCCATAGAAACGTTACTCGATTTAGTTGGACAAGCCATAGAACCCATAGTATTTCATAGCGACGCAAGTTCTGTGCTTATTCGTCATTGTGAGGGAGCGAGGGATGCAGTAAAGATGGAACAGTGCATCGGAAAGTTCATACTCGTATCCCAAAAGAAGATCCTGTCGTTTCCATAGAAAAATTACTCGATTAGAAGGATAAGTCGTAGAACCCATAGTATTTCATAGCGACGAAATATCATTGTTAATTCGAAAATGTGTGGGAGCGAGGGATGCAGTAAAGAGGGAATAGGGCACCGGAAAGGAGAAACTCGTACCCAAAAGAAAATCCTGTCGTTTCCATAGAAACGTTACTCGATTTTGAAGGAGAAGTCATAGAACCCATAGTATTTCATATCGACTCAATTTCTGTGTTAATTCATCAAAGTGAGGGAGCGAGGGAAGCAGTAAAGGAGGAATAGTGCATCGGAAAGGACATACTCGTATACCAAATGAAAATCCTGTCGTTTCCATAGTAACGTTACTCGATTTAGAAGGAGAAGTCATAGAACACATAGTATTTTATAGCCACGAAATTTCTGTCTTAATTCGTCAATGTAAGGGAGCGAGGAATGCAGTAAAGAAGGAATAGTGCATCGGAAAGGAGATACTCGTATCCCAAAAGTAAATCATGTGGTTTCAATAGAAACGTTACTCGATTTAGAAGGAGATGTCATAGAACCCATAGTATTTCATAGCGACAATATCTGTCTTATTTCGTCAATGTGAGGGGGCGAGGGATGCAGTAAACAAGGAAAAGTGCATCGGAAAGGAGGTACTCGTATCCCAAAAGAAAATCCTGTCGTTTCCATAGAAACGTTACTCGATTTAGAAGAAGTCATAGAACCCATAGTATTTCATAGCGACGCAATTTCTGTGTTAATTCGACAATCTGAGGGAACGAGGGATGCAGTAAAGGAGGAATAGTGCATCGGAGAGGTGAAACTCGTATCCCAAAAGAAAATCCTGTCGTTTCCATAGAATCGTTACTCGATTAGAATGAGAAGTCATATAATCCATAGTATTTTATAGCGACTGAATATCATTGTTAATTCGTCAATGTGATTGAGCAAGGGATGCAGTAAAGAAGGAATAGGGCATCGGAAAGAAGAAACGCGTATCCCGAAAGAAAATCCTGTCGTTTCCATAGAAACGTTACTCGATTAGAAGAAAAAGTCATAGAACCAATAGTATTTCATGCCGACGATATATCATTATTAATTCGTAATTGTGAGGGAGCGAGGGATGCAGTAAAGAGGGATTAGCGCACCGGAAGGGAGAAAGTCGTATCCCAAAAGAAAATCCTGTCGTTTCCATAGAAACGTTACTCGACTTAGAAGGAGAAGTCATAGAACCATAGTATTTCATAGCGACGCAATTTCTGTGTTAATTCGTCAATCTGAGGGAGCGAGGGAAGCAGTAAAGAAGCAATAGTGCATCGGAAAGGAGATACTCGTATCCCAAAAGAAAATCCGGTCGTTTCCTTAGAGACGTTACTCGATTTTGGAGGAGATGTCATAGAACAAATGGTATTTCATAGCGACGCAATTTCTGTGTTAATTCGTCGATCTGAGGGAGCGAGGGAAGCAGTAAAGAAGCAATAGTGCATCGGAAGGGAGATACTCGTATCCCAAAAGAAAATCCTGTCGTTTCCATAGAAACGTTACTCGATTTAGATGGAGAAGCCCTAGAACCCATAGTATTTCATAGCGACGCCATTTCTGTGCTTATTCGTCATTGTGAGGGAGCGAGGGATGCAGTAAAGATGGAATAGTGCATCGGAAAAGAGATACTCGTATCCCAAAAGAAAATCCTGTCGTTTCCATAGAAACGTAACTAGATTTAGATGGAGAAGTAATAGAACCCATAGTATTTCATAGCAACGCAATTTCTGTGTTAATTCGTCAATGTGAGGGAGCGAGGGATGCAGTAAAGAGGTAATAGTGCATCGGAAGGGAGATACTCGTATCCCAAAAGAAAATCCTGTCGTTTCCATAGAAACGTTACTCGATTTTGAAGGGGATGTCATAGAACAAATAGTATTTCATAGCGACGCAATTTCTGTGTTAATTCGTCAATGTGAGGGAGCGAGGGATGCAGTAAAGAAGGAATAGTGCATCGGAAGGAGATACTCGTATCCCGAAAGAAATTCCTGACGTTTCCATAGAAACGATACTCGATTTAAAAGGAGAAGACATAGAACACATAGTATATCATAGCGCCGACATTTCTGTGTTAATTCGTCAATGTGAGGGAGCGAGGGATGCAGTAATGAAGGAATAGTGCATCGGAAAGCAGATCCTCGTATCAAAAAAGAAGTTCGTGTCATTTCCATAGAAACGTAACTCTAATTAGAAGGAGAATTCATAGAACCCATAGCATTCCATAGCGATGCAATTTCTGTGTTAATTTATCAGTGTGAGGGAGCCAGACATGCAGTAATGTAGTGATAGTGCATCGGAAAGGAGATACTCGTATCCCAAAAGAAAATCCTGGCGTTTCCATAGAAACGTTACTCGATTTAGAAGGAGATGTCATAGAACCCATAGTATTTCATAGCGTCGCAAATTCTGTTATAATTCGTCAATGTGAGGGAGCGAGGGATGCAGTAAAGAAGGAATAGTGTATCGGGAAGGAGATACTCGTATCCCAAAGGAAAATCCTGTCGTTTCCATAGAAACGTTACTCGATTTAGAGGGAGGAGTCATAGAATGCATAGTATTTCATGACGACGAAATTTCTGTGTTAATTCGTCAATGTGATGGAGCGAGGGATGCAGAAAAGAAGGAATAGTTCATCAAAAAGAAGATACTCGTATCCCAAAAGAAAATCCTCTCGTTTCCATAGAAACGTTACTCGATTTAGAAGGAGATGTCATAGAACCCATAGTATTTCATAGCGTCGCAAATTCTGTTTTAATTCGTCAATGTGAGGGAGCGAGGGATGCAGTAAAGAAGGAATAGTATATCGGGAAGGAGATATTCGTATCCCAAAAGAAAATCCTGTCGTTTTCATAGAAACAAAACTCGATTTAGATGGAGAAGTCATATAACACATAGTATTTCACAGCGACGCAATTTCTGTGTTAATTTGTCAATGTGAGGGAGCGAGGGATGCAGTAAAGATGGAATAGTGCATATAAAAGGAGATACTCGTATCCCAAAACGAAATACTATCGTTTCCATAGAAACGTTCCTCGATTTAGAAGGAGAAGCCATAGAACCCATAGTATTTCATAGCGACGAAAGTTCTTTGCTTATTCGTCATTGTGAGGGAGGGAGGGATGCAGTGAAGAAGGAACAGTGCATCGGAAAGGAGATACTCGTATCCCAGAAGAAGATCCTGTCGTTTCCATAGAAATTTTACTCTATTTTGAAGGAGTAGTCATAGAACCCATAGTATTTCATAGCGACGCAATTTCTGTGTTAATTCGTCAATGTGAGGGAGCGAGGGAAGCAGTAAAGGAGGAATAGTGCATCGGAAAGGACATACTCGTATACCAAAAGAAAATCCGGTCGTTTCCTTAGAGACGTTACTCGATTTTGGAGGAGATGTCATAGAACAAATGGTATTTCATAGCGACGCAATTTCTGTGTTAATTCGTCGATCTGAGGGAGCGAGGGAAGCAGTAAAGAAGCAATAGTGCATCGGAAAGGAGATACTCGCATCCCAAAAGAAATTCCTGACGTTTCCATAGAAACGTAACTCGATTTAAAAGGAGAAGACATAGAACACATAGTATTTCATAGCGACCCCATTTCTGTGTTAATTCGTCAATCTGAGGGAGCGAGGGAAGCAGTAAAGAAGCAATAGTGCATCGGAAAGGAGATACTCGTATCCCAAAAGAAAATCCTGTCGTTTCCATAGAAACGTTACTCGATTTAGATGGAGAAGCCCTAGAACCCATAGTATTTCATAGCGACGCCATTTCTGTGCTTATTCGTCATTGTGAGGGAGCGAGGGATGCAGTAAGGATGGAATAGTGCATCGGAAAAGAGATACTCGTATCCCAAAAGAAAATCCTGTCGTTTCCATAGAAACGTAACTAGATTTAGATGGAGAAGTAATAGAACCCATAGTATTTCATAGCAACGCAATTTCTGTGTTAATTCGTCAATGTGAGGGAGCGAGGGATGCAGTAAAGAGGTAATAGTGCATCGGAAGGGAGATACTCGTATCCCAAAAGAAAATCCTGTCGTTTCCATAGAAACGTTACTCGATTTTGAAGGGGATGTCATAGAACAAATAGTATTTCATAGCGACGCAATTTCTGTGTTAATTCGTCAATGTGAGGGAGCGAGGGATGCAGTAAAGAAGGAATAGTGCATCGGAAGGAGATACTCGTATCCCGAAAGAAATTCCTGACGTTTCCATAGAAACGATACTCGATTTAAAAGGAGAAGACATAGAACACATAGTATATCATAGCGCCGACATTTCTGTGTTAATTCGTCAATGTGAGGGAGCGAGGGATGCAGTAATGAAGGAATAGTGCATCGGAAAGCAGATCCTCGTATCAAAAAAGAAGTTCGTGTCATTTCCATAGAAACGTAACTCTAATTAGAAGGAGAATTCATAGAACCCATAGCATTCCATAGCGATGCAATTTCTGTGTTAATTTATCAGTGTGAGGGAGCCAGACATGCAGTAATGTAGTGATAGTGCATCGGAAAGGAGATACTCGTATCCCAAAAGAAAATCCTGGCGTTTCCATAGAAACGTTACTCGATTTAGAAGGAGATGTCATAGAACCCATAGTATTTCATAGCGTCGCAAATTCTGTTTTAATTCGTCAATGTGAGGGAGCGAGGGATGCAGTAAAGAAGGAATAGTATATCGGGAAGGAGATATTCGTATCCCAAAAGAAAATCCTGTCGTTTTCATAGAAACAAAACTCGATTTAGATGGAGAAGTCATATAACACATAGTATTTCACAGCGACGCAATTTCTGTGTTAATTTGTCAATGTGAGGGAGCGAGGGATGCAGTAAAGACGGAATAGTGCATATAAAAGGAGATACTCGTATCCCAAAACGAAATACTATCGTTTCCATAGAAACGTTCCTCGATTTAGAAGGAGAAGCCATAGAACCCATAGTATTTCATAGCGACGAAAGTTCTTTGCTTATTCGTCATTGTGAGGGAGGGAGGGATGCAGTGAAGAAGGAACAGTGCATCGGAAAGGAGATACTCGTATCCCAGAAGAAGATCCTGTCGTTTCCATAGAAATTTTACTCTATTTTGAACTAGTAGTCATAGAACCCATAGTATTTCATAGCGACGCAATTTCTGTGTTAATTCGTCAATGTGAGGGAGCGAGGGAAGCAGTAAAGGAGGAATAGTGCATCGGAAAGGACATACTCGTATACCTAAAGAAAATCCTGTCGTTTTCATAGAAACGTTACTCGTTTTAGAAGGAGAAGTCATAGAACACATAGTATTTTATAGCCACGAAATTTCTGTCTTAATTCGCCAATCTAAGTGAGCGAGGAATGCAGTAAAGAAGGAATAGTACATCGGAAAGGAGATACTCGTATCCCAAAAGTAAATCATGTGGTTTCAATAGAAACGTTGCTCGATTTAGAAGGAGATATCATAGAACCCATAGTATTTCATAGCGACGCAATTTCTGTCTTATTTCGTCAATGTGAGGGGGCGGGGGATGCAGTAAACAAGGAAACGTGCATCGGAAAGGAGATACTCGTAACCCAAAAGAAAATCCTGTCGTTTCCATAGAAACGTTACTCGATTAGAAGGAGAAGTCATTGAATCCATAGTATTTCATAGCGACGCAATATCATTGTTACTTCGTCAATGTGATTGAGCGAGGGATGCCGTAAAGAAGGAATATCGCATCGGAAAGGAGAAACTCGTATCCCAAAAGAAAATCCTGTCGTTTCCATAGAAACGTTACTCGATTTAGAAGAATTCATAGAACCCATAGTATTTCATAGCGACGCAATTTCTGTGTTAATTCGTCAATGTGAGGGAGCGAGGGAAGCAGTAAAGAAGGAATAGTGCATCGGAAAGGAGATACTCGTATCCCAGAAGAAGATCCTGTCGTTTCCATAGAAATTTTACTCGATTTTGAAGGAGTAGTCATAGAACCCATAGTATTTCATAGCAACGCAATTTCTGTGTTAATTCGTCAATGTGAGGGAGCGAGGGATGCAGTAAAGAATGAATAGTTCATCGAAAGGAGATACTCGTATCCCAAAAGAAATTCCTGACGTTTCCATAGAAACGTTACTCGATTAGAATGAGAAGTCATATAATCCATAGTATTTTATAGCGACGGAATATCATTGTTAATTCGTCAATGTGATTGAGCGAGGGATGCAGTAAAGAAGGAATAGGGCATCGGGAAGAAGAAACTCGTATCCCGAAATAAAATCCTGTCGTTTCCATAGAAACGTTACTCGATTTAGTTGGAGAAGCCATAGAACCCATAGTATTTCATAGCGACGCAAGTTCTGTGCTTATTCGTCATTGTGAGGGAGCGAGGGATGCAGTACAGAAGGAACAGTGCATCGGAAAGGAGATACTCGTATCCCAAAAGAAGATCCTTTCGTTTCCATAGAAACGTTACTCGATTAGAAGGAAAAGTCATAGAACCAATAGTATTTCATAGCGACGATATATCATTGTTAATTCGTAAATGTGAGGGAGCGAGAGATGCAGTAAAGAGGGAATAGCGCACCGGAAAAGAGAAACTCGTATCCCAAAAGAAAATCCTGTCGTTTCCTTAGAGACGTAACTACATTTAGAAGCAGAAGTAATAGAACCCATAGTATTTCATAGCGACGCAAATTCTGTGTTAATTCGTCAATGTGAGGGAGCGAGGGATGCAGTAAAGAAGGAATAGTGCATCGGAAGGAGATACTCGTATCCCGAAAGAAATTCCTGACGTTTCCAAAGAAACGATACTCGATTTGAAAGGAGAAGACATAGAACACATAGTATATCATAGCGCCGACATTTATGTGCTAATTCGTCATTGTGAGGGAGGGAGGGATGCAGTAATGAAGGAATAGTGCATCGGAAAAGAGATACACGTATCCTAAAAGAAAATCCTTTCGTTTCCATAGAGACGTTACTCGATTTAGAAGGAGAAGTAATAGAACCCATTGTATTTCATAGCGACGCAATTTTATTGTTAATTCGTCAATGTGAGGGAGCGATGGATGCAGTAAAGATGGAATAGAGCATCGGAAAGCTGATAGTAGAATCCCAAAAGAAAATCCTGTCGTTTCCAATGAAACGTTACTCGATTTAGAAGGAGAAGTCATAGAACCCAATAGTATTTCATAGCGACGAAATTTCTTTGCTTATTCGTCATTGTGATAGAGCGAGGGATGCAGTAAAGAAGGTATAGTGAATCGGAAAACAGATACTCGTATACCAAAAGAAGATCTTATCGTTTCCATAGAAACGTTACTCGATTTAGAAGGAGAAGTTATAGAACCCATAATATTTCATAGCGACGCAATTTCTGTGTTAATTCGTCAATGTGAGGGAGCGAGGGATGCAGTAAAGAAGGAATAGTGCATCGGAAAGCAGATCCTCGTATCAAAAAAGAAATTTGTGTCATTTCCATAGAAACGTAACTCTATTTAGAAGGAGAATTCATAGAACCCATAGCATTTCATAGCGATGCAATTTCTGTGTTAATTTATCAGTGTAAGGGAGCCAGGGATGCAGTAAAGTAGTGATAGTGCATCGGAAAGGAGATACTCGTATCCGAAAAGAAAATTCTTTCGTTCCCATAGAAACGTTACTCGATTTAGAAGGAGAAGTCATAGAACACATAGTATTTCATAGCGACGCAATGTCTGTGTTAATTCGTCAATGTAAGGGAGTGTGGGATGCCGTTAAGAAGTAATAGTGCAACGGAAAGGACATACTCGTATCCCAAAAGAAAATCCTATCGTTTCCATAGCAACATTACTCGATTTAGAAGGAGAAGTTATAGAACCCGAAGTGTTTCACAACGACACAATTTCTGTGTCAATTCGTCAATGTGAAGGAGCGAGGGATGCAGTAAAGAAGGAATAGTGCTTCGGAAAGGAGATACTCGTATCCCAAAAGAAAATCCTGTCGATTCCATACAAATGTTACTCGAATTAGTAGGAGATGTCATAGAGCCCTTAGTATTTCATAGCGACGCAATATCTGTGTTAATTCGTCAATGCGAGGTAGCTAGGGATGCAGTATAGAGGTAATAGTGCATCGGGAAGGAGATATTTGCATCCCAAAAGAAGATTTTATCGTAACCATAGAAACGTTACTCGATTTAGACGGAGGTGTCGTAGAACACATAGTATTTCATAGCGACGCAATTTCTGTGTTAATTCGTCAATGTGAGGGAGAGGGAGATGCTACAAAGAAGGTATAGTGCATCGGATAGGAGGCACTCGTATCCCAAAAATAATCCTGTCGTTTCCATAGAAACGTTACTCGCTTTAGAAGGAGATGTCATAGAACCCGTAGTATTTAATAGCGACGCAATCTTTGTGGTAATTCGTCAATGTGAGGGAGCGAAGGATGCAGTACAGAAGGAATAGTGCATCGGAAAGGAGATACTCATATCCCAAAAGAAAGTCCTGTCGTTTCCATAGAAACGTTACTCGATTTAGAAGGAGAAGTCATAGAACGCATAGTATTTCATGACGACGCAATTTCTGTGTTAATTCGTCAATGTGATGGAGCGAGGGATGCAGAAAAGAAGGAATAGTGCATCGAAAAGAAGATACTCGTATCCCAAAAGAAAATCCTCTCGTTTCCATAGAAACGTTACTCGATTTAGAAGTAGATGTCATAGAACCCACAGTATTTCATTGCGACATAAATTCTGTTTTAATTCGTCAATGTGAGGGAGCGAGGGATGCAGTATAGAAGGAATAGTGCATCGGAAAGGAGTTATTCGTAACCCAAAAGAAACTCCTGTCGATTCCATAGAAACGTTACTCGATTTAGAAGGAGAAGTCACAGAACCCATAGTATTTCATAGCGACGCAATTTCTGTGTTAATTCGTCAAAGTGAGGGAGCGAGAGATGCAGTAAAGATGGAGTACTGCATCGGAAAGGAGATACTCCTATCCCAAATGAAAATCCTCTGGCATCCATAGAAACGGTACTCGATTTAGAAGGAGATGTCATAGAACCCATAGTATTTCATAGCGACGCAATTTCTGTGTTAATTCGTCTATGGGAGGCAGCAAGGAATGCAATATACAAGGAGTAGTGCATCAGAAAGGAGATACTCGTATCAGAAAAGAAAATCCTGTCGTTTCTATTGAAACGTTACTCGATTTAGAAGGAGAACACATAGAACTCATAGCATATCATAGCGGTGAAATTTCTGTTATAATGTGTCAATGTGAGGGAGCGTGGGATGCAGTAAAGATGGAGTAATGCATCGGAAAGGAGATACTCGTATCCCTAAAGAAAATCCTGTCGCTGCCATAGTAACGTCACTCGATTTAGAAGGAGAAGTCATGAAACACATATTATTTCATAGCGACGCAATATATGAGTTAATTCGTCAATATGATTGAGCGAAGTATGCAGTAAAGAAGGAATAGTGCATCGGAAAGGAGATACTCATATCCCAAAAGAAAATCTTGTCGTTTGCATAGAAACGTTACTCGATTTAGAAGAAAACATAGAAAACATAGTATTTCATAGCGACGCAATTTCTGTGATAATTCGTCAATGTGAGGGAGCGAGGGATGCTGTAAAGAAGGAATAGTGCATCTAAAAGTAGATACTCGTATCCCAAAAGAAAATCATGTCCTTTCCATCGACACGTTACTCGATTTAGGAGAAGTCATAGAGGCCGTAGTAGTTCATAGCGACGCAATTTCTGTGTTAATTTGTCAATAGGAGGCAGCGCGGTATGCAGTAAAGAAAGAATAGTGCATCGGAAAGGAGATACTCGTATCATAAAAGAAAATCATGTCCTTTCCATGGAAACGTTACTCGGTTTAGAAGGAGGAGTCATAGAACACATAGGATTTCATTGCGTTGGAATTTCTGTCTTAATTCGTCAATGTGAGGGAGTGAGGGATGCAGTAAAGAGGGAATAGTGCATCGGAAAGGAGATTCTCGTATCCCAAAACAAAAACCTGCCGTTTCCATAGAAACGTTACTCGATTTAGAAGAAGAAGTCATAGAACCCATAGTATTTCATAGCGACGAAATTTCTGTGTTAATTCGTCAATGAGAGGGAGCGAGGGATGCAGTAAAGAAGGAACAGTGCATCGGAAAGGAGATACTCGTATCCCAAAAGAATATCCAGTCTTTTCCATAGAAACGTTACTCGATTTAGATGGAGAAGTCATTAAACTCATAGTATTTCATAGCGACGCAATATCTGTATTAATTCGTAAATGTGGGGGAGCGAGGGATGCAGTTAAGATAAAGCAGTGCATCGGAAAAGAGATAATCGTAACAAAATCGAAAATCCTGTCGCTTCCATAGAAACGTTACTCGATTTAGAAGGAGAAGTCATAGAACCCATAGAATTTCATAGCGACGCAATTTCTGTGTTAATTCGTCAATGTGTGGGATCGAGGTATGCAGTAAAGAAGGAATAGTGTATCGGAAAGGAGATACCCGTATCCCAAAAGAAAATCCTGTCGTTTTCATAGAAACAATACTCGATTTAGAAGGAGACGTCATTTAACACATAGTATTTCACAGCGACGCAATTTCTGTGTTTATTTGTCAATGTGAGGGAGCGAGGGATGCAGTAAAGACGGAATAGTGCATCTAAAAGGAGGTACTCGTATCCCAAAACGAAATACTGTCGTTTCCATAGAAACGTTCCTCGATATAGAAGGATAAGTCATAGAACCCATAGTATTTCATAGCGACGTAATTTCTGGAATAATCCGTCTATGTGAATGAGCGAGGGATGTAGTAAAGCGGGAATAGTGCATCGGAATGGAGATACTAGTATCCCAAAAGAAATACCTTTCGTTTCCATAGAATCGTTACTTAATTTAGAAGAAGAAGTCATAGAACTGTAGTATTGCATAGCGACGCAATTTCTGTGTTACTTCTTCAATGTGAAGGGGCGAGGGATGCAGTGAAGATGAAATACTGCATCGGAAATATGATAGTTGTATCCCAAAGAAAATCGAGTCCTTTCCATAGACACGTTATTCGATTTTGGAGAAGTCAAAGAAGCCATAGTATTTCATAGCGACGCAATTTCTGTGTTAATTCGTCGATAAGAGGCAGCGAGGGATGCAGTAAAGATGGAATAGTGCATCGGGAACGGAGATACTCGTATCCCAAAAGAAAATCCATTCGTTTCCATAGAAACCTAACTCGATTTAGAAGAAGAAGTCATAGAACCCATAGTATTTCATAGCGATGCCATTTCTGTGTTCATTGGTCAATGTGAAGGAGCGAGGCATGCAGTAAAGATGGAATAGTGGATCGGAAAGGAGATACTCGTATCCCAAAAGAAAATCCTGTCGTTTCCATAGAAACGTTTCTCGATTTAGAAATAGAAGTCATAGAAGACATAGTATTTCATAGCGACGCAATTTCTGTATTAATTCGTCAATGTGAGGGAGCGAGGGATGCAGTAGAGATGCAGTAGTGCATCGAAAAAGAGATGCTCGTATCCCTAAAGCAAATCATGTCCTTTCGATAGAAACGTTACTCCATTTAGAAGGTGAAGTCTTAGACCTCAGAGTATTTCATAGCGATCAATTTCTGTGTAAATTCGTCAATGTGAAGGAGCATGGCATGCAGTAAAGAAGGAATAGTGCATCGGAATGGAGATAGTCGTATCCCAAAAGAAAATCCTGTCGTTTCCATAGAAACGTTACTCGATTTAGAAGGAGAAGTCATAGAACCCACAGTATTTTATAGCGACCCTATTTCTGTGTTAATTCGTCAATGTGAGGGAGCGAAGGATGCAGTAAAGAAGCAATAGTGCATAGGAAAGGAGATTCTCGTATCCCAAAGGAATATCCTTTCGTTTCCATAGAAATGTTACTCTATTTAGAAGGATAAGTCATAGAACCCATCGTATTTCATAGCGACGCAATTTCTGTGTTAAATCGTCAATGTGAGGGATCGAGGGATGCAGTAAAGAAGGAATGGAGCATCGGAAAGATGATATTCGTATCCCAAAAGAAAATCCTGTCGTCTCCATAGAAACGTTACTCGATGTAGAAGGAGATGTCATAGAACACATAGTATTCCACAGCGACGCAATTTCTGTGTTATTTCGTCAGTGTGATAGGGCGAGGTATGCAGTAAAGAAGGAATAGTGCATCGGAAAGGAGATACTCGTATGCCAAAATAAAATTTTGTCCTTTTCATAGAAACGTTACAGATTTAGAAGGAAAAGTCATAGATCCCATAATATTTCATAGCGACGCAATTTCTGTGTTACTTCCTCAATGTGAAGGGGCGAGGGATGCAGTAGAGAGGGAATAGTGCATCGGAAAGGAGATAGTCGTAACCCAAAGAAAATCCAGCCCTTTCCATAGAAATGTCACTCGATTTACAAGGAGCAGGCGTAGATCACGTAGTATTTCATAGCGACGCAATTTCTGTGTTAAATCATTAATGTGAGGGAGCGAGGGATGCAGTAAAGAAGGAATAGTGCATCGGAAAGGAGATAGGTGTATCCCAAAAGAAAATCCAGTCCTTTCCATAGACACGTTTCTCGATTTAGAAGGAGAAGACATAGAACCCATTGTATAACATAGCGACGCACGTTCTGTGTTAATTCCTCAATGGGAGGGAGCGGGGGATGCAATATACAAGGAGTAGTGCATCAGAAAGGAGATACTCGTCTCCCAAAAGAATATCCTGTCGTTTCCATTGAAATGTTACTCGATTTAGAAGGAGAAGTCATAGAACCCATAGTATTTTATAGGAACGCTATTTCTGTGTTAATTCGTCAATGTTAGGTAGCGTGGGATGCAGTAAAGAAGGAGTAGTGCATCGGAAATTAGATATTCGTATCCCAAAAGAAAATACTGCCGTTTCCTTAGAAACGTTACTCCATTTAGAAAGAATAGTCATAGAACCCATAGTATTTCATAGCGACGCAATTTCTGTGTTAATTCATCAAAATGAGGGAGCGAGGGATGCAGTAAAGAAGGAATAGAGCATCGGGAAAGGAGATACTCGTATCCCAAAAGAAATTCCTGTCGTCTCCATAGAAACGTTACGCGATTTAGAAGGAGAAGTCATAAAACACATAGTATTTCATAACGACGCAATTTCTGTGTTCAGTCGTCAATGTGATGGAGCGAGGGATGCAGTAAAGAAGGAATAGTTCATCGGAAAGGAGATAATCGTATCCAAAAAGAAAATTTTGTCGTTTTCATAGAAACGTTCCTCGATATAGAAGGAGATGTCATAGAATCCATAGTATTTCATAGGGACGCTATTTCTGTGTTAATTCGTCAATGTTAGGTAGCGTGGGATGCAGTAAAGAAGGAGTAGTGCATCGGAAATTAGATATTCGTTTCCCAAAAGAAAATCCTGCCGTTTCCATAGAAACGTTACTCCATTTAGTACGAATAGTCATAGAACCAATAGTATTTCATAGCGGCGCAATTTCTGTGTTAATTCGTCAAAATGAGAGATCGAGGGATGCAGTAAAGAAGGAATAGAGCATCGGGAAAGGAGATACTCGTATCCCAAAAGAAATTCCTGTCGACTCCATAGAAACGTTACTCGATTTAGAAGGAAAAGTCATAGAATCCATAGTATTTCATATCGACGCAATTTCTGTGTTAATTCGTCATTATGAGGGAGCGAAGTATGCAGCAAAGAAGGAATAGTACATCGGAAAGGAGATACTCGTATCCCAAAAGGAAATCATATCCTTTCCATAGAAACGCTACTCGATTTAGATGGAGAAGTCATGGAACACATAGTATTTCATAGCGACGCAATTTCTGTGTTAATACGTCAATGTGACGGAGCAAGGGATGCAGTAAAGAGGGAATAGTGCATCGGAAGGGAGATAGTCGTATCCCAAAAAAAAAACCTCTCGTTTCCATAGAAGCGTTTCTCGTTTTAGAAAAAGTCATAGAACACATAGTATTTCATAGCGACGCAATTTCTGTGTTAATTCGCCAATGTGAAGGAGCGAGGGATGCAGTGAAGAAGGAGTAGTGCATCGGAAAGGAGATAGTCGTATCCCAAAGAAAATCCAGTCCTTTCAATAGAAACGTTACTCGATTTAGAACGAGAAGTCTTAGAACCCTTAGTATTTCATAGCGACGCAATATCTGTGTTAATTCGTCAATGTGAAGGAGCGAGGGAAGCAGTAAAGAGGGAATAGTGCATCGGAAAGGAGATACTTGTATCAATAAAGAAAATCCTGTCGTTTCCATAGAAACGTTACTCGATATAGAAGGAGAAGTAATAGAAAAAATAGTATTTCATAGCAACGCCATTTCTGTGTTTATTCGCCATTATGAGGGAGAGAGAGATGCAGTTAAGAAGGAATAGTGCATCGGAAAGGAGATACTCGTACTCCAAAAGAAAATCCTGTCGTTTCAATAGAAACGTTACTCGATTTAGATGGAGAACCCATAGAGCACATTGTATTTCGTGGCGACGCAATTTCTGTGTTAATACGAATATGTGATGGAGCGAGGGATGCAGTAAAGAAGGAATAGTGCATCTGAAAGGATATACCCGTATCCCAAAAGAAAATCCTGTCGTTTCCACAGAAACGTTACTCGATTTAGAAGGAGAAGTAATAGAACTCATAGTATTTCATAGCGATGCCATTTCTGTTTTTATTCGTCATTATGAGGGAGAGAGAGATGCAGTTAAGAAGGAATAGTGCATCGGAAATGAGATACTCGTACCCCAAAAGAAAATCCTGTCGTTTCAATAGAAACGTTACTCGATTTACATGGAGAACCCATAGAGCACATTGTATTTCGTGGCGACGCAATTTCTGTGTTAATACGAATATGTGATGGTGCGAGGGATGCAGTAAAGAAGGAATAGTGCATCGGAAAGGAGATACTCGTAACCCAAAAGAATATCCTTTCGTTTCCATAGAAACGTTACTCGATTAGAAGGAGAAGTCATTGAATCCATAGTATTTCATAGCGACACAATATCATTGTTAATTCGTCAATGTGATTGAGCGAGGGATGCAGTAAAGAAGGAATATCGGATCGGAAAGGAGAAACTCTTATCCCTAAAGAAAAACCTGTCGTTTCCTTAGAGACGTTACTCGATTTTGGAGGAGATGTCATAGAACAAATAGTAATTCATAGCGACGCAATTTCTGTGTTAATTCGTCAATGTGAGGGACCGAGGGATGCAGTAAAGACTGAATAGTTCATCGGAAGGAGATACTCGTATCCCAAAAGAAATTCCTGACGTTTCCATAGAAACGTAACTCGATTTAAAAGGAGAAGACATAGAACACATAGTATTTCATAGCGACGCCAGTTCTGTGTTAATTCGTCAATCTGAGGGATCGAGGGATGCAGTAAAGGAGGAATAGTGCATCCGAACGGTGAAACTCGTATCCCAAAAGAAAATCCGGTCGTTTCCATAGAAACGTTACTCGATTAGAATGAGAAGTCATATAATCCATAGTGTTTTATAGCGACGGAATATCATTGTTAATTCGTCAATGTGATTGAGCGAGGGATGCAGTAAAGAAGGAATAGGGCATCAGGAAGAAGAAACTCGTATCCCGAAAGAAAATCCTGTCGTTTCCATAGAAACGTTACTCGATTTAGTTGGAGAAGCCATAGAACCCATAGTATTTCATATCGACGCAAGTTCTGTGCTTATTCGTCATTGTGAGGGAGCGAGGGATGCAGTAAAGAAGGAACAGTGCATCGGAAAGGAGATACTCGTATCCCAAAAGAAGATCCTGTCGTTTCCATAGAAACGTTACTCGATTAGAAGGAAAAGTCATAGAACCAATAGTATTTCATAGCGACGATATATCATGGTTAATTCGTAAATGTGAGGGAGCGAGGGATGCAGTAAAGAGGGAATAGCGCAACGGAAAGGAGAAACTCGTATCCCAAAAGAAAATCCTGTCGTTTCCATAGAAACGTTACTCGACTTAGAAGGAGATCATAGAATTATAGTATTTCATAGCGACGCAATTTCTGTGTTAATTCGTCAATGTGAGGCAGCGAGGGATGCAGTAAAGAAGGAATAGTTCATCGGAAGGAGATACTCGTATCCCAAAAGAAATTCCTGACGTTTCCATAGAAACGTAACTCGATGTAAATGGAGAAGACATAGAACACATAGTATTTCATAGCGACGCCATTTCTGTGTTAATTCGTCAATCAGAGGGAGCGAGGGAAGCAGTAAAGAAGCAATAGTGCATCGGAAAGGAGACACTCGTATCCCAAAAGAAAATCCTGTCGTTTCCATAGAAACGTTACTCGATTTAGATGGAGAAGCCCTAGAAATCATAGTATTTCATAGCGACGCCATTTCTGTGCTTATTCGTCATTGTGGGGGAGCGAGGGATACAGTAATGAAGGAATAGTGCATCGGAAAAGAGATACACGTATCCCAAAAGAAAATCCTTTCGATTCCATAGAAACGTTACTCGATTTAGAAGGAGAAGTAATGGAACCCATTGTATTTCATAGCGACGCAATTTTATTGTTAATTCGTCAGTGTGAGGGAGCGAGGGATGCAGTAAAGAAGGAATAGTGCATCGGAAAGCAGATCCTCGTATCAAAAAAGAAATTCGTGTCATTTCCATAGGTAACGTAACTCTATTTAGAAGGAGAATTCATAGAACCCATAGCATTCCATTGCGATGCAATTTCTGTGTTAATTTATCAGTGTGAGGGAGCCAGGGATGCAGTAAAGTAGTGATAGTGCATCGGAAAGGAGATACTCGTATCCGAAAAGAAAATTCTTTCGTTCCCATTGAAACGTTACTCGATTTAGAAGGAGAAGTCATAGAACTCGTAGTATTCCATAGCAACGCAATTTCTGTGTTAATTCGTCAAGGTGAGAGAGCGAGGGCTGCAGTAAAGAAGGAATAGTGCATCGAATAGGAGATATTCGTATCCCAAAAGAAAATCCTGTCGTCTCCATTGAAACGTTACTCGATTTGGAAGAAGAAGTCATAGAACACATAGTATTTCATAGCGACGCAATTTCTGTGTTAATTCGTCAATGTGAGGGAGTGTCGGATGTCGTTAAGAAGTAATAGTGCAACGGAAAGGACATACTCGTATCCCAAAAGAAAATCCTGTCGTTTCCATAGCAACATTACTCGATTTAGAAGGAGAAGTTATAGAACCCGAAGTGTTTCACAACGACACAATTTCTGTGTCAATTCGTCAATGTGAAGGAGCGAGGGATGCAGTAAAGAAGGAATAGTGCTTCGGAAAGGAGATACTCGTATCCCAAAAGAAAATCCTCTCGTTTCCATACAAATGTTACTCGAATTAGTAGGAGATGTCATAGAGCCCTTAGTATTTCATAGCGACGCAATATCTGTGTTAATTCGTCAATGCGAGGTAGCTAGGGATGCAGTATAGAGGTAATAGTGCATCGGGAAGGAGATATTTGCATCCCAAAAGAAGATTTTATCGTAACCATAGAAACGTTACTCGATTTAGATGGAGGTGTCGTAGAACACATAATATTTCATATCGACGCAATATCTGTGTTAATTCGTCAATGTGAGGGAGAGGGGGATGCTACAAAGAAGGTATAGTGCATCGGATAGGAGGCACTCGTATCCCAAAAATAATCCTGTCGTTTCCATAGAAACAATACTCGCTTTAGAAGGAGATGTCATAGAACCCGTAGTATATAATAGCGACGCAATCTCTGTGGTAATTCGTCAATGTGAGGGAGCGAAGGATGCAGTACAGAAGGAATAGTGCATCGGAAAGGAGATACTCGTATCCCAAAAGAAAATCCTGTCGTTTCCATAGAAACGTTACTCGGTTTAGAAGGAGAAGTCATAGAACGCATAGTATTTCATGACGACGCACATTCTGTGTTAATTCGTCAATGTGATGGAGCGAGGGATGCAGAAAAGAAGGAATAGTGCATCGAAAAGAAGATACTCGTATCCCAAAAGAAAATCCTCTCGTTTCCATAGAAACGTTACTCGATTTAGAAGGAGATGTCATAGAACCCACAGTATTTCATTGCGACATAAATTCTGTTTTAATTCGTCAATGTGAGGGAGCGATGGATGCAATATAGAAGGAATAGTGCATCGGAAAGGAGTTACTCGTAACCCAAAAGAAACTCCTGTCGATTCCATAGAAACGTTACTCGATTTAGAAGGAGAAGTCATAGAACCCATAGTATTTCATAGCGACGCAATTTCTGTGTTAATTCGTCAAAGTGAGGCAGCGAGAGATGCAGTGAAGATGGAGTACTGCATCGGAAAGGAGATACTCCTATCCCAAATGAAAATCCTCTGGCTTCCATAGAAACGGTACTCGATTTAGAAGGGATGTCATAGAACCCATAGTATTTCATAGCGACGCAATTTCTGTGTTAATTCGTCTATGGGAGGCAGCAAGGGATGCAATATACAAGGAGTAGTGCATCAGAAAGGAGATACTCGTATCAGAAAAGAAAATCCTGTCGTTTGTATTGAAACGTTATTCGATTTAGAAGGAGAACACATGGAACTCATAGCATATCATAGCGGTGAAATTTCTGTTATTATTTGTCAATGTGAGGGAGCGTGGGATGCAGTAAAGATGGAGTAGTGCATCGGAAAGGAGATACTCGTATCCCTAAAGAAAATCCTGTCGCTACCATAGTAACGTCACTCGATTTAGAAGGAGAAGTCATGAAACACATAGTATTCCATAGCGACGCCATATATGAGTTAATTCCTCAATATGATTGAGCGAAGTATGCAGTAAAGAATGAATAGTGTATCGGAAAGGAGATACTCATATCCCAAAAGAAAATCTTGTCGTTTGCATAGAAACGTTACTCGATTTAGAAGAAAACATAGAAAACATAGTATTTCATAGCGACGCAATTTCTGTGATAATTCGTCAATGTGAGGGAGCGAGGGATGCTGTAAAGAAAGAATGGTGCATCTAAAAGGTGATACTCGTATCCCAAAAGAAAATCATGTCCTTTCCATCGACACGTCACTCGATTTAGGAGAAGTCATAGAGGCCGTAGTAGTTCATAGCGACGCAATTTCTGTGTTAATTCGTCAATAGGAGGCAGCGCGGGATGCAGTAAAGAAAGAATAGTGCATCGGAAAGGAGATACTCGTATCCCAAAAGAAAATCCTGCCGTTTCCATAGAAACGTTACTCGATTTAGAAGAAGAAGTCATAGAACCCATAGTATTTCATAGCGACGCAATTTCTGTGTTAATTCGTCAACGAGAGGGAGCGAGGGATGCAGTAAAGAAGGAATAGTGGATCGGAAAGGAGGTACTCGTATCCCAAAAGAATATCCAGTCTTTTCCATAGAAACGTTACTCGATTTAGATGGAGAAGTCATTAAACTCATAGTATTTCATAGCGACGCAATATCTGTATTAATTCGTAAATGTGAGGGAGCGAGGGATGCAGTTAAGGTAGAGCAGTGCATCGGAAAGGAGATAATCGTAACAAAATCGAAAATCCTGTCGCTTCCATAGAAACGTTACTCGATTTAGAAGGAGAAGTCATAGAACCCATAGAATTTCATAGCGACGCAATTTCTTTCTTAATTCGTCAATGTGTGGGAGCGAGGTATGCAGTAAAGAAGGAATAGTGTATCGGAAAGGAGATACTCGTATCCCAAAAGAAAATCCTGTCGTTTTCATAGAAACAATACTAGATTTAGAAGGAGAAGTCATATAACACATAGTATTTCACAGCGACGCAATTTCTGTGTTTATTTGTCAATGTGAGGGAGCGAGGGATGCAGTAAAGACGGAATAGTGCATCTAAAAGGAGATACTCGTATCCCAAAAGAAAATCCTGTCGATTCCATAGAAACGTTTCTCGATTTAGAAATAGAAGTCATAGAACACATAGTAATTCATAGCGACGCAATTTCTGTATTAATTCGTCAATGTGAGGATGCGAGGGATGCAGTAAAGATGCAGTAGTGCATCGAAAAAGAGATGCTCGATTCCCCAAAGCAAATCATGTCCTTTCGAAAGAAACGTTACTCCATTTAGAAGGAGAAGTCTTAGACCTCAGAGTATTTCATAGCGATCAATTTCAGTGTAAATTCGTCACTGTGATGGAGCAAGGAATGCAGTAAAGAAGGAATAGTGCATCGGAATGGAGATAGTCGTATCCCAAAAGAAAATCCTGTCGTTTCCATAGAAACGTTACTCTATTTAGAAGGATAAGTCATAGAACCCATCGTATTTCATAGCGATGCAATTTCTGTGTTAGTTCGTCAATGTGAGGGATCGAGGGATGCAGTAAAGAAGGAATGGTGCATCGGAAAGAAGATATTCGTATCCCAAAAGAAAATCCTGTCGTCTCCATAGAAACGTTACTCGATGTAGAAGGAGATGTCATAGAACACATAGTATTCCACAGCGACTCAATTTCTGTGTTAATTCGTCAGTGTGATAGGGCGAGGTATGCAGTAAAGAAGAAATAGTGCATCGGAAAGGAGATACTCGTATCCCAAAACAAAATTCTGTCCTTTTCATAGAAACGTTACAGATTTACAAGGAAAAGTCATAGATCCCATAATATTTCATAGCAACGCAATTTCTGTATTAATTCGTCAATAAGAGGGTGCGAGGGATGCAGTAAAGAAGGAATATTGCATCGGAAAGGAGATACTCGTATCCCAAAAGAAAATCCTGTCGTTTCAATAGAAACATTACTCGATTTAGGAGGAGAAGCCATAGATCCCATAGTATTTAATAGCGACGCAATTTCTGTGTTAATTCGTCAATGTGAGGGAGCAAGGGATGCAGTAAAGAGGGAATAGTGCATCGGAAAGGAGTTACTCGTATCCCAAACGAAAATCCTGTCGTTTCCATAGAAACGTTACTCGATTTAGAAGAAGAAGTCATAGAACCCATAGTATTTCATAGCGACGCAATTTCTGGGTTAATTCCTCAATGTGAAGGGGCGAGGGATGCAGTAGAGAAGGAATAGTGCATCGGAAAGGAGATAGTCGTAACCCAAAGAAAATCCTGCCCTTTCCATAGAAATGTCACTCGATTTACAAGGAGAAGTCGTAGATCACATAGTATTTCATAGCGACGCCATTTCTGTGTTAAATCATTAATGTGAGGGAGCGAGGGATGCAGTAAAGAAGGAATAGTGCATCGGAAACGAGATAGATGTATCCCAAAAGAAAATCCAGTCCTTTCCATAGACACGTTTCTCGATTTAGAAGGAGAAGATATAGAACCCATTGTATAACATAGCGACGCACGTTCTGTGTTAATTCGTCAATGGGAGGGAGCGGGGGATGCAATATACAAGGAGTAGTGCATCAGAAAGGAGATACTCGTCTCCCAAAAGAATATCCTGTCGTTTCCATTGAAATGTTACTCGATTTAGAAGGAGAAGTCATAGAACCCATAGTATTTCATAGGGACGCTATTTCTGTGTTAATTCGTCAATGTTAGGTAGCGTGGGATGCAGTAAAGAAGGAGTAGTGCATCGGAAATTAGATATTCGTATCCCAAAAGAAAATCCTGCCGTTTCCATAGAAACGTTACTCCATTTAGAACGAATAGTCATAGAACCCATAGTATTTCATAGCGACGCAATTTCTGTGTTAATTCGTCAAAATGAGAGATCGAGGGATGCAGTAAAGAAGGAATAGAGCAGCGGGAAAGGAGATACTCGTATCCCAAAAGAAATTCCTGTCGTCTCCATAGAAACGTTACTCGATTTAAAAGGAAAAGTCATAGAATCCATAGTATTTCATATCGTCGCAATTTCTGTGTTAATTCGTCAATATGAGGGAGCCAAGTATGCAGCAAAGAACGAATAGTGCATCGGAAAGGAGATACTCGTATCCCAAATGGAAATCATGTCCTTTCCATAGAAACGTTACTCGATTTAGATGGAGAAGTCATGGAACACATAGTATTTCATAGCGACGCAATTTCTGTGTTAATTCTTCAATGTGACGGAGCAAGGGATGCAGTAAAGAGGGAATAGTGCATCGGAAAGCAGATAGTCGTATCCCAAAACAAAAACCTCTCGTTTCCATAGAAACGTTTCTCGTTTTAGAAAAAGTCATAGAACACATAGTATTTCATAGCGACGCAATTCCTGTGTTAATTCGCCAATGTGAAGGAGCGAGGGATGCAGTGAAGAAGGAGTAGTGCATCGGAAAGGAGATAGTCGTATCCCAAAGAAAATCCAGTCCTTTCAATAGAAACGTTACTCGATTTAGAAGGAGAAGTCATAGAACACATAGTATTTCATAGCGACGCAACAACTGTGTTAATTCGTCAATGTGAAGGAGCGAGGGAAGCAGTAAAGAGGGAATAGTGCATCGGAAAGGAGATACTCGTATCCCAAAAGAAAATCTAGTCGTTTCCATAGAAACGTTACTCGATTTAGAAGAAGACATAGAAAACATAGTATTTCATAGCGACGCAATTTCTGTGTTAATTCGTCAATGTGAGGGAGCGAGGTATGCAGTAAAGAAGGAATAGTGCATCGGGAAGAAGATACTCGTATCCCAAAAGAAAATCATGTCCTTTCGATCTACACGTTACTCGATTTAAGAGAAGTCGTAGAAGCCATAGTACTTCGTAGCGACGCCATTTTTGTGTCAATTCGTCAATAAGAGGCAGCGAGGAATGCAGTAAAGATGGAATAGTACATCGGAAAGGAGATACTCGTATCAATAAAGAAAATCATATCCTTTCCATAGAAACGTTACTCGATTTAGAAGGAGGAGTCATAGAACACATAGGATTTCATCGCGACGCAATTTCTGTCTTAATTCGTCAATGTGAGGGAGTGAGTGATGCAGTAAAGAGGGAATAGTGCATCGGAAGGGAGGTACTCGTATCCCAAAAGAAAATCCTGTCGTTCCCATAGAAACGTTACTCGATTTAGAAGAAGAAGTCATAGAACCCATAGTACTTCATAGCGACGACTTTTCTGTGTTAATTCGTCAGTGTGAAGGAGCGAGGCATGCAGTAAAGAAGGAATAGTGCATCGGAAATGAGACAGTTGTATCCCAAAGAAAATCCAGTCCTTTCCATAGAAACGTTACTCGATTTATAATGAGAAGTCAAAGATCCCATAGTATTTCTTAGCGACGCAATTTCTGTGTAAATTCGTCAGTGTGAGGGAGCGGGGGATGCAGTAAAGACGGAATAGTGCATCGGAAAGGAGATACTCGTATCCCAAACAAAAATCCTGTCGTTTCCATAGAATCGTTACTCAATTTAGAAGCAGAAGTCATAGAGCTCATAGTATTGCATAGCGACGCAATTCCTGTGTTAATTCTTCAATGTCAAGGAGCGAGGGATGCAGTGAAGATGAAATTCTGCATCCCAAATGAGATAGTTGTATCCCTAAGAAAATTCAGTCCTTTCCATAGACACGTTACTCGATTTAGAAGAAGACATAGAAAACATAGTATTTCATAGCGACGCAATTTCTGTGTTAATTCGTCAATGTGAGGGAGCGAGGGATGCAGTAAAGATGCAGTAGTGCATCGAAAAAGAGCTACTCGTATCGCTAAAGAAAATCATGTCCTTTCGATAGAAAGGTTACTCCATTTAGAAGGAGAATTCTTAGAACTCATAGTATTTCATAGCGATCAATTTCTGTGCAAATTAGTCAATGTGAGGGAGCTAGGGATGCAGTAAAGACGGAATAGTGCATCGGAAAGGTGATAGTCGTACCCCAGAAGAAAATCCAGTCGTTTCCACAGAAAAGTTACTCGATTTAGAAGGAGTAGACATAGAACTCATAGTATTTCAAAGCGACGCAATTTCTGTGTTAATTCGTCAATGTGAAGGAGCAAGGGATGCAGTAAAGAAGGAATAGTGCATCGGAATGGAGATAGTCGTATCCCAAAAGAAAATCCTGTAGCTTCTATAGAAACGTTACTAGATTTAGAAGGAGATGTCATAGAACATATAGAATAACATAGCGACGCCATATCTGTGTTAATTCGTCAATGTGAGGAAGCGAAGGATGCAGTAAAGAAGCAATAGTGTATAGGAAAGGAGATTCTCGTATCCCAAAGGAATATCATTTCGTTTCCATAGAAATGTTACTCTATTTAGAAGCAGAAGTCATAGAACCCATCGTATTTCATAGCGACGCAATTTCTGTGTTAATTCGTCAATGTGAGGGATCGAGGGATGCAGTAAAGAAGGAATAGTGCATCGGAAAGATGATACTCGTATCCCAAAAGAAAATCCTTTCGTCTCCATAGACACGTTAGTCGATTTCGAAGGAGAAGTCATATATCCCATAGTATTTCATAGCGACGCAATTTCTGTGTTAATTCGTCAATGTGAGGGAGCGAGGGATGCAGTGAAGAAGGAATAGTGCATCGGAAAGGAGATACTCGCAGGCCTAAAGAAAATTTTGTCGTTACCATAGAAACATTACTCGGTTTAGAAGGAGATGTCATAGAAGACATAGTATTCCACAGCGACGCAATATCTGTGTTAATTCGTCAGTGTGATAGAGCAAGGTATGCAGTAAAGAAGGAAAAGTGCATCGGAAAGGAGATACTCGTATCCCAAAAGAAAATCCAGCCGTTTACATAGTAACGTTACTCGATTTAGAAGAAGAAGTCATTGAACCCACAGAAGTTCGTAGCGACGCAATTTCTGTGTTAATTCGTCAATGTGATGGAGCGAAGGATGCAGTGAAGAAGGAATAGTGCATCGGAAAGGAGATACTCGTATCCCTAAACAAAATCATGTCCTTTCCATAGAAACGCTACTCGATTTAGTAGGAGGAGTCATAGAACCCATAGTATTTCATAGCGACGCAATTTCTGTGTTAATTCCTCAATGTGAGGGAGCAAGGGATCCAGTAAAGAGGGAATAGTGCATCTAAAAGGAGACACTCGTATCCCAAAAGAAAATCTTGCCGTTTCCATAGAAACGTAACTCGATTTAGAAGAATAAGTCATAGAACCCATAGTATTTCATAGCGACGCAATTTCTGTGTTAATTCGTCAACGAGAGGGAGCGAGGGATGCAGTAAAGAAGGAATAGTGCATCGGAAAGGAGGTACTCGTATCCCAAAAGAATATCCAGTCTTTTCCATAGAAACGTTACTCGATTTAGATGGAGAAGTCATTAAACTCATAGTATTTCATAGCGACGCAATATCTGTATTAATTCGTAAATGTGAGGGAGCGAGGGATGCAGTTAAGGTAGAGCAGTGCATCGGAAAGGAGATAATCGTAACAAAATCGAAAATCCTGTCGCTTCCATAGAAACGTTACTCGATTTAGAAGGAGAAGTCATAGAACCCATAGAATTTCATAGCGACGCAATTTCTTTCTTAATTCGTCAATGTGTGGGAGCGAGGTATGCAGTAAAGAAGGAATAGTGTATCGGAAAGGAGATACTCGTATCCCAAAAGAAAATCCTGTCGTTTTCATAGAAACAATACTAGATTTAGAAGGAGAAGTCATATAACACATAGTATTTCACAGCGACGCAATTTCTGTAGTAATTCGTCAATGTGAGGATGCGAGGGATGCAGTAAAGATGCAGTAGTGCATCGAAAAAGAGATGCTCGTATCCCCAAAGCAAATCATGTCCTTTCGATAGAAACGTTACTCCATTTAGAAGGAGAAGTCTTAGACCTCAGAGTATTTCATAGCGATCAATTTCAGTGTAAATTCGTCACTGTGAAGGAGCAAGGGATGCAGTAAAGAAGGAATAGTGCATCGGAACGGACATACTCGTATACCAAAATAAAATTCTGTCCTTTTCATAGAAACGTTACAGATTTAGAAGGAAAAGTCATAGATCCCATAATATTTCATAGCAACGCAATTTCTGTATTAATTCGTCAATAAGAGGGTGCGAGGGATGCAGTAAAGAAGGAATATTGCATCGGAAAGGAGATACTCGTATCCCAAAAGAAAATCCTGTCGTTTCCATAGAAACGTTACTCGATTTAGAAGGAGAAGTCATAGAACCCACAGTAATTTATAGCGACCCTATTTCAGTGTTAATTTGTCAATGTGAGGGAGCGAAGGATGCAGTAAAGAAGCAATAGTGCATAGGAAAGGAGATTCTCGTACCCCAAAGGAATATCCTTTCGTTTCCATAGAAATGTTACTCTATTTAGAAGGATAAGTCATAGAACCCATCGTATTTCATAGCGACGCAATTTCTGTGTTAGTTCGTCAATGTGAGGGATCGAGGGATGCAGTAAAGAAGGAATGGTGCATCGGAAAGAAGATATTCGTATCCCAAAAGAAAATCCTGTCGTCTCCATAGAAACGTTACTCGATGTAGAAGGAGATGTCATAGAACACATAGTATTCCACAGCCACTCAATTTCTGTGTTAATTCGTCAGTGTGATAGGGCGAGGTATGCAGTAAAGAAGGAATAGTGCATCGGAAAGGAGATACTCGTATCCCAAAATACAGTTCTGTCCTTTTCATAGAAACGTTACAGATTTAGAAGGAAAAGTCATAGATCCCATAATATTTCATAGCAACGCAATTTCTGTATTAATTCGTCAATAAGAGGGTGCGAGGGATGCAGTAAAGAAGGAATATTGCATCGGAAAGGAGATACTCGTATCCCAAAAGAAAATCCTGTCGTTTCAATAGAAACATTATTCGATTTAGGAGGAGAAGCCATAGATCCCATAGTATTTAATAGCGACGCAATTTCTGTGTTAATTCGTCAATGTGAGGGAGCAAGGGATGCAGTAAAGAGGGAATAGTGCATCGGAAAGGAGTTACTCGTATCCCAAACGAAAATCCTGTCGTTTCCATAGAAACGTTACTCGATTTAGAAGAAGAAGTCATAGAACCCATAGTATTTCATAGCGACGCAATTTCTGTGTTAATTCCTCAATGTGAAGGGGCGAGGGATGCAGTAGAGAAGGAATAGTGCATCGGAAAGGAGATAGTCGTAACCCAAAGAAAATCCTGCCCTTTCCATAGAAATGTCACTCGATTTACAAGGAGAAGTCGTAGATCACATAGTATTTCATAGCGACGCAATTTCTGTGTTAAATCATTAATGTGAGGGAGCGAGGGATGCAGTAAAGAAGGAATAGTGCATCGGAAACGAGATAGATGTATCCCAAAAGAAAATCCAGTCCTTTCCATAGACACGTTTCTCGATTTAGAAGGAGAAGATATAGAACCCATTGTATAACATAGCGACGCACGTTCTGTGTTAATTCGTCAATGGGAGGGAGCGGGGGATGCAATATACAAGGAGTAGTGCATCAGAAAGGAGATACTCGTCTCCCAAAAGAATATCCTGTCGTTTCCATTGAAATGTTACTCGATTTAGAAGGAGAAGTCATAGAACCCATAGTATTTCATAGGGACGCTATTTCTGTGTTAATTCGTCAATGTTAGGTAGCGTGGGATGCAGTAAAGAAGGAGTAGTGCATCGGATATTAGATATTCGTATCCCAAAAGAAAATCCTGCCGTTTCCATAGAAACGTTACTCCATTTAGAACGAATAGTCATAGAACCCATAGTATTTCATAGCGACGCAATTTCTGTGTTAATTCGTCAAAATGAGAGATCGAGGGATGCAGTAAAGAAGGAATAGAGCAGCGGGAAAGGAGTTACTCGTATCCCAAAAGAAATTCCTGTCGTCTCCATAGAAACGTTACTCGATTTAAAAGGAAAAGTCATAGAATCCATAGTATTTCATATCGTCGCAATTTCTGTGTTAATTCGTCAATATGAGGGAGCCAAGTATGCAGCAAAGAACGAATAGTGCATCGGAAAGGAGATACTCGTATCCCAAAAGGAAATCATGTCCTTTCCATAGAAACGTTACTCGATTTAGATGGAGAAGTCATGGAACACATAGTATTTCATAGCGACGCAATTTCTGTGTTAATTCGTCAATGTGACGGAGCAAGGGATGCAGTAAAGAGGGAATAGTGCATCGGAAAGGAGATAGTCGTATCCCAAAACAAAAACGTCTCGTTTCCATAGAAGCGTTTCTCGTTTTAGAAAAAGTCATAGAACACATAGTATATCATAGCGACGCAATTCCTGTGTTAATTCGCCAATGTGAAGGAGCGAGGGATGCAGTGAAGAAGGAGTAGTGCATCGGAAAGGAGATAGTCGTATCCCAAAGAAAATCCAGTCCTTTCAATAGAAACGTTACTCGATTTAGAAGGAGAAGTCATAGAACACATAGTATTTCATAGCGACGCAATATCTGTGTTAATTCGTCAATGTGAAGTAGCGAGGGAAGCAGTAAAGAGGGAATAGTGCATCGGAAAGGAGATACTCGTATCCCAAAAGAAAATCTAGTCGTTTCCATAGAAACGTTACTCGATTTAGAAGAAGACATAGAAAACATAGTATTTCATAGCGACGCAATTTCTGTGTTAATTCGTCAATGTGAGGGAGCGAGGTATGCAGTAAAGAAGGAATAGTGCATCGGGAAGAAGATACTCGTATCCCAAAAGAAAATCATGTCCTTTCGATCTACACGTTACTCGATTTAAGAGAAGTCGTAGAAGCCATAGTACTTCGTAGCGACGCCATTTTTGTGTCAATTCGTCAATAAGAGGCAGCGAGGAATGCAGTAAAGATGGAATAGTACATCGGAAAGGAGATACTCGTATCAATAAAGAAAATCATGTCCTTTCCATAGAAACGTTACTCGATTTAGAAGGAGGAGTCATAGAACACATAGGATTTCATCGCGTCGCAATTTCTGTCTTAATTCGTCAATGTGAGGGAGTGAGTGATGCAGTAAAGAGGGAATAGTGCATCGGAAGGGAGGTACTCGTATCCCAAAAGAAAATCCTGTCGTTCCCATAGAAACGTTACTCGATTTAGAAGAAAAAGTCATAGAACCCATAGTACTTCATAGCGACGACTTTTCTGTGTTAATTCGTCAGTGTGAAGGAGCGAGGCATGCAGTAAAGAAGGAATAGTGCATCGGAAATGAGACAGTCGTATCCCAAAGAAAATCCAGTCCTTTCCATAGAAACGTTACTCGATTTATAATGAGAAGTCAAAGATCCCATAGTATTTCATAGCGACGCAATCTCTGTGTAAATTCGTCAGTGTGAGGGAGCGGGGGATGCAGTAAAGACGGAATAGTGCATCGGAAAGGAGATACTCGTATCCCAAACAAAAATCCTGTCGTTTCCATACAATCGTTACTCAATTTAGAAGCAGAAGTCATAGAGCTGATAGTATTGCATAGCGACGCAATTCCTGTGTTAATTCTTCAATGTCAAGGAGCGAGGGATGCAGTGAAGATGAAATTCTGCATCCCAAATGAGATAGTTGTATCCCTAAGAAAATCCAGTCCTTTCCATAGACACGTTACTCGATTTAGGAGAAGTCATAGAAGCCATAGTATTTCATAGCGACGCAATTTCTGTGTTAATTCGTCAATGTGAGGGAGCGAGGGATGCAGTAAAGATTCAGTAGTGCATCGAAAAAGAGCTACTCGTATCGCTAAAGAAAATCATGTCCTTTCGATAGAAAGGTTACTCCATTTAGAAGGAGATTTCTTAGAACTCATAGTATTTCATAGCGATCAATTTCTGTGTAAATTAGTCAATGTGAGGGAGCTAGGGATGCAGTAAAGACGGAATAGTGCATCGGAAAGGTGATAGTCGTACCCCAGAAGAAAATCCAGTCGTTTCCACAGAAAAGTTACTCGATTTAGAAGGAGTAGACATAGAACTCATAGTATTTCAAAGCGACGCAATTTCTGTGTTAATTCGTCAATGTGAAGGAGCAAGGGATGCAGTAAAGAAGGAATAGTGCATCGGAATGGAGATAGTCGTATCCCAAAAGAAAATCCTGTAGCTTCTATAGAAACGTTACTAGATTTAGAAGTAGATGTCATAGAACATATAGATAACATAGCGACGCCATATCTGTGTTAATTCGTCAATGTGAGGAAGCGAAGGATGCAGTAAAGAAGCAATAGTGTATAGGAAAGGAGATTCTCGTATCCCAAAGGAATATCATTTCGTTTCCATAGAAATGTTACTCTATTTAGAAGCAGAAGTCATAGAACCCATCGTATTTCATAGCGACGCAATTTCTGTGTTAATTCGTCAATGTGAGGGATCGAGGGATGCAGTAAAGAAGGAATAGTGCATCGGAAAGATGATACTCGTATCCCAAAAGAAAATCCTTTCGTCTCCATAGACACGTTAGTCGATTTCGAAGGAGACGTCATATATCCCATAGTATTTCATAGCGACGCAATTTCTGTGTTAATTCGTCAATGTGAGGGAGCGAGGGATGCAGTGAAGAAGGAATAGTGCATCGGAAAGGAGATACTCGCAGCCCTAAAGAAAATTTTGTCGTTACCATAGAAACATTACTCGGTTTAGAAGGAGATGTCATAGAAGACATAGTATTCCACAGCGACGCAATATCTGTGTTAATTCGTCAGTGTGATAGAGCAAGGTATGCAGTAAAGAAGGAAAAGTGCATCGGAAAGGAGATACTCGTATCCCAAAAGAAAATCCAGCCGTTTACATAGTAACGTTACTCGATTTAGAAGAAGAAGTCATTGAACCTACAGAAGTTCGTAGCGACGCAATTTCTGTGTTAATTCGTCAATGTGATGGAGCGAAGGATGCAGTGAAGAAGGAATAGTGCATCGGAAAGGAGATACTCGTATCCCTAAACAAAATCATGTCCTTTCCATAGAAACGCTACTCGATTTAGTAGGAGGAGTCATAGAACCCATAGTATTTCATAGCGACGCAATTTCTGCGTTAATTCCTCAATGTGAGGGAGCAAGGGATCCAGTAAAGAGGGAATTGTGCATCGGAAAGGAGATACCCGTATCCCAAAACAAATACGTTACTCGATTTAGAAGAAGAAGTCATAGAAGCCATCGTATTTCATGGCGACGCAATTTCTGTGTTAATTCGTCAATGTGAGGGATCGAGGGATGCAGTAAAGAAGGTATAGTGCATCGGAAAGATGATGCTCGTATCCCAAAAGAAAATCCTGTCGTCTCCATAGACACGTTAGTCGATTTCGAAGGAGAAGTCATAGATCCCCTAGTATTTCATAGCGACGCAATTACTGTGTTAATTCGTCAATGTGATGGAGCGAGGGATGCAGTAAAAAAGGAATAGTGCATCGGAAAGGAGATACTCGTATCCCTAAACGAAATCATGCCCTTTCCATAGAAACGCTACTCGATCTAGAAGGAGAAGTCATAGAACCCATAGTATTTCATAGCGACGCCATTTCTGTGTTAATTCGTCAGTGTGAAGGAGCGAGGCATGCAGTAAAGAAGGAATAGTGCATCGGAAATGAGATAGTCGTATCCCAAAGAAACTCCAGTCCTTTCCATAGAAACGTTACTCGATTTATAAGGAGAAGTCAAAGATCCCATAGTATTTCATAGCGACGCAATTTCTGTGTAAATTCGTCAGTGTGAGGGAGCGGGGGATGCAGTAAAGACGGAATAGTGGATCGGAAAGGAGATACTCGTATCCCAAAACTAAATCCTGTCGTATCCATAGAAACGTTACTCGATTTAGATGGAGAAGTCATAGAACTCCTAGTTATTCATAGCGACGCAATTTCTGTTATAATTCGTCAATGTGAGGGAGCGAAGGATGCAGTAAAGATGGAGTAGCGCATCGGAAAGGAGATACTCGAATCCCAAAAGCAAATCCTGTCCCTTCCATAGAAACGTTACTCGATTTAGAAGGAGAATCCATAGAACCCATAGTATTTCATAGCGACGCAATTTCTGTGTTAATTCGTCAATGTGAGGGAGCAAGGGATCCAGTAAAGACGGAATAGTGCATCGGAAAGGAGATACCCGTATCCCAAAACAAAAACCTTTCGTTTCCATAGAAACGTTACTCGATTTAGAAGAAGAAGTCATAGAACCCATAGTATTTCATAGCGACCCAATTTCTGTGCTAATTCGCCAATGTGAAGGAGCGAGGGATGCAGTAAAGAAGGAGTAGTGCATCGGAAAGGAGATAGTCGTAACCGAAAGAAAATCCAGTCGTTTCCAAAGAATCGTTACTCAATTTAGAAGGAGAAGTCATAGAGCTGATAGTATTGCATAGCAACGCAATTCCTGTGTTAATTCTTCAATGTCAAGGAGCGAGGGATGCAGTGAAGATGAAATAGTGCATCCCAAATGAGATAGTTGTATCCCTAAGAAAATCCAGTCCTTTCCATAGACACGTTACTCGATTAGGAGAAGTCATAGAAGCCATAGTATTTCATAGCGATGCAAATTCTGTGTTAATTCGTCAATGTGAGGTAGTGAGGGATGCAGTAAAGATGCAGTAGTGCATCGAAATAGAGATACTTGTATCCCTAAAGAGAATCATGTCCTTTCGATAGATACGTTATTCCATTTAGAAGGAGAAGACTTAGAACTCATAGTATTTCATAGCGATCAATTTCTGTGTAAATTAGTCAATGTGAGGGAGCGAGGGATGCAATTAAGACGGAATAGTGCATCGGAAAGGTGATAGTCGTACCCCAAAAGAAAATCCAGTCGTTTCCACAGAAACGTTACTCGATTTAGAAGGAGTAGACATAGAACTCATAGTATTTCATAGCGACGCAATTTCTGTGTAAATTAGTCAATGTGAGGGAGCGAGGGATGCAATTAAGACGGAATAGTGCATCGGAAAGGTGATAGTCGTACCCCAAAAGAAAATCCAGTCGTTTCCACAGAAACGTTACTCGATTTAGAAGGAGTAGACATAGAACTCATAGTATTTCATAGCGACGCAATTTCTGTGTTAATTCGTCAATGTGAAGGAGCAAGGGATGCAGTAAAGAAGGAATAGTGCATCGGAATGGAGATAGTCGTATCCCAAAAGAAAATCCTGTAGCTTCCATAGAAACGTTACTAGATTTAGAAGGATATGTCATAGAACCCATAGAATAACATTGCGACGCCATATCTGTGTTAATTCGTCAATGTGAGGGAGCGAAGGATGCAGTAGAGAAGCAATAGTGTATAGGAAAGGAGATACTCGTATCCCAAAGGAATATCCTTTCGTTTCCATAGAAAAGTTTCTCTATTTAGAAGCAGAAGTCATAGAAGCCATCGTATTTCATAGCGACGCAATTTCTGTGTTAATTCGTCAATGTGAGGGATCGAGGGATGCAGTAAAGAAGGAATAGTGCATCGGAAAGATGATACTCGTATCCCAAAAGAAAATCCTGTCGTCTCCATTGACACGTTAGTCGATTTCGAAGGAGAAGTCATAGATCCCATAGGATTTCATAGCGACGCAATTTCTGTGTTAATTCGTCAATGTGAGGGAGCGAGGGATGCAGTGAAGAAGGAATAGTGCATCGGAAAGGAGATACTCGCATTCTTAAAGAAAATCCTGTCGTTACATAGAAACATTACTCGGTTTAGAAGGAGATGTCATAGAACACATAGTATTCCACAGCGACGCAATTTCTGTGTTAATTCGTCAGCGTGATACAGCAAGGTATGAAGTGTAGATGGAAAAGTGCATCGGAAAAGAGATACTCGTATCCCAAAAGAAAATCCAGTCGTTTACATAGTAACGTTACTCGATTTAGAAGAAGATGTCATTGAACCCACAGAAGTTCGTAGCGACGCAATTTCTGTGTTAATTCGTCAATGTGATGGAGCGAAGGATGCAGTGAAGAAGGAATAGTGCATGGGAAAGGAGATACTCGTATCCCAAAAGAAGATCCTGTCGTATCCATAGAAACGTTTCTCGATTTAGACGGAAAAGTCATAGAACCCATAGTATATCATAGTGACGCAATTTCTGTGTTAATTCGTCAATGTGAGGGAGCAAGGGATGCAGTAAAGATGGAATATGTTGTGGCGTAGCAAGACAGCCACGCCACGGAATTAGCCGAAAGGCACGCGTTTTGCAGGCCAGTTATAGGTCTGTAACAGGATACGTAATGAGTGTTATAATGAAAGGTACGTAGCTTCTTTAATACTTAACTTTATTACATTCTTGGTACATCGCTATTGACGATATAAGTGAGATTCCATATATACATGCCACTTTACTAATGGCGCCTTGCTAGGTCGTAGCCATGGACGTAGCTGAAGGCTATTCTAACTATCTGCTCGGCAAATGAGCAATGCTTAGTCCGTGTAGTCACTAGCAAAGTCGTCCGTACAACTGGGGCGAGGGCTAGTCCGTATCTCGAGACCTGCCTTGTGTGGGCGCTCGGTCTGTGATCACACAGTGGCGACAAGCGGGTCCGACATGTACTAATAGACCGCGGCCGATTTAAAGCTACCACCTAGCAAGTGTGGTGTCTGGCGGTGACACCACAATCCTCCCCCGCAAATCGGCGAACGGTCGTGTTATAAGGCTTCCGCCCGCCGTGGGGAGGACCCCATGTTGACGTATGCGATGAGGTGGGGATCCTAACAACAGGCGAGGCTGTGCCACCCGCACCCGGCCATTCGGTCCGAGGGGAGCTAGGAAACGCCTGAAAACCTTGTCGAGGGTGCACGTCAACATGCGGTGTATGCGCCCGTAGAGAGACAGGAGGGGCCGAAGGGGCGACCTCCATTGCGTCGGGGTACCCGATTGCCGAAGACGCCATGAGGTCCGGAGCGGGCAAGAGTTCCATGGCGGAGGACAGCTGGTCACGGGAAGCGATCTGCGGCGCGTGACCCAGGGAGGCGCCCGGCGGCAGCAGCGAAGCGTCCACTGCGGGCGGCGCCGGTGGGAGAACAGGTGGCGGCGGCGGCGTCGGCTGCGGCGGCGCGTCGCCATGGGTCAAAATGGAAGGCATCCTCGGTAACACCTGGGGATGAGGCGAGCCAGTAGATGGGTCCCCAGGGCGCTGACCGGACGGCACCGTCGCTGAAAGACGGGGAGCGGCAGAACCCGTGCGACGACAGAGGCGCAGCTGATTGAGAGGCCGACGCACCTCACCAGAGGCCCCCAAAACCCAATACATCGCACGGCCGATGCAGCGAAGAATGCGCCCCGTGAGCCAACGCCGTGAACCTCGATAGTTGCGATAGAATACAACGTTGCCTGGAGCAAAAGCAGGTGTCTGCCGCTGCACAGGAACCTGATGCGGCAGATGCAGCAAAGACATCAAGGTTCGATGAGGACGACCGTGGAGCAACTCAGCCGGCGAGCGACCATCTTGGGGCTGAGAGCGATACGATGACAAAAAGAGCAACAACGCGTCCTCCCTAGAATGCGACTCTTTCAACTTCAACATCTGTGACTTCAAAGTCCGGACCAATCGTTCAGCGGCACCGTTTGACTGAGGCGAAAACGGTGCGGATGTCAGATGTTGAATACCATTAGCCAGGCAGAATGACTGAAACTCTGCGGACATGATCTGTGGGCCATTGTCGGAAACAATAGTCTGCGGAAGACCTTCAATGCATAAGATAGCAGACAACGCTTGGATGGTGGCAGATGACGTCGTGGAAGACATCCGAACAACAAAAGGAAAATTATTGAAGGCATTTACCAGAACCAACCATCGAGCATTCCAGAATGGACCAGCAAAATCGATGTGCAAGCGTTGCCAAGGGGAAGTGGCTTTTGGCCATGCAAAGACTTTCCGCGGCGGTGCGGATTATTGTTCGGCACACGCCATGCAAGAAGAACACATATTCGTAATCGCAGCATCGATTCCGAACCAAGTACAGTGCTGACGAGCAAGTTGTTTCGTTCGCACTATACCCCAATGTCCTGGGTGAAGAAGCCGTAAAACAGAGGACTGTAACGAACGTGGGACCACGACTCTGGACTGATCATTATCAGAACGCAACAACAAAACACCATGTCGAACAAAAAGTCTCTCCTTGTGAGCAAAAAATCGGCGAACCAACGGATCCTCGATCCGAGACTTTGACAAAGGCCATTGCGTAGCAACAAAACGCAAAACGGCAGCAAGGACCGGGTCAGCAGCTGTGGCTGTAGCTACACGACGAAAATCAATCGGAAACGATTCGACCACTTCATCGGTTTCCGAATCAATGATCATGCAAGCAAGTTCGGAAGAATCGAATGATCTATCCTCAGCAACAGGCAAATGGGTCAACGCATCGGCGTTTCCGTGCTTAGCAGTGGACCGATACAAGATATCGTAGCGGTACTGTGAGAGGAAAATAGACCAGCGTATGAATTTCTGCGCTGTACGTGGAGGTACAGGCTTGTTTGGATGAAAAAGCGACGTCAAAGGTTTGTGGTCTGTGATGATGGTAAAGTGACGACCATACAAGAAATCATGAAACTTTGCAACACCAAAGACGAGAGCCAAAGCTTCTTTCTCTATCTGCGAGTAATTTCTTTGCGCAGACGAGAGCAATTTGGACGCAAAGGCAATAGGGCGATCATGCGACCTATCTCAGTGCGCAAGCACAGCACCGATCCCGAAATCCGATGCATCTACCATCAACAAAAGGGGTTTCTGGGGATCGAATGGCGTAAGGCAAGTATTTGAAAGCAACGCCGATTTCAACTGGCGAAAGGCGCGTTCGCAGTCCGTCGTCCAGACGAACGGAACACCTTTACGGCGTAAGCGATGAAGCGGAGCTGAAATGGAAGAGGCATTGCGGAGAAAGCGATGATAATAGTTAATTTTACCCAACACACTCTGTAGCTGCTGCAAAGTCTGCGGCGAAGGCAAGTCGTGTATGGCACGGAGGTGTTCTGGACTGGGATGGATGCCTTGGGCATTGATTACATGTCCCAGATATGGCAAGTCACGAGCAAAAAACACACATTTGTCCTTCCGCAAGCGAAGACCATTTTGTCGCAATACCTGAAATAATGTTCTTAGATTTACTAAATGTTCGTCGGCTGTCCTTCCGGAGATCACAATATCGTCCAGATAGTTCGCAGCAGTAGGGACCGACGCACAAACAGTTTGCAGATATTGCTGAAACAATGCAGGGGCGGAGGCACACCCAAATGGCAGTCTTTTGAATCGGTACAAACCAAGATCCGTGTTAACCACCAAGACGCGCTGGGAATCCTCGTCCACTGGTATTTGCAAGTACGCATCTGCTAGGTCCAACTTCGAAAAATATTTACCCGGGCACAGTTTATCAAAAAGATCTTCCGGGCGGGGTAAAGTATAGGTTGCAATCACTAATTGTGGATTCACTGTTCCCTTGAAGTCCACACAAAGTCTCAATTTTCCGGAAGTTTTCGGCAAAATTACTAAGTGTGAGGCCCAGAGAGAAGCTTGCACCCGTTCAGTGACAACTTGTGATTCTAAATCGTGTAATGTTCTTGCGACCTCATCACGCAATGCGTGAGGAACAATGCGCACTCTGAAAAATTTTGGTTGCGCGTTGACTTTCAGTTCCAAATGTGCTTCATAGTTCTTAGCGCAACCAAGGCCCAGTGCAAAAATGTCTGCAAATTCTTCACACAGACGAGAAACACTGTCTGAAGGCACAGTCTGATTCACTGATAGGATCTGATTTACAATAGACAAGTTAAACAATTGAAATAAATCGAAACCAAATAAGTTCACTGCGAAAGAAGAATGAAGAACGTAAAATGACACAAGTTTTGTTTGTCCCTTGTATGTAGCAAGAAGGCTGCACTGTCCTAACACAGGGATATACTGACCTGAATAACTATGTAACTTAACATTTGCGGCACGCAACGGAGGTTTGTCCAGTTGTTTGTATGTGTCGTGATTGATCAATGAAACAGCAGCTCCGGTGTCGAGCTGGAATGGTATGACCTTGCCATTAAAGTCCAAATCTACAAAAAGTTAATTGTCCTGCTGACGACAAGAGCCACTGTCTCGTGCAATTTGAACTGATATAGGTACAGCATCACTTGCTAATTGACGTGATTTCCGGCGACGTCGACGCACACGTTTTGTGGGACAAACACAGTCACTGTTAGAGAAAGTGGCACTGGACGAAGCGGAATTAACTACATGAATGTCCACGGGCGAAGGTCCACGAGCCTGAGTGTCCTTGGTTCGATTCCGGCGCGAAGCAAAGGGCCGGGAACGATTGTGATTGTCTGATTTGAGCTTTTTCTGGCAAACACTTTGAACATGTCCTTTTTTATTACAGTAAAAACAAATAGCTTGGCGTGACGGGCAAGTGTCACACGAATGTCTAGTTGCACACCGTGGGCATGATTTCACTGCATTTCTATGCTTGCGCGGCACACCTGATTTAGAGCGTGGCGGCAGCTGCGTGAACGTGTGCGAGGGCAATTTATCGGTCCGCGCAGCGCGCCCGGCGGGCTGGTTGATGGTACACACGGCTGGCGAAGTTGCAAATGATTCCTGAGCAAAGTCAAGTGTGTCTTGTCTATCTAATATGTCTATCACTTGCTGAAGGGAGGGATTAACTAGTTTCAAAATCTGTTCCCGTATACGAACATCAGAAACGTTCTGTGCAATTGCATCACGTACCATTGTATCTGAATAAGGGAGTCCACATTCACACTCAAAAGCACAATCCCTTCTAAGGCCTTGCAATGTTGCAACCCACTCCCTATTAGTCTGACGGGCCGTACGTTTTGTACGAAAGAAAGTATACCTTCTTGCAACGACATTGACTGTTTCCTTGAAATAGGCATCCAATGCAGACAAAATTTATTCGTAGGACATAGTCGCTACGTCGCTTCGGGGAAACAATTTCACTATCACACCGTAGGTGGACACACCTACACACGAAAGCAAAAACGGCTGCCGCTCATTACCTTGAATTCTGTAGGCGGCGAGATGGAATCCAAATTGGCGTGACCACTCCCTCCATGATTCCTGGGCTGAATCAAAAGGCCGCAACTGGGGTGCAACTGCGTGTTGTGGCTGCGGTAGCGGTGAAGCGGAGGCGGCCGCATCGTTTTGCAGTGCACGTTGACCCTGAACGAGCTGTGCAAGGGCATCCAATAACGCCTGCGTCTGCTGATTCTGCAAGCGATAAAATTCGGACAGTACATCAGGCGAAGCCATGACAAGTAAATGTAAGCAGTTAGAAAGAACAAGACCCATTTCCGTTGACTCGTCGCCAACTGTTGTGGCGAAGCAAGACAGCCACGCCACGGAAGTAGCCGAAAGGCACGCGTTTAGCAGGCCAGTTATAGGTCTGTAACTGGATACGTAATGAATGCATTAAAGTAAAGTACGAAGTTTCTGTAATACTTAACTTTATTACATTCTTGGTACATCGCTATTGACGATATAAGAGAGATTCCATAGATACATGCCACTTTACTAATGGCGCCTTGCTAGGTCGTAGCCATGGACGTAGCTGAAGGCTATTCTAACCATCTGCTCGGCAAATAAGCAATGCTTCGTCCGTGTAGTCGCTAGCAATTTCGTCCGTACAACTGGGGCGAGTGCAAGTCCGTATCTCGAGACCTGCCTTGTGGTGGCACTCGGTCAGCGATCACACAGTAGCGACAAGCGGGTCCGACATGTACTAATGGACCACGGCCGATTTAAAGCTACCACTTAGCAAGTGTGGTGTCTGGCGGTGCCACCACAGAATAATGATTGGAAAGAAGATTCAGTAAAGAAGGAATAGTACATCGGAAAGGAGACAGTCGTATCCCAAAAGAAAATCCTGTCCTTTCCATGGACACGTTACTAGATTTAGAAGGAGAAGTCATAGAACCCATAGTATTTCATAGCGACCCAATTTTTGGTTTAATTCGTCAATGTGAGAGACCGAGGGATGCAGTAAAGAAGGCATAGTGCATCGTGAAAGGAGATACTCGTATCCCAAAAGAAAATCCTGTCGTTTACATAGAAACGTTACGTGATTTAGACGGAAAATTCATAGAACCCATAGTATATCATAGCGACGCAATGTCAGTGTTAATTCGTCAATGTGAGGGAGCGAGGATGCAGTAAAGAAGGAATTGTGCATCGGAAAGGAGATAGCCGTATCCCAAAAGAAAATCCTGTCCTTTCCACAGACACATCACTCGATTTAGAAGAAGAAGTCATAGAACCCATAGTATTTCATAGCGACGCAATTTCTGTGTTAATTTCTCAATGTGATGGAGCGAGGGATGTAGTAAAGAAGGAATAGTGCATTGAGAAAGGAAATACTCGTGTCCCAAAAGAAAATCCTGCCGTTTCCATTGAAATGTTATTCGATTTAGAAGGAGAAGTCATAGAACTTATAGTATTTCATAGCGACGCAATTTCTGTGTTAATTCTTCAATGTGAGGGGGGGAAGGATGCAGTAAAGAAGGAATAGAGCATCGGAAAGGAGATACACGTATCCCAAAAGAAAATCCTTTCGTTTCCATAGAAACGTTACTCGATTTAGAAGAAGAAGTCAAAAAACCCATAGTATTCCATAGCGACGCTATTTTGTGTTTCTTCGTCAATGTGTCGGAGCGAAGGATGCAGTAAAGAAGGAATAGTGGATCGGAACGGAGATACTCGTATCAAAAAGGAAAATCCTGTCCTTCACATAGAAACGTTACTCGATTTAGAAGGAGAAATCAGAGAACCCATAGTATTTGATAACGACGCAATTTCTGTGTTAATTCGTCAATGGGAGGGAGCGGGGGATGCAATATACAAGGAATAGTGCGTCGGAAAGGAGATACTCGTATCCCAAAAGAAAATCCTGTCGTATCCATAGAAACGTTACTCGGTTTAGAAGAAGAAGACATTGAACCCATAGTATTTCATAGCGACGCAATTTCTGTGTTAATTCGTCAATGTGAGGGAGCGAGGGATGCAGTAAAGAAGGAATAGTGCATCGGAAAGGAGATAGTCGTATCCCAAAAGAAATTCCTGTCCTTTCCATAGACACGTTACTCGATTTAGAAGGAGAAGTCATAGAACCCATAGTATTTCATAGCGACGCAATTTCTGGGTTAATTCGTCAATGTGAGAGAGCGAGGGATGCAGTAAAGAAGGCATAGTGCATCGTGAAAGGAGATACTCGTAACCCAAAAGAAAATCCTGTCGTTTACATTGAAACGTTACGTGATATAGACGGAAAAGTCATAGATCACATAGTATTTCATAGCGACGCAATGTCAGTGTTAATTCGTCGATGTGAGGGAGCGAGGATGCAGTAAAGTAGGAATAGTGCATCGGAAAGGAGATAGTCGTATCCCAAAAGAAAGTCCTGTACTTTCCATAGACACATCACTCGATTTAGAAGGAGAAGTCATGGAACCCATAGTATTTCATAGCGACGCAATTTCTGTTAATTCCTCAATGTGAGGGAGCGAGGGATGTAGTAAAGAAGGAATAGTTCATTGAGAAAGGAGATACTCGTGTCCCAAATGAAAATCCTGCCGTTTCCATTGAAATGTTACTCGATTTAGAAGTAAAAGTCATATAACTCATAGTATTTCATAGCGACGCAATTTCTGTGTTAATTAGTGAATGAGAGGGAGCGAGGGATGCAGTAAAGAAGGAATAGTGCATCGGAAAGGAGATACTCGTATCCCAAAAGTAAATCCTGTCCTTACCATAGAAACGTAACTCGATTTAGAAGGAGATGTCATAGCAATCATGGTATTTCATAGCGATACCATTTCTGTTTTAATTCCTCAATGTGAGGGAGCGAGGGATGTAGTAAAGAAGGAATAGTTCATTGAGAAAGGAGATACTCGTGTCCCAAAGAAAATCCTGTCGTTTCCATAGAAACGTTACTCGATTTAGAAGAAGAACACATAGAACCCAAAGTATTTCATAGCGACGCAATTTCTGTGTTAATTCGTTATTGTGAGGGAGAGTGGGATGCAGTAGAGAAGAAATAGTGCATCGGAAAAGAGATAGTCGTATCCCAAGAAATAATCCTGTCCTTTACATAGAAACGTTACTCGATTTAGAAGGAGATGTCACAGAGCCCATAGTATTTCATAGCGATGCAATTTCTGTGTTAATTCGTTAATGGGAGGGAGCGGGGAATGCAATATACAAGGAATAGTGAATCGGAAAGGAGATACTCGTATCCCAAAAGAAAATTTTGTCGTTTCCAAATATACGTTACCCGATTTAGAAGAGGAAGTCATAGAACCCATAGTATTTCATAGCGACGCAATTTCTGTGTTAATTCGTTGATGTGAGGGAGCGAGGGATGCAGTAAAGAAGGAATAGTGCATCAGAGAAGAGATAGTCGTATCCCAAAAGAAAATTCTGTCCTTTACATAGAAACGTTACTCGATTTAGAAGGAGAAATAGAACCCCTTAGTATTTCATAGCGACGCAATTTCAGTGTTATTTCGTCAATGGGAGGGAGCGGGGGATACAATATACAAGGAATAGTGAATCGGAAAGGAGATACTCGTATTCCAAAAGAAAATCCTGTCGATTCCATGGAAACGTTAGACGATTTAAAAGAAGAAGTCATAGAACCCATAGTATTACATAGCGACGCTATTTCTGAGTTAATTCGTTAATGTGAGGGAGCGAGGGATGCATTAAAGAAGGAAGAGTGCATCGGAAAAGAGTTAGTCGTATCCCAAAAGAAACTCCTGTCCTTTCCATAGACACATCTCTCGATTTAGAAGGAGAAGTCATAGAACCCATAGTATTTAATAGCAACGCAATTTCTGTGTTAATTCCTCAATGTGAGGGAGCGAGGGATGTAGTAAGGAAGGAATAGTGCATTGGGAAAGGAGATACTCGTGTCCCAATAGATAATCCTGCCGTTTCCATTGAAATGTTACTCGATTTAGAAGGAGAAGTCATAGAACTCATAGTATTTCATAGCGACGCTATGAATGTGTTAAATCGTTAATATGAGGGAGCGAGGGATGCAGTAAAGAAGGAATAGTGCATCGGAAGGAGATACACGTATCCCATAAGAAAATTCTTTCGTTTCCATAGAAACGTTACTCGATTTAGAAGGAGAAGTCATAAAACATATAGTATTCCATAGCGACGCAATTTTGTGTTTATTCGTCAATGTGTGGGAGCGAAGGATGCAGTAAAGAAGGAATAGTGGATCGGAAAGGAGATACTCGTATCAAAAAGGAAAATCCTGTCGTTTCCATAGAAACGTTACTCGATTTAGAAGGAGAAGTCATAGAACCCATAGTATTTCATTGCGACGCAATTTTTCTGTTAATTCGTCAATGGGAGGGAACGGGGGATGCAATTTACAAGGAACAGTGCAACGGAAAGGAGATACTCGTCTCCCAAAAGAAAATTTTGTCGTTTCCAAATAAACGTTACCCGATTTAGAAGAGGAAGTCATAGAACCCATAGTATTTCATAGCGACGCAATTTCTGTGATAATTCGTTGATGTGAAATAGCGATGGAAGCAGTAAAGAAGGAATAGTGCATCGGAAAAGAGATAGTCTTATCCCAAAAGAAAATTCTGTCCTTTACATAGAAACGTTACTCGATTTAGAAGGAGAAGTCATAGAACCCATACTATTTCATAGCGACGCAATTTTTGTGTTAATTCGTCAATGGGAGGGTGCAGGGGATGCAATATACAAGAAATAGTGCATCAGAAAGGAGATACTCGTATCCCAAAAGAAAATCCCGTCGTTTCCATAGAAACGTAACTCGATCTAGAAGAAGATGTCATAGAACCCATAGTATTTCATACCGACGCTATTTCTGTGTTAATGCGTTAATGTGAGGGAGCTAGGGTGCAGTAGAGAAGGAATAGTGCATCGGAAAGGAGATAGTCGTATCCCAAAAGAAAATCCTGTCTTTTCCATGGACACGTTACTCGATATAGAAAGAGAAGTCATAGAACCCATAGTTTTTCATAGCGACCCAATTTTTGGGTTAATTCGTCAATGTGAGAGAGCGAGGGATGCAGTAAAGAAGGCATAGTGCACCGTGAAAGGAGATACTCGTATCCCAAAAGAAAATCCTGTCGTTTACATAGAAACGTTACGTGATTTAGACGGAAAAGTCATAAAAAACATAGTATATCATAGCGACGTAATGTCAGTGTTAATTCGTCAATGTGAGGGAGCGAGGATGCAGTAAAGAAGGAATTGTGCATCGGAAAGGAGATAGTCGTATCCCTAAAGAAAATCCTGTCCTTTCCACAGACACATCACTCGATTTAGAAGAAGAAGTCATAGAACCCATAGTATTTCATAGCGACGCAATTTCTGTGTTAATTTCTCAATGTGATGGAGCGAGGGATGTAGTAAAGAAGGAATAGTGCATTGAGAAAGGAGTTTCTCGTGTCCCAAAAGAAAAACCTGCCGTTTCCATTGAAATGTTATTCGATTTAGAAGGAGAAGTCATAGAACACATAGTATTTCATAGCGACGCAATTTCTGTGTTATTTCGTCAATGTGAGGGGGGGAAGGATGCAGTAAAGAAGGAATAGAGCATCGGAAAGGAGATACACGTATCCCAAAAGAAAATCTTTTCGTTCCCATAGAAACGTTACTCGATTTAGAAGGAGAAGTCAAAAAACACATAGTATTCCATAGCGACGCTATTTTGTATGTATTCGTCAATGTGTGGGAGCGAAGGATGCAGTAAAGAAGGAATAGTGGATCGGAAAGGAGATACTCGTATCAAAAAGGAAAATCCTGTACTTTACATAGAAACGTTACTCGGTTTAGAAGGAGGAATGAGAGAACCCATAGAATTTGATAACGACGCAATTTCTGTGTTAATTCGTCAATGAGAGTTAGCGGGGGATGCAATATACAAGGAACAGTGCAACGGAAAGGAGATACTCGTATACCAAAAGAAAATCCTGTCGTTTCCATAGAATACGTTACTCGATTTAGAAGAAGATCACATAGAACCCAAAGTATTTCATAGCGACGCAATTTCTGTGTTAATTCGTTATTGTGAGGGAGAGTGGGATGCAGTAGAGTAGAAATACTGCATCGGAAAAGTGATAGTCGTATCCCAAAAGAAAATCCTGTCCTTTACATAGAAACGTTACTCGATTTAGAAGGAGATGTCATAGAACCCATAGTATTTCATAGCGACGATATTTCTGTGTTAATTCGTTAATGGGAGGGAGCGTGGGATGCAATATACAAAGAATAGAGAATCGGAAAGGAGATACCAGTATTACAAAAGTAAATCCTGTCGAATCCATAGAAACGTTAGTCGATTTATAAAAAGAAGTCAAAGAACCCATAGTATTTCATAGCGACGCAATTTCTGTGTTAATTCGTCAATGTAAGGGAGCGAGGTATGCAGTAAAGAAGGAATTGTGCATCGGAAAGGAGATACTCGTATCCCAAAAGAAAAGTTTGTCGTTTCCAAATAAACGTTACCCGATTTAGAAGAGGAAGTCATAGAACCCATAGTATTTCATAGCGACGCAATTTCTGTGTTAATTCGTTGATGTGAGGGAGCGAGGGATGCAGTGAAGAAGGAATAGTGCATCGGAAAAGAGATAGTCGTATCCCAAAAGAAAATTCTGTCCTTTACATAGAAACGTTACTCGATTTAGAAGGAGAAATAATAGAACCATTAGTATTCCATAGCGACGTAATTTCTGTGTTAAGTCGTCAATGTGAGGGAGTGAGGGATGCAGTAAAGAAGCAATAGTGCATCGGAAATGAGATAGTCGTATCCCAAAAGAAAATCCTGTCGTTTCCATAGACACGTTAGTCGACTTAGAAGAAAAACCCTTGGAAACCATAGTATTTCATAGCGACGCAATTTCTTTGTTAATTCGTCAATGTGAGGGAGCGAAGGATGCAGTAAAGAAGGATTAGTGCATCGGAAAGGAGACACAAGTATCCAAAAAGAAAATCCTGTCGTTTCCCTAGAAACGTTACTCGATTTAGAAGAAGAAGTCATAGAGCCCATAGAATTTCATAGCGACGCAATTTCTGTGTTAATTCGTCAATAAGAGGGAGCGAGGGTTGCAGTAAAGAAGGAATAGTGCATGGGAAAGGAGATAGACGTGTCCCAAAAGAAAATCCTGTCCTTTCCTTTGACACGTTACTCGATGTAGGAGGAGAAGTCATGAAACCCATAAAATTTCATAGCGACGCAATCTTGTGTTTATTCGTCAATGTGAGGGAGGGAAGGATACAGTAAAGAAGGAATAGGGCATCGGAAAGGAGATACTCGTATCCAAAAAGAAAATCCTCTCGTTTCCATAGAAACGTTACTCGATTTAGAAGGAGAAGTCATAAAACCAATAAAATTTCATAGCGACGCAATCTTGTGTTTATTCGTCAATGTGAGGGAGGGTGGAATGCAGTAAAGACGGAATAGTGCATCGGAAAGGAGATACTCGTATCCAAAAGGAAAATCCTATCGTTTCCGTAGAAACGTTACTCGATTTAGAAGAAAAAGTCATAGAACCCATAGTATTTCATAGCGACGCAATTTCTGTGTTAATTCGTCAATGTGAGGGAGCGAGGGATGCAGTAAAAAAGGAATAGTGCACGGAAAGACATAGTCGTATCCCAAAAGATAATCCTGTCGTTTCAATAGAAACGTAACTCGATTTAGAAGGAGAAGTCATAGAACCCATAGTATTTCATAGCGACGCAATTTCTTAGTTAACTCGTCAATGGCATGGAGCGGAAGATGCAATATACAAAGAATAGTGCATCGGAAGGGAGATACTCGTATCCCAAAAGAAAATCCAGCCGTTTCCAAAGAAACATTACTCGATTTAGTAGAAGAAGTCATAGAACCCATAGTATTTCATAGCGACGCAAATTCTTTGTTAATTCGTCAATGTGACGGTGCGAGGGATGCAGTCAGGAAGGAATAGTGCATCCGATAGGAGATAGTCGTATACCAGAAGAAAATCCTTTCGTTTCCATAGACACGTTACTCGATTTAGAAGCAGAAGTCATAGAATTGATAGTATTTCATAGCGACGCAATCTCTGTGTTGATTCGTCAATGTGAGGGAGCGAGGGATGCAGTAAAGATGGAGTAGTGCATCGGAAAGGAGATACCCGCATCCCAAAAGAAAATCCTTTCGTTTCCAAAGAAACGTTACTCGATTTAGAAGGAGAAGTCATAAAACCCATAAAGTTTCATAGCGACGCCATCTTGTGTTTATTCGTCAATGTGAGGGAGGGAGGAATGCAGTAAAGAAGGAGAAGTGCATTTGAAAGGAGTTACTCATATCCCAAAAGAAAATCCTGTCCTTTCCATAGAAACGATACTCTATTTAGTAGGAGAGATTATAGAAACTGTAGTATTTCATTGCGATCAATTTCTGTGTTAATTCGTCAATATGAGGGAGCGAGCGCTGCAGTAAAGAAGGAATAGTGCATCGGAAAGGAGATAGTCGTATCGCAAATGAAAATCTTGTCGTCCCATTGAAAAGTTACTCGATTTAGAAGGTAAACTCATAGAACCCATAGTATTTCATAGCGACGCAATGTCTGTGTCAACTCGTCAGTGTGAAGGAGCGAGGGACGGAGTAAGGAAGGAATAATGCATCAGAAAGGAGAAAGTCGTATCCCAAAAGAAAATCCTGTAGTTTCCATAGATAAGTTATTTGATTTAGATGGAGAAATCATAGAAATCATAGTATTTCATATCGACGCAATTTCTGTGTTAATTCGTCAATGTGGGGGAGCGTGGGATGCGAATAAAGGTGGAATAGAGCATCGGAAAGGAGATAGTCGTATCCTAAAAGTAAATCCTTTCCTTTCCATAGACACGTTACTCGAATTAGAAGGAGAAGTCATAGAACCCATAGTTTATCATAGCGACCCAATTTCTGTGTTAATTCGTCAACAAGAGGGAGCGATGGATGCGGTAAAGAAGGAATAGTGCATCGGGAAAGGAGATACTCGTAACCCAAAGGAAAATCCTGTCGTTTCCATAGAAACGTTACTCGATTTAGAAGGAAAAGTCATAAAACACATAGTATTTCATAGCGACGCAATTTCTGTGTTAATTCGTCAATGTGAGGGAGCGAGGTATGCAGTAAAGAAGGAATAGTGCATCGGATAGCAGATACTCGTCTCCCAAAAGAAAATAATGTCCTTTCCATAGAAACGCTACTCGATTTTGATGGAGAAGTGATAGAAACTATAGTATTTCATAGCGATCAATATCTGTGTTAATTCGTCAATAAGAGGGAGGGAGGGATGCAGTAAAGTAGGAATACTGCATCGGAAAGGAGATAGTCGTATCCCAAAAGAAAATACTGTCGTTTTCCTAGAAACGTTACTCGATTTAGAAGAAGAAGTCATAGAACCTATAGTATTTCATAGCGATCAATATCTATGTTAATTCGTCAATGGGAGGGAGCGAGGGAAGTTGTAAAGACGGAATAGCGCATCGGAAAGGAGATAGTCGTATCCCAAAAGTAGATGCTGTCGTTTCCATAGAAACGTTACCCGACTTAGAAGGAGAAGTCAGAGAACCCATAGTATTTCATAGCGACGCAATTTCTGTGTTAATTCGTCAATGTGAAGGAGCGAGGGATGCAGTAAAGATGGAATAGTGCATCGGAAAGGAGATAGGCTTATCCCAAAATAAAATCCAGTCGTTTCCATAGAAAGGTTAGTCGATTTAGAAGTAGAAATCATAGAACCCATAGTAATGCATAGCGACTTAATTTCTGTATTAATTCGTCAATGTTAGGTAGCGAGGGATGCAGTAAAGAAGGAATAGTGCATCGGAAAGGAGATATTCGTATCCAAAAGAAAATCCTTTCGTTTCCATAGAAACACTACTCGATTTAGAAGGAGTAGTCATACAACCCATAGTATTCCATAGCGACTCAATTTCTGTGTTAATTCGTCAATGTGAGGGAGCGAGGGATGCAGTAAAGTAGGAATATTGCATCGGAAGGGAGATAGTCGTATCCCAAAAGAAAATCCTGTAGTTTCCATAGAAACGTTACTCGATTTAGAATGAGAAGTCATAGAACCCATAGTATTTCATAGCGATCAATTGCAGCGTTAATTAGTCAATGTGACGGAGCGAGGGATGCAGTAAAGAAGGAATAGTGCATCGGAAAGGAAATGGTCGTATCCCAAAAGAAAATCCTGTCGTTTCCATTGAAACGTTACTCGATTTAGAAGGAGAAGTCATAGAACTCATAGTAATTATGGCGACGAAATTTCTGTGTTCATTCGTCAATGTGAAGGAGCGAGGGATGCAGTAAAGAAGTAAAATGCATCGGAAAGGAGATCGTCGTATCCCAAAAGAAAATCCTGTGGTTTCCATAGAAACGTTACTCGATTTAGAAGGAGAAGTCATAGAACTAATAGTATTTCATAGCGGCGCAATTTCTGTGTTAATTCGACAATAAGAGGGAGCGAGGGACGCAGGAAAGAAGGAATAGTGCATCGGAAAAGGAGATACTTGTATCCCAAAAGAAAATCCTGTCGTTTCCGTTGAAACGGTACTCGATTTAGAAGGAGAAGTCATAGAACTCATGGTATTTCTTAGCGACGCAATTTCCGTGTTAATTCGTCAATGTGAAGGAGCGAAGGATGCAGTAGAGAAGGAAAAATGAATCGGAAAGGAGATAGTCGTATCCCAAAAGAAAAACCTGAAGTTTCCTTAGAAAAGTATTCGATTTAGAAGGAGAAATCATGGAACTCATAGTAATTCATAGCGAAGATTTTCTGTGTTAATTCGTCAATGTGAGGGAGTGAGGGATGCAGCAAAGAAGGAGTAGTGCATCGGAATGGAGATTGTCGTATCCCAAAAGAAAATCCTGTCCTTTCCATAGACATGTTACTCGATTTAGAAGGAGAAGTCATAGAAGCCATAGGATTTCATAGCGACGCAATTTCAGTGTTAATTCGTCAATGTGAGGGAGCGAGGGATGTAGTAAACAAGGGATAGTGCATCGGGAAAGGAGCTACCCGTATCGCAAAAGAAAATCCTGTCGCTTCCATTGAAACGTTACTTGATTTACAGGGAGAAGTCATAGAAATCATAGCATATCATAACCACGCAATTTCTGTATTAATTCGTCAATGTGAGGGAGCGTGGGATGCAGTAAAGAAGGAATAGTTCATCGGAAAGGAGATACTCGTATCCCAAAAGATAATCCTGTCGTTTCCATAGAAACGCTACTGTATTTAGAAGGAGATGTCATAGAACACATGGTATTTCATAGGGACGCAATGTCTGTGTTAATTCGTCAATGTTAGGTAGCGAGGGATGCAGTAAAAAGGGAATAGTGCATCGGAAAGGAGATATACGTATCCGAAAAGAAAATCCAGTCGTTTCCATCGAAACGTTACTCGTTTTAGAAGGAGAAGTCATAGAACCCATAGTATTTCATAGCGACGCAATTTCTATGTTAATTCGACAATGAGAGGGAGCGAGGGACGCAGGAAAGAAGGAATAGTGCAACGGAAAAGGAGGTACCTGTATCCCAAAAGAAAATCCTGTCGTTACCATAGAAACGTTACTCGAATTAGAAGGAGAAATCATAGAACTCATAGAATTTCATAGCGACGCAATTTCTGTATTAATTCGTCAATGTGAGGGAGCGAGGAATGCAGTAAAGATGGAATAGTGCACCGGATGGGATTTACTTGTATCCCAAAATAAAACCCTTCGTTTCCGTTGAAACGTTACTCGATTTAGAAAGAGAAGTCATAGAACCCAAGGTATTTCATAGCGATCAATTTTTGAGTTAATTCGTCAATGTGAGGGAGCGAGCGATGCAGTAAAGAAGGAATAGTGCATCGGAAAGGAAATACTCGTATCCCTAAGAAATATCCTGTCGTTTCCACAGAAACGGAACTCGATTTAGAAGGAGAAGTCATGGAACACATAGTATTTCACAGCGATCAATTTCTGAGTTAATTCGTCAACGTGAGGGGGCGAGGGATGCAGTAAAGACGGAATAGTGCATCGGAAAGGAGATAGTCGTATCCCAAAAGAAATTCCTGTCGTTTCCATAGAAACGTTACTCGATTTAGAAGGAGAAGTCATAGAACTCATAGTATTTCATAGCGACGCAATTTCCGCGTTATTTCGTCAATGTGAAGGAGCGGGGCATGCAGTAAAGTAGGAATAATGCATCGGAAAGGAGATTGTCGTATCCCAAAAGAAAATCCTGTCCTTTCCATTGACACATTACTCGATTTAGAAGGAGAAGTCATAGAACCCATAGGATATCATAGCGACGCAATTTCAGTGTTAATTCGTCAATGTGAGGGAGCGAGGGATGTAGTAAACAAGGGATAGTGCATCGGGAAAGGAGCTACCCGTATCGCAAAAGAAAATCCTGTCGCTTCCATTGAAACGTTACTTGATTTACAGGGAGAAGTCATAGAAATCATAGCATATCATAACCACGCAATTTCTGTATTAATTCGTCAATGTGAGGGAGCGTGGGATGCAGTAAAGAAGGAATAGTTCATCGGAAAGGAGATACTCGTATCCCAAAAGATAATCCTGTCGTTTCCATAGAAACGCTACTCTATTTAGTAGGAGATGTCATAGAACACATGGTATTTCATAGGGACGCAATGTCTGTGTTAATTCGTCAATGTTAGGTAGCGAGGGATGCAGTAAAAAGGAAATACTCGTATCCCTAAGAAATATCCTGTCGTTTCCATAGAAACGGAACTCGATTTAGAAGGAGAAGTCATAGAACACATAGTATTTCACAGCGATCAATTTCTGAGTTAATTCGTCAACGTGAGGGAGCGAGGGATGCAGTAAAGACGGAATAGTGCATCGGAAAGGAGATAGTCGTATCCCAAAAGAAATTCCTGTCGTTTCCATAGAAACGTTACTCGATTTAGAAGGAGAAGTCATAGAACTCATAGTATTTCATAGCGACGCAATTTCCGCGTTATTTCGTCAATGTGAAGGAGCGGGGCATGCAGTAAAGAAGGAATAACGCATCGGAAAGGAGATTGTCGTATCCCAAAAGAAAATCCTGTCCTTTCCATTGACACATTACTCGATTTAGAAGGAGAAGTCATAGAACCCATAGGATATCATAGCGACGCAATTTCTGTGTTAATTCGTCAATTTGAGGAAGCGAGGGATGTAGTGAAGAAGGGATAGTGCATCGGGAAAGGAGATACTCGTATTGCAAAAGAAAATCCTGTCGTTTCCATATAAACGTTACTCGATTTAGAAGGAGATGTCATAGAAATCATAGTATATCATAACGACGCAATTTCTGTATTAATTCGTCAATGTGAGGGAGCGAGGGATGCAGTAGGGAAGGAATAGTGCATCGGAAAGGAGATACTCGTATCCCAAAAGAAAATCCTGTAGCATCCATAGACACGTTACTCAATTTAAAAGGAGAAGTCATAGAACCCATAGTATTTTATAGCGACGCAATTTCTGTGTTAATTCGTCAATGTGAGGGAGCGAGGGATGCAGTATAGAAGGAATAGTGCATCGGGAATGGAGATACACGTATCCCAAAAGAAAATTCTGTCTTTTCCATAGAAACGTTAGTCGATTTAGAAGGAGTGGTCATATAATCCATAGGATTTCATAGCGACGCAATTTCTGTGTTAATTCGTCAATGTGAGGGGGCGAGGAATGCAGTAATGAAGGAAAAGTGCATTTGAAAGGAGTTACTCGTTTCCCAAAAGAAAATCCTGTCCTTTCCATAGAAACGATACTCGATTTAGAAGGAGAAGTCATAGAAACCATAGTATTTCATTGCGATCAATTTCTGTGTTAATTCGTCAATGTGAGGGAGCGAGAGATGCAGTAAAGAGGGAATAGTGCATCGGAAAGGAAATAGTCGTATCGCAAATGAAAATCTTGTCGTTCCTTTGAAATGCTACTCGATTTAGAAGGAGAAGTCGTAGAACCCATAGTATTTCATAGCGACGCAATGTCTGTGTCATTTCGTCAGTGTGAAGGAGCGAGGGATGGAGTAAGGAAGGAATAATGCATCGGAAAGGAGAATGTCGAATCCCAAAAGAAAATCCTGTAGTTTCCATAGATAAGTTATTTGATTTAGATGGAGAAGTCATAGAACTCATAGTATTTCAAATCGACGCAATTTCTGTGTTAATTCGTCAATGTGAGGGAGCGTGGGATGCAATAAAGGTGGAATAGAGCATAGTAAAGAGATTGTCATATCCCAAAAGTAATTCCTGTCCTTTCCATAGACACGTTACTCGATTTAGAAGGAGAGGTCATAGAACTAATAGTATTTCATAGCGACGCAATTTCTGAGTTAATTCGACAATGAGAGGGAGCGTGGGTCGCAGGAAAGAAGGAATAGTGCATCGGAAAAGGAGATACCTGTATCCCAGAAGAAAATCCTGCCGTTACCATAGAAACGTTACTCGAATTAGAAGGAGATGTCATAGAAGCCATAGGATTTAATAGCGACGCAATTTCAGTGATAATTCGTCAATGTGAGGGAGCGAGGGATGTAGTAAACATGGGATAGTGCATCGGGAAAGGAGATACCCGTATCGCAAAAAAAAATCCTGTCGTTTCCATAGAAACGTTACTCTATTTAGAAGGAGATGTCATAGAACACTTGGTATTTCATAGGGAGGCAATATCTGTGTTAATTCGTCAATGTTAGGTAGCGAGGGACGCAGTAAAGAAGGAATAGTGCATCGGAAAGGAGATATTCGTATCCGAAAAGAAAATCCTGTCGATTCCATCGAAACGTTACTCGTTTTAGAAGGAGAAGTCATAGAACCCATAGTATTCCATAGCGACGCAATTTCTGTGTTATTTCGTTAATGTGAGGGAGCGAGGGATGCAGTAAAGAAGTGATAATGCATCGGAAAGGAGATAGTCGTATCCGAAAAGAAAATCCGGTCGCTTCCATTGAAACGATAATCGATTTAGAAGGAGAAATCATAGAACTCATAGTATTTCATAGCGACGCAATTTCTGTATTAATTCGTCAATGTGAGGGAGCGAGCGATGCAATAAAGAAGGAATAGTGCATCGGAAAAGAGATACTCGTATCCCAAAAGAAGATTCTGTCGTTTCCATAGGAACGTTACGCGATTTCGAAGCAGAAGTCATAGAACACATAGTATTTCACAGCGATCAATTTCTGAGTTAATTCGTCTACGTGAGGGACCGAGGGATGCAGTAAAGACGGAATAGTGCATCGGAAAGGAGATAGTGGTATCCCAAAAGGAAATCCTGTCGTTTCCATGGAAACGTTACTCGATTTAGAAGGAGATGTCATAGAACTCATAGTATTTCATAGCGACACAATTTCCGTGTTAATTCGTCAATGTGAAGGAGCGAGGGATGCAGTAAAGAAGGAATAATGCATCAGAAAGGAGATTGTCGTATCCCAAAAAAAAGTCCTGTCCTTTCCATTGACACATTACTCGATTGAGAAGGAGAAGTCATAGAACCCATAGGATATCATAGCGACGCAATTTCTGTGTTAATTCGTCAATGTGAGGAAGCGAGGGATGTAGTGAAGAAGGGATAGTGCATCGGGAAAGGAGATACTCGTATTGCAAAACAAAATCCTGTCGTTTCCATATGAACGTTACTCGATTTAGAAGGAGAAATCATAGAAATCATAGTATATCATAACGACGCAATTTCTGTATTAATTCGTCAATGTGAGGGAGCGAGGAATGCAGTAAAGAAGGAAAAGTGCATTTAAAAGGAGTTACTCGTATTCCAAAAGAAAATCCTGCCCTTTCCATAGAAACGATACTCGATTTAGAAGGAGAAGTCATAGAAAACGTAGTATATCATAGCGATCAATTTCTGTGTTAATTCGTCAATAACAGGGAGGGAGGAATGCAGTAAAGTAGGAATGCTGCATCGGAAAGGAGATAGTCGTATCCCAAAAGAAAATACTTTCGTTTCCACAGAAACGTTACTCGATTTAGAAGAAGAAGTCATAGAACCCATAGTCTTTTATAGCGATCAATTTCTGTGTTAATTCGTCAATGTGAGGAAGCGAGGGAAGCTGTAAAGACGGTATAGCGCATCGGCTAGGAGATAGTCGTATCCATAAAAGAAAATGCTCTCGTTTCCATAGAAACGTCACTCGATTTGGAAGGAGATGTCATAGAACCCATAGTATTTCATAGCGACGCAATTTCTGCGTTAATTCGTCAATGTGAAGGAGCGAGGGATGCAGTAAAGAAGAGATAATGCATCGGAAAGGAGATAGTCAAATCCCAAAATAAAATCCTGTAGTTTCCACAGAGAGGTTACTCGATTTAGAAGGAGAAGTCATAGAACTCATAGTATTTCATAGCGACGCTATTTCTGTGTTAATTCGTCTTTGTGAATGAGCCAGGGATGCAGTAAAGATGGAATAGTGCATCGGAAGGAGATAGGCGTATCCCAAAAGAAAACCCTGTCCTTTCCATAGACACGTTACTCGATTTAGAAGGAGAAGTCATAGAACACATAGTATATCATAGCGACGCAATTTCAGTGTTAATTCGTCAATAGGAGGGAGCGAGGGATGCAGTAAAGAGGGACTAGTGCATCGGAAAGGAGATACTCGTATCGCACAAGAAAAACCTGTCGTTTCCAATGAAACGTTCCCCGATTTAGAAGGAGATGTCATAGAACACATAGAATTACATAGCGACGCAACTTCTGTGTTAATTCGTCAATGTGAGGGAGCGAGTGATGCAGTAAAAAAGGAATAGTGCATCAGAAAGGAGTACTCTTGTCCCTAAAGAAAATCCTGTCGTCTCCATAGAAACTTTACTCAATTTAGGTGGAGGAGTCATAGAACCCATAGTATTTTATAGCGACGCAATCTCTGTGTTAATTCGTCAATGTGACAGAGCGAGGGGTGCAGTAAAGAAGGAATAGTGCATCGGAAAGGAGATACTCGTATTCCAAAAGAAAATCCTGTCGTTTCCATAGAAACGTTCCTCGATTTAGAAGGAGGAGTCATAAAACACAAAGTATTTTATAGCGACGCAATATCTGTGTTAATTCGTCAATGTGAGGGAGCGTGGGATGCAGTAAAGAAGCAAAAGTGCATCGGAAAGGAGATCGTCGTATCCCAAAAGAAAACCCTGTCGTTTCCATAGAAACGTTACTCGACTTAGAGGAAGAAGTCTTGGTAAACATAGTATTTCATAGTGACGCAATATCTGTGTTCATTCGTCCATGTGAGGGAGCAAGGGATGCAGTAAAGAAGGAATAGTGCATCGTATAGGAGATACTCGTATCCCAAAAGAAAATACTGTCCTTTCCATAGACACGTTACTCGATTTAGAAAGAGAAGTCATAGAACCCCTAGTATAAAATAGGCATGCAATTTCTGTGTTAATTCGTCAATGTGAGGGAGCGAGGGATGCAGTAAAGAAGCAATCGTGCATCGGAAAGGAGATACTCGTATCCCAAAAGAAAATCCTGTCGTTTCCATGGAAACGTTACTCGATTTAGAAGGAGATGTCATAGAACCCAAATTATTTCATAGGGGCGCAATTTCTGTGTTAATACGTCATTGTTAGGTAGCGAGGGATGCAGTAAGGAAGGAATAGTGCATAGGAAAGGAGTTACTCGTATCCCAAAATAAAATATTTTCCTTTCCATAGAAACGTTACGCGATATAGAAGCAGAAGTCATAGAACGCATAGTATTTCATAGCGAACAATTTCTGTGTTCATTCGTCAATGTGAGGGAGCGAGGGATGCAGTAAAGGCGGAATAGCGCATCGGAAAGGAGATAGTCGTATCCCAAAAGAAAATGCTGTCGTTTACATAGAAACGTTATTCGATTTTGAAGGAGTAGTCATAGAACCCATAGTATTTCATAGCGACGCAATTACTGTGTTAATTTGTCAGAGTGAGGGAGCGAGGGATGTAGCAAAGAAGGAATAGTGCAACGGTAAGGAGATAGTCGTATCCCAAAAGAAAGTCCTGTAGTTCCCATAGAAATGTTACTCGATTTAGAAAGAGAAGTCATACAACCCATAGTATTTCCTAACCACGCAATTTCTGTGTTAATTCGTCAATAAGAGGGAGCGAGGGATGCAGTAAAGAATGAATAGTGCATCAGGAATGGAGATACTCGTATACCAAAAGAAAATCCTGTTGTGTCCATACAAACGTTACCTGATTTAGAAGTAGAAGTCTTAGAACACATAGTATTTCATACCGACGATATTTCTGTGTTAATTCGTCAATGGTAGGTAGCGAGGGATGCAGTAAAGAAGAAATAGTGCATTGGAAAGGAGATATTCGTATCCAAAAGAAAATCCTGTAGTTTCCATTGAAACGTTACTCGATTTAGAAGGAGAAGTCATAGAACCCATAGAATTTCATAGCGACGCAACTTCTGTGTCAATTCGTCAATGTGAGGGAGCGAGTGATGCAGTAAAAAAGGTATAGTGCATCGGAAAGGAGATACTCGAATCCCAAAAGAAAATCGTGTCGTTTCCATAGAAACGTTACTCGATTTAGAAGGAGGAGTCATAGAACCCATAGTATTTCATAGTGACGCAATTTCTGTGTTAATTCGCCAATGTGAGGGAGCGAATGATGCAGTAAAGAAGGAACAGTGCATCGGAAAGGAGATAGTCGTATCCTAAAAGAAAATCTTGTCGTTTCCATAGAAACTTTACTCGATTTGGAAGGAGAAGTCATAAAACACATAGTTTTTCATAGCGACGCTATTTCTGTGTTAATTCGTCAATGTGAGGAAGCGAGGGATGCAGTAAAGAAGGAATAGTGCATCGGAAAGGAGATACTCGTATCGCAAAATAAAAACCTGTCGTTTCCATTGAAACGTTCCTCGATTTAGAAGGAGATGTCATAGAACCCATAGAATTACATAGCGACGCAACTTCTGTGTTAATTCGTCAATGTGAGGGAGCGAGTGATGCAGTAAAAAACGAATAGTGCATCAGATAGGAGTTCTCTTGTCCCAAAAGAAAATCCTGTCGTTCAATAGAAACTTTACTCAATTTAGGAGGAGGAGTCATAGAACCCATAGTATTTTATAGCGACGCAATCTCTGTGTTAGTTCGTCAATGTGTCAGAGCAAGGGATGCAGTAAAGAAGGAAAAGTGCATCGGAGAGGAGATACTCGTATCCCAAAAGAAAATCCTGTCGTTTACATATAAACGTTACTCGATTTAGAAGGAGATGTCATAGAACCCATAGTATCTCATAGCGATCAATTTCTGTGTTAATTCGTCAATGTGAGGGAGCGAGGGATGTTGTAAAGACGGAATAGTGCAACCGTAAGGAGATAGTCGTATCCCAATAGAAAGTCCTGTAGTTTCCATTGAAACGTTACTCGATTTCGAAGGAGAGGTCATAGAACTCATAGTATTTCATAGCGACGCTATTTCTGTGTTAATTCGTCAATGTGAGGGAGCGAGGGATGCAGTAAAGTTGGAATAGTGCATCGGAAAGGAGATAGTCGTATCCCAAAGGAAAATCCTGTCCTTTCCATAGACACGTTACTCGATTTAGTAGCAGAAGTCACAGAACCCATAGTATTTCATAGCGACGCAATTACTGTGTTAATTTGTCAAACTGAGGGAGCGAGTGATGCAGTAAAAAAGGTATAGTGCATCGGAAAGGAGATACTCGTATCCCAAAAGAAAATCCTGTCGTTTCCATAGAGACGTTACTCGATTTAGAAAGAGAAGTCACAGATCCCATAGTATTTCATAGCGACGCTATTACTGTGTTAATTTGTCAAAGTGAGGGAGCGAGGGATGCAGTATAGAAGGAATACTGCAACGGTAAAGAGATAGTCGTATCCCAAAAGAATATCATCTCACTTCCATGGAAACGTTACTCGATTTAGAAGCAGATGTCATGGAACCCATAGTACTTCATAGCAACGCAATCTCTGTGTTAATTCTTCAATGTGACGGAGCGAGGGATGCAGTAAAGAAGGAATAGTGCATCGGGAAGGGAGATACTCGTATCCCAAAAGAAAAGCCTGTCGTTCCCATACAAACGTTACTTGATTTAGAGGTAGAAGTCATAGAACCTATAGTATTTCATAGCGACGCAATATCTGTGTTAATTCGTCAATGTGACAGAGCGAGGGATGCAGTAAAGAAGTAATAGTGCATCGCAAAGGAGATACTCGTATCCCAAAAGAAAATCCTGTCGTTTCCATAGAAACGATCCTCGATTTAGAAGGAGAAGTCATAAAACACATAGTATTTTTCAGCGACGCAATATCTGTGTTAATTCGTCAATGTGAGGGAGCGAGGGATGCAGTAAAGAAGCAATAGTGCATCGGAAATGATAGAGTCGTATCCTAAAAGAAAATACTGTCCTTTCCATAGACACGTTACTCGATTTAGAACGAGAAGTCATGGAATCCATACTATTTATTAGCGTTGCAATTTCTGTGTTAATTCGTCAGTGTGAGGGAGCGAGGGACGCTGTAAAGAAGGAAAAGTTCATCGGGAAATGGGATACTCGTATCCCAAAAGAAAATCCTGTCGTTTCCAAACAATCGTTACTCGATTAAGGAGGAGAAGTCATAGAACCGATAGTATTCCTTAGCGACGCAATTGCTGTGTTAATTCGACAATGTGAGGGAGCTAGGGTTGCAGTTGAGAAGAAATAGTGCTTTGGAAAGGAGATACTCGTATCCCAAAAGAAAATTTTTTCCTTTCCATAGAAACGTTACTCGATTTAGAAGGAGAAGTCATAGAACCCATAGCATTTCATAGCGATGCAATTTCTGTGTTAATTCGTCAGTGTGAGGGAGCCAGGTATGCAGTAAAGAAGGAATAGTGCTTCGGGAAGGGAGATACTCGTATCCCAACACAAAATCCTGTCGTTCCCGTACGAACGATACTCGATTTAGAGGTAGAAGTCATAGAACCCGTTGTATTTCATAGCGACGCAATATCTGTGCTAATTCGTCAATATGAAGGAGAGAGGGATGCAGTAAAGAGGGAATAATGCTTCGGAAAAATAGATACTCGTAACCCAAAAGAGAGTCCTGTAGGCTCCATAGAAACGTTACTCGATTTAGAAGGAGAGGTCATACAACTCATAGTATATCATAGCGACGCTATTTCTGTGTTACTTCGTCAATGTGAGGGAGCGAGGGATGCAGTAAAGTTGGAATAGTGCATCGGAAAGGAGATAGTCGTATCCCAAAAGAATATCCTGTCCTTTCAATATACACGTTACTCGATTTAGAAGGAGAAATCATAGAACACGTAGTATTTCATGCCAACGAAATTTCTGTGTTAATTCGTCAATGTTAGGTAGCAAGGGATGCAGTAAAGAAGAAATAGTTCACCGAAAAAGAGATATTCTGATCCAAAAGAAAATCCTTTCGTTTCCATAGAAACGTTATTCGATTTAGAAGGAGAAGTCATACAATCCATAGTATTCCATAGCGATGCAATTTCTGTGTTAATTCGTCAATGTGAGGGAGCGAGGGATGCAGTAAAGCAGGAATTATGCATCGTAAGGGAGATAGTCGTATCTCAAAAGAAAATCCTGTAGATTCCATAGAAACGTTACTCGATTTAGAAGGAGATGTCATAGAACCCATAGAATTTCATAGCGACGCAACTTCTGTGTCAATTCGTCAATGTGAGGGATCGATTGATGCAGTAAAAAAGGAATAGTGCATCGGAAAGAAGATACTCGTATCCCAAAAGAAAATCGGGTCGTGTCCATAGAAACGTTACTCCATTTAGAAGGAGAAGTCACAGATCCCTTAGTATTTCATAGAGACGCAATTACTGTGTTAATTTGTCAAAGTGAGGGAGTGAGGGATGCAGTAAAGATGGAATACTGCAACGGTAAGGAGATATTCGTATCCCAAAAGAAAATCTTGTCGTTTCCATAGAAACGTTACTCGATTACTAAGGAGAAGTCATTGAACCGATAATATTCCATAGCGACGCAATTTCTGTGTTAATTCGACAATGTGAGGCAGCGGGGGATGCAGTAGTGAAGGAATAGTGCATTGGAGAGGAGATACTCGTATCCCAAAAGAAAATCCGGTTCTTTCCATAGAAACGTTACTCGATAAAGAAGGAGATGTCATAGAATCAATAGTATTTCATAGCGACGCAATTTCTATGTTAATTCGTCAATAAGAGGGAGCGAGGGATGCTGTAAAGAGGGAATTGTGCATCGGGAAAGGAGTACTCGTATCCCAATAGATAATCCAGTCGTTTCCATAGGAACGTTACTCGATTTAGAAGTAGAAGCCATACAACCCATAGTTGTCTATATCAACACAATTTCTGTGTTAATTCGTCAATGTGAGGGAGCAAGGGATGCAGTAAAGAAGGAATAATGCATCGGAAGGGAGATAGTCGTATCCAAAAAGAAAATGTTGTCGTTTACATAGAAACGTTACTCGATTTTGAAGGAGTAGTAATTGAACCCATAGTATTTCATAGCGACGCAATATCTGTATTAATTCATCAATATGAGGGAGAGAGTGATGCAGTAAAGAGGGAATAATGCATCGGAAAGGAGATACTCGTATCCCAAAAGAAACCCCTGTAGTTTCCATAGAAACGTTACTCGATTTAGAAGGAGAGGTCATAGAACCCATAGTATTTCATAGCGACGCTATTTCTGTGTTAATTCGTCAATGTGAGGGAGCGAGGGATGCAGTAAAGTTGTAATAGTGAATCGGAAAGGAGATACTCGTATACCACTAGAAAATCCTGTCGCTTCCCCGAAACGTTACTCGATTTAGAAGGCGAATTCACAGACCGCATAGTATTTCATAGCGACGCCATTACTTTGTTAATTTGTCAATGTGAGGGCGCGAGGGATGCAGTAAAGAGGGAACAGTGCATCGGGAAAGGAGATACTCGTATCCCAAAAGAAATCCAGTCGTTTCCATAGAAACGTTACTCGATTTAGAAGTAGAAGTCATATAACCCATAGTACTTCATACCGACGAAATTTCTGTGTTAATTCGTTAATGTTAGGTAGCGAGGGATGCAGTAAATAAGAAATAGTGCATCGGAAAGGAGATATTCGTAACCAAAAGAAAGTCCTCTCGTTTCCAAAGAAACGTTACTCGATTTTGAAGGAGAAGTCATAGAACCCATAGTATTCCATAGCGACGCAATTTCTGTGTCAATTGTCAATGTGAGGGAGCGACGGATGCAGTAAAGAAGGAATAATGCTTCCGAAGGGAGATAGTCGTATCCCAAAAGAAAATCCTGTTGTTTCCATAGAAACATTACCCGATTTAGAAGGAGAAGTCATAGAACCCATAGAATTTCATAGCGACGCAACTCCTGCGTTAATTCGTCAATGTGAGGGAGCGAGTGATGCAGTAAAAATGGAATAGTGCATCGGAAAGGAAATACTCGCAACCCCAAAAGAATATCCTGTCGTTTCCATAGAAACGTTACTCGATTTAGAAGGAGAAGTCACAGATCCCATAGTATTTCATAGCGACGCAATTACTGTGTTAATTTGTCAAAGTGAGGGATCGAGGGATTCAGTAAAGAAGGAATAATGCAACGGTAAGAAGATAGTCGTATCCCAGAAGAATATCCTGTCGCCTTCATGGAAACGTTACTCGATTTAGAAGCAGATGTCATTGAACACATAGTATTTCATAGCGCCGCAACTTCTGTGTTAAGTCGTCAATGTGAGGGAGCGAGTGATGCAGTAAAAAAGGAATAGGGCATCGGAAAGGAGATATTCGTAACCAAAAGAAAGTCCTTTCGTTTCCAAAGAAACGTTACTCGATTTTGAAGGAGAAGTCATAGAACCCATAGTATTCCATAGCGACGCAATTTCTGTGTCAATTGTCAATGTGAGGGAGCGACGGATGCAGTAAAGAAGGAATAATGCTTCCGAAGGGAGATAGTCGTATCCTAAAAGAAAATCCTGAAGTGTCCTTAGAAACGTTACTCGATTTAGAAGGAAATGTCATAGAACTCATAGTATTTCATAGCGCCGCAATTTCTGTGTTTATTCGTCAGAGTGAGGGAGCCAGGGATGCAATTAAGAAGGAATGGTGCATCGGAAAGGAGATACTCGTATCCCAAAAGAAAATCCTGTCGATTGCATATAAACGCTACTCGTTTAAGAAGGAGATGTCATAGAACACATTGTATTTCATAGCAACGCAATTTCTGTGTTAATTCGTCAATGTGGCGGATCGAGGGATGCAGTAAACAAGGAATAGTACATCGGGAAAGGAGATACACGTATCACAAAGGAAAATCCTGTCGTTTCCATACAAACGTTACTCGATTTAGAAGTAGTAGTCATAGAACCCATAGTATTTCATAGCGACGCTATTTCTGTGTACATTCGTCAATATGAGGGAGCGAGGGATGCAGTAGGGAAGGAATAGAGCATCGGAAAGGACATACTCTTATCCCAAAAGCAAATCCTGTCCTTTCCATAGCAACGTCACACGATTTAGAAGGAGAAGTCATGGAACCCATAGTATTTCATAGCGACGCAATCTCTGTGTTAATTCGTCAATGTTAGGTAGCGAGGTATGCAGTAAAGAAAGAATCGTGCATCGGAAAGGAGATATTCGTATCCCAAATGAAAATCCTGTCGTTTCCATAGAAACGTTACTCGATTTAGAAGGAGATGTCATAGAACCCTTAGTATCTCATAGCGATCAATTTCTGTGTTAATTCATTAATGTGAGAGAGCGAGGGATGTAGTAAGTTGGAATAGTGCATCTGGAAAGGAGATACTCGTATCCCAATAGAAAATCAAGTCGTTTCCATAGAAACGTTATTCAATTTAGAAGGAGAAGTCATACAACCCATAGTATTCCATAATGACGCAATTTCTGTGTTAATTCGTCAATGTGAGGGAGCGAGGGAAGCAGTAACGAAGGAATAATGCATCGGAAGGCAGATACTCGTATCCCAAAAGAAAATCCTGTCGTTTCCATAGGAACGTACCTGGATTAAGTTGGAGAAGTCATAGAACCGATAGTATTCCATAGCGACGCAATTTCTGTGTTAATTCGACAATGTGACGCAGCGAGGGATGCAGTAAACAAGGAATAGTACATCGGGAAAGGAGATACACGTATCCTAAAGGAAATCCTGTCGTTTCCATAGAAACGTTACTCGTTTTAGAAGGAGTAGTCATAGATCCCATAGTATTTCATAGCGACGCAATTTCTGTGTTAATTCTTCAATGTTAGGTAGCGAGGGATGCAGTAAAGAAGGAATCGTGCATCGGAAAGGAGATACTCGTATCCCAAAAGAAAATCCTGTCGTTTACATAGAAACGTTACTCGATGTAGAAGGAGATGTCATAGAACCCATAGTATTTCACAGGGACGCAAATTCTGTGATAATACGTCAATGTTTGGTTGCGAGGGATGCAGTAAAGAAGGAATAGTGCATCGGAAAGGAGATATTCGTATCCTAAAAGAAAATCCTGTCGATTCCATAGAAACGTTACTCGATTAAGAAGGAGATGTCATAGAACTGATAGTCCTCCATAGCGATACAATTTCTGTGTTAATTCGACAATGTGAGGGAGCGAGGGATGCAGTAAAGACGGAATAGTGCATCGGAAACTAGACAGGCGTATCCCAAAAGGAAAATCCTGTCCTATCCATAGACACGTTACTCGATTTAGACTGAAAAGTCATAGAACCCATAGAATATCATAGCGACGCAATTTCTGTGTTAGTTCGTCAATAAGAGGGAGACAGGGATGCAGTCAAAAGGGAATAGTGCATCGGGAAAGGAGATACTCGTATCCCCAAAGAAAAGCCAGTCATTTCCACAGAAACGTTACTCGATTTCGAAGTAGAAGTCATTGAATCAATAGTATATCGTAGCTACGCGATTTCTGTGTTAATTCGTCAATGTGAGGGAGCGAGGGATGCAGTAATGGAGGCATAGGGCATCGGAAAGGAGAGAGTCGTATCCCAAAAGAAAATACTGTCGTTTCCATATTCACGTTACTCGATTTAGAAGGAGAAGTCATAGAACCCATAGTTGTTCATAGGGACGCAATTTCTGTGTTAATACGTCAATGTTAGGTAGCGAGGGATGCAGTAAAGAAGGAATAGTGCATCGGAAAGGAGATATTCGTATCCCAAAAGAAAATCCTGTCCTTTCCATAGAAACGTTACTCGATTAAGAAGGAGAAGTCATAGAACCGATAATATTCCTTACCGACGCAATTTCTGTTTTAATTTGTCAATGGGAGGTAGCAAGGGATGCTGTAAAGAAGGAATAGTGCATCGGAAAGGAGATACTCGTATCCCAAAAGAAAATCCTGTCGTTTCCATAGAAACGTACCTGGATTAAGTTGGAGAAGTCATAGAACCGATAGTATTCCATAGCGACGCAATGTCTGTGCTAATTCGACAATGTGACGCAGCGAGGGATTCAGTAGTGAAGGAATAGTGCATTGGAAAGGAGATACTCGTATCCCAAAAGAAAATCCTTTCCTTTCCATAGAAACGTTACTCGATTGAGAAAAAGAAGTCATAGAACCCATGGAATTTCATAGCGACGCAACTTCTGTGTTAAGTCGTCAATGTGAGGGAGCGAGTGATGCAGTAAAAAAGGAATAGTGCATCGGGAAGGAGATGTTCGTATCCAAAAGAAAGTCCTTTTGTTTCCAAAGAAACGATACTCGATTTAGAAGGAGAAGTCATACAACCCATAGTATTCCATAGCGACGCAATTTCTGTGTTAATTGTCAATGTGAGGGAGCGACGGATGCAGTAAAGAAGGAATAATGCTTCGGAAGGGAGATAGTCTTGTCCCAATAGAAAATCCTGTAGTTTCCTTAGAAACGTTACTCGATTTAGAAGGAAATGTCATAGAACTCATAGTATTTCATAGCGCCGCAATTTCTGTGTTAATTCGTCAGAGTGAGGGAGCCAGGGATGCAATTAAGAAGGAATGGTGCATCGGAAAGGAGATACTCGTATCCCAAAAGAAAATCCTGTCGATTCCATATAAACGCTACTCGTTTAAGAAGGAGATGTCATAGAACCCATTGTATTTCATAGCAACGCAATTTCTGTGTTAATTCGTCAATGTGGCCGATCGAGGGATGCAGTAAACAAGGAATAGTACATCGGGAAAGGAGATACACGTATCCCAAAGGAAAATCCTGTCCTTTCCATAGCAACGTTACTCGATTTTGAAGGAGAAGTCATGGAACCCATAGTATTTCATAGCGACGCAATTTCTGTGTTAATTCGTCAATGTTAGGTAGCGAGGGATGCAGTAAAGAAGGAATCGTGCATCGGAAAGGAGATACTCGTATCCCAAAGGAAAATCCTGTCGTTTTCATACAAACGCTACTCGATTTAGAAGTAAAATTCATGGAACCCATAGTATATCATAGCGACGCAAATTCTCTGTTAATGTGTCAATGTGAGTGAGCGTGAGATGCAGTAGAGAAAGAATAGTGCATCGGAAAGGAGATACTCGTATCCCAAAAGAAAATCCTTACGTTTACATAGAAACGTTACTCGATTTAGAAGGATATGTCATAGAACCCATAGTATTTCACACGGACGCAACTTCTGTGATCATACGTCAATGTTAGGTTGCGAGGGAAGAAGTAAAGAAGGAATAGTGCATCGGAAAGGAGATATTCGTATCCTAAAAGAAAATCCTGTCGATTCCATAGAAACGTTACTCGATTAAGAAGGAGATGTCATAGAACTGATAGTACTCCATAGCGATACAATTTCTGTGTTAATTCGACAATGTGAGGGAGCGAGGGATGCAGTAAAGACGGAATAGTGCATCGGAAACTAGACAGGCGTATCCCAAAAGGAAAATCCTGTCCTTTCCATAGACACGTTACTCGATTTAGACTGAAAAGTCATAGAACCCATAGAATATCATAGCGACGCAATTTCTGTGTTAATTCGTCAATAAGAGGGAGATAGGGATGCAGTCAAAAGGGAATAGTGCATCGGGAAAGGAGATACTCGTATCCCCAAAGAAAAGCCAGTCATCTCCATAGAAACGTTACTCGATTTAGAAGTAGAAGTCATTGAACCAATAGTATATCGTAGCTACGCGATTTCTGTGTTAATTCGTCAATGTGAGGGAGCGAGGGATGCAGTAATGGAGGCATAGTGCATCGGAAAGGAGAGAGTCGTATCCCAAAAGAAAATACTGTCGTTTCCATATTCACGTTACTCGATTTAGAAGGAGAAGTCATAGAACCCATAGTTGTTCATAGGGACGCAATTTCTGTGTTAATACGTCAATGTTAGGTAGCGAGGGATGCAGTAAAGAAGGAATAGTGCATCGGAAAGGAGATACGCGTATCCCAAAAGAAAATCATGTCGTTTCCATAGAAACGTACCTGGATTAAGTTGGAGAAGTCATAGAACCGATAGTATTCCATAGCGACGCAATTTATGTGCTAATTCGACAATGTGACGCAGCGAGGGACGCAGTAGTGAAGGAATAGTGCATTGGAAAGGAGATACTCGTATCCCAAAAGAAAATCCTTTCCTTTCCATAGAAACGTTACTCGATTGAGAAAAAGAAGTCATAGAACCCATGGAATTTCATAGCGACGCAACTTCTGTGTTAAGTCGTCAATGTGAGGGAGCGAGTGATGCAGTAAAAAAGGAATAGTGCATCGGGAAGGAGATATTCGTATCCAAAAGAAAGTCCTTTTGTTTCCAAAGAAACGTTACTCGATTTAGAAGGAGAAGTCATACAACCCATAGTATTCCATAGCGACGCAATTTCTGTGTTAATTGTCAATGTGAGGGAGCGACGGATGCAGTATAGAAGGAATAATGCTTCGGAAGGGAGATAGTCGTGTCCCAATAGAAAATCCTGTAGTTTCCTTAGAAACGTTACTCGATTTAGAAGGAAATGTCATAGAACTCATAGTATTTCATAGCGCCGCAATTTCTGTGTTAATTCGTCAGAGTGAGGGAGCCAGGGATGCAATTAAGAAGGAATGGTGCATCGGAAAGGAGATACTCGTATCCCAAAAGAAAATCCTGTCGATTCCATATAAACGCTACTCGTTTAAGAAGGAGATGTCATAGAACCCATTGTATTTCATAGCAAGGCAATTTCTGTGTTAATTCGTCAATGTGGCGGATCGAGGGATGCAGTAAACAAGGAATAGTACATCGGGAAATAGATGCACGTATCCCAAAGGAAAATCCTGTCGTTTCCATACAATCATTACTCGATTTAGAAGTAGAAGTCATAGAACCCATGGTATTTCATAGCGCCGCAATTTCTGTGTTAATTCGTCAATGTGAGGGAGCGAGGGATGCAGTAGAGAAGGAATAGTGCATCGGAAAGGACATACTCGTATCCCAAAAGAAAATCCTGTCCTTTCCATAGCAACGTTACTCGATCTAGAAGGAGAAGTCATGGAACCCATAGTATTTCATAGCGACGCAATTTCTGTGTTAATCCGTCAATGTCAGGTAGCGAGGGATGCAGTAAAGAAGGAATCGTGCATCGGAAAGGAGATACTCGTATCCCAAATGAAAATCCTGTCGTTTCCATAGAAACGTTATTCGATTTAGAAGGAGATGTCATAGAACCCTTAGTATTTCATAGCGATCAATTTCTGTGTTAATTCATTAATGTGAGAGAGCGAGGGATGCAGTAAGTTGGAATAGTGCATCTGGAAAGGAGATACTCGTATCCCAATAGAAAATCCAGTCGTTTCCATAGAAACGTTACTCAATTTAGAAGGAGAAGTCATACAACCCATAGTATTCCATAATGACGCAATTTCTGTGTTAATTCGTCAATGTGAGGGAGCGAGGGAAGCAGTAACGAAGGAATAATGCATCGGGAGGCAGATAGTCGTATCCCAAAAGAAAATCCTGTCGTTTCCATAGAAACGTTACTCGATTTAGAAGGAGAAGTCATAGAACTCGCGGAATTTCATAGCGACGCAACTTCTGTGTTAATTCGTCAATGTGAGGGAGCGAGTGATGCAGAAAAAAAGGATTAGTGCATCGGAAAGGAGATACTCGTATTCCAAAAGAAAATCCTGTCCTTTCCATAGCAACGTTACTCGATCTAGAAGGAGAAGTCATGGAACACATAGTATTTCATAGCGCCGCAATTTCTGTGTTAATTCGTCAGTGTGAGGGAGCCAGGGATGCAGTAAGGAAGGATTAGTGCATCGGAAAGCAGATACTCGTATCCCAAAAGAAAATGCTGTCGCTTCCATAGAAACGTTACTCGATTAAGAAGGAGAAGGCATAGAACTGATAGTACTACATAGCGACTTAATTTCTGTTTTAATTCGACAATGTGTGGGATCGAGGGATGCAGTAAAGACGAAATAGTGCATCGGAAAGGAGATACTCGTATCCCAAAGGAAAATCCTGTCGTTTTAATACAAACGTTACTCGATTTAGAAGTAAAAGTCATGGAACCCATAGTATTTCATAGCGACGCAATTTCTCTGTTAATTTGTCAGTGTGAGTGAGCGTGGGATGCAGTAGAGAAGGAATAGTGCATCGGAAAGGAGATACTCGTATCCCAAAAAAAATACTGTCCTTTCCATAGAAACGTTACTCGTTTTAGAAGGAGTAGTCATAGATCCCATAGTATTTCATAGCGACGCAATTTCTGTGTTAATTCTTCAATGTTAGGTAGCGAGGGATGCAGTAATGAAGGAATCGTGCATCGGAAAGGAGATACTCGTATCCCAAAAGAAAATCCTGTCGTTTACATAGAAACGTTACTCGATTTAGAAGGAGATGTCATAGAACCCATAGTATTTCACAGGGACGCAACTTCTGTGATAATACGTCAATGTTAGGTTGCGAGGGATGCAGTAAAGAAGGAATAGTGCATCGGAATGGAGATAAACGTATCCTAAAAGAAAATGCTGTCGATTCCATAGAAATGTTACTCGATTAAGAAGGAGAAGTCATAGAACTGATAGTACTCCATAGAGATACAATTTCTGTGTTAATTCGACAATGTGAGGGAGCGAGGGATGCAGTAAAGACGGAATAGTGCATCGGAAACTAGACAGGCGTATCCCAAAAGGAAAATCCTGTCCTTTCCATAGACACGTTACTCTATTTAGAATGAAAAGCATAGAACCCATAGAATATCATAGCGACGCAATTTCTGTGTTACTTCGTCAATAAGAGGGAGACAGGGATGCAGTAAAGAGCGAATAGTGCATCGGGAAAGGAGATACTCGTATCCCCAAAGAAAATCCAGTCATTTCCATAGAAACGTTACTCGATTTAGAAGTAGAAGTCATTGAACCAATAGTATCGTAGCTACGCGATTTCTGTGTTAATTCGTCAATGTGAGGGAGCGAGGGATGCAGTAATGGAGACATAGTGCATCGGAAAGGAGAGAGTCGTATCCCAAAAGAAAATACTGTCGTTTCCATATTCACGTTACTCGATTTAGAAGGAGAAGTCATAGAACCGATAGTTATTCATTGGGACGCAATTTCTGTGTTAATACGTCAATGTTAGGTAGCGAGGGATGCAGTAAAGAAGGAATAGTCCATCGGAAAGGAGATATTCATATCCCAAAAGAAAATCCTGTCCTTTCCATAGAAACGTTACTCGATTAAGAAGGAGAAGTCATAGAACCGATAGTATTCCTTACCGACGCAATTTCTGTTTTAATTTGTCAATGTGAGGTAGCAAGGGATCCAGTAAAGAAGGAATAGTGCAACGGTAAGGAGATATTCGTATCCCAAAAGAAAATCTTGTCGTTTCCATAGAAACGATACTCGATTTAGAAGGAGAAGTCATAGAACCCATAGTTTTTCACAGCTACGCAATTTCTGTGTTAATCCGTCAATATGAGGAATTGAGGGATGCAGTAAAGAAGGAATAGTGCATCGGAAAGGAGATACTCGTGTACCAAAGGAAAATCCGGTCGCTTCCATAGAAACGGGACTCGATTTAGAAGGAGAAGTCACAGACCACAAAGTATTTCATAGCGACGCAATTCTTCTGTTAATTTGTCAATGCGAGGGAGCTAGGGATGCAGTAAAGAAGGAATAGAGTATCGGTAAGGAGATACTCGTATGCCAAAAGAAAATCCCGTTGTTTCCATATAAACGTTACTCGATTTAGAAGGAGAAGTCATAGAACCCATAGTTTTTCACAGCGACGCAATTTCTGTGTTATTTCGTCAATGTGTGTAAGCGAGGGAAACAGTAAAGAAGGAATAGTGCATCGGAAAGGAGATACTCGTATACCAAAAGAAAATCCTGTCGCTTCCATGGAAACGTTACTCGATTTAGAAGGAGAAGTCACAGACCGTATAGTATTTCATAGCGACGCCATTACATTGTTAATTTGTCAATGTGAGGGAGCGAGGGATGCAGTAAAGAGGGAATAGTGCATCGGGAAAGGAGATACTCGTATCCCAAAAGAAAATCCAGTCGTTTAAATAGAAACGTTACTCGATTTAGAAGTAGTAGTCATAGAACCCATAGTATTTCATACCGACGAAATTTCTGTGTTAATTCGTCAATGTTAGGTAGCGAGGGATGCAGTAAAAAAGAAATACTGCATCGGAATGGAGATATTCGTATCCGAAAGAAAATCCTTTCGTTTCCATAGAAACGTTACTGATTTAGAAGGAGAAGTCATACAACCCATAGTATTCCATAGCGATGCAATTTCTGTGCTAATTCGTCAATGTGAGGGGGCGAGGGATGCAGTAAAGAACGAATAATGCATCGGAAGGGAGATTGCCGTACCCCAAAAGAAAATCCTGTTGTTTCCATAGAAACGTTACCCGATTCAAAAGGAGAAGACATAGAACCCACAGAATTTCATAGCGACGCAACATCTGCGTTAATTCGTCTATGTGAGGGAGCGAGTGACGCAGTAAAAAAGGAATAGTGCATCGGAAAGTAAATACTCGTATCCCACAAGAAAATCCTGTCGTTTCCATAGAATCGTTACTCGATTTAGAAGGAGATGTCACAGAACCCATAGTATTTCATAGTTATGCAACTTCTGAGTTAATTCGTTAATGTGACGGTGGGAGGGATGCAGTAATGAAGGAATAGTGCATCGAAAAGGAGATAGTCGTATCCCAAAAGAAAATCTTGTCGTTTCCATAGAAACGTTACTCGATTTCGAAGGAGCAGTCATAGAACACATAGTTTTTCATAGCGACGCAATATCTGTGCTAATTCGGCAATGTGAGGAAGCGAGGGATGAAGTAAAGAAGGAATAGTGCATCGGAATGGAGATACTCGTATACCAAAAGAAAATCCTGTCGTTTCCATAGAAACGTTACTCGATTTAGAAGGAGAAGTCACAGATTCCATAGTATTTCATAGCGACGCAATTACTGTGTAAATTTGTCAAAGTGAGGGAGCGTGGGATTCAGTAAAGAAGGAATAGTGCAACGGTAAGGAGATTAACGTATCGCAAAAGAATATCCTGTCGCTTCCATGGAAACGTTACTCGATTTGGTAGCAGATGCCATTGAACACATAGTATTTCATAGCGGCCCAATTTCTGTGTTAGTTCTTCAGCGTGGGGGAGCAAGGGATGCAGTATAGAAGGAATCCTGTCGTTTCCATATAAACGTTACTCGATTTAGAAGGAGATGTCATAGAACACATACTATTTCATAGCGACGCAATATCTGTGTTAATTCGTCAATGTGAGGGAGCGAGGGATGCAGTAAAGAAGGAACCGTTCATCGGAAAGGAGATACTCGTATCCCAAAAGAAAATCCTGTCGTTTCCATATAAACGTTACTCGATTTAGTAGGAGAAGTCATAGAACCCATGGAATTTCATAGCGACGCAACTTCTGTGTTAATTCGTCACTGTGAGGGAGCGAGTGATGCAGTAAATAAGGAATAGTGCATCGGGAAGGAGATATTCGTATCCAAAAGAAAGTCCTTTCGTTTCCAAAGAAACGTTACTCGATTTAGAAGGAGAAGTCATACAACCCATAGTATTCCAAAGCGACGCAACTTATGTGTTAATTCGTCAATGTGAGGGAGCGAGTGATGCAGTAAAAAGGGAATAGTGCATCGGAAAGGAGATACTCGTATGCCAAAAGAAAATCCTGTCGTTTCCATAGAATCGTTACTCGATTTAGAAGGAGAAGTCACAGACCCCATAGTATTTCATAGCGACGCAATTACTGTGTTAATTTGTCAATGTGAGGGACCGAGGGATGCAGTAAAGAAGGAATAGTGCAACGTTAAGGAGATAGTCGTATCCCAAAATAAAATCCTGTCGCTTCCATAGAAACGTTACTAGATTTAGAAGGAAATGTCATAGAACTCATAGTATTTCATAGCGCCGCAATTTCTGTGTTAAATCGTTAGTGTGAGGGAGCCAGGAATGCAATAAAGAAGGAATGGTGCATCGGAAAGGAGATACTCGTATCCCAAAAGAAAATCCTGTCGATTCCATATAAACGCTACTCGTTTAAGAAGGAGATGTCATAGAACCCATTGTATTTCATAGCAAAGCAATTTCTGTGTTAAATCGTCAATGTGGCTGATCGAGGGATGCAGTAAAGATGGAATAGTACATCGGGAAAGGAGATACTCGTACCCCAAAGGAAAATCCTGTCGTTTCCATACAAACGTTACTCGAATTAAAAGTAGAAGTCATAGAACCCATAGTATTTCATAGCGACGCAATTTCTTTGTTACTTCGTCAATGTGAGGGACGAGGTATGCAGTAGAGAAGGAATAGTGCATCGGAAAGGAGATACTCGTATCCCAAAGGAAAATCCGGCCCTTTCCACAGAAACGTTACTCGTTTTAGAAGGAGAAGTCATAGAACCCATAGTATTTCATAGCGACGCAATTTCTGTGTTAATTCGTCAATGTGAGGGAGCGAGGCATGCTGTAGAGAATTAATAGTGCATCGGAAAGGACATACTCGTATCCCGAAAGAATATCCTGTCCTTTCCATAGCAACGTTACTCGATTTAGAAGGAGAAGTCATGGAACCCATAGTATTTCAAAGCGACGCAATTTCTGTGTTAATTCGTCAATGTTAGGTAGCGAGGGATGCAGTAAAGAAAGAATCGTGCATCGGAAAGGAGATACTCGTATCCCAAAAGAAAATCAAGTCTTTTCCATAGAAACGTTACTCGATTTAGAAGGATATGTCATAGAACCCATAGTATTTCATAGGGACGCAATTTCTTTGTTAATACGTAAACGTTAGGTAGCGAGGGATGCAGTGAAGAAGGTATAGTGCATCGGAAAGGAGATATTCGTATCCGAAAAGAAAAACCTGTCGTTTCCATAGAAACGTTACACGATTAAGAAGGAGAAGTCATAGAACTGATAGTACTCCATAGCGACTTAATATCTTTGTTAATTCGACAATGTGAGGGAACGAGGGATGCAGTAAAGACGGAATAGTGCATCGGAAAGGAGATAGGCGTATCCCAAAAGAAAAATCCTGTCCTTTCCATAGACACGTTACTCGATTTCGAAGCAGAAGTCATAGAACACATAGCATTTGATAGCGACGCAATATCTGTGTTAATTCGTAAGGTGAGGGAGCGAGGGTAGCAGTAAAGAAGGAATACTGCATCGGAAAGGAAATACTCGTATCCCAAAATAAAATCCTGTCGTTTCCATAGAAACGGTCCTCGATTTAGAAGGAGAAGTCAAAGATCGCATAGTATTTCGTAGCGACGCAATTACTGTGTTAATTTGTCAATGTGAGGGAGCGAGGGATGCAGTAAAGAAGGAATAGTGCAACGGTAAGGAGGTAGTCGTATCCCAAAAGAAAATCCTGCCGCTTCCGTAGAAACGTTACTCGATTTAGTAGGAAATGTCGTAGAACACATAGTATCTCATAGTGCCGCAATTTCTGTGTTAATTCGTCAGTGTGAGGGAACCAGGGATGCAGTAAAGAAGGATTAGTGCATCGGAAAGGAGATACTCGTATCCCAAAAGAAAATCCTGTCCTTCCCATAGAAACGTTACTCGATTTAGATGTAGATGTCATAGATCCCATAGTATTTCATAGGGACGCAATTTCTGTGTTAATACGTCAACGTTAGGTAGCGATGGATGCAGTAAAGAAAGAATAGTGCATCGGAAAGGAGATATACGTATACCAAAAGAAAATCCTCTCGTTTTCATAGAAACGTTACTCGATTAAGAAGGAGAAGTCGTAGATCCCTTAGTATTTCATAGCGATCAATTTTTGTGTTAATTCATTAATGTGAGAGAGCGAGGGATGCAGTAAAGAGGGAATAGTGCATCGGGAAAGGAGATACTCGTATCCCAATAGAAAATCCAGTCGTTTCCATAGACACGTTACTCGATTTAGAAGGAGAATTCATACAACCCATAGTATTACATAATGACGCAATTTCTGTGTTAATTCGTCTGTGTGAGGGAGCGAGGGATGCAGTAAAGAAGGAATAATGCATCGGAAGGCAGATAGTCGTATCCCAAAAGAAAATCCTGTAGTTTCAATAGAAACGTTACTCGATTTAGAAGAGAAGTCATAGAACCCGTGGAATTCCATAGCGACGCAACGTCTGTGTTAATTCGTCAATGTGAGGGAGCGAGTGATGCAGAAAAAAAGGATTAGTGCTACGCAAAGGAGATACACGTATTACAAAGGAAAATCCTGTCGTTAAGATAGAAACGATACTCGATATAGAAGGAGAAGTCACAGACCCCATAGTATTTCATAGCGACGCATTTACTGTGTTAATTTGTCAATGTGAGGGAGCGAGGGATGCAGTAAAGATGGAATAGTGCAACGGTAAGGAGATAGTCGTAGTCCGAAAGAAAATCCTGTCGCTTCCATAGAAACGTTACTCGATTTAGAAGGAAATGTCATAGAACACATAGTATTTCATAGCGACGCAATTTCTGTGTTAATTCGTCAATGTGAGGGAGCGAGGGATGCAGTAGAGAAGGAATAGTGCATCGAAATGACATACTCGTATCCCAAAAGAAAATCCTGTCCTTTCCATAGCAACGTTACTCGATTTAGAAGGAGAATTCATGGAACCCATAGTATTTCATAGCGACGCAATTTCTGTGTTAATTCGTCAATGTTAGGTAGCGAGGGATGCAGTAAAGAAGGAATCGCGCATCGGAAAGGAGATACTCGTATCCCAAAAGAAAATCATGTCGTTTCCATAGAAACGTTACTCGATTTAGAAGGAGATGTCATAGAACACATAGTATTTCATAGGGACGCAATTTATTTGTTAATACGTAAATGTTAGATAGCGAGGGATGCAGTAAAGAAGGTATAGTGCATCGGAAAGGAAATATACGTATCCGAAAAGAAAATCTTGTCGTTTCCATAGAAACGATACACGATTAAGAAGGAGAAGTCATAGAACTGATAGTACTCTATAGAGCCTTAATTTCTTTGTTAAATCGACCATGTGAGGGAGCGTGGGATGCAGTAAAGACGGAATAGTGCATCGGAAAGGAAATAGGCGTATCCCAAAATAAAATCCTGTCGTTTCCATAGAAACGTTACTCGATTAAGAAGGAGAAGTCATTAAACCGATAGTATTCCATAGCGACGTAATTTCTGTGTTAATTCGACAATGTGAGGCAGCCAGGGATGCAGTAGTGAAGGAATAGTCCATTGGAAAGGAGATACTCGTATCCCAAAAGATAATCCTTTCCTTCCCATAGAAACGTTACTCGATTTAGAAGGAGAAGTCATAGATCCCTTAGTATTTCATAGCGATCAATTTTTGTGTTAATTCATTAATGTGAGAGAGCGAGGGATGCAGTAAAGAGGGAATAGTTTATCGGGAAAGGAGATACTCGTATCCCAATAGAAAATCCAGTCGTTTCCATAGAAACGTTACTCGAGTTAGAAGGAGAAGTCATACAACCCATAGTATGCCATAATGACGCAATCACTGTGTTAATTCGTCAATGTGAGGGAGCGAGGGATGCAGTAAGAAGGAATTATGCTTCGGAAGGCAGATAGTCGTATCCCAAAAGAAAATCCTGTAGTTTCCATAGAAACGTTACTCGATTTAGAAGGAGAAGTCATAGAACCCGTGGAATTCCATAGCGACGCAACTTCTGTGTTAATTCGTCAATGTGAGGGAGCTAGTGATGCAGAAAAAAAGGATTAGTACATCGGAAAGAAGATACACGTATTCCAAAAGAAAATCCTGTCGTTATGATAGAAACGTTACTCGATATAGAAGGAGAAGCCACAGACCCCATAGTATTTCATAGCGACGAATTTACTGTGTTAATTTGTCAATGTGAGTGAGCGAGGGATGCAGTAAAGAAGGAATAGTGCATTGGAAAAGAGATACTCGTTTCCCAAAAGAAAATCCTTTCCTTTCCATACAAACGTTACTCGATTTAGAAGGAGAAGTCATAGAACCCATGGAGTTTCATAGCGACGCAACTTCTGTGTTAATTCGTCAATGTGAGAAAGCGAGTGATGCAGTTAAAAAGGAATAGTGCATCGGAAAGGAGATATACGTATCCAACAAAAAATCCTGTCGCTTCCATAGAAACGTTACTCGATTTAGAAGGAAATGTCATAGAACACACAGTATTTCATAGCGCCACAATTTCTGTGTTAATTCTTCAGTGTGAGGGAGCCAGGGATGCAGTAAGGAAGGTTTAGTGCATCGGAAAGGAGGTACTCGTATCCCAAAAGAAAATCCTTTCGATTCCATATAATCGTTACTCGATTTAGAAGGAGAACTCATAGAACCGATAGTATTCCTTAGCGACGCAATTTCTGTGTTAATTCGACAATGTGAGGGAGCGAGGGATGCAGTAATGAAGGAATAGTGCATCGGAAAGGAGAGAGTCGTATCCCAAAAAAAATCCTGTTGTTTCCATAGAAACGTTACTGGATTAAGTTGGAGAAGTCATAGCACCGATAAAATTCAATAGCGACGCAATTTCTGTGTTAATTCGACAATGTGAGGCAGCGAGGGATGCAGTAGCGAAGGAATAGTGCATTGGAAAGGAGATACTCGTATCCCAAAAGAAAATCCTTTCCTTTCCATACAAACGTAACGCGATTTAGAAGGAGAAGTCATAGAACCCATGGAATTTCATAGCGACGCAACTTCTGTGTTAATTCGTCAATGTGAGAAAGCGAGTGAAGCAGTTAAAAAGGAATAGTGCATCGGAAAGGAGATATTCGTATCCAAAAGAAAGTCCTTTCGTTTCCAAAGTAACGTTACTCGATTTAGAAGGAGAAGTCATACAACCCATAGTGTTCCATAGCGACGCAACTTCTGTGTTAATTCGTCAATGTGAGGGAGCGAGTGATGCAGTAAAAAAGGAATAGTGCATCGGAAAGTAGATACTCTTATACCAAAAGAAAATCCTGTCGTTTCCATAGAATCGTTACTCGATTTAGAAGGAGAAGTCACAGACCCCATAGTATTTCATAGCGACGCATTTACTGTGTTAATTTGTCAATGTGAGGGAGCGAGGGATGCAGTAAAGAAGGAATAGTGCAACGTTAAGGAGATAGTCGTATCCCAATAGAAAATTCTGTCGATTCCATTTAAACGCTACTCGATTAAGAAGGAGATGTCATAGAACCCATTGTATTTCATAGCAACGCAATTTCTGTGTTAATTCGTCAATGTGGCGGATCGAGGGAAGCAGTAAAGAAGGAATAGTACATCGGGAAAGGAGATACTGGTATCCCAAAGAAAAATCCTGTCGTTTCCATACAAACGTTACTCGATTTAGAAGTAGAAGTCATAGAACCCATAGTATTTCATGGCGACGCAGTTTCTGTGTTAATTCGTCAGTGTGACGGAGCCAGGGATGCAATGAAGACAGAATGGTGCATCGGAAAGGAGATACTCGTATCCCAAAAGTAAATCCTGTCCTTTCCACAGAAACGTTACTCGTTTTAGAAGGAGAAGTCATAGAACCCATAGTATTTCATAGCGACGCAATTAATATGTTAATTCGTCAACGTGAGGGCGCGAGGGATGCAGTAGAGAAGGAATTGTGCATCGGAAAGGACATACTCGTATCCCAAAAGAAAATCCTGTCCTTTCCATAGCAACGTTACTCGATTTAGAAGGAGAAGTCATGGAACACATAGTATTTCATAGCGACGCAATTTCTGTGTTTATTCGTCAATGTTAGGTAGCGAGGGATGCAGTAAAGAAGGAATCGTGCATCGGAAATGAGATACTCGTATCCCAAAAGAAAATCATGTCGTTTCCATAGAAACGTTACTCGATTTAGAAGGAGATGTCACAGAACCCATAGTATATCATAGGGACGCAATTTCTTTGTTAATACCTAAATGTTAGGTAGCAAGGGATGCAGTAAAGAAGGTATAGTGCATCGGAAAGGAGATATTCGAATCCGAAAAGAAAATCCTGTCGTTTCCATAGAAACGTTACACGATTAAGAAGGAGAAGTCATAGAACTGATAGTACTCCATAGCGACTTAATTTCTTTGTTAATTCGACAATGTGAGGGAGCGAGGGATGCAGTAAAGACGGAATAGTGCATCGGAAAGGAGATAGGCGTATCCCAATAGAAAAATCCTGTCCTCTCCATAGACACGTTACTCGATTTCGAAGCAGAAGTCATAGAACACATAGCATTTCATAGCGACGCAATATCTGTGTTAATTCATTAAGGTGAGGGAGCGAGGGATGCAGTAAAGAAGGAATACTGCATCGGAAAGGAAATACTCGTATCACAAAATAAAATCTTGTCGTTTCCATTGAAACGGTCCTCGATTTAGAAGGAGAAGACAATGATCACATAATATTCCATAATCACGCAAATTCTGTGTTAATTCGTCAATGTGAGGGAGCGAGGGATGCAGTAAAGAAGGTTTAATGCATCGGAAGGCAGATGGTCGTATCCCAAAAGAAAATCCTGTAGTTTCCATTGAAACGTTACTCGATTTACAAGGAGAAGTCATAGAACCCGTGGAATTCCATAGCGACGCTACTTCTGTGTTAATTCGTCAATGTGAGAAAGCGAGTGATGCAGAAAAAAAGGATTAGTGCATCGGAAAGGAGATACTCGTATTCCAAAAGAAAATCCTGTCGCTTCCATAGAAACGTTACTCGATTTAGAAGGAACTGTCAAAGAACACATAGTATTTCATAGCGCCGCAATTTCTGTGTTAATTCGTCACTGTGAGAAAGCCAGGGATGCAGTAAGGAAGGATTAGTGCACCGGAAAGGAGGTACTCGTATCATAAAAAGAAAATCCTGTCGATTCCATATAAACGTTACTCGATTTAGAAGGAGAACTCATGGAACACATAATACCTCATAGGGACGCAATTTCTGTGTTAATTCGTCAATGTGAGGCAGCGAGGGACGCAGAAAAAAGGAATAGTGCATCGGGAAAGGAGATACTCGTATCCCAAAAGAATATCCTGTTGTTTTCATATAAACGTTACTCGATTTAGAAGGAGATGCCATAGAACTCATAGTATTTCAGAGCGACGCAATTTCTGTGTTAATTCGACAATGTGATGGAGCGAGGGATGCAGTAGAGAAAGAAAAGTGCATTGGGAAGGAGATACTCGTATCCCAAAAGAAAATCCAGTCCTTTCCATAGCAATGTTCCTCGATTTAGAAGGAGAAGTCATGGAACCCATAGTATTTCATAGCGACGGAATTTCTGTGTTAATTCGTCAATGTTAGGTAGCGAGGGATGCAGTAAAGAAGGAATCGTGCATCGGAAAGGAGATACTCGTATCCCAAAAGAAAATCATGTCGTTTCCATAGAAACGTTACACGATTAAGAAGGAGGAGTCATAGAACTGATAGTACTCCATAGCGACTTAATTTCTTTGTTAATTCGACAATGTGAGGGAGCGAGGGATGTGGTAAAGACGGAATAGTGCATCGGAAAGGAGATAGGCGTATCCCGAAAGAAAAATCCTGTCCTTTCCATAGACACGTTACTCGATTTCGAGCAGAAGTCATAGTACACATAGCATTTGATAGCGACGCAATATCTGTGTTAATTCGTCAAGGTGAGGGAGCGAGGGATGCAGTAAAGAAGGAATACTGCATCGGAAAGGAAATACTCTTACACCAAAGAAATATCCTGTCATTTCCATAGAAACGTTACTCGATTTAGAAGAAGAAGTCACAGATCCCTTAGTATTTCTTAGCGACGCAATTTCTGAGTTAATTTGTCAATGTGAGAGAGCGAGGGATGCAGTAAAGAAGGAATAGTGCAACGGTAAGGAGATAGTCGTATCCCAATGAAAATTATGTCGTTTCCATTGAAATGTTACTCGAATTAGAAGGAGAAGTCATAGAGCCCATAGTTATTCATAACGACGCAATTTCTGTGTTAATTCGTCAATGTGAGGAAGCGAGGGATGCAGTAAAGGAGGAATAGTGCATCGGAAAGGGGATACACGTATACCAAAGGAAAATCCTGTTGTTTCCATAGAAACGTTACTCGAGTTAGAAGAAGAAGCCTTGGTACCCATAGTAGTTCATAGCGACGCAAATTCTGTATTAATTCGTCAATGTGAGGGAGAGAGGGATGCAGTAAAGAAGGAATAGTGCATCGGAAAGAAGATTGTCGTATCAAAAAGAAAATTCTGTCCTTTCCATAGACACGTTGCTCGATGTAGAGGGAGAAGTCATGGAACCCATAGTATTTCATAGCGACGCAATTTCTGTGTTAATTCGTCAATGTGAGGGAGCCAGAATTGCAGTAAAGAAGGAATAGTGCATCGGAAAGGAAATGGTCGTATCCCAAAAAAAATTCTGTCGTTTCCATAGAAACGTTACTCGATTTAGAAGGAGAAGTCATAGAAATCATAGTATATCATAACGACGCAATGTATGTATTAATTCGTCAATGTGTGGGAGCGAGGGATGCAGTAAAGAAGGAATAGTGCATCGGAAAGGAGATAACCGTGTCCCAAAAGAAAATCCTTTCGTTTCCATAGAAACGTTACTCGATTTAGAAGCGTATGTCATAGAACACATGGTATTTCATAGGGACGCAATTTCTGTGTTAATTCGTCAACGTGAGGGAGCGAGGGATGCAGTAAAGGAGGAATCGTGCATCGGAAAGGAGACACTCGTATCCCATAAAAAAATCCTGTCGTTTCCATAGAAACGTTACTCGATTTAGAAGGAGATATCATAGAACCCATAGTATTTCATAGGGACGCTATTTCTGTGTTAATACGTCAATCTTAGGTAGCGAAGGATGCAGTAAAGAAGGAATAGTGCATCGGAAAGGAGATATTCGTATCCCAAAAGAAAATCCTGTCGTTTCCATAGAAACGTTACTCGATTAAGAAGGAGAAGTCATAGAACCGATAGTATAGAATAGCGACGCAATTTCTGTGTTAATTTGACAATGTGCGGGAGCGAGTGATGCAGTAAGAAAGGAATAGTGCATCGAAAAGCAGATACTCGTATCCCAATAGAAAATCCTGTAGTTTCAATAGAAACGTAACTCGATTTAGAAGGAGAAGTCATAGAACCCATAGTACTTCATAGCGATCATTTTCTGTGTTAATTCGTCAATGTAAGGGAGCGAGGGATGCATTAAAGACGGAATTGTGCATCGGAAAGGAGATAGGCGTATCTGAAAGAAAAATCCTGCTCTATCCATAGACACGTTACTCGATTGCGAACGAGAAGTCATAGAATCCATAGTATTACATAGCGACGCAATTTCTGTGTTAATTCGTCAACGTTAGGTAGCGACGGATGCAGCAAAGAAGGAATAGTGCATCGGAAAGGAGATACTCGTATCATAAAAAGAAAATCCTGTCGATTCCATATAAACGTTACTCGATTTAGAAGGAGAACTCATGGAACACATAATACCTCATAGGGACGCAATTTCTGTGTTAATTCGCCAATGTGAGGCAGCGAGGGACGCAGAAAAAAGGAATAGTGCATCGGGAAAGGAGATACTCGTATCCCAAAAGAATATCCTGTTGTTTTCATATAAACGTTACTCGATTTAGAAGGAGATGTCATAGAACTCATAGTATTTCAGAGCGACGCAATTTCTGTGTTAATTCGACAATGTGATGGAGCGAGGGATGCAGTAGAGAAAGAAAAGTGCATTGGGAAGGAGATACTCGTATCCCAAAAGAAAATCCTGTTGTTTTCATATAAACGTTACTCGATTTTGAAGGAGATGTCATAGAACTCATAGTATTTCAGAGCGACGCAATTTCTGTGTTAATTCGACAATGTGATGGAGCGAGGGATGCAGTAGAGAAAGAAAAGTGCATTGGGAAGGAGATACTCGTATCCCAAAAGAAAATCCATTCCTTTCCATAGCAACGTTCCTCGATTTAGAAGGAGAAGTCATGGAACCCATAGTATTTCATAGCGACGGAATTTCTGTGTTAATTCGTCAATGTTAGGTAGCGAGGGATGCAGTAAAGAAGGAATCGTGCATCGGAAAGGAGATACTCGTATCCCAAAAGAAAATCATGTCGTTTCCATAGAAACGGTCCTCGATTTAGTAGGAGAAGACAAAGATCACATAGTATTCCATAATCACGCTAATTCTGTGTTAATTCGTCAATGTGAGGGAGCGAGGGATGCAGTAAAGACGGAATAATGCATCGGAAGGCAGATAGTCGTATCCCAAAAGAAAATCCTGTAGTTTCCATAGAAACGTTACTCGATATAGAAGGAGAAGTCATAGAACCCAAAGTATTTCATAGCGACGCAATTTCTGTGTTAATACGTCGATGTTAGGTAGCGAAGTACGCAGTGAAGAAGGAATAGTCCATCGGAAAGGAGACATTCGTATCCCAAAGGAAAATCCTGTCGTTTCCATAGAGACGTTACCCGATTAAGAGGGAGATGTCATAGAACAGATAGTATTCCATAGCGACGCAATTTCTGTGTTAATTCGACAATGTCAGGGAGCGAGGGATGCAGCAAAGAAGGAATAGTGCATCGGAAAGGAGTTACTCGTACACCAAAGGAAAATCCTGTCATTTCCATAGAAACGTTACTCGATTTAGAAGAAGAAGTCACAGATCCCTTAGTATTTCATAGCGACGCAATTTCTGAGTTAATTTGTCAATGTGAGAGAGCGAGGGATGCAGTAAAGAAGGAATAGTGCAACGGTAAGGAGATAGTCGTATCCCAATGAAAATTATGTCGTTTCCATTGAAATGTTACTCGAATTAGAAGGAGAAGTCATAGAGCCTATAGTTATTCTTAACGACGCAATTTCTGTGTTAATTCGTCAATGTGAGGAAGCGAGGGATGCAGTAAAGGAGGAATAGTGCATCGGAAAGGGGATACACGTATACCAAAGGAAAATCCTGTCGTTTCCATAGAAACGTTACTCGATTTAGAAGAAGAAGTCACAGATCCCATAGTGTTTTATAGCGAAGCAATTTCTGTGTTAATTTGTCAATGTGAGGGAGCTAGGGACGCAGTAAAGATGGATTAGTGCAACGGTAAGGAGATAGTCGTACCCCAAAAGAAAATACTGTCGCTTCCATAGAAACGCTCCTCGAGTTAGAAGAAGAAGCCTTGGTACCCATAGTATTTCATAGCGACGCAAATTCTGTGTTAATTCGTCAATGTGAGGGAGAGAGGGATGCAGTAAAGAAGGAATAGTGCATCGGAAAGAAGATTGTCGTATCAAAACGAAAATTCTATCCTTTCCATAGACACGTTGCTCGATGTAGAGGGAGAAGTCATGGAACCCATAGTATTTCATAGCGACGCAATTTCTGTGTTAATTCGTCAATGTGAGGGAGCCAGAATTGCAGTAAAGAAGGAATAGTGCATCGGAAAGGAAATGGTCGTATCCCAAAAAAAATTCTGTCGTTTCCATAGAAACGTTACTCGATTTAGAAGGAGAAGTCATAGAAATCATAGTATATCATAACGACGCAATGTATGTATTAATTCGTCAATGTGTGGGAGCGAGGGATGCAGTAAAGAAGGAATAGTGCATCGGAAAGGAGATAACCGTGTCCCAAAAGAAAATCCTTTCGTTTCCATAGAAACGTTACTCGATTTAGAAGCGATTGACATAGAACACATGGTATTTCATAGGGACGCAATTTCTGTGTTAATTCGTCAACGTGAGGGAGCGAGGGATGCAGTAAAGGAGGAATCGTGCATCGGAAAGGAGACACTCGTATCCCATAAGAAAATCCTGTCGTTTCCATAGAAACGTTACTCGATTTAGAAGGAGATATCATAGAACCCATAGTATTTCATAGGGACGCTATTTCTGTGTTAATACGTCAATCTTAGGTAGCGAAGGATGCAGTAAAGAAGGAATAGTGCATCGGAAAGGAGATATTCGTATCCCAAAAGAAAATCCTGTCGTTTCCATAGAAACGTTACTCGATTAAGAAGGAGAAGTCATAGAACCGATAGTATAGAATAGCGACGCAATTTCTGTGTTAATTTGACAATGTGCGGGAGCGAGTGATGCAGTAAGAAAGGAATAGTGCATCGAAAAGCAGATACTCGTATCCCAATAGAAAATCCTGTAGTTTCAATAGAAACGTAACTCGATTTAGAAGGAGAAGTCATAGAACCCATAGTACTTCATAGCGATCATTTTCTGTGTTAATTCGTCAATGTAAGGGAGCGAGGGATGCATTAAAGACGGAATTGTGCATCGGAAAGGAGATAGGCGTATCTGAAAGGAAAATCCTGCTCTATCCATAGACACGTTACTCGATTGCGAACGAGAAGTCATAGAATCCATAGTATTACATAGCGACGCAATTTCTGTGTTAATTCGTCAACGTTAGGTAGCGAGGGATGCAGCAAAGAAGGAATAGTGCATCGGAAAGGAGATACTCGTATCCAAAAGAAAATCCTGTCGTTTCCATAGACACGTTACTCGATTTAGAAGGAGAAGTCATACAACCCATAGTATTCCATTGCGACGCAATTTCTGTGTTAATTCGTCAATGTGAGGGAGCGAGGGATGCAGTAAAGAAGGAATAATGCATCGGAAGGGAGATATTCGTATCCCAAAAGGAAATCCTGTAGTTTTCATAGAAACGTTACTCGATTTAGAAGGAGAAGTCATGGAACCCATGGAATTTCATAGCGTCGCAACTTCTGTGGTAAATCGTCAATGTGAGGGAGCGAGTGATGCAGCAAATAAGGAATAGTGCATCGAAAAGCAGATACTCGTATCCCAAAAGAAAATGCTGTTGTTTCCAAAGAAACGTTACTCGATTTAGAATGAGAAGCCTTAGAAGCCATAGTTTTTCATAGCGACGCAATTACTGTGTTAAATCGACAATGTGAGGGGCGAGGGATGCAGTAAACAACGAATAGTGTATCGGAAAAGAAATACTCGTATCCCAAAAGAAAATCCTCTCGTTTCCATAGATACGGTACTCGATTTAGAAGGTGGGGTCATAGAACCCATAGAATTTCATAGCGATCAATATCTGAGTTAATTCGTCAATGTGAGGTAGCGAGGGATACAGCTAAGACGGAATAGTGCATCGGAAAGGAGATAGTCGAACCCCATAAGAAAATAACAATTTGTCCATTATATTTGGACTGTTGAGCTCCGTGGCCGTGGATAATGATATTTCATTGTAAAAATACAGCAACCAGCCACTTTTTAATGCGATTTATTTATGCCAATATGCATTTCGGGTATGCACCCATCTTCAGCTGGCAAATTACATGGATCTTCAGTTACTACAGTAGTACAATCTCGACAGCAGTTTGGATGCTGCAGCAGGCCTGTGTAAAAGCAACGATTCTAATCATTTACTTCAATTTCGCGGAAATTGAAGTAAATGATTAGAATCGTTGCTTTTACACAGGCCTGCTGCAGCATCCAAACTGCTGTCGAGATTGTACTACTGTAGTAACTGAATATCCATGTAATTTGCCAGCTGAAGATGGGTGCAAACCCGAAATGCATATTGGCATAAATAAATCGCATTAAAAAGTGGCTGGTTGCTGTATTTTTACAATGAAATACCCATAAGAAAATCCTGTCGTTTCCATAGAAGCGTTACTCGATTTAGAAGAAGTCATAGAACCCATAGTATTTCATTGCGACGCAATTTCCGTGGTAATTCGTCAATGTGAAGGAGCGAGGGATGCAGTAAAGAGGGAATATTGCATAGGAAAGGAGTTTGTCGTATCCCAAAAAAAATCCAGAAGGATCCATAGAAAAACTAATCGATTTAGAAGGAGGAGTCATAGAACTCATAGTATTTCATAGCGACGCATTTTCTGTGTTAATTCGTCAATGTGAGGGAGCGAGGGATGCGGCAATGAAGGAATAGTGCATCGGAAAGGAGATTGTCGTGCCCCAAAAGAAAATCCTGTCGTTTCCATAGAAACGTTACCCGATTTAGAAGGAGATGTCATAGAACCCATAGTATTTCAGAGGGACGCTATTTCTGTGGTAATACGTCAATGTTAGATAGCGAGGGATGCTTTAAAGAAGGAATAGTGCATCGAAAAGCAGATACTCGTATCCCAATAGAAAATCCTGTCGTTACAATAAAAACGTTACTCGATTTAGAAGGAGAAGTCATAGAACCCATAGTACTTCATAGCGATCATTTTCTGTGTTAATTCGTCAATGTAAGGGAGCGAGGGATGCAGTAAAGACGGAATAGTGCATGGGAAAGGAGATAGGCGTATCTGAAAAGACAATCCTGCCCTTACCATAGACACGATACTCGATTTGGAAGGAGAAGTCATAGAACCCATAGTATTACATAGCGACGCAATTTCTGTGTTAATTCGTCAACGTTAGGTAGCGAGGGATACAGCAAAGAACGAATAGTGCATCGGAAAGGAGATATTCGTATCCAAAAGAAAATCCTGTCGTTTCCATAGAAACGTTGCTCGATTTAGAAGGAGAAGTCATACAACCCATAGTATTCCATTGCGACGCAATTTCTGTGTTAATTCGTCAATGTGAGGGAGCGAGGGAAGCAGTAAAGAAGGAATAATGCATCGGAAGGGAGATAGTCGTATCCCAACAGGAAATCCTGTAGTTTCCATTGAAACGTTACTCGATTTAGAAGGGGAAGTCACGGAACCCATGGAATTTCATAGCGACGCAACTTCTGTGTTAAATCGTCAATGTGAGGGAGCGAGTGACGCAGCAAAAAAGGAATAGTGCATCGAAAAGCAGATACTCGTATCCCAAAAGAAAATGCTATCGTTTCCAAAAAACGTTAATCGATTTAGAATGAGAAGCCATAGAAGCCATACTTTTTCATAGCGACGCAATTTCTGTGTTAAATCGACAATGTGAGGGGGCGAGTGGTGCAGTAAACAACGAATGGTGTATCGGAAAGGAAATACTCGTATCCCAAAAGAAAGTCCTCTCGTTTCCATAGATACGGTACTCGATTTAGAAGGAGAAGTCATAGAACCCACAGAATTTCATACCGATCAATATCTGGTTTAATTCGTCAATGTGAGGTAGCCATGGACGCAGCTAAGACAGAATAGTGCATCGGAAAGGAGTCGTACCCCAAAAGAAAATCCTGTCGCTTCCATAGAAGCGTTACTCGATTTAGAAGAAGTCATAGAACCCATAGTATTTCATTGCGACACAATTTCCGTGGTAATTCGTCAATGTGAAGCAGCGAGGGATGCAGTAAAGAGGGAATAATGCATAGGAAAGGAGTTTGTCGTATCCCAAAAAAAATCCTGAAGGTTCCATAGAAAAACTAATCGATTTTGAGGGGGAGTCATAGAACCCATAGTATTTCATAGCGACGCATTTTCTGTGTTAATTCGTCAATGTGAGGGAGCGAGGGATGCGGCAAAGAAGGAATAGTGCATCGGAAACGAGATTGTCGTACGCCAAAAGAAAATCCTGTCGTTTCCATGGAAACGTTACCCGATTTAGAAGGAGATGTCATAGAACAAATAGTATTTCATAGGAACGCTATTTCTGTGGTAATACGTCAATGTTTGGTAGCGAGGGATGCAGTAAAGACGGAATAGTGCATCGGAAAGGAGATATTCGTATCCCAAAAGAAAATCCTGTCGTTTCCATAGAAACGTTATTCGATTTAGAAGGATATGTCATACAACACATAATATTTCATAGGGACGCTCTTTCTGTGTTAATTCGTCAATGTGAGGGAGCGAGGGATGCAGTAAAGAAGGAATCGTGCATCGGAAAGGAGATACTCGTATCCCCAAAGAAAATCCTGTCGTTTCCATAAAAATGTTACTCGATTTAGAAGGAGAATCATAGAACTCATAAAATTTCATAGCGACGCTATTTCTGTGTTAATTCTTCAATGTGAGGAAGCGAGGGATGCAGGTAAGACGGAATGGTGCATCGGAAAGAAGATAGGCGTATCCCAAAAGAAAATCCTGTCCTTTCCATAGACACGTTACTCAATTTAGTAGGAGAAGTCATAGAACCCATAGTATTTGCTAGCAATGCAATTTCTGTGTTCATTCGTCAATTAGAGGGAGCGTGGGATGCAGTAAAGACGGAATAGTGCATCGGGAAAGGAGATACTCGTATCCCAAAAGAAAAACCAGTCGTTTCCATAGAGACGTTACTCGATTAACAAGTAGAAGTCATAGAACACATAGTATTTCATAGCGACGCCATTTCTGTTTAAATTCGTCAATGTTAGGTATCGAGGGATGCAGTAAAGACGGAATAGTGCATCGGAAAGGAGATAGGCGCATCCCAAAAGAAAATCCTGTCGTTTCCATAGAAACGTTACTCGATTAAGAAGGAGAATCAATAGAACCGATAGTATTCCTTAACGATGCAATTTCTGTGTTAATTCGACGATGTGAGGGAGCGAGGGATGGAGTATAGAAGGAATAGTGCAACGGTAAGGAGTTAGTCAAATCCCAAGAGAAAATCCCCGTCGCTTCCATAGAAACGATACTCGATTTAGAAGGAGATATCACTGAACACTTAGTATTTCATAGCGCCGCAAATTCTGTGTGAATTCGTCAATGTGATGAAGCGAGGGACGCCGTAAAGAAGGAATCGCGCATAGGAAAGGAGATACTCGTAAACCATAGGAATATCCTGTCGTTTCCATAGAAACGTTACTCGATATAGAAGGAGAAGTCACAGATCCCACAGTATTTCATAGCGACCCCATTTCTGTGTTAATTTGTCAATGTGTGGTTCGAGGGATGCCGTAAAGACAGAATAGTGCATCGGAATGGAGATAGTTGCATCCCAAAAGAAAATCTTCTCGTTTCCATAGAAACGGTACTCGATTTAGAAGGAGAAGTCATAGAACGCATAGTATTTCATAGCAACGCAATTTCTGTGTTAATTCGTCAATGTGAACGATCAGGGGATGCAGTAAAGAAGGAATAATGTATAGGAAAGGAGATTGTCGTATCCCAAAAGAAAATCATATCCTTTCCATAGACACGATACTCGATTTAGAAGGAGAAGTCATGGAAACCATAGTATATCATAGCGACCCAATTTCTGTGTTAATTCGTCAATTTGAGGGAGCGAGGGATGTAGTAAAGAAGGGATAATGCATCGGGAAGGGAGATATTCGTATCGCAAAAGAAAATCCTGTCTTTCCATAGAAACTTTACTCGATTTAGAAGGATAAGTCATAGTAATCACAGTATATCATAACGACGCAATTTCTGTATTAATTCGTCAATGTGAGGGAGCGAGGGTTGCAGTAAAGAAGGAATAGTGCATCGGAAAGGAGAGACTCGTGTTCCAAAAGAAAATCCTGTCGTTTCCATAGAAACGTTACTCGATTTAGAAGGAGATGTAATTGAACACATAGTATTTCATAGCGCCGCAATTTCTTTGTTAATTCGTCAGTGTGAGGGAGCCAGGGATGCGGTAAAGAAGGAATAGTGCATCGGAGAGGAGATACTCGTACCCCAAGAGGAAATCCTGTCGTTTCCATATAAACGTTGTTCGATTTAGATGGAGATGTCATAGAACCCATAGTATTTCATAGCAACGCAATTTCTGTGTTAATTCGTCAATGTGACGGAGCGAGCGATGCAGTAGAGAAGGAATAGTGCATCGGAAAGGAGATACTCGTATCCCAAAAGAAAATCCTATCCGCTCCCTAGACACGTTACTCGATTTAGAAGGAGAAGTCATAGAACCCATAGTATTTCATAGCGAACAATTTCGGAGTTAATTCGTCAATGTGAGGGAGCGAGGGATGCCGTAAAGACGGAATAGTGCATCGGAATGGAGATAGTTGTATCCCAAAAGAAATTCCTATCCTTTCCATAGACACGTTACTCGAGTTAGAAGGAGAAGTCATAAAACCCATAGTATTTCATAGCGACCCAATTTCTGTCTTAATTCGTCAAAGTGAGGGAGGGACGGATGTAGTAAAGAAGTGATAGTGCATCGGGAAGGGAGATACTCGTATCACAAAAGACAATCCCGTCGTTTCCATAGGTTCGTTACTCGATTTAGAAGGAGGAGACATAGAAATCATAGTACATCATAACGAAGCAATTTCTGTATAAATTCGTCAATGTGAGGGAGCGAGGGATGCAGTAAAGAAGGAATAGTGCATCGGAAAGGAGATACCCGTGCCCCAAAGAAAATACTGTCGTTTCCATAGAAACGTTACTTGATTTAGAAGGAGATGTCATAGAACACATAGTATTTCATAACGACGCAATGTCTGTGTTAATTCGTCAATGTGAAGGAGCGAGGGATGCAGTAAAAAAGGAATACTGCATCGAAAAGGAGATACTCGTATCCCAAAAGAAAATCCTGTCGTTTCCATAGAAACGTTACTCGATTTAGAAGGAGAAGTTATAGAACCCGTAGTTTTTCATAGCGACGCAATTTCTGTGTTATTTCGTCAATGTGAGGAAGCGAGGGATGCAGTAAAGAAGGAATAGTGCATCGGAAAGGAGATACTCGTATACCAAATGAAAATCCTTTCGTTTCCATTGACACGTTACTCGATTAAGAAGGAGAAGTCATAGAACCCATAGTATTTCATAGCGACGCAATTTCTGTGTTAATTCGTCAATGTGAGGGAGCGAGGGATGCAGTAAAGAAGGAATCGTGCATCGGAAAGGAGGTACTCGTATCCCAAAAGAAAATCCTGTCTTTTCTATAGAAACGTTACTCGATTTAGAAGGAGATGTCATTGTGACACATAGTATTTCATAGGGACGCAATTTCTGTGTTAATACGTCAATGTTAGGTAGCGAGGGATGCAGTAAAGAAGGAATAGTGCATCGGATAGGAGATATTCGTATCCCAAAAGAAAATCCTGTAGTTTCCATAGAAACATTACTCGATTTAGAAGGAGAAGTCATATAACCCATAGTATTTCATAGCGACGCAATATCTGTGTTAATTCGTCAATGTGAGGGAGCGAGGGATGCAGTAAAGAAGGAAACATGCATCGGAGAGGAGGTAATCGTATCCCAAAAGAAAATCCACTCGTTTCCATAGAAACGTTACTCGATTTAGAAGGAGATGTCATTGAACACATGGTATTTCATAGGGACGCAATTTCTGTGTTAATTCGTCAACGTGAGGGAGCGAGGGATGCAGTAAAGGAGCAATCGTGCATCGGAAAGGAGACACTCGTATCCCATAAGAAAATCCTGTCGTTTCCATAGGAACGTTACTCGATTTAGAAGGAGATATCATATAACCCATAGTATTTCATAGGAACGCTATTTCTGTGTTAATACGTCAATCTTAGGTAGCGAGGGATGCAGTAAAGAAGGAATAGTGCATCGGAAAGGAGATATTCGTATCCCAAAAGAAAATCCTGTCGTTTCCATAGAAACGTTACTCGATGAAGAAGGTGAAGTCATAGAACCGATAGGATTAAATAGCGCCGCAATTTCTGTGTTAATTCGACAATGTGGCTGAGCGAGTGATGCAGTAAGAAAGGAATAGTGCATCGAAAAGCAGATACTCGTATCCCAATGGAAAATCCTGTCGTTTCAATAGAAACGTTACTCGATTTAGAAGGAGAAGTAAAAGAACACATAGTATTTCATAGCGATCAATTTCTGAGTTAATTCGTCAATGTGAGGGAGCGAGTAATGCAGTAAAAACGGAGTAGTGCATCTGAAAGGAGTTAGTCGTATCCCGAAATAAAATCCTGTCGTTTCCATAGAAACGTTACTCGATTTAGAAGGAGAAGTCATAGAACACATAGTATATCAAGCGACGCATTTTCTGTGTTAATTCGTCAAAGTGAGGGAGCGAGGGATGCAGTAAAGAAGGAATAGTGCATCGGAGAGGAGATACTCGTACCCCAAGAGGAAATCCTGTCGTTTCCATATAAACGTTACTCGATTTAGAAGGAGATGTCATAGAACCCATAGAATTTCATAGCAACGCAATTTCTGTGTTTATTCGTCAATGTGACGCAGCGAGCGATGCAGTAAAGAAGGAATAGTGCATCGGAAAGGAGATACTCGTATCCCAAAAGAAAATCCTATCGTTTCCGTAGAAACGTTACTCGATATAGAAGGAGAAGTCATAGAACCCATAGTATTTCTGAGCGACGGAATTTCTGTGTTAATGCGTAATGTGTGGGAGCGGGGGTTGCTGTACAGAAGGAATGGTGCATCGGAAAGGAGATACTCGTATCCCAAAGGAAAATCCAGTCGTTTCCATAGAAACGTTACCCGAGTAAGAGGGAGATGTCTTAGAGAAGATAGTAATCCATAGCGACGCAATTTCTGTGTTAATTCGACAATGTGAGGGAGCGAGAGATGCAGCAAAGAAGGAATAGTGCATCGGAAAGGAGATACTCGTATACCAATAGAAAATCCTGTCGTTTCCATAGAAACTTTACTCGATTTCGAAGGAGAAGTCACAGATCCCATAGTATTTCATAGCGACCCAATTTCTGTGTTAATTTGTGAATGTGAGGGAGCGAGGGATGCAGTATAGAAGGAATAGTGCAACGTAAAGGAGATAGTCGTATCCCAATGAAAATCATGTCGTTTCCTTAGAAACGTTACCTAAGTTAGAAGGAGAAGTCATAAACCCCATAGTTTTTCATAACGACGCAATTTCTGTGTTAATTCGTCAATGTGAGGAAGCGAGGGATGCAGTAAAGAAGGAATAGTGCATCGGAAAGGAGATACTCGTATAGCATAGGAAAATCCTGTCGTTTCCATAGAAACGTTACTCGATTTAGAAGAAGAAGTCACAGATCCCATAGTGTTTTATAGCGACGCAATTTCTGTGATAATTTGTCAATGTGAGGGAGCTAGGGATGCAGTAAAAAAGGATTAGTGCAACGGTAAGGAGATAATCGTACCACAAAAGAAAATCCTGTCGCTTCCATAGAAACGTTCCTCGAGTTAGAAGAAGAAGCCTTGGTACACATAGTATTTCATAACGACGCAATTTCTGTGTTAATTCGACAATGTGAGGGAGAGAGGGATGCAGTAAAGAAGGAATAGTGCATCGGAAAGAAGATTGTCGTATCAAAAAGAAAATTCTGTCCTTTCCATAGACACGTTACTCGATGTAGAGGGAGAAGTCATGGAACCCATAGTATTTCATAGCGACGCAATTTCTGTGTTAATTCGTCAATGCGAGGGAGCCAGAATTGCAGTAAAGAAGGAATAGTGCATCGGAAAGGAAATGGTCGTATCCCAAAGAAAATTCTGTCGTTTCCATAGAAACGTTACTCGATTTAGAAGGAGAAGTCATAGAAATCATAGTATATCATAACGACGCAATGTATGTATTAATTCGTCAATGTGTGGGAGCGAGGGATGCAGTAAAGAAGGAATAGTGCATCGGAAAGGAGATAACCGTGTCCCAAAAGAAAATCCTTTCGTTTCCATAGAAACGTTACTCGATTTAGAAGCGTATGTCATAGAACACATGGTATTTCATAGGGACGCAATTTCTGTGTTAATTCGTCAACGTGAGGGAGCGAGGGATGCAGTAAGGGAGGAATCGTGCATCGGAAAGGAGACACTCGTATCCCATTAGAAAATCCTGTCGTTTCCATAGAAACGTTACTCGATTTAGAAGGAGAAGTCATAGAAACCATAGTATATCATAACGACGCTATTTATGTATTAATTCGTCAATGTGAGGGAGCGAGCGATGCATTAAAGAAGGAATATTGCATCGGAAAGGAGATAACCGTGTCCCAAAAGAAAATCCTGTCGTTTCCATTGAAACGTTACTCGATTTAGAAGGATATGTCATAGAACACGTGGTATTTCATAGGGACGCAATTTCTGTGTTAATTCGTCAACGTGAGGGAGCGAGGGATGCAGTAAAGGAGGAATCGTGCATCGCAAAGGAGACACTCGTATCCCGTAAGAAAATCCTGTCGTTTCCATTGAAACGTTACTCGATTTAGAAGGAGATATCATAGAACCAATAGTATTTCATAGGGACGCTATTTCTGTGTTAATACGTCAATCAAAGGTAGCGAGGGATGCAGTTCAGAAGGAATAGTGCATCGGAAAGGAGATATTCGTATCCCAAAAGAAAATCCTGTCGTTTCCATAGAAACGTTACTCGATGAAGAAGGAGAAGTCATAGAACCGATAGTATTAAATAGCGACGCAATTTCTGTGTTAATTCGACATTGTGCGGGAGCGAGTGATGCAGTAAGAAAGGAATCGTGCATCGAAAAGCAGATACTCGTATCCCAATAGAAAATCCTGTCGTTTCAATAGAAACGTTACTCGATTTAGAAGGAGAAGTAATAGAACCCATAGTGTTTCATAGCGATCAATTTCTGAGTTAATTCGTCAAAGTGAAGGAGCGGGGGATGCAGTAAAGAAGGATTAATGAATAGGAAAGGAGATTGTCGTATCCCAAAAGAAAATCCTGAACCTTCCATAGAAAAGTTAATCGATTTAGAAGGAGATGTCATTGAACACATAGTATTTCATAGCGCCGCAATTTCTGTGTTAATTCGTCAGTGTGAGGGAGCCAGGGATGCAGTAAAGAAGGAATAGTGCATCGGAGAGATACTCGTACCCCAAGAGGAAATCCTGTCGTTTCCATATAAACGTTACTCGATTTAGAATGAGAAGTCACAGAACCCATAGTATTTCATAGCGACTCAGTTTCTGTGTTAATTCGTCAGTGTGACGGAGTGAGGCATGCAGTTAAGAAGGAGTAGTGCATCGGAAAGGAGAGACTCGTATCCCAAAAGAAAATCCTATCGTTTCCGTTGAAACGTTACTCGATTTAGAAGGAGAAGTCATAGAACAGATAGTATTTCTGAGCGACGGAATTTCTGTGTTAATGCGTCAATGTGTGGGAGCGAGGGTTGCTGTAAAGAAGGAATGGAGCATCGGAAAACAAGATAGTCATTTTCCCAAAAGAAATTCCTGTCGTTTACTTAGAAACGTTACTCGAGTTGGAAGAAATGACATAGAACCCATAGTATTTCATAGCAACGCATTTACTGTGTTAAATCGTCATTGTGAGGGAGCGAGGGATGCAGTAAAAAAGAAATAATGCAGCGGAAAGGAGATAGACGTATCCCAAAAGAAAATCCTGTCATTTCCATAGAAACGTTAATCGATTTACAAGGAGAAATCATAGAGCCCATTTTATTTCATAGCGCCGCAATATCTGTGTTAATTCGTCAATGTGAGGGAGCGAGGGATTCAGTAAAGAAGGAATAGTGCATCAGAAAGGGTATACTCGAATCCCAAAAGGAAATCTTGTCGTCTCCATAGAAACATTACACGATTTAGAAGGAGAAGTCATAGAACCCATAGTATTTCATAGCGACGCAATGTCTGTGTCAATTCATCAATGTGAGGCAGCGAGGGATGCATTAAAGAAAGAATACTGCATCGCAAATTAGATACTCGTATCCCAAAAGAAAAGCCTGTCGTTTCCATAGTACCGTTTCACGATTTTTGAAGGGGAAGTCATAGAACCGATAGTAACTCATAGCGACGCACCTTCTGTGTTAATTCGTCAAAGTGATGGAGCGAGGGATGCAGTAAAGAAGGAATAGTGCATCGGAAAGGAGATAGTCATATCCCAAAAGAAAATCCTGTCGTTTGCATTGAAACGTTACTTGATTTAGAAGGAGATGTCATAGAACCAACAGTATTTCATAGCGACGAAATTTCTGTGTTAATTCGCTAGTGTGAGGGAGCGAGGAATGCAGTAAGGAAGGAATAGTGCATCGGAAAGGAGATACTCGTATCCCAAAAGAAAATCATATCAATTCCATAGAAACTTTACACGATTTAGGAGGAGAAGTCATAGAACCCATAGCATTTCATAGCGACGCAATGTCTGAGTTAATTCGTCAATGTGAAGGAGCGAGGAATCCAGTAAGACGGAATAGCGCATCGCAAAGGAGATAGTCGTATCCCAAAAGAAAATGCTGTCGTTTCCATAGAAACGTTACCCGATTTAGAAGGAGAAAACATAGAACCCATAGTATTTCATAGCGACGAAATTTCTGTGTTACTTCGTCAATGTGAAGGAGCGAGGGATGCAGTAAAGAAGGAATACTGCATCGGAAATTAGATACTCGTACCCAAAAAGAAAAGCCTGTCGTTCCCATAGAAACGTTTCTCGATTTTAAAAGGGGAAGTCGTAGAATCGATAGTATTCCATAGCGACGCAATTTCAGTGTCAATTCGTCAACGTGATGGAGCGAGGGATGCAGTAGAGACGGAATAGTGCATTGGAAAGGAGATACTCGTAGCCCAAAAGAAAATCCTTTCCTTTCCATAGAAACGTCACTCGATTTAGAAGGAGTAGTCATAGAACCCATAGTATTTCATAGCGATCAATTTCTGTGTTAATTCGTCAATGTGAAGGAGCGAGGGATGCAGTAAAGAAGGAATAATGCAATGGAAAGGAGATAGTCGTGTCCCAATAGAAAATCCTGTAGTTTCCATAGAAACGTAATTCGATTTAGAAGGAGAAGTCATAGAACTTATAGTATTTCATAGCGTCGCAATTTCTGCGTTAATTCGCCAATGTTAGGTAGTGAGGGATGCAGTAAAGAAGGAATAGTGCTTCGGAAAGGAGATATTCGTATCCAAAAGAAAATCTTGTCGTTTCCCTAGAAACATTAATTGATTTGGATTTCGCGGAAATTGAAGTAAATGATTAGAATCGTTGCTTTTACACAGGCCTGCTGCAGCATCCAAACTGCTGTCGAGATTGTACTACTGTAGTAACTGAATATCCATGTAATTTGCCAGCTGAAGATGGATGCAAACCCGAAATGCATATTGGCATATATAAATCGCATTAAAAGTGGCTGGTTGCTGTATTTTTACAATGAAATACCCATAAGAAAATCCTGTCGTTTCCATAGAAGCGTTACTCGATTTAGAAGAAGTCATAGAACCCATAGTATTTCATTGCGACGCAATTTCCGTGGTAATTCGTCAATGTGAAGGAGCGAGGGATGCAGTAAAGAGGGAATATTGCATAGGAAAGGAGTTTGTCGTACCCCAAAAAAAATCCAGAAGGATCCATAGAAAAACTAATCGATTTAGAAGGAGGAGTCATAGAACTCATAGTATTTCATAGCGACGCATTTTCTGTGTTAATTCGTCAATGTGAGGGAGCGAGGGATGCGGCAATGAAGGAATAGTGCATCGGAAAGGAGATTGTCGTGCCCCAAAAGAAAATCCTGTCGTTTCCATAGAAACGTTACCCGATTTAGAAGGAGATGTCATAGAACCCATAGTATTTCAGAGGGACGCTATTTCTGTGGTAATACGTCAATGTTAGATATCGAGGGATGCTTTAAAGAAGGAATAGTGCATCGAAAAGCAGATACTCGTATCCCAATAGAAAATCCTGTCGTTACAATTAAAACGTTACTCGATTTAGAAGGAGAAGTCATAGAACCCATAGTACTTCATAGCGATCATTTTCTGTGTTAATTCGTCAATGTAAGGGAGCGAGGGATGCAGTAAAGACGGAATAGTGCATCGGAAAGGAGATAGGCGTATCCGAAAAGACAATCCTGCCCTTTCCATAGACACGATACTCGATTTGGAAGGAGAAGTCATAGAACTCATAGTATTACATAGCGACGCAATTTCTGTGTTAATTCGTCAACGTTAGGTAGCGAGGGATACAGCAAAGGACGTATAGTGCATCGGAAAGGAGATATTCGTATCCAAAAGAAAATCCTGTCGTTTCCATAGAAACGTTGCTCGATTTAGAAGGAGAAGTCATACAACCCATAGTATTCCATTGCGACGCAATTTCTGTGTTAATTCGTCAATGTGAGGAAGCGAGGGAAGCAGTAAAAAAAGGAATAATGCATCGGAAGGGAGATAGTCGTATCCCAACAGGAAATCCTGTAGTTTCCATTGAAACGTTACTCGATTTAGAAGGGGAAGTCACGGAACCCATGGAATTTCATAGCGACGCAACTTCTGTGTTAATTCGTCAATGTGAGGGAGCGAGTGACGCAGCAAAAAAGGAATAGGGCATCGAAAAGCAGATACTCGTATCCCAAAAGAAAATGCTATCGTTTCCAAAGAAACGTTAATCGATTTAGAATGAGAAGCCATAGAAGCCATACTTTTTCATAGCGACGCAATTTCTGTGTTAAATCGACAATGTGAGGGGGCGAGGGGTGCAGTAAACAACGAATGGTGTATCGGAAAGGAAATACTCGTATCCCAAAAGAAAGTCCTCTCGTTTCCATAGATACGGTACTCGATTTAGAAGGAGAAGTCATAGAACCCATAGTATTTCATAGCGACGCAATTTCTGTGTTAATTCGTCAATGTGAGGGAGCGAGGGATGCAGTAAAGAAGGAATCGTGCATCGGAAAGGAGGTACTTGTATCCCAAAAGAAAATCCTGTCTTTTCCATAGAAACGTTACTCGATTTAGAAGGAGATGTCATTGTGACACATAGTATTTCATAGGGACGCAATTTCTGTGTTAATACGTCAATGTTAGGTAGCGAGGGATGCAGTAAAGAAGGAATAGTGCATCGGATAGGAGATATTCGTATCCCAAAAGAAAATCCTGTAGTTTCCATAGAAACATTACTCGATTTAGAAGGAGAAGTCATATAACCCATAGTATTTCATAGCGACGCAATATCTGTGTTAATTCGTCAATGTGAGGGAGCGAGGGATGCAGTAAAGAAGGAATCGTGCATCGGAGAGGAGGTAATCGTATCCCAAAAGAAAATCCACTCGTTTCCATAGAAACGTTACTCGATTAAGAAGGAGATGTCATTGAACACATCGTATTTCATAGGGACGCAATTTCTGTGTTAATTCGTCAACGTGAGGGAGCGAGGGATGCAGTAAAGGAGCAATCGTGCATCGGAAAGGAGACACTCGTATCCCATAAGAAAATCCTGTCGTTTCCATAGGAACGTTACTCGATTTAGAAGGAGATATCATATAACCCATAGTATTTCATAGGAACGCTATTTCTGTGTTAATACGTCAATCTTAGGTAGCGAGGGATGCAGTAAAGAAGGAATAGTGCATCGGAAAGGAGATATTCGTATCCCAAAAGAAAATCCTGTCGTTTCCATAGAAACGTTACTCGATGAAGAAGGTGAAGTCATAGAACCGATAGGATTAAATAGCGCCGCAATTTCTGTGTTAATTCGACAATGTGCCGGAGCGAGTGATGCAGTAAGAAAGGAATAGTGCATCGAAAAGAAGATACTCGTATCCCAATGGAAAATCCTGTCGTTTCAATAGAAACGTTACTCGATTTAGAAGGAGAAGTAAAAGAACACATAGTATTTCATAGCGATCAATTTCTGAGTTAATTCGTCAATGTGAGGGAGCGAGTAATGCTGTAAAAACGGAGTAGTGCATCTGAAAGGAGTTAGTCGTATCCCGAAATAAAATCCTGTCGTTTCCATAGAAACGTTACTCGATTTAGAATGAGAAGTCATAGAACACATAGTATATCAAGCGACGCATTTTCTGTGTTAATTCGTCAAAGTGAGGGAGCGAGGGATGCAGCAAAGGAGGAATAGTGCATCGGAAAGGAGTTTGTCGTATCCCAAAAGAACATCCTATCTTTTCCATAGACACGTTACTCGATTTAGAAGGAGAAGTCATAGAACCCATAGTATATCGTAGCGACGCAATTTCTGTGTTAATTCGTCAATGTGAGGGAGCGAGGTATGTAGTTAAAAAGGGATAATGCATCGGGATGGGAGATACTCGTATCGCAAAAGAAAATCCTGTCGTTTCCATAGAAACGTTACTCGATTTAGAAGAATAAGTCATAGTAATCATAGTATATCATAACGACGCAATTTCTGTATTAATTCGTCAATGTGAGGGAGCGAGGGTTGCAGTAAAGAAGGAATAGTGCATCGGAAAGGAGAGACTCGTGTCCCAAAAGAAAATCCTGTCGTTTCCATAGAAACGTTACTCGATTGAGAAGGAGATGTCATTGAACACATAGTATTTCATAGCGCCGCAATTTCTGTGTTAATTCGTCAGTGTGAGGGAGCCAGGGATGCAGTAAAGAAGGAATAGTGCATCGGAGAGATACTCGTACCCCAAGTGGAAATCCTGTCGTTTCCATATAAACGTTACTCGATTTAGAATGAGAAGTCACAGAACCCATAGTATTTCATAGCGACTCAGTTTCTGTGTTAATTCGTCAGTGTGACGGAGTGAGGCATGCAGTTAAGAAGGAGTAGTGCATCGGAAAGGAGAGACTCGTATCCCAAAAGAAAATCCTATCGTTTCCGTAGAAACGTTACTCGATTTAGAAGGAGAAGTCATAGAACCCATAGTATTTCTGAGCGACGGAATTTCTGTGTTAATGCGTCAATGTGTAGGAGCGAGGGTTGCTGTAAAGAAGGAATGGAGCATCGGAAAACAAGATAGTCATTTTCCCAAAAGAAATTCCTGTCGTTTACTTAGAAACGTTACTCGAGTTGGAAGAAATGACATAGAACCCATAGTATTTCATAGCAACGCATTTACTGTGTTAAATCGTCATTGTGAGGGAGCGAGGGATGCAGTAAAAAAGAAATAATGCAGCGGAAAGGAGATAGACGTATCCCAAAAGAAAATCCTGTCATTTCCATAGAAACGTTACTCGATTTACAAGGAGAAATCATAGAGCCCATTTTATTTCATAGCGCCGCAATATCTGTGTTAATTCGTCAATGTGAGGGAGCGAGGGATTCAGTAAAGAAGGAATAGTGCATCAGAAAGGGTATACTCGAATCCCAAAAGGAAATCTTGTCGTCTCCATAGAAACATTACACGATTTAGAAGGAGAAGTCATAGAACCAACAGGATTTCATAGCGACGAAATTTCTGTGTTAATTCGCTAGTGTGAGGGAGCGAGGAATGCAGTAAGGAAGGAATAGTGCATCGGAAAGGAGATACTCGTATCCCAAAAGAAAATCATATCAATTCCATAGAAACTTTACACGATTTAGGAGGAGAAGTCATAGAACCCATAGCATTTCATAGCGACGCAATGTCTGAGTTAATTCGTCAATGTGAAGGAGCGAGGGATGCAGTAAGACGGAATAGCGCATCGCAAAGGAGATAGTCGTATCCCAAAAGAAAATGCTGTCGATTCCATAGAAACGTTACCCGATTTAGAAGGAGAAAACATAGAACCCATAGTATTTCATAGCGACGAAATTTCTGTGTTACTTCGTCAATGTGAAGGAGCGAGGGATGCAGTAAAGAAGGAATACTGCATCGGAAATTAGATACTCGTACCCAAAAAGAAAAGCCTGTCGTTCCCATAGAAACGTTTCTCGATTTTAAAAGGGGAAGTCGTAGAATCGATAGTATTCCATAGCGACGCAATTTCAGTGTTAATTCGTCAACGTGATGGAGCGAGGGATGCAGTAGAGACGGAATAGTGCATTGGAAAGGAGATACTCGTAGCCCAAAAGAAAATCCTTTCCTTTCCATAGAAACGTCACTCGATTTAGAAGGAGTAGTCATAGAACCCATAGTATTTCATAGCGATCAATTTCTGTGTTAATTCGTCAATGTGAAGGAGCGAGGGATGCAGTAAAGAAGGAATAATGCAATGGAAAGGAGATAGTCGTGTCCCAATAGAAAATCCTGTAGTTTCCATAGAAACGTAATTCGATTTAGAAGGAGAAGTCATAGAACTTATAGTATTTCATAGCGTCGCAATTTCTGCGTTAATTCGCCAATGGTAGGTAGTGAGGGATGCAGTAAAGAAGGAATAGTGCATCGGAAAGGAGATATTCGTATCCAAAAGAAAATCTTGTCGTTTCCCTAGAAACATTAATTGATTTGGAAGGGGAAGTCATACAACAAATATTATTCCATAGCGACGCAATTTCTGTGTTAATTCGTCAGTGTGAGGTAGCGAGGGATGCAGTAAAGAAGGAATACTGCATCGAAAAGTAGATACTCGTAACCCAAAAGAAAAGCCTGTTGTTTCCATAGATACGATACTCGATTTAGAAGGAGATGTCATAAAACCCATAGTATTACATAGCAACGCAGTATCTGTGTTAATTCGTAAATGTGATGAAGCGAGGGATGCAGTAAAGATGGAATAGTGCTTCGGAAAGGAGATACTCGCAACCCAAAAGAAAATCCTGTCGTTTCCATAGATACGTTACTCTATTTAGAAGGAGAAGTCATAGAACCAATAGTATTTCGTAGCGATGCAATTTCTGTGTTAATTCGTCAATATGAGGGAGCGAGGGATGCAATAAAGAAGTAATAGTGCATCGGAAAGGAGATAGTCGTATCCCAAATGAAAATCATGTCGCTTCTGTAGAAACGTTACTCGATTGAGAAGGAGAGGTCATAGAACTCAGAGTAATTCATCGCGACGGAATTTCTGTGTTAATTCGACAATGTGAGGGAGCGAGGGATGCAGTTAGTATGGAATAGTGCAACGGAAAGGAGATAGCTGTATCACTAAAGAAAATCCTGTCGTTTCCATTGAAACGTTACTAAATTGAGATGAAGATGTCATACAACCCATAGTATTTCGTAGCGGCGCAATTTCTGTGTTAATTCGTCAGTGTGAGGGAGCGAGGGATGCAGTAAAGAAGGAATAGTGCATCGGAAAGGAGATAGTCGCATCCCAAAAGATGATCCTGTCCTTTCTATAGAAACGTTACTCGATTTAGAAGGAGAAGTCATAGAAACCATAGTGTTTCACAGCGATCAATTTCAGCGTTAAATCGTCAATGTGAGGGAGCGAGGGATGCAGTAAAGACCTAATAGTGCATCGGAATGGAGATAGTCGTATCCCAAAGAAAATCCTATCGTTTCCATAGAAACGTTACTCGATTTAGAAGTAGATGTCATATAACCCACAGTATTTCATAGCAACGCAATATCTGTGTTAATTCGTCAATGTGACGGTGCGAGGGATGCAGTAATGAAGGAATAGTGCATCGGAAAGGAGATACTCGTATCCCAAAAGAAAATCCTGTCGTTTCTATAGAAACGTTCCTCGATTTAGAAGGAGAAGTCATGGAACCCATAGTATCTCATAGCGACGCAATTTCTGTGTTAATTCGTCAATCTGAGGGTGCGAGGGATGCAGTAAAGAAGGAATACTGCATCGGAAAGGAGATACTCGTATCCCAAAAGAAAAGCCTGTCGCCTTCATAGAAACCTTGCTCGATTTTAATAGGGGAAGTCACAGAACCGATAGTATTTCATTGCGACGCACTATCTGTGTTAATTCGTCAAAGTGAAGGAGCGAGGGATGCAGTAAGGAAGGAATAGTGCGTCGGAAAGGATATACTCGTAACCGAAAGGAAAATCCTGTCGTTTCCATAGAAACGTTACTCGATTTAGAAGGAGAAGTCATACAACCCATAGTATTTCATAGCGACGCCATTCTTGTGTTGATTCGTCAATTTAAGGGAGCGAGGGATGCAGTAAAGAAGGACTAGTGCATCGGAAAAGAGATACTCGTATCCCAAAAGAAAATCCTCCCGTTTCCATAGAAACGTTACTCGATTTAGAAGGAGAGGTCATAGAACCCATTGTAAATCATAGCGACGCAATTTCTGTGTTAAATCGACAATGTGAGGGAGCGAGGGATGCAGTAAAGAAGGAATAGTGCATCGGAAAGGAGATAGTCGAATCCCAAAAGAAAACCCTGTCGTTTCCATTGAAACGTTACTCGATTTAGAAGGAGATGTCATAGAAACCCATAGTATTTCATAGCGACGGAATTTCTGTGTAAATTCGTCAATGTGAGGTAGCGGGGGATGCATTAAAGAAGGAATACTGCATCGGAAAGGAGATACTCGTATCCCAAAAGAAAAGCCAGTCCCCTCCATAGGAACGTTACTCGATTTTAAAAGGGGAAGTCATAGAACCAATAATATTTCATAGCGACGCACTATCTGTGTTGATTCGTCAAAGTGATGGAGCGAGGGATGCAGTAAAGAAGGAATAGTGCATCGGAAAGGAGATACTCGTAACCGAAAGGAAAATCCTGTCGTTTCCATAGAAACGATACTCGATTTAGAAGGAGAAGTCATACAACCCATAGTATTTCATAGCGACGCAATTACTGTGTTAATTCGTCAATGTAAGGGAGTGAGGGATTCAGTAAAGAAGGACTAGTGCATCGGAAAAGAGATACTCGTATCCCAAAAGAAAATCCTCTCGTTTCCATAGAAACGTTCTCGATTTAGAAGGAGAGGTCATAGAACCCATAGTATATCATAGCGACGCAATTTCTGTGTTAATTCGACAGTGTGAGGGAGCGAGGGATGCAGTAAAGAAGGAATAGTGCATCGGAAAGGAGATACTCGTATCTCAAAAGTACATCCTGTCGTTTCCATAGAAACGTTACTCGATTAAGTAGGAGATGTCATAGAACCCATAGTATTTCATAGCGACGCAATTCTGTGTTAATTCGTCAATGTGACGGAGCGAGAGATGCAGTAAAGGAGGAATATTGCATCGGAAAGGAGATAACCGTGTCGCAAAACAAAATCCTGTCGTTTCCATTGAAACGTTACTCGATTTAGAAGGAGATATCATAGAACCCATAGTATTTCATAGGGACGCTATATCTGTGATAATACGTCAATCTTAGGTAGCGAGGGATGCAGTAAAGAAGGAAGAGTGCATCGGAAAGGAGATATTCGTATCCCAAAAGAATATCCTGTCGTTTCCATAGAAACGTTACTCGATGAAGAAGGAGAAGTCATAGAACCGATAGTATTAAATAGCGACGCAATTTCTGTGTTATTTCGACAATGTGCAGGAGCGAGTGATTCAGTAAGAAAGGAATAGTGCATCGAAAAGCAGATACTCGTATACCAAATAAAAATCCTGTCGTTTCCATTGACACGTTACTCGATTTAGAAGGAGAAGTAATAGAACCCATTGTATTTCATAGCGATCAATTTCTGAGTTAATTCGTCAATGTGAGGGAGCGAGGGATGCAGTAAAAACGGAGTAGTGCATCGGAAAGGAGTTAGTCGTATCCCGAAATAAAATCCTGTCGTATCCATAGAAACGTTACTCGAATTAGAAGGAGAAGTCATAGAACGCATAGTATTTCATAGCGATGCAATTTCCGTGTTAATTCGTCAAAGTGAAGGAGCGGGGGATGCAATAAAGAAGGATTAATGCATAGGAAATGACATTGTCGTATCCCAAAAGACAATCCTGAACGTTCCATAGAAAAGTTAATCGATTTAGAAGGAGAAGTCATAGAACACGTAGTATATCAATCGACGCAATTTCTGTGTTAATTCGTCAATGTGAGGGAGCGAGGGATGTAGTAAAGAAGGGATAATGCATCGGGATGGGAGATACTTGTATCGCAAAAGAAAATCCTGTCGTTTCCATAGAAACTTTACTCGATTTTGAAGGATAAGTCATAGTAATCATAGTATATCATAACGACGCAATTTCTGTATTAATTCGTCAATGTGAGGGAGCGAGGGTTGCAGTAAAGAACGAATAGTGCATCGGAAAGGAGAGACTCGTGTCCAAAAAGAAAATCCTGTCGTTTCCATAGAAACGTTACTCGATTTAGAAGGAGATGTCATTGAACTCATAGTATTTCATAGCGCCGCAATTTCTGTGTTAATTCGTCAGTGTGAGGGAGCCAGGGATGCAGTAAAGAAGGAATAGTGCATCGGAGAGGAGATACTCGTACCCCAAAATTAAATCCTGTGGTTTGCATATAAACGTTACTCGATTTAGAAGGAGATGTCATGGAACCCATAGAATTTCATAGCAACGCAATTTCTGTGTTAATTCGTCAATGTGACGGAGCGAGCGATGCAGTAAAGAAGGAATAGTGCATCGGAAAGGAGATACTCGTATCCCAAAAGAAATTCCTGTCGTTTCCATAGAAACGTTACTCGATTTAGAAGGAGAAGTCATAGAAGCTATAGTTTTTCATAGCGACGCAATTTCTGTGTTAATTCGTCAATGTGAGGAAGCGAGGGATGCAGTAAAGAAGGAATAGTGCATCGGAAGGCAGATACTCGTATACCAAATGAAAATCCTGTCGTTTCCATTGACTCGTTACTCGATTAAGAAGGAGAAGTCATAGAACCCACAGTATATCATAGCGACGCTATTTCTGTCTTAATTCGTCAATTTGAAGCAGCGAGGGATGCAGTAAAGAAGGAATAGTGCATCGGAAAGAAGATACTCGTATCCCAAAAGAAAATCTTGTCGTTTCCATTGACACGTTACTCGATTTAGAAGGAGAAGTCACAGAACCCATAGTATTTCATAGCGACTCAGTTTCTGTGTTAATTCGTCAGTGTGAGGGAGTGAGGGATGCAGTTAAGAAGGAGTAGTGCATCGGAAAGGAGATACTCGTATCCCAAAAGAAAATCCTATCGTTTCCGTAGAAACGTAACTCGATTTAGAAGGAGAAGTCATAGAACCCATAGTATTTCTGAGCGACGGAATTTCTGTGTTAATGCGACAATGTGTGGGAGCGAGGGTTGCTGTAAAGAAGGAATGGTGCATCGGAAAGGAGATACTCGTATCCCAAAAGAAAACCTGCCGTTTAAATAGAAACGTTACTCGATTTAGAAGGTGATGTCATAGAATACATAGTATTTCATAGCAACGCAATTTCAGTGTTAATTCGTCAATGTGACGGAGCGAGGAATGCAGTAAAGAAGGAATAGTGTATCGGAAAGGAGATACTCGTCTCCCTAAAGAAAATCCTGTCGTTTCCATAGAATCGTTACTCGATTTAGGAGGAGAAGTCAAAGAACACATACTATTTCATAGCGACGCAATTTCTGTGTTAAATCGTCAATGTGAGGGAGCGAGGGTTGCAGTAAAGAAGGAATAGTGCATCGCAAAGGAGATACTCGTATCCCAAAAGAAAATCATATCAATTCCTGTAAGTAGGCTGTTTATGTTTTCTCTATGTAAGTAGGCTGTTCATGTTTTCTCTATGTAAGTAGGCTGTTTAGGTTTTTTATTGGTAACGCCACCTCTGTATGACAATCACTGGCTGTGCTGTGGGCAGTCTGTGTCTGCTTTGCATTGTTGTAATACTCGCCATTGTAGTGTTAGGCAGCTGGATGTGAACAGCGCGTAGCGTTGCGCAGTTGGAGGTGAGCCGCCAGCAGTGGTGGATGTGGGGAGAGAGATGGCGGAGATTTGTAATTTGTCATGAACTGCTATATTTATACATGATGATATCAAGGTAAATACATTGTTTGTTCTCTATTAATATCTTTCATTTGCTAACTATCCCTATCAGTAGTTAGTGCCTTCCATAGTTTGAATCTTTTATTTAGCTGGCAGTAGTGGCGCTCGCTGTATTGCAGTAGCTTGAGCAGCGAAAATTTTTGTGAGGTAAGTGATTTGTGAAAGGTATAGTTTAATGTTTGTCAGGGCCATTCTTTAGTAGGGAATTTTGAAAGTCAGATTGCGTTGCGCTAAAAATATTGTGGGTCAGTTTAAGCACAGTCGTATGTAAAATTGTTGAAAGGGGACGTTTCATTCCATAGGAACGTTACACGATTTAGATGGAGAAGTCATAGAACCCATAGCATTTCATAGCGACACATTGTCTGTGTTAATTCGTCAATTTGCGGGAGCGGGTAATGCAGTAAAGGAGGAATAGTGCATCAGAAAGGAAATACTCGTTCCCCAAAAGGAAATCCGGTCGTTTCCAAATAAACATTACTCGAATTAGAAGGAGAAGTCATGGAACCCATACTATTTCATAGCGACGCACTTTCTGTGTTAATTCGTCAAAGTGATGAAGCGAGTGATGCAGTAAAGAAGGGATAGTGCTTCGAAAAGGAGATACTCGAACACAAAAGGAAAATCCTGTCGGTTCCATAGAAACGTTACTCGATTTAGAAGGAGATGTGGTAAAACCCATAGTATTTCATAGCTACGCAATTGCTGTGTTAATTCGCCAATGAGAGGGAGCGAGGGATGCAGTACACAAGGAATAGTGCATTGGAAAAAAGATACTCGTATCCCAAAAGAAAATCCTGTCCTTTCTATAGGAACGTTACTCGATTTAGAAGGAGAAGTCATAGAACCCATTGTGTTCATAGCGATCAATTTCAGTGTTAATTCGTCAATGTGAGGGAGCGAGGGATGCAGTAAAGACCTAATAGTGCATCGGAAAGGAGATAGTCGTATACCAAAAGAAAATCCTGTCGTTTCCATAGAAATGTTACCCGATTTAGAAGGAGATGTCATAGAACATATAGTATTTCATAGCTATGCAATATCTGTGTTAATTCGTCAATGTGACTGAGCGAGGGATGCAGTAAAGAAGGAATAGTGTATCGGAAAGGAGTTACTCGTAACCCAAAAGAAAATCCTGTCGTTTCCATAGATACGTTCCTCGATTTAGAAAGAGAAGTCATAGAACCCATAGTATTTCATAGCGACGCAATTGCTGTGTTAATTCGCCAATGAGAGGGAGCGAGGGATGCAGTACAGAAGGAATTGTGCATCGGAAAGAAGATACTCGTTTCCCAAAAGAGAATTCTGTAGTGTCCATAGAAACGTTATTCGATTTAGAAGGCAAAGTCATAGAACCCATAGTACTTCATAGCGACGCAATTTCTGTGTTAATTCGTCAAAGTGAGGGAGCGAGGTATGCAGAAAAAGAAGGATTAGCGCATTGGGAAGGAAATACTCGTATCTCAAAAGAAAATCCTTTCGTTTCCATAGAAACGTTACTTGATTTAGAAGGAGATGTGATAGAACCCATAGTATTTCATAGCGACGCTATTTCTGTGTTAATTCGTCAATGTGAGGGAGCGAGGGTTGCAGTAAAGAAAGAATAGTGCATCGGAAAGGAGATACTCGTATCTCAAGAGAAAATCCTTTCGTTTCCATAGAAACGTTACTCGATTTAGAAGGAGATGTGATAGAATCCATAGTATATCATAGCGACGAATTTCTGAGTTAATTCGTCAATGTGAGGTAGTGAGGAATGTAGTAAGAAGTAATAGTGCATCAGGAATGGAGATACTAGTATCCCAAAAGAAAATCCGGTCGTTTCCATTGAAACGTTACACGATGTAGAAGGAGAAGTAATAAAACCTATAGTATTTCATAGCGACGCAATCTCTTTGTTAATTCGTCAATGTAAGGGAGCGAGGAATGCAGTAGAGAAGGTATAGTGCATCGGGAAAGGAGATACTCGTATCCCAAAAGAAAATCCTGTCCTTTCTATGGAAACGTTACTCGATTTAGAAGGAGAAGTCATAGAACCCATAGTTTTTCACAGCGACCATTTTCAGTGTTAATTTGTCAATGTGAGGGAGCGAGGGATGCAATAAAGACCTAATATTGCAACGGAAAGGATATAGTCGAATCCCAAAAGAAAATCCTGTCTTTTCCATAGAAACGTTACTTGATTTAGAAGGAGATGTGATAGAACCCATAGTATTTCATAGCGACGCAATTTCTGTGTTAATTCGTCAATGTGAGGGAGCGAAGGATGCAGTAAAGAAGGAATAGTGCATCGGAAAGGAGATACTCGTATCTCAAAAGAAGATCCTTTCGTTTCCATAGAAACGTTACTCGATTTAGAAGGACATGTGATAGAATCCATAGTATTTCATAGCGACGCAATTTCTGTGTTAATTCGTCAATGTGAGGGAGCGAGGGATGCAGTAAAGACCTAATAGTGCATCGGAAAGGAGATAGTCGTATCCCAAAAGAAAATCCTGTCTTTTTTATAGCAACGTTACTCGATTTAGAAGGAGAAGTCATAGAACCCATAGAATTTTTTATAGCGACGGAATTTCTTTGTTAATTCGTCAATGTGTGTTAGCGAGGATTGCAGTAAAGAAGGAATGATGCATCAAAAAAGGAGATAGACGTTTCCCAAAAGAAAATCCTGTCGTTTTCATTGAAACGTTACTCGTTTTAGAAGGAGATGTCATGGAACACATAGTATTTCACAGTGACGCTATTTCTGCGTTAATTCGTCAGTGTGAGGGAGCGAGGGATGCAGTAATGAAGGAATAGTGCATCGGAAAGGAGATAGTCGTAACTCAAAAGTAAATCCTGTCGTTTCCATAGAAACGCTACTCGGTTTAGAAGGAGATGTGATAGAACCCATAGTATTTCATAGCGACGCAATTGCTGTGTTAATTTGCCAATGTGAGGCAGCGAGGGATGCAGTAAAGACCTAATAGTGCATCGGAAAGGAGATAGTCGTATCCCAAAAGAAAATCCTGTCCTTTATATAGACACGTTACTCGATTTAGAAAGAGAAGTCTTAGAACCCATAGTATTTCTTAGCGACGCAATTTCTGAGTTAATTCGTCAATGTGAGGGAGCGAGGGATGCAGTAAAGACCTATTAGTGCATCGGAAAGGAGATAGTCGTATCCCAAAATAAAATCCTGTCGTTTCCAATGAAACGTTACTCGATTTAGAAGGGGATTTTATAGAACACGTAGTTTTTCATAGCGACGCAATTTCTGTGTTAATTCGTCAATTTGAGGAAGCGATGGATGCAGTAAAGAAGGAATAGTGCATCGGAAAGGAGATAGTCGTATGCCACAAGGAAATCCTGTCGTTTCCATTGAAACGTTTCTCGAATTAGAAGGGGAATCCATTGAACACATAGTGTCTCGTAGCGACGCAATTTCTGTCTTAATTCGTCAATGTGGGGGAGCGAGGGATGTAGTAAAGGAGGAATAGTGCATCGGAAAGGAGTTGGCCGTATCCCAAATGAAAATCCTGTCGTTTCCATAGAAACGTTACTCGATTTAGAAGGAGAAGTCATAGATCCAGTAGAATTTCATAGCGACGCAATATCTGTGTTAATTAGTCAATGTGGTGAAGCGAGGGATTCAGTAAGGGAGGAATATTGGCTCGGAAAGAAGATACTCGTTTCCCAAAAGATAATCCTATAGTTTCCATAGAAACGTTACTTTATTTAGAAGGAGATGTCATAGAACCCATTGTATTTGATAGCGACGCAATTTCTGTGTTAATTCGTCAGTGTGAGGCAGCGAGGGATGCAGTAAAGAAGAAATAGTGCATCGGAAAGGAGATACTCGTATCTCAAAAGAAAATACCTTCGTTTCCATAGAAACGTTATTCGATATAGAAGGAGATGTGGTAGAATCCATTGTATTTCATAGCGACGCAATTTCTGTGTTAATTCGTCAATGTGAGGGAGCGAGGGATGCAGTAAAGACGTAATAGTGCATCGGAAAGGAGATAGTCGTATCCCAAAAGGATATCCTGTCCTTTATAAAGACACGTTACTCGATTTAGAAAGAGAAGTCTTAGAACCTATGGTATTTCTTAGCGACGCAATTTTATGTGTTAATTCGTCAATGTGAGGGAGCGAGGGATGTAGTAAGATGGAATAGTGCATCGGGAAAGGAGATAGTCGTATCCCAAAAGAAAATTGTGTCCTTTATATAGACACGTTACACGATTTGGACGGAGAAGTAATAGGACCCATAGTATTTCATAGCGGCGCAATCTCTTTGTTAATTCGTCAATGTGAGGGAGCGAGGTATGCAGTAGAGAAGGAAAAGTGCATTGGAAATATGATACTCGTATCCCAAAAGAAAATCCTGTCTTTTTTATAGCAACGTTACTCGATTTAGAAGGAGAAGTCATAGAACCCATAAAATTTTTTATAGCGACGGAATTTCTGTGTTAATTCGTCAATGTGTGGGAGCGAGGTTTGCAGTAAAGAAGGAATGATGCATCAAAAAAGGAGATACTCGGGTCCCAAAAGAAAATCCTCTCGTTTCCATAGAAACGTTACTCCATTTAGAATGACAGGTCATAGAACCTATAGTATATCATGGCGACGCAATTTCTGTGTTAATTCGACATTGTGAGGAAGCGAGGGATGCAGTAAAGAAGGAATACTGGATCGGAAATTAGATATTCGAATCCCAAAAGAAAATCCTGTCGTTTCCATTGAAAAGTTACTCGATTTAGATGGAGATGTCATAGAACCCATAGTATTTCATAGCGACGCAATTTCTATGTTAATTCGTCAGTGTGAGGGAGCGAGGGATGCAGTAAAGAAGGAATAGTGCATCGGAAAGGAGATACTCGTATCCCAAAAGAAAATCCTCTCGTTTCCATAGAAACGTTACTCGATTTAGAAGGAGATGTGATAGATGCGTAGTATTTCATAGCGACGCAATTTCTGTGTTAATTCGTGTATGTGAGGGGGCGAGGGATGCAGTAAAGAAGGAATAGTGCATCGGAAAGGAGATACTCGTATCTCAAAAGAAAATCCTTTGGTTTCCATAGAAACGTTACTCGATTTAGAAGGAGATGTGGTAGAACCCATAGTATTTCATAGCGACGCTATTTCTGTGTTAATTCGTCAATGTGAGGGAGCGAGGAATGCAGTAAAGAAGGAATAGTGCATCGGAAAGGAGATAGTCGAATCCCATAAGAAAATCCTGTCCTTTCCATAGACACGTTACTCGATTTAGAAGGAGAGGCCATAGAACCCATAGTATATCATAGCGACGCAATTTCTGTTAATTTGTCAATGTGAGGGGCGAGGGATGCAGTAAAGAAGGAATAGTGCATCGGAAAGGAGATACTCGTATCTCAAAAGAAAATCCTTTCGTTTCCATAGAAACGTTACTCGATTTAGAAGGAGATGTGATAGAATCCATAGTATTTCATAGTGACGCAATTTCTGTGTTAATTCGTCAATGTGAGGGAGCGAGGGATGCAGTGAAGAAGGAATAGTGCATCGGAAAGGAGATAGTCGTATCCCAAAAGAAAATCCGGTTCGTAATATAGACACGTTACTCGATTTAGAAAGAGAGGTCTTAGAACCCATAGTATTTCTTAGCGACGCAATTTCATTTTTAGTTCGTCAATGTGAGGGAGCGAGGGATAAAGTAAGAAGGAATAGTGCATCGGGAAAGGAGATACTCGTATCCCAAAAGAAAATCCTGTCGTTTCCATAGAAACGTTACACGATTTAGAAGGAGAAGTAATTGGACCCATAGTATTTCACAGCGACGCAATCTCATTGTTAAATCGTCAATGTGAGGAAGCGAGGGATGCAGAAGAGAAGGAAAAGTGCATTGGAAAAAAGATACTCGTATCCCAAGAGAAAATCCTGTCCTTTCTATAGAAACGATTCTCGATTTAGATGGAAAAGTCATAGAACCCATAGTGTTTCAGAGCGATCAATTACAGTGTTAATTCGTCAATGTGAGGGAGCGAGGGATGCAGTAAAGACCTAATAGTGCATCGGAAAGAAGATACTCGTTTCCCAAAAGAAAATCCTATTGTTTCCCTAGAAACGTTACGCGATTTAGAAGGTGATGTCATAGAACCCATAGTATTTCATAGCAACGCAATATCTGTGTTAATTCGTCAATGTGAGGGAGTGAGGGATGCAGTAAAGAAGGAATAGTGCATCGGAAAGGAGATAGTCGTATCCCAAAAGAAAATCCCGTCGTTTCCAATGAAACGTTACTCGATTTAGAATGAGACTTCATAGAACACATAGTTTTCATAGCGACGCAATTTCTGTGTTAATTCGTCAGTGTGAGGGAGCGAGGGATGCAGTAAAGAAGAAATAGTGCATCGGAACGGAGAAAGTCGTATCCCAAACTAAAATCCTGTCGTTTCCATTGAAACGTTACTCGATTTAGAAGGAGATGTCATAGATCCCATAGTATTTCATAGCGACGGAATTTCTGTGTTAATTCGTCAATGTGTGGGAGCGAGGGTTGCAGGAAAGAAGGAATGATGCATCGGATAGGAGACAGACGTTTCTTAAAAGAAATTATTGTCGTTTACATAAAACCGTTACTCGAGTTGGAAAGAAATGTCATAGAACGCATAGTATTTCATAGCGACGCAGTTTCTGTGTTAATTCGTCAAAGTGATGGAGCGAGGGATGCAGTAAAGAAGGAATAGTGCATCGGAAAGCAGATACTCGTATCCCAAAAGAAAATCTTGTCGTTTCCATAGAAACGTTACTCGATATAGAAGGAGAGGTCATAGAACCCATAGTATTTCACAGCGACGCAATTTCTGTGTTAATTCGACAATGTGAGGGAGCGAGGGATGCAGTGAAGAAGGAAAAGTGCATCGGAAAGGAGATAGTCGAATCCCAAAAGAAAATCCTGTCGTTTCCATTGAAACGTTACTCGATTTAGAAGCAGATGTCATAGAACCCATAGTATTTCATAGCGACGCAATTTCTGTGTTATCTCGTCAATGTGAGGGAGCGAGAGATGCAGTAAAGAAGGAATAGTGCATCGGAAAGAAGATACACGTTTCCCAAACGAAGTTCCTGTAGTGTTCATAGAAACGTTACTCGATTTAGAAGGCAAAGTCATTGAAACCATAGTATTTCATAGCGACGCAATTTCTGTGTTAATTCGTCAATGTGTGGAAGCACGGAATGTAGTAAGAAGTAATAGGGCATCAGAAAAGGAGATACTCGTATCACTAAAGAAAATCCGGTCGTTTCCATAGAAACGTTACACGATTTAGAAGGAGAAGTAATAAAACCCATAGTATTTCATAGCGACGCAATCTCTTTGTTAATTCGTCAATGTGAGGGAACGAGGAATGCAGTAGAGAAGGTATAGTGCATTGGACAGGAGATACCTTTATCCCAAAAGAAAATCCTGTCCTTTCTATAGAAACGTTACTCGATTTAGAAGGATACGTCAAAGAACCCATAGTTTTTCATAGCAACGCAATATCTGTGTTAATACGTCAATGTGACGGAGCGAGGGATGTAGTAAAGAAGGAATAGTGCATCGGAAAGGAGATACTCGTATCCCGAAAGAAAATCCTGTCGTTTCCATAGAAACGTTCTCCGATTTAGAAGGAGAAGTCATAGAACCCATAGTATTTCATAGCGACGCATTTTCTGTGTTAATTCGTCAGTGTGAGGGAGCGAGGGATGTAGTAAGAAGGAATAGTGCATCCGGAAAGGAGATACTCGTATCACAAAAGGATATCCTGTCGTTTCCATAGAAACGTTATACGATTTAGAAGGAGAAGTAATAGGACTCATAGTATTTCATAGCGACGCAATCCCTTCGTTAATTCGTCAATGTGAGGGAGCGAGGGATGCAGTAGAGATGGAATATAGCATTGGAAAAAAGATACTCGTATCCCAAAAGAAAATTCTGTCTTTTCTATAGAAACGTTACTCGATTTAGAAGTAGAAGTCATTGAACCCATAGTGTCTCATAGCGACGCAATTTCTGTGTTAATTCGTCAGTGTGAGGGAGCGAGGGATGCAGTAATGAATGAATAGTGCATTGGAAAGGAGATAGTCGTATCTCAAAAGTAAATCCTGTCGTTTCCATAGAAACGTTACTCGATTTAAAAGGAGATGTCATAGAACCCATAGTATTTCATAGCGACGCAATTGCTGTGTTAATTCGCGAATGTGAGGGAGCGAGGGATGCAGTAAAGAACGAATAGTGCATCGGAAAGAAGATACTCGTTTCCTAAAAGAAAATCCTGTCGTTTCCATTGAAACGTAACTCGATTTAGAAGGAGATGTCATAGAACCCATAGTATTTCATAGCGACGCATTTTCTGTGTTAATTCGTCAGTGTGAGGGAGTGAGGCATGTGGTATAGAAGGAATAGTGCATCGGAATGGAGATACTCGTATCTCAAAAGTACATCCTCTCGTATCCATAGAAACGTTACCCGATTTAGAAAGGAGATGTCATAGAACCCATAGTATTTCATAGCGTCGCAATTTCAGTGTTAATTCGACAATGTGAGGGAGAGAGAGATGCAGAAAACAAGGAATAGTGCATCGGAAAGATGATACTCGTTTCCCAAAAGAAAATCCTGTAGTGTCCATAGAAACGTTACTCGATTTAGAAGGCAAAGCCATAGAACTTATAGTATTTCATAGCGACGCAATTTCTGTCTTAATTCGTCAATGTGAGGGAGCCAGGAATGTAGTAAGGAGGAATAGTGCATCAGGAAAGGAGATACTCGTACCTCAAAAGAAAATCCTGTCCTTTCTATAGAAACGTTACTCGATTTAAAAGGAGAAATCATAGAACCCATAGTTTTTCACAGCGATCAAAATCAGTGTTAAATTGGCAATGAGAGGGAGCGAGGGATGCAGTAAAGACCTAATAGTGCATAGGAAAGGACATTGTCGTATCCCAAAAGAAAATCCTGTCTTTTCCATAGAAACGTTACTTGATTTAGAAGGAGATGTGATAGAACCCGTAGTATTTCATAGCGACGCAATTTCTGTGTTAATTCGTCAATGTGAGGGAGCGAGGGATGCAGTAAAGAAGGAATTGTGCATCGGAAAGGAGATACTTGTATCTCAAAAAGAATATCCTTTCGTTTCCATGGAAACGTTACTCGATTTAGAAGGAAAAGTCATAGAACCCATAGTATTTCATAGCGACGCAATTTCTGTGCTTATTCGTCAATGTTAGGGAACGAAGGATGCTGTAAAATAGGAATAGCGCATCGGGAAGGAGAAACTCGTATCCCAAAAGATAATCCTTTCGATTCCATAGAAACGTTACTCGATTTAGATGGAGAAGTCATAGAACCCATTGTATTTCATAGCAACGCAATTTCTGTGTTAATTCGTCAATGTGAGGGAGCGAGGGATGCAGTAAAAGAGGAATAGTGCATCGGGGAGGAGATACTCGTCTCCCAAAAGAAAATCCTGTCGTTTCCATAGAAACGTTACTCGATTTAGAAGGAAAAGTCATACAACCCATAGTATTTCATAGCGACGCAATTTCTGTGCTTATTCGTCAATGTGAGGGAACGAAGGATGCTGTAAAATAGGAATAGTGCATCGGGAAGGAGATACTCGTATCCCAAAAGATAATCCTTTCGATTCCATAGAAACGTTACTCGATTTAGAAGGAAAAGTCATAGAACCCATAGTATTTCATAGCGACGCAATTTCTGTGTTAATTCGTCAATCTGAGGGAGCGAGGGATGCAGTAAAGAAGGAATAGCGCATCGGAAAGGACATACTCGAATCCCAAATGAAAATCCTGCTGTTTCCATAGAAACGCTTCTCGATGTAGAACGAGAAGCCATAGTATCCATAGTATTTCATAACGATGCAATTTCTGTGTTAATTCGTCATTGTGAGGGAGCGAGGGATGCAGTAAAGATGGATTAATGCATCGGAAATGAGATAGTCGTATTCCAAAAGAAAATCCTGTCGAGTTCATAGAAACGTTACTCGATTTAGAAGGAGACGCCATAGAACACATAGTATTTCATAGGGACGCAATTTCTGTGTTAATTCGTCAATGTGAGAGAGCGAGGGATGCAGTAAAAGAGGAATAGTGCATCGGAAAGGAGATACTCGTGTCCCAAAAGAAAATCCTGTCGTTTCCATTTAAAACGTTACTCGATTTAGAAGGAGAAGTCATAGACCCCCAGAGTATATCATAGCGACGCAATTTCTGTGTTTATTCGTCAATGTGAGGGAACGAAGGATGCAGTAAAGAAGGAATAGTGCATCGTAATAGAGATACTCGTATCCTAAATGAAAATCATATCGTTTCCATAGAATCGTTACTCGATATAGAAAGAGAAGTCATAGATCCCATAGTATTTCATAGCGACGCAATTTCTGTGTTAATTCGTCAATGTGAGGGAGCGTGGGCTGCAGTAGAGGAGGAATATTGCATCGGAAAGGATACACTCGTCTCCCAAAGGTAAATCCAGTCTGTCGTTTCCATAGAAACATTACTCGATTTAGAAGGAGAAGTCATAGAACCCATTGAATTTCATAGCGATCAATTTCTGTGTTAATTCGTCAATGCGAGGGAGCGAGAGATGCAGTAAAGAAGGAATAGTGCATCGGAAAGGAGATGCTCGTATCCCAAAAGAAAATCCTGTCAATCCATAGGAATGTTCCTCGATTTAGAAGGAGACGCCATAGATCCCATAGTATTTCATAGCAACGCAATTTCTGTGTTAATTCGTGAATGTGACGGAGCGAGAGATGCAGTATAGATGGAAATTGCTTCGGAAAGGAGATACTCGTATCCCAAAGGAAAATCCTGTCGTTCACATAGAAACGTTACTCGATTTAGAAGGAAAAGTCATAGAACCCATAGTATTTCATAGCGAAGGAGTTTCTGTGATAATTCGTCCTGTTGTTTCAATAGAAAAGACACTCGACTTGCAAGGAGAAGTCATAGAAACCTTTGTACTTCATAGCGACGCTATTTGTCTGTTTATTCGCAATGTGAAGGAGCGAAGGATGCAGTAGAGAAGGAATAGTGCATCGGAAAGGAGATAATCGTATCCCAAAAGATAATCCAGTCGTTTCCATAGAAACGTTACTCGATTTAGAAGGAGAAGTCATAGAACCCATAGTATTTCATAGCGACGCAATTTCTGTGTTAATTCGTCATTGTGAGGGTGCGAGAGATGTAGTAAAGAAAGTTTAATGCATCGGAAAGGAGATAGTCGTATCCCAAAAGAAAATCCTGTCGATTTCATAGAAACGTCAGTCGATGTAGAACGAGAAGTCATAGAACCCATAGTATCTCATAGCGAAGCAATTACTGTGTTACTTCGTCAATGTGAGGGAGCGAGGGATGCAGTAGAGACGGAATAGTGCATCGGAAAAAAGAATCTCGTGTCCCAAAAGACAATCCAGTCGTTTCCATAGATACATTACTCGATTCAGGAGGAGAACTCATTGAACCGATAGTATTTCATGGCGGTGCATTTTCTGTGTTAATTCGTCCATATGAGGGAGCGAGGGATGCAGTAAAGTAGGAATAGCACATCGGAAAGGAGATAGTCGTATCCCAAAAGAAAATCCTGTCGTCTCCATAGACACGTGACACGATTGAGAAGGAGAAGTCATAGAACCCATTGAATATCATAGCGATAAATTTTTGTGTTAATTCGTCATTGCGAGGGAGCGAGAGATGCGGTAAAGAAGGAATAGTGCATCAGAAAGGTGATGCTCGTATCCCAAAAGAAAATCCTGTCATTCCATACAAAGGTTACTCCATTTAGAAGGAGAAGTCATAGATCCCATAGTATTTCATAGCGACGAAATTTCTGTGTTAATTCGTTAGTGTGAGGTAGCGTGGGATGTGGAAAAGGAGGAATATTGCATCGGAAAGCAGATAGTGTTATCCCAAAAGAAAATCATGTCGTTTCCATAGAGACCTTACTCGAGTTGGAAGGAGATGTCATAGAACCCATAGTATTTCATAACGACGCAATTTCTGTGTTAATTCATCAATGTGAGTCAGCGAGGGATGCTGTAAAGAAGGAATAGTGCATCGGAAAGGAGATACTCGCATTCCCAAAAGAAAATCCTGTCTTTTCCAAAGAAACGTTACTCGATTTAGAAGGAGAAGTCATAGAACCCATAGTATTTCATAGTGACGCAATTTCTGTGTTTATTCGTCAATGTGAGGGACCGACGGATGCAGTAAAGACGGAATAGTGTAATGTAAATGAGATACTCGTATCCCAAATGAAAATCATTTCGTTTCCATAGAATCGTTACTCGATATAGAGAGAGAAGTCATAGATCCCATAGTATTTCATAGCGACGCAATTTCTGTGCTAATTCGTCAATGTGAGTCAGCGAGGAATGCAGTAAAGAAGGAATAGTACATCGGAAAGGAGATACTCGTATCCCAAAAGAAAATCCTTTCGTTTCCATAGAAACGTTACTCGATTTAAATAGAGAAGTCATGGCACCTATAGTATTTCATTGCGACGCAATTTCTGTATTAACTCGTCAAGGTGAGGGAGCGAGGGGTGCTGTAAAGAGGGAACAGTGCATCGGAAAGGTGATGCTCGTATCCCAAAAGAAAATCCTGTCATTCCATAGAAACGTTACTCGATTTAGAAGGAGAAGTCATAGGTCCCATAGTATTTCATAGCGACGAAATTTCTGTGTTAATTCGTTAGTGTGAGTTCGCGTGGGATGTGGTAAGGGAGGAATATTGCATCGGAAAGCAGATAGTGTTATCCCAAATGAAAATCATGTCGTTTCCATACAGACCTTTTTCGAGTTGGAAGGAGATGTCATAGAACCCATAGTATTTCACAGCGACGCAATTTCTGTGCTAATTAGTCGGAGTTAGGGAGCGAGGGATGCAGTAAAGAAGGAACAGTGCATCGGAAGGGAGATACTCGTATCCCAAAAGAAAATCGTCTCGTTTACATAGACACGTTGCTCGATTTTGAAGGAGAAGTCATAGAACCCATTGTATTTCATAGCGACGCAATTTCACTGTTTATTCGTAATTGTGAGGGAGCGAAGGATGCAGTAAAGAAGGAATAGTGCATCGGAAAGGAGATACTCGAATCCCAAATGGAAATCCTGTCGTTCCCATGGAATCGTTACTCGATTTAGAGGGAGCAGTCATAGAACCCATAGTGTTTCATAGCAACGCAATTTCTGTGTTAATTCGACAATGCGAGGGAGCGTGGGATGCAATAAAGAAGGAATAGTACATCGGAAAGAGATACTCGTATCCCAAATGAAAATCCTGTCGTTTCCATAGTAACGTTTCTCTGGTTGGAAGGTGTTGTCATAGAACCCATAGTATTTCATAGCAACGCTATTTCTGTATTAATTCGTCAATGGGAGAAAGCGAGGGTTGCAGTAAAGAAGGAGAAGTGCATCGGAAAGGAGATACTCGTATCTCAAAAGATAATCCTTCGTTTCCATAGAAACGATACTCGATTTAGAAGGAGATGTGATAGAACACATAGAATTTCATAGCGACGCAATTTTTGTGTTATTTCGTCAATGTGAGGGAGCGAGCGATGCAGTAAAGAACGGATAGTGCATCGGAAAGAAGCTACTCCTATCCCAGAAGAAAATCCTGTCGTTTCCCTAGAAATGTTACTCGATTTAGAAGAAAAATCATAGAACCCATAGTATTTCATAGCGTCGCAATTTCTGTGTTTATTCGTCAATGTGAGGGAGCGAAGGATGCAGTAAAGGAGGAATAGTGCATCGGAAAGGAGATACTCGTATCCCAAATGGAAATCCTGTCGTTCCCATGGAATCGTTACTCGATTTAGAGGGAGCAGTCATAGAACCCATAGTGTTTCATAGCAACGCAATTTCTGTGTTAATTCGTCAATGTGAGGGACTGTGGGATGCAGTAAAGGAGGAATATTGCATAGGAAAGGAGATAGTGGTATCCCAAAAGAAAATCCTGTCGTTTCCATAGAAACATGACTCGAGTTGGAAGCAGATGTCATAGAACCCATAGTATTTCATAACGACACAATTTCTGTGTTAATTCGTCAATGTGAGAGAGCGAGAAATGTTGTAATGAAGGAATAGTGCATCGGAAAGGAGATAGTGGTATCCCAAAAGAAAATCCTGTCGTTTCCATAGAAACATTACCCCATTTTGAAGGAGAAGTCATAGAATACATAGTATTTCATAGCTTCGCAATTTCTGTGTTAGACCGTCATTGTGATGGAGCGAGGGATGCAGTAAAGATGGACTAGTGCATCGGAAAGGAGATACTAGTATCCCAAAAGAAAAACCTGTCGTTTCCATATAAACGTTACTCGATTTAGAAGGAGAAGTCATGGAACCAATAGTATTTCATAGCGACGCAATTTCTGTGTTAATTCGTCAATGTGAGGGAGCGAGGGATGCAGTAAAAAATGAAAAGTGCATCGGAAAGGAGATACTCGTATCCCAAATGAAAATCATATCGTTTCCATAGATAAGTTGCTCGATATATAAGGAGAAGTCTTTGATCGCATAGTATTTCATAGTGACGCAATTTCTGTGTTAATTAATCAATGTGAGGGAGCGTTGGATGCAGTAAAGGAGGAATATTGCATCGGAAAGGAGTTAGTGGCATCCCAAAAGAAAATCCTGTCGTTTCCATAGAAACGTAACTAGACTTAGAAGGAGATGTGATAGAACCCATAGTATTTCGTAGCGACGCAATTTCTGTGTTAATTCGTCAATGTGAGGGAGCGAGGGATGCAGTAAAGAAGGAATACTGCATCGGAATGGAGATAGTCGTATCCCAAAAGAAAATCCTGTCGTCGCCATAGAAACGTTACTCCATATTGAAGGAGAAGTCATAGAGCCCATAGTATTTCATAGCGACGGATTTTCAGTTTAATTCGTCAATGTGAGGGAGCGAGGGATGCAGTAAAGAAGCAACAGTGCATCGGAAGGGAGATACTCGTAGCCCCAAAAAAATATCCTGTCGTTTCAATAGAAACGTTATTCGATTTTGAAGGAGAAGTCATATAACGCAATGTAATTCATAGCGACGCATATTCTGTGTTTATTCGTTATTGTGAGGGAGCGAAGGCTGCAGTAAAGAAGGAATAGTGCATCGGAAAGGTGGTACTCGTATCCCAAAAGAAATCCTGTCGTTTCCCTAGAAACGTTACTCGATTTAGAAGGAGAATACCCGTGGTATTTCATAGCGACGAAATTTCTGTGTTACTTTGTCAATGTGAGGGAGCGTGGGATGCAGTAAAGGAGGAATATTGCATCGGAAAGGAGATAGTGGTATCCCAAAAGAAAATCCTGTCTCTTCCATACAAACCTTACTCGAGTTGGACGGAGATGTCATAGAACCCATAGTATTTCATCACGACGCAAGTTCTGTGTTAATTCGTCAATGTGAGGGAGCGAGGAATGCTGTAAAGATGGAATAGTGCATCGGAATGGAGATAGTCGTATCCCAAAAGAACATCCTGTCGTTTCCATAGAAACGTTACTCGATTTAGAAGGAGAAGTCATAGAACCCATGGGATATCACAGCGACGCCATTTCTATGTTAATTCGTCAATGTGAGGGAGCGAGGGATGCAGTAAAGATGGAATACTGCATCGGAATGGAGATAGTCGTATCCCAAAAGAAATTCCTGTCGTTTCCATAGAAACGTTACTTTATTTTGGAGGAGAAGTCATAGAACCCATAGTATTTCATAGCGACGGAATTTGTAGTTTAATTCGTCAATGTGAGGGAGTGAGGGATGCAGTAAAGCCGGAATAGTGCATCGGAAAGGAGATACTCGTATCCCAAAAGAAAATCCTGTCGTTTCCATAGAAACGTTACTCGATTTATAAGGAGAAGTCATAGAACCTATAGTATTACCCAGCGACGCAATTTCTGTGTTAATTAGCCGGTGCTAAGGAGCGAGGGATGCAGTAAAGAAGGAACAGTTCATCGAAAGGGAGATACTCGTATCGCAAAACAAAATCCTGTCGTTTCAATAGAAACGTTACTCGAGTTGGAAGGAGATGTCATAGATCCCATAGTATATCATAACGACGCAATTTCTGTGTTAATTCTTCAATGTGAGGGAGCGAGAAATGCTGTAAAGAAGGAATAGCGCATCGGAAAGAAGTTAGTCGTATCCCAAAAGAAAATCCAGTTGTTTGGATAGAAACGTTATTCCATTTTGAAGGAGAAGTCATAGAACCCATAGTATTTCATAGCTACGCAATTTCTGTGTTAATCCGTCAATGTGAGGGAGCGAGGGATGCAGTAAAGAAGGAAGGGTGCATCGAAAGGAGATACTTGTGTCCCAAAAGAAAATCGTGTCGTTTCCATAGAAACGTTACTAGATTTAGAAGGAGATGTGATAGAACCCATAGTATTTCATAGTGACGCAATTTCTGTGTTCATTCGTCAATGTGAGGGAGCGAGGGATGCAGTAAAGACGGCATAGTGCATCGGAAAGATGATAGTAGTATCCCAAAAGAAAATCCTGTCGTTACCATGGAAACGTTACGCGATTTAGAAGGAGAAGTCATAGAACCCATGGTATTTCACAGCGACGCAATTTCTGTGTTAATTCGTTACTGTGATGGAGCGAGGGATTCAGTAAAGAAGGAATACGGCATCGGAATGGAGATACTCGTATCCCAAAAGAAAATCCTGTCGTTTCCATATAAACGTTAGTCGATTTAGAAGGACAAGTCATAGAACCCACAGTATTTAATGGCGACGCAATTTATGTGTTAATTCGTCTATGTGATGGAGGGAGGGATGCAGTAAAGAAGGACTAGTGCATCGGAAAGGAGATTCTCGTATCCCAAAAGAAAAACCTGTCGTTTCCATAGAAACGTTACTGTATTTTGAAGGAGAAGTCATTGGACCTATAGTATTTCATAGCGACGCAATTTTATTCGTAAATGTGAGGGAGCGAGGGATGCAGTAAAGAATGAAAAGTGCATCGGAAAGGAGATAGTCGTATCCCAAAAGGAAATCCTGTCGTTTCCATAGAAACGTTACTCGATTTAGAAGGAGAAGTCATAGAACCCATAGTATTTCATAGCGACGCAATTTCTGTGTCTATTCGTCAATGTGAGGGAGTCAAGGAAGTAGTAAAGAAGGAATTGTGCATCGGAAAGTAGATACGAGTATCCCAAATGAAAATCATATCGTTTCCATAAAAAAGTTGCTCGATATATAAGGAGATGACCTTGATCGCATAGTATTTCATAGCGACGCAATTTCTGTGTTAATTAATCAATGTGAGGGACCGTGGGATGCAGTAAGGGAGGAATATTGCATCGGAAAGGAGATCGTGGTATCCCAAAAGAAAATCCTGTCTTTTCCATAGAAACCTTACTTGAGTTGGACGGAGATGTCATAGAACCCATAGTATTTCATCACGACGGAATTTCTGTGTTAATTCGTCAATGTGAGGGAGCGAGGGATGCTGTAAAGCAGGAATAGTGCATCGGAAAGGAGATAGTCTTATCCCATAAGAAAATCCTGGCGTTTCCATTGAAACGTTACTCGATTTAGAAGGAGAAGTCACAGAACCCATAGTATTTCATATCGACGCAATTTCTGTGTCCATTCGTCAATGTGAGGGAGCCAAGGATGCAGTAAAGAAGAAATAGTGTATCGGAAAGGAGATACTCGTATCTCAAATGAAAATCATATCGTTTCCATAGAAAAGTTGCTCGATATAGAAGGAGAAGTCATAGATCGCATTGTATTTCATAGCGACGCAATTTCTGTGTTAATTCGTCAATGTGAGGGAGCGTGGGATGCAGTAAAGGAGGAATATTCCATCGGAAAGGAGATAGCGGTATCCCAAAAGAAAATCCTGTCTTTTCCATAGAAACTTTACTCGAGTCGGCCGGAGATGTCATAGAACCCATAGTATTTCATCACGACGCAATTTCTGTGTTAATTCGTCAATGTGAGGGAGCGAGGGATGCTGTAAAGAAGGAATAGTGCATCGGAAAGGAGATAGTCGTATCCCAAAAGAAAATCCTGTTGTTTCTGTAGAAACGTTACTCCATTTTGAAGGAGAAGTCATAGAACGCATAGTATTTCATAGCTACGCAATCTCTGTGTTAATCCGTCAATGTGAGGGTGCGAGGGGTGCAGTAAGGACGGAAGAATGCATCAAAAGGAGATACTCGAATCCCAAAAGAGAATCCAGTCGTTTCCATAGAAACGTTACTAGACTCAGAAGGAGATGTTATAGAATTCATAGTATTTCATAGCGACGGAATGTCTGTGATAATTCGTCAATTTGCGGGAGCGAGGGATGCGGTAAAGGAGGAATATTCCATCGGAAAGCAGATAGTGGTATCCCAAAAGAAAATCCTGTCTTTTCCATACAAACTTTACTCGAGTCGGCCGGAGATGTCATAGAACCCATAGTATTTCATCACGTCGCAATTTCTGTGTTAATTCGTCAATGTGAGGGAGCGAGGGATGCTGTAAAGAAGGAATAGTGCATCGGAAAGGAGATAGTCGTATTCCAAAGGAAAATCCTGTTGTTTCCATAGAAAGGTTACTCGATTTAGAGGGAGAAGTCATAGAACCCAAAGTATTCCATTGCGACGGAATTTCTGTGTCATTTCGTCAATGTGAGGGAGCGAGGGATGCAGTAATGATGGAATAGTGCATCGGAAAGGAAATACTCGTATCCCAATAGAAAATCCTTTCGTTTCCATATAAACGGTACTCCATATAGAAGGAGAAGTTTTAGAACCCATAGTAATTCATAGCGATCAATTTCTTTGTTATTTCGTCAACGTGAGGGAGCGAGGGATGCAGTAAAGAAGGAATAGTGCATCGGAACGGAGATACCCGTATACCAAAAGAAAATAATGTCGTTTCAATAGAAACGTTGCTCGATTTAGAAGGAGAAGTCATAGAACCAAATGTTTTTCATAGCGACGCAATTTCTGTGTTAATTCTTCAATGTGAGGGAGCGATGGATGCAGTAAAGAAGGAATAGTGCATCTGAAAGCAGATAGACGTATTGTTGGGCGGTGTGTGTAAGTTTGTAAAAATAAATTTTGCTGTAACAAACGCTTGCAAGTTGAATCAGTTTCTGGCTTTTAGAATGTTGTTAATGCTGTCTTTCGCCGTTCTCAACACTGGCGCTCTATTTACTTCTTGGCACCTAGAAAGTGATTTAATAAAACATGGAGCCAGTATTTAGAGATCCTAGTGCCCACTTCAATTGAGATACCATTATAGCTGCAGCTTATAGCTCTGAGGAATTAGGAGATTGTCCGGGATTTCTAATCAAAAACGGTTTTCCAAAATAGTTGAGTATATTCTGAAATTCACTGATAAAAAACACAAGTATCCCTACAACCTAACTAACAGAGCAGTTCAGAGTCTAATGCGGTGATGCAACTATAAATGTCCGAATTAAATATTAAAAAGAATGCTCGCCATAATTTGATGAAAATACTTCATCAAACACCACGTTAAATATTTGGTAGAATGTCTGTCCCGCGACGGCACGTGAAAATACGACAATACGCAAACTGAAGCTAGATAATGGAAATCATTCCAGAATTAACACTTCACATGAAATATTTTCATGGTTCCGCGTATCTCTAGTAACTTAATACGGCACCCGAGGCTGTTTGTAGCAGATACACTGATGCGACGCGACTACCGACACAGATGGCGTGTCATTCAGCGTCTGGAGAGAACTGGGGCCTTGCCTTCCTCGCGCAGCGTCCTTATATATAAACCCGCGGTGCGGACGGCGAAGGGAACGCCTGATCTTTTCGGCTCTCTCGACTAGCCGCTGGGCTAGTAACGCACCACTTCAAGTTACATAATAATTTATAGCTTCTTTTGCTGATGGCCGAAGAAGCTCTTAATTTAAAAGTTCATTCAGCACGCAGGTAAGTATTGATAATAAAATTTTGACGTGGCTAAGTTAAATATTCTGGGCGAGAGAATTAATTAAATTACCCTGTACGCAGTAGATGAGCTCTGAACTGTCCCTTTTGAGATCCGCTATCGCTATAATTTTATAGGTATTCAAAAGAAACTTTACACATCTTCATAATCATAGCGGACCTCCAACCTATTTAAATCTAAACATCCTAGCCTTATTTACTAGCCTACTTAATCTATCTTGCTTCCTTCAGTTTTGGGACGAAAACCACAAAATCATGAATTTCCACTCAAATCTTAATCTGTGAAATCCAAAGTACTGTTTTTATTGAATCATTATGAAAGATGAATTTAAATATAAATTTTGAAGTCTCTAGCTCTTTTCTGTTGCGCCAATGATTTTTTCAGAAAAACGTCCAAATTTCGAAAATGACTTAAGTTATCGAACTGATATTTAACACACATTAATTTAGTATTATTCCTGACATGCTAGAAAAGTTTTAGGTAATTTGCTTGATTTTTAAGGTATTGCGCAACATTTATGACGTCAGAGCTAGTTACAGCAGACTGGCTGGCACACAATGGAAACTGATGTGAATTTACTACAGCGTGAGATCTGAAATGGGAAAGAATATCTCACACAGCTGGGACTGCACAGCTGCCACACTGTGTAGAGGTTACAGAACAACCTCCTCCCTACAGCATTCATTGGTTTAATGCTGTAAGAAGATGTCGAAATTTTTGTAGATAGGAAAGATAAAGAATGAGTGAGACCTGAAATGGGAAGAAGATCTCACACAGCTGGGACTGCACAGCTGCCACACTGTGTAGAGGTTACAGAACAACCTCCTCCTCACAGCATTCATTAGCTTAATGCTGTAAAGAAGAGTTAGAAATTTTAGGTAGATAGGAAAGAGGAAGAATGAGTGAGACCTGAAAAGGAAAGAAGATCTCACACAGCTGGGACTGCACAGCTGCCACACTGTGTAGAGGTTACAGAACAACCTCCTCCCTACAGCATTCATTGGTTTATTGTTGGCTTGGTAACCATAACGGAAAATTTAATGTATGACAGAAGAGGTCGAAATTTTTGATGACAGGAAAGAGGAAGAATGAGTGAGACCTGAAATGGGAAAGAAGATCTCACCCAGCTGGGACTGCACAGCTGCCACACTGTGTAGAGGTTACAGAACAACCTCCTCCCTACAGCATTCATTCATAACCTTTGACCACGCCACGTCGATCTGAAAATACTTTATGATGCCTTATTAGAACCTGTCTCATTTCTTCCTTTTTATTGTCTGAAATCTTATCGATTTCCTGCAACTTAGCTTCTATCTTGTCTAAAATAATTGCTCCTTCTTCTTCTTCTGTGCTTAGCTTACTTGTACCAAGATTAACATCCTCGTCCCAATACCTCCTATTTTTCAGAACTCGTATAGGCAGCGCCCAAGTTCCATCATCAGTTACTACATGTTTATCACTAAAAGGGACTGTAATTACTCCGGTTATTGGCAAGACCATTTTTAACTGGCTTCTTTCAAAGTCAACAACACTCTGATATTTTGACAAGAAATCTATGCCAATTAAAACCTCAATACTGAGATTGTTTACAATTAAACATGGATGATCAATTAAATTACCATTAATGTGAAAGGGTAGTAAAGCTTCTTGCTTTACCGTTTTTGACACCTTGCCAGTAGCACCTATTATTCTTAGTCTTGATACCCTCATTACTGTAAGCTTGTCTTTACCAGGTAATGCATCAAAGAAGGACTGAGATATTGCACTCACCTCACTTCCACCGTCTAAGAGACAACGTACTTTGATACCCAACATATTCACTATTATTATAGGGTGGCTTATTCTAGGTTGTACAGGTGGTTTCTCAAATTCATCTAGTAGTTCCTTTTGGATTTGTCTCCAACTAAAGTGATCGACATCTGTCTTCATTACTTTTAGGTCACAGTGTGTAGGGGTTTCCTGAATTACATTTTCCGCTGCCTTTTCCAGTCGCTCTATTAATTTTAAATCGAAACACCGCACTACTTCATTACATTTAGTTTGCTGAACATGACCCAAATTACTGTAGTCTGAGCGATTGTGCGCCTCCAGACCGGGCATAACATTAGTTACAGCTAAACCACTTTCACCATTATCGTCGGTTTCCTTCTCAAGTGACAACTGGTCACAGCTACTGGGTTCATCGACCCCAAACAGCCTACCCTCTACATTCCCACTTATCTCCTGTCCTAAATCTATTAGTACATTATCAACATCGTGCACAGGCACTTTAGATAAGAACACTTCATCCTCATCGTAAATATAAGCATGAATTTCTTCTGCTTCTTCACCTGACAATTCCGTATTTTGTAGCTCGTCTCTATCGTTACACAGCTGCGCCTTCTCTTTCTCTGCCCACTTAGAAAGCGTCTCTAACACGGTATCTATCAAATACTGTGAGTGATCTAATATTTCTGTTGTATCCTTAGATGCTACCGACACTTCATCCACCTGTTCAGTTTGAGTATTCTGATCTGTCTTACCAATTCCCTTAACTACTGGCATAGAAAAAGTAACCGCCTGCTGAGCGCCAGTGTCCTCATAGACGGGAACTAGTTTTCCTGCCTCGGCCTACTACTGTTTCCTTAATTTTCATTATAGTTGACTGGCACAGCATTACTTTCCTTACTGTTGTTTACATGCATATTTCTGTTTGGAACAAAATTATTATCCCTTGGACGCCATTGTTGGTTCTGATAATTATTTCCCCAATTCCTACCTCTCTTAGGATGGCGTACACCTACTGTTCTGATGTTTACACTGCCAGTTTGCTCGTTCCTAAAGTTACTATTATTATTATTGGCATTACGGTTATTACGTGCTTGCTCCTCATTGGCAGCAACACGTTCTACACGTTCCAAATATTCAATGAAACGATCCAGATTGTCTCTAGGGGCTGATATAATTCTCGTTTGCCAATACCATGGCAGTTTGGCTTCAAGACCTAGTATAATCATTTCTGGTTTTAGCTTTTCCGCCAAATGTAACAAACGTGAGATCCATGACCTAGCAAACTCTTTAATTGATTCCTTGCCTGCATTGAAGCGTTTTCCACTCCAAAATTCTCTCAACACTTCATTTTGCTTATTGCTAGACCAATACTCATTAATAAAAGCTGTTTTCAATTCTGCTAATGTTTTACACTTCAACATAACATCAGCTGACCAACGCATGGCGTCACCTGCTAAATGGCTTCTAATAAACGAGATTTTCTCTCGTTCAGACCAATTTGGTGGAATCACATCTTCAAAATCGTTCCAGAAATCTAGCGGGTGGATATTTTTATCTGGATCAAACCGCAAGAACTGCCGACACCCGATAAAAGCGGCATTTGCAGCAGCTACAACTTGTTGTATACTACCATTACCAGAAGTTACTGAAGCTACTTTACTCTCAATGTTAGCAATGTTAGTACTGATATTTTCTACTTTCATTTCAACATTATCTACTCTTTGTACAATATGAGTAGTGCCAGTTTTGATGGCTTCTACTTCTGCTTGACATATGTTGACTTTAATATTAACATCTTTAAATCTATCTGAGCACAATTCAGATTCCGCCTCGATCTTTTCTGTTAACTTATGCTCCAGCTTCGCATCTTCCATTTGGAAGTCTTTGCGAACCTCAGCAACTTCGGATTTAACTGTTTTATACATTTCAGAAAACTGTTGAGCAACCTTTTTCTTAATATCTTCATGATTGTAATCAATTTTATAATTCAAACTGTCTAGATCCTCTTTCAACTTATTGCAACCAGCCTTGAAGGTATCGTCCATTACCTCCAATCGTTTATTAAAATTTGTTTGGCTGGCCACAATTTCAGACTTTAATTCAGCATTCATTCTAGCATTACTGGCTGACATTTCAGCATTACTGCTTTTGACCTCAGTTATTTCAGACTTTAATTCAGCATTGCTGGCAGCTATTGCTTGTAATATAACATTTAAATCAACAGCCCCAGCATCTTTGGGTTGCTCACGAGCTGGCTTTTTATCACACTCAGGTGACAAAAAACTAGCTCCAATACCAGAATCATCAAAACTAAATGAAACTTCTGATTGATTAGTCATATCTAACTTCTCCTTCTTAAACTCTACCATCTCTGATGACTGCTTCATTTTTAATTCATCAGAGAAACTATCATCAAATAAATTTACAATTTCTACTTTCCGCTTTACTACAGGGGTCTCTATTATTGAATCATTGCCCCTTCGCACACTACTGTCAGGAGCCAATACTTCATATTTCACTTTAACATTACTACTTTCAAGCATATTTACACTTGAACCATTGTCTGGATTTACAGTTCCCTCAACAGACATAGGTTCTGATATAAGTTTAACTTCAGTTTCTTTTGGCGGTTCCATCGCCGACAGTCTTTTAGTGCAGGTTAGTAAAAATTTTAACAGCTTTTCACTTAACTTAGTTCCTTCTGCACGACGTATGGCGTTGCCGGCGCGGCGTACCAGGATTCCTGATGCGACGTGGCACGTTGAACTGCAGACGGCTCTCCGACGGCTGTTGTGTGTTTGCGTGGCCCGCAATTGCAGGCTCTGCGCCGGCTGCTCCAGCGGACGATTGCGGTGAGGCGAAACTGGCTTCTCGCGATGCCGGCAGCACCGATAGACTCAGTGCCAGCTCCGTCAATCCAAATGCGTTGTTAATCCAATTGCGTCGTCCACATACACAGATAACACTTTCACTGTTTAATACTCAGTTGCGTGTCGCATTTCACTCGCGAATCCGAATAGTTAAAAATCACTTTCACTTAGTTGATATTTCCCGGCCGATGCACCATATGTGGGGCGGCGTGTGTAAGTTTGTAAAAATAAATTTGGCTGTAACAAACGCTTGCAAGTTGAATCAGTTTCTGGCTTTTAGAATGTTGTTAATGCTATCTTTCGCCGTTCTCAACACTGGCGCTCTATTTACTTCTTGGCACCCAGAAAGTGATTTAATAAAACATGGAGCCAGTATTTAGAGATCCTAGTGCCCACTTCAAATGAGATACCATTATAGCTGCAGCTTATAGCTCTGAGGAATTAGGAGATTGTCCGGGATTTCTAATCAAAAACGGTTTTCCAAAATAGTTGAGTATATTCTGAAATTCACTGATAAAAAACACAAGTATCCCTACAACCTAACTAACAGAGCAGTTCAGAGTCTAATGCGCTGATGCAACTATAAATGTCCGAATTAAATATTAAAAAGAATGCTCGCCATAATTTGATGAAAATACATCATCAAACGCAACGCTAAATATTTGGTAGAATGTCTGTCCCGCGACGGCACGTGAAAATACGACAATACGCAAACTGAAGCTAGATAATGGAAATCATTCCAGAATTAACACTTCACATGAAATATTTTCATGGTTCCGCGTATCTGTAGTAACTTAATACGGCACCCGAGGCTGTTTGTAGCAGATACACTGATGCGACGCGACTACCGACACAGATGGCGTGTCATTCAGCGTCTGGAGAGAACTGGGGCCTTGCCTTCCTCGCGCAGCGTCCTTATATATAAACCCGCGGTGCGGACGGCGAAGGGAACGCCTGATCTTTTCGGCTCTCTCGACTAGCCGCTGGGCTAGTAACGCACCACTTCAAGTTACATAATAATTTATAGCTTCTTTTGCTGATGGCCGAAGAAGCTCTTAATTTAAACGTTCATTCAGCACGCAGGTAAGTATTGATAATAAAATTTTGACGTGGCTAAGTTAAATATTCTGGGCGAGAGAATTAATTAAATTACCCTGTACGCAGTAGATGAGCTCTGAACTGTCCCTTTTGAGATCCGCTATCGCTATAATTTTATAGGTATTCAAAAGAAACTTTACACATCTTCATAATCATAGCGGACCTCCAACCTATTTAAATCTAAACATCCTAGCCTTATTTACTAGCCTACTTAATCTATCTTGCTTCCTTCAGTTTTGGGACGAAAACCACAAAATCATGAATTTCCACTAAAATCTTAATCTGTGAAATCCAAAGTACTGTTTTTATTAAATCATTATGAAAGATGAATTTAAATATAAATTTTGAAGTCTCTAGCTCTTTTCTGTTTCGCCAATGATTTTTTCAGAAAAACGTCCAAATTTCGAAAATGACTTAAGTTATCGAACTGATATTTAACACACATTAATTTAGTATTATTCCTGACATGCTAGAAAAGTTTTAGGTCATTTGCTTGATTTTTAAGGTATTGCGCAACATTTATGACGTCAGAGCAAGTTACAGCAGACTGGCTGGCACACAATGGAAACTGATGTGAATTTACTACAGCGTGAGTAGGCTGCTTCCCTACATCACCCTCTACTTAAATTTTTTGTTTATGAATGTTAATGAATAAAAAAAAATTTAATTACAAAAAGGGAAGGAAGAGTACAGTTTAACTCCCTATGAAAAATCAAAATTGAAATATAAACCTGTAGAAACATTAAAGAAAACTTATTACCTACATTAATTATTTAAATTGTAGGCATGTTCACTGACTTTTAACCAATGTCGTTACTCAAAATTTTAAACAAAGTCAATGAAATATTTTGGCATACATATTGCCTTAGACAAACAAACACATACAAATTGAAAAATTATGAAAATCTTAGATCCATTAAATACATTTTTACATTCACAAATTCAAAGAAAATAACATGATACATAAACAGATGATTATCTCTTAGCAGTCTTTTCTAAACCTGAAAGAAAAGTTCACAAATAATTTTTACACGCGTGGTTGTAGCCGCTTTGGCTGGCGTCCTACACTTCCATTCACAGGGGTAGAGAAGGGGAAGTTGCTATGGTGTGCGTCCTTCACTTCTCTCTAAATTACATGGGGGAAAGGGGAGGGGTCACTGTGAGTTGTGTCCAAGTCACTCCACGCTTTCACGCAGCTACCAGGCTGCCATTATCTGGTTTGTCCTGTAGAACAAACAAAAAGAGTGCCTCAGACTCTGTTCACTTAATATCTAAGGGTGGGTCACAATGAAATGGGGATATATACATTTTATCCTTCAGTATGTTGCTGGAACAAAGTTAACAGAACCTTTCTCAATTTTACTCTTACGGTTACTTAACTGTCATAAAATCGGTAAACAAATGGCTCAAAACGCCGTTAGTCACTTACAAGAGAAAATTTTATGCTCAAGGCATATAATCATAAATCCTATTTAATCTGAATTTATTAGTTCTGGGCCGGAACACTGAACCAATGCTCGGTACATTCCTGATACATTTGTATTTTAAGAACTTAACTGACTCATCTTTGATTACCTTATTCTTAGAGATAGTATGAGTATGATTAGTGGTTTTTTCTCAGCTTCTTTGTACATGTGAGTAACTTTTGGTAATAGTACAGTTGTGAGTGCTCAAAACACACTACGTTTAGTTGACTAATATATCCTCTTATTGGTCCTCTGCTGTTGTCAGTTCCACATCTGCAATTAGGTACTTACTTACTTTGAAGTGTATTTATGCTGAGCTAAAATAAGGTTTCACGTCTCTCATTGTGTTACTTATTTACTTTGCTAGTGTATGAACTTATTTAACACTCACTGTATTAACATTTAAAGCATAGGATAGCACATTTATTTCATATTCATAGTGTATTGCAGCTGATTAGTTTGCTCACGTGGCAATCCATTTCCACTCGATCGGACGCTGAGACCACAGGTAGTCTCTCTCAGACCTACCACTAAAGTGCATCAAGTAATTATGGACGAGCGTAATGCTAAATTCCTTAAACCTATACGACACCATGAGCTGCTCTGTCTCATCTAACATAAGGGTACCTATGGTCGCATTCACGCCTCCAACTCATAACCTCAATACATGTAGGTGTATCCTGTCACACACTACACTAAAATAATGGCCAGCTCCAACCTTATAAATACTTCAGGGACGTGTCCTTCACGTCTCAACCACGAACACTGCCCAATTCTATTACACTGCCTTTCCTTGCTACACCAGGTGAGTTTAATCTTACAACTTATCTGCATATTTTCATAACACTAAGCAATCTCTTTCTTACTATTAATTAGTTAGTCCTACAGCATACACTAGGTTCCACTACCACTTCAGATCCTGCTTGTACATGAATTCATATATCTTTTTAAATTACTGTTGGTGGACCATTTCCAATAAAACAACACTTTGTACTTATTATATTACCAGGGTACTAAACATACTTGTTACTCAAATACATTTTTTTATCTTAATTACATCATACTTCTCTATTGTTTGTCACTATTAGGTTTATCACATTAGGTATTTTTCTTCACTAATCGGTAGATAGAATGGTTACATAACTCAAGGCTTGATAGCCATGACAGAAAATTTTTATGTCTGGAAAGAAGAGGTCGAAATTTTTGTGGACAGGAAAGAGGAAGAATGAGTGAGATCTGAAATGGGAAAGAAGATCTCACACAGCTGGGACTGCACAGCTGCCACACTGTGTAGAGGTTACAGAACAACCTCCTCCCCACAGCATTCATTAGCTTAATGCTGTAAAGAAGAGTTACAAATTTTAGGTAGATAGGAAAGAGGAAGAAAGAGTGAGACCTGAAAAGGAAAGAAGATCTCACACAGCTGGGACTGCACAGCTGCCACACTGTGTAGAGGTTACAGAACAACCTCCTCCCTACAGCATTCATTGGTTTATTGTTGGCTTGGTAACCATAACGGAAAATTTAATGTATGAAAGAAGAGGTCGAAATTTTTGATGACAGGAAAGAGGAAAAATGAGTGAGACCTGAAATGGGAAAGAAGATCTCATCCAGCTGGGACTGCACAGCTGCCACACTGTGTAGAGGTTACAGAACAACCTCCTCCCTACAGCATTCATTCATAACCTTTGACCACGCCACGTCGATCTGAAAATACTTTATGATGCCTTTTTAGAACCTGTCTCATTTCTTCCTTTTGATTGTCTGAAATCTTATCGTATTCCTGCAACTTAGCTTCTATCTTGTCTAAAATAATTGCTTCTTCTTCTTCTTCTGTGCTTAGCTTACTTGTACCAAGATTAACATCCTCGTCCCAATACCTCCTATTTTTCAGAACTCGTATAGGCAGCTCCCAAGTTCCATCATCAGTTACTACATGTTTATCACTAAAAGGGACTGTAATTACTCCGGTTATTGGCAAGACCATTTTTAACTGGCTTCTTTCAAAGTCAACAACACTCTGATATTTTGACAAGAAATCTATGCCAATTAAAACCTCAATACTGAGATTGTTTACAATTAAACATGGATGATCAATTAAATTACCATTAATGTGAAAGGGTAGTAAAGCTTCTTGCTTTACCGTTTTTGACACCTTGCCAGTAGCACCTATTATTCTTAGTCTTGATACCCTCATTACTGTAAGCTTGTCTTTACCAGGTAATGCATCAAAGAAGGACTGAGATATTGCACTCACCTCACTTCCACCGTCTAAGAGACAACGTACTTTGATACCCAACATATTCACTATTATTATAGGGTGGCTTATTCTAGGTTGTACAGGTGGTTTCTCAAATTCATCTAGTAGTTCCCTTTGGATATGTCTCCAACTAAAGTGATCGACATCTGTCTTCATTACTTTTAGGTCACAGTGTGTAGGGGTTTCCTGAATTACATTTTCCGCTGCCTTTTCCAGTCGGTCTATTAATTTTAAATCGAAACACCGCACTACTTCATTACATTTAGTTTGCTGAACATGACCCAAATTACTGTAGTCTGAGCGATTGTGCGCCTCCAGACCGGGCATAACATTAGTTACAGCTAAACCACTTTCACCATTATCGTCGGTTTCCTTCTCAAGTGACAACTAGTGACAGCTACTGGGTTCATCGACCCCAAACAGCCTACCCTCTACATTCCCACTTATCTCCTGTCCTAAATCTATTAGTACATTATCAACATCCTGCACAGGCACTTTAGATAAGAGCACTTCATCCTCATCGTAAATATAAGCATGAATTTCTTCTGCTTCTTCACCTGACAATTCCGTATTTTGTAGCTCGTCCCTATCGTTACACAGCTGCGCCTTTTCTTTCTCTGCCCACTTAGAAAGCGTCTCTAACACGGTATCTATCAAATACTGTGAGTGATCTAATATTTCTGTTGTATCTTTAGATGCTACCGACACTTCATCCACCTGTTCAGTTTGAGTATTCTGATCTGTCTTACCAATTCCCTTAACTACTGGCATAGAAAAAGTAACCGCCTGGTGAGCGCCAGTGTCCTCATAGACGGGAACTAGTTTTCCTGCCTCGGCCTACTACTGTTTCCTTTATTTTCATTATAGTTGACTGGCACAGCATTACTTTCCGTACTGTTGTTTACATGCATATTTCTGTTTGGAACAAAATTATTATCCCTTGGACGCCATTGTTGGTTCCGATAATTATTTCCCCAATTCCTACCTCTCTTAGGATGGCGAACACCTACTGTTCTGATGTTTACATTGCCATTTTGCTCGTTCCTAAAGTTACTATTATTATTATTGGCATTACGGTTATTACGTGCTTGCTCCTCATTGGCAGCAACACGTTCTACACGTTCCAAATATTCAATGAAACGATCCAGATTGTCTCTAGGGGCTGATATAATTCTCGTTTGCCAATACCATGGCAGTTTGGCTTCAAGACCTAGTATAATCATTTCTGGTTTTAGCTTTTCCGCCAAATGTAACAAACGTGAGATCCATGACCTAGCAAACTCTTTAATTGATTCCTTGCCTGCATTGAAGCGTTTTCCACTCCAAAATTCTCTCAACACTTCATTTTGCTTATTGCTAGACCAATACTCATTAATAAAAGCTGTTTTCAATTCTGCTAATGTTTTACACTTCAACATAACATCAGCTGACCAACGCATGGCGTCACCTGCTAAATGGCTTCTAATAAACGAGATTTTCTCTCGTTCAGACCAATTTGGTGGAATCACATCTTCAAAATCGTTCCAGAAATCTAGCGGGTGGATATTTTTATCTGGATCAAACCGCAAGAACTGCCGACACCCGATAAAAGCGGCATTTGCAGCAGCTACAACTTGTTGTATACTACCATTACCAGAAGTTACTGAAGCTACTTTACTCTCAATGTTAGCAATGTTAGTACTGATATTTTCTACTTTCATTTCAACATTATCTACTCTTTGTACAATATGAGTAGTGCCAGTTTGATGGCTTCTACTTCTGCTTGACATATGTTGACTTTAATATTAACATCTTTAAATCTATCTGAGCACAATTCAGATTCCGCCTCGATCTTTTCTGTTAACTTATGCTCCAGCTTCGCATCTTCCATTTGGAAGTCTTTGCGAACCTCAGCAACTTCGGATTTAACTGTTTTATACATTTCAGAAAACTGTTGAGCAACCTTTTTCTTAATATCTTCATGATTGTAATCAATTTTATAATTCAAACTGTCTAGATCCTCTTTCAACTTATTGCAACCAGCCTTGAAGGTATCGTCCATTACCTCCAATCGTTTATTAAAATTCTTTGGCTGGCCACAATTTCAGACTTTAATTCAGCATTCATTCTAGCATTACTGGCTGACATTTCAGCATTACTGCTTTTGACCTCAGTTATTTCAGACTTTAATTCAGCATTGCTGGCAGCTATTGCTTGTAATATAACATTTAAATCAACAGCCCCAGCATCTTTGGGTTGCTCACGAGCTGGCTTTTTATCACACTCAGGTGACAAAAAACTAGCTCCAATACCAGAATCATCAAAACTAAATGAAACTTCTGATTGATTAGTCATATCTAACTTCTCCTTCTTAAACTCTACCATCTCTGATGACTGCTTCATTCTTAATTCATCAGAGAAACTATCATCCAATAAATTTACAATTTCTACTTTCCGCTTTACTACAGGGGTCTCTATTATTGAATCATTGCCCCTTCGCACACTACTGTCAGGAGCCAATACTTCATATTTCACTTTAACATTACTACTTTCATGCATATTTACACTTGAACCATTGTCTGGATTTACAGTTCCCTCAACAGACATAGGTTCTGATATAAGTTTAACTTCAGTTTCTTTTGGCGGTTCCATCGCCGACAGTCTTTTAGTGCAGGTTAGTAAAAATTTTAAGAGCTTTTCACTTAACTTAGTTCCTTCTGCACGACGTATGGCGTTGCCAGCGCTGCGTACCAGGATTCCTGATGCGACGTGGCTCGTTGAACTGCAGACGGCTCTCCGACGGCTGTTGTGTGTTTGCGTGGCCCGCAATTGCAGGCTCTGCGCCGGCTGCTCCAGCGGACGATTGCGGTGAGGCGAAACTGGCTTCTCGCGATGCCGGCAGCACCGATAGACTCAGTGCCAGCTCCGTCAATCCAGATGCGTTGTTAATCCAATTGCGTCGTCCACATACACACGTAACACTTTCACTGTTTAATACTCAGTTGCGTGTCGCATTTCACTCGCGAATCCGAATAGTTAAAAATCACTTTCACTTAGTTGATATTTCCCGGCCGATGCACCATATGTGGGGCGGCGTGTGTAAGTTTGTAAAAATAAATTTTGCTGTAACAAACGCTTAAAAGTTGAATTAGTTTCTGGCTTTTAGAATGTTGTTAATGCTGTCTTTCGCCGTTCTCAACACTGGCGCTCTATTTACTTCTTGGCACCAAGAAAGTGATTTAATAAAACATGGAGCCAGTATTTAGAGATCCTAGTGCCCACTTCAATTGAGATACCATTATAGCTGCAGCTTATAGCTCTGGGGAATTAGGAGATTGTCCAGGATTTCTAATCAAAAACGGTTTTCCAAAATAATTGAGTATATTCTGAAATTCACTGATAAAAAACACAAGTATCGCTGCAACCTAACTAACAGAGCAGTTCAGAGTCTAATGCGCTGATGCAACTATAAATGTCCGAATTAAATATTAAAAAGAATGCTCGCCATAATTTGATGAAAATACTTCATCAAACGCCACGCTAAATATTTGGTAGAATGTCTGTCCCGCGACGGCACGTGAAAATACGACAATACGCAAACTGAAGCTAGATAATGGAAATCATTCCAGAATTAACACTTCACATGAAATATTTTCATGGTTCCGCGTATCTCTAGTAACTTAATACGGCACCCGAGGCTGTTTGTAGCAGATACACTGATGCGACGCGACTACCGACACAGATGGCGTGTCATTCAGCGTCTGGAGAGAACTGGGGCCTTGCCTTCCACGCGCAGCGTCCTTATATATAAACCCGCGGTGCGGACGGCGAAGGGAACGCCTGATCTTTTCGGCTCTCTCGACTAGCCGCTGGGCTAGTAACGCACCACTTCAAGTTACATAATAATTTATAGCTTCTTTTGCTGATGGCCGAAGAAGCTCTTAATTTAAAAGTTCATTCAGCACGCAGGTAAGTATTGATAATAAAATTTTGACGTGGCTAAGTTAAATATTCTGGGGAGCGAGTTAATTAAATTACACTGTACGCAGTAGATGAGCTCTGAACTGTCCCTTTTGAGATCCGCTATCGCTATAATTTTATAGGTATTCAAAAGAAACTTTACACATCTTCATAATCATAGCGCACCTCCAACCTATTTAAATCTAAACATCCTAGCCTTATTTACTAGCCTACTTAATCTATCTTGCTTCCTTCAGTTTTGGGACGAAAACCACAAAATCATGAATTTCCACTAAAATCTTAATCTGTGAAATCCAAAGTACTGTTTTTATTAAATCATTATGAAAGATGAATTTAAATATAAATTTTGAAGTCTCTAGCTCTTTTCTGTTGCGCCAATGATTTTTTCAGAAAAACGTCCAAATTTCGAAAATGACTTAAGTTATCGAACTGATATTTAACACACATTAATTTAGTATTATTCCTGACATGCTAGAAAAGTTTTAGGTCATTTGCTTGATTTTTAAGGTATTGCGCAACATTTATGACGTCAGAGCTAGTTACAGCAGACTGGCTGGCACACAATGGAAACTGATGTGAATTTACTACAGCGTGAGTAGGCTGCTTCCCTACATCACCCTCTACTTAAATTTTTTGTTTATGAATGTTAATGAATAAAAAAAAATTTAATTACAAAAAGGGAAGCAAGAGTACAGTTTAACTCCCTATGAAAAATCAAAATTGAAATATAAACCTGTAGAAACATTAAAGAAAACTGATTACCTACATTAATTATTTAAATTGTAGGCATGTTCACTGCCTTTTAACCAATGTCGTTACTCAAAATTTTAAACAAAGTCAATGAAATATTTTGGCATACATATTGCCTTAGACAAACAAACACATACAAATTGAAAAATTATGAAAATCTTTGATCCATTAAATACATTTTTACATTCAAAATTCCAAGAAAATAACATGATACATAAACAGATGATTATCTCTTAGCAGTCTTTTCTAAACCTGAAAGAAAAAGTTCACAAATAATTTTTACACACGTGGTTGTAGCCGCTTTGGCTGGCGTCCTACACTTCCATTCACAGGGGTAGAGAAGGGGAATTTGCTATGGTGTGCGTCCTTCACTTCTCTCTAAATTACATGGGGGAAAGGGGAGGGGTCACTGTGAGTTGTGTCCAAGTCACTCCACGCTTTCACGCAGCTACCAGGCTGCCATTAACTGGTTTGTCCTGTAGAACAAACAAAAAGAGTGCCTCAGACTCTGTTCACTTAATATCTAAGGGTGGGTCACAATGAAATGGGGATATATACATTTTATCCTTCAGTATGTTGCTGGAACAAAGTTAACAGAACCTTTCTCAATTTTACTCTTACGGTTACTTAACTGTCATAAAATCGGTAAACAAATGGCTCAAAACGCCGTTAGTCACTTACAAGAGAAAATTTTATGCTCAAGGCATATAATCATAAATCCTATTTAATCTGAATTTATTAGTTCTGGGCCGGAACACTGAACCAATGCTCGGTACATTCCTGATACATTTGTATTTTAAGAACTTAACTGACTCATCTTTGATTACCTTATTCTTAGAGATAGTATGAGTATGATTAGTGGTTTTTTCTCAGCTTCTTTGTACATGTGAGTAACTTTTGGTAATAGTACAGTTGTGAGTGTTCAAAACACACTACGTTTAGTTGACTAATATATCCTCTTATTGGTCCTCTGCTGTTGTCAGTTCCACATCTGCAATTAGGTACTTACTTACTTTGAAGTGTATTTATGCTGAGCTAAAATAAGGTTTCACGTCTCTCATTGTGTTACTTATTTACTTTGCTAGTGTATGAACTTATTTAACACTCACTGTATTAACATTTAAAGCATAGGATAGCACATTTAATTCATATTCATAGTGTATTGCAGCTGATTAGTTTGCTCAAGTGGCAATCCATTTCCACTCGATCGGACGCTGAGACCACAGGTAGTCTCTCTCAGACCTACCACTAAAGTGCATCAAGTAATTATGGACGAGCGTAATGCTAAATTCCTTAAACCTATAGGACACCATGAGCTGCTCTGTCTCATCTAACATAAGGGTACCTATGGTCGCATTCACGCCTCCAACTCATAACCTCAATACGTGTAGGTGTATCCTGTCACACACTACACTAAAATAATGGCCAGCTCCAACCTTATAAATACTTCAGGGACGTGTCCTTCACGTCTCAACCACGAACACTGCCCAATTCTATTACACTGCCTTTCCTTGCTACACCAGGTGAGTTTAATCTTACAACTTATCTGCATATTTTCATAACACTAAGCAATCTCTTTCTTACTATTAATTAGTTAGCTCTACAGCATACACTAGGTTTCACTACCACTTCAGATCCTGCTTGTACATGAATTCATATATCTTTTTAAATTACTGTTGGTGGACCATTTCCAATAAAACAACACTTTGTATTTATTATATTACCAGGGTACTATACATACTTGTTACTCAAATACATTTTTTTATCTTAATTACGTCATACTTCTCTAGTGTTTGTCACTATTAGGTTTATCACATTAGGTATTTTTCTTCACTAATCGGTAGATAGAATGGTTACATAACTCAAGGCTTGATAGCCATGACAGAAAATTTTCATGTCTGGAAAGAAGAGGTCGAAATTTTTGTGGACAGGAAAGAGGAAGAATGAGTGAGATGAGTGAGATCTGAAATGGGAAAGAAGATCTCACACAGCTGGGACTGCACAGCTGCCACACTGTGTAGAGGTTACAGAACAACCTCCTCCCTATAGCATTCATTGGTTTAATGCTGTAAGAAGATGTCGAAATTTTTGTAGATAGGAAAGATAAAGAATGAGTGAGAGCTGAAATGGGAAGAAGATCTCACACAGCTGGGACTGCACAGCTGCCACACTGTGTAGAGGTTACAGAACAACCTCCTCCCCACAGCATTCATTGGTTTATTGTTGGCTTGGTAACCATAACGGAAAATTTAATGTATGAAAGAAGAGGTCGAAATTTTTGATGACAGGAAAGAGGAAGAATGAGTGAGACCTGAAATGGGAAAGAAGATCTCACCCAGCTGGGACTGCACAGCTGCCACACTGTGTAGAGGTTACAGAACAACCTCCTCCCTACAGCATTCATTCATAACCTTTGACCACGCCACGTCGATCTGAAAATACTTTATGATGCCTTTTTAGAACCTGTCTCATTTCTTCCTTTTGATTGTCTGAAATCTTATCGATTTCCTGCAACTTAGCTTCTATCTTGTCTAAAATAATTGCTTCTTCTTCTTCTTCTGTGCTTAGCTTACTTGTACCAAGATTAACATCCTCGTCCCAATACCTCCTATTTTTCAGAACTCGTATAGGCAGCTCCCAAGTTCCATCATCAGTTACTACATGTTTATCACTAAAAGGGACTGTAATTACTCCAGTTATTGGCAAGACCATTTTTAACTGGCTTCTTTCAAAGTCAACAACACTCTGATATTTTGACAAGAAATCTATGCCAATTAAAACCTCAATACTGAGATTGTTTACAATTAAACATGGATGATCAATTAAATTACCATTAATGTGAAAGGGTAGTAAAGCTTCTTGCTTTACCGTTTTTGACACCTTGCCAGTAGCACCTATTATTCTTAGTCTTGATACCCTCATTACTGTAAGCTTGTCTTTACCAGGTAATGCATCAAAGAAGGACTGAGATATTGCACTCACCTCACTTCCACCGTCTAAGAGACAACGTACATTGATACCCAACATATTCACTATTATTATAGGGTGGCTTATTCTAGGTTGTACAGGTGGTTTCTCAAATTCATCTAGTAGTTCCTTTTGGATTTGTCTCCAACTAAAGTGATCGACATCTGTCTTCATTACTTTTAGGTCACAGTGTGTAGGGGTTTCCTGAATTACATTTTCCGCTGCCTTTTCCAGTCGGTCTATTAATTTTAAATCGAAACACCGCACTACTTCATTACATTTAGTTTGCTGAACATGACCCAAATTACTGTAGTCTGAGCGATTGTGCGCCTCCAGACCGGGCATAACATTAGTTACAGCTAAACCACTTTCACCATTATCGTCGGTTTCCTTCTCAAGTGACAACTGGTCACAGCTACTGGGTTCATCGACCCCAAACAGCCTACCCTCTACATTCCTACTTATCTCCTGTCCTAAATCTATCAGTACATTATCAACATCCTGCACAGGCACTTTAGATAAGAGCACTTCATCCTCATCGTAAATATAAGCATGAATTTCTTCTGCTTCTTTACCTGACAATTCCGTATTTTGTAGCTCGTCCCTATCGTTACACAGCTGCGCCTTCTCTTTCTCTGCCCACTTAGAAAGCGTCTCTAACACGGTATCTATCAAATACTGTGAGTGATCTAATATTTCTGTTGTATCCTTAGATGCTACCGACACTTCATCCACCTGTTCAGTTTGAGTATTCTGATCTGTCTTACCAATTTCCTTAACTACTGGCATAGAAAAAGTAACCGCCTGGTGAGCGCCAGTGTCCTCATAGACGGGAACTAGTTTTCCTGCCTCGGCCTACTACTGTTTCCTTTATTTTCATTATAGTTGACTGGCACAGCATTACTTTCCGTACTGTTGTTTACATGCATATTTCTGTTTGGAACAAAATTATTATCCCTTGGACGCCATTGTTGGTTCTGATAATTATTTCCCCAATTCCTACCTCTCTTAGGATGGCGAACACCTACTGTTCTGATGTTTACACTGCCAGTTTGCTCGTTCCTAAAGTTACTATTATTATTATTGGCATTACGGTTATTACGTGCTTGCTCCTCATTGGCAGCAACACGTTCTACACGTTCCAAATATTCAATGAAACGATCCAGATTGTCTCTAGGGGCTGATATAATTCTCGTTTGCCAATACCATGGCAGTTTGGCTTCAAGACCTAGTATAATCATTTCTGGTTTTAGCTTTTCCGCCAAATGTAACAAACGTGAGATCCATGACCTAGCAAACTCTTTAATTGATTCCTTGCCTGCATTGAAGCGTTTTCCACTCCAAAATTCTCTCAACACTTCATTTTGCTTATTGCTAGACCAATACTCATTAATAAAAGCTGTTTTCAATTCTGCTAATGTTTTACACTTCAACATAACATCAGCTGACCAACGCATGGCGTCACCTGCTAAATGGCTTCTAATAAACGAGATTTTCTCTCGTTCAGACCAATTTGGTGGAATCACATCTTCAAAATCGTTCCAGAAATCTAGCGGGTGGATATTTTTATCTGGATCAAACCGCAAGAACTGCCGACACCCGATAAAAGCGGCATTTGCAGCAGCTACAACTTGTTGTATACTACCATTACCAGAAGTTACTGAAGCTACTTTACTCTCAATGTTAGCAATGTTAGTACTGATATTTTCTACTTTCATTTCAACATTATCTACTCTTTGTACAATATGAGTAGTGCCAGTTTGATGGCTTCTACTTCTGCTTGACATATGTTGACTTTAATATTAACATCTTTAAATCTATCTGAGCACAATTCAGATTCCGCCTCGATCTTTTCTGTTAACTTATGCTCCAGCTTCGCATCTTCCATTTGGAAGTCTTTGCGAACCTCAGCAACTTCGGATTTAACTGTTTTATACATTTCAGAAAACTGTTGAGCAACCTTTTTCTTAATATCTTCATGATTGTAATCAATTTTATAATTCAAACTGTCTAGATCCTCTTTCAACTTATTGCAACCAGCCTTGAAGGTATCGTCCATTACCTCCAATCGTTTATTAAAATTTGTTTGGCTGGCCACAATTTCAGACTTTAATTCAGCATTCATTCTAGCATTACTGGCTGACATTTCAGCATTACTGCTTTTGACCTCAGTTATTTCAGACTTTAATTCAGCATTGCTGGCAGCTATTGCTTGTAATATAACATTTAAATCAACAGCCCCAGCATCTTTGGGTTGCTCACGAGCTGGCTTTTTATCACACTCAGGTGACAAAAAACTAGCTCCAATACCAGAATCATCAAAACTAAATGAAACTTCTGATTGATTAGTCATATCTAACTTCTCCTTCTTAAACTCTACCATCTCTGATGACTGCTTCATTTTTAATTCATCAGAGAAACTATCATCCAATAAATTTACAATTTCTACTTTCCGCTTTACTACAGGGGTCTCTATTATTGAATCATTGCCCCTTCGCACACTACTGTCAGGAGCCAATACTTCATATTTCACTTTAACATTACTACTTTCATGCATATTTACACTTGAACCATTGTCTGGATTTACAGTTCCCTCAACAGACATAGGTTCTGATATAAGTTTAACTTCAGTTTCTTTTGGCGGTTCCATCGCCGACAGTCTTTTAGTGCAGGTTAGTAAAAATTTTAAGAGCTTTTCACTTAACTTAGTTCCTTCTGCACGACGTATGGCGTTGCCGGCGCGGCGTACCAGGATTCCTGATGCGACGTGGCACGTTGAACTGCAGACGGCTCTCCGACGGCTGTTGTGTGTTTGCGTGGCCCGCAATTGCAGGCTCTGCGCCGGCTGCTCCAGCGGACGATTGCGTTGAGGCGAAACTGGCTTCTCGCGATGCCGGCAGCACCGATAGACTCAGTGCCAGCTCCGTCAATCCAGATGCGTTGTTAATCCAATTGCGTCGTCCACATACACACGTAACACTTTCACCGTTTAATACTCAGTTGCGTGTCGCATTTCACTCGCGAATCCGAATAGTTAAAAATCACTTTCACTTAGTTGATATTTCCCGGCCGATGCACCATATGTGGGGCGGCGTGTGTAAGTTTGTAAAAATAAATTTTGCTGTAACAAACGCTTGCAAGTTGAATCAGTTTCTGGCTTTTAGAATGTTGTTAATGCTGTCTTTCGCCGTTCTCAACACTGGCGCTCTATTTACTTCTTGGCACCCAGAAAGTGATTTAATAAAACATGGAGCCAGTATTTAGAGATCCTAGTGCCCACTTCAATTGAGATACCATTATACCTGCAGCTTATAGCTCTGAGGAATTAGGAGATTGTCCGGGATTTCTAATCAAAAACGGTTTTCCAAAATAATTGAGTATATTCTGAAATTCACTGATAAAAAACACAAGTATCCCTACAACCTAACTAACAGAGCAGTTCAGAGTCTAATGCGCTGATGCAACTATAAATGTCCGAATTAAATATTAAAAAGAATGCTCGCCATAATTTGATGAAAATACTTCATCAATCACCACGTTAAATATTTGGTAGAATGTCTGTCCCGCGACGGCACGTGAAAATACGACAATACGCAAACTGAAGCTAGATAATGGAAATCATTCCAGAATTAACACTTCACATGAAATATTTTCATGGTTCCGCGTATCTCTAGTAACTTAATACGGCACCCGAGGCTGTTTGTAGCAGATACACTGATGCGACGCGACTACCGACACAGATGGCGTGTCATTCAGCGTCTGGAGAGAACTGGGGCCTTGCCTTCCTCGCGCAGCGTCCTTATATATAAACCCGCGGTGCGGACGGCGAAGGGAACGAATGATCTTTTCGGCTCTCTCGACTAGCCGCTGGGCTAGTAACGCACCACTTCAAGTTACATAATAATTTATAGCTTCTTTTGCTGATGGCCGAAGAAGCTCTTAATTTAAAAGTTCATTCAGCACGCAGGTAAGTATTGATAATAAAATTTTGACGTGGCTAAGTTAAATATTCTGGGCGAGAGAATTAATTAAATTACACTGTACGCAGTAGATGAGCTCTGAACTGTCCCTTTTGAGATCCGCTATCGCTATAATTTTATAGGTATTCAAAAGAAACTTTACACATCTTCATAATCATAGCGGTCCTCCAACCTATTTAAATCTAAACATCCTAGCCTTATTTACTAGCCTACTTAATCTATCTTGCTTCCTTCAGTTTTGGGACGAAAACCACAAAATCATGAATTTCCACTAAAATCTTAATCTGTGAAATCCAAAGTACTGTTTTTATTAAATCATTATGGAAGATGAATTTAAATATAAATTTTGAAGTCTCTAGCTCTTTTCTCTTGCGCCAATGATTTTTTCAGAAAAACGTCCAAATTTCGAAAATGACTTAAGTTATCGAACTGATATTTAACACACATTAATTTAGTATTATTCCTGACATGCTAGAAAAGTTTTAGGTCATTTGCTTGATTTTTAAGGTATTGCGCAACATATATGACGTCAGAGCTAGTTACAGCAGACTGGCTGGCACACAATGGAAACTGATGTGAATTTACTACAGCGTGAGTAGGCTGCTTCCCTACAGTATCCCAAAAGAAAATCCTGTAGTTTCCATAGAAACGTTACTCGCTATAGAAGGAGATGTCATAGAACCCATAATATTTCATAGCGACGCAATTTTTTGTGTTAATTCGTCAATGTGAGGGAGCGAGGGATGCAGAACAGAGGGAATAGTGCATCGGAAAATAGATACTCGTATCCCAAAAGAAAATCCTGTCGTTTCCATTGAAAAGTTACTCGATTTAGAAGGAGAAGTCATACTACCCATGGGACATCACATCGACGCAATTTCTGTGTTAATTCGTCAATGTGAAACGTCCCCTTTGAACAATTTTACAAAGGACTGTGCTTAAACTGACACACAATATTTTGTTAGCGCAACGCAATCTGACTTTCAAAATTCCCTACAAAAGAATGGCCCTGACTAACATTAAACTATACCTTTCACAAATCACTTACCTCACAAAAATCTTCGCTGCTCAAGCTACTGTAAAACAGCGAGCGCCACTACTGCCAGCTAAATAAAAGATTCAAACTATGGAAGGCACTAACTACTGATAGGGATAGTTAGCAAATGAAAGATATTAATAGAGAACAAACAATGTATTTACCTTGATATCATCATATATAAATATAGCAGTTCATGACAAATTTCAAAACTCAGCCATCTCTCTCCCCACATCCACCACTGCTGGCGGCTCACCTCCAACTGCGCAATGCTACACGCTGTTCACATCCAGCTGCCGCTGCCCAACACTACAATGGCAGACAACAATGCAAACTAGCCACAGACTGCACACAGCACAGCCAGTGATTTTCATACAGAGGTGGCGTTACCAATAAAAAAACCTAAACAGCCTACTTACATAGCCCCCATGCTCCCCACAAAAATTTTTACAAATTGGATTGGGCAGTGGCCAATACAGATTTGAAAAAAAATTTTCATAATTACAATAACAAAGAAATCAAATGCACACACTTATTGATACAATGTTGGTCAAAAGCTAAAAATTTCTCACAGTCCATAAAGACAGTCCACATTGTTCATCACAGTGAAACTGCCGTTTCTTTTCTCAAAGTCTGAGCAGTAAAAGCCAATGCACATGGAAGTAGTGGATTTCCATGCAGTCTTGAAGAAGTAGTGTTGTCCTTCCAACGGAAAGACAGTGCTGACTCTTGACATGCAGACAGGTAATGGGCCACAACATAGCAAACCCACAGCAGAGTCATTCGACGTTTTGAAGAATATTGGTAGGTAGGTCATCACAGAGCAGACCCACTGGAGTCCTGGTAGAGATTGTGGTATTGGTGGGCCACCAGAGGTGCAGACCCACTGCAGTCCTTGTAGAAATAATGGTACTGGTGAGTCAGCAAAGGTGTAGACCCACTGTAGTCCTTGTAGAAATGGCCAGCAGCCATCTGTTGCGATTGTGCAGGTGCACAATCACCATCGAAGAGTCTTGCAGAGAATATAGCAAGTCCATAAACCACCACTTGTGCACTCACAAAGTGTTTGGAATTGTCCTTAGAACCAGCAATGCTGTTATCCAGTCCCTTGCTGAATTATTAACACACGTGCAAACACTATCAGTCCCTACTTCTCACATCTTGTCCATGTACTATGACCAACAGAAACATGTGCAGTAAAATGGAACTTACAAGTTAATTAATTTGATGAACTGGTATCAATTACAATTGTATAACATAAGAATACAATTACAAAGGTACAAAATACATCATTAAAAACATAATAATACAGATAACATTTGTAGTACAGGCTTTACAAAAGAATAGAAATAAACATATGCATCAGTGTTACAGGAATTATGAGATAAGTAGATACATAAAAGATCAGAATAACTTTTGGAACATCAATTTTACACATGAGCATTAAAACAAAACAGAATAAATAATGTCTAAACATCTTTACAAGGTAAAGAACATATTATTAATGCCAATTATATTTGAGGATAACAGTATTCCTCATCATAGTGAATGTAGCTTAATATTAAAAGAAGAAAAAATTCTATGAAACTACACAGAGACAGGAAGAAAACAAATACACAAGGGTACACAAACACATAGTGGGATAACACCAATAGGAAAGGACAGGGTTCGTTTTCAGTGTAACATTTGGTACTGCAGTCCAACCCAAAACTTCATATATCTTTCCTCTTATTTCATCCTTTGTTTCCACCAAAAAAATTCTATCTAAGCATGCTTTCTGTATTTATATGTTCACACATTTCTTACCTCAACATTTTTTTTCAAGAAAATCCTACCTAAACCTGTTTTCTCAATGCATTTCTTCCAATTCATCGCAACTCATTCTCTTAGAGGCTACCCCCTCTTAAGCTAACTTAAATCTACTGAGCTCAGATGCTAAACTAAGGGACGAGGCAATGCAGCAGCACAAAATAAGTAACACAAACAGCAATGACCAAAAAATTGGAAAATTGCAAAGCAAGCTACAGTAAATCTAAATTACCAAGCAATGCAACATTACAACTAATATGAGCCAATGTGCAGCAACAAAAAAATAAATCTGGCTTAGCAGAATAACACAAATTAAAGTTCAGTAGCACTATGCCTGGCAAACAGCAGCTTATATCTAAACATGACATAGCTCAAGCAGAAAAAATAGTACACTAAAGATAACAATGCAGATAAGGGAAATGTATAATCACATCTTAATGTCTAAGTAATTAAAGTGGTGCACCACAAGAAGTTATTCTACCAAAAAGTTACCAATTACTTGAAAAGAAAATTATGAATGCAGTTCCTGTGAAGGTAAATGTCATTTTGTGTTCCCTCATTTTTTAAAAAAAATTATTATTTACTCGATCTGTAGACAGAAAATATTTATATTAGTACATCTATAAAATTTTATTTTAACCAATGCGGCAGTGCAGCTAGAAACTAGATATCAAATGAAATAAGCAACTATTTACAAAGCAAAGCATAAGAACATCGTTCAATAGTCATGTGGCATTTCATAAGTAGTAAAAAATTCTCTCATCTAGAAAGACAGTAGTCATACAGGGTGTGGTAGATAAGTAATGAGACTCAGTCTAGAAAAACAAATTTATTGATCCAATTTGTACAAAACGTTAATATTCTTCAAAGTACTCGCCTTGGGCGTCGACACAACGTTGCCAGCGCGTTTTCCAAGCTTCATAGGCCCCACTGTAGTCCGTTTGAGTAATCCCAGTTAGTGCATTCGTGACAGCACATTGGATATTCGGAATATCGTCGAAACGATGACCCTTCAGCCATCTTTTGACCTTCGGAAATAGGAAGAAATCAGGAGGACTCAAGTCAGGGCTGTATGGTGGCTGTGGCAAAACTTCAACTCCAATTCGGGTCAAGTAGGAGGTCACGAGGAACACTGTGTGCGCCGGAGCGTTGTTGTGGTGGAGACGCCAGCGTTGAGCAAGGTCCTGTCGCTTCCGTTTGACGGCTCTGTGCAATCGCTGAAGGACTTCTTTGTAGAATTCAGCATTGACAGTCTTCCCCTGAGGGACAAACTCTTTATGAATTAACCCCTGCTTGTCGAAAAACACAATCAGCATTGTCTTTATGCGGGACTTTGACATTCTTGCTTTCTTCGGCCATGGGGATGCCAGTGTGTGCCACTCCGAGCTCTGGGCTTTCGTCTCCGGGTCATACTGGAATGTCCACGATTCGTCGCCTGTTACTACGTTGTCTAAAAAGTGTGGATTATTTTCCAAATCATTCAACATCTCACGGCAAATGTCCACTCGTTGTTGCTTTTGTTCGGCGGTGAGCACTTGGGGAACCAATTTTGCGCAAACTTTCCTCATCATCAAATCTTGCGTAACAATTTGGTGAACCGTAAATTTATTCACGGAGACCTCATCGGCGATCATTTTGAGACTTAAACGACGGTCGGAGTCCAGGAGTTCTTTCACTTTGGCCACCGTTTCATCCACACGACTCGTTGAAGGGCGTCCAGATCGTTCCATGTCTTCAACGGATTCCCTCCCGTTTTTAAATTCATTAAACCACCGGAACACTTGAGCTCTTGATAGGGAGTCTTCTTTGTAGGCCTCCGTAATCATAGCAAAAGTTTCCAAAGCAGTTTTGCCCAAGCGAAAGCAAAATTTGATTGCATACCGCTGTTCTATCGAGCGATCCATCTTCAGCGTTTTCACAAGTGTCATGAGCACACAAACAACGTAATACGCGAAGCTCGACCCTCACTGCACCAGAGCTCCGACGCGACTGCGAACCGGTTCTATTGTTAGCTCAGATCCCCCACCACGTGACGTACAGGTGGAGGCCGCCCTGCGAGCTACTGGGGCGCCGCGCGGCGGCCAGTCTCATTACTTATCTACCACACCCTGTAGTCAGGTGTGTAGACAAACTATTTCTTGTCATTTCATTAGGCATTTCAGTAAATATCAGAAAGTACAATATGTTTCCAAGTAATCAGCGTGTCGGATTTGCGATGCTTTCTCTAAAGGAATGACAATGGCCAGGATAATGGCCTCCCTGTTTTTTTCCTGTGCTCTGAAAGGCACGCGCTAATGGCTTTTTCTCCAGGCGTCTGACACAGCTGGGTGCCCACGACGCATTACGTGCAGGTGGTCACTTAATTTTCTTACGGAAATATTTACGACAACAGTGTCTGCTACAGTGGCAGTCTCATATAAAAATATTTCACAGGTCAAGAATTAGCGTTGCAAATCTGTAGAAAGAAAATCCTATAAATATAAGTGTCCAAATAAAATATTCGTCAGCATTGTGATACAGTCATGCATTTACGCACATTTCATAACTCTTAAAGTACGATTCTTGGTTTCCAACATACTTCTTATTCCTCATATACGGTAGCATCATCTTATTGATCATAAACATATCTCAACAGCATAGTACACATCGTCGTCGTAATAATAACATCATAACACCTCAGTCAAATCTCAAAAACGTCGTAGCGTTCTGTAATAATTTCAAAACCTAAAAAAAATTCTCTGCTCATGTCAAAAGTGTCATCTGCCTCAAACGTACTTTAAAAATCATGATCCCATACCAAATATATCATTCAAAGCTCTCATAGTATCACAATGGTTCCAAAAAAATATGAACAGTTCACTAAGTACAGACAAAATACAGTTTCATAAGTGTGAAGTTATCCAACTGTGTTATTACGTAAACATCTGTTACTGATATAGTAAAATAAATGTTTGTCTCTCTCAGTTAAATGATCAGATAGCTGTGTAATTTGTGTGTTAGAGAAATATGGTACCGATGTGTAAAATTGTATAAGCAAATACCATATTAGCTAGGGTTCCTTGCGGTTGCCACACACATGGTACACAAAGTAAGCGTGTACCCCCCTGAGGATTAATGTAATTATACCCTCAGGTGTTACAGATTACAGCAATGGAATGAAATGTATCACGGAAAACTTTCTTTGTAATTCAAAAATCTTTAAAAATAAATGTTTTAAGTACAAAATTAATCACTCAAATACGTGTACTGTAACGCTAAAGGTGCGTCTTGTTGCAACATAATCTGTGTGGAAGTGTCGTAGTTATCGTCCTCCGAAAGCTAAGTTCTGCAGAAGTCAATGTACTTACCTCATAATACACAAAAGTGAAATGCTTTGCGTATAAATGTCTTAGTTATTACGCTTATTGCCGTGATGAGGAAAGTACTGTGCTGTAACGTATTATCGTGCTACGGAAAAGGCAGTCTCATTGTAGCTATACCACAAAAGTTACTACTAAAACATGTTTTAATTTCTTGAATAATGCCGAAAAACTGTGCAGATATAAAACAGATACACCGCAAAAGGAACATTGTAAATTGTCACTCATTAGTAGCGTCGTGATATAGTCGTGTAGCTGTCAAATAAACTAACCACTGTGTCACCTGGTATCTCTCAGAAAGCACCTTGAATCCATAATGTATTTGCAAGTAAACCAAAATGTTGCATTAAAATCTCATTAGCAGTACAGGTAAATGTTCTAAGTATGTGAGCCTTATAGTCGTTACGTAATCGTGCAACTAACAAGCAAGAATGTACACACACAATAACACTGTGTCGTCTGTTCACAATAACAATGCATTCGTAATTTCTGTTTAAATAAGCTCTCTTGGTTCTTGACTGGATACTTAACTTCAAACATTGTTGCATGTTAACAGATTCTAAGTCTGACAAGCATACTAGTAATGTAAAGTGAAAAGTTTTATGGCAATGACAAAGTTAAAAAGCAGGTTATCTTTCAATAAACGGTATTACATGTGAAATGTGGTGTAAACCTTTACTCTTCCTAGTACGCAGACTTTCAACTGAAAAGCAATTGTCATGTTTTGTACGTCGGTAAGGAATGCTAAAATTTTTCTCAAGGTTAGCGTCTATGTTATTTTTCTCTGAGCCAGCCGGCGCACGCGGCTGCCTGTGGTGCGAGTCATTGTCTGTTCCTTTGTTGGCGCGCGTCGTTATTGGGATTAGGAGACCTAACTTCTACAAATTCACTTTGACGGGAAGGCCCTGCCCTGTTTGAAGCTCGCCAGTTCTGATGGAATTCAGGTCTGTCGTTTTGTCGGTAGTTTACACAGTTTCTTTCTTGTCGGCCACGTGGTGGAGAATTTCTCCCTGAATCGTAACTGCGTGCTGAACTGTTGCGTCTGAAATTATTCTGCCTCCCTTGACAATAATAGTTCTGGTTACCATATTGTCTATTTCTATGGTTATCTCTGTCATATTCATTTCTACGGAAATGCGATCTTTCTCTGTAACTATTATTCTGCCAGCGGTTGTCATAAGGGTGGTGTCTGCTTTGGTCACGATTTGTGTTGTGAGAATAGCCTTGTCGTGTCCAGTTATTACTTCTGTCGTCACGGAATTGTGACGGATGTGACCTGTAGTGATTGTTTTCCTGTTTTCGCATCCCGCGACTGTCTGTGTCAATTTCTAATTCTTGTAAGAGTCCCTGAAATGCTTCAATGTCGTCTTTGCAACGTCCTGCCAAAATAATATGTCGTAAATGTTCAGGCAGTTTGATTAAGCAAATGCGGATGAGTTCTGAGGGGCTGTATGGATTTGTCAGGTACTGATTCTTGTGCAACATGTCTTCAAAATATTTGACAAGACTGGAAAATGCAGATTGTTCAAAGTGTTTCATCATCATGATGCTATGTTTTACTCGGTCTTGTGTAGCTGGTGACCAATATGCTGAGAGGAACGCATGGTAAAATTCTCCTTCACTGTGACAATAGTGAATGACCGATCGCATTCTTACAGCTGGTTCATTCTCCAAGTAGCCACACATAAATTCTAACCTGTGTTCCAACGACCAGTTGGAAGGAAAACAATGAGAGAATTGATGGAGCCATGCTTGTGGATGAATGTCGTTGCCAGAATTCTTAAATGTTTTGAATTTACGTGTAGTAATGAACAGCTTATAGTCAAAATCATCATGTCGGCGAGTCGCATATCGGTCATTGTTAGGTCGTGTCGGCCGTTCCATCTCAAAATTCGGTGCACATTGCCAATTTCTTTCATAACTTCCGAAATGCCCTGTAATATTATTTTGTGGCTTTTCCGTATTTCTAAGTTCCTCTTCCCGTGTTGGAGCGCGAGTGTCCTCTGAAATATGAATTTTTTGTATTACTTGTGCCAACTGATCTTGTACTTCCCGGATTTCTCTTTTGTATTGCGTATTAATTTGATTCTGATTTTGTTTGAATTTCCTAATTTGTTCATACTCTTCTGTGTCAGTGAAGGCTACAGGTCTTGTGTCATTCAGATCATCATCTACCTTTGTAGATAAGTTAGTGACCTGATCCGAAAGTTCGGCAACTTTCTCCGATAGTGAACACATTTCCTCAGTGTGTTTTTCTGAACCAAGTTTCAGAGTGTCCATTTGTGTTGAAATCGAATCTACTGTGTCCTTTAAGTTTTCCTGAGTTTTTGCAAGTTGCGTAACCGAATCGGTAGATGCAACCGAGTCAATTTTAGCCCACAAGGTCTCATGATTTTCATGAACAATGGTTTGCAGTTCTTTTATGGCTGCTTCGTGATTCTGTAATGCATTTTCATGCCGCGAAAAAATAGGTTGAAAATGCTCACAAATTTGTGTTTTTACGTCATTACAGACTTTTTGACATTTCGATTCAATGTTATGTAACTCAGTAGTTAAATCTTCACGTGTTTGTTCAAGTGTGGTGTCTAACTTTTGAAGATTTTGTTCCATTGTGTCTAACTGTTGCTGTGTTTGTCTCTGGTGTTGTTCCATTGTGTCTAGCTTTTTAAGATTTTGTTCCACTGTGTCTAACTTTTTAAGATTTTGTCCCATTTGTTTCTGATTTTGTTCAATTGTTGTGTCTAACTTTTGTAGCTTTTGTCCCATTTGTTGCATTAACTGTAATAACAATGCACTGATATCTGAAACATGTTCCTCAGTGCTTTTCGGCAGTGAATTTGCACCGGCAACATTGACATTTTGACAAGCAGAAAATGTGTCTTGACTTATTTGAGAAAACGGTGAGGATCCAAAACCTGAATCTGCAGTATTTGCAAGATTGTGTCCTGTCATTACCGATTCCTGAGGCGAGCTGTTGCCGACAGATCGATCGATAATGCTTCCCTGTTCACTATATGTTTCACTGTCTGCGCCATTGTTTGCCGCCTGCTCCATTTCCCTATGCACTATTACCAAATTACTACTTTGAATGTCTGTTACTTCATTACACAGTGGTGCTGATAAGCTATGCTCGTCGTCACTATTATTTCTCAGTTTACTTTGGAGCCTAGTGTTACGTTTTTCACACGCCATTATTGTCACAATATTTCACACGATAACACAGAAAAGCACAATTTGAAGATCAAAAATAAGAGAACACATTAACATAGCACTGAAAATAATATCTAGTTAATTGCAGCTGCGAAATAGTTGGTGCAAATCTACATGCATGCCACAACTGTTTTACTGTACAACAATGAAAGACTGCAACTACAAAGGAGATTTTCTCTACAATTACGTGCTAGCAATAAACAATAGCTACACTAATTACACAAACTACAAGAAAAAAATCAGAAGATTCCAGTGAGGTATCCTCGGCTAAGGGTCGACATATGAAACATCCCCTTTGAACAATTTTACAAAAAGGCTGTGCTTAAACTGACACACAATATTTTGTTAGCGCAACGCAATCTGACTTTCAAAATTCCCTACAAAAGAATGGCCCTGACTAACATTAACTATACCTTTCACAAATCACTTACCTCACAAAAATCTTCGCTGCTCAAGCTACTGCAATACAGCGAGCGCCACTACTGCCAGCTAAAAAAAAGATTCAAACTATGGAAGGCACTAACTACTGATAGGGATGGTTAGCAAATGAAAGATATTAATAGAGAACAAACAATGTATTTACCTTGATATCATCATATGTAAATATAGCAGTTCATGACAAATTTCAAAACTCCGCCATCTCTCTCCCCACATCCACCACTGCTGGCGGCTCACCTCCAACTGCGCAACGCTACGTGCTGTTCACATCCAGCTGCCGCTGCCCAACACAACAATGGCAGACAACAATGCAAACTAGCCACAGACTGCACACAGCACAGCCAGTGATTTTCATACAGAGGTGGCGTTACCAATAAAAAAACCTAAACAGCCTACTTACAAATGTGAGGGAGCGAGGGATGCAGAAAAGAAGGAATAGTGCATCGGAAAGGAGATACACGTATCCCAAAAGAAAATCCTGTCGTTTCCATAGAAACGTTACTCGATTTAGAGGGAGAAGTCATAGAACCCAAAGTTTTCCATTGCGACGGAATTTCTGTGTTATTTCGTCAATGTGAGGGAGCGAGGGATGCAGTAATGATGGAATAGTGCATCGGAAAGGAAATACTCGTATCCCAAAAGAAAATCCTGTCGTTTCCATATAAACGTTACTCCATATTGAAGGAGAAGTTTTAGAACCCATAGTAATTCATAGCGATCAATTTCTTTGTTATTTCGTCAACGTGAGGGAGCGAGGGATGCAGTAAAGAAGGAATAATGCATCGGAACGGAGATACCCGTATACCAAAAGAAAATAATGTCGTTTCCAGAGAAACGTTGCTCGACTTAGAAGGAGAAGTCATAGAACCCATAATATTTCATAGCGACGCAATTTCTGTGTTAATTCGTCAATGTGAGGGAGCGAGGGATGCAGAAAAGAGGGAATAGTGCATCGGAATGGAGATACTCGTATCCCAAAAGAAAATCCTGTCGTTTCTGTAGAAAAGTTACTCGATTTAGAAGAAGAAGTAATAGAACACATAGTATATCATTGCGACGCAATATCTGTATTATTTCTTCTATGTGATTGAGCGAGGGAGGCAGTAAAGAAGGAATAGTGCATCGGGAAGGAGACAGTCGTATCCCAAAAGAAAACCAGTTCTTTAAATAGAAACGTTACTCGATGCAAAAGGAGCAGTCATAGAACACATAGAATTTTGTAGGAACGCAATATCTGTGTTACTTCGTCAATGTGAGGAAGCGAGGGATGCAGTAAAGAAGTAATATGGCATCGGAAAGCAGATACTCGTATTCCAAAAGAAAATCCAGTCGTTTCCATAGAAACGTTGCTCGATGTGGGTGGAGAAGTCATAGAACTCATAGTATTTCATAGCGACGCAATTTCTGTAATAATTCGTCAATGTGAGGGAGCGAGGGAAGCAGTAAAGATGGAGTAGTGCATCGGAAAGGAGATACTTGTGTCCCAAAAGAAAAAACCTCTCGTTTCTATAGAAACGTTACTCGATTTAGAAGGAGATGTCATATAACCAATAATATTTCATAGGTACGCAATTTCTGTGTAAATTCGTCAATGTTAGGTAGCGAGGGTTGCAGTAAAGAAGGAATAGTGCATCGGAAAGTAGATATTCGCATCCCAAATGAAAATCCTGTTATTTCCTTAATAACGTTACTCGATTTAGAAGGTGAAGTCATAGAACGCATAGTATTCCATATCCACGCAATCTCTGTGTTATTCGTCAATGTGAATGAGCGAACAATGCAGTAAAGAAGGAATAGTGCATCGGAAAGGAGATAGGGTATCCCAAAAGAAAATCCTGTCGTTTCCATAGAAACGTTACACGATTTAGATGGAGAAGTCATAGAGCTCATAGTATTTCATAGAGACGCAATTTCTGTACCAATTCGTCAATGTGAGGGAGCGTGGGATGCAGTACGGATGGAATAGTGGATGGGAAAGGAGATACTAGTATCCCAAAAGATAATCCTGTCATTTCCATAGAAACGTTACTCGTTTTAGATGGAGATGTCAAAGAACCCATAGAATTTCATAGCGACGCAATTTCTGTGCTAATTCGTCTATGTTAGGTAGCGAGCGATGCAGTAAAGAAGGAATGGTGCATCGGAAAGGAGATATTCGTATCCCAAAAGAAAATCGTGACGTTTCCATAGAAAAGGTACTCGATTTAGAGGGAGAAGTCATAGAACACAAAGTATTCCATTGCGCCGGAATTTCTGTGTTATTTCGTCAATGTGAGGGCGCGAGGGATGCAGTAATGATGGAATAGTGCATCGGAAAGGAAATACTCGTATCCCAATAGAAAATTCTGTTGTATCAATAGAAACGTTACTCAATTTGGAAGGAGAAGTCGAAGAACCCATTGTATATCATAGCGTCGCAATTTCAGTTTTAATTCGTCAATGTGAGGGAGCGAGGGATGCAGTAAAGAAGGAATAACGCATCGGAAAGGAGATAGTCGTATCCCAAAATAAAATCCTGTCGTTTCCATAGAAAAGGTTACTCGATTTAGAAGGAGAAGTTATAGAACCCATAGTATTCAATAGCGACGCACTTTCTGTGTTAATTCGCCAAAGTGATGGTGGGAGGGATGCAGTAAAGAAGGAATAGTGCATCGGAAAGCAGATACTCGTATCCCAAAAGAAAATCGTTTCGTTTCCATAGAAACGTTACTCGATTTAGAAGGAGAAGTCATAGAACACATAGTATTTCATAGCGACGAAATTATTGTGTTGACTTGTCGATGTGAGGGAGCGAGGGATGCAGTAAAAAAGGAATAGTACATCGGAACGAAGACAGTCGTATCCCAAAAGAATATCCTGTCGTTTCCATAGAAACGTTACTCGATTTAGAAGGAGAAGTCGTAGAACCCACAGTAATTCATAGCGACTCAATTTCTGTGTTAATTTGTCAGTGTTAGGGGGCGAGGGATGGAGTAAAGATGGAATAGTGCTTCGGAAAGGAGAAACTCGTTTCCCAAAAGAAAATCCTGTCGTTTCCATAGAAACGTTACTCGATGTAGAAGGAGAACTCATAGAGCACATAGTATTTCATAGCGACGAAATTTCTGTGTTAATACGTCAAAGTGATGGAGCGAGGGATGCATTAAAGAAGAAAAAGCGCATCGGAGAGGAGATACCCGTATCCAAAAAGAAAGTCCTGTCGTTTCCATTGAAATGTTACTCGATTTAGATGGAGAAGTCATAGAACCCATAGTATTCATTGCAACGCTATTTCTGTGTTAATTTGTCGATGTGTGGCAGCGAGGGATGCAGTAAAGGAGGAATAGTGCATCGGAAAGGAGATATTCGTATCCCAAAAGAAAATCCTGTCGATTCCATTTAAACGTTACTCCATATAGAAGGAGAAGTTTTAGAACCAATAGTAATTCATAGCGATCAATTTCTTTGTTATTTCGTCAACGTGAGGGAGCGAGGGATGCAGTAAAGAAGGAATAGTGCATCGGAACGGAGATACCCGTATACCAAAAGAAAATAATGTCGTTTCAATAGAAACGTTGCTCGATTTAGAAGGAGAAGTCATAGAACCAAAAGTTTTTCATAGCGACGCAATTTCTGTGTTAATTCTTCAATGTGAGGGAGCGGGCGTGCAGTAAAGAAGGAATAGTGCATGTGAAACGAGATAGTCGTATCCCAAAAGAAAATCCTGTAGTTTCCATAGAAACGTTACTCGCTATTGAAGGAGAAGTCATAGAACCCATAATATTTCATAGCGACGCAATTTCTTTATTAATTCGTCAATGTGATGGAGCGTGGGATGCAGTAGAGATGGAGTAGTGGTTCGGGAAGGAGATACTAGTATCCCAAAAGATAATCCTGTCATTTCCATAGAAACGTTACTCGATTTAGAAGAAGAAGTAATAGATCACATAGTATATCATAGCGACGCAATATCTGTATTAATTCTTCAATGTGATTGAGCGAGGGATGCAGTAAAGAAGGAATAGTGCATCGGGAAGGCGATAGTCGTATCCCAAAAGAAAACCAGTTCTTTCCATAGAAACGTTACTCGATGCAAAAGGAGCACTCATAGAACCCATAGAATTTTATAGCAACGCAACTTCTGTGTTACTTCGTCAATGTGAGGAAGCGAGGGATGCAAGAAAGAAGTATTAGTGCATCGGAAAGGAGATACTCGTATCCCAAAAGAAAATCCTTTCGTTTCCATAGAAACGTTATTCGATGTGGGTGGAGAAGTCATAGAACTCATAGTGTTTCATAGAGACGCAATTTCTGTATTAATTCGTCAATGTGTGGGAGCGAGGGAAGCAGTAAAGATGGAGTAGTGCATCAGAAAGGAGATACTCGTATCCCAAAAGAAAAAACCTCTCGTTTCCACAGAAACGTAACTCCATTTAGAAGGAGATGTCAAATAACCCATAGTATTTCATAGCGACGCAAGTTCTGTGTTTATCAGTGTGAGGCAGCGAGGGATGCAGTAAAGAAGGACTAGTCCATCGGAAGGAGATACTCGTATCCCAAAAGAATATCCTGTCGTTTCCATAGAAACGTTACTCGATTTAGAAGGAGAATACCCGTGGTATTTCATAGCGACGAAATTTCTGTGTTAATTCGTCAATGTGAGGGAGCGTGGGATGCAGTAAAGGAGGAATATTGCATCGGAAAGGAGATAGTGGTATCCCAAAAGAAAATCCTGTCTCCTCCATAGAAACCTTACTCGAGTTGGACGGAGATGCCATAGAACCCATAGTATTTCATCACGACGCAATTTCTGTGTTAATTCGTCAATGTGAGGGGGCGAGGAATGCTGTAAAGAAGGAATAGTGCATCGGAATGGAGATAGTCGTATCCCAAATGAAAATCCTGTCGTTTCCATAGAAACGTTACTCGATTTAGAAGGAGAAGACATAGAACCCATGGGATATCACAGCGACGCAATTTCTGTGTTAATTCGTCAATGTGAGGGAGCGAGGGATGCAGTAAAGAGGGAATACTGCATCGGAATCGAGATAGTCGTATCACAAAAGAAAATCCTGTCGTTTCCATAGAAACGTTACTTTATTTTGAAGGAGAAGTCATAGAACCCATAGTATTTCATAGCGACGGAACTTCTAGTTTAAATCGTCAATGTGAGGGAGCGAGGGATGATGTAAAGATGGAACAGTGCATCGGAGGGGAGATACTCGTATCCCAAAAGAAAATCCAGTTGTTTCCATAAAAACGTTACTCTATTTTGAAGGAGAAGTCATAGAACCCATAGTATTTGATAGCTACGCAATTTCTGTGTTAATCCGACAATGTGAGGGAGCGAGGGATGCTGTAAAAAAGGAATAGTGCATCGGAAAGAAGATAGTAGTATCCCAAAAGAAAATCCTGTCGTTTCCATAGAAACGTTACTCGATTTAGAAGGAGAAGTCGTAGAACCCATGGTATTTCACAAAGACGCAATTTCTGTGTTAATTCGTCAATGTGAGGGAGCGAGGGATGCAGTAAAGAAGGAATACTGCATCGGAATGGAGATAGTCGTATCCCAAAAGAAAATCCTGTCGTTTCCATAGAAACGTTACTCCATATTGAAGGAGAAGTCATTGAACCCATAGTATTTCATAGCGACGGAATTTTTAGTTTAATTCGTCAATGTGAGGGGGCGAGGAATGCAGTAAAGAAGCAACAGTGCATCGGAAGGGAGATACTCGTAGCCCCAAAAGAAAATCCTGTCGTTACAATGGAAACGTTACTCGGTTTTGAAGGAGAAGTCATACAACGCATAGTAATTCATAGCGACGCATATTCTGTGTTTATTCGTTATTGTGAGGGAGCGAAGGCTGAAGTAAAGAAGGAATAGTGCATCGGAAAAAAGGTACTCGTATCCCAAAAGAAATCCTGTCGTTTCCATAGATACGGTACTTGTAAAGTCATAGAACCCATAGAATTTCATAGCGAAGCAATTTCTGAGATAATTCGTCAATGTGAGGGAGCGAGGGATGCAGTAAAGAAGAAATAGTGCATCGGAAAGGAGATACTCGTATCCCAAAGAAAAATCCTGTCGTTTCCATAGAAACGTTACTCGAATTATAAGGAGAAGTCAGAGAACCCATAGTATTACCCAGCGACGCAATTTCTGTGTTAATTAACCGGTGTTAGGGAGCGAGCGATGCAGTAAATAAGGAACAGTGCATCGGAAGGGAGATACTCGAATCGCAAAAGAAAATCCTGTCGTTTCCATAGAAACGTTTCTCGATTTAGAAGGAGAAGTCATAGAACCCATAGTATTTCATAGCGACGCACTTTCTGTGATACTTCGCCAAAGTGATGGTGCGAGGGATGCAGTAAAGAAGGAATAGTGCATCGGAAAGCAGATACTCGTATCCCAAAAGAAAATCGTGTCGTTTCCATAGAAACGTTACTCGATTTAGAAGGAGAATACCCGTGGTATTTCATAGCGACGAAATTTCTGTGTTAATTCGTCAATGTGAGGGAGCGTGGGATGCAGTAAAGGAGGAATATTGCATCGGAAAGGAGATAGTGGTATCCCAAAAGAAAATCCTGTCTCCTCCATAGAAACCTTACTCGAGTTGGACGGAGATGCCATAGAACCCATAGTATTTCATCACGACGCAATTTCTGTGTTAATTCGTCAATGTGAGGGGGCGAGGAATGCTCTAAAGAAGGAATAGTGCATCGGAATGGAGATAGTCGTATCCCAAATGAAAATCCTGTCGTTTCCATAGAAACGTTACTCGATTTAGAAGGAGAAGACATATAACCCATGGGATATCACAGCGACGCAATTTCTGTGTTAATTCGTCAATGTGAGGGAGCGAGGGATGCAGTAAAGACGGAATAGTGCATCGGAAAGGAGATATTCGTGTCCCAAAAGAAAATCCTGTCGTTTCCATAGAAACGTTACTCGATTTATAAGGAGAAGTCATAGATCCTATAGTATTACCCAGCGACGCAATTTCTGTGTTAATTAGCCGGTGTTAGGGAGCGAGGGATGCAGTAAAGAAGGAACAGTTCATCGGAAGGGAGATACCCGTATCGCAAAAGAAAATCCTGTCGTTTCAATAGAAACGTTACTCGAGTTGGAAGGAGATGTCATAGATCCCATAGTATATCATAACGATGCAATTTCTGTGTTAATTCTTCAATGTAAGGGAGCGAGAAATGCTGTAAAGAAGGAATAGTGCATCGGAATGAGATAGTCGTATTTCAAATGAAAATCCTGTCGTTTCCATAGAAACGTTACTCCATATTGAAGGAGAAGTCATAGAACACATAGTATTTCATAGCGACCGAATTTTTAGTTTAATTCGTCAATGTAATGGAGCGTGGGATGCAGTAAAGAAGGAATAGTGCATCGGAAAGGAGATAGTGGTATCCCAAAAACAATCCTGTCGTTTCCATGGAAACCTTACTCGAGTAGGAAGGAGATGTAATAGAACCCATAGTATTTCATAGCGACGCAATATCTGTGTTAATTCGTCAATGTGAGGGAGCGAGGGATGCAGTAAAGAAGGATTAGTGCATCGGAAAGGTGGTAGTCGAATTCCAAAAGAAAATCCTGTCGTTTCCATAGAAACATTACTCCATTTTGAAGGAGAAGTCATAGAAAACATAGTATTTCATAGCTTCGCAATTTCTGTGTTAAACCGTCATTGTGATGGAGCGAGGGATGCAGTAAAGGAGGACTAGTGCATCGGAAAGGAGATACTACTATCCCAAAAGAAAAACCTGTCGTTTCCATAGAAACGTTACTCGATTTAGAAGGAGAAGTCATAGAACCCATAGTATTTCATAGCGACGCAATATCTGTGTTAATTCGTGAATGTGAGGGAGCGAGGGATGCAGTAAAAAGTGAAAAGTGCATCGGAAAGGAGATACTCGTATTCCAAATGAAAATCATATCGTTTCCATAGAAAAGTTGCTCGATATATAAGGAGAAGTCTTTGATCGCATAAAATTTCATAGTGACGCAATTTCTGAGTTAATTAATCAATGTGAGGGAGCGTGGGATGCAGTAAAGAAGGAATATTGCATCGGAAAGGAGATAGTGGAATCCCAAAAGAAAATCCTGTCTTTTCCATATCAACCTTACTCGAGTTGACAGAGATGTCATAGAACACATAGTATTTCATCACGACGGAATTTCTGTGTTAATTCGTCAATGTGAGGGAGCGAGGGATGCTGTAAAAAGGGAATAGTGCATCGGAAAGAAGATAGTAGTATCCCAAAAGAAAATCCTGTCGTTTCCATAGAAACGTTACTCGATTTAGAAGGAGAAGTCGTAGAGCCCATGGTATTTCACAGCGACGCAATTTCTGTGTTAATTCGTCAAAGTGAGGGGGCGAGGAATGCAGTAAAGAAGCAACAGTGCATCGGAAGGGAGATACTCGTAGCCCCAAAAGAAAATCCTGTCGTTTCAATAGAAACTTTACTCGATTTTGAAGGAGAAGTCATAGAACGCATAGTAATTCATAGCGACGCATAATCTGTGTTTATTCGTTATTGTGAGGAAGCGAAGGCTGAAGTAAAGAAGGAATAGTGCATCGGAAAAAAGGTACTCGTATCCCGAAAGAAATCCTGTCGTTTCCATAGAAACGGTACTTGATTTAGAAGGAAAAGTCATAGAACAAATAGAATTTCATAGCGAACCAATTTCTGAGATAATTCGACAATGTGAGGGAGCGAGGGATGCAGTAAAGAAGAAATAGTGCATCGGAAAGGAGATACTCGATTCCCAAAAAACAACCTGTCGTTTCCATAGAAACGTTACTCGATTTATAAGGAGAAGTCATAGAACCCATAGTATTTCATCAAGACGCAATTTCTGTGTTAATTCGTCAATGTGAGGGGGCGAGGAATGCTGTAAAGAAGGAATAGTTCATCGGAGGGGAGATACTCGTATCCCAAAGGAATATCCTTTCGTTTCCATAGAAACGTTACTCGATTTAGAAGGAAAAGTCATAGAACCCATAGGATTACATAGCGACGCAATTTCTGAGTTAATTCGTCAATGTGAAGGAGCGAGGGATGCAGTAAAGAAGGAAGGGTGCATCGAAAGGTGATACTCGTCTCCCAAAAGAAAATCGTGTCGTTTCCATAGAAACGTTACTAGATTTAGAAGGAGATGTGATAGAACCCATAGTATTTCATAGTGACGCAATTTCTGTGTTAATTCGTCAATGTGCGGGAGCGAGGGATGCTGTAAAGACGGCATAGTGCATCGGAAAGATGATAGTAGTATCCCAAAAGAAAATCCTGTCGTTTCCATAGAAACGTTACGCGATTTAGAAGGAGAAGTAATGGAACCCATGGTGTTTCACAGCGACGCAATTTCTGTGTTAATTCGTTACTGTGATGCAGTAAAAAAGGAATAGTGCATCGGAACGAAGATAGTCGTATCCCAAAAGAAAATCCTATCGTTTCCATAGATACGTTACTCGATTTAGAAGAAGAAGTCGTAGAACCCACAGTATTTCATCGCGACTCAATTTCTGTGTTAATTTGTCGGTGTTAGGGAGCGACTGATGTAGTAGAGAAGGAATAGTGCATCGGAAAGGAGTTACTCGTAGCTCAAAAGAAAATCCTTTCGTCTCCATAGAAACGTTACTCGATTTAGAAGGAGATGTGATAGAACCCATAGTATTTCATAGCGACGCAATTTCTGTGTTTATTCGTCAATTTGAGGGAGCGAAGAATACAGTAAAGAAGGAATAGTGCATCGGAAAGGAGATATTCGTATCCCAAAAGAAAATCCTGACGTTTCCATCGAAAAGTTACTCGATTTAGAGGGAAAAGTCATAGAAACCAAAGTATTCCACTGCGACGGAATTTCTGTGTTATTTCGTCAATGTGAGGGCGCGAGGTATGCAGTAATGATGGAATAGTGCATCGAAAAGGAAATACTCGTATCCCAAAAGAAATTCATATCGTTTCCATAGAAAAGTTGCTCGATATAGAAGGAGAAGTCATAGATCGCATAGTATTCCATATCCACGCAATCTCTGTGTTATTCGTCAATGTGAATGAGCGAACAATGCAGTAAAGAAGGAATAGTGCATCGGAAAGGACATAGTGGTATCCCAAAAGAAAATCCTGTCGTTTCCATAGAAACGTTACACGATTTAGATGGAGATGACATAGAGCTCATAGTATTTCATAGCGACGCAATTTCTGTGTTAATTAGTCTATGTTAGGTAGCGAGGGATGCAATAAAGAAGGAATAGTGCATTGGAAAGGAGATATTCGTATCCCAAAAGAAAATCCTGTCGTTTCCATAGAAAAGTTATTCGATTTAGAGGGAGAAGTCATAGAACCCAAAGTATTCCATTGCGACGGAATTTTTTGTGTTATTTTGTGTGTGTGAGGGAGCGAGGGATGCAGTAATGATGGAATAGTGCATCGGAAAGGAATTACTCGCATCCAAAAAGAAAATCCTTTCGTTTCTATAGAAAAGTTACTCGATTTATAAGAAGAAGTAATAGAACACATAATATATCATAGCGACGCAATATCTGTAATAATTCTTCAATGTGATTGAGCGAGGGATGCAGTAAAGAAGGAATAGTGCATCGGGAAGGAGATAGTCGTATCCCAAAAGAAAACCAGTTCTTTCCATAGCAACGTTACTCGATGCAAAATGAGCAGTCATAGAACCCATAGAATTTTATAGCAACGCAATTTCTGTGTTACTTCGTCAATGTGAGGAAGCGAGGGATGCAGTAAGGAAGTAATAGTGCATCGGAAAGGAGATACTCGTATCCCAAAAGAAAATCCTGTCGTTTCCATAGAAACGTTGCTCGATGTGGGTGGAGAAGTCATAGAACTGTTAGTATTTCATAGCGACGCAATTTCTGTATTACTTCGTCAATGTGAGGGAGGGAGGGAAGCAGTAAAGATGGAGTAGTGCATCGGAAAGGAGATACTCGTATCCCAAAAGAAAAAACCTCTCGTTTCCATAGAAACGTAACTCGATTTAGAAGGAGATGTCAAATAACCCATAGTATTTCATAGCGACGCAAGTTCTGTGTTTATTCGTCAGTGTGAGGCAGCGAGGGATGCAGTAAAGAAGGAATAGTGCATCGGACAGGAGATACTCGTATCCCTAAAGAAGATCCTGTCGTTTCCATCGAAACGTTGCTCGATTTAGAAGGAATTGTCATATAACCCATAGTATTTCATAGCGACGCAATTTCTGTGTTAATTCGTCAGTGTGAGGGATCGTGGGATGCAGTAAAAAAGGAATACTGAATCGAAAGGAGAAACTCGTATTCCAAAAGAAAATACTGTCGTTTCCATAGAAACGTTACTGCATTAAGAAGGAGAAGTCGCAAAACAGATAATATACCATAGCACGCAATTTCTGTGTTAATTCGTCAATGTGACTGAGCGAGGGATGCAATAGGGAATGAATAGTGCTTCGGAAAGGAGATACTCGTATTCAAAAGGAAATTTCCGTCGTTTCCACAGAAACGTTACTCGATTTAGAAGGAGAAGTCATAGAACCCATAGAATTTCATAGCGAAGCATTTGCTGTGTTAGTTCGTCAGTGTGAGGGAGCGAGGGATGCAGTAAAGAAGGACTAGTGCATCGGAAGGACATACTCGTATCCCAAAAGAAAATCCTGTCGTATCCATTGAAACGTTATTCGATTCAGAATTCATTGAATCCAATGTATTTCATAGTGACGCCATTTCTTTGGTAAATTGTCAATGTGAGAAGCGAGGAATGCAGTAAAGAAGGAATAGTGTATCGGAACGGAGATACCCGTATGTCAAAAGAAAATAATGTCGTATCCATAGAAACGTTACTCGGTTTAGAAGGAGTAGTCATACTACCAAAAGAATTTCATAATGACGCATTTTCTGTGTTAATTCGTCAATGTGAGGGAGCGAGGGATGCAGTAAAGAAGGAATTGTGCTTCGGAAAGGAGATAGTCGTATCCCTAAGGGAAATCCTGTCGTTTCGATAGAAACGTTACTCGATTTAGAAATAGAAGTGAAAGAACCCATTGTATTTCAAAGCGACTCAACTTCTGTGTTAATTCGTCTAGTGAAGGAGCGACGAATGCAGTTAGGAAGGAATAATGTATCGGAAAGGAGATAGTCGTATCCCAAACGAAAATCATATAGTTTCCATAGAAACGTTTCTCGATTTAGAAGGGGAAGTCATTGAACCCATAGTAATTCATAGCGACGTAATATCTGTATTAATTCGTCAATGTGTGGGAGCGAGGGATGCAGTAAAAATGGAGTAGTGCATCGGAAAGGAGATACTCGTATCCCATAAGGAAATCCAGTCGTTTCCATTGAAACGTTACTCGATGTAGAAGGAGAAGTCGCAGAAACCACAATATTCCATAGCACGCAATTTCTGTGTTAATTCGTTAATGTGAGGGAGCGAGGGATGCAGTATGGAAGGAATAGTGCATCGGAAAGGAGATACACATATTCCAAAAGGAAATCCTGTCGTTTCCATTGAAATGTTACTCGATTTAGAAGTCTCAGAACACATAGTATTACATGGCGACGCAATTTCTGTGTTAATTTGTCAATGTGAGGGAGCGAGGGATGGAGTAAAGAAGGAATACTGCATCGGAAAGGAGATACTCGTATCCCTAAAGAAAATCCTGTCGTTTCCATAGAATCGTTACTCGATTTAGAAGGAGATGTCATAGAACCCATTGTATTTCATAGAGACGCCATTTCTGTGTTAATTCATCAGTGTGAGGGAGCGAGGGATGCAGTATAGAAGGAATAATGCATCGGAAAGGAGATAGTCGTATCCCAAAAGAAAATTCTGTAGTTTCCATAGAAACGTTACTCGATTTAGAAGGAACAGTAATAGAACCTATTGCACTTCATAGCGACGCAACTTCTGTGTGAATTCGTCAAAGTGAGGTAACGAGAGATGCAGTAAAAAAGGAGTACTGTATCGAAAGGAGATACTCGTATCCCAAAAGAAAATACTATCGTTTCAATAGATACGTTACTCGATTTAGAAGGTGAAGTCATAGAACACATAGGATTTCATAGCGACGCAATTTCTGTGTTAATTCGTCCATGTGAGGGAGCGAGGGATGCAGTAAGGAAGGAATAGTGCATCGGAACGGAGATACCGGTATACCAAAATAAAATAATGTCGTTTCAATAGAAACGTTACTCGAATTAGAAGGAGAAGTCATAGAACAAAATGTATTTCATAGCGACGCAATTTCTGTGTTAAATCTTCAAAGTGAGGGAGCGATGGATGCAGCAAAGAAGGAATAGTGCATCTGAAAGTACATAGTCGTATCCCAAAAGAAAATCCCGTAGTTTCCATAGAAATATTACTCGATTTAGAAGGAGAAGTCATTGAACCCATAGTATTTCTTAGTGACGAAATTTCTGTGTTAATTCGTCAATGTGAGGGAGCGAGGGATGCAGTAAAGAAGGAATAGTGCATCGGAAAGGCGATAGTCGTATCCCAAAAGTAAATACTGTCGCTTCCATAGAAACGTTACTCGTTTTAGATGGAGACGTCAAAGAACCCATAGTATCTCATAGCGATGCAATATTTGTGTTAATTCCTCTATGTTTGGTAGCGAGGGATGCAGTACAGAAGGAATAGTGCATCGGAAAGGAGATATTCGTATCCGAAAAGAAAATCCTGTCGTTTCCGTAGAAAAGTTACTCGATTTAAAGGGAGAAGTCATAGAAACCATAGTATCCCATACGCGACGGAATTTCTTTGTTATTTCGTTAATGTGAGGGAGCGAGGGATGCAGTAAAGAAGGAATAGTGCATCGGAAAGGAAATACTGGTATCCCAAAAAAAAAACCTGTCGTTTCCATTGAAATGTTACTCCATTAGATGGAGCAGTTTTAGAACCCATAGTTTTTCATAGCAATCAATTTCTGTGTTAATTCGTCAATGTGAGGGAGCGAGGGATGCAGTAATGAAGGAATAGTGCATCGGAACGGAGATACCCGTATACCAAAAGAAAATAGTTTCGTTTCAATAGAAACGTTACTCGATTTAGAAGGAGAAGTCTTAGAAACAAATGTATTTCATAGCGACGCAATTTCTGTGTTAATTCGTCAATGTGAGTGAGCGAGGGATGCCGTAAAGGAGGAATAGTGCATCTGAAAGGAGATAGTCGTATCCCAAAAGAAAATCCGGTAGTTTCCATAGAAACGTTACTCGATTTAGAAGGAGTAGTCTTAGAACCCATTGTATTTCATAGCGACGCAATTTCTGTGTTAATTCGTCAATGTGAGGGAGCGAGGGATACAGTAAAGAAGGAATAGTGCATCAGAAAGGAGATATTCGTATCTCAAAAGAAAATCCTGTCGTTTCCATAGAAACGTTGCTCGATTTAGATGGAGAAGTCATAGAACTCATAGTGTTTCATAGCGACTCAATTTCTGTGTTAATTCGTGAAAGTGAGGGAGCGAGGGATGCAGTAAAGAAGGAATAGTTCATCGGGAAGGAGATTCTCGTATCCCATAAGGAAATCCTGTCGTTTCCATAGAAACGTTACTCGATGTAGAAAGAGAAGTCGCAGAAACCACAATATTCCATAGCACGCAATTTCTGTGTTAATTCGCCAATGTGAGGGAGCGAGGGATGCAGTAAAGAAGGAATAGTGCATCGGAAAGGAGATACTCGTATCCCAAATGAAAATCCTGTAGTTTCCATAGAAACGGTACTCGATTTAGAAGGAGAACTCATAGAACCCATAGTATTTCATAGCGATGCAATATCTGTGTTAATTCGTCTATGTAAGGTAGCGAGGGATGCAGTACAGAAGGAATAGTGCATCGGAGAGGAGATTCTCGTATCCTAAAAGAGAATCCTGTCGATTCATTACATACGTTACTCGATTTAGATGGAGATTCCATAGAACCCATAGTATTTCATAGCGAAAAAATTTCTGTGTTAATTCGTGAAAGTGAGGGAGCGAGCGATGCAGTAAAGAAGGAATAGTTCATCGGGAAGGAGATTCTCGTATCCTAAAAGAGAATCCTGTCGGTTCCATAGTCACGTTACTTGATTTAGAAGGAGAAGTCATAGAACCGATAGTATTTCATAGCGAGGAAATTTCTGTGTTAATTCGTCAATGTGAGGTAGCGAGGGATTCAGTAACGAAAGAACAGTGCACCGGAAAGCAAATAGTCGTATCCCAAAAGAAAATGCTGTCGTTTCCACAGAAACGTTACTCGAATTAAAAGGAGAAATCATAGAACCCATAGTATTTCATAGCAACGCAATTTCTGTGTGAATTCGTCAATGTGAGGGAGCGAGGGATGCAGAAAAGAAGAAACAGTGAATCGGAAAGAAGATAGTCGTATCCAAAAAAAATATCCTGTCGTTTCCATAGAATCTTTATTCGATTTAGAAGGAGATGTCATAGAACCCATAGGATTTCATAAAGACGCAATTTCTGTGTTTATTCGTCAATGTGAGGGAGCGAGGTTTACTGTAAAGAAGGAATAGTGCATCGGAAAGGAGATACTTGCATCCCAAAAGAAAATCCTGTCGTTTATATAGAAACGTTACTCGATTTAGAAGGAGAAGTCATAGAACCCATAGTATTTCATAGCGACGCAATTTCTGTGTTAATTCGTCAATTTGTGGGAGCGAGGGATGCAGTAAAGAAGGAATAGTGCATCGGAAAGAGATACTCGTATCCCAAAAGTATATCCTTGCGCTTTCCATAGAAACGTTACTTGATCATCGAAGGAGATGTGATAGAACCCATAGTATTTCATATTACCGCAATTTCTGTGTTAATTCGTCAATGTGAGGGAGCGAGGGATGCAGTAAAGAAGGAATAGTGCATCGGAAATGAGAGACTCGTATCCCAAAAGAAAATCCAGTCGTTTCCATAGAAACGTAACTCGATTTTGAAGGAGAACTCATAGTACCCATAGTATATCGTAGCGACGCAATTTCTGTGTTATTTCGTCTATGTGAGGGAGCGAGGGATGCACTAAAGAAGGACTAGTGCAACGGAAAGGAGATACTCGTATCCCAAAAGAAAATCCTGTCGTTTCCACAGAAACGTTACTCGATTTCGAAGGAGCTATCATAGAACACACAGTATTTCATAACGACGCAATTTCTGTGTTAATTCGTCAATGTGAGGGAGCGAGGGATGCAGTAAAGAAGGAATACTGCATCGGAGAGGTAATACACGAAACCCAAAAGAAAATGCTGTCGTTACCTTGGAAACGTTACTCGATTTAGAAGGAGATGCCATTGAACCCATAGTATTTCATAGCGACGCATTTTCTGTGTTATTTCGTCAATGAGAGGGAGCGAAGTATGCAGTCAAGAAGAAATAGTGCATCGGAAAGGAATTACTCGTATCCCTAAAGAAAATCCTGTAGTCTCCATAGAAACGTTACTCGATTTAGAGGGAGAAGTCATAGAACCCATAGTATTTCATAGCGACACAATTTATGTGTTAATTCGTCAATGTGAGGGAGCGAGGGATGCAGCAAAGAAGGAGTAGTGCTTCGGAAAGGACATACTCGTATCCCAAAAGAAAATCCTGTCGTTTCCATAGAAATGTTACTCGATCAAGAAGGAGATATCATAGAACACATAGTATTTCATAGCGACGCAATTTCTGTATTGATTCGTCAATGTGAGGGAGCGGGGGATGCAATAAAGAAGGAATAGTGCATCGGAAAGGAGATACTCGTATCCCAAAACAAAATCCTGCCGTTTCCATATAAACGTTCTCGATTTAGAAGGAGATGTCATAGAACCCGTAGTATTTCATGGCGACGCAGTTCTGTAGGAATTCGTCAACGTGAGGGAGGGAGGATTGCAGTAAAGAATGAATAGTGCATCTGAAAAGGGAAACTCACCTCCGAAATGAAAATCCTGTCGTATCCATAGAAACGTCATTCGATTTAGAATAAGATATCATAGAACCCATAGTATTTCATAGCGACTCAATATCTGTGTGAATTTGTCAATGTGAGGGAGCGATGGATGCGGTGAAGAAGGAATAGTGCATCGGAAAAGAGATAGTCGCCTCCCAAAAGACAATCCTGTCGTTGTCATAGAAACGTTACTCGATTTAGAAAGACCATGCATAGAATCCATAGTATTTCTTAGCGACGCAATTTTTCTGTTGACTCGTCAGTGTTATGGGGCGAGGATTGCATTGCAGAAGGAATAGTGCGTCGGAAAAGAGATACTCGACTCCCAAAAGGAAATCATTTCGTTGCCGTAGAAACATTACTCGATTCGGATAGAGAAGCATGGATCCCATAGTAATTCATAGCGACGCAATTTCTGTGTTAATTCGTCAATGTGAGGGAGCGAGGGATGCAGTAGGGAAGGAATAGTGCATCGGAAAAGTGATACACGCCTCCCCAAAGAGAATCCTTACGTTCCCATTGAAACTTTACACGAATTTGAAGGAGATATCATGGAACACATAGTATTTCAAAGCGACGCTATTTCTGATTTACTTCGTCAATGTGAGGGAGTAAGGGATACATTTAAGATGGAATAGCGCATAAGAAAAGAAATACTCGACTCCCAAAAGAAAATCCTGTCGTTGCCATAGAAACGTTACTCGATTTAGAAAGGGAAGGCATAGAACACATAGTATTTCATAGCGACGCAATTTCTGTGTTAATTCGTCAAAGTGAGGGAGCGAGGGTTGCAGTAAAGAAGGAATAGTGCATCGGATAGGAGAGACTCGCCACCCAAAAGCAAATCCCACCGTTGCCATAGATACGTTACTCGATTGGGAAGGAGAAAGCATAGAACCTGTAGTATTATATTGCGACGCTATTTGTCTTTTAGTTTGTCAATATGAGGGAGCGAGGGATGCAGTAAAGAACGAATAGTGCATCGCAAAAGAGATACTCGCCTCCCAAAAGATAATATTTTCGTTGCCATAGAAACGTTTCTCGATTTAGAACGAGAACGCACAGAACCAATGCTATTGTATAGCGACGCAATTTCTGTGTTAATTCATCAATATCAGGGAGCGAGGGATGCGGTAAAGAAGGAATAGTGCATCGGAAAAGAGATAGTCGCCTCCCAAAAGAAAATCTTTTTCCGTTGCCGTAGAACCGTTATTCGATTTTGAAGGGTAGTCATGGAACCTGTAGTATTTCATAGCTACGCAATTTCTGTGTTAATTCGTCAATGTGAGGGAGCGAGGGACACAGTAAAGAAAGAATATAGCATCGGAAAGGAGATACTCCTATCCCAAAAGCAAATTCTGTTGTTTCCATAGTAACTTTACTCGATTTAGAAGGAGAAGTCATAGAACCCATAGTATTTCATAGCGACCGAATTTCTGTGTTCATTCGTCAATGTGAGCGAACGAGCGATGCAGTAAAGAAGGAATAGTGCATCGGAATAGAGATACTCGCACCCAAAAGAAAATGTTTTCTTTGCCATAGAAACGTTGCTCGATTTAGGAGGTGGAGGCATAGAACCCATACTATTTTATAGCGACTCAATTTCTGAGTTAAATCGTCAATGGGAGGGAGCGAGGGATGCGGTAAAGAAGGAATAGTGCATCGGAAAAGAGGTAGTCGACTCCCAAAAGAAATACTTTTCGTTGCCGTAGAAACGTTATTCGATTTTGAAGGGTAGTCATGGAACCCGTAGTATTTCATAGCACCGCAATTTCTGTGTTAATTCGTTAATGTGAGGAGCGGGGGAAGCAGTACAGAAGGAATAGTGCATCGGAAAGGAGATACTCGTAACCCAAAAGAAAATCCTGTCGTTTCCATAGAAACGTTACTCGATTTGGAAGGAGATATCATAGAACCCGTAGTATTTCATTGCGACGCAATTTCTGTGATAATTCGTCAATGTGAGGGAGCGAGGGATACAGTTAAGATGGAATAGCGCATCGGAAAAGAAATACTCGACTCCCAAAAGAAAATCCTGTCGTTGCCATAGAAACGTTACTCGATTTAGAAAGAGAAGGCATAGAACACATAGTATTTCATAGCGACGCAATTTCTGTGTTAATTCGTCAATATGAGGGAGCGAGGGATGCAGTAAAGAACGAATAGTGCATCGCAAAAGAGATACTCGGCTCCCAAAAGATAATATTTTCGTTGCCATAGAAACGTTTCTCGATTTAGAACGAGAAAGCACAGAACCAATGCTATTATATAGCGACGCAATTTCTGTGTTAATTCGTCAATATGAGGGAGCGAGGGATACGGTAAAGAAGGAATAGTGCATCGGAAAAGAGATAGTCGCCTCCCAAAAGAAAATCTTTTTCCGTTGCCGTAGAAACGTTATTCGATTTTGAAGGGTTGTCATGGAACCTGTAGTATTTCATAGCTACGCAACTTCTGTGTTAATTCGTCAATGTGAGGGTGCGAGGGATGCAGTTAAAAAGGTATAATGCATCGGAAAAGAGATACTTGACTCCCAAATGAAAATCCTGTCGCTGCCATTGAAAAGTAACTCGATTTAGAAGGAGAAGGCATTGAACCCATAGTATTTAATAGCGACGCTACTTCTGTGTTAATTCGTCAATGTGAGGGAGCGAGTAATGCAGTAAAGAAGGAATAGCTCATCGGAAAAGAGTTACTCGCCCCCCCACATGAAGATCCTGTGGTTGCCATAGAAACGTAACTCGATTTAGAAGGAAGGGCATAGAACCCATTGTATTTCATAGCGACGGAACTTATCTGTTAATTCGTGAATGTGAGGGAGTGAGGGATGCAGTAAAGAAGGAATTGTGCATCAGATAACGGACACTCACATCCCAAAGGAAAATCCTGTAGTATTCATAGATACGTCACTCCATTTAGAAGGAGAAAGCATTGAACTCATCGTAATCCATAGCGACGCTATATCTGTGTTAATTCGTCAGTTTGAGGGAGCGAGGGATGCAGTAAAGGCGGAATAGTGCATCGGAAAAGAAATACCCGCCTCCCAAAAGGAAATTCTGTCGTTCGCATAGAAAAGTTACTCTATTTAGACGGAGAAGGCATAGAACACACGCTATTAATTAGCGATGCCAATTCAGTGTTAATTCGTCAATGTGACGGAGCGAGGGTTGCAGTAGAGACGGAATGGAGCATCGAAATATAGATACTCGCCTCCCAAAAGAAAATCCTGTCTTTGCCATAGAAACGAAACTCGATTTAGAAGGAGAAGGTTTAGAACCCATAGTATTTCATAGCGACGCAATCTCTGTCTTAATACGTCAATGTGTGGGAGCGAGGGATGAAGTAAACAAGGAATTGTGCACGGAAATGAGATACACGACTCCCAAAAGAAAATCCTTTCGTAGCCGTAGAAACGTTACTTAATTGGAAATGAGAAGGCATGGAACCCATAGTATTTCATAGCGACGCTATTTCTGTGTTAATTCGACAATGTGAGGGAGGGAGGGATGCAGTAAAGATGGTACAGTACATCGGTAAAGTGATTCTCGACACCCAAAGAATATCCTTTCGTTTCCGTAGAAACGTTACTTGACTCGGAACGAGAAGGCAAGAAACCCACTGTATTTCATAGCGACGCAATTTCTGTTTTAATTCGTCAATGCGAGGGAGCGAGGGATTCAGTAAAAAAGGAATAATACATAGAAAAAGAGATACTCGGCCCCCAAAAGAAAATCCTGTCGTTGCCATAGATACGTTACTCGATTTAGAAGGAGACGGCACAGAACCAATGCTATTTTATAGCGACGCAATTTCTGTGTTAATTCGTCAATGTGAGGGTGCGTGTAATGCAGTAAAGAGGGAATAATGCATCGGAAAACAGATACTCGCCTTCCAAATGAAAATCCTGTCGCTGCCATAGAAAAGTAACTCGATTTAGATGGAGAAAGCACAGAACCCATAGAATTACATAGCACCGCAATTTCTGTGTTAATTCGTCAATGGGAGGGAGTTAGGGATAGAGTAAAGTAGGAATAGTGAATCGGAAAAGTGATAATCGCCTCCCAAAAGACAATCCTGTCGTTGCCATAGAATCGTCACTCGATTGGGAAGGAGAAGTCATGGAACCCGTAGTAGTTCATTGCGACGCAATTTCTGTGGGATTTCGTCAACGTGAGGGAGGGAGGATTGCAGTAAGGAAGGAATAGCGCATCGGATATGAGATACTCGCCACCCAAAAGAAAATCCTGACGTTGCCATAGAAACGTTACTCGATTTAGAAGGAGAAGTCATTGAACCCATAGTATTTCATAGTGGCGCAGTTTCTATGTTAATTCGTCAATGGGTGGTAACGAGGGCTGCAGTAAGGAAGGAATAGTGCATAGGAAACCGATAATCACCTCCCAAAAGATAATCCTTTCGTAGCCGCAGAAATATTACTCAATTGGGAAGGGGAAAGCATGGAACGCATAGTATTTCATTGCGACGCAATTTCATTGTTATTCGACAATGGGATAGAGTGAGGGTTGCAGTAAAGAACGAATAGTTCATCGCAAAGGAGATACTCGACTGCCAAATGAAAATGCTAACGTTGCCTTAAAACCGATACTCGATTTAGAAGAGAAGGCATAGAGCCCATTATATTTCATAGTGACGCAATCTCTGTGTTAATTCGTCAACGTGAGGGAGAGAGGGATTCGGTAAAGAAACAATAGTGCATCGGTAAAGCGATAGTCGCCTCCCAAAAGATAATCCTGTCGATGCCATAGAAACGTTACTCGATTTAGAACGAGAAGGCATGGAACCCATAGTATTTCATAGCAACGCTATTTCTGTGTTAATTCGTCAATGTGAGGGAGCGAGTATTGCAGTAAAGAAGGAATACTGCATCGGAAAAGAGTTACTCGCCTACCAAAAGAAAATCCTGTCGTTACAATAGAAACGTAACTCGAGTTAGAAAGAGATGGCATTGAACCCATAGTATTTAATAGCGACGCTACTTCTGTGTTAATTCGTCAATGTGTGGGAGCGAGTAATGCAGTAAAGAAGGAATAGCTCATCGGAAAAGAGATACTCGTCCCCCACATGAAGATACTGTCGTTGCCATAGAAACGTAACTCGATTTAGAAGGAAGGGCATAGAACCCATTGTATTTCATAGCGACACAACTTATCTCTTAATTCGTGAATGTGAGGGAGCGAGGGACGCTGTAAAGGAGGAATAGTGCATCGTTAAAGAGATACTCGACTCCCTAATGACAATCCCTTCGTTGCCGTAGAAACGCTAATCGATTGGAAATGGAATGCATGGATCCCACAGTATTTCATAGCGACGCAATCTCTGTCTTAATTCGCCAATGTGAGGGAGCGAGGGATGCAGTAAAGAAGGAACAGTGGATCGAAAAAGAGATACTCGGCTCCCAGTAGAAAATCCTGTCGTTGACATACATACGTTACTCGATTTAGAAGGAGAAGTCATTGAACCCATAGTATTTCAGAGCGACGCAATTTCCGTGTTAATTCGACAATGTGAGGGAGCGAGGGATGCAGTAAAGATGGTACAGTGCATTGGTAAAGTGATACTCGACTCCTAAAGAAAATCCTTTCGTTTCCGTAGAAACGTTACTTGATTGGGAACGAGAAGGCAAGAGACCCACTGTATTTCATAGCGACGCAATTTCTGTGTTAATTCGTCAATGCGTGGGAGCGAGGGTTTCAGTAATGAAGGAGTAGTATATCGGAAAAGAGATACACGACTCCCAAAAGAAGATCCTGTCGTTGCCGTAGAATCCTTACTCGAATTGGAAGGAGATTTCGTAGAACCAATAGTATTTCATAGCGATGCAATTCCTGTGTTAATTCGTCAATGTGAGGGAGCGAGGGATGCAGTGCAAAAGGAATAGTGCATCGGAAATGAGATAACCGCCTCCGAAAAGAAAATACTGCCGCTGCCAGAGAAATGTTACACGATTTCGAAGGAGAAGGCATGGAACCCATAGTATTTCATAGCGACGCAATTTCAGCGTTAATTCGTCAATGTGAGTGGGCGAGGGACGAAGTAAACTGCATCGGAAAAGAGATACACGACTCCCAAAAGATAATCCTATCGTTGCCGTAGAAACGTTACTTGATTGGAAAGGTGAAGCCATGGATCGCACAGTATTTCATAGCGACGCCATTTCTGTGTTAATTCGTCAATGTGAAGGAGCGAGGGATGTAGTAAAGCGGAAATAGTGGATCAAAAAAGAGATACTCGGCTCCCAAAAGAAAATCCTGTCGTTGCCATAGATAAGTAACTCGATTTAGAAGGAGATGTCATAGATCCCATAGTATTTCATAGAGACGCAATTTCTGTGTTAATTCGACAATGTGAGGGAGCTAGGGATTCAGTAAAGATGGTACAGTGCATCGGCAAAGAGATACTCGACTCCCAAAAGAAAATCCTTTCGTTGCCATGGAAACGTTACTTGATTGGGAACGAGAAGGCAAGGAACACACTGTCTTTCATGGTGACGCAATTTCTGTGTTAATTCGTCAATGCGAGGGAGCGAGGGATTCAGTAAAAAACGAATAATACTTAGAAAAAGAGATACTCGGCCCCTAAAAGAAAATCCTGTCGTTGCCATAGATACGTTACTCGATTTAGAAGGAGACGTCATAGAACACATAGTATTTCATAGCGACGCAATTTCTGTGATAATTCGTCAATGTGAGGCAGCGAGGGATGCAGTAAAGAAAGAATAGTGCTTCGGAAAGGAGGTACGCGCCTCAGAAAACAAACCCTTTCGTTGCCATAGAAACGTTACTCGATGTAGAAGGGGGAGGCATGGAACCCAGAGTATTTAATAGCAACGCAATTTCTGTGTTAATTCGTCAATGTGAGGGTGCGAGTGGTTGCAGTAAACATGGAATAGTGCATCGGAAAAGAGATACTCACCTCCGAAAAGAAATTCCTGTCTTTGCCATAGAAACATTACTCGATTTAGATGGAGATGGCATGGAACCCATAGTATTTCATAGCGACGCAATTTCTGTGTTAATTCGTCAATGTGAGGGAATGAGGGATGCAGTAAACAAGGAATAGAGCATCGGAAAAGACAAGCTCGTCTCCCATAAGGAAATACTGTCGTTGCCATAGAAACGATACTCCATTTAGAAGGAGAAATCGTAGAACCCATACTATTTCATAGCGACCAAATTTCTGTGTTAATTCGTCAATGTGAGGGATTGCGGAATGCAGTAAAGAAGGAAAAGTGCATCGGAAAAGCGATACTCGCCTCCCAAAAGAAAATCCTGTCGTTCCCGTAGAAACGTCACTTGGTTTAGAAGAAGGCATGGAACCCACATTATTTCATAGCGACGCATTTTCTGTTTTCATTCGTCAATGTGAGGGAGCGAGGGATGCAGTGAAGAAGGAATAGTGCATCCGGAAATAGATACTTGCCTCCCAAAACAAAATCCTGCCTACGCCGTAGAAACGTTACTCGATTAGGGAAGAGAAGGCATGGAACCCGTAGTATTTCATACCGACGCAATTTCTGTGTGAATTCGTCAATGTGAGGTTGCGAGCTACACAGTAAGAGAGGAATAGAGCATCGGAAAAGAGATACCCGCCTCCCAAAAGGAAATACTGTCGTTGCCATAGAAACGATACTCCATTTAAAAGGAGAAATCATAGAACCCATACTATTTCATAGCGACCAAATTTCTGTGTTAATTCATCCACGTGAGGCAGCGAGGGATGCAGACTAGTAGGAATAGTGCATCGGAAAAGAGATACTGGACATCCAAAAGAAAAAACCCTTGTTACCGTAGAAACGTTGCTCGATTGGGAAAAAGTAGGCATGGAACCCATAGTATATCAGAGCGACGCAATTTCTTTGTTTATTCGTCATTGCCAAGGAGCATGGAATACAGGGAAAAAGGAATACTCCATCTGAAAAGTGATACTCGCCCCCCCAAAAGACAATCCTGTCGTTGGCTTAGATACGTTTTTCGGTTCAGAAGGAAAAGGCATGGAAAACATAGCATTCAATAGCGACGCATTTTCTATGTAAATTTGTCGAAGTGAAGCTGCGAGGGATACAGTAGAGAAAAGATAGGGCATCGGATAAGAGATACTCGCCTCCGAAAAGAAAATCTTCTCGTTGAGGTAGAAACGTTATTCGGTTGGGTTAGAGAAGCCATGGAACCAAGAATATTCCATATCCACGCATTTCTGTGTTAATTCGTCAATTTGAGGGTGCGAGGAACACACTTAAGAAATAATAATGGATCAGAAAAGAGATACTCGACTGAAAAAACAAAATCCTGTCGTTGCCGTAGAGACGTTACTCGATAGGGAAGCAGAAGGCATGAAACACATAGTATTTCATTGCGACGCAGTTTCTGTGTTAATTCATCAATGTGAGTGAGCGAGGGATGCAGAATAGAAGGAATTGTTCAACGGATAAGAGATACTCGCCATCCAAAAGATAATCCTGTAGCTGCCATAAAAACGTTACGCGATTTAGGAGGAGAAGGCATGAAACCCATAGTACATCATAGCGACGCATTATCTGTGTTAATTCGTCAATGTGAGGGAACGAGGGATGCAGTAAAGAAGGAATAGTGCATCGGAAAAGAGATACTCGACTCCCAAAAGAAAATCCTGTCGTTGCCGTAGAAACGTTACTCGATTGGGAAGGGGAAAAGCATGGAACACAGAGTATTTCATAGGGACGCATTTTGTGTGTTAATTAGTCAATGTGAGGTTGCGAGTGATACAGTGGAGAAACAATAGCGCATCGGAAGAGAGATACTCGCCTCCCAATAGAAAATCCAGTTGTTGGCGTAAAGACGTTACTCGATTTGGAAGAGAGGGCATTAAACCCAATTATGTGTTAATTCGTCAATGTGTGTGTGCGAGAGACACAGTAAAGAATATATAGTTCACCGGAAAAGAGATACTCGCCTGCCAAAAGCAAAGCCTGTCTTTGCCGTAGAAACGCTACTCGATTGGGAAGGAGAAGGCATGAAAGCCATAGTATTTCATACCGACGCAATTTCTGTGTTAATTCGTCAATGTGAAGGTGCGAGTTATAAAATAAATAAGGAATAATGCATCGGAAAAGAGATACACGACTCCCAAAAGAAAATCCTGTCGTTGCTGTAGAAACTTTAGCGATTGGAAAGCAGAAGGTATGAAACACAGGGTATTTCATAGCGACGCAATTTCTGTGACAATTGCTCAATGTGAGGGAGCGAGGGATGCAGTAAGGAAACAATAGTGCATCGGAAAAGAGATACTCGCCTCCCAAAAAAAAATCCTGTCATTGTCATAGAAACGTTACTCGATTTAGGAGGAGAAGGCACAGAACCCATAGTATTTCATAGCGACGCATTTTCTGTGTTAATTCGTCAATGTGAGGGAGCGAGGGATGCAGAATAGAAGGAATGGTTCATCGGAAAAGCGATACTCACCTTCCAAAAGAAAATCCTGTCGATGCCATAAAAACGTAAGTCCATATAGAAGGAGAAGGCATATAACCCATAGTATTTCATACAGACGCAATTTCTGTGTTAATTCTTCAATGTGTGGAAGCGAGGGATGCAGTAAAGAAGGAATAGTGCATCGGAAAAGAGACACTCGCCTCCCAAAAGAAAATCCTGTCGTTGCTGTAGAAACTATACTCGATCGGAAAGCAGAAGGCATGAAACCCAGGGTACTTCATAAGGACGCAATTTCTGTGTCAATTCGTAAATGTGAGGGGGCGAGGGTACAGTAAAGAAGCAATAGTGCATCGGAAAAGACATAGTCGCCTCCAAAAACAAAATCCTGTAGTTGCCGTAGAAACGTTACTCGATTGGGAAGGATAAAATATGGAAACCAGAGTATTCCATAGCGGCGCAATTTCTGTGTTAATTCATCAATGTGAGGGTGCGAAGGATATAGTAGAGAAGGAATAGCGCACTGGTAAAGAGATACTCGCCTCCCAAATGAAAATCCTGTCGTAGGCGTAGAAACGTTACTCGATTGCGAAAGAGAGGGCACTAAACCTATAGTATTTCATTACGATGGAATTTCTTTGTATATTCGCCATTGTGAAGGTGCTACAGATTCAGTAAAGGAAGAATGGTGCATCGGAAAAGAAATGCTAGACTCCCAAAAGAAAATCCTCTCGTTGCCACAGAAACGATACTCGATGTAGAAGGAGAAGGCATAGAACCCATGGCATTTCATAGCGACGCAATTTCTTTGTTAAATCGTCAATGTGTGGGTGCGAGCTACATAGTAAGAAAGTAATAGTGCATCAGATAGGAGATACTGGACATCCAAAAGAAAACCCCCTTGTTGCCGTAGAAACGTTGCTGGATTGGGAAAGAGTACGCATGGAACCCATACTATATCACAGCGACGCTATTTCTTTGTTTATCCTCAATTTTGAAGGTGCATGGAATACACGGAAAAAGGAATAGTACATCTGTAAGTGATACTCGCCTCCCAAAAGACAATCCTGTCGTTGCCTTAGAAGTGTTTCCCGATTCAGAAGGAGAAGGCATAGAAACCATAGCATTCCATTGCGACGCATTTTCTATGTAAATTCGTCGATGTGAAGGTGCGTGGGATACAGTAGTGAAGGAAAAGAGTTACTCGCCTCCGAAAAGAAAATCCACTCGTTGCTGTAGAAACGTTACTCGGTTGGGTAAGAGAAGCCATGGTACCCAGAATTTTCCATAGCCACGCAATTTCTGTGATAATTCGTCAATGTGAATGTGCGAGGGATACAGTAAAGAAGGATTAGTGCATCGGAAAAGTGATACTCGACACCCAAAAGAAAATCCTTTCGCTGCCTTAGAAACGTAACTCGAATGGAAAGCACAAGGCATGGAACACACAGTTTTTCGTAGCGACGCAATATCTGTGTTAAATCGTCAATGTGATGTGGCGAGGGATACAGAAAAGAAGGTACAGTGCATCGCAAAACAGATACTCGACTCCCAAAAGAAAATCCTGTCGTTGCCGTTGAAACGTTACTTGATTGAGAAGCAGAAGGCATGAAACCCATAGTGTTTCATAGGGACGCAATTTCTGTGTTAATTCTTCGATATGAGGATGCGAGGAATACAGTAACGAAAGACTAGTGCTTCGGACAAGTGATACTCGCCTCCCAAAAGAAAATCCTTTCGTTGCCGTAGAAACGTTACAAGATTGGGTTGGAGAAGGCATGGAACGCAGAGTATATCACTGCGACGCAATTTGTGTGTTAATTCGTCAGTGTAACGGTGCGAGGGATGCAGTAAAAAACGAATAGTGCATCGGAAAAGAGATACCCAATTCCCAAATGAAAATAATGTCGTTGCCACAGAAACGTTACTTGATTGGGAACCTGAAAGCATGAAAGCCATTGTATTTCATAGCGACGCAATTTCTGTCTTAATTCGTCAATGTGAAGGGGCGAGGGATACAGAAAAGAAGGAATAATGCACCGGAAAAGAGATACTCGACTCCCAAACGAAAATCATGTCGTCGCTGTAGAAACTTTACTCGATTGGGAAGCAGAAGGCATGAAACACACGGTATTTCATAGCGACGAAATTTCAGTGTCAATTCGACAATGTGAGGGAGCGAGGGATGCAGTGCAGAAGAAATAGTGCATCCGGAAAGAGATAGTCGCTTCCAAAAACAAAATCCTGTCGTTGCCGTAGAAACGTTACTCGATTGGGAAGGACAAAATGGAAACCAGAGTATTCCATAGCGACGCAAATTCTGTGTTAATTCATCAATGTGAGGGTGCGAAGTATATAGTAGAGAAGCAAAAGCGCATCGGAAAAGAGATACACGCCTCCCATAATAATATACTGTCGTTGGCGTAGAAAAACTATTCGATTGCGAAAGAGAGAGCATTAAACCCAAAGTATTACATAGCGATGCAATTTCTGTGTTAATTCGTCAATGTGAGTGTGCGAGAGATACAGTAAAGGACAAATAGTTCATCGGAAGAGAGATACTCGCCAGCCAAAAGAAAAGCCTGCCTTTGCCGTAGAAACGCTACTCGAATAGGAAGTAGAAGGCATGGATCCCAGAGTATTGCCTAGCGACGCAATTTCTGTGGTAATTCGTCAGTGTGAGTGTGAGAACTACATGGTAAGAAAGTAATAGTGCATCGGAAATGAGATACTGGACACCCAAAATAAAACCCCCTTGTTGCCGTAGAAGCGTTGCTCGATTGGGAAAGAGAAGGCATGGAACCCATAGTATATCATAGCGACGCAATTTCTTTGTTAATTCGTCATTGTGAAGGTGCATGGAATACAGCGAAAAAGGAATAGTGCTTCTGAAAAGTGATACACGCCTCCAAAAAGACAATCCCGTCGTTGCCTTAGAAGTTTTTCTCAATTCAGAAGGAGAAGGCATAGAAACCACAGCATTCCTTAGCGACGCATTTTCAATGTAAATTCGTCGATGTGAAGGTGCGAGGGATACAGTAGAGAAGGAATAGTGCATCGGAAAAGTGATACTCACCTCCCAAAAGAAAATCTTGTTGTTGCCATAGAAACGTTATTCCATTTGGAAGGTGAGGGCATGGAACCCAGAGTATTCCATAGCAACGCAATTTCTGTGTTAATTCGTTAGTGAGAGGAGGCGATCAACACAGAAAGGAGCGAATAGTAAATCATAAAAGGGATACTCGACTGCCAAAAGAATATCCTGTCGTTGCCGTAGAAACGTTACTCGATTGGGAAGCAGAAGACATGAAACCCATGGTATTTCATAGCGACGCAATTTCTGTCTTAATTCGTTAATGTGATGGAGCGAGGGATGCAGTAAAGAAGGAATAGTCCATCGAAAAACGATAGTCGCCTCCCAAACGAAAATCCTGTCGTTGTTATAGACACGATACTTGATTTAGAAGGAGATGGCATAGAACCAATAGTATTTTATAGCGATGCAATTTCTGTGTTAATTTGTCAATGTGAGGGAGCGAGGCATGCAGTAAAGAAGGAATAGTGCATCGAAAATAGATACTCGCCTCCCAAATGAAAATCCTGTCGTTGACATGTAAACGTTACTTGATGTAGAAGGAGAAGTCATAGAACCCATTTTATTTCAGAGCGACGCAATTTCTGTGTTAATTCGTCAATGTGAGGGAGCGAGGGATGCACAAAAGAAGTAATAGTGCATTAGCAAAGAGATACTCGCCCCCAAAAAAAAATCCAGTCGTTGGCGTAGACACGTTACTCGATTGGGAAGGAGAAGGCATTAAACCCATTGTAATTTATTGCGACGCATTTTCTCTGTTTATTCGTTATGAAGACGGTGCCAGGAATTTTGTGAAAAAGGAATTGTGCATCTGACAAGTGATACTCACTCCCTAATGAAAATCCTGTCGTTGCCGTAGAAACGTTACTCGATTCAGAAGGAGAAAGCATAGGACCCATAGCATTTCATAGGGCCGCATTTTTTGTGTTAATTCGTCAATGTGAAGGTGCGAGGGATACATTACAGAAGGAATAATGCATCGGGAAAGAGATACTCCCTCCGAAAAGAAAATCCTGTCCCTGCCGTAGAGACGTTCCTCGATTGGGTAAGAGACCCCATGGATCCCAGAATATTTCATAGCCACGCAATTTTTGTGTTAATTCGTCACTGTAAAGGTTTGAGGGATACAGTAAAGAACGATTAGTGCATGGGAAAAGTGATACTCGATTCCCAAAAGAAAATCGTTTCGTTGCCTTAGAAAAGTAATTCGAATGGAAAGCAGAATGCATTTAACACATAGTTCTTGGTAGCGAAGCAATTTCTGTGTTAATTCGTCAATGTGAAGGTGCGAGGGATATGGTAAAGAAGGAATAGTGCATCGGAAAAGAGATACACGACTCCCAAAAGAAAATCCTTTCGTTGACATTGATACGTAACTCGATTGGGAAGGAGGGGGCATGGAACCGAGAGTATTCATAGCGACCCAAATTGTGTGTTAATTCGTCGATGTGAGGGTGCGATGGATACAGTAGAGAACGAATAGTGCATCGGAAAAGAGATACACGCCCCCTGTCGTTGGCGTAGAAATGTTACTCGATTGGGAAGAGAGGGCTTTAAACCCATAGTATTTCATAGCGATGCAATTTCTGTGTTAATTCGTCATTGAGAAGGTGCGAGGAATACAGGGAAATAGGAATAGTGCATCTGAAATGTGATACTCGCCTTCCAAAGACAATCCTTTCGTTGCCGTAGAAACGTTATTCGATTTAGAAGGAGAAGGTATGGAACCCAGAGTATTTTATAGCGACGCAATTGCTGTGTTGATTCGTCAATGTGAGGGTGCGACGGACACAGGTAAGATGGAGTAGGGCATCAGAAAAGAGATACTCGACTCCCAAAAGAAAATCCTGTCCTTGCCGTAGATACGTTACTCGATTGGGAAGGAGAAGGCGTGGAGCGCAGAAGATTTCTTAGTGACGCAATTTCTGTTTTAATTCGTCAATGTGAAGGTGCGAGAGATAAAGTAAAGAAGTAGAAATGCAAGACAGAAGAAATACTCGACTCCCAAATGAAAATCCTGTCCTTAGCGTAGAAACGTTACTCGATTCAGAATGAGAAGGCATGGAACACATAATATTTCATAGCGATGCAATATCTGTGTTGGTTCGTCATTGCGAGGGTGCGAGGGACACAGTTAAGAACGAATAATGCCTCAGAAATGAGATACTCGACTCCCAAAAGAAAATCCTAACGTTGCGGTAGAAACGTTACACAATTGGGATGGAGATGGCATGGAACACAGAGTATTTCATAGCGACGCAATTTCTGTGTTAATTCGTCAATGAGAGGGAACGAGGGATTCAGTAAAGCAGGAATAATTTATCAGAAAAGAGATAATCGACCCCCAAAAGAAAATCCTATCCTTGCCGTAGATACGTTACTCGATTCAGTACGAGATGTTATGGAACCCAGAGTATTTCATAACGACGCAATTTCTGTTTTAATTCGTCAATGTGAGGGAGCGAGGGATGCAGTAAAGAAGGAATAAGGCATAGGAAAAGAGATATTCGGCTCCCAAAAGAAAATCCTGTCGTTGCCGTATAATCATTACTCGATTGGGAGTGAGAAGTCATGGAACCCATAGTATTTTACAGCGACCCAATTTCTGTGTTAATTCGTCAATGAAGGGAGCGGGGAGTGCAGTAAAGATTGAATGATGCATCCGAAAAGAGATACTCGGCTCAGAAAAGAAAATCCTGTCGTTGGCGTAGGAACGGTACTTGATTGGGAAGGGGAATGCACGGAACCCTGAGAATATTATTGCCGCGCAATTTGCGTGTTAACTCGTCAATGTGAGGGAGCGTGGTATGCAGTAAAGAAGGAATAATGCATCGGAAAAAGATACTCGACTCCCAAAAGAAAGTACCGTCGTTGCCGTAGAAACGTTGCTCGATTGGGAAGGAGAAGGCAAGGAACCCATAGTATTTCATAGCGACGCAATTTCTGTGTTATTTCGTCAATGTGAGGAGTCGATGGATACATTAAAAAGAAATATAGCATCGGTAAAGAGATAATTACCTCTGAAAAGAAAATGCTCTCGTAGCCGTAGAAAAGTTACTCGATTGATAAGGAGAAGGCATGGAAACCGGAGTATTTCATTTTGGGGCAATATCTGTGTCAATTCGTCAATGTGAGGGAGCGAGGGATGCAGTAACGAAGGCATAATGTATCAGAAAAGAGATACTCGTCTCCCAAAAGAAACTCCTGTCGTTGCTGTAAAAATGTTACTCGATTGGGAAGGGGAAGGCATGGAACCCAGAGTATTTCAGAGCGACGAAATTTCGGTGTTAATTCGTGAATGTGAAGGTGCGACAGATACAGTAAAGAAGGAATAGAGCATCGGAAAAGAGATACTCGACTCCCAAAAGAAAATCCTGTTGCTGCCGTAGATACGTTACTCGTTTGGGAAGGAGGAGGAATGGGACCCAGAGCATTTCATAGCGACGCTATTTGTGTGTTAATTAGTAAATGTGAGGGAGCGAGGGATGCATTAAAGAACGAATAATGCATCGGAAAAGATATACTCGAGACCCAAAAGAAAATCCTGTCACTGCCGTAGAAACGTTACTGGATTAGCAGGAGAAGGTATGGAACCCATAGTATTTCATAGCTTCGCAATTTCTGTGTTAATTCGTCATGTGAGGATACGATGGATGCATTAAAGAGGAATATAGCTCGGTAAAGAGATAATCACCTCCGAAAAGAAGATGCTCTCGTTGCCGTAGAAACGTTACCCACATGTTAAGGAGAAGGCATGGAAACCAGAGTATTTCAGAGCAACTCAATTTCTGTGTTACTTCTTTGATGTGAAGGTGCGACAGATACAGTAAAGACGGAATTGTGCATCGGAAAAGAGATACTCGACTCCCAAAAGAAAATACTGTCGTTGCCGTAGAAACGTTGCTCGATTGGGAAGGAGAAGTCAGGGAACCCAGAGCATTTAATAGCGACGCAATTTGTGTGTTAATTCGTCAATGTGAGAAAACGTTGGATGCATTAAAAAGATATATAGTATCGGTAAAGAGATAATCACCTCCGAAAAGAAAATGCTCTCTTTGCCGTAGGAACGTTACTCGATTGGTAAGGAGAAGGCATGGAACCCCGAGTATTTCAGAGCAACTCAATTTCGGTGTTAATTCGTGAATGTGAAGGTGCGACAGATACAGTAAAGAAGGAATAGTGCATCGGAAAAGAGATAACAACTCCCAAAAGAAAATCCTCTCGTTGCCGTAGATACGTTACTCGATTGGGTAGGCGAAGTCATGGAACCCATAGTACTTCATAGCGACGCAATTTCTGTGTCAATTCGTCAATGTGAGGGCTGCGAGGGATGCAGTAAAGAAGGAATAATGCATCGGAAAACAGTTACTCGACTCCCAAAAGAAAATCCTATCATTGGCGTAGAAACGTTACTTGATTAGGCATGGAACACAACATATTTCATAGCGACGCAATTTCTGTGTTAATTCGGCAATGTGAGGGAGCGAGGTTTGCAGTAAAGAAGGAATAATGCATCGGAAAGAGATACTCGACACCCAAAAGAAAATCGTGTCGTTCTCGTAGAAACGTTACACGATTGTGAAGGAGAAGGCATGGAACCCAGCATACTTCATAGCGACGCAATTTCTGTGTCAATTCGTCAGTGTGAGACAGCGAGGGATGCAGTAAAGAAGGAATAATGCATCGGAAAAGAAATACACGCCTCCGTAAGGAAAATCCTGACGTTGCCGTAGAAACGTTAATCCATTGCGCAGGCGAAGGGATGGAAGCCAGAGTATATCATAGCGACGCAAATTGTGTGTTAATTTGTCAATGTGAGGGAGCGAGGGATGCAGTAAAGAAGGAATAATGTATCAGGAAAGAGATACTCGACTCCCAAAAGAAAGCACTGTCGTTGCCGTAGAAACGTTACTCGATTGGAAAATTTCTATATTAATTCGTCAATGTGAGGGTTCGAGGGACACAGTTAAGCAGGAATAATGCATCAGAAAAGAGATACTCGGCTTCCAACAGAAAATCCTGTCGTTGCCGCAGTAACGTTACTCCATTCGGAAGGAAAAGGCATGGAACCCAGAATACCTCATAACGACGCATTTTCTGTGTTAATTCGTCAATGTGATGGTGCGAGGGACACTGTTAAGAAGGATTCATGCCTCAGAAAAGAGATACTCGGCTCTCAAAAGAGAATCCTGTCATTGCCATAGAAACGTTATTCGATAAGAAAGGAGAAGGCATGGAACCCAGAGTAACTCATAGCAACGCAATTTCTGTGATAATTCGTCATTGTGACGGAGCAAGGGATGCAGTAAAGAAAGAATAATGCATCGGAAAAGAGATACCCGCGACCAAAAAGAAAATCGCGTCTTTGCCGTAGAATCGATACTCGATAGCGAAGGAGAAGGCATGGAACACAGAGTAGCTCATAGCAGCGCAATTTCTGTGTTGATTCGTCAAAGTGAGGGTGCCAGGGACACAGTTAAGCAGGAATAATGCATCGTAATTGGTATGCTCCCCTCCGAAATGAAAATCTTGGCGTTGCCATAGAAACGTTACTCGATTGGAAAGGAGAAGGAATGGATGCCAAAGTATTTCATAGCGACGCAATTTATGTGTTAATTCGTCAATGCGATGGTGTGAGGGATGTAGTAAAGAAAGAATAATGCATCGGAAAAGAGATACTCGACTCCCAATTAAAAATCCTGTCGTTGCCGTAGAAACGTTAGTCGATTGGGAAACCAGAAAGCATGGAACCCATAGTACTCCATAGCGACGCAATTTCTGTGTTAATTCGTCAATGTGAGGTCGCGAGGGACATAGTTAAGAAGGAATGACGCATCGGAAAAGAAATACTCATCTCCGAAAAGAAAATCCTGTCGTTGCCATAGAAACGTTACTCGATTTGGATGGAGAAGGCATGGAACCCATAGTATTTCATTGCGACGCAATTTCTGTGTTAATTCGTCTATGTGAGGGAACGAGGGATGCAGGAATGAAGGAATAATGCATCGGAAACGAAATACTTGACTCCCAAATGGGTATCCTGTTACTGCCGTAGAAATGTTACTCGATTTGGAAGGAGAAGGCATGGAACGTAGAGTATTTTATAGAGACGAAATTTCTGTGATAATTCGTCAATGTGACAGTGTGATAGACACAGTTAACAAGGAATAATGCATCAGAAATGAAATACACGACTCCAGAAAGATAATACTGTCGTTGCCCTAGAAACGTTACTCGATTCTGAAGGAGGGGGCATGGACCACAGAGTATTTTATAATGACACTATTTCTGTGTTAATTCGTGAATGTGAGGTAGCAACGGATGCTGTAAAGAAGGAATATTGCATCGGACAAGAGATTATCGACTCCCAAAGGAAAATCCTATCGTTTGCCGTAGATATGTTACTCGATAGGGAAGGAGTAGGCACGTAAACCAGAGTATTCCATAGCGACGCTATTTCTGTGCTAATTCGTCTATGTGAGGGAGCGATGGATGCAGTAAAGAAGGAATAATGCACCGGAAAAGTGATACTCGACTCCCAAAAGAAAAACCATTCATTGCCGTAGAAATGTTACTCGATTGGGAAGGAGAAGTCATGGAACCCAGAGTATTTCATAGCGACGAAATTTCAGGATTAATTTGTCAATGTGAGGGAGCGAGGGAGACGGTTAAGAAGGAACAATGCATCGGGGAAAGAATACTCCACTCCAAACAGGAAATCCTATCGTTGCCGTAGAAACATTGCTCGATTGGGATGGTAAATGCATGGAATCCAGATGATTTCTTAGAGATGCAATTTCTGTTCCAATTCGTCAATGTGAAGGTGCAGGGCATGCAATACAGAAGGAATAGTGGATCGGAATAGAGATGCTCGTCTCCTATAAGTATATGCTGTTGTTGCCGGAGAAACGTTACTCGACTGGGAAGGAGAAGGCATGGACCCAGAGTATTTCGTAGCGACGCGATTTCTGTTTTAATTCATCAATGTGAGGGAGCGAGGGACACAGTTAAGAAGGAACTATGCATCGGAGAAAACATTTTCCACTCCTAATAGAAAATCCTGTCGTTGCCGTAGAAACGTTACTCGATTATGAAGGAGAAGGCATGGAAACCAGAATATTCCTTAGAGACGTCATTTCTGTGTCAATTCGTCAATTTGAAGGTGCAAGGGATGCAGTAATGAAGAAATAGTGGATCGGAATAGCGATGCTCGTCTCCTAAAAGAATATCCTGTTGTTGCCGTACAAACGTTACACGATTGGGAAGAAGGAGTAATTGAACCCAGTGTAATTCATAGCGACGCAATTTCTGTATTAATTAGTCAATCTGAGGGTGCGACTGACACAATTAAGAAGGAATAATGCATCGGAAGAGAAATACTCGCCTCCGAAAATAAAATCCTGTCGTTGCCGTAGAAACGTTAATTGATTGGGAAGGAGAAGGCATGGAACCCAGAGTATTTCGTAGCGACGCGATTCTGTGTCTATTCGTCAATGTGAGGGAGCGAGGGACACAGTTAAGAAGGAACAAAGCATCGGAGACAAAATACTCCACACCCAATAGAAAATCCTGTCGTTGCCGTGCAAACGTTACTCGATTGGAAAGGACAAGGCATGTAACCCATAATATTTCCTAGAGACGCTACTTCTGTGTTAATTCATCATTGTGATGGTGCTAGGGATGCTGTAAAGAATGAATAGTGTATCGGAAAAGAGTTGCTCGTCTCCTAAAAGAATATCCTGACGTCGTCGTAGAAACCTTGGTCGATTGGGAAACGAGAAGGAATGGAACCCAGAGTATGTCAAAACGACGCAATTTCTGTGTTAATTCGTCAATGTCAGGGAGCGAGATTTGAAGTAAAGAAGGAATAATGCATCGGAAACGAGATATCGGCTCCGAATGTAAAATCCGATTGTTGTCGTAGAAACGCTACTCGATTGGGTAGGAGAAGTCATGGAACCCAGAGTATTTCATAGCAACGCTCATTGTGTGTTAAATCGTCAATGTGATGGTGCGAGGGATAGATTGAACAAGGAATTATGCTTCGGAAAACAGATAATCACCTCCGAAAATATAATGCTCTCGTTGCCGTAGAAACGTGTTCGATTGGGAAAGAGAAGGCATGGAACCCAGAGTAATTCATTTCTAAATTAATTCGTCAGTGTGAGGGTTCGAAGGACGCAGTTAAGCAGGAATAATGCAACAGAAAAGAGATACTCGGCTTCCAACAGAATATCCTGTCGTTGCCACAGTAACGTTACTCGATTCAGAAGGAGAAGGCATGGAACCCAGAGTAATTCATAGCGACGCAATTTCTGTGTTAAATCGTCAATGTGACGGAGCAAGGGATGTAGTAAGGAAGGAATGATGCATTGCAAAGGAGATACTCACTCCGAAAATGAAATCCTGCCATTGCCGTAGAAACGTTACTCCATTCGGAAGGAAAAGGCATGGAACCCCAGAATATTTCATAGCGACGTATTTTCTGTGTTAATTCGTCAATGTGATGGTGCGAGGGACACTGTTAAGAAGGATTCATGCCTCAGAAAAGAGATACTCGGCTCTCAAAAGAAAATCCTATCATTGCCATAGAAACGTTATTCGATAAGAAAGGAGACGGCATGGAACCCAGAGTAATTCATAGCGACACAATTTCTGTGTTAATTCGTCAATGTAACGCAGCAAGGGATGCTGTAAAGAAAGAATAATGCATCGGAAAAGAGATACCTGCGACCAAAAAGAAAATCGCGTCTTTGCCGTAGAAACGATACTCGATAGCGAAGGAGAAGGCATGGAACACAGAGTAGCTCATAGCAGCGCAATTTCTGTGTTGATTCGTCAAAGTGAGGGTGCCAGGGACACAGTTAAGCAGGAATAATGCATTGTAATTGATATACTCCCCTCCGAAAAGAAAATCTTGGCGTTGCCATAGAAACGTTACTCGATTGGGAAGGAGAAGGAATGGATGCCAAAGTATTTCATAGCGACGCAATTTATGTGTTAATTCGTCAATGCGATGGTGTGAGGGATGCAGTAAAGAAAGAAAAATGCATCGGAAAAGAGATACTCGACTCCTAATTAAAAATCCTGTCGTTGCCATAGAAACGTTAGTCGATTGGGAAACCAGAAAGCGTGGAACCCATAGTACTCCATAGCGACGCAATTTCTGTATTAATTCGTCAATGTGAGGTCGCGAGGGACATAGTTAAGACGGAATGACGCATCGGAAAAGAAATACTCAACGCCTAAAGAAAATCCTGTCGTTGCCATAGAAACGTTACTCGATTTGGATGGAGAAGGCATGGAACCCATAGTATTTCATTGCGACGCAATTTCTGTGTTAATTCGTCTATGTGAGGGAACGAGGAAAGCAGGATGAAGGAATAATGCATCGGAAATGAAATACTTGACTCCCAAATGGATATCCTGTTACTGCCGTAGAAATGTTACTCGATTGGGGAGGAGAAGGCATGGAACATAGAGTATTTCATAGAGACGAAATTTCTGTGATAATTCGTCAATGTGACAGTGTGATAGACACAGTTAACAAGGAATAATGCATCAGAAATGAGATACACGACTCCAGAAAGATAATACTGTCGTTGCCCTAGAAACGTTACTCGATTCTGAAGGGGGGGGGCATGGACCACAGAGTATTTTATAATGACGCTATTTCTGTGTTAAATCGTGAATGTCAGGTAGCAACGGATGCTGTATAGAAGGAATAATGCATCGGACAAGAGATTATCGACTCCCAAAGGAAAATCCTATCGTTTGCCGTATATATGTTACTCGATAGGGAAGGAGTAGGCACGAAATCCAGAGTATTCCATAGCGACGCTATTTTTGTGCTAATTCGTCTATGTGAGGGAGCGATGGATGCAGTAAAGAAGGAATAATGCATCGGAAAAGTGATACTCGACTCCCAAAAGAAAAACCATTCATTGCCGTAGAAATGTTACTCGATTGGGAAGGTAAATGCATGGAACCCAGATTATTTCTTAGAGACGCAATTTCTGAGCCAATTCGTCAATGTGAAGGTGCAAGGCATGCAGTACAGAAGGAATAGTGGATCGGAATAGAGATGCTCGTCTCCTATAAGTATATGCTGTTGTTGCCAGAGAAACGTTACTCGACAGGGAAGGAGAAGGCATGGACCCAGAGTATTTCGTAGCGACGCAATTTCCGTTTTAATTCATCAATGTGAGGGAGCGAGGGACACAGTTAAGAAGGAACTATGCATCGGAGAAAACATTTTCCACTCCTAATAGAAAATACTGTCGTTGCCGTAGAAACGTTACTCGATTGTGAAGGAGAAGGCATGGAAACCAGAATATTCCTTAGAGACGCAATTTCTGTGTCAATTCGTCAATGTGAAGGTGCAAGGGATGCAGTAATGAAGAAATAGTGGATCGGAATTGCGATGCTCGTCCCCTAAAAGAATATCCTGTTGTTGCCGTACAAACGTTACTCGATTGGGAAGAAGGAGTAATTGAACCCAGTGTAATTCATAGCGACGCAATTTCTGTATTAATTAGTCAATCTGAGGGTGCGACTGACACAATTAAGAAGGAATAATGCATCGGAAGAGAAATACTCGCCTCCGAAAATAAAATCCTGTCGTTGCCGTAGAAACGTTAATTGATTGGGAAGGAGAAGGCATGGAACCCTGAGTATTTCCTAGCGACGTAATATCTGTGTTAATTTGTTAATGTGAGGGAGCGAGAAATTTGGTATAGAAGGAATAATGTATCGGAAAAAAGATACTAGACTCCCAAAGGAAAATCCTAACAGTGCCGTAGAAACGTTACTCGATTGGAAATGAGAACGCATGGAACCCAGAGTATTTCATAGCGACGCAATTGCAGTGTTAATTCGTCAATGTGAGGGTGCGAGCGATGCAGTAAACAAGGAATAATGCATCGGAAAAGAGATATTCGACTGCCAAAAGAAAATCCAATCGTTGCCGTACAAACGTTACTCGATTGGGAAGGAGAGGGCTTGGAACCCAGGGTATTCCATAGCGACGTAATTTCTGTGTTAATTCATCAATGTGAGGGAGTGAGAGATTCAGTAAAGAAGGGATTATGCATCGGAAAAGAGATACTCGCCTCCCAAAGGAAAATCCTATCAGTGCCGTAGAAACGTTACTCGATTGGAAAGGAGAAGGCATGGAACCCAGAGTATTTCAAAGCGAAGAAATTTCTGTGTTAGTTCGTCAATGTGTGGGAGCGTGGGATGCAGTAAAGATGGAATAATGCGTCGGTATAGAGATACTCGACTCCCAAAAGAAAATCCGGTCGTTGCCGTAAATACGTTACTCGATTGGGAAGGAGAAGGAATGGATCAAAAATGGTTCAAATGGCTCTGAGCACTATGGGACTCAACCTAACTAACCTAAGGACATCACACACATCCATGCCAGAGGCAGGATTCGAACCTGCGACCGTAGCGCTCTTGCGGTTCCAGACTGCAGCGCCTTTAACCGCACGGCCACTTTGGCCGGCCTAGGAATGGATCCCAGACTATTTCATAGCGACGCAATTTCTGTGTTAATTCGTCAATTTGAGGGAGCGACGGATGCAGTAAAAAAGGAGTAATGCATCGGAAAATAGATACACGACTCCCCAATAAAAATATAATCGTTGCCACAGAAACGTTACTCGATTGGGTGGGAGAAGGCATGGAATCCAGACTATTTCATAGCGACGTAATTTCTGTGTTAATTCGTCAATGTGAGGGAGCGACGGATGCAGTAAAGAAGGAGTAATGCATCGGAAAATAGATACACGACTCCCCAATAAAAATATAATCGTTGCCACAGAAACGTTACTCGATTGGGTGGGAGAAGGCATGGAATCCAGACTATTTCATAGCGACGTAATTTCTGTGTTAATTCGTCAATGTGAGGGTGCGACGGATGCAGTAAAGAAGGAATAATGCATTGGAATAGAGATACTCGACTAACAAAAGGAAATTCCATCGTTGCCGTAGAAACGTTACTCGACTGGGAAGGAGAAGGCAAGTAATCCAGAGTATTTCGTAGCGACGTAATTTCTGCGTTAATTCGTCAATGTGAGCGAGCGAGGGATTCAGTAAAGAAGGAACAAATCATCTTATAGGGATAGTCGACTCCCAAAGGAAAATCCTATCAGTGCTGTGGGAATGTTACTCGTTTGGAAAGGAGATGGCCCGGAACACAGAGTATTTCGTAGCGACACAGTTTGTGTGTTAATTCATCAATGTAAGGGAGCGAGGGATGGAGTAAAGAAGGAATTATGCATCGGAATAGAGACACTCGTCTCCCAAAACGATATCTATCTTTGCCGTAGAAACGTTACTCGATTGGGACGGCGAAGGCGTGGAACCCTGAGTATTTCGCAGCGACGTGATTTCTCTGTTAATTCGTCAATATGATGGAGCGAGGGATGCAGTAAACTAGGAACAAAGCATCGGAAAAGAGATACTCGACTCTCAAAAGAAAATCCTATCGTTGCCGTTTAAACGTTACTCGCTTGGGACGGACATTGCACGGAACCCAGAGTAATTCATAGCGAGCCAATTTCTGTGTTAATTCGTCAATGTGAGGTAGTGAAGGATGCAGCAAAGATGGAATAATGCATCGGAAAAGAGGTACTCGAGTCCCAAGAGATAATCGTGTCGTTGGCGTAGAAACGTTAATCGATTCAGAAGGACAAGGCATGGATGCCAAAGAATTTCATATCGACGAAATTTCAGTGTTAATTCGTCAATGTGTGGGAGCGAGGGATGCAGTGAAGAAGGAATAATGCATCCGAAAAGAGATACTCGCCTCTGAAAGTAAATCCTTTCGTTGCCGTAGAAACGTTACTCGATTGGGAAAGAGAAGGAATGGAAACCAGAGTATTTCATAGCGACGTAATTTCTGCGTTAATTCGTCAATGTGAAAGAGCAAGGAATGCTGTAAAGAAGAATCAATGCTTATGGAAAGAGATACTGGCCTCCGAAAAGAAAATCCTATCGCGACCGTAGAAACGTTACCCAATTGGGAAGGAGAAGGGATGGAACACAGAGTATTTCATAACGACGCAATTCCTGTGTTAATTCGTCAATGTGACGGTACGATGGACATAGTTAAGAAGGAATAATGCATCAGAAAAGAGATACTCGCCTCCGAAAATAAAATCTTGTCGTTGCCGTACAAACATTACTCGATTGGGAAGGAAAAGGCATGGAACCCAGAATATTTCATAGTGACGGTATTTCTGTGTTGATTCGTCAAATTGAGGTAACGAGGGATGCAGTAAAGAAGAAATAATCCATTGGAAAAGAGATACTCGCCTCCGAAAAGAAAAGCATGTCGTTACCGTAGAAACTTTACTCGATTAGGAAGGAGAAGACATGGAACCCGTAGTATGTCCTAGCGACGCAATTTCTCCGTTAATTCGTCAATGTGAGGGAGCGAGGGATTTAGTAAAGCAGGAATAATGCATCGGAAGAGAGATACGCGACTCATAAAAGAAAATTCTGTCGTTGCCGTAGAAACGTTATCCGATTGGGCAGGAGAAGGCATGGAACACAGGGAATTTCATACCGACGAAATTATTGAGTTTAGTCCTCAATATGGGGGAGAGAAGGATGCAGTAAAGAAGGAATATTGCATCGGGAAAGCGATACTCGTCTCCCAAAAGTATATCCTGTAGTTTCCGTAGAAGCGTTACGCGATATGGAAGGAGAAGGCATGGAACCCAGAGAATTACATAGCGACGCAATCTGTGTGTTAATTCGTCAATGTGAAGGAACGAGGGATACAGTAAACTAGGAATAGTGCATCGGAAAAGAGATACTCATCTCCGAATAGAAAACCCTCTCATTGCCGTAGGAGCGGTTTTCGATTGAGAAAGAGACGGCATGGTACCCATAGTATTTCATAGCGACGCATTTTCTGTGTTAATTCTTCAATGTGAGGAAGTGAGGGATGCAGTAAAGCAGGTATAAAGCACCGGAAAAGAGATACTCGACTCAGAAAAGAAAATACAGTCGTTGCCGTAGAAACGTTACATGATTGGGAAGGGGAAGGCATGGAACCCATAGTATTTCATAGCGACACAATTTCTGTGTTGTCAATGTGAGATAACGACGGATGTAGTAAAGAAGGAATAGTGCATCGGAAAATTGATTCTCGACTCCCAAAAGAAAATCCTATCGTTGAAATAGAAACGTTATTCGATTGGGAAGCAGAAGGCATGGAACCCAGGGTATTTCATAGCGACGCTCTTTGAGTGTTAATTCGTCAATGTGAAGGTGCGAGGGATACAGTGAAAAAGGAGTAGTGCATCGGAAATGAGTTACTCACCTCCGATTAGAAATTCTTATCATTGCTGAAGGAACGTTACTCGATTCGGAAGGAGAAGGCATGGAACATAAAGTATTTCATAGCGACGCAATTTCTGTGTTATTTCGTTAATGTGACTGAGTGGGAGATGCAGTAAAGAAAGAATAATGCATCAGAATAGCGATACTTGACTCCCAAAAAAAATCCTGTAGTTTCCGTAGTAACGTTATCCGATACCGATGGAGAAGGCATGGGACCAAGAGAATTTCACAGCGACGCAATCTGTATGTTAATTCGTCAATGTGAGGGAGCGAGGGATGTAGTAAAGTAGGTATAATCCATCGGACAGGAGATACTCGACTCCCAAAAGAAAATCCTGTCGTTGCCGTGGAAAGACTACTCGATTTGGAAGGGGAAGGCTTGGAACCCAAAGTATTTCATAGCGACACAATTTATGAGTTAATTCGTCAATGTAAGGGAACGACGGGTGTAGTAAAGAAGGAATAAAGCATCATAGAAGAGATACTCGACTCCCAAAAGAAAATCCTATCGTTGCCGTGGAAACGTTACTCGATTGGGAAGGAGAAGGCATGGAACAGAGTGTATTTCATAGCGACGCTCTTTGTGTGTGAATTCGTCAATGTGAAGGTGCGAGGGATACAGTGAAAAGGGAATAGTGCATTGGATAAGATATACTCACCTCCGAAAAGAAAATGCTCTCGTGGCCGTAGAAACGATACTCGATTGGGATAGAAAATGCATGGAACGCAAAGTATTTCATAGCGACGCAATATCTGTGTTAACTCGTCCATGTGAAGTTGCGACGGATAAGGTATAGAAGGAATAGTGCATCGGAAATGAGATACTCGAATATCAAAAGAAAATCCTATCGTAGCCTAGGAAACGTTCCTCGATTGGCTGGGAGAAGGCATGGATCACACAGTATTTCTTAGCGACGCAATCTGTGTGTTAATTCGTCAATCTGAGGGAACGAGGGATGTGGTAAAGAAGGAATAAAGAATCGTAAAAGAGATACTCGACACCCAAAAGGAAATCCTATCGTTGTCATAGAAACGCTACCCGATTGGGAAGGAGAAAACATGGAACACAGGGTATTTCATAGCGACGCAATTTCTGTGTTAATTCTTCAAAGTGAGGGAGCGAGAGATGCAGTAAAGAAGAACTAAAGCATCGGAAAAGAGATACTCGACTCCCAAAAGTAAATCCTGGGGTTACAGTAAAACCGTTACTCGATTGGGAAGGAGAAGGCATGGATTCCATAGAATTTGCATGTTAACTCGTAAATGTGAGGGAGCGAGGGATGCAGTAAAGAAGGAATAATACATCGGATAAGAGATACTCGACTCCCAAATGAAATTCCTTTCGTTGCCATAGAAACGTTTCTCGAGTGGGATGTAGAATGCATGGAACCCACAGTATTTCATAGCGACGAAATTTCAGTGTTAATTCGTCAATGTGAGGTAGCGACGGTTGCAGTGAATATGGAGTGATGCATCCGAAAAGAGATACTCGCCTCTGAAAAGAAAATCCTTTCGTTGCCGTAGAAACGTCTCTCGATTGGGAAAGAGAAGGAATGGAAACCAGAGTATTTCATAGCGACGTAATTTCTGCGTTAATTCGTCAATGTGAGGGAGCAAGGAATCCAGTAAAGAAGAAATAATGCATCAGCAAAGCGATACTCGCCTCATAGAAGAAAAGCATGTCGTTGCCGTAGAAACGGTACTCGATTGGGAAGGAGAAGGCATGGAACCCATAGTATGTCATAGCGACGCAATTTCTGCTTTAATTCGTCAATGTGAGGGAGCGAGGGTCGCAGTAAAGAAGGAATAACGCATCGGAAGAGAAATACACGCCCCGAAATAAAATCTTGTTGTTACCATAGAATCGTCACTCGATTGGGAAGGAGAAGGCATGGAACAGGGAATATTTCGTAGCGACGAAATTTGTTTGTTAATTCGCCAATGTGAGGTAGCAACGGATGCAGTATAGAAGGAGTAATCCATCGGAAAAGTGATACTCGACTCCCAAAAGACAAACCATACATAGCCGTAGAAATGTTACTCGATTGGGAAGGAGAAGTCATGGAACCCAGAGTATTTAATAACGACGCTATTTCTGTGTTAATTCGTCAATGTCAGGGAGCAAGGTTTGCAGTAAAGAAGGAATAATGCATCGGAAACGCGATACACGACTCCCAAAAGGAAATCCTTCCGTTGCCGTAGGAACGTTACTCGATTGGGAAGTAGAAAGTATGGAACACATAGTATTTCATAGCGACGTAATTTCTTTGTTAATTCGTCAATGTGAGATGGCGATGGATGCAGTAAAGAAGGAGTAATGCAACGGAAGAAAGATAAAAGACTCCCAAAAGAAAATCGTGTCGTTGCCGTAGAAACATTACTCAATTGGGAAGGGGAAGACATGGAACCGAGAGTATTTCTTAGCGACGCAATTTTTGTGTTAATTTGTCAATGTAGAGGTGCGAGGGATACTGTAAACAAGAAATGGTGCATCGGAAAAGAGATACTCGACTCCCAACGTAAAATCATATCAGTGCCGTAGAAACGTTACTCGATTGGAAGGAGATGGATTGGAACACGGAGTATTTCGTAGCGACGCAATTTGTGTGTTATTTCATCAATGTGAGGGAGCAGGGGATGCAGTAAAAAAGGAATTATGCATCGGAAAAGAGATAGTCGACTTCCAAAAGAAAATCCTATCGTTGCCGTAAAAACGTTACTCGATTGGGAAGGAGAAGGCATGGAACCCTGAGTATTTCCCAGCGACGTGATTTGTGTGTTATTTCGTCACTGTGAGGGAGCGAGGGATGCAATACAGAAGGAATAATGCATCGTCAAATAGGTAGACTAAAAATGGAAAATCCTATAAGTGCCGGAGAAACGTTACACGATTGGAAAGGAGAAGGCATGGAACACAGAGTATTTCATAGCGACGCAATTTCTGTGTTAATTCATCAATGTGTGGGAGCGAGGGATGCAGTTAACTAGGAATAATGCATCGGAATAGAGAAACTTGAATCCCCAATGAAAATCCCATCGTTACTCGATTTAGTCGGAGAAGGCAATGAAGCCAGAGTACTTCATGTTGTTGTTGTTGTGGTCTTCAGTCCTGAGACTGGTTTGATGCAGCTCTCCATGCCACTCTATGCTGTGCAAGCTTCTTCATCTCCCAGTACCTACTGCAACCTACATCCTTCTGAATCTGCTTAGTGTATTCATCTCTTGGTCTCCCTCTACGATTTTTACCCTCCACGCTGCCCTCCAATACTAAATTGGTGATCCCTTGATGCCTCAGAACATGTTCTACCAACCGATCCCTTCTTCTGGTCAAGTTGTGCCACAAACTTCTCTTCTCCCCAATCCTATTCAATACTTCCTCATTAGTTATGTGATCTACCCATCTAATCTTCAGCATTCTTCTGTAGCACCACATTTCGAAAGCTTCTATTCTCTTCTTGTCCAAACTATTTATCGTCCATGTTTCACTTCCATACATGGCTACACTCCATACGAATACTTTCAGAAATGACTTCCTGACACTTAAATCAATACTGGATGTTAACAAATTTCTCTTCTTCAGAAACGCTTTCCTTGCCATTGCCAGCCTACATTTTATATCCTCTCTACTTCGACCATCACCAGTTATTTTGCTCCCCAAATAGCAAAACTCCTTTACTACTTTAAGTGCCTCATTTCCTAATCTAATTCCCTCAGCATCACCCGACTTAATTAGACTACATTCCATTATCCTTGTTTTGCTTTTGTTGATGTTCATCTTATATCCTCCTTTCAAGACACTGTCCATTCCATTCAACTGCTCTTCCAAGTCCTTTGCTGTCTCTGACAGAATTACAATGTCATCGGCGAACCTCAAAGTTTTTATTTTTTCTCCATGAATTTTAATACCTACCCCGAATTTTTCTTTTGTTTCCTTTACTGCTTGCTCAATATAAAGATTGAACAACATCGGGGAGAGGCTACAACCCTGTCTTACTCCCTTCCTAACCACTGCTTCCCTTTCATGTCCCTCGACTCTTATAACTGCCATCTGGTTTCTGTACAAATTGTAAATAGTCTTTCGCTCCCTGTATTTTACCCCTGCCACCTTCAGAATTTGAAAGAGAGTATTCCAGTCAACATTGCCAAAAGCTTTCTCTAAGTCTACAAATGCTAGAAACGTAGGTTTGCCTTTCCTTAATCTTTCTTCTAAGATAAGTCGTAAGGTCAGTATTGCCTCACGTGTTCCAGTGTTTCTACGGAATCCAAACTGATCTTCCCCGAGGTTGGCTTCTACTAGTTTTTCCATTCGTCTGTAAAGAATTCGTGTTAGTATTTTTTCAGCTGTGACTTATTAAGCTGATAGTTCGGTAATTTTCACATCTGTCAACACCTGCTTTCTTTGGGATTGGAATTATTATATTCTTCTTGAAGTCTGAGGGTATTTCGCCTGTTTCATACATCTTGCTCACCAGATGGTAGAGTTTTGTCAGGACTGGCTCTCCCACGGCCGTCAGTAGTTCCAATGGAATATTGTCTACTCCAGGGGCCTTGTTTCGACTCAGGTCTTTCAGTGCTCTGTCAAACTCTTCACGCAGTATCGTATCTCCCATTTCATCTTCATCTACATCCTCTTCCATTTCCATAATATTGTCCTCAAGTACATCGCCCTTGTATAGACCCTCTATATACTCCTTCCACCTATCTGCTTTCCCTTCTTTGCTTAGAACTGGGTTTCCATCTGAGCTCTTGATATTCATACCAGTCGTTCTCTTATCTCCAAAGGTCTCTTTAATTTTCCTGTAGGCGGTATCTATCTTACCCCTAGTGAAATAGGCCTCTACATCCTTACATTTGTCCTCTAGCCATCCCTGCTTAGCCATTTTGCACTTCCTGTCGATCTCATTTTTGAGACGTTTGTATTCCTTTTTGCCTGTTTCACTTACTGCATTTTTATATTTTCTCTTTTCATCAATTAAATTCGATATTTCTTCTGTTACCCAAGGATTTCTACTAGCCCTCGTCTTTTTACCTACTTGATCCTCTGCTGCCATCACTACTTCATCCCTCAAAGCTACCCATTCTTTTTCTACTGTATTTATTTCCCCCATTCCTGTCAATTGCTCCCTTATGCCCTCCCTGAATCTCTGTACAACCTCTGGTTCTTTCAGTTTATCCATGTCCCATCTCCTTAAATTCCCACCTTTTTGCAGTTTCTTCAGTTTTAATCTACAGGTCATAACCAATAGATTGTGGTCAGAGGCCACATCTGCCCCTGGAAATGTCTTACAATTTGAAACCTGATTCCTAAATCTCTGTCTTACCATTATATAATCTATCTGATACCTTTTAGTATCTCTAGGGTTCTTCCATGTATACAACCTTCTTTCATGATTCTTAAACCAAGTGTTAGTTATGATTATGTTGTGCTCTGTGCAAAATTCTACCAGGCGGCTTCCTCTTTCATTTCTGTCCCCCAATCCATATTCACCTACTATGTTTCCTTCTCTACCTTTTCCTACACTCGAATTCCAGTCACCCATGACTATTAAATTTTCGTCTCCCTTCACAATCTGAATAATTTCTTTTATTTCATCATACATTTCTTCAATTTCTTCGTCATCTGCAGAGCTAGTTGGCATATAAACTTGTACTACTGTAGTAGATGTGGGCTTCGTATCTATCTTGGCCACAATAATGCGTTCACTATGCTGTTTGTAGTAGCTTACCCGCATTCCTATTTTCCTATTTATTATTAAACCAACTCCTGCATTCCCCCTATTTGATTTTGTGTTTATAACCCTGTAGTCACCTGTCCAGAAGTCTTGTTCCTCCTGCCACCGAACTTCACTAATTCCCACTATATCTATCTTCAACCTATCCATTTCCCTTTTTAAATTTTCTAACCTACCTGCCCGATTAAGGGATCTGACATTCATAGCTACGCAATTTCTGTGTCAATTCGTCAATGTGAGGGAGCGAGAGATGCAGTAAAGATGAATTAATGCATCGGAAAATAGATACTCGACTCCCAAAAGAAAATTCTATCGTTGCCATAGAGACGTTACTCGATTGGGAAAGATATAAAGGCACATTTGCATGCCGTGCGTGAGCTTCTTTGGAAGCGCGAAATCTTAATTAAATAATTAATCTCTGACAAATAAATAAAGCCTATGGCACAGAACTGCAGCGCTATGTATCTGATAAAACAAAATACAATTAGAATACTCTTATGTTTGATGAAGAAAGGAGGAGGTCTGGCAGAGCAACTGGTGCGGGAAGCATGTATATTTTATTAACTGGCACACCGCCATATTTGAAATTATATAAGAACACTGCGAGTTGCAATCTTACTAGGCACTCGATTCTGTAAAGAATTTATATTTATGAAAGTAAGTAGAATTATTTAACTGTAGGCTTATTCGTTGAATATATCTGATTTAACTGTGTAAACTTTTTTATGTTTAGTAGACAGTCACCTCTGTACGACGTATTGACATGGCTGGCAAAATTATTCTACTATTGAGATTTAGATTTTGAGTCCGCACCTACCGCAGCAGTCTTTGGAAACGATTTAAATACGAAGTCCGATTATTCGAATCACATTTCACGTTCAACTACGAATAACATTGCATTTACGAAAAAGCCATTGTCAAGCGTCTGATACCAAATAATTAAACGTCCACGTTCCAGATAAGCATATATTAATTACAACCAATCACTATCATACATATACAATAATTAATATTTTATTTTATTTTATTTATTTTATATTGGCGACTGCGTGTCGGACTTGTTATTTTGTCATTTGTTACATTGTTCTCTTTGTTTCATGTGAAAAATCAACTTTCGGGACCTGGACGTGAATGTATGAGAAATAACAAAAATCTGAAGATATTTTCCGATTCTAAAATTTCCTGGGAAGACGCAACGAAGCTTCCAGCAAAATAAGGTAAGACGCAGCATCTTTGCATTGGCAGGCTTGACCAGACGCATAATTCAGTGTATTAGCTCTTCAGCAGATTCTGTACTATTTCTTTCAGGCGTAGCAGTTTTCAGTGATAAATTTCATTCTCAGTACTTTTCCTTAAACAATAACTCCTGCAACAATACCAATACACGAGTGTACAATATGGCCGACTTCTGTACGATACGTAGTAACATGGCCAGCAGCCATTAAGAATAATCCGATATTCAGTTTACATTTTTAAATTAACAAACAGCCATTGTTGCTGTAGTGACGTAACAAGACTGTTACGCCACTGGAGGTAGCAGAAGGAAAGGCACGCGTGCACACACGCCGACGGGCGTCAAGTCTGGAACAGGCTACGTAATTAATGCTATGAAGAAAAGTACGTAGCTGGATTAATACTTATCTTTAATCAATCATTGCGGTACATCGCTCTTGACTATACACAGGAGACTTTAATTACAATTACTGTAAGGCTAATGGCGCCTTGCTAGTTCGTAGCCATTAACTTAGCTGAAGGCTATTCTGTCTCTCGGCTAATGAGAGAGAAAGGCTTCGTGCATCTAGTCGCTAGCTAGGTCGTCCGTACAACTGGGCGAGTGCTTGTTCGTATCACGAGACCTGCCTTGTGGTGGCGCTAGGTCTGCGATTACACAGTGGCGACACGCGGGTCGAACATGTACTAAATGGACCGCGGCCGATTTAATCTACCACCTAGCAAGTGTGGTGTCTGGCAGTGACACCACAGTTGCTACGAGCGATTCATGTTCAACTGCATTTTATTTTAAAACCAGTGTCAAACTGTATTTTCTTGAAGCATATATTACGTGTGGAATGGTCATAACTAGAAAACAATACGCAATGACGGAACAGCAAAGACATACTATTCAGAGGCAATCCGACTCGGACGAGAGACAAATGTTAGAAAATGACTTAACGACAGCAACCGGTAGTGACGATTCATCAAATATTGATGCAAGTGTTAACGGAAATTTTGACAATAGGCCGTCCACCACAAAAATTTCAAAGACTCAGTCAGAGCCCATGTTAATACATGACGTCACGTCTAATGACGGGCGGGGGCAGAGACCTTGCAAACAGTAAACATTGCCACAGCTCATTTTCAAAATATTAATAAAGAATTTCATGATTGGGTAGAGAGAAAAGACAAACATTTTGATAGATGCATACGTGAAAATTTACCAACAATTGTGCACGACTCCGTAGCGGAATACATCACTAATAACAAACAGCTGATTAGTGACGCAGTACAATCCGTCACTGCACACATGAGACAATTCCCCGATCAACTACAGTCTGAATGTAACGAAAATATCAGCCAAAATGTACAGTTCAGAAACCAATATACATTCGAGTATGACGCACACATACCGCACACGACAAACACATAAGTACAAAACACACCACGACTACAACACGTACCACGTCGTGCAAACACAAACACAAGCTATTATCATGGTAAACCACAGCAACATTATCGTAATTACTCGCCATCTGAACATTACAGTAATTACAGTGGAACAAATCCATATCATAATGCAAAGGAAGAAGAAAGCTTAATAAAACACAGGCATTTTCAGACTTTTATCCCAGAAAAACGAACCATTCATCCGGTGATTTTTCTTAAATCTTTCAGAAACGCATTTCCACGCACTTGGAGTGATCGGAAAAAGATTTCATATATTGTCGGTTACATTCAAGGTGATTCAGCTGTCTGGGCATACAGTCAAGCTGACGTATGTACCATGTACAGTGAGTTTGAGTGTGCCTTTCTGAACAAATTCTGGTCGCAATCCGTCCAGGAGCGACTCAGAAGACAAATTTTAGATCCTGAAACTTTTAACAGTAAAAATGGTAACTTACGCAGATATTTTGAGAAATACTTGAACATGGCACATTTTTTGGAGGAACCAGTCGCAACACGTGATATACTCCGTGCGTTGAAGGCCAAATTGCCCTTCAACATTAAAGAAAAACTCTTACATATTCCGGATGACGATCCAGATTATTTTTTAACGGCTTTAGATTCGATTGACATGTTACTAGAAGATCAGCGCTTCGCGCGGCAAAACAGCAGCCACAATCTTTATACTAGTGGTATGCAAAACATGCAGGCTTGCCAACTCAATTCTGGCGCACCCACAGTTGGATACGCGGTACAGCAAAAACAGCAAACTCACATGCCGTCTCAATACGGAAATCAAAATCAACACGCGTATTCCAATACAGACAACAGTTACAACAGTAATTACACTTCATGCGGCAATCCATACAAAAGGCACCGCGGTAATAAGAACAACGGTAACAACGGATACAAATGTAACAACAAAAACACAAACAGAAATAGAAATAATAATAACTACGAGCCAAGACAGCATCAAGGCCGGACTCGTAGCGATCACTACTTTCATTCAAACACTGCTATACCACAGCAGCCACCAGGACAAAATTGGAGCGTACCTTACGACCGACAGGTAAGTCATAATGCGCAACAGCAACAACTGCAAAAGTTTGTAGATCACAACAGGCAATATCCGAATGTGAATATAATATAAGTGACACCTGATACACAACCTCAATCTCTGTCAGTACCTATGCCCCGGGTCGTGGCTGAAGAATTCTTGGGGGGCGACTTCAATGTTAATCAGTTATTTGACACCACCATTGAATAACAAAATATTGATTGGCCTAATAATTCTAAACAAAAACTACCTGTTTTATTTATAAGATACAACCACAATGAGAATATATCAGATGAACTTTTGCAAGACATTACACAATGTCGTTCAAACACAAATGAAATTGTTTTAGCCTCTACTACTTGTGTAGTAGGTGGGATTCCAACTACTATTATCTTAGATACAGGTGCAGCTGTGAGTGTTTTGTCTTTTAATTTCTATAGAAAGATGTGTGAATTGGAGCCTGTGCCTGAGTTTCCCGCCCAAAACTGTAAAATAACTACTGCTCTAGGTAATAAGTCATGTAGGGTTAAGAAGCAAGTTTTTGTAAACATTAAAATAGGTAATGGAACCGTACAATGGCCATTCCTGGTTGTACAAAACCTTGTGACAAATTGCATATTAGGATTAGATGTTATGAGCGAGAAGGACTGCATTTTAGACTTCTCCAAAGATAAATGTATTTTAAATGATAAAGGCAGTGTAATTATTATTGATTTGGACAGGAGAACTCTAAAGCATGACAAACGCTGTACAGGGTACAAGGTTCAGTTAGTACTTGACAATGACATTCAAGACATGCAAACACACTCATCTGACACAGAGCTAATGGACTTGAAAGCATTGCTTGATCATAAGATAAATGAAGCTACAGCTCTCAGTGTACATGAACGTATGAAACTACAGGAAGTGTTATCCAAATATTTACAAGTTTTTACCAAACGATTAGGTGTTATCAATACGTATGTGTACAAGATTGAAGCCTCACAACATCTTCTACCACAACACATATAACGTACCGTTATCTCAACGACCTGCTGTGTGGCAAGAACTTCAACAAATGTTTGACTGGAAGGTCATTGAACCATCCACCTCACCTTACTGTAGTCCTCTACTTGTTATCAAAAAACCAAATGGTAGCATTACGCTAGTGTTAGACGCACGAGCAATTAATAAAATAATTTTACCGGTTCATACAAAACCCGAAAATTTAGAAGAGCAGTTACAGAAATTTCTAGATGAAAAATATTTTTCCACAATAGATCTCGCTAATTCATTTTGGCAAGTAGGTATCACTCCTGATTCTCGGAAATATACTGCATTTATGTTTGGGGGGCGAACCTATCAGTTTTGTGTTCTAACCTTCGGATTGAATGTCAGTTCTGGGGTATTCATTACAGCCCTGAATACCGTACTTGGCGATGATTTAGTTGAGACAGTCACACACTATGTAGATGATATACTGATGGCTACACAGTCTTGGAATGAACACGTTGACACACTTCAAAGAATTTTAGAAAAATTTGCACAAGCTGGAGTCACAGCCAATCTTAGAAAATTAAAATTTGGTTGCAGTGAGATAAAATATTTAGGACATATCATTAATTCACAGGGCATACGTCCTGACCCCAGTAAATTAGATGCTATCAGAAACTTTCCTAGCTCTCGAACTAAAAAGCAGTTAAAATCATTCCTTGGTCTATGTTCATTTTTCAGACGTTTTTTACCACAACCACTTTTGAACAGTAAACATCTGCTAAATCTAATCAGAAAGAATCAAGTTTGGATCCGGTCGGAACAGTGCCAGAATGACTTTAATACAATAGAACATGCTTTAGTGAATGCAAACATATTGAGCCATCCAGATTTCAATTTAGATTTCTGTATGACTTGTGACGCATCACGTACTGGCTTGGGATGTTGCTTATTTCAAGTTGTAAAGAATAAAGAAAAGGAACAGATAAGAATTTTTGGGTTTGCAAGTCGTACTCTAACTGAATGTGAGCGTACATACTCCACTACTGAGTTAGAAACACTTTCCTTAGTCTGGGCATTCAAAAAATTCAATTATTATTTATTTGGAAAACATACAGTAATTTATACCGATCACCAGGCCCTGACATTTTTGTTAACTTGTAAACTTGTACATCCTAGATTATCACGAGGGGCAGTTACTCTTCAGAACTACTCTTTTGAAATTAAGTACATAAAAGGTAAAGACAACACCATTGCCGACGCTTTGTCTAGACTTCCACAAGGTATGAATGAAACCAACAGTGACTTAGAAAATATTTGACTACAGGATTCTCTTAATGCAAGACAAGCAGTATCACCAATATTATATTGATGTGTGCAGAAACATGGCTAAATTACTAAAATCTGATCCTCACTGGTATAAGATAATAACATTACTGGTAGAAAAGCACAATCATCCTTTGACTAAGTATTACAAGTTACACAATGATGTGTTATTTTATCGCCGACATCCAAATGCTACTAACTGGTGTGTATGCATTCCCAAAGAGTCTGAACGTTATTTCATTTGGCACACACACTTAGTTTGGGGTCATTATGGGACGAAAAAGTGTTTGGCAAAGCTCAGCACATACTGTTATTTTAGCAATATGAGAAGAAAAATTTACAGGGAACTGAAAACATGTGTCATATGTCAAAAGTCAAAACCTCAGAATTTATCCACAAAAACAGATTTACATTCTATTTTACCGAGTAAACACCTGCAAATTCTGTGTACTGACATCAGTGGACCGCATCCAGCAAACTCTGTTTTCTAAACATGTAAAACTTTATGCTTTAAAATCCGACACTGCAAATGCTATAATACGAAGATTCTCAAGTGATTACCTGAAGCACGTGGGAAAACCTAAAGCAATTCTGTCAGATAATGCAGCATACTACTCTGGGTACAAATGGAGAAATTTCTTGAAGGACAATAACATTAAAAGTATATTTATTTCAAGGTTTAGTCCACCATGCAACGCGACTGAGAGACTTTTCCGAGAACTAAACCGATTCATGAGGACCTACATTTCATCAAAACATACTAATTGGGTGTCCTACCTAAGTCTTTTCGAAGACGTACACAATAACTTAAATATTTACAATACAAATTACGCTCCTAACGAGATCATGTTCAATTGCAAACAGAACGATCAATGGATAGAACCATTACCTAAGTTGTCAGACAAGGAAATCACACCTGAACAGAAAATAAAAGAAGTATTGACTACACTGACACATCACGCACAGATACGAAACAAACATCACACAAACATAATAAAAAGAAAACAAAAATTGAAGGTAGGAATGCTTGTGCTACTTCGTACTCATCATATATCTGTAGCACTCAAACGACGCAATGCTAAGTGGCGTCTGCTATATGAAGGACCTTATATAATTGTTAACATACCGCATCCTGGTACGTATCTGTTACAACATCCTAGAACTAACCAATTTATTGGGCTATACGCACACCGAGACCTTAGAGCATTTCATGCTAAATAATGTCAAAGTCATACCCATGAAAACATTGCTAAGCAACTCGCAAAACTCTGTTTGCTACAACACAGATTATAAGCGGTATAGAAATTTTCATTTCAGCGGTTCCAGTGACGCAGTTGAAGGCAGAAGAACTTTTCTTTCAACGCCGCGGCACCACCGAGAAGACTGAATATTAAAGTAAAATTTATGATTACGTAGCAGTGAATGATATATTAATTTTTCACGGAACATTTGTGACTGTAGGTACCACTGACTTGGTATGACACCTGACGAATCGACAGACGTCGTCTGTGAAGCGATCTTTTACTTCGAGAAATAGATTAGACGCACATCTCTCAGCAAGAAAAGCATCTACCAGTAGCCAAGGCCACACAGACACTATACACACACGCACAAAACGCGAGGAATCTAACAGCTTTTCGTCTCTTATTATTTTGAATATTTATTGAGTAGTGAAAACGCCTGGTCTTGCCTACTGATGTAATGAATGTTGTGTCTAACCTATCTTAATTTCAGATGACATCACAAAAAACATCGATAAAATCCCAGCAAAAACGTTAAAGAGGACGTAAATATCTGCAATTCATGTAATCAAATATGACACAATGTAATAATTTATGGCTATGTAATGATGATGTAAACATGTTTATGTGTAACTGTATTATGTTTATGCTAAGAAAAAAAGTGACGTGTATATGTATGATTACTTATGTTTTTTTTTTAACTGCTGTATAATGTAACTGTTACTATGTGAAAATTTGAACGATAACGAGTGCCAAAATGTGAAAAACATAAAAAAAAATTACGTTGTGAACCACTGTTCACGGACATTAACTTCATTACTAAGTCTGCAACTACGCAGAAACCTATGTGAAAGAAACTGTTAATGACATTCATCATGCATCGTACCTTTGTAAACGCGTTGAACGATTTCTTTGATAAGTAACTACGAACATTTAGGTGAGCTATATTTAGCAAAAAACTGAAAATGTAAAGTGCGTAATTGGTGCATCGTCTAGTGACATTACTACAGTATCTAACTTCAAGATGTTAACTGGATTAAATGGTCACAACGTGCCTGTCCAGAAAACAACACGACGAGTGGAAGAATTTTGGTTGGAACTTCAGGGAATGGAATGTTCTCGAAATGTGACGGACACACTTACCTGGACTGTCCAAGGATCGACGCCAGCTATGTGCCGACCGAGGTTCTGCAACCAAGCTTCCACGGAATATCGAAAACGAACTGCATATGGGCCAATTACTCGACGGGTCACATCTGATCTGTAATTAACAATGCTTTTTGTCACAACGAACTGCATCACAACGACTATAATGGAAATAGGAATTGGACATGTTTATGTATCAATCACGTTGTTATACAGCAATGTTACTGTGATCAAAAAACTGTACCACGACGACACTAACATGTGAAAAATTATTGTGCAGCAGATGAATATAAATTGTAATAACGACACGATGTGTATAGGTCAACGCACCTGAAACAAAAAGACATTTTTCTTTGAAGCATTTTAATGCAATACTATGTAACTAAGAACATACAACAATCTAAAGTTGTATTGTATTATAACAAATATTGTAATTTTAAAACTAAGTTACCTGTCATAGAATGTAGTCTTCATATGTAATCTTGGAGGAATATTTTCTTTGTGCAACGACTAAGAAATGCGCGCCCACACGAACAATATGAACAGCAATACTGTGCCGCGTGATCTAAATTTACGATATAACGACAGTGCCGGAGTCACACAGACGCTTCTGCGCATGCGTGCACTCTATTTTGCCAACATAAGAACTTTTACGGCGCAAGCGCGTCATTCAAATTTTGTATTTAATATACAGTATAATGTAAGTCATGTAAATAGTTGTAGATAACTTAGATTTTCTTGTGCCTTTAGGTGAATTGCTCGCCTGCAGGTGTGTCCTTTCGCCTCACAATTCAGGGGGCAATATAAAGGCACATTTCCATGCCGTGCTTGTGTTTCCTCGGAAACGCGAAATATTCATTAAATAATTAATCTGTGACAAATAAATAAAGCCTAAGGCACAGAACTAGAGCGCTGTGTCGCTGATAAAACAAAACACAATTACGATACTCTTATGTTTCATTAAGAAGGAGAGGTCTTGTACAACAACTGGTGCGGGAAACATGTATATCTTATTGACGGGCACACCGCCATATTTGATGTTATATAAGAACACTGCGAGTTGCAATCTTACTAGGCACTCGATTCTGTAAAGAATTTATATTTATGAAAGTAAGTAGAACTATTTAACTGTAGGCTTATTCGTTGAATATATCTGATTTAACTAACTGTGTAAACTTTTTATGTTTAGTAGACAGTTATCTCTGTACGACGTATTGACATGGCAGGCAAATTATTCTAATATTGAAATTTAGATTTGAGTCCGCACCTACTGCAGCAGTCTTTGGAAACGATTTAAATACGAAGTCCGATTATTTGAGTCTTATTTCACGGTCAACTACGAATAACATTGCATTTACGAAAAAGTCATTGTCAAGCATCCGATACCATATAATTAAACATCCACGTTCCAGATAAGCAAATATTAATTAAAACCAATCACTATCATACATAATTGATAATTAATTTTTTATTTTATTTTATTTATTTTATATCCTGTCGTTGCCGTAGATACGTTACTCGATTCAAAAGGAGAACCCAAGGAACCAAGAGTATTTCTTAGCGACGAAATTTCTGTGTTAATTCGTCAATGTGAGGGAGCGAGTGATGCAGCAAGGAATGAAGTATGCACCGGAAAAGAGATACCCGACTCCCAAAAGAAAATGCTGTCGTTGCCATAGGAGCGTAACTCGATTCAGAAGAAGAAGACTTGGAACGCTGAGTATTTCATAGCGATGCAATTTCTGTGTTAATACGTCAATATGAGGGAGCGAGAAATGCAGTAAAGAAGGAATAATGCATCGGAAAAGAGATACCCGACTCCCAAAGGAAAATCCTGTTGTTGCCGTAGAGCGAGGGATGCAGTAAGCAAGGAATAATGCATCGGAAAAGAGTTACTCGACTCCAAAAGGAAAATCCTGTGGTTGCCGTAGAAACGTTACTCAATTCAGAAGGAGAAGGCATAGAACCCAGAGTATTACATAGCGACGCTATTTCTGAGTTAAGTCGTCAATGTGACGGAATAAAGAATCCAGAAAAGCAGGAATAAGGCGTCGGGAAAGAGTTACTCGTCTCCCAAAAGAAAATCCTGACGTTGCCGCAGAAACGTTAGTCTATTCAGTAGGAGAAGGCATAGAACCCAGAATATTTCATAGCGACGCAATTTCTGTGTTAAACCATCAATGTGAGGGAGCGAGGTATGCAGTTAAGAAAGAATTATGCAACGGAAAATGGATACCTGACTCCCAAAAGAAAATCCTGTCGTTGCCGTGGAAACACTACTCGATTCAGAAGGAGAAGGCATGGAACCCAGAGTATTTCACTGCGACGCAATATCTGTGTTAATTTGTGGATGTGAGGGAGCGAGGGATGCAGTAAAGAAGGAATAATGCATCGGTAAAGAGTTACTCGACTCAATAAAGAGAATCCTGTTGTTGCCATAAAAACGTTACTCGATTCAGAAGTAGAAGACATGGAACCCAGAGTTTTTCATAGCAATTTCTGTGTTAATTCGTCAATGTGAGGGAGCGAGGGATGCAGTAAAGAAGGAATAATGCATCGGTAAAGAGTTACTCGACTCAATAAAGAGAATCCTGTCGTGGCCATAAAAACGTTACTCGATTCAGAAAGAGAAGACATGGAACCCAGAGTATTTGATTGCGACGCAATTTCTGTGTTTATTCGTCAATGTGAGGGAGCGAGGCATGCAGTAAAAAAGGAATAATGCATCGGAAAAGAGTTACTCGACTCTCAAAAGAAAATCCTGTCGTTGCCATAGAAACGTTACTCGATTCAGAAGGAGAAGGCATGGATCCCAGAGTATTTCATAGCAATTTCTGTGTTAATTCGTCAATGTGAGGGAGCGAGAGATGCAGTAAAGAAGAAATAATGCATCGGAAAAGAGTTAATCGACTCCCAAAAGAAAATCCTGTTGTTGCCGTAGAAACGTTACTCGATTCAGAAGGAGAAGGCATGGAAACCAGAGTATTTCATAGCGACGCCAACTCTTTGTCAATTCGTCAATGTGATGGAGCGAGTGATGCAGTAAAGAAGGATTAATGCATCGGAAACGAGTACCTCGACTCCTAAAAGCAAATCGTGTCGCTGTTGTACAAACGTTTCTGGACAGAAGGAGAAGGCATGGAAACGGAGTATGTCATAGCGACTTAATTTCTGTGTTAATTCATCAATGCGAGGGAGCGTGGGATGCAGTAAAGAAGGAACAATGCATCGGAAAAGAGATACACGAATACGACAAGAAAATCCTTTCGTTGCCGTAGAAACGATACTCGATTTAGCACGAGAGGGCACGGAACCCAGAGTATTTAATAGTGATGCAATTTCTGTGTTAATTCGTCAATGTGAGGGAGAGAGGGATGCAGTAAGGAAGGTATTATGCTTCGGATAAAAGATACCCGTCTCACAAAAGAAAATCCTTTCGTTGCCATAGAGATGTTATTCGATTCAGAAGAAGAAGTCATGGAACCCATAGTATATCGTAACGACGAAATTTCTGTGTTAATTCGTCAATGTAAGATAGCGAGGGATGCAGTAAAAAGAAGTAATGCATCGGAAAAGAGATACTCGGCACCCGAAAGAAAATCCTATCGTTGCCATAGAAATGGAATTAGATTCAGAAGAACAAGTCATGGATCCCAGAGTATATCGTAGCGACGATATTTCGGTGATAATTCATCAATGTAAGGGAGCGAGGGATGCAGTAAAGAGGGAATAATGCATCGGAAAAGAGAAACTCGGCTCCCAAAAGTAAATACGCGCGATGCCGTAGAAACGTTACTCGATTCAGAAAGAGCAGGCATGGAACGCAGAGTATTTCATAGCGACGCAATATCTGTGTTAATTCGACAATGAGAGGCAACATGGGATGCAGAAAACAAGGAGAAATGCGTCAGAAAAGAGATACTCGACTCACAAAAGAAAATCCTGTCGTTGCCGTAGAAACGTTGCCCCATTCAGATGGAGAAGGCATGGAACCCAGAGTATTTCATAGCGACGTAATTTCTGTGTTAATTCGTCAATGTGAGGGAGCGAGGGATGCAGTAAAGAAGGAATAATGCATCGGAAAAAGAGTTACTCAACTCGCAAAAGAAAATCCTGTCGTTGCCATAGAAACGTTACTCGATTCAGAAGGAGAAGGCATGGAACCCAGAGTGTTTCATACCAATATCTGTGGTAATTCGTCAATGTGAGGGAGCGAGGCATGCACTAAAGAAGGAATAATGCATCGGAAAAAAGATACTCGACTCCCTAAAGACTGTCGTGTCGTTGCCGTAGCAATGATACCCGATTCAGAATTAGAAGGCATGGAATCCAGAGTATTTAATAGCGACTCAATTTCTGTGTTAATTCGTCACTGTGAGGGAGCGAGGGATCCAGTAAGGAAGGAATTATGCTTCGAAAAAGAGATACCAGACTCCCAAAAGAAAATCCTATCGTGGCCACAGAAATATTATTCGATTCAGAAAAAGAAGACATGGAAGTATTGGAACAGGGCCAAAATCATTCCAAAATACCGTCACCCCCCCCCCCCCTTCCCGACTACGTATACGCGCTAGACATGAAATGTTTTCATAACACCGTCACCTTTCCAAAGCATCATTAGTCGACAAGGTCGCACGCAATGTATCCAGCATGTGTTGACTCTCTAGACTTTATTACCGGTGCGGGGTTGTGACATAGAGAGAGAGAGTTAGCGCCATCTCTCTCTACGACGCAATGTATCCGGCATGTGTTGACTCTCTAGTCTTTATTACCGGTGCGGGGTTGTGACATAGAGAGAGAGAGTTAGCGCCATCTCTCTCTACGCACGCAATGTATCCGGCATGTGTTGACTCTCTAGTCTTTATTACCGGCGCGGGGTTGTGACATAGAGAGAGAGAGATAGCACCATCTCTCTCTACGCACGCAATGTATCCGGCATATGTTGACTCTCTAGTCTTTATTACCGGTGCGGGGTTGTGACATAGAGAGAGAGAGTTAGCGCCATCTCTCTCTATGCACGCAATGTATCTGGCATGTGTTGACTCTCTAGTCTTTATTACCGTTGCGGGGTTGTGACATATAGAGAGAGAGTTAGCGCCATCTCTCTCTACGCACGCAATGTATCCGGCATGTGTTGACTCTCTAGTCTTTATTACCGGTGCGGGGTTGTGACATAGAGAGAGAGTTAGCGCCATCTCTCTCTACGCACGCAATGTATCTGGCATGTGTTGACTCTCTAGTCTTTATTACCGGTGCTGGGTTGTGACATAGAGAGAGAGAGTTAGCGCCATCTCTCTCTACACACGCAATGTATCCGGCATGTGTTGACTCTCTAGTCTTTATTACCGGCGCGCGGTTGTGACATAGAGAGAGATTTAGCGCCATCTCTCTCTCTATGTCGCAACCCCGTGCATACATACACGCGCTAGGCAGGACCTATATAAATCAATGCCCGACCTACCTCACTCTCACACTGCTCGTATACTTCATTCATCCAATACTTGTCACGTCTTCGTAATTAAACGTGTAAAAATGAAACGATCACGAACTGCCAGTGACAGCAGCAGCAGCAGCAAACGTGCTCATGTGGACGAAGTTCCATTCCCTGGTAAGTACATTTTCAGAATTCTGATATCTACACCCTTTAACTCTGTGTATGAGTGCTACATATCTTTTATAATGCTCTTTATAAAGATCGCTCCTCCACTTGTTCTGTGTGTGTTCCGGCTTACGTTTTTTACCCTTTTGAATCTCTCTCTCTATGAAAGTTGCTTATCCACGCATTTTTTTTACCTCTAACTTGGGTGTCTGAATCTTTTATTTTAACTGTTACATTTGTTTTGTACTGCTCTCTATAAATATTGTTCATCCACGTGTTGTATATTACGTGTTATACCCGTTATCGATCTCTCTCTGTAAAGTTTACTATGTCTTTTAACGGATTCTATGTTTGTGTATGTGTTAAGTCTTATAACCGTTTTGGACATCTCAATGTAAAGAATGAATTTCCACATGTTGTATGTGTTATAATTAATTTACCGTATCCGCTATAAAGATAGAGCTTCCACGTGTTGTGTATCTGTTATATTCGTTGTGCAGTGCTCTTTGTAAATATTTCATTTCGTTCCTTTTTTTTAAATTTGCTGGTCCGCTTATTTCTCTATCACTTAACTGAAAGCACACTTCCCTTTCCATATGCGATATTATATTCAGTCTTCTCCATCTTTCTAGATTTCTTCCAGCAAATCTTGGTTGATCTAGACAACCAGATCGAGATGGAAAGGGCTCAAGCGCAGCTCGAATGTAAGTACACTTATAATACAATCATACTTCTTAAACTTAAATAATTTCATCTAATATATACCCGTTTCCTGATTGTATACATTTAGTCCTCATAAGCCGGTCTTTTCTTTGTAGATGCGCCTAATTCAGCATTCGGTTCGACCACCCAAAACGTTCAAGGAGGCGACGGTAGCGTTCAAACGGCGCCCGCCACACAGGACACTCAGTCTTTAGAGGTGGAGGAGACCAACCTGCTTGACCCGTTTGAGGAGGAGATCAACCTACCTGAGTGATTTGAGGATCTACTTGATTTTGGCAATGAGTTGTTCAATCCATGGAGTCAGAGCGGAGAAGGTGAATAATTTTGAACATTAACATTCCTTTACATAACCACCATTACCTACTCTTATTGTTATTATTTATCGCTCTTTTAAATATAAATCACTAAATTAATTTTTTTCCTTATTTATCTTACAGGTAATCACACGGCGTAGGCCGTGTTCCTAGAGCGGTGGTTGCGGGGGCGGGACTCGGGCGCACCGAACCGCAAAGACACGCCGCGCCTTGCGTAGCCCCTATAAGGGCTTCGCTGGAGGCGGATGCAGAATACGCACCAGCTCCTCCCCCAGCGCTGTCGCAACCGTTTGGCTGCGCAGCCCGTCCGCCATCGCCACAGCCTGGCACTTCAAACCGGCTGTCACCCCCTCCTCCTCTAGAAGCAGCAGCTCACCGCCGCCGCCCACGCAAGGTATGCGTTCCGAGACGTATACCTCTCCCCGCAAATGATGATGATGATTACGATCACCCATCACCAGCCCATTCATCTATTGGGTGGACTCCTAGTTGTAGCAACAGTAATAATAGTAATTTCCTTATGGCTAGCGGTAGTTCTCTCACCCGTCCTATCGATAACGAAGTCGATCAGAATAACGGCGTAATGACTCCCTTAGAATACTCAGCAGTTGCTAGAGCGTTTGAGGGGCCAATCTCTTTCACCAGAATTGAGAATCCAGGCAGGAGGTATCGTGATCCTGTAAGGTTTTTGGAGGCGTGCCTCCCCGTCTTTGAGACCGAGCTCCTCAAACTCTTAGAAGATTTAACGCCTTTAAATGCAGTGCTGTGTTATGCTGTGAACTGAGTCACCCCCCTAAACATCAAGGTGACGCGGAGACGGCTACTCTGCATTATATATGGGGTGACAATGGCGTTATTTCTCGGAGCACATCGATTGCTGAGTGGTATCGAGAATCCACCTTGAGCGCTATTATGGCCCGATTTTCCGAGATGGAAGTACGTGGATCCGCTAAAGCGCTCAGCAGTATACCACACCTCGACATCCATATATATGTCTATGATCCAATGAATGGAGGGTCCAGTTATATTAAACTCCCTATAGATATTGAGAAAAAGCAGGCGTGCATTAATGTTCAAAATAACTATGATAATGCGTGTTTTGCATGGTCAGTCCTGGCTTGCGAGAGAAATTACAATTACAAACATCATCCCGAGCGTCCCAGCAGTTACAAAGTCAAAGATATTAAGAGACAGTATAACTTTGACGGAATAGAGTTCCCTTTAAGAATCCAGGACATACCCAAGTTTGAGGCTCAGAATACCGCAATATCGGTCCACGTTTATGGCCTGGAGAAGAAAAGCAAGTCAGATGAGCAGAACAAGCATACAGTAGTAGGCCCCCTCCATTTCTCAAAATTTGCAGGTGAACGAGAGTTGCATGTCAACATGCTGCTCTTCTCCGAACGTGATAATTATCACTACGTCTGGATCAAAGACATGTCCCGACTCATTTCCTCCCAGTTAAGTAAAAATGATCATAAACGACATATTTGTATAAGGTGTTTGAATTATTTTTCATCTCAAGAGTTATTAGCGACACACCTATTAGATTGTGCATGCAAGGACCCGGTACGTGTTGTTATGCCCACTGAGGAAAATAACTTCATTAAATTTAAAAATGCTCACCACCAGCAGCGTTGTCCTTTTGTTGTGTTCGCCGATTTTGAATGCTTGCTGGCTGCTATTACTCGTTGTGAAGGGAATCCCTTAGCCTCACACACAACCTTCACACAAAAACACGTACCTTATGCGGCTGCGTTCCAAGTTGTATGCGCATATGATTGTAAACTTAATAGCTATCAGTCTTATGTAGGGAACGACCTGGCGGTTTGGCTTCTCACAGAGCTTGAAAAACTTTCTTGGCAAGTTCACAAGCTCTACAGCATCAATATTCCCATGACCAAATCAAAGGAAAATGATGACTTGTATGAAAAGGCTGTTAATTGTCATATTTGCGGGCTGGTCTTAGAAAAGCGGAGACTCCTCGTAGAGACCATTGTCATCTTTCGGGTAAGTTCCGCGGTGCAGCAAACAATGCATGCAACTTGAAGTATCAGTTACCTACACACATACCCGTCTTTTTTCATAATCTGAGCGGGTATGACGCTCATTTTCTCGTTGAGCACTTGGCTAAGTTCGGTATGAAGAAGGATCAGGTCAATATCCTGCCTGAAAGTGTTGAAAAGTACATTTCTTTTTGAAAACGAATGACGCCGAAAATTACGCTCCGCTTCCTTGACTCTCTACGATTTATGCAAACTTCGCTCCAGAAACTGGTTGAGACTTTACCTCGGAATGATATGCATATCACTCGATCTGCATTTACCGATGAGGAAAAGTTTCAACTTGCGACGAGGAAAGGAGTTTTCCCGTACGAGTATCTTGATAGTATGGCAAAACTCAATTAAACCAGGCTTCCCGACATAACTTCTTTTACCAGTACTCTCACTGGCGATACCATAACTATCACAGATTATGAGCATGCCGTTAATGTCTGGCAGGAATTCAACATCCCCAATTTGGGAGAATATGCAAGGTTATACATGGACACGGACGTTCGTTTGCTTGCAGATGTTTTCGAAAAGTTCCGGAGTGTATGTATGACCACGTACTCTCTGGACCCTGCCTTTTATTACACGGCACCTGGGTTGTCCTGGGACGCTATGCTCAAAAAAACGGATTGCAACATTGAACTTTTGACTGATGCTTCAATGCTTCTATTTTTTGAGCGAGGGATCCGCGGCGGACTTTGTCAATGTGTTCACAGACACGCCAAGGCAAATAATCCGCGGATGGGTGTCGAGTACAACGCATCCCTTGATTCTAGTTACATTTTGTACTTAGATGTTAACAATTTATATGGGCATGCTATGAAACAACCGCTGCCGGTTGCCGGGTTCCAATGGGTGCCTGAAGACGAATTGAAGGGATTAGGTGGACAGATAATGGGTCTTGCGGCCGATTCTGATGTAGGGTATGTGCTTGAGGCAGACATCGCGTACCCTATTAATTTGCATGGAGAGACAAGCGACTTGCCGTTATGTCCAGAGCAACAAATTCCACGAGGAAGCACCATCCCTAAACTGATGGCCACTGTTGGGGATAAGCAGAGGTATATTATTCATTATCGTAACCTCCAGCAGTGTCTCAGATTAGGAATGGAGCTCATTAAAATCACCCGGGCAATCTCCTTCAAGCAATCCCCCTGGTTGAAGGAGTATTTTGAACTAAACACCTAAAAGAGGGCGATCGCGAGTAATGATTTTGAAAAAGACTTTTAGAAATTAATGAATAATTCCATTTTCGGGAAAACTATGCAAAATGTAAGAAATGAACGCGATATTGTTATTAGAACCGCATGGGAAGGGCGTTACGGCGTGAGAAAATGTATAGCCAGGCCAAATTTTAAGCGTGCCACCATCTTCAATGAAAACTTTGTTGCTGTGGAGATGTCGAAGAGTGCAGTAGAGTTTATGAAACCCATCTATTTGGGGATGTGTATATTCGATATCTCCAAATTCTACATGTACCGATTCCACTATGAGTTTGCGAAACCTCATTCCATAGATCCAAAATTACTCACTTAATATATCCATCACTTCTAGTCATTATAGAGCTTAGATTTTAGTTTGTAAGTTTCACCTACCGCTAGCCATCCAGTCAGAACTAGGTTTTTAAGTGTATGAGTTCCACTAATTAAATTCTTTCTGTATGTTCAATTGCTTGTTCTAGCGGAAAATGTTTCTAGACGTCCACTTTAAAGAAAAATATATATGTTCACCTTGTTCTTGTAGTTGAAAATCTTTAAATCGACTTACTTGGAAAAAAATATATATTCAATTTGTTGTTTTTCTTTTCGAAAATATTTAGAGTCATTGACTTGAAACAAATAGGTTTGGTATTAATTAAAAGTGCTTTGTTTTTCTGGTGGAACTTCATGAGCGATATTAGTTACTTTGTAAGATAGGGTAGTACCTCTGCATTAGCTTTAAAATTATATATGTAATTTATCTGAAGAGAATGCTTATATATATTTCTTAATTATCTAAAATTGTTAAAAAAAATTATCTAAAAGGATGTGGAATTTCAGATTTTTGGTTAAAAACCAATCTTATATCTGTAAACTCATATTTATATATAATGTGAAAAATGTTAAATTCTGATTTCAATAATAAACTCAGTTATTTCCTTCTAAAAAAAATGTTGTTATTTTTTGATACCCTAATAATGATTATTCTTTTTATTAAAAATATTATAAATTTATTTATGTGTGTATGCAGAATACGTACATACAGCCACATCGCAATGCATAAAGTTATAAGGTTTCATGCTTTTAATCACAAGTGCCGGAGTTCTGCTAGTTGTCACGAACACACACAGCCCAATGCAGTGCTATCTCTTACAGTCCTACGTCAACAGATACTTTAGAGAGCGTAATCTGACGCATTGCTTTCCACAACGGCCGCGAGGCCGGCAACTGGTGCAACCCCCTACCAAGCGTCAGCGGCTGCGCGTGTCTGTCGATTTCGACGGAGACCGCGAGATCGGCATCCGCGCCTAACTATGACAGTAGGCTCATTCCACGTCAAAGGCCAGGGTATGTGTCTCTCTCGGACAGTTCCCTTCATATACAATATAAAAAGAATAAACTTACAATACTAGGGACGTTGGATATCATAGAAAGAAAAAACACTCAATCTTGTAAATTATTATTTATTTCTAATAAAAGTGAAAAGTAACTTTACATTCTCATATGCAGATACAAAAGCACTTTTTTGGTAATCGTTCTTCAGTCGATGGATGGATGGACATCCGTACCATTCAAGGTCTTGAATAGATGCAAATTTAAATATTCGACGCATCCAGGAGGTTTTGTCCTTTCCCTTCACGTAAACGATGGTGTCCTTGTGATCGAATAATTTAAGTGCGATCAGTACATCCTTATAGGGTATGCCGGGATCATCCCAGTGAATTCCATGATAAAAATTAGTTAACCACAATGCACTGGTCCGTGTTTTACAAGATTTCACTTGCGTGAACGGTCTTGGTGATCGAATATTTGCGGAGAAGGTTTCAATTATTCCTGCGTCTTGTGTGTAGGCCACAAAAGCAACTTGTTTAAATACGAACTGTCTACGCTCTCCATCATGGAATCCTTGAACATCTGCAATGATCTTCACAGGCTGAGTTGCCATCGTCAAATGATCAATGCACAGGACAGCATATTTTCATTTATACAGCTCGTTGCACAACACCTGTGAGCGGTGAGTAATTGATTATTCTGTCGTGTAGGACTAATGCATATGCAGCGGTGTGTTCTCGGAAATTTGTCGATGATTCAAATTCTATTCGAACGTCTATAGGTCCAGACTTAATTATCTCATTCTGTTTAGAGTAGTCTATTACAATCATCGGTGAAAGCTCTTTGAACTTACGAGGACTCAGTAGACACCCCCCTCCCTCTCCTTCAGCAATTTCATAGTAAGAAGGACGAAACCTTGCATACATGTCATACGCGAGGCTGTATACATTTTCATTCCATTGCAGAAGTAGATTGTCATATGGGTAGAATTCTGAATTGAGGTAGACTTTGGCGTTAGTTAACTTGCAGTTATCGAACACGGTGGAATCGTTTGATGTATTTGCTCTTCTATCAGTCTGAAACGCAAGTATAATGAATCTGGGTGTCTCGATATGACTGGAGGTCTTAATAGCCCATGTTAGTCTGCTCGCGGTCGGTAACACTGGATACTCAAAGATCTCCCATGAGCGGAAGGTCAGTGACAGAAATGTACCTGAATTCAACACTTTCAAAAGCTTCAATCGTTTCTCGTCGGATACACTGACGTGAGGCATTTTCCATATTAATTTGTTGATTGTGATCCTATTCTCTTCTTGAGCTCCTTGAATGTACGAGTTATTGTCTGTCGCACTCCACACGAGAATAAGTTCCTGTTTAGCGTTCATAATAATCTGTCTCATATCCTCAAAATATCCCGTAAGTATTTTTAGAGGTATGCATGCAGTAAATCGCTTGTACTCCTGGGGTGTTCTACCCTCCGCATCGTCTATGAACCATCCAGCATTTTCTAAACTATGCAGATCTGCTGGTGATGCCGAGACGTATGTTTTAGGGGTCGATGTTAGACCAACATTGCGTGTACGATCAATCTCAGAACCATTCAGTTCATAGCGAATCTCTTGGAAGAGGAATGCCAATGCGTTGCGTGTCAGCTTGGACCCCACTGTATCGGTGCCATCAGTTTTCTTGAATGACCCTTCGAGATATATGAAACTCTTGCACGGAAGAGTGAGTGTGTCCTGGTGCTGTATGACAATCCTGATTTCATCATTCTTGTTAAACGTGGTTGAAGCGTAAGATTTATGAGAGAAGTATTCTTGACGTATAATTCTGTCATCATACTCTACTGCATTGGTTATATTGAGTGATGACGTCATTGCAGGGTTTGAGACCAACTGATTTAAGAAATTCGTAGTTCATAGGTGTTATCAGTTTGCTGTTCAGTAGCGAAGTGGCGCGCTGTGTATTGCGTGCACTTGTTTTACACCGCAAGCCCATCTTGTTGTAGATGTAATCGTATAATGATTTCCTCACCGCGAAAGTCGACAAGTTTATTACTCTGTTCCACAATACGCAGCTCCAAATAGCCCAATGTCTGAGCAGTCACTGGAAGGTATATTCCATTGGCAGGTGTCTCAACAATCTTATACACCGCTGCAACTGAGGGGAAGAATCCGTAAATAGTGTGAATGAGAGTATCGTTGAGATAGGAATTCGTAGCAATGTTACACTCGACACGTATTGTGCTGACTGGGAGTATATCCACAGACTGATTGGACTTGTAAAATTTAGTTGGATCTTTCTTCAAAATCAGCCCTTTTGTGAATCCAAGCAGGGGTCCTATTGAATGTTTCTGGCTAAAGTCAATCGTTGCATTTAGAGTCCTAATTTCAGATTTAAGTGTATTGATGTTTGCACGTAGTTCAATACCTTTTCCAGACTGTTTTAAGAGTTCGTTTAAATCGTCAATATCGTATGCACCAGATTCTATTTCAAGAATATCTTTTTCACCATTAATATCTAGATGCAGTTTATTGTTAGTGTTGGTGATATTCGGGATGCTGTTGTACGTCTCCAGTCCAATCAATGCAACACTCCATTGACCTGCACTCAAATCAATTGGTGGGAAGTAATTTGCACGCAATACAGCTGACCGTCCTTTCAACGTCAAAGTGTACGACATTGCATCTGAACGTCAACTGATGAATGAAGGTTTAAACATCCTGCTTATATACGTTAGTTCTTGTTCTTATTCTTCTTCTTTGTGAACGTCAAGAGAAAGATGATGCAAAGATGCCCGCAGAGGTATGTATTAAAGTCCTGATACCGTTGATAATTGTATAGCACATGTCTTCTGTGAGTGAAGTATTGCTGTAATCCTTCGAGTGGTTGCAGGTCACCAAAGGAGTCGAAATAGTAGACTACCCCAGCGTCTTTCATAACGTACGCCACCCAGTGGGTGCCAGGACCTCCGACAACATCTAAATTCACAATACCGCATTCACCAGTTTTCCACATAGTCTTAGGTAATGTATCCCTCATAAACACACCACGGAATCTTGGTATCTTGAATTTATGTCTAACAAACTTAAGAAGGTCTGTATTTGTGAGTGGTCGATCTGGTAGGATCGCTATTGGGCTTTTTTTTTTTATTTATGAATAGACCCTTCTTGTACGGTTTCAAGTATAGGCCTTTTCCAATGACTGCTGCTTCCATCATGCGGTTATGTCTTCTCGCCTCTTCTAACTGGGTTTGCGAGTTTTGCGCATTCTTGACTGTTCGAGCGATAGCTGCAGCCCCACCGGCGAGCGAACCTACCGCTGAGAGCGCGGAGAGGACTGGGATGAGAAAAGGAATAAAACCGCCGGATGTCTTGGGTATTGGTAGAATTCGAGGTGCTTTAACGGATCTTCACGTTGGTGATTCTTTGTCCTTCATTGCGTTTTTAGCTGCATACATCGCTGTCAGGATACATTTCTTCAAACAACCCTTCTTGTTCTTCATGTTTAGTGCGCGACGTGCAGCGTTCATAACGCGCTTGAAATTCATCACTCCTAATCCTAACTTGATTTTTCCGCGCATGGTTTTATCAACTGCGAATGCTGCGATGCGTTGACCTATACCAATATCGTTTCTTTTCCGTATCGCCTTAGCTTTATCAGCTAAAATCCTATCTGCAATGTGACGACTTGGTAGATCTTTATTTGCTTCGCATGCAATGTCGTGTTCCATGCACGCTTCGTCACGCAGATTCACTCCCTTGTCACCTCGCGCCAAGCGTTTCTGAAGCTTTGTCCCAGGTCCGCAGTAGCTATACCCCGGGATGTGTGATTCCAAAGGTAGTTTGTCCAGAACACCACCGCCTCCTCTAATGTGCCCTCGATCGCGCATGTCAGGCTACTGTGGTGGTTGTGGACGATGAATGTTCATTATATAGCAAATCCCTGGCATCAATCCAACTGTTTTGTGTAGCAGGAAAACCAAGCCATTTGACTAGGGCTTTATTTCCACGTCGTCTTATGACTCTCTCCACGAGAAAAAGATCTGGTTGTGAGCTCTTCTGCATCTCCTCAGTGTAGAAGGAGCCTGCAATTTCTTCACCTTTACTGTCTTTCAATAAATAAGTTCTAGGATTCGTTCGCTGCACATTTGAAACTGTAAATATCTCAGTTGACCAGTTCGGTAGGTATGATTTCTCAAATGCGGTCTTGTGTTTTGAGATACGCACCAAATCACCTACATTAAATTTCTGTTAGCGTGGATCCAGTATCTTAATGTGAAAGTATACCGTATCCATGAGTGTGTTATCACGAACATCAATTGGCCGCATTTTTATTGTGCTATGTTTGGTTCTATTATATTGAGCAATTATTTCTGGGAGGATATCTGTCCATTTGTATGAGCCACGAAGGTTAAACCGCATCAACATTCTGCCTTTTATTGTTCTGTTCAAGCGCTCTACGATACTTGCCTTCAGGTGAGTGAATGTCGAGTAGTGATGTATTCCATACCGCTGCATCACTGTCTTGAAGTACCTATTGTAGAACCCACCACCATGATCGGTTTGGAGATTGTCCGGGCATCGATTGGTTCCTATCTGTAGCAAGCGTTCAAAAGCATCAGCGACATTTGGTCCGGTTTATGTCTTGACTGGTACTGCCCATGCAAATTTGGAGTATGTATCAATAACAATTAAAATGTATTTGAAGCCATTATTCTCATGTGAATATTGTCGCATATCTACAAGATCAGCTTGCCACAAGTCATCCATCCCTTTAATCATGACATGCCTGCGCGGGTAGATTTTTGCGTGCTGGTTTGTGTAGTTCTCGAACTACGATCTCCATACTTATTCGATGATACCTCTCTCTCGAAGCTCAGAGATTATGGAGATAACTTCATTCGAATGAGCTGTATTACCTGCAGCAGCTGATGCCATGAGCAGACGTAGTCGATCTATTAGTTCGTTGGGGTCGTCATAATATATATACTGAGGGACTCGATTGTTCACTGTCTTAAGACCAATGTCAATACCATCTCCACTGCTGGCACCGTTGTTGTTGTTTTGGTCTTCAAGTATTGGTTTTATAATGGTTTTATACTTCCTGTTGGTTAGGCTTTTGGTGATCTTGTGTACACCAGTCATGTGTAGTATTGTCCTTATCACTAACTGAATAATTTATAGGTTTTTTAGTTGGTCTTAGGAAAATAAGATTCATTAAGCCTGGTGTTCGGTCAAACTGTCTATCAGCTATTTGTATTTTGTCTTCTGTTACAGTTATGGGATGTGTACCCAACATGTATGGTCTTCCTGGGCTAACGCCGAATGTTCTATCTATCTGGCCTGGTGCGTGACTAATAATTAATTCATCAATGGCTTGACTGTCGTTTTCGGTCATTTTCGTTTTTGGTGAGAGCTGTCGGAGAGACTCAGTAACGGGCTTAAAGGTCTCTCTTAGTGTTTGCTGACGATCAATATACCCTAACCTAAGCAACCGTAATTTCTCTCGGACTGCTTTACGGGCTTGAATGACTTTCTGTTTGGTCGTCGACATCTCAACGTATACTAATCAGACGTCTCTGCGACATGAGGCTTTATATATGCATTCATTTTCTTCAGCTTCTTAGTATGATCACGATCGCCCTTATCGACAACAATGAGGTCTACATCTATTTTTCTCTGAATATGATCGACCTTTTCAGTTAAGTCGGTTACTTTCTTACTGACTTGATTAACTAGCTCATTTAACTGATTCACCATTCTCAGAAGGGTTTGGTAATAGGTCTCTAGTTCCCTGCGCATACTTGCAACTTTAAGAGCCATAGCTTGAATTTTCGCATCCATGTACAAGCGAATGCTCTGTCTGTGTACACCAATCATCTCAGGTTGAGAGGTGGACATACGCGCGAATTTGTCCATGGTATGACGTAGACTGATGTGTTAACGTCTATTACCTTGTTATATATGCAAAAATTCTTGAAAGTTTCGTCTGTATCTACCATCATACAGTTTTCTTGTTTTATCAATAACGAGAGACCCATACTGTGAATGGTTCCAACAGTCTGCACATATCCTTAAGAAACCATTGAACGACATATCCGTCCCCACATGTGCTTGGTAAATGTGTCTTAAATTAAGATTGTCTTGCTTGAAGGCTATAATGAGATTTGCGTTATCCCTAACAAGTTGTTTGGGGATTCTGGAATATGTTTGACTTAGATAAAATACGTCAGCACCCATATGGCGACCGAAAGAGAAATATTTGCGAATTTGGTCTTAGTTTTCTACTGCAACATCGTCAAATATGAATACTGTGTTTGGTTTTGTTTCTTCAGGTGGGGGGATATGAGAGCTTTCACTGAATGTTGTGTATGTAACGCCATCTACACCCCGAAATATCTCATGCAATAGCTGATACTTGGGTTGAAAGAGTGTTTTTGAGAATAGACAGACATGTTCAAATCGGACACCTTGCACATTAGTTAGCAGAGTCATGAGGACATTAGTCTTGCCGCAGTTGGATGGGCCTACAATAATTGCTCTTATATTATCGGGAAGGAGAATTCCGTTTTTCTTGTTCTTCCTCTTCTTCTGCTCTTCACTTGAATCTTCACATGACCAGTCACCGACAACAAAGTCCTTGTGGTGAGGGTGCTTCACCCAGCCAGCCATGATAGTAAATGAGCCATGTACAAACAAGTACTTGACATATATAGAAAATATAACTGAGAGGATAATTATAATATTTGTGTGTAGCCGGTATAGTTCAATCAATTAACCGATTGAGCTGTACTGCCTACACGAGGAACACGTGTTTGAAGAGTAAGATGGTCATAATTTGAGTAGAATTAAAAAATTATTGGATCAATTTGATTATAATAGGAGTGGTGGTCTGAAATAAAAGAGAAACAGGAGATAAGATTAAATATAAATTATTTATTTAAAAATCATACATTGGATGTACTATTTCTGAGGTGTTATCATAATCTGCACGTTTCTTCTTAGAACCTGTACAATATATACGAAATAATTCTCTTTGGTTGGTAATAAATTCTGCACGTATCTCACGCAATCCGATAGGTGACTCTGAGTACTCTGGTTTTTGACACACGCATTTCAATTGGATGTCTGTAGTTTTAATGGCCATATGCGAACGAAGATGCTGTTCAAAATCGTCAATATTTATATTATTAACACGTAGAGAGTTTTTAACATCACTATATGCTGCCTCTATGCTAGGAACCCAACGATTCAGTCTCTCGAGAGCAAACCGTATAGAGGAGTCTAGGTTGAATAATTTGATAACTGATGGATGCCTTAGATAGACGCTGTCGACACCTGATTTAATGCATAAGGCGCAGTCATCATATACAGTAGTAATGGAAAGTGCGACATCGGCAAGACGAATTTCTGGTGGGGGATGAGTTGGATCATATTCGGTGGTCATTTGTTGATTGATGTAGCGCTCTGCATGACAGATCCCGGCCCAGTCGAACTCGGAAATCGGGACTTTAACACTTTTGGAAATATTTTCAATCTCCATTATAGCTTGGATCCCCCAGACATGATGGACGTCTATAGCAATGTTCACACGTTTGGAACCACTGGAGGTTAAATTATATGTCGTGGTGAATAGCGTAGCCGCACTAGACGTATTCTTTTAATTTACAGTATCTAAACTCGGTGGTTGCACTATCACGGGAGTGTTCGATTGTGATGAGTTATATGTAGGCATCCAGTACTGACCACCATTTAGTTGATCTTTAACACCCCCAGTGGTTGAATTCGAGGTGTGGTGAGCAGATCGAGCGTCTTCATCACACAAGTTGTTGAGTGGGACGGATAGCAGCAACTCCTTGTCCTGCTCCAACATGTAAGCTACAGGATCCCACGTGGTCGCTACTGGATCAAATGAGTCGGCTGTCGCTGGTGTAGGTCCGGATGAGATGGTTAACGAAGCTAATGATGGTGCAGGTTCGGACGCGTCTGCGGATCTAAGCATGGTTGCGTTTGACTCTGTTGAAAAAAGAAGATGAATGATTAGATATTAGCGAATAAGTGAAAACATTGAATAATAAGGATAATGAACGAGATAGAATAATGTGAAATATACTTACTTTTCCGTTTGATCCTGTCCTGAGTGACTGCACTGGAGGTTGACTGGTGCTTCATGATTGTTCTTCTTAGTCTTCCGCTGACTGAGTGACCAAGACTGAGGTCCCGGAACTGAACCTATATATGTCCTACAATGAGGTCATAGGATAGTTGAAACCTATTGGTAGAAGTCGAACATGTGACTCAATTAAGGGATCATATTGGATACAGCCATTTCCACCACCCCACAGGATACATTCCGTGCGTAGAGAGAGATGGCGCTAACTCTCTCTCTCTATGTCACAACCCCGCGCCGGTAATATAGACTAGAGAGTCAACACATGCCGGAAACATTGCGTGCGACCTTGTCGACTAACGATGCATTAGAAAGGTGACGGTGTTATGAAAACATTTCATGTCTAACGCGTATACGTAATCGGGAGGGGGGTGGGGTTGGTGACGGTATTTTGGAATGGTACTGGCCCTGTTCCAATACTCATGGAGCCCAGAGTATTTCGTACCGACGAAATTTCTGTGTTAATTCGTCAATGTAAGGGAGCGAGGGATTCAGTAAGTAAGGAATAATGCATCGGAAAAGAGATTCATGACTCCCAAAAGAAAATCCTGTCGTTGCCATAGAAACGTTACTCGATTCAGAAGGAGCAGACACGGAACCAAGACTATTTCATAGCGACGCAATTTCTGGGCCCATTCGACAATTTGAGGGTACGAGGGATGCAGTAAAGATGGAAAAATCCATCGGAAAAAAGATACTCGACTCCCAAAAGAAAATCCTGTCGTTGCCGTGGAAACGTTTCTCGATTCAGAAGGAGATGGCATTGAACCCAGAGTATTTCATAGCGACGCAATTTCTGTGTTAATTCGTCAATGTGAGGGAGCGAGGGATGCAGTAAAGTAGTGCATCGGATAAGAGATACTCGCCTCCCAAAAGAAAATCTTGTCGATGCCGTAGAAATGTTACTCGATTCAGAAGGAGAAGGCATGGAACCCAGAGTATTTCCAAGCGACGCATTTTGTGTTAATTCGTCAATGTGAGGGTCCGAGTGATGCAGTAAGGAAGGAATAATACTTCGGAAAAGAGATACTTGTCTCCCAAAAGACAATCCTGTCGTTTCCGTAGACACGTTACTCGATTCTGAAGGAGCAGGCATGTAACACACAGTTTTTCATAGCGACGAAATTTCTGTGTCATTTCGTCAATTTGATGGAGCGAGGGATGCAGTAAAGAAGGAATTATTCATCGGAAAAGACATACTCGACTCCCATAAGAAAATCATGTCGTTGCAGTACAAATTTTACTCGATTCAGAAGGAGAAGGCATGGAAGCCAGACTATTTCATAGCGACACAATTTCTGTGTTAATTGGTCAATGTGAGAGAGCGAGGGATGCAGTAAAGAAGGATTAATGCATCGGAATAGAGATACTCGACTCCCAAAAGAAAATCATTTCGTTGCCGTAGAAACGATACTCGATTCAGAAGGGAAAGGCATGGAACCCAGAGTATTTTATAGCGACGCAATTTCCCTGTTAATTCGTAAATGTGAGGGAGCGAGGAATGCAGTACAGAAGGATTAATGCTTCAGAAAGGAGATTCTCGTCTCCCTAAAGACAATCCTGTCGTTGCCGTAGAAACGTTACTCGATTCAGAAGAGATGGCATGGAACCCAGAGTATTTAATAGCGACGCAATTTCTGTGTTAATTCGTCAATGTGAGAGAGCGAGGGATAAAGCAAGGAAGGAAGTATGCTTCGGAAAAGAGTTACCAGACTCCCTAAAGAAAATTCTCTCGTAGCCACAGAAATGTCATTCGTTTCAGAAAAAGAAGACATGGAACGCAGAGTATTTCGTAGCGACGAAATTTCTGTGTTAATTCGTCAATGTAAGGGAGCGAGGGATGCAGGAAAGATGGAAAAATCCATCGGAAAAGAGATACTCGACTCCCAATAGAAAATCCTCTCGTTGCCTTACAAACGTTACTCGATTCAGAAGGAGAGGGCATTGAACCCAGAGTGTTTCAAAGCGACGCAATTTCTGTGTTTATTTGTCAATGTGAGGGAGCGAGGGATGCAATAAAGAAGGAATAATGCATCAGGAAAAAATACTCGGCTCCCAAAAGTCAATCCTTTCGTTGCCGTAGAAAAGATACTCGATTCAGAAGGAACAGGCATGGAACCCAGAATTTTTCATAGCGACGCAATTTCTGCGTTAATTCGTCAATGTGATGGAGGGAGTGATGCAGTACAGAAGGATTAATGCATCGGAAAAGAGTACCTCGACTCTCAAAAGGAAATCCTGTCGTTGTTGTAGAAACGTTTCTCGATTCAGATGGAGTAGGCATGGAACCAGAGTATGGCATAGCGACGAATTTTCTGTGTTAATTCGTCAATGTGAGGAAGTCAGGGATGCAGTAAAGAAGGAACAATGCATAGGAAAAGAGATACTCGACTACCAAAAGAAAATCCTTTCGTTGCCGTAGAAACGATACTCGATTCAGAAGGAGAAGCATGGAACCCAGAGTATTTAATAGCGACGCAATTTCTCTGTTAAATCGTCAATGTGAGGGAGCGAGGAATGCAGTAAAGAAGGAATAATGCTTCGGAAAGGAGATACTCGTCTCCCTAAAGATAATCCTGTCGTTGCCGTAGAAACGTTAGTCGATTCTGAAGAGAAGGGGTGGAACCCAGAGTATTTCATAGCTATGCAATTTCTGTGTTAATTCGTCAGTGTGAGAGAGTGAGTGATGCAGTAAAGAAGAAAAAATGCATCCGAAACGAGATACTCGTCTCCCTAAAGACAATCCTCTCGTTGCCGTAGAAACGATACTCGATTCAGAAGGAAGATGTACGGAACCCAGAGTATTTTATAGCGATGCAATTCGTGTGTTAATTCGTCCATGTGAGAGAGTGAGGGGGTGCAGTAGAGAAGGAATAATGCTTCGGAAAAGAGATACTTGTCTCCCAAAAGACAATGCTGTCGTTTCCGTAGGTACGTTACTCGATTCAGAAGGAGCAGGCATGGAACACACAATTTTTCATAGCGACGGAATTTCTGTGTTATTTCGTCAATTTGATGGAGCGAAGGATGCATTTAAGGAAGGAAAAATGTATCGGAAAAGACATACTCGACTCCCAAAAGAAAATCTTGTCGTTGCAGTACAAATTTTACTCGATTCAGAAGGAGAAGGCATGGAACCCACAGTATATCATAGCGACACAATTTCTGTGTTAATTCGTCAATGTGAGAGAGCGAGGGATGCAGTAAAGAAGGATAAATGCATCGGAAAAGATTTACTCTACTCCCAAATAAAAATCATTTCGTTGTCGTAGAAACATTACTCGATTCAGAGTATTTCATAGCGACGCAATTTCTGTGTTAATTCTTCAATGTGAGAGAGCGAGGGATAAAGTAAGGCCGGAATAATGCTTCGGAAAAGAGATACCAGACGCCCAAAAGAAAATCCTGTCGTGGCCACAAAAATGTTATTCGATTCAGAAAAAGAAGACATGGAACCCAGAGTATTTCGTAGCGACGAAAATTGTGTGTTAATTCGTCAATGTAAGGGAGCAAGGGATGCAGGAAAGATGGAAAAAACCATCGGAAAAGAGATACTCGACTCTCAAATGATAATCGTATAGTTGGCGTAGGAACGTTAATCGATTCAGAAGGATAGGGCATGGATCCCTTAGAAAGTAAAAGCGAAGAAATTTGTGTGTTAATTCGTCAATGTGAGGGAGCGAGAGATGCAGTAGAGAAGGAATAATGCATCGGAAAAGAGAAACTCGACTCCCAACAGAAAATCCTGTCGTTGGCGCAGAAACGTTACTCGATTCAGAAGGAGAAGGCATGGAACACAGTGTATTTCATAGCGACGCAATTTCTGTGCTTATTCGTCAATGTGAGGTAGAGAGGGAAGCAGTAATGAAGGAATAATGCATCGGAAAAGAGATACTCGACTCCCAAAAGGAATTCCTCTCGTTTGTCGTTGACGTAGAAACGTTACTCGATTCAGAAGGAGAAAGCATGGAACCCAGAGTATATCATAGAGACGCAATTTCTAAGATAATTCGTCAGTGTGAGGTAGCAAGGGATGCAATAAAGATGGAATAATGTATCGGAAAAGAGATACTCGAGTCCCAAAAGATAATCGTATCGTTGGCGTAGAAACGTTAATCGATTCAGAAGGACAAGGCATGGATGCCAAAGAATTTCATAGCTACGCGATTTGTGTGCTAATTCGTCAATGTGAAGGGGCGAGAGATGCAATATAGAAGGAATAATACATCGGAAATAAGATACTCGACTCCCAAAAGAAAGTATTGTCATTGGTGTAGAAACGCTACTCGGTCCAGAAGTAGAATGGGTGGACTCCAGATTTCTTCATAGCGACGCAATTTCGGTGTTATTTCGTCAATGTGATGGTGCCAGGGATACAGTAAACAAGGAATAATGCATCGCAAAGGATACACTCGACTCTCAAAAGAAAATCCTTTCGTTGCCGTAGAAACGTTACTCGATTCAGAAGGAGATGGGATGGAACCCGGAGTATTTCATAGCGACAAAATTTCTGTTTTAGTTCGTCAATGTGAGAGAGCGAAGGATGCAGTAAAGAAGGATCAATGCATCGGCCAAGAGATACCCGACTTTCAACAGAAAGTCCTGCCGTTGCCATAGAAGAGTTACTCGATTCAGAAGGAGTAGGCACGGAACACAGGGTATTTCACATTGATGCAATAACTCTGTTAATTCGACAATGTGAGGCAGCGAGGGATGCAGTAAAGAAGCAATAATGCTTCGGAAAAGACATACTCGACTCCCAAATTAAAATCATGCCATTGCAGTACAATTGTTACTCGATTCAGAAGGAGATGGCATGGAACCCAGGGTGTTTCATAGCGACACAATTTCTGTGTTAATTCGTCAATGTGAGATAGCGAGGAAGGCAGTAAAGAAGGATTCATGCATCGGAAAAGAGATACTCGACTCCCAAAAGAAAATCATTTCGTTGCCGTAGAAACTTTACTCGATACAGAAGGAGAAGGCTTGGAACCAGACTATTTCATAGCGACGCAATTTCTGTGCTAATTCGTCTATGTGAGCTAGCGAGGGATGCTGTAAATTTGGAATAATGCATCGGAAAAGAGATACTCGACTCCCAAAAGAAAATCCTGTCGTTGCCGTAGAAACGTTTCTCGATTCAGAAGGAGAAGGCATTGAACCCAGGGTATATCACAGCGACGCAATTTCTGTGTTGATTCGTCAATGTGAGGGAGCGAGGTATGCAGTAAAGAAAGAATTATGCATCGGAAAATGGATACCCGACTCCCAAAAGAAAATCCTTTCGTTGCTGTGGAAACGTTACTCGATTCAGAAGGAGAACGCATGGAACCCAGAGAATATCATTGCGACGCAATATCTGTGTTAATTCGTGTATGTGTGGTAGCGAGGGATGTAGTAAAGAAGGATTAATGCTTCGGAAAAAATGATACTCGACTCCCTAATGAAAATCATGTCGTTGCTGTAGTAACATTACTCGATTCAGAAGGAGAAGCTATGGAACCCAGAGTATTTCATAGCGATGCAATTTCTGTGTTAATTCGTCAATGTGGGAAGAGCGAGGGGTTGCGGTAAAGAAGGAATAATGCTTCGGAAAAGAGATACTCGCCTCCCAAAAGAAAATCATGTCGTCGCAGTACAAATTTTACTCGATTCAGAAGGAAAGGGCATGGAACCCAGAGTATTTCATAGCGACAAAATTTCTGTGCAAAATCGTCAATATGAGAGAGTGAGGGATGCTGTAAAGAAGGATTAATGCATGGGAAAAGAGATACTCGACTCCCAAGAGAAAATCCATTCGTTTCCGTAGAAACGTTACTCGATTCAGAAGGAGGATGTATGGAACACAGAGTATTTTATAGCGATGCAATTTGTGTGTTAATTCGTCAATGTGAGAGAACGAGGGGGTGCAGTAAAGAAGGAATAATGCTTCGGAAAAGAGATACCTGTCTCCCAAAAGACAATCCTGTCGTTTCCGTAGAAACGTTACTCGATTCAGAAGGAGCAGCCATGGAATACACAGTTTTTCATAGCGACGAAATTTCTGTGTTATTTCGTCGATTTGATGGAGCGAAGGATGCAGTAAAGAAGGATTAATGCATCGGAAAAGAGATACTCGACTCCCTAAAGAAAATCAATTCGTTGCCATAGACACATTACTGGATTCAGAAGGAGAAGTCTTGGAACCAGAGTATTTCATAGCGACGCAATTTCTGTGCTAATTCGTCAATGTGAGGGAGCGAGAGATGCAATATAGAAGGAATAATACATCGGAAATAAGATACTCGACTCCCAAAAGAAAGTCCTGTCATTGGTGTAGAAACGCTACTCGGTCCAGTAGTAGAATGGGTGGACTCCAGATTTCTTCATAGCGACGCAATTTCGGTGTTATTTCGTCAATGTGATGGTGCCAGGGATACAGTAGACAAGGAATAATGCATCGCAGAAGATATACTCGACTCTCAAAAAAAAATCCTTTCGTTGCCATAGAAACGTTACTCGATTCAGAAGGAGATGGGATGGAACCCGGAGTATTTCATAGCGACCAAATTTCTGTTTTAATTCGTCAATGTGAGAGAGCGAGGGATGCAGTAAAGAAGGATCAATGCATCGGCCAAGAGATACTCGACTCTCAACAGAAAGTCCTGCCGTTGCCATAGAAGAGTTACTCGATTCAGAAGGAGTAGGCACGGAACCCAGGGTGTTTCATAGCGACACAATTTCTGTGTTAATTCCTCAATGTGAGATAGCGAGGAAGGCAGTAAAGAAGGATTCATGCATCGGAAAAGAGATACTCGACACCCAAAAGAAAATCATTTCGTTGCCGTAGAAACTTTACTCGATACAGAAGAAGCAGGCTTGGAACCAGAGTATTTCATAGCGACGCAATTTCTGTGCTAATTCGTCTATGTGAGATAGTGAGGGACGCTGTAAATTTGGAATAATGGATCGGAAAAGAGATACTCGACTCCCAAAAGATAATCGTATATTTGGCGTAAAAACTTTACTCGATTCAGAAGGAGAAAGCATGGATCCCGGAGAATTTCATAGCGACGCGATTTGTGTGTTAATTCGTCAATCTGAGGGACCGAGAGATGCAGTAAAGACGGAATAATGCATCGGAAAAAAGATACCCGACTTCCAAAAGAAAATCATTTTGTTGTCGTAGAAACATTTCTCGATTCAGAAGGAGAAGTCATGGAACCCAGAGTATTTCTTAGCGACGCAATTTCTGTGTTAATTTGTCTATGTGAGGGAGCGAAGGATGCAATAAAGAAGGAATAATGCATCAGAAAAAAAAATTCTCGGCTCCCTAAAGTCAATCCTTTCGTTGCCGTAGAAAAGATACTCGTTTCAGAAGGAGCAGGCATTGAACCCAGAGTTTTTCATAGCGACGCAATTTCTGCGTTAAATCGTCAATGTGAGGGAGCGAGTGATGCTGTAAATAAGGATTAATGCATCGGAAAAGAGTACCTAGACTCTCAAAAGGAAATCCTGTCGTCGCAGTACAAATTTTACTCGATTCAGAAGGAAAGGGCATGGAACCCAGAGTATTTCATAGCGACACAATTTCACTGTTAATTCGTAAATGTGAGGGAGCGAGGAATGCAGTAAAGAAGGAATAATGCTTCGGAAAGGAGATTCTCGTCTCCCTAAAGACAATCCTGTCGTTGCCGTAGAAACGTTACTCGATTCAGAAGGGATGGAATGGAACCCAGAGTATTTCATAGCGATGCAGTTTCTGTGTTAATTCATCAATGTGAGAGAGCGAGTGAAGCAGTAATGAAGAAATAATGCATCGGAAACGAGATACTCGTCTCCCTAAAGAAAATCCTGTCGTTGCCATAGATACGATATTCGATTCAGAATTACAAAGCGTGGAATCCAGAGTATTTAATAGCGACGCAATTTCTGTGTTAATTCGTCAATGTGAGAGAGCGAGGGATAAAGTAAGGAAGGAATTATGCTTCGGAAAAGAGATACCAGACTCCCAAAAGAAAATCCTGTCGTGGCCACAGAAATGTTATACGATTCAGAAAAAGAAGACATGGAGCCCAGAGTATTTCGAAGCGACGAAAAATCTGTGTTAATTCGTCAATGTAAGGGAGCGAGGGATGCAGTAAAGATGGAAAAATCCATCGGAAAAGAGATACTCGACTCCCAAAAGAAAATCCTGTCGTTGTCGTAGAAACGTTTCTCGATTCAGAAGGAGAAGGCATTGAACCCAGGGTATATCATAGCGACGCAATTTCTGTGATGATTCGTCAATGTGAGGGAGCGAGGCATGCAGTAAAGAAGGAATTATGCATTGGAAAATGGATACCCGACTCCCAAAAGAAAATCCTTTCGTTGCTGTGGAAACGTTACTCGATTCAGAAGGAGAACGCATGGAACCCAGAGAATATCGCTGCGACGCAATATCTGTGGTAATTCGTGTATGCGTGGTAGCGAGGGATGTAGTAAAGAAGGATTAATGCTTCGGAAAAAATGATACTCGACTCCCTAATGAAAATCATGTCGTTGCTGTAGTAACATTACTCGATTCAGATGGAGAAGCTATGGAACCCAGAGTATTTCATAGCGATGCAATTTCTGTGTTAATTCGTCAATGTAGGAGAGCGAGGGGTTGCGGTAAAGAAGGAATAATGCTTCGGTAAATAGATACCAGCCTCCCAAAAGACAATCCTGTCGTATCCGTAGAAACGTTACTCGATTCAGAAGGAGCAGGCATGGAATACACAGTTTTTCATCGCGACGAAATTTCTGTGTTATTTCGTCGATTTGATGGAGCGAAGGATGCAGTAAAGAAGGATTAATGCATCGGAAAAGAGTTACTCGACTCCCAAAAGAAAATCAATTCGTTGCCGTACACACATTACTCGATACAGAAGGAGAAGTCTTGGAACCAGAGTGTTTCGTAGCGACGCAATTTCTGTGCTAGTTCGTCAATCTGAGCCAGCGGGGGATGCTGTATATGTGGAATAATGCATCAGAAAATAGATACTCGACTCCCAAAAGAAAATCCTGTCGTTACCGTAGAAGCGTTACTCGATTCAGAAAGAGAACGCATGGTACGCAGAGTATTTCTTAGCGACGCAATTCCTGTGTTATTTCGTCAATGTGACGGACCGAGGGATGCAGTTAGCAAGGAATAATGCATTGGTCAAAGATATACTCGACTCCCAAATGAAGGTCCTGTCGTAGCCGCAGAAACGTCACTCGACTCAGAAGGAGAGGGCTTGGGACGCAGAGTATTGTACAGCGACGCATTTTCTGTGATAATTCGTCAATGTAAGCGAGCGAGGGATGCAGTGAGGACGGAATAATGCATCGGCAAAGGGCTACTCGACACCCAAAAGAAAATCCTATCGTTGCCGGATACACCTTACTCGATTGAGTAGGAGAAGGCATGCAACCCAGAGTATTTCATAGCGGCGCAATTTCTGAGAAAATTCGTCAATGTGAGGGATCGAGGGATGCAGTAAAGAAATAATAATGCATCGGAAAAGAGTTACTCGACTCCCAGATGAAAATCCTTTCTCTCCCGTAGAAACGTTACTTGCTTCAGAAGGAGAAGGCATGGAACCCAGAGTATTTCCAAACGGCGCAATTCCTGTGTTAATTCGTCATTTTGAAAGAGCGAGGGAAGCATTAAAGAAGGTATAATGCATCGGAAAACAACTACTCGACTCCCAAAAAGAAATTCCTGTCGTGCCGTAGAAACGTTACTCGATTCATGTGGAGAAGGCATGGAACCCAGAGTATTTCATAGCAACGCCATTACTGTGTTAATTCATCTATGTGAGTGAGCGAAGGATGCAATAAGGGAGGCATAATGCGTCGACAAGAGAAACTCAGCTCCCAAAAGAAAATCCTGTCGTTTGCCGTAGAAACTTTACTCGATTCAGAACGAGAAGGCATGGAACCCAGAGTATATCATAGAGACGCATTTTCTGTGTTAATTCGTCAATGTGAGGGAGCGAGGGAAGCAGTAAAGTAGGTATAATGCATCGGAAATGAGAAACTCGACTCCCAAAAGTAAATTCTTTCGTTGCCGTAGAAACGTTACTCCATTGAGTAGGAGTGGGCATGCATCCCAGAGTATTTCATAGCGACGCAATTTCTGTGTTAATTCGTCAATGTGAGGGTCCGAGGTACGCAGTAAAGAAGGAATAATGCAACGGAAAAGACATACGCGACTCCCAAAAGAAAATTATGCCGTTGCAATAGAAATGTTACTCCACACTGAAGGAGAAGGCATGGAACCCAGAGTATTTCATAGCGACGAAATGTCTGTATTAATTCCTCAATGTGTGGGACTGTGGGATGCAGCAAAGAGGGAATAATGATTCGGAAAAGAGATACTCGGCTCCCAAAATAAAATCCTGTCGTTGGCGTAGAAACGGTACTCGATTCAGAAGGAGAAGGCATGGAACCCAGAATATTTCATAGCGACGCAATTTCTGTGTTAATTCGTCAATGTGAAGGAGCGAGGGATGCAGTAAGGAAGGAATAAAGCATCGAAAAGAGAAACTCGACTCCCAAAAGAAAATCCTGTCGTTGCCGTAGAAACGTTACTCGATTCAAACGAGAGGGCATGGAACCCAGAGTATATCGTAGCGACGCTATTTCTGTGTTAATTCGTCAATATGAGGGAGCGAGGGATACAAAAAAGTAAGATTAATGCATCGGAAAAGATAAACTCGGCACCCAAAAGAAAATCCATTTGTTGCCGTAGAAACGTTACTCGATTCTGAAGGAAAAGGCATGGAACACAGAGTATTTTATAGCGACGTAATTTCTGTGATAATTCCTCTGTGTGAGGGAGCGAGGGATGGAGTGACGAAGGAATAATGCATCGAAAAGAGAATCTCGACGCACTCAAGAAAATCCTGACGTTGCCATAGAAACGTTTCTCGATTCAGAACGAGAAGGCATGGAACCCAGAGTATATCATTGCGACGCAATTTCTGTGTTAATTCGTAAAAGTGAGGGGACAAGGGATGCAGAAAAGTAAGAATAATGCATCAGAAAAGAGAAACTCGACTACCAAAAGAAAATCCTTTAGTTGTCGTAGAAACGTTACTCGATTCAGAAGGAGCAGGCATGGAACACAGAGTATTTCATAGTGATGCAATATCACTGTTAATTCGTCAATGTGAGGGAAAGAGGGATGCAGTAAAGAGAGTATAATGCATCGAAAAGACACACTCGACTCCCAAAAGAAAATCATGTCGTTGAAGTAGAAATGTTACTCGATTCTGAAGGAGAAGTCATGGAACGCAGGGTATTTAAGAGGGACGCTATTTCTGTGTTAATTCGTCAATGTGAGTTAGCGTGGGATGCTGTAAGGAAGGAATAATGCATCAGAAAAGAGATACTCGAATCGAAATAGAAAATCATTTCGTTGCCGTAGAAACCTTACTCGATTCAGAAGGAGTGGGCTTGGAACACGAGTATTTCATAGCGACGAAATTTCTGTGCTAATTCGTCAATGTGAGGTAGCGAGGGAGCAGTAAAGAAGGAATAATGCATCGGGAAAGAGATACTCGACTCCCAAATGAAAATCCATTCGTTGCAGTAGAAAAGTTACTTGTTTGAGAAGGAGAAGGCATGGAATCCAGATAACTTCATAGCGACGCAATTTCTGTGGTAATTCGTCAATCTGAGGGAGCGAGGAATGCATTAAGGAGGGTATAATGCAACGGAAAAGAGATACTCGATTCCCAAATGAAAATCCTGTCGTTTCTGTAGAAACGTTACTCGATTCAGAAGAAGAGGGCATGGAACACAGAGTATTTCATAGTGATGCAATATCACTGTTAATTCGTCGATGTGAGGGAGCGAGGGATGCAGTAAGGAAGGAATAGTGCATCGGAAAAGAGATACTCGACTCCCAAAAGAAAATCCTGTCGTTGTTGTTGAAACGATACATCATTCAGTAGGAGATGGTATGGAACCCTCAGTGTTTCATAGCGACTCAATATCTGAGTCAATTCGTCAATTTGAGGGAGCGAGGGATACATTAAGGAAGGTATAATGCATCGTAAAAGAGATACTCCCCTCCCAAAAGATATTCCTGTCGTTGCTGTAGAGATGTTACTCGATTCAGAAGGGGAAGGCATGGAACCTAGAGTATTTCATAGCGACGCAATTTCTGTGTTAATTTGTCAATGTGAAGGTGCGAGGGATGCAGTAAGGAAGGAAAAATGCATCGAAAAGAGATACTCGACTCCCAAAAGAAAATCCTGTCGTTGCCGTAGAAACGTTTCTCGGTTCACAACGAGAAGCCATCGAACACAAAGTATATCATTGCGACGCAATTTCTGTGTTAATTCGTCAATGTGAGGGAGCGAGGGATGCAGTAAAGTAAGAATAATGCATCGGAAAAGAGAAACTCGACTCCCAAAAGAGAATCCTTTTGTTGCCGTAGAAACGTTACTCGATTCAGAAGGAGAAGGCGTGGATCATAGAGTATTTCAAAGCGGTGCAATTTCTGTGATAATTCGTGAATTGAGGGAGTGAGTGATTCATTAAGGAAGGTATAATGCATCGGAAAAGAGATACTCGACTCCCAAAAAAAATTCCTGTCGTTGCCGTAGAAACGTTACTCGATTCAGAAGGAGCAGGCATGGAACCCAGAGTATATCACAGCGACGCAATTTCTATGTTAAAGTCAATGTGATGGAGCGAGGGATGCAGTAAGGAAGGACTAATGCATCGAAAAGAGATTCTCGACTCCCAAAAGAATATCCTGTCGTTCCTGTAGAAACTGTTGTGTCTAGGCAAGACAGCCTAGACATAATGAGAGGAAGCCGAAAGGCACACACTTAAACTCACGCAGGCTGGCGTGAAGTCTGAAACAGGATACGTAATGAATGCTATAAAGAAAAGTACGTAGCTGCTGGAATACTTAACTTTAATCCACAATTCGTGAACATTGGTCATGTTGATACAGTATTATCATCTCAATATAACTTGGTGATGGCGCCTTGCTAGGTCGTAGCAATTCACTTAGCTGAAGGCTATGCTAACTATCGTTTCGGCGAATGAGAACCTATTTGTCGGAGTGGTGTCGCTAGCAAAGTGGCTGTACAACTGGGGCGAGTGTTAGTACGTCTCTCTAGACCTGCCGTGTGGTGGCGCTTGGTCTGCGATCACTGACAGTGACGACACGCGGGTCCGACGTATACTACCGGAGCGCGGCCGATTTAAAAGCTACCACCAACAAGCGTGGTGTCTGGCGGTGACACCACATTCCTCCCCCGCAAATCGGCGAACGGTTGGGTTATAAGGCTTCCGCCGGCCGTGGGGAGGACCCCATGTTGACGTATGCGACGAGGTGGGGAGCCTAACAACAGGCGAGGCTGTGCCACCCGCACCCTGCCACTCGGTCCGAGGGGAGCTAGGAAACGCCTGGAAACCTAGTCCAGGGTGCACGTCAACATGCGGTGTATGCGCCCTTAGAGAGACAGGAGGGACCGAAGATTCGACCTCCATCGCGTCGGGGTACCCGACGGGCGAAGACGACATCTGGTCCGGAGCGGGCAAGAGTTCCACGACTGAGGACAGCTGGTCACGGGAAGCGAGCGGCTGCGCGTGATCCAGGGAGGCGCCTGGCGGGTGCAGCGAAGCGTCCACTGCGGGCGGCGCCGGCGGGAGAACAGGCGGCGGCGGCGGCGGCGGCGCGTCGCCTTGTGGCAAAGTGGAAGGCAGCGTCGGTAACACCTGGGGATGAGGCGAGCCAGTAGATGGGCCCCAGGGCGCTGACCGGATGGCACCGTCGCTGAAAGCAGACGGGGAGCGGCAGAACCCAGGCGACGACAGAGGCGCAGCTGATTGAGATGTCGACGCACCTCACCAGAGGCCCCCTAAACCAAATACATAGCGCGGCCGAGGCAGCGAAGAATGCGCCCTGCGAGCCAACGCCGTGAACCTCGATAGTTGCGATAGTATACAACGTCGCCTGGAGCAAAAGCAGGTGGCCGCCGCTACACAGGTACCTGATGCGCTGGATGCAGCAAAGACATCAAGGTTCGATGAGGACGACCGTGGAGCTACTCAGCCGGCGAGCGACCATCTCGGGGCTGAGAGCGATACGAGGACAAGAAGAGCAATAACGCGTCCTCCCGAGAATGCGACTCTTTGAACTTCAACATCTGTGACTTGAAAGTCCGAACCAATCGTTCAGCGGCACCGTTTGACTGAGGCGAAAACGATGCGGATGTCAGATGTTGAATACCACTGGCCTTGCAGAATGACTGAAATTCTGCGGACATGAATTGTGGGCCATTGTCGGAAACAATAGTCTGTGGAAGACCTTCAATGCAAAAAATAGCGGATAACGCTTGGATGGTGGCTTTAGACGTCGTGGAAGACATCCTGACAACAAAAGGAAAATTACTGAAGGAATCGACAACAACCAACCATCGAGCATTCCAGAATGGACCAGCAAAATCGATGTGTAAGCATTGCCAAGGGGAAGTGGCTTTCGGCCATGCAAAGAATTTCCGCGGTGGTGCGGATTGTTGTTCGGCACACGCCATGCAAGAAGAGCACATATTAGTAATCGCAGCATCGATTCTGAACCAAATACAGTGCTGACGAGCAAGTTGTTTCGTTCGCACTATACCCCAATGTCCTTGGTGGAGAAGCCGAAACAGAGGACTGTAACGAACGAGGGACCACGACGCTGGACTGATCATTATCAGAACGCAACAGCAAAACACCACTTCGAACAAATAGTCTCTCCTTGTGAGCAAAAAATCGGCGAACCAACAGATCCTCGATCCGTGATTTCGACAAGGGCCATTGCGTAGCAACAAAACGCAAAACGGTAACAAGAACAGGGTCAGCAGCTGTGGCTGTAGCTACACGACGAAAATCAATCGGAAACGATTCGACCACGTCATCGGTTTCCGCATCAATGAACATGCAAGCAAGTTCGGAAGAATCGATTGCTCTATCCTCAGCAACAGGCAAACGGGACAACGCATCGGCGTTTCCGTGCATCGCAGTGGACCGATACAAGATATCGTAGTGGTATTGCGAGAGGAAAATAGACCAGCGAATGAATTTCTGCGCTGTACGTGGAGGTACAGGCTTGTTCGGATGAAAAAGCGATGTCAAATGTTTGTGGTCTGTGATGATGGTAAAGTGACGACCATACAAGAAATCGTGAAACTTAGTAACACCAAAGATGAGTGCAATAGCTTCTTTCTCGGTCTGGGAATAATTGCTTTGCGCAGACGAGAGCAATTTGGACGCAAAGGCAATAGGGCGATCATGGGAGCCAACTTTGTGCGCAAGCACAGCACCGATCCCGAAATCCGATGCATCTACCATCAACAAAAGGGGTTTCTGGGGGTCGAATGGCGTAAGGCAAGTAGTGGAAAGCAACGCCGATTTCAATTGGCGAAAGGCGCGTTCGCATTCCGTCGTCCAGACGAACGGAACACCTTTACGGCGTAAGCGATGAAGCGGAGCTGAAATGGAAGAAGCATGCGGGAGAAAGTTATGATAATAGTTAATTTTTCCCAATACACTCTGTAGTTGCTTCAAATTCTGCGGCGAAGGCAAGTCTTGTATGGCACGGAGGTGCTCTGGACTAGGATGTATACCTTGTGCATTGATTACAAGTCCCAAATATGGTAAGTCACGAGCAAAAAACACACATTTGTCCTTCCGCAAGCAAAGACCATTTTGTCGCAAGACCTGTAATAATCTTCTGAGATTGGCTAAATGTTCTTCTTCCGTCTTTCCGGAGATCACAATATCGTCCAGATAGTTTGCTGCAGTAGGGACCGAGGCACAAACAGTTTGTAGATATTGCTGAAACAATGCAGGGGCGGATGCACACCCGAATGGCAGTCTTTTGAACCGATACAAACCAAGATGCGTGTTAACCACCAAGACGCACTGAGATTCGTCGTCCACTGGTATTTGCAAGTACGCATCTGCTAGGTCCAACTTCGAAAAATATTTACCCGGGCAAAGTTTGTCAAAAAGATCTTCCAGGCGGGGTAAAGGAAAAGTTTCAATCACTAGTTGTGGATTCACCATTGCCTTGAAGTCCACACAAAGTCTCATTTTACCGGAAGGTTTTGGCAAAATTACTAAGGGTGAGGCCCAGAGAGAAGCCTGCACACGTTCAATCACACCTTGTGATTCCAAATCGTGTAATGTTCTTGCGACCTCATCACGCAATGCGTGGGGAACATTGCGCGCTCTGAAAAATTTCGGTTGCGTGTTTACTTTCAGTTCCAAATGTGCTTTATAGTTCTTAGCGCAACCAAGACCCGGTGCAAAAATGTCTGCAAATTCTTCACACAGGCGAGGAACACTGGCTGAAGGCACAGTCTGATTCACTGATAGGACCTGATTCACTATAGACAAGTTAAACAACTGAAATAAATCTAAACCAAACAAGTTCACTGCAGAAGAAGAACGAAGGACGTAAAATGACACAAGTTTTGTTTGTCCCTTGTATGTTGCAAGAAGGCTGCACTGTCCTAACACAGGGATATGCTGTCCTGAATAACTATGTAACTTAACATTTGCGGCATGCAACGGAGGTGTGCCCAGTTGTTTGTACGTGTCTGTATTGATCAATGAAACTTCAGCGCCAGTATCGAGTTGGAATGGGATCACGTTGCCATTAATGTCTAAGTCTACAAAAAGTTTATTGTCCTGCCGACGACAAGAGCGACTGTCTCGTGCAATTTGAACAGACACAGGTACAGAATCACTTGCTAATTGACGTGATTTCCGGCGACGTCGACGCACACTTTGTGTGGGACGCACACAGTCACGTTTAGAAAGATTGGCACTGGGCGGAGTGGAATTAACTACATGAATTTCCATGGGCGAAGGTTCACGAGCCTGAGTATTCTGGGTTCAGTTCCGGTGCGAAGCAAAGGGCCTGGAATGGTTGTTAGTGTCCGATCTGAGCTTTTTCTGGCAAACACCCTGAACATGTCCTTTTTTATTACAGAAAAAGCAAATAGCTTGGCGTGACGGGCAATTCTCACGCGAATGTCTAGTAGCACACCGCAGGCATGACTTTAGCACTACATTTGCTTGCTTGCGCGGGACACGTGGCTGCGCGGACGTGCGCGAGGGCTGTTTACCGTTCCGTGCAGCTCGCCCGGCGGGCCGGTTAACGTGACACACGGCTGGCGAAGTTTCAAATGATTCCTGAGCAAAGTCAAGTGTGTCTTGCCTATCCAATATGTCTATCACTTGTTGAAGGGAGGGATTGACTAGTTTCAAAATTTGCTCCCATATACGAACATCAGAAAAGTTCTGTGCAATTGCATCACGTACCATAGTATCTGAATAAATGAGTCCACATTCACACTCAAAAGCACAATCCCTAGTAAGGCCTTGCAAGGTTGCAACCCACTCCCGATTAGTTTGACCGGCCGTACGTTTTGTACGAAAGAACGTATACCGTTTTGCTACTACATTGCCTGATTCCTTGGAATATGCATCCAATGCAGACAAAATTTCTTCGTAGGACAGAGTTGCTACGTCGCGGCAGGGAAACAATTTCACTATCACACGGTACGTCTGCACGCCAACACATGATAATAAGTGAGGCTGCCACTCATTACCATGAATTCTGTAGGCGGCGAGATGGAATCCAAAATGGCGTGACCACTCCGTCCAGCTTTCCATTGCCGCATTATACGGACGAAAAGGTGGTGCAACTGCATGTTGTGGTTGCGGTAGCGGCGGAGCAGCGGCGGCCGCATCATTTTTCATTCCACGTGCACCCTGGACGAGCTGACCAAGGGGATTCAATAACGCCTGCGTCTGCTGATTCTGCAAGCGATAAAATTCGGACTGTACATCTGGAGATTGTGGCGAAGCCATGACACAAGTAAATTAGAGCAATACGACCGTTTGTATCCGAGTCGCCAAAAATGTTGTGTCTAGGCAAGACAGCCTAGACACAATGAGAGGAAGCCGAAAGGCACACGCTTAAACTCACGCAGGCTGGCGTGAGGTCTGAAACAGGATACGTAATGAATGCTATAAAGGAAAGTCCGTAGCTGCTGGAATACTTAACTTTAATCCACAATTCGTGAACATTGGACTTGTTGATACAGTATTATCATCTCAATATAACTTGGTGAGGGTGCCTTGCTAGGTCGTAGCAAATGACATAGCTGAAGGCTATGCTAACTATCGTCTCGGCAAATGAGAGCGTATTTGTCAGTGTGATGTCGCTAGCAAAGTCGGCTGTACAACTGGGGCGAGTGCTAGTACGTCTCTCTAGACCTGCCGTGTGGTGGCGCTCGGTCTGCGATCACTGACAGTGACGACACGAGGGTCCGACGTATACTACCGGACCGCGGCCGATTTAAAGCTACCGACTAGCAAGTGTGGTGTCTGGCGGTGACACCAATGAAAAGTTACTCGATTCAGAACGAGACGGCATGGAACCCACAGTATATCATAGCGACGCAATTTCTGTGTTAATTCGTCAATATGAGGGAGCGAGGGATGCAGTAAGGTAAGATTAATGCATCGCAAAAGAGAAACTCGACTCCCAAAAGAAAATCTTTTTGCTGACGTAGAAACGTTACTCGATTCAGAGCGAGAAGTCATGGAAACCAGAGTATATCACAGCGACGCAATTTCTCTGTTAATTCGTCAATGTGAGGGATCGAGGGATGCAGTAAAGAAGGAGTAATGCATCGGAAAAGAGATACCCGACTCCCAAACGAAAATCCTGTCATTGTTATAGAAACGATACTTGATGCAGAAGGAGAAGGCATTTAATCCTGAGTACTTCATAGCGACGCAATTTCTGTGTTAATTCGTCAATCTGAGGGAGCAAGGGGTGTTTTAGGGAAGGTATAATGCATCGGAAATGAGATACTCGACTCCCAAAAGAAAATCCTGTCCTTGCCGTAGAAACGTTAATCGATTCAGAAAGAGAAGGCATGGACCCCAGAGTATTTCATAGCGACGCAATTTCTAAGATAATTCGTCAATGTGTGGGAGCGAGGGATGCAGTAAGGAAGGAATAATGCATAGGAAAAGTGATACTCGACTCCCAAAAGGAAATCCAATCCTTGCCGTAGAAACGTTACTCGATTCAGAAGGAGAAGGCAAGGAACACAATTTCAATGCGGCGAAATTTCTGTGTTAATTCGTCAGTTTGAGGGAGCGAGGGATGCATTAAGGAAGGTATAATGCATCGAAAAGAGAAACTCAACTCCCAAAAGAAAATCCTGTCGTTGTCGTAGAAACGTTATTCGATTCAGAAGGAGAAGGCATGGAACCCAGAGTATATCACAGCGACGCAATTTCTGTGTTAATTCGTCAATGTGAGGGAGCGAGGGATGCAGTAAAGAAGGAATAATGCATCTGAAAAGAGATACCCGACTCCCAAAAGGAAATCCAATCCTTGCCGTAGAAACATTACTCGATTCAGAAGGACAAGGCAAGGAACACAATTTCAATGCGGCGAAATTTCTGTGTTAATTCGTCAGTTTGAGGGAGCGAGGGATGCATTAAGGAAGGTATAATGCATCGAAAAGAGAAACTCAACTCCCAAAAGAAAATCCTGTCGTTGTCGTAGAAACGTTATTCGAATCAGAAGGAGAAGGCATGGAACCCAGAGTATATCACAGCGACGCAATTTCTGTGTTAATTCGTCAATGTGAGGGAGCGAGGGATGCAGTAAAGAAGGAATAATGCATCTGAAAAGAGATACCCGACTCCCAAAAGAATATCCTGTCATTGTTGTAGAAACGATACTCGATGCAGAAGGAGAAGGCATTTAATCTTGAGTACTTCATAGCGACGCAATTTCTGTGTTAATTCGTCAATCTGAGGGAGCACGGGATGTTTTAAGGAAGGTATGATGCATCGGAAAAGAGATACTCGACTCCCAAAAGAAAATCCTGTCCTTGACGTAGAAACGTTACTCGATTCAGAAGGAAAAGGCATGGAACACAATTTCAAAGCGGCGAAATTTCTGTGTTAATTCGTCAATTTGAGGGAGCGAGGGATGCATTAAGGATGGTATAATGCATCGAAAAGAGAAACTCAACTCCCAAAAGAAAATGCTGTCGTTGCCGTAGAAACATTATTCGATTAAGATGGAGAAGGCATGGAACCCAGAGTATATCACAGCGACGCAATTTTTATGTTATTTCGTCAATGTGAGGGAGCGAGGGATGCAGTAAAGATGGAATAAGGCATCGGAAAGAAGATACTCGACTCCCAAAAGTAAATCGAGTCATTGCCGTAGAAACGCTACTCGGTCCAGAAAGAGAATGCATGAGACCCAGATTTCTTCATAGCGACGCAATTTCTGTGTTAATTCGTGAATGTGAGGGAGCGAGGGATACAGTAAACAAGGAATATTGCATCGCAAAAGATATACTCGACTCCCAAAAGAAAATCTTGTCGTGGCCGTAGAAACGTTACTCGATTCAGAACGTGAAGGCATGGAACCCAGGGTATTTTATAGCGACGCAATTTCTGTGTTAATTCGTCAATGTGAGGGAGCGGGGGATGCAGTAAAGAAGTAATAATGCATCGGAAAAATTTGGCTGAGACCTGAAGTGGAAGACTCTGAGATATTTAGCGAATAATGTTACATATATCAGAAACGTGGATTATACGCCATAGGAGTTTTTAATGCAGTTCACGAAAATATTGTCTCTACTGAGGTCAAAGTTGGGTGTGACAGTAACGTTATCTGGACGCGTATTAGAGGTCGAGGTGAAACCATGTTATTTGTTACATGTTTCACCGGCCATCCGATTCCGCTGAGATAGTTCTAGAGTCATTCAAAGAACGTCTACGGCCAGTTGGACGTAAATACCCAGATCACGCAATAACTTTGACCTATCGAGTGCACGCTGAAACGTCTATAGGTTCTTTGCATGGGGTACAGACAGACAGTCTTGCGAAGTACTTTTGATCACGTATGCTGAAATCAATCTTGAGCAGTTAGTTTGATAGACCACACGCAGTTGAAATTTGTTAGACATCGTAGCTACAAAGAGGCCGGACCTTATCGAAAGCGTCAATACAGAGGTAGGAGTTAATAATTAAGGTGTCATTATAGCAACTCAGAGACAACGGTGTCGTCGGAAGTGCCCCAGGGAAGTGTGATAGGGTCGCTATATTTTCTGTATACATAAATGGTACGGCGGAGAGGGTGGGTAGCATTCTACGGTAGTTTGCTGATAATGCTGTGGTCTACGGAAGGCGTCAGAATTGAGTGACTGTAGGAGGATACAAGACGGATTAAAAAAAATTCTGGTTGGTGGTGATGAATAGTAGCTGTGTCTAAACGTAGAACAATCGAAGGCAATGCACTTGAGTATGAAAAACGAACCCTTAATGATGGGATACAGCATTGGTAGTGTCACAGGTCACAGTCACGTCGTTTTGTGTCTAAACGTAGAACAATCGAAGGCAATGCACTTGAGTATGAAAAACAAACTCTTAATGATGGGAAACAGCATTGTTAGTGTCACAGGTCACAGTCACGTCGTTTAAATGAGTGGGGGTAATGCTACAAAGCGATATGACTTGGAGCGAACATGTGCGGATTGTGGTAGGAAAGGTGATCGGACGGCTGCTGTTTATTGGAAGAATCTTGAGCAACTGTGATTCGTCTCTAAAGGAGATCGCACTTAGGACGCTAGTGCAACCTATTCTTCAATACTGCTCGATTGTTTGGGATCCTTGCTGTTGTGGATTGGCAAGAGGGCCAACCCACTAATGTAAAAGGAAAGGCACGCGTTTAAGCTCACGCAGGCTGGCGTGAGGTCTGGAACAAGACAAGGAAATTAGAACTTAGAAAAACGGACGTAGATGGTGGAATACTTAACTTTAATCCATTAATGTTGAACGTAGCTCTTGTCTGTACATTATTTACAATATCAATAGCAACTGATAATGGCGCCTTGCTAGGTCGTAGCAAATGACGTAGCTGAAGGCTATGCTATCTATCGTCTCGGCAAATGAGAGCGTATTTTGTCAGTGAACCATCGCTAGCAAAGCAGGCTGTACAACTGGGGCGAGTGCTAGGAAATCTCGGTGCTCGGTCTCCAATCACCGATAGTGGCGACACGCGGGTCCGACGTATACTAACGGACCGCGGCCGATTTAAAGGCTACCACCTAGCAAGTGTGGTGTCTGGCTGTGACACCACACTTGCCATGTGGGATTAAAGTCAGAGATCCAAGCAGTTCAGAGGCGGGCTGCGCCCCATGTTGCCAGTAGGTTCGAACAACACGCAGGAGCTACGGAGATGCTTTGGAAATGTAAAATGGAATCCCTGCAGGGAAGGCGACGTTCTTTTCTAGGAGCGTTATTGAGAAAAATAGAAGACTGCAATCTGAAGCTGACCCCACAACGGTTCTACTGCCAGTGATATACATTTCATCTATGGACCACTAAAATAAGATACGAGAAATCAGGGCTCGTATGGACGCATGGAGACATTAATTTTGACTCGCTCTATTTACGAGTGTAACAGGAAAGGAAATGACAAGAGGTGGTGCGGGGTACCGTCCGCCACTCACCGTACGGTGGAATTTGGAAATTTGTGGTAAGGAGTGTGGGACCAAACTGCTGAGGTCATCGGTCCATAAGCTTTCACACTACTTAATCTAACCCACGCTAAGGACGACACACATCGCCCATGCCCCAGGGAGGACTCGAACCTCCGACGGGGGGAGCCGCGCGGACTGTGACAAGACGCGCTCAGACCGCGCGGATACTCGGCGCGTCAGTACCATATGTGTAGCACACTCACACACTATATATGGTAAAGGGAAAAAATCGCAGCACCGAAAAGTAATTAAAGCAGAGAACTGAAAGTTCTCGGGAATACATTTGCCATATGGCATGTAAGTGATTAACAACGCAAAACAATAAATTAATGTACGCATGGCAGAGGCCACTGCAAAAGTGAAACGCTGTTACATTAATAACCGGTGTACCTTCCAGAATGTTGAATATAAGCATGAAAACGTACCTGCAGTGTGTTTTACAGGTGCCGATTGTTGGTTTGCGATGTTGAGATCCACGTCTGTTGCACTTGATCCGTAAATATAGGTTCGGTTAACGCTGGTTGTGCATGACGCTCTCGTTCAAAAACGAAGAAGTGATGACAGTGGAATCTTAGTCGCCTTAAAGGCATTACTGATAAACGTCGAGTCACCACGTCCAGTCTTAAAGACAACTAACGCCCATGACCGTTACAGCGTGTATTCAAAGCAAACCTGAGCAAACCAAACGCAGTCCTGGACGAAACCCCACGTCCCGAAAGGTTTACCAGCAGCTAGAACTGATTTGCATCCTTACAGTGGCGTTAGTAGCGCCACTCCTAAGCGACTGGCGCGAAATTTAGAATAAATATCATCTTTCAGCTGTCGAAACACGCCTACTAACTTTCGTTTATGTCGCAAATTTCTTCTTGGTATTGCCATTTTTTCCGTTTTTATTTAACTTGAGAAAACTAAGTATCTTGGAAACGACTCATCGCACGAAAAATGTGTTCTAGGTTAAAAGTTTCTATTTGTAATGTTGATGTCTATCTCTGCGGCAATTGGCTTTCTCCTAATCATTCTTCCTACGTGGAAGGGGTCAACTTCATCATTTTGAAATGGGATATCCCATTTTTAAGCACATTCGGATTCTACGCCAAAAAATACGCACGGTTTACTGAAGGGATTGTTTCCCATTCGTGGTAGATGGCACCGTAATCGAAAAATATCATGTGTGCCTGTTTTTGCAATTAGGAACCGATGCATTGGATTCTACATTTCGTTTACGATGTAAATGTAAACCTGTATGTTCTGTTGGTTGATGCTTATGTTCAATGTTACTTATGAGTTGCATATGTGATTGTACAGCATAAATAGAATGGTTAGGCTTTGACATTTCTGGCAGATAAGCTACTTGTATGGTGACGTAGTTTTATGTTCCTGTAGGGTTGGTTTAGGTGAGTCCCGATACCATCGGAATGATTGATTTGGGAGAGCGCCTGCGAACCCCACCACCAGAGTGACTGATACCGGTGTGTTTCCATCCAATCCCCGTAACTTTGCACTGGCAGCTGTACTGCTATCGATGGAATACGAACCACATCCTCTGAAATAAAGTAAAATGTCCATGAAGTGAACTTGACAGGCTCATGTGCCATGGATACTCAACGAAATGAGGCAACCCAATGGTAAGAGGCATGGGGATTCACCGAAATCAAGCATTCCGATGGGAACACAGAACTATTACATTGACTTCTTTGTTCCGCGATCATGCTAAACTTAGCTTCTAGGCAGACTTTGAAACGGCTAACCGTATTGCACTGCACAAACAAACATGGAACACAAGAGTAAATTTCGAACGTAAATACGAACTGTTAGAACACAAAGGTTTTCATTTACACCTTAAATGAAATGTATGACCAAGTAATAGCAAAAAAGCACACTTTATATTTGTCGATTACAGCGCCGTCTATCACGAATGGAAACAATGGCTTAGAAAAAACCGCAAGTGTTTTTTGGTTTAGAATCCGAATAGGAAATAAAAATGGATGAGGGGGCTTCTCATTTGAAAGTATAAACTAGATTCCTCACAAACACGAGAGGTGGTTAGGAGTAGCTAGTTTTAGCACAGACAGACGTCCCCTTTACTAATATTACATTTTCACGTAGAAATTTTTTTCCGTATGATGCGTGTTTTACGAGATATTTAGTTGTCTCAAGTTAAAACAAACACCCTGCATATATGGATATATCGTGTTCGGAAATAGCCGTTACAAGTTCTAGGACTTGTAGAGGGGAGTGAGTACAAACTCGTATTCTGAATAGGAGCTAGTTTCCGGAAGCGTACCGTGTCCGTGCTACAGCCGTTTAAGAACATGTTTGCTAGGTAGGTATGCAATAGGGTATCATGGTGGGGGGTACTTACGTAGGATCGACTGAAGTCATTTGACGCCTGTCTTACCTCCCTGACCTGATCGAGCCTCACTCACATGTCTCTGAGTGTTAGAGCAACATGCTTGAGTACACGTCTGCAGAATACATAGACATCATGCTTCTGAATAGTAATGGAAGAGCTGCCCTTCTCTTTTATCACGAATTTTTGCAAAACGTCCGACTCTATCGCATACCCTTTTACTTACAACTACGCAACTGCTTAGAGAAATGGTACCATCACCGCCAGGAGGCATGACTGTGGTGTTGTAAAACAAGTGATGTGCTGGGTCACGACTAATCAGTCACTTGTAAAAGTGTCCGCGTCACCAATATGTTTTCAAATGGTTTTGGCACGGGAACGGTACATTTTCAGACATGGGTTCTGGATGAAAATGTTACCTGTCCACTCTCCTGCATAAGAAGTACTGGCAACCTGAAACGTGAATTTTCGAACACCCTGTGTATACAACCAAACGGAAACGATGACACTCAGCGACTAGTCCAGAGCACCCGTAGTCACTTGGTGTAGGGTCCTCAGATCACTGTAGAATGCACTGCTTAAAAAGGTGTTCTATAGTTTGCTCCTCTGCTACGAAGTTGCAGTCAGAAACAAACGGAGAGACCACTTCTTGAAGGTATAACTAAATCTCCCTTGACCTGTCCTAATCTTGGGCCATATTTAACATAGTATTTGGAAATTTTAAACCTTCTTCTTGAACCAGGTGAGCATTGTTGGCCGGATGTTCATGCAGCGTCGTCCTCACATGGAAGTCGTAAGAACTGATACTTTCTGAATTAACCGGGGTGGCATGCGTGATTTCAGACCGTTTGTTGGTAGATCTTGTAACACATCGTAAATGGGAGAGCAAGTTTATCTCATATGCTCTCTTGCTTACATTTTCTGTTAGCAATGAAACTTACAACAGATAATTGATGCACGAAATTCCGTCTAACTAAAGGCTTATGAAAATATGGGATAGCTGGTAAGCAAAGGAAACTGGAATTAACAGCTGGGAAAGCTGAGATGAGTCTTACATTTTCTTCATTTAGTCCTTAACATTGTACGAACAAAGGGAAGGTTGACAAACTATCGATATAGGATCAAGTGATTACTTACTTTTAGAATACTTTAACTAACTAGCATAATTAAATTTATTCCTACCAAATGACGTGTTTCGGCCGACATCGACCATCCTCAGATCATAAAACACAGGCAGTGGTTCCATCCCACCGCTGCGCAAACCACGTTGTCAGTGGTGGGACTGAAGCACCTTTTGTATTTTATGATCTGAGAGTGGCAAATGTCGCCCGAAACAACTCTTTTTTCTGTTTATTTGTTAGAAAAATCTGTAATTGTTTCAGATAATTAAACTATTCTAACAAGTGTAACATGTAAGGTAGACTTGCTGTTATTGTTGTGGTCCTCAGTCTGATGACCGGTCTTATGCAGCTCTCCAGGGTGCTTTACCCTGTGCAACGTTCTTATCTCCGAATAACCACTGAAAAGTACATCCCTCTGAATCTGCTTACAGTATTCATTTCTTGGTCACCCTCTGAAATTTTTATCCCCCACGCTTTCCTCTACTACCAAATTGGCGATCCCTTGACGTCTCAGAATATGTCCTATCGACAGATTCCTTCTATTAGTCAAGTTGTGCCACAAATTACTTTTCTCCCCAGTTCTGTTCAATGCTTCCTCATTAGGTATGTCATCTACCCGTCTAATCCTCAACATTCTTCTGTAGCACCAAACTTCTAAAACTTCTGTTGTCTTCTTGTTTAAAGTGTTTATCACCCATGTTTCACTTCCATACCTAGTTACACTCCATACAAATACTTTCAGGAAATACTTCCTGACACTTATATCTGTATTCGATATTCACCAATTTCTCTTCCTTCGAAACTATTTTCTTGTCATTGCCAGTCTGCATTTTATATCCTCTCTACTGCGGCCATCATTAGATATTTTGGTGCCCAAATAGGGAAACACATCTCTTACATTAAGTGTCTCTTTTCCTAACCTAATTCCCTCATCATCATCTGATTTATTTCGAGTTCATTCGATTATCCTCGTTTTGCTGCTCTTGATGTTCTTCTTATATCAAGACACTGACCATTCCATTCAACTGCTCTTCCAAGTCTTTTGCTGTCTCTGACAGAGTTACAGTGCCATAGGATAACATAAAAGTTTTTATTTCTTATCTCTGATCTTTAATTCCTACTAAAAAGTTTTCTTTGGTTTTCTTCACCGTTTGTTCATTGTACAGATTGAATATCATCGAGAGTAGGCTACAAACCACTCCACTGTCTTATCAGTCACTGTTTCCCTTTCATACCCATCAACCCATAACAGTTATCTGGTTTCTGTTCAAGTTGTAAATAGACTTTGGCTTCACGTATTTTACCCTGCCACCTTCAGAATCTCAAACACAGTATTCCAATCAGCGTTGCCAAAAGCATTCTCTGAGTCTACAAACGCTATAATCATAGGTTTGTCTTCCCTTACCCTGTCTTCTGGGAGAAGTCATAGATCCGGTATTGCTTCCTGTGTTCTTACATTTTTCCGGAATCCAAATTTGTCTTCCCCGAGGTCGGCTTCTACCAGTTTTTCCATTCTTCTATACCGAATTCGTGTTTGTATTTTGCAACTATAACTTAATAAATTGCTAGCTCTGTAATATCCAAATCTGTTAGCTCCTGCTTTCTTTGAAATTGGAATTATTATATTCTTCTTGAATTCTGAGAGTACTTCACCTGTCTCATATATTTTGCGCAACAGAGGGGGGCGGGCTGTTTTGTCATAGATGTTCTCCCAAGGTTATTAGTTGTTCTGGCAGAATGTCGTCTACCCCCTAGGCTTTGTTTCCACTCAAGCCTTTCAGTGGTCTCTCATATTCCTTTCTTCCATCTCATCTTCATCTAAGTACTCTTCTGTTTCTGTAATACTGCCTTCAAGTTCATCTCCCTTGTACGGACCCTCTTTATATTCCTTCCACATTTCAGCTTTCTCATCTTTGCTTAGGACCGATTTTGAGCCTGCGCTCTTGATGTTTATACAACTGCTTCTCATTTCTCCAAAGGGCCCTGTAATATTCCTGTAGGAGATATCTATCTTTCCTATATTGAAATACGCTTCTGAAACCTTACATTTACCGTTTATCCATTTCTGCTTAACAATCTTGTACTTGTTATCAATCTCATTTTTTAGACATTTTTATTGGGTTCGTCCTATTACATTTACTGCATTTTTATATTTTCTCCTTTCATCAATGAAGTTCTACGCTGAAGCGTTAAAGAAACTGGTATAGGCATGCGTACTCAAACATAGAGATACGTAAACAGCAGACTAAACTGTATAAAACAAAAAGAGTCTGGCGTAGTTGTTAGATCGGTTACTCCTATAACAGGGTGGCGCACAAAATGTGTTACCAATTGTTTCTTTCACAATTTACGACGCACATTAGATATCATGCTGGGATCTCTGCAGCAGTACCAGCAGAGCTTGGAAAAGCAAATGAGCTACCAAATGACATGTAATTCACTATACTGCCGCTAGGAAACTTGTAAGCAGCGATGGCTGACAATGGAAGACTGACGACACAGCAACGATCGGCAATTTTGTTACTTTTTCATGAAACGAAAAGCCTTGTTGTGACTCAGAGGCGTTTTCCACAACAGTTTAACACACGATGGGTCCCTTGCAAGAAGACCATCCACAGGTTGTACGATAAATTTGTACTGGGAGGAACAGTATTGGAAGCGATGCGACCTCGGCAGAGAAGTCCCGGGAAATTGTGTAGAAAGGCAGCAGTGCAACTGGGAATATCCAGACGTTCCGGTCAACGCATTCTTAAAAGTGACCTCCATATCTACCCATACAAGATGACCTGTGCACAGAAGCTCACTGAGGAACACAAGCAGCAGAGACTACTGTTTGCTCAGTGGGCGGAGGATAGGGAAGAAACTCTCAACAACGTTTGGTTTTCAGACGAGGCGCATTTTTATTTAGACGGTGTGGTTAACAAAAAAAATGTTCGCTTTTGGGCCACCGAAAACCTACAAGTGCTTCATGAACAACATTATGCTCCGAGGGTTACAGCGTGGGCAGCAATTTCCAGTCACGAACTTAAAGGACCCTTTTTCTTTGAAGAAAGTGTGAACAGCGAGCGTTATTGAGGAATGCTTCGTAATAGCTTCATTCCACAGCTTCTTGCTACTGCCTTGCCCTTCAACATGCAGTGGTTCATGCAAGATGGAGCAAGACCACATACTGCAAACACTGTGTTGGAGTTTTTACATGAGCATTTCGACATGCGGATTATTTCACACAGTTTTCCAGGTCGCTTCAATTACGGACAAAATTGCCCCCCCCCCCCCCCAGTCCAGACCTCTATCCATGTGACTTTTTTCTTTGGGGGTACCTAAAGGAAAAATTTTTCCCGAAACGTCCACTTGATTTAATGGAGCTCAGAAGACTTATTCTTCAAGCTTGCAGTGAAATTACGGAAGACATGTGCCACAGGGTAATCACTAACTTCAGTGTTCGTTTGAAGGAAGTTAGGAAACGAAATGGTGGACAAATAGAGGATGTGCTGAGTTAGAACAAATCTCCATGGACGGCCCTTCATTGTAGTTTATGTTCCCTTCAAATTGTATTGACAATAAAGTTTATATTTAAAAACAAAATGTGTAAGTAGGCTGTTTAGGTTTTTTTATTGGTAACGCCACCTCTGTATGAAAATCACTGGCTGTGCTGTGTGCAGTCTGTGGCTGCTTTGCATTGTTGTAATACTCGCCATTGTAGTGTTAGGCAGCTGGCTGTGAACAGCACGTAGCGTTGCGCAGTTGGAGGTGAGCCGCCAGCAGTGGTGGATGTGGGGAGAGAGATGGCGGAGTTTTGAAATTTGTCATGAACTGCTATATATATATATATATATATATATATATATATATATATATATATATATATATATATATATGATGATATTAAGGTAAATACATTGTTTGTTCTCTATTAATATCTTTCACTTGCTAACTATCCCTATCAATAATTAGTGCCTTCCATAGTTTGAATCTTTTATTTAGCTGGCAGTAGTGGCGCCTGCTGTATTGCAGTAGTTCGAGTAACCAAGATTTTTGTGAGGTAAGCGATTTGTGAAACGCATAGGTTCATGTTATTCAGGGCCATTCTTTTGTAGGGATTTTTGAAAGTCAGATTGCGTTGCGCTAAAAAAAAATATTGTGTATCAGTTTAAGCACAGTCGTGTATAATTTTTCTAAGGGGACGTTTCATATGTCGACCCTTAGCCGAGGATACCTCACTGGAATTTTCTGATTTTTTCCTTGTAGTTTGTGTAATTAGCGTAGATTTTGTTTATTGCTAGCGCGTAATTGTAGAGAGAATCTCCTTTGTAGTTGCAGTCTTTCATTGTGGTACAGTAAAACAGTTGTAGCATGCATGCAGTTTTACACCAAGGATTTCTCAGCAGCGCGGGCAATTAACTAGATATTTTTTCAGTGCTATGTTAATGTGTTCTCTTATTTTTGCTCTTCAAATTGTGCTTTTCTGTGTTATCGTGTGAAATATTGTGACAATAATGGCGTGTGAAAAACGTAACACTAGGCTCCAAAGTAAACTGAGAAATGACAGCGAAGACGAAAGCAGTGTGTTAGCGCCGCCGTGTAATGAATGACCTAATGTTCAAAGTAGTAATTTGGTAATTGTGCATAGGGAAATGGAGCGGGCGGCAAACAATGGCGTAGGCAGTCAAACAATTAGTGAACAGGGAAGCATTATCGATCGGTCGCTCGGCAACAGCTCGCCTCAGGAATCCGAAATGACAGGACACAATTTTGCAAATACTGTAGATTCAGGTTTTGGGTCCTCACCGTTTTCGCAAATAAGTCAAGACACATTTTCTGCTTGTCAAAATGTAAATGTTGCCGGTGCACTTCACTGCCGAAAAGCACTGTGGAACATATTTCAGACACCAGTGCATTGTCATTACAGTTAATGCAACAAATGGGACAAAGCCTACAAAAGTTAGACACAACGCTTGAACAAAATCAGAAACAAATGGGACAAAATCTTCAAAAGTTAGACACAATGGAACAAAATCTTCAAAAGTTAGACACGATGGAACAAAATCAGAGACAAACACAGCAACAGCTTCAAAAGTTAGACTCATTGGAACAAACTCTTGAACAAACACGTGAAGATTTAACTACTGAGTTACATAACATTGAATCGAAATGTCAAAAAGTCTGTAATGACGTAAAAGCTCAAATTTGTGAGCATTTTCAACCTATTTTTTCGCGGCATGAAAATGCATTACAGAATCACGAAGCAGCCATAAAAGAACTGCAAACTATTGTTCATGAAAATCATGAGACCTTGCAAGCTAAATTTGACTCAGTTGCATCTACCGATTCGGTTATGGAACTTGCAAAGACTCAGGAAACTTAAAGGACACAGTAGATACTCTGAAACTTGGTTCAGAAAAACACACTGAGGAAATAAGTACACTATCGGAGAAAGTAGCCGAACTTTCGGATCAGTTCACTAATTTATCTACGAAGGTAGATGATAATCTGAATGGCACTAAATCGGTAGTCTTTAATGACATAGAAGAGAGCGAACAAATTAGGAAACTGAAACAAAATCTGAATCAAATTAATACGCAACACCAAAGAGAAATCCGGGAAGTACAAGATCAGCTGACACAGGTAATACAAGAATTACGTATTTCAGAGGACACTCGCGCTCCGACACGGGAAGAGGGACATAGAAATACGGAACAACCACAAAATAATAACACAAGACACTTCGGAAATTATGAAAGAAATTGGCAAGGCGCATTGTATTTTGAGATGGAACCGCCGACACGACGTAACAATGACCGATATGCTACTCGCCGACACGATGATTTTGACTATAAGGTGTTCATTACGACACGTAAATTCAAAACGTTTAGGAATTCTGCCAACGACATTCATCCACAAGCGTGGCTTCATCAATTCTCTCATTGTTTTCCTCCCAACTGGTCATTGGAGCACAGGTTAGAATTTATGTGTGGCTACTTGGAGAATGAACCAGTTGTAAGAATGCGATCGCTCATTCACGACTGTCACAATGAAGGAGATTTTTATCATGCCTTCCTCTCAGCATATTGGTCTCAAGCTACTCAAGACCGAGTAAAACATAGCATCATAATGATGAAACATTTCGAAAAATCTGAATTTTCCAGTCTTGTGAAATATTTTGAAGACATGTTGCACAAGAATCAGTACCTGTCAAACCCATACAGTCCCTCAGAACTCATCCGTATCTGCCTAATCAAACGGCCTGAACATTTACGACATATTATTTTAGCAGGACGTTGCAAAGACGACATTGAAGCTTTTCAGGGACTCTTACAAGAATTAGAAATTGACACAGACAGTCGCAGGATGCGAAATCAGAAAAAACAATCACTACAGGTCACATCCGTCACAATTCCGTGACGACAGAAACAATAACTGGACACGACAGGTCTATTCTTACAACGTAGATCGTGACCAAAACAGACACCACCCGTATGACAAACGTTGGCAGAGTAGTAATAATTACAGGGAAAGATAACCTCTCCACGGTAATGACTATCACAGAGACAATCAGAGAAACAGACAATTTGGGATCCAAAATAATTATTATCTAGGGAGACAGAATAACTTTAGACGCAACGGTCCAGCGCGCAGTTACGATTCAGGGAGAAGTTGCATCAGAACTGGCGGGATTCAAACAGAGCAGGGCCCTCTCGTCAAGGTGAATTTGTAGAAGTTAGGTCTCCAAACCCCAATAACGACGTGTGCCAACAAAGAGACAATAGGCAATGACTCATACCGCTGGCAGCCACAAAACGTACGTATGAAACTAACGACGCAGCTGCCGTAGCTAGTAATTACGTAAAAATGGAAGACATTAGGGACATCTTCCTCCAGGAACACGACGTAAAACATAACAACATTGCATATCCTGTGATTCACATTACAGTAAATGACGTAAAATTTACGGCAGTACGTGACTCTGGCAGTCCCATTTCAGTAATTAGTGAAACAGCCTTTAGCAAATGTAACAAATCGAACGATTGACCCACACTTCCGTTACGTAAGATTAAATTACAAGGTGCAATCTTTGGAAAAAGTGTAGATGTACGCCAACAAACCAATTTAGTATTCTTTTGCCAAAGCCACAGCTTCTCTATGATCTTTCTTATTGTTCCATTATTGTCGACGGAAATTATATTGGGAGTAGACTTTTTGAATGAATACGAAGCAATCTTAAACTTTCACGATGCTGAAATAAGTGTAGAGAAAGAAGGTAAGTCAATAGCTTTGAAATTTGAAGATTGGCTCTCAAACTATGACGAGGAAATTAATCGGTATTACCTTCTGTTAGACAACAGTTCGGAATTTTCTACGGAACTAGACACTAACAATCACTCTGCAAGTACTGACAGGGATGATATCGACGAAATATTTGATAGTAATGAGTTAATTCAGAATAAAATTCAAACAATTGAGAATTGCAATGACACTGATAGGCAGGACCTTTTTGAGACTTTACAAGCACATTCCACAGTTTTTACTCACAAAACAGGAACAATCAAGGGATTTCAATACCAATTTCGTGTTTGTGAGCATACTAAATTTTGCGTTAGACCATATGTAATTCCAGCACATTATAGGGACCGTGTTAGAACAGAAATATAATCTATGCTTGACGAGGGCATTATTGAGCCTGCAGTAAGCTCATACAGCAATCCATTACATGTTGTTGAGAAGAAAAATGGATCCATCAGGCTTGTCTTAGATTCGAGACAAATCAATACCATCATTATTCCTGAAACAGACAGGCCGCAAACGTTGGAAGAACTTCTTCAAAATTTGAATGATCTCAGATCCAGCTTTTATCAGATCGAACTTCATCCAGAATGTAGAACATACACAGCTTTCCTTTGTTTCGGCGTTTGTTATCAGTTTCGGAAACTTCCTTTTGGTTTGAACATTTCTTCAGCAGCATTCATTCGCGGGCTAAATTCCATATTACCTGAGTACTTAAAACATCACATCACCTTATATGTGGACGATATTCTAATAGCAGAAGCTTCATGGGAACAACATAATCGCATCCTCAACAGTTTGTTACGTACTTTTGCAGAATCTGGAATTACAGTTAACTTGGAAAAGTCTGAATTTGGTAGGTCAAAGGTGAGGTTTTTGGGACATATTATTTCTTCTGAAGGCATTCAGCCGGATCCTGAAAAGTTAGAAGCAATCAGAGCCATTCCAGTTCCATCCACAAAAAGACAAGTCCGCAGTTTTCTAGGTCTCGTAAATTTTTACCGTCGTTTTCTGAATATGCAAATTCTTGTTACACCAAAATTTTGTTCTCTCACTGGAAAAAAATACTATTTGGAACTGGGACGAACAAGCACAGTTGGAATTCAATTCTTTGAAAGAATCGCTACTTAACGCGCCAATACTAGCACATCCAGATCTGTCACAAGATTTCTGCCTTAGCACGGATTCTTCTAAAGTCGGTCTTGGTGCCCATTTATTTCAAGAAGCCACAGAAAATGACACTACTATTCAGAAAACCATTGCTTTTGCTAGCCGAGTGCTAACAAAATCTGAAAAAAATTATTCCGTTACTGAATTAGAAGCTTTAGCTATCGTTTGGGCAGTTAACAAATTCCGTTTCTTTCTTTCTGGTAAGCACGTAAAACTATACAGTGATCATCGTGCATTACAATTTCTTATGTCCTCAAAATTAAATCATGACAGGTTAAATCGTTGGGCATTGTTTCTGCAAGAATTCCGCTTCACAATAGTCTACATTCCCGGCAAGGAGTACATTGTTGCGGACGCACTGTCACGCGCACCAATTGGGCTTGAGGAAAGTAACACTGAAGGCAACCTCGAGAAAAATTTCAGTATTCTTTACATTCAGAAAGTCGCCTTTGAAAACTTCATCACCACATCTTTAAAGGACATTGCTCATGAACAAGATAAAGATCCGATTTGGAAAGACATCAAGAGCAAATGGTATGAAAAGACACACACACAGATTCTGCATTATTACCTGGTTAGAAACAACATACTCTTCAAACGCTGCACTGTTGATGACAAGCTATGGGTACTTTGCATTCCAGACTATTTTGTTAATAAGCTCATTTGGTACATTCATTTCAGCTACGCACATTTTGGTCCACGAAAATGTTATCATATTCTTCGAACGACTTGTTATTTTAACAATATGGAAAAGAGAATTCGAAGAGTCTTGTCTATTTGTAAACTTTGTCAAAAGGCGAAACCATCTACTGTCTCACATCGTGCTCCGTTGTTTCCTATTATTCCTTCTAAATTAAAAGAATTTGCTGCTGTTGATCTCTTGGGACCGCTTGTCAGAACATCTAATGGATTTTCGTACGTTCTAGTCGCTGTTGAACTTACTTCAAAATTTGTTTCTTTCACTCCGTTACGTAAAGCCACTGGACGGTCTGTATCCACCGCCTTTGTTAAAACTTTCTTACGTGAAGTTGGACACGTTAGTAAAGTCATTTCAGATAACGGACCGCAATTCAGATCTGCTGTTTGGTCACGCATGCTTCGCAACCATAAAATCAAACCTGTTTTTATTTCATTGTACTCACCACATTGTAAACCCTCTGAACGGATTATGAAAGAAATCAATAAGCTTTGCAGACTTTATTGTCACAGAAAGCATCAGCATTGGGACAGATATTTACACTTATTTCAAAACGTGCTGAATGAAATGCCTCATGATTCCACTGCTTTACCACCTACTCTAGTACTAAAGAATGAAGAACCACCGAACAGAATCAGAGAGCTTGTACCTTTCCCGAATACACGTAAACTTCGACACAAAGACATAATTGATTTGGCTCTTAAAAATATAAAATCTGCAGCAGACAAAAGGAGAAAACTACATGGTAAAGCAAATGCAAAGAAATTTTATATTGGTCAGAAAGTTCTCATTAAAGCTCATTCACTGTCACATAAGAAGAATTACTTGAGTCAAAAATTCTTTCTAGTTTACAATGGACCTTACAGAATCCGACGTATACCACATGATAATTGCGTTGAAGTTGAAACTCTGCGTACTAGGAAGAGTAAAGGTTTACACCACATTTCACATGTAAAACCGTTTATTGAAAGATAATCTGCTTTTTAACTTTATCTTTGCCATATAACTTTTCACTTTACATTACTACTATGCTTTGTCAGACTTAGAATCTGTTAATATGCAACAATGTTTGCAGTTAAATATCCAGTCAAGAACCAAGAGAACTTATTTAAACAGAAATTACGAATGCATTGTTATTGTGAACAGACGACACAGTGTTATTGTGTGTGTACATTCTTGCTTGTTAGTTGCATGATTACGTAACGACTATAAGGCTCACATACTTAGAACATTTGCCAGTACTGCTAATGAGATTTTAATGCAACATTTTGGTTTACTTGAAAATACATTCTGGATTTAAAGTACTTTCTGTGGAATTAATGATGACTTATCATTTGGTTTCTTTGACAGATACACGATTATATCACGACGCTACTAATGAGTGACAATTTACAATGTTGTTTTTGCGGTGTATCTGTTTTATATCCTCACAGTTTTTCTGAATTCTTCTGGAAAGCAAAACATGTTTTAGTAGTAAGCTACAATGTGAGGGCCTTTTTCGTAGCACAACAATACTTTACAGTATAGTACTTTCTTGATCACATTAATGTACGTAATAACTACGATATCTATACACAAAGCATTTCACTTTCATTTATGATGGGGTAAGTACATTGACTTCTGCAGAACTTAGCTTTCGGAGGACGATAATTACAACACTTCCACAGAATTATCTTATAGCAAGACGCACATTTATCGCTACAGGGCACGCATTTGAGTGATTAATTTTGTACTTAAAACATTTATTTTTAAAGATATTTGAAGTACAATGATACGAAGTTTTTCCGTGATACATTTCATTCCATAGCTGTAATCTGTAACACCTGAGGGTATAATTACATTGACCCTCAGGGGGGTACACGCTTACTTTGTGTATCATGTGTTTGGCAAGCACAAGGAGCCCTAGCTAATATGGTATTTGCTTATACAACTTCACACATCGGTACCATATTTCTCTAACACAGAATTACACAGCTATCTGATCATTTAACAGAGAAAGAAACTTTTTTTACTACATCAGTGACACATGTTTTCGCAATTACACTGTTGGGTAACTTCACACTTGTGAAATTGTATTTTGTCTGTACTTTTTGAACTGTTCATATTTTTTTCGGACCCATTGTGATACCATGAGAGCTTTGAAAGATGTATTTGGTAAGGGAGCATGATTTTTAAAGTACGTTTGAGGTAAATGACACTACTGACATGAGCAGAGAATTTTTTTTAGGTTTTGAAACTATTGCAAAAAGCTATGACGTTTTTGAGATTTGACTGAGGTGTTATGATGTTATTTTTACGATGACGATGTGTTTTATGCTCCTGAGGTATGTTTATGATAAATAAGCTGATGCTATATGAGGAATTTGATTATGCTACGTATTTCTTAAGATGAAATATTGAAGAAGTGCCGACGAATATGTATATGTATAATGAGGTAAGGAATACTGAATAGTGGTTAGGGACTCTGATTTGTGGAAAAGAATGTCGTAAACCAAGAATCATACTTTAGAATTATGAAATGTGTGTAAATGCGTGAATGTATCACAATGCAGGCGAAAATTTTTTGCACACTGTTATATTCATAGGATTTTGTTTCTACACATTTGTAACGTAAATTTTCGACCTGTGAAATTTTCATATGAGACTGTCACGGTAGCGGAAACTGGTGTCGTAAATATTTCGGTAAGAAAGTTAAGTGACCACCTGCACGTAATGTGTCGTGGGCACCCAGCTGGACGACAGTCGCCTGAAAAAAAAAGCCATTAGCGTGTGCCCCTTTCAGAGGCAAAGGTGGAGAAAAAAAAAAGGGAGGCCATTATCCTCGCTATTGACGTTCCTTTGTAGAAAGCATCGCAAAAACTACATGGTCGAAGTTGAAAACATATGATTACACAGTGGAGCTCTTAATTTGTGATTGTTACTAAAATGCCTAATGAAATGATGAGAAACATTTTACATCTATTGTCTTTCTTCTTGAGAGAGTTTTTTGCCTTTGGAGACGCCATTTGCCTAGTGAATGACGTTTCATATGTTGCTTTATATATACATAATTGCTCATTTTGTTTAACATCTAGTTTCTAGCTGCACTGCTGCATTGGTTAAAATAAAATTTAATATATGTACTAATATAGTTATTTTATGCCTACAGATCCAGTCAATAAGAAATTTATGATCTACTTCCAAGAAAACGAGGGCACATTAATAGACATTTCCCGTCATAGGAATTACATAAATAATTTCTTTACGATTTAGTAACTTATCTGCTAGTGTCAGTTCTCGTGATGCATCACTCTACTGTTAAGATGTGACATATGATGTGGACTGCTAAGGCAGCCAGTCCACAGTGACTGGTAGCCGAAAGAAAGGCACGCGTACACACACGCCGACTGGCGTGAAGTCTGGAACAGGATAACTATTTGATTCTGATAAGAAAAGTATGCAGCTCCTCGAATACTTAACTTTATTCTTTGTTGGTTTACAACGTTCTTCTTGAGACATTTATACGATAACTCTCAAACTATGTAAGGCTAATGGCGCCTTGCTAGGTCGTAGCCATGGACTTAGCAGAAGGCTATTCCAACTGTCTCTCGGCAAATGAGAGGAAGGCTTCGTCCGTATAGTCGCTAGCAATGTCGTCGTACAACTGGGGCGAGTGCTCGTCCGTATCTCGAGACCTGCCTTGTGGTGGCGCTCGGTCTGCGATCACACAGTGGCGACACGCGCGTCCGACATATACTAAATGGACCGCGGCCGATTTAAGCTACCACCTAGCAAGTGTGGTGTCTGGCGGTGACAACACAACATAGATATTGGACATGGCCATTTTTAGTG